>NW_027412529.1:8701151-9939622 GCF_025532065.1 Leptinotarsa decemlineata
TCGATTGTGCTGGACCATCTGAGCCATACTTTCCACAATAGATGGATTGGTAGAGGTGGGCCATGCATATGGCCGGATTCAGATCTATTGTGTTTCTTTCTGTGAAGGCATCTACAAAGCCTTGTTTACGCTACATATATTCACACAAGATATGCCCTTTTGAATAGAATAACATTAAATAGTGAAGCCATACCAAACGACTCTGAGACTTCGGAGACTACGAAAATGTATTGAGAGAGAGGGGGGTCACATCGTGCAGTTTTTGTAGCGGATTTTTCATTTCTGCTCGCTCTTGAGGCTTGAGATTGATATTTACACCATGAGTTTTGTAAAGTCAACTTGTTTGCTTTATACAAACTCGTTATGAACATATTACCCATCTTTTCTATTTTCATTCAAAATTAATCTTTTCGAATGATGGTTGATATCTCAGGTTGGATTTCGTCGAACAAAAGTGCATTTTTATCGAAAATTGTTGCTCGGATTGATTTTTCACACGAGTACTTTCATTCAGAAAATTGTCTAAGTAACCTGATTTTGTTAAACAATATTGAAAAATACCTGTCATTTCAAAGTTTTGGGGTGTGGACCATCGGAGGTAGTCCGTTCCTGACTTTGTATCACAACAACTGACTCCTGAATGAAAGCATATCAAAGCAATTCATTTTTTTAGTCAATCACCAAAATATGGTTGGTTTCGAATATTCACTCGAAAAGTTATCAAAAAAAGACATTTTTCATTTTGTAATTTAGAGCGCCCCCAATTTGGTAAGGAAGGATTTTAGGAACAAAAGTTATATGAAGTCCTGGTGAAATTTTGACCCCATCTATACATTCCCGGGAGGAAAAGAGTAAGTCAAGGAACACCCTGCATATTAAAATTGAATAATTAAAAAACAAAAGTTTTAAAAATAAATCATCAAAATTTTGTCAGCATCAGAGTAGTTATAATTATCATACAAGTTATGAACCCAAGTTTGCTGACCGAGCATCACTCAGGGATAGAGTTACATCCGTTGTTCCAGACGCCACTACATCCTAAGTTGACAAAACCGAACTTATATATTATTGTTAATTTAATAATCTTATCATGCATTTTGTTACTTTGCTTGAACTGTAACGTTGTATTTGTTAAAAATAAAGTATTTTTAAAAAAGTATTTTCGTATATCGCATACCTAACTGGCGCAGTCGGTAGGATAAGTGCAGTTTTTTCGTCGTAAATATACGGCATCGAAACCGATTTCGGACTACAAAAACGTGGGTTTTTACTCTTCGGCACTTATCGAGACTTTTAGTGACTTTCTTCGTTCCTGTGCACCAAGAAGGGATTGATTCAACCTGAGGGCCTGAGGAGGTGTCCAGATATTTCAAACAAAGCGGATAAGCTGGTAACTGAATCACCGGAAGTGAAACTTTATGAAACTTTATGAATAATAATCAAACAAATGTAGACGAGTTAATAAAAAGCTTCAACAGTTCTTTAAACGTTTCTAATTCCATATCTGAGATCATGGCGAATAATAATTCAAGTCCAACTCCGCCTGCTCAAACGGTAAACCCAACAGTTACCCTGAGCATGTTGAAAATGTTTGTCGATACGATACCTAATTATGATGGTGATATGACCTAGCTTCAAGCTATCAGCTTGTGATTTTCTTTTTGAAACATATAGTAATGCAAATGATCCTATCTTGGAGAAAAATTCAATTGGAGCAATTCATACAAAATTATTCAACAGAGCTCAATTATTAGTAGGTTGTAGAAGTGAATTAACCACTTGGGATTCAATAAAGTCCGCTATTGTTCAATGTTTTGGTGATAAACGAAATCTTGAATGTCTAGAACAAAATTTACCCATGTGCAGACCTCTGAGAAATGAATCCACTTTGGATTTTGATAAAAGGTTACAAATTTTGAGAAGCACTCTTACACAAAAAATAAATTCATTTCTTGACACAGAAATGGATGCTGCTACTAAATCAATTTATTCAAGACAATACCAACAAATTTGTTTGACACCCCCCAAAGACCAACATTCGAAACGAGACATTCAGCACCTCAGTCATTTTCTGCAAACTCATTTCCCAGACAACCTATCAATGTTCAGCCATGACATGTCCACAGAAACTTCCCAACAAACAGACAAGTCTTTGGCCCACCCCCAAATGTCTTCAAATCTACAGGGAGGACACCTCTAAATCAACCAGAACCAATGTCAGTTACATCCATAAACACATTCCATAGGCAACCGAATAACCCTCTCTATGATTGCTGTCGCTGCTTTCGCAATCTGGAAATTTTATAAGAAAAGGACCATCCCCAAGAAAGAAGAAGAAACCGTCCATACCAAAAATACCGAAAACAAACCAGTATCCCTCTTGTTTTTGTCTTAGGAATGGAGGAGTTATGAACCCGAGTTCGCTGACCGAGCATCACTCAGGGATAGAATTACATCCGCTGTTCCAGGCGCGACTACATGCTAAGTCGACAAAATCGAACTAATAAATTATTGTTAATTAAATAATCATGCATTTTTGTTACTTTGCTTGAACTGTAACCTTGTATTTGTTCAAAATGAAGTCTTTTTAAAAAAATATTTTCGTATATCGAATACGTAACTTATATGATTTTATTTGATATATTTTATTTTTTCATTTTCTTTTTATTATGCAAAACTTGCAATTTTGGAATTGTCCATCCTGTCCCAACTGGTAGCACCATATGATACACTTTTTGATTTCACTTGGCAAACTTACTCCAGAAAAAGAAATTGAAGGAAAAGAAAGTTCCATTTAAAAACTCTGAACTCATTTCAAATTATCATTTGGATATTACTGGAGTTTTTCCCAACACCAAACTGTTATTTTAACACCTCTACACGTGTTTCAATGACCAAGTGATCATAGTGTTTATTTAGCTCACAATAAATGTATGCCTTATGCACATGGACGCACAGTATAATTTACTTTCAATAATTTGATTTGCGTTATTTTTCGTTTCGTTTATTTGCTTTCATATGTCATCATAATTACTGATTTTCCTTTCCTTCCAATTTTGGATTCTACTTCGTGCATCAATTTCTATTTTATACTAAAACCAATAATGATTGAGAGTAGAAGTAAGCCCAGTTGACAGCAAATCGGGGGCGTGCTTATTAATTTTTGAGAGGTTTAAGAATGAAAGAAAAATTTTGTTTGAAGGTGATTGACATTGTTTCGTGATGAATTTCACTAGTTCGGACTTCCATTGTCTATTATATAAAATGATTTGAAATCCCTGAAACAAGTAAAAAAGTAAAAAAGAATAATTAAAAAAAAGAGAATAGTTGAAAAATAACAATTATATTAAGCAACAATAAACCTGAAATGAAATGATAGTAAAATAACCTACAAGTAAAAATATAATAATTGAATAAATAAAAATTAAAGGAATGCAAAAAAGAAAATAATAAAAAAAATAAAAAGTGTAGAGATTCCAAGTCACGTTAGTTCACGACGTTTCGATTGTTGGTATCTACAATCGTCTTCGGGTGATGACTGGACTGATTCCTCCGAGAGATGACTATTTTATATGTCGTTGAAATACTTTCACTTTCTCTACTTTCCATTTTCCGCTTCACTGATTTCGTGAGAGATGACCGATTTGGCGGGAGTTGGTCATTTCTCGTTTGATGATGGGTTTCCATATGTTTCGTATATCTACGCTGGCCTGGCTGAATACGTTGTTAGACAACATGTATGCGGCTTCCTTAAATTTTCTCCTGAACCAATGTTCCTCTCTGTGCAAGATCTCAGCTTGGGACCACTCGATGTTGTGTTGATGGGTCCAAACATGGTCTGCTATTGCTGATTTGCTGGTTTCTCCTCGCTGTGTGTGCTTCTTGTGCTCGGCACCGGATACCCTGTGAGTGCGGAAAATCCTATATTGGTGAAACTAAGAGGCCATTGAATATTCGCATTGCCGAGCACAAGAAGCACACACAGCGAGGAGAAACCAGCAAATCAGGAATAGCAGACCATGTTTGGACCCATCAACACAACATCGAGTGGTCCCAAGCTGAGATCTTGCACAGAGAGGAACATTGGTTCAGGAGAAAATTTAAGGAAGCCGTATACATGTTGTCTAACAACGTATTCAGCCAGGCCAGCGTAGATATACGAAACATATGGAAACCCATCATCAAACGAGAAATGACCAACTCCCGCCAAATCGGTCATCTCTCACGAAATCAGTGAAGCGGAAAATGGAAAGTAGAGAAAGTGAAAGTATTTCAACGACCTCTCTGTGCTATGGAAACCCATCATCAAACGAGAAATGACCAACTCCCGCCAAATCGGTCATCTCTCACGAAATCAGTGAAGCGGAAAATGGAAAGTAGAGAAAGTGAAAGTATTTCAACGACCTATAAAATAGTCATCTCTCGGAGGAATCAGTCCAGTCATCACCCGAAGACGATTGTAGATACCAACAATCGAAACGTCGTGAACTAACGTGACTTGGAATCTCTACACTTTTTATTTTTTTATTATTTTCTTTTTTGCATTCCTTTAATTTTTATTTATTCAATTATTATATTTTTACTTGTAGGTTATTTTACTATCATTTCATTTCAGGTTTATTGTTGCTTAATATAATTGTTATTTTTCAACTATTCTCTTTTTTTAATTATTCTTTTTTACTTTTTTACTTGTTTCAGGGATTTCAAATCATTTTATATAATAGACAATGGAAGTCCGAACTAGTGAAATTCAGAAAGAAAAATTCTTAGTACAATTAGTTAAAATATTCATACACATTTTTTATTTATTTCATTAAAACTTTGCAATATCGTAATTTACCTAATCGTTGTAGTCATTAGGTGGGCCTTATGAAAACGGAGTAATAATCGTGGTAATTATAGTAGGTACCAAATAAATTAACAATATTAATAAAAAACACAATATATATATATATATATATATATATATATATATATATATATATATATATATATATATAACTTTTTTTCACTATTGGGTTGCAGCAATTGATAAGTGAACTCTTTATAACTATTCTCAAGCTTTCGAGTAACTTAAACTCATCGTCAGGGGTACTAGAAAATACAAATTACAAATTTTTGATAATAGAATATAATATAAATGTAAATGTACAAATTTTCGTCTAATCTTCAACCTCAGATTCGTCACTGTTGCTACCGCTATCATCAAAGTGAATTATGATTGGTTCAATATCGTGTTCAATACGGTTGTCTACGTCCCACATTTTTTGCTCCTCTTTTAAAACATGCTGCATGCATTTCTTCCAGTCTTCTGCAGAAACAGTTCGAATAGCTTCTTGTAGGTGATGTTGCACGTCCACGAATTTAAATGTTCCTTTTTCTCGTGCCACATATCCTTTTACTTGCGCCCAGATTAATTCTATTGGGTTTAATTCGCAGTGGTATGGTGGTAACCTTAAAACTGTAATTCCACGACTTAACGCCATTTCATCCACTGCGAATTTTTTATATTTGTCTGTGTGTAATTTTGTTAGCTGAAGTAGTTCTGCCTTTAAACTATCTTTTTTATATTGGATGTTCTTATTAATTAACCATTCTTGAACTGCTGCTTTTTTCCATGATTGTTTCGGTAATGGTTCTAAATGTCGACTATGGTATGGGGCATTGTCCATGACGATGACAGACCCAGGTTCCACAAGTTGAATGATGCCTTCAAACCATTTTTCAAACACCTCCGCATTCATCTCTTCATGATAGTCGCCTGTTTTCTTAGATTTAAATATTAATTCACCATTTGGTAAAAATCCACTGTCGCTTCCTATATGCGTAACTATCAGACCACTACCTTTTCCAGATGGCTGTTTTAACCCAACTGACAAACCTTCAATAAAGGCTTGTCGTGCACTTGTTATATTACCATCCTGCCATACTTTTTTGATCGTATGTCCTTGGTTAACCCATGTCTCGTCCATGAAGTACAATTTTTTTTTGAGCTTCCGAAATTCGTCAATTTTTCTTAGATAGTTTCTTCTCCATGCTATTATTTCTTGACGTTCAATGAGAATGCTTTTCCTGTCAACTTTTCCGTACGTAAATTTCATTTCGTGTACAAGTTTCCTAAAAGTTTCTTTACCCATTTTTGGGACCAATTCATGATCGGTAAGTGCCTCCAGAACTGTTTGTAGTGTGGGCAGCTCATTTCTGAAAAAAAAACTGTGAATAGTTCTGCGTATACTGGTTTTGGCTTCTTCATCAACTGTGATTTTTTTCGTCCGCTACTAGTTTTTGGCGTTTGTACGTCCCCATGAATTTCTGCTTCTCTTAGTATTTTGTAAATCGATGATTTTGGTACACCGGTATAATCAGAGCACATATCAACTAATTTATCTTTTGTAATTGTGGAACTTAATGATGTAGAAATGCCCGGTTGGTTATTCGGAGGTACACACGTAAAATTACAGCACATATGCACAAAGTCATCTTTTGGTGGCTGATGATCTCTTTCAAGACAGTGAAATACTCGCAGTATAATTTGTTTTTCTCTTACTGACCGAGACTCCGACCGTTTTACCTTTTTCGACGTGGAAGGCCCGACCATGTCTCCCATTTTTTGAGTAGTTTGAGAACGGTGTAGAAATATAATTATGTAACGCTCAAACACTTATTAGCATTATTATTTTCACCAATTGTTATCACAACACGTCGATTGCTGACTAACTTAACTGTAAAACGTACAATTCACGCTGTATAATTCACAAACCAACGATACGCTCATGGCTGCAAGTACATTAGTGAGGACTGCAACGATGAGATGGAAGTTACGGTAAAGTGACAGAGACAGAAATATCGTTGCGTACAGCGTTGACACTAGTTGTAATAAATATCTAACACTATACAGAAAATAATGAATTTTAACTGATCAGTAATCAGGAAATGTATAAGTATTACTCATTACAAGCTCATTACTGATTTTTGTCATAAATAATACCTTTTAATCGTACTAGTATTGTGTATTATCTATAATTTGCCACAACCTACAACTCTACTGCTTACTATATTGTTATTCTGCTATTAACCGGTAACTGGTAACCAAAAAACGAGATAGAAACGACAAAAATCCATTTCTAGTGACAAAATTGAAATTTTTGATTGATAATCGAAAAAATACTAAATTCGATTGTAATTCTGGGTTTTTTGACGAAAAAACGAGATAGAAACGACAAAAATCTATTTCTAAAGACAAAATTGAAATTTTCGATTGATAACCAAAAAAATACTAAATTCGATTGAAATTCTGGGTTTTTTTGACGAAAAAACAAGATAGAAACGACAAAAATCTATTTCTAAAGACAAAATTGGAATTTTCGATTGATAACCAAAAAAATACTAAATTCAATTGTAATTCTGGGTTTTTCGACCAAAAAACGAGATAGAAACGACAAAAATTTATTTCTAAAGACAAAATTGAAATTTTTGATTGATAATCGAAAAAATACTAAATTCGATTGTAATTCTGGGTTTTTTGACGAAAATACGAGATAGAAACGACAAAAATCTATTTCTAAAGACAAAATTGAAATTTTCGATCGATAACCAAAAAAATACTAAATTCGATTGAAATTCTGTGTTTTTTGACGAAAAAACGAGATATAAACGACAAAAATCTATATCTAAAGACAAAATTGAAATTTTTGATTGATAATCGAAAAAATACTAAATTCGATTGTAATTCTGGGTTTTTTGACCAAAAAACGAGATAGAAACGACAAAAATCCATTTCTAGTGACAAAATTGTAATTTTCGATTGATAACAAAAAAAATACAAAATTTGATTGAAATTCTGGGTTTTTTGACCAAAAAACGAGATAGAAACGACAAAAATCCATTTCTAGTGACAAAATTGAAATTAGACCAGCTAGAAATCCAAACAGTAGAATCCTGTAAGTTGATATCAAATATTTCGAAACGATACGAACATATTGGTTATTTCTCCTGATGAAGGAAAACGATGAAAGAGTTGAAAACTATGCAGCTTTTTCATTCTTTTTTCTGGAAATAATCCACGTCATATCGAAACTCAAATTTTCAAAATCGGGCTAAATACTTAGGTGTTGGATGTTATTTTTCTCTTCAATACAATCGAAATGAAAATGAGAGACTGATAATTAAATGAATTTTAAAATGACATATATACTCACTGCTAATGAAATAGTTGTTACTAAAACCAACAGTGTCGTTACTTTCATCATGGCAGCTTGAAGGTAAAACCTTAATGAGGCTACAAAATCATCAAGCCACTCTTTATACTTAGCAGAACTTGGATAATCATCAAGTACCTAAAATCAAAACACTTCATTTGATTCAACAATACTATATTCAAGATTGCGATAGCAAGATTCTCCTTCAGTTTTTATAATGAATTTCACAATGAATCACCGTGATAAGTATGATGTTAGTGTTTGAAGTGGTTATGCGAAGTCAGGTGACCAGTTTCGTCCTAAAACAACACCTATGATGTTCTGGTCTCTCGTTTTCCTTGTAGTAAGATTATTTGTGAATCAATAAGTTTAATCTAATCACTCATCAAATGAATAACAAGTCCATTAAAGTTCAATTGTGTCACCTTCACTTTTTGATTCCCACTTCATTGTAAACCCATTCATTTCAAAATATTGTACATTATTGGTGACATTAGTGAATTTCTGTCAAATCATGTATTATGTTCTTCTCATTTTGCTAATTTTGGAATAAACCTCATGTTAAGTCAGTAGAATCCATACTATTCATATTTTATAATATAATATCTAAAGATCAACAAAATAACCAAGAGTTTCCTTTAACAGACCATATACGACTACCTACTACGAGTTTCTATTCGTTAGATCACAGTTGAAATACCAAATCCTTGCATCTCATGTGTAAGTACGTGATGTACATAAATCGAAGGAAAAACAGCAACCAACCCAGCTAGCTAATGCCGCGCAGAAAGGGAAACATCAGACACGTGTGCAATTCTACTGTATACATACGGGTAGCAAACTGATTACTGGGTGCTATTATTTCTACGTACAAAACATTGTCCAACCGTAAACCAGAGAGCGAGCAGAAATGAAATTCTTGACTGGATGAGTGAATAAACTAGAAAATCCCAAAAGGGCAAGAAAATCAGGAATCTGGAATTATCACAAGATATATCTAACTGAATACAACAAAGCTCTGAAGAAATGGAGAAGGCAATGCTAGTAAATCAAACAGACCCAAGTAAACGCCATAGTCTATAAAATACTCTCAGAAGAACCTCAGGTCCTAATAAATAATATAGATACAAGATGGCATTATAACCCAATAATGATGCGATAATGATCGAAAATTCTACTTATAAAAATGTCTGTAATTTTCAGAACAAGTTTTGCTCTGGAAACCATACTTAAAACATGAAACTGATCAAGCCACCTTTATTCCGAAAAATGGGAAAGGATTTGGAAAAGGTTTTGAGACCAATCAGTCCCATGTCATTTACAGTGAAGATGATAAAAAAACTACTTGACAGGTATAATAGGGATTAGCATCACTGCACGAGATCAATATGTCAACAGATCAGGTTGGTCGACAGGTAATGAAAAAAATCAGAATATTCTCACAAATACATGGAAGTTGATTTTTTAGATATAGAGGACGAATTTGAAACTGTAATACACATAATACTGGGTCTTTTGAACTATAATACATAACTGGGCTTTTAGTGGACAAACAACTTAGTTATCCAAGTTCAGGACAAATTTAAGTCCAACGGAATGGATGGAATTGACAATAAAAGCATTCACTGACAGAAGACAAAAGGTTTATTGGATCTCTGGAACTTCGAAGCGTGAGTGATACTGAAGCCATTACTGATCTAGAACCAACATCTATAAAGAGTTACTGATAATGCTGCCGCATCTACGGTGACACATTCTACGGTGACACAGACATGATATATTGACTACAACATGGTGGATAAAATCATGGTAACATATGAATTCATTTTCTGGTGGCCAAAGATGAAGCAAACCACCGGTATTAGCAAACTAATCGAGGTAAACTATTCAAGCAAGTAAAAAACACTACGACAGCTGCAACAGAGATACTCTTTTGAATCTTTCTCCTGTACATCTTGTTATTATGGGGAAAGCAAGAGTGGACCAATTCAGACTGGAAAACTCACCGAGAGTGACATGGGATCGGACACAACATATATATTTTTGAATATGTGAAGAAATGAACATAAAACATGGCCATGGAACACATGACATCGAAATACATGTCCGACAGAAATTTCGCGAATGAAGTCTCAATCCAAAAACAGTGGAGAATGAACAGTAATCCTATATAACATGTTCGGCAATAGCATCCGGTATACAAACAGGTCGAAAAACTGCGCGGGGAGAAATCTTCATTTCAGGTACCCACTCTACACACACAAGACTTCCAGGTTGAACTGTATGCAATCTCGTAATGCGCAAGAAACTGGACACAACGAAATGAACGGATCCATATTCTCAAATTTTGGGTGCTGGAACACTCAGATATCAGTCAACGAAAAAGTCAACGAAAAAGCTGATGAGTGTGCCAGACATAGGGATACCAAGGTCTTCATTGGTACCCGAATTGGGAAATGTATATGAAAGTTAATAAAAAAGGGCCACCTAAAAGTATTGTTGTAAATCATATCCTAAAGATATGACCAGTGGCCGGACGCTACTGGTATCCATAAACCAATTGTTACGTGGCTAAGAGCGCGCCCAGTCCGACCGACTTTTCGCGAATGTTCAATGTTCGCTGCCGTTCCAGATGTAGCGAGAATAATGCCACCGCCTTTCATGGAATTCCGATGAATTTTATACTGCCTTCGATTGCCAAATATAAACGCTATCACGAGCCTATCGAGACAACCAAGTTTCGCGAACAGTGAGGTGATATACAGAGCGATCTAATAATGTGATATACATTTGAAGAAAAGTTAAAGTTTCAGTTAAAGGGTTTTCTTTATTGAATGTGGAATGAAGGTAAGTTTGATCATTATTCAGTGTAGTCAATTATTGGTTAACCCACGTGGAAAAACGTAACACTATTTCTCTTAATATCGTTCATATGCACTGTTTGGAAACCGGTGTAGTGATTAATATTACTGGAGTTATTTCACCAAGTGATCATCTTCAAGAGGAAGATCAAACTGGAAAACTTGCGAAGCTAACCCTATTCATGCTATACAGGTGTGGTATACCATACAGGTACACCACACATACACGTGTACCACACCTTTGGTGTCTTAAATTAATTTTTCAATATATCCTTATGAGATGTTTGAATGTTATAGCTATATATAAAACAATTTTCAAGCTATACAAGGTGTAACATAAGTACGGTAAAATATTCAAGTGACGTATTCCTGAGACAATTTTAAGAAAAAAAGTCTATATGAACTTGTGTCCGAAAATGCTTCGTTTCGGAGATACGGGGTGTTGAAATAGAATTTTTTTGTTCCCTTTTTGAAAGTAACTCTTGCAAAAATAAGTTATTTGCACGAAATTCGGTACCCGGGGTTTTTTTGATGTGGGCGCTGCGTAAGCTGTCATTATTAATTGCCCTAACTTTTTTGACAGTAAACTTTTGGTACTTTTCATGAAGAAACCCAATTCCCACACCTTTTCCAAGTAAAAAAGGTACACCTCCTCAACAACGCTGGAGGTGATCGTTTTCAAAATATTTACAATTTTCTATATCGATGCATATTACTTCATAGCCAAATTTGATTTCAATAATTTTTGTCACTCTCCACTTGCAAATCAAGTTAATTAAATCGAGTAGGCTATGAAACTTTGTTTATAAAAATAGAAGTTCGCTGTCACATTTTTAACTATTAATTGGCAAATTTACAGTTAGGAGTTTTTAAAGTAATTTTTTGGTACCATGCCTGACTTTACGAATGCTGAAATGGCTGATATGGTTTTTGCATACGGCTTGGCTGACGGAAATTCAAGCGAGGCCAGACGCATCTATCAGGAAAGGTATCCCCAACGCGTGACTCCTTGTGCAGCGACATTTGCGAATCTTTTCCGGCGACTTTCCGAATCTGGAAGCTTTGAAACAAATTCTGCAGTAGGACGGCCACGGACTACAAGAACTGTAGAATTGGAGGAGGCGGTTCTCGAAGAAATTAGTGAACATCCAGAATTTGCTCAATGGCTTCAAAGAAAAGTCGAACAACATCCGCAAATTTTATCGAAAATCCTCTTCACAGATGAGGCTAAATTTTCAAGAAATGGTATCAGGAACTTCCATAACAACCACATCTGGGCAGAAGATAAACCACATGCGATAACGCAAACTCATTTCCAAGACAGATTATCTTTTAAAGTATGGGTAGGCATAATTGGGGATTATTTAATTGGGCCCTATTTTTTTCCCTTACGTTTGAATGGAGATGCTTACCTACATTTTTTGGAACACGAGCTGCCCCAACTCATGGAAGATGTTCCCATTGATCTCCGAAATCACTCTCGATTTATGCACGATGGATCTCCTGCTCATTTTAGTGTGATAGCAAGAAAATTTTCCAGACGTAGCATATCCCCAACGATGGATAAGAAGAGGAGGCACTGAGAATTGGCCCCCGAGGTCACCGGACCTTAATCCCGTCGATTTTTTCTTTTGGGAACAACTAAAATCACTGGTTTATACTAGCCCCATTGAAAACGAGGAAATGTTGAGGGATCGCTTCATAGCTTGCTGCGAAACGATAGGAAACACTCCGGGCATTTTTCAACGGGTGCGGAATTCTTTGATGAGGAGAGTAGAAGCTTGTATTACTGTTCGGTGTCGTCACTTTGAACAGTTGTAATAGTTGTTTCGTTCAATTTTTATAATGTACATAGTACATAGTACTTCTCCGAATTGTTTTTTTACAAACTCCGAAATGTAGCACTTTCTAATTGAATAATTAAACCTGACAATTTTTTTAATTTGGATTGAATAAGCAGTTCGATAATGCTCGGTTTAGAAGAAGTCTGTACGGGTATACTGCGTATAAAGTTTGATGGAAATAACTAAAATTGCAAAAAACTTATGACAAAAACCTACCATGTTTTGAAAAATTTCAACAATCTGTATTTCGAAAACGAATCATTCTTCGTTAAACATTTTGTAGAAAAAAGTTGTTTATTTTGACGAGATCCACCACATACTTAGTTTTTGTAATGTTCTCAGCAACTTCACTTAGCGCCTTAGGAGCTAAGTAATATGCATTAGGTGGTGTTTTTAGCAGACCGTATATATTAAGGTTACTGAGACTATATATTAAAAATAATATCACTGTATTGTACTTTCATGACATACCTTAGTGAATTGAGCTATATAGATGCGCCGGCAGATTTTTTAGACACTGGTCAGAGAGGCGGTAAGTCCCTCGTTTCGTGGTACCACACACACACGCCCGATACTCGAAGGTACTCGTGTCAATATAAATACATACAGTGTGATACAAAATGAAAGAGTTCAAGTGAGAATGGAACACACATCGATATAGAAAATTGTAAATATCTCGAAAACGATCACCTCCAGCGTTGTTGAGGAGGTGTACCTTTTTTACTTGGAAAAGGTGTGGGAATTAGGTTTTTTTTATGAAAAGTACCAAAAGTTTACTGTCAAAAAAGTTAGGGCAATTAATAATGACAGCGTACGCAGCGCCCTCTAGATGTTACATGAAAATTAATACGAAAGAATGATTTTCCACGTCAAAAAAAAACCCTGGATACCGAATTTCGTGCAAATAACTTATTTTTTGCAAGAGTTATTTTCAAAAAGCGAACACAAAAATTCAATCTCAACATCCCGTATCTCCGAAACGAAACATTTTCGTTCAGTTTAATCTTCCTCTTGAAGATGATCACTTGGTGATCGAAATACGTGTCGAAGTGTTAAAAATAACGATTTGATGTTGGGAATATTCATCGTTCATATTGTTTAAACGATATAGAAAATTAAGCTCCGCTCCAAAAGGTGTCTGATTTCAATTTCTGAGAACTTACGGGTATTGCCTATCGGGACCATTAAGACAGTATTTACCAATAAATGGAGTGATTACGAGGAAGGTTTATATTAATAATTCTAAAACACGTCTTCAGATAAGTGAACTAGCAATTATCCTACGTATTATTGTAAAAATTTTGATAAAATGGATAAGGCTTTCGCGGACGAATTTTTCAGTGCCATTATTTCAATCGGGTTTGAAGGCCATCGATTTTCGAAATTTTTTTCCTGACGTTTCGCTGACGCAAGTATCGAGCTTACTCAGAAGTTTATACATCCTGAGTTAATACATCCTGAGTTAATATCTCTTGATTTAATTTCTTATTTCAATATCTCACTCATTGGAGAAAGTGACACTTTTGAGAAACATGAGTTTTATCATACTGTTCGTGTCATCTTCATTTTCATCAGGTTGTAGTCCAGCTCCCTTACCCTTCTAGCTGAGTTTCATGACTGAGGAGATGTTGGTGGTATGAAATTCCCCAGACATCAGTTCCTGGCTATATCGGGATCGTCTACAGCATAATCTAACGGATTCTCTAAAGGATTTTCGTGAGTTTCCTCGCTATCAAAAACTCGCCGATTCCTCGACTGAATGGACTGCTGAATGGAAGGCAGCTGCAAATCTCTGCGAATGACTTCATTCCGCATGAACCACGGAGCATTCACAATCATCCGTATTAACGTATTTTGTAATCTCTTCAGGATGGAGATGTTAGACGGAGCCGCTTGTGCCCAGACGCCTGAAGCCTACATGATGACAGGCTTGAACAGGCTTGTAGATGGTAATTTTGTTTTTAAGACTCATTTTTGATTTCCTATTGATCAGAGGGTACATACGAGCTATCCGACCCTCGATCTTTGTTTTAACGCACATAATGTGCGGGTTCCAGGTGAGCCTACGGTCTATTAGAAGACCGAGGTACTTCACCCGCGCCTGCCAGTCAATCTCCCTTTCAGATATCCTCACTTTTCTGGCCGGAGAAGATTTCAATCTTCCCATGGTTATCGCCGGAATCTTGTTCGGGTTCACTCGGATCTTCCATTCGAGGTACCAGTGCTCGAGGTCGTCCAATGCCGTTGGATGTTGACGACGCCGAGCTCCCGACTCATGGAAGATGAGAGGAAAGCCGTGTCGTCGGCTTATAGAGATATCTTCACACGCTCAGGCTTCGGAAGATCGCTGGTGTAAAGAGAGTACAGCGTGGGAGAGAGCACGGCCCTCTCACGGATCTCTCTGTTGTCAGACAGAAAGCCCTCTACTCTAACCTGAACTGTTCTGTCTTTCAGGAAAGACCCAATCCACCGGATCAGGCCTCGAGGCAGGTCGAACTCGATTAGTTTGTGCAGAAGACTTTCGTGGCATACACGGTCGAAGGCTTTCGAGATGTCTAACAAAACAATATGCACTTTTTTATTTGTATTCAGTTCTGGATATATGGTGTTTTCGACCAGCTCTAGAGCCTGTAACTAAGTGGATTGTTCTCTCCTGAAGCCAAATTGTTCATCAGGCAGAACATTTCGGTCCTCAACTTCTTCGTTGAGTCTTTGCAGAACGACTGTTTCAGCCAGTTTAGCCGCCGACGAGAGCAGACTGATCGGGCGATAGTTCTGTGGGAACAACAGATTCTGATTCTGTTTTGGGATCATGACGACGACCGCATGCTTCCACCTTCTGGAGAAGTATCTGAGGGACAACGAACTATTCATCATTTTCTTAAGGTGAGTAAAATAACAAGACTCAAAATCAAGTAACAGAGTATCGTTTAATCTCTTCAAGTTGCAGTACTACAATCAGAATGTATCAAGAGGTCTCACTGCGTTTTCTTCGTAAATCTTCAGCCATTTTTGATAAATTTCTCCTCTGGGATTTTTCTGGATGCTCAAATTTGTATCGATGTTCAAATATTGGAAGTTATCAGGGGTCACTTTGGGCCATATAAGATTCTGGAATAAACTCGTTTTCTCTGGCGTGGGATTTCTGAAAAACAACATTATTTGATTTTCAGTGATTATGAAAACAGATTTATTTGTAAAGAGTTCTCGGAGAATCTGTATCAAACATATGAGTAAATAAACATCTATGTATTCCTTGATCTGTCGCTGTTTATGATAATTCGTTTTGGAATTCATTCTTGAAGAAATCACATAATGTTCATTTACCGAAATAATAACAATTACAGTAATAGATAGGTAGACACACTTTTGCGTCTTGACTCCTTGACAGAAACCGTTTATGAGAATTGTAAAAAGATTCAGGATACTCGTAATTCCAAGAGAATCTTTTAATTGTTTGCTATTAATATCACAAGCATCACAATTATTTAAATGACTTAAAGAAAGTATTGCACTCGCAACTTCAGCTTTACAGGTTCCAGAAAAAATGAGTTGCCTTGAACTGGCACGAATTTAAGGTAACTGGATGCATCAATGCCGTTAGATGGTGAGGCGTTTATAAGATCGTTAGCAACAGTAACAAAATTATTATTTAGGTCATCTGGGAGAATAACGTTTTTGTTATCTGTAGCAAATGATCGGTTTCTTTGGTAATTGATTGTTTTCATTGACGATAGTCGTGTCACTAAATAATATTCTGGCAATATCTTGAATTTATTGGAACCTCTGGAGACACCCTACATTTTATTCTATGGAATTTCTTACTTTGTATTACTTTATTGTTTTCAGTAAAACCATGTCGATTTGTAAACGGAAAAGAAATAAAAAAATAAAATATAAATCGATTGAAATAATTTCGCATACATTTTGTATAATACAAAATATTAAATGTAAAAATAATAAAATGTTTCAGCATCAGAGAATGAATGAATCAAGAAAATGAATATTGTTACCACAAATAGCGATTTCTATATTTGAATTAATTTTCACTCAAAACCGTGGTTTACTGAAAAAAATTTAAGAAAAGTTTTTTCTTGATTCTTTTGAACAGTCTCATTTTCAAATGGAAGAGTAGTATGAACAATTTTTCTGGGATGTTTGTTAATTTTGAATGAAGGCTTTTCATATTTTCAACACAAAGTATTAGCTCTTAGTTCTTAGTTCAATAAGAACTAAGGAATGCAGTTAACTTACAAGTATTTAGCAAAATTAGTCAACATAGTACGGTATCGATCGCTGGTCAATATGTCATCTTTTGGGTAATTATTCAATCCAGTCCAATTGGACCACGTCATAATGTAGTTCAAGTCTTCTGAGTGTTTAACTTTGCCAGCTCCTGGAATGTTAAAAATATTATACATATGTATATTAATGAATAATACAAAAAGACAAAAAATCTAAATAATTGAATAGAATACAAAATAATTGAATTTTCCATTGGTACAAAGATGATTCGTAAAGAACCAACAAACAGGGTAGCAGAACATGGAGGAGACTACAAAACCACTTCGACAAATTAGTTTCGGATAACAAACCATTGAAAGAGACATTAATAAACAGAGAAGTTCCGTAAAAACAACATCTACAAGACCAACCACAAGGCAGATAAGCCTTAATACTACCTTTCATTTGAATATGTTACCGGCAAAATCTGAAGAATAAGATCAGAATAAAATCCAGATCATCTATAACCCACAGCCAATGATACTACTGCCCTGACCAGAAGAACAAATCCCTCCCGAAAATCAGGGGGTATACAGTAATCCATGCATTCTCCATGACCAACAATATATCGGTTGAAATAACAAATTAATTTCCAAGGTCCAGAAGCACAAACATTAACAGTACAATCAAATATAGCTGAAATACAACATAAGAGAATCGGACAAATTAGGTGATCAGGAAACACCTTACTTCTTCAGGCAAAATCAATACGTTGTTTTCAAGCAGTCATAATCGGAGTGAACTGGAAAATTTGCCCCGTCCGCTCCAGTATAAAGTCTCCATTAGATTCTTTTTTAATTTTCAGTGTGTTGACTGAAAGTCAACAAACGCATTGACGAGGACAAAAAACACACAGCGAGGAGAAACCACCACATCGGGAAAAGCGGAGCATGCTTGGACTCATCAACATAAAATCAAGTGTATTTCATCAGTTCGGACTTCCATTCTCTAATATAATATAAATTGATATGGAATCCCTGAAAAAAATAAAAGATTAACCAAAAATAACAATTTTATTAAAACAAAAAACTGAAATTAGAGAGAAATAACATACAAGCTACAACCAGAAAATAAAAAATTGAAATATTAATAAAAGCTGAAAATTAAAAATTCATTAATAATAAATGATATAATAAAATAATAATTAATTTATTTATATATTGAATTATAAACAAAAATGAAAAATAAAATTGAAAATTAAGAGATTTCAAACCATGTTACATCACGACGTTTCGATTGTTAGTATCCACAATCGTCTTCGGGTGATAACTGGACTTATTCCTCCGAGATCTGACTATTTATAGGTCACTCGGGTGCTTTCACCTTTCACCTATCCCCTCTTTCCTCTTTCCGCTTGACTAAATGCGTCGTTGTATATGTTGTCCAACAACGCATTTAGTCAAGCTAGGGTAGAGATACGTAACATATGGAAACCTCTTATCAAGTGAAAAACGACCAATTCCCGCCAAACGGCCATCTCCCGCTAAAACCAATGAAGCGAAAAGAGAAAAGAGGGGATAGGTGAAAGGTGAAAGCACCCGAATGACTTATAAATAGTCAGATCTCGGAGGAATAAGTCCTACCCTGAAGAGGTATAAACCTATAGCAGGGTCCTAACAAACATCCAAAAACTTTGTAAACTACTAACCTCTTAATAATGAATAAACGTAATCACACACAGGAATAAGTCCAGTTATCACCCGAAGACGATTGTGGATACTAACAATCTAAACGTCGTGACGTAACTTGATTTAGAATCTTCTAACTTTTATTTTTATTTTTCATTTTTGTTAATAATATTCTTTAATTTTCAGCCCTTATTAATATTTCATTTTTTTTCTGGTTGTAGCTTGTATGTTATTTTCCTGTAATTTCAGTTTTTTATTTTAATAAAATTTTTATTTTCGGTTAATCTTTTATTTTTTTCAGGGATTCCAAATCAATTTATATTATATTAGACAATAGAAGTCCGAACTGATGAAATACACCACGAAACATTGTCAACCACCTTCAAACAAATAATATCAAGTGGTCCCATGCTGAGAATATCCACAGGGAGGAACACTGGTTCAAGAAGAAGTTCAAAGGAGCTGCAGATATGGTGTCCAACGACGTATTCAGCTAAGCTAGCGCAACATATAGAAACCTACAATCGAGCGAATAACCGATGAAGCGAAAAAAAGGAAAGAGGGGATAGGAGGAAGCGCTCGAACGATCTATAAATAGTCCAGTCATCACCCGGAAACGATTGTGAATACTAACAATCGAAACGTCCTTAAGTAACTTGGTTTGAATTCTTTTTTAATATATTTTTTAATTCTTTACTCATTTTCATTCTCTTTATTTTTCAGTTCATTTTTACTCTGTGGTCATTTTCCTTTTGTATCTTGGTTATTTTATTCGTTTCGTTCTATTTTCATTTCACGATATAATTGACATTTCAGCTATTAATTCTAATTTTATTTGTTTTTTCATAGATTTCGAATCATATAATTATATTGGACAATGGAAGCCCGAACCAATAAAATTCAACAAACTCTATTTTACTCTATAAAAAAAGTTTATCAAATAATATAATGCATCGAATGATTCAATACAAAGTATCGAATGATAAACAATTGTTCCTGTCGACAGCTTCGATCTCTTCGAAAAGTGAATTTAATCTTCTCGTATTTCAGTTATCATCCAATCAAAATATTGAAAGAAGACATGAATTTTCAACCCTTTGTTCATTAAACCGGATCGAAACTGTCTTAGATATGCAGTCAATGAAAAAATTTGTGGAAAGTTACCGTCAATAAATGGTCCTGTATTTCCCCCCAGTTGTCCTGAGTAGGAAAACTCGTAAAAGTAAACATCACTGAATTTGGATTGCAGTTCAGCATGACGAATGATGGCACGTGTGAACGATGCGTCACTGAGGTACTGAAAAAAATCATTGTCAAAATCGCATTAAAGAAACGTCTCACCGGCATCATAATCAGTTTGGGGGTGAAAAAAAGCATACGTAAGCAAGTCATTTTTTTTCGCTATCATATTATAAAGGGTCGACTCAGACATCCTGGGCCTTGTCTCTGTCCTTATTTCAGTCCTAATCCTAATGGGGTAAAATAATCCCTGTCAAAGTGTAAACACTTAAGTTTGTTGAAATATTTACAAGTTCTGATGATAATTTTCCGTTTCTTTGCTAGTTTCGGATCTTAGAGAAAACCGAGCATGTTCACATAATCTGATACCCAATTATCACATTGTCTTACACAATACCATTTGGATTTACTGATAAATATAAAAAAAATCTGTTCAAAATCTGTTTTTCCGTTAACCAGCTGTCACACCCCGACAACCCTCAGAAGTCGAAACTTGTGCGAGCCAAGGATTAACGAGGTCTTACCTTTTAACGTGTGATTCCTAACACGGGTTGGACAATAACAAGTGAAAATCGATCGTTCAGACTAGGGCTTAAACCACCGACCAACACGGTAGTCAATTCGAGTTAGTGAACAAAGCACTCACGCCGAACCGCTTGGCTACCGACCGATGAAAAATTGTATTTTTCAATAATAACGTTTCGGTTGGTAATATTGCATGTCATGTCACATGTCCTAATTCTTACGGTTGAAATTGTGCTATATAAATTATCCAATCTCTCAAGAGAACGATAAAGGCTAAAATTGAGGCAAAGACTGAAATAAAGACTAAGTTGTCTTAATCGGCCCAAAGTGTTCAAATAAAGTGATCAATTGTTGCGCTTTCGGGAATCACAGAAATATTACTAAACAACAGTCAAACCCCTTTTACAAACGTTTCATATAAGAAGGATTAAAGTGATTGAACGTACCCTTATTGTACCTGCCTTGTCATCCTCCAGTCGGCCTTTCAAGTACCAATCGTGAATAGTTTGTCCAACTTGAATCAATTTATTTCTGTCTGTGATATGCATGTTTCTACTCACAAATAAGGTAATATCATTATCATAATTTTGTATTTCTGTTGGAAAGTAATCATCTGAAAAAAAGTGTATTGTTTAATAATAAATTTTTCATTTGAACAATCTATTAACAAATCATGAAATTATAAAACAACTACAAAAATTAACTGGCGCTCCGCGGCGACTTCATTGATTCCAGTGGCGCATTTGCTTTCTCAGCTGCAGGAAAACTCGGAAAAACCTGCAGCACCACATCATCTGCAGATCCTGATCTGCCAATGTCCTCTCTCTCATAAAACAAAATATAGGGTGTCTCCAGAGGCTCCAATACATTCAAGACATCGCCAGAACACTCAGCGACACGACTATCGTTGAACTTAAACCAGTCCGTTTCGTCTTTGACCAAGGCGTAATAATGACCAAATTCAACGCCAGAACTACAGTGAACAATGACTGCATGAATATTATAATAGTGGTCTGCTAGATTGAAGTGTTCATCTATTTCGAACCTGCGTAAGAGTTTGGTGCTTACGTCAGAGATTGAGTCATGTTTGAAGATCATCAGTGTTATTATTAGATTGACTGGTGCCTCAGCTATACTTGTTTCCTAATAACAGTCAATTAGTTTGGCGTATGTTTGGCAATACACTTGATCATCACCTGTTAAAAGTTCCATTGGCGAAATAGTACCTAATGAACAATATAATTTCCCGATCATTTCAATAATTTTCAAAAGTCAAATTTTACACGTATTGATGAGATCCCTTCCAAAAAGATGGATAATGAATATTTTTGTGTTGTCAATGATTTTATGGCTGAATATATAGAAATTACTTCAATGAAATATCTACACAGTCTTTTTTTCATTTTTCTCATGGTCTAGTTATTCAAAAAATTGTGCTCTTCAGAATTATTTTGTTCCGGTTGATTGAAAGGCTGCATTTTAGATAAATTACGCAAGAAAATCATTTCCTGAAGATAAAATACAATCTGTGTTTGCTCATTGATAAAATCAAAAACCCTTAATATATTACATTTTCAAACTTTGTAACTTTTGAGCGTATTTTTGGAAATAGTTCCGAATGCAAAATTTTCATTTCATTTTTTTGATATAATAAAAAATTTACCATCACCATCAACAATGTGGAAATCTCCTTTACAGAGTTCTATAGGGATTTTCGGAATGAAGATCACACCATAAGACTGATCCTATTTGATTTTTTGATCCACTGAGCAGCGACTCAAAAATATACAGGTTAGTGGAGCAATCACAGAGTTGATCTTTGTGACGGAGAAATGAGCGCCATAGATGAAAATTATATAGGGCGTTTCCTAACTGAGGTACGATTTGTTAGGCGGTTTTGAGAAAAAAGTTCCTATGAACGTATGTCTGGGGCTTCATATTTGAAATACAGAGCGTTGAAGTTTAAAAAAAACTATGTTCATGAATATCCTGAAACCGATTTGGTTGAAATCGTAAACCACCATATCCTCAAATCAACAATCACAGACCTTTTTCACTGATTTCAAATACAACAAAAGTTATTTTCTTTTTTATTCTTTCCTCTGTTCAACTGTCTATGTACCTACGAGTTGATTCAATATTTTACTTTGTTTAATGTTCACATCACCAATTCTATTTTCAATAGGTCGGCTATACCACACACAAGAAACTCTTTTGAAGTTTCTTCCGTGGGGCCTTGTTTATTTTATTTGTTTCTTCTTAGTCATGTATTACTAATAGGTTACTTGAAATTGCATATTATGAATAAGTAAATTTTATTATTATTGAATTTCACTAGTTCGGACTTCCATTGTCTACTATATAAAATAATTTGAAATCCCTGAAACAACTAAAAAAGAATAATTAAAAATGAATAGCTGAAAATAACAATTATATTGAGCAAAAATAACCTGAAATGAAATAATAGTGAAATAAAATACAAGTAAAAATAGAACGATAGAACAAAAATTAAAATTAAAGAAATAAAAATTTAAAATAAAAATTAAGAGTTAAGAACTAACGTGGCTTGGAATCTCTTAACTTTTCATTTTTATTTTCATTTTTATTTCTTTAATTTTTGTTCAATCGTTTTATTTTTACTTTTATTTTATTTCACTATTATTTCATTTCAGGTTATTTTTGCTTAATATAATTGTTATTTTCAGCTATTCATTTTTTTAATTTTTATTTTTTATTGGATTGGATAATTTAGAAAACACTTGCTACATGAATAGCATTTTACAAGTGTTGTTCATGATGAAGAATTTCAAGAACGAAGTTTTAATGATGAACAAGAACGGGAATGTTTCCTACTCATTCATCAAACTCAAACACTTGTTCATGCAGCTGCAGTTTCGTAAGAAGATATCATCTTTCCCTCCAACCGATTTCCTAGAGTCTTTGAAGTACACTAGATACTTGTTAGGATAACAAGAGGATTGTTCCGAATTCTTGGGGTTCTTGTTGAATACTCTTCGTGAGCAAAACAATAGCAAAATCAATACTCCTGACCGCTCTGGACTGAATAATTCCATACAGCCCATCTCGTCTTGTGTTTGTAAATATTTTGCTGGAAAAATCCTCACTTGTTTACTTTGTGGTAATTGTTCATCTAGCTTTTCCTAATATGACTAATAACCAGTCCGTGCAAAGCTTATTGTTGAATCATCTGAAAATGGAATTTTTAACAGGTGATGATCGACTGTATTGTCAAACATGCGCCAAACTAATTGACTGTTATAAGGAAACAAGTATAGCTGAGGCACCAGTCAATCTAATAATAACACTGATGATCTTCAAACATGACTCAATCTCTGACGTAAGCACCAAACTCTTACGAAGGTTCGAAATAGATGAACACTTCAATCTAGCAGACCACTATTATGATATTCATGCAGTCATTGTTCATTGTGGTTCAGGCGTTGAATTTGGTCATTATTACGCCTTGGTCAAAGACGAAACGGACTGGTTTAAGTTTGACGATAGTCGTGTCGCTGAGTGTTCTGGCGATGTCTTGAATTTGTTGGAGCCTCTGGAGACACCCTACATTTTGTTTTATGAAAGAGAGGACTTTGGCAGATCAAGATCTTCAGATGATGTGGTGCTGCAGGTTTTTCCGGGTTTTCCTGCAGCTGAAAAAGCAAATGCGCCACTGGAATCAATGAAGTCGCCCTGGAGCGCCAATTAATTTTTATTGTTGTTTTTATTTTATTTTTATCGTTGTTTCAATAGTTTGTTTTTTAGTTGTTTCAGGAATTTCAAATAATTTTATATATTAGACAATGGAAGTCCGAACTAGTGAAATTCATCATGAAACATTGTAAATCATTTTGAAACAAACGTTTATTATCATTACTATTATAGTAAGGAAACACTCTCTATCAACATATAGTTAAATCAATCGATATAGATTGAGAGAGTGTTTGTATAAATGTTGATAGACATCGTCACTTTCATGTCATTGGAGAAATAAAATCATTATCCATCTACATAGTAATTTTATTATAATCATTTGAATTTATTTTTCAAAATAATTTCATTAGTTTTTTAATCATTCTTGCCCATCGAGACCAAAAAGATACTTCAGACAAGACTTTTGTTTTTGAATTTTTGCGGCCTATGTGGTCACTTACCTCGGCTTCATTACATAACAATTACAAAATGAAATGTGATCAAACATATATTTTTTCAATCGTATTTTCCACTGAAACTTGCTTGCATTTTTTTTCAATCTGATATAATTAAAGTGATTCTTAAACTTTGGAAAGTTGACTTGGCAATTGTGGTTTCATCTGAACTAACTTGAAATTTCTTTCTCACCTGAAAGTTTTCCAAGCTGCTCTTCTGAACACATTCCAATCATGAGGGGCACCCTGGTCATTCTACCATTTTCTATCGCCTCGTACATATTCTCGGTAATGAAGGCTGTCTCATGTTCAGGTTCAATAACTGGAGTGAAAACAAGTCCATCAGTCATTTGGTCAATGAATAAATTATCCTGAAAAAAAAAATGAATGTATTACAATAGTAATTCAGATGTTTCAGGAGGACTTTCTTTCAGTTTGTGTCTAAAAGTTACTTCTTTGCATGATCTACACATCCATGTATAGAGTTACTTCCTTGCTTTCTTTGGAAGACTCCCTCATCCTTTATTTTTTTTTTCTTTTTTTTGTATCAAGATGGAGTAGTAGAAAGCCAAAAACTTTCTTTCCCCCAATAATTCAGATGGTAATGTACTCGATTGTTCGCAGCGTGTTCCTGCTGCTAGCATATCTGACATTGTTGTCTGTCGAATGAATATTTTGAAACATCTGTTTCTGTTTCTGTTCTGTATGTAAATAATTGAAATAAAATATTAACATATGTTTACAAAACGGATTTGAAGCTTTAATAACGACTACTTATTACATGCGAGCGCTTTCGATAGCAAGCTGTGGTATCTCCATGGCTCTACTCAAACTGAAGTTTTATCTCCTTGTTTGTTCTTTTAGAACGCCTTAGTGCAGGTATTTGTCCCCTCCTGTCATCCGGATGTTTCTTTAAATTCGCCTGTATTTGGATTACATCAGGTAATATCCTTTGTTCATTGATTCTAGAAATGTGTATTGTATTGTGTAGTATAGTGAATTTTAGGTCTTGTTGTGGTTAAATTTGTATTTGTTCCTCGATAAGTGAATTATGACTTTTGAATTTATGGATGTTTAGGTTTTCTCAGATATCCATACGGTTTCCTTTAATGACTTGTTTTATGAGTTTCATGTTTTCTGGTGGAGGAAAGTTATGTTTGTTTTGCAAGGCGTGTGTTGCATGGTTTGATTTATATGTTATTGGGTTTATGTATGCTTTTTTATGCTCGTCGTATCTTTGGATCAGTTTTTTTTTGGTTTGGCCGATATAGAATTTGTTGCAGTCCGAGCATTGTTGTTTGGGTTTTTGTCTTTTTTTTCATAGTTGTTTATTTTTTGTATCATTTTCGCATTCGGCTTGTGAATGAAGTTGATGTTCAAGCGTTTGAAGATGTTTGTTAATTTTTTGGTTTGGTGACCTATGTAGGGGAGACCGGGGCAAGATGAAGTTCGGGGCAGCATGGGAAGTAAGCTTGTGTGCGTGAATAGTAATCGTGTTCGGAGCGGCGACAGCGCCATTTGCACGAACTTCACTCTCCGCTAGTGTGTCCAAGCAGAGCGAACAGATTAGAAATCGTTTTTGCGTTGCTGAGATAAAAAAGTTATATTGCAAGTATTTTTACGCGATATTTGATTCGAAAACTGATGTGCAGACATGTAAGTACCTGTGTTAATGTATCATTTCAATCCCGAGCTTATTATAGTAGTCCAAAACATTAAACTCAAACCAGATTTTTTCGCCGGTAAAGTTTGAGGTTAGAATTGCGTCATCTTTTTTACCTACGTGTGGATCGGGGCAAGATGATCGGGACATAATGGGATACTATCCCGTTTTGCCACGCCCTTGTGATTAAAATAACATTTTCTATGTACTGATAATATTTGTAAATTCTACATAAATCAGGATCAAAAATATTTATGAAAAAAAGACTGCAAAGAAGATTAAAAAGACAACTGACAAGGAAAACCTGCAGAAAAAGCGTCAAACCAAAAGGTGCAAAAAAGAAACTGAATCGGAAGATAGTTCATCCCAAGAAGAGGATGATGACTGTGCTTGCAACTATTGTGGGTACTTATACTCAGATTCAACCGAAGGTTGGGTCATCTGCGGCGTGTGCCACGGTTGGGCGCATAATTCATGTGCCGGAGTAGATGAGGAAGATGAAGAGGCACACATTTGTGAACGCTGTCTACCCGATTAAAAAGCGTACTCGTTTTGCCCCACAGCGTTTCCCATCTTACCCCAGTTATGGGGCAAAACGGGAAATTTGCCGAGTTTATTTTTTCATTATTTGCCAAAAAAGTTCTGTGATTTTGCATGCTACAACGTTTAATTATAAGAGATAAATGTATAATGGTTACCCCTTTTGTTAAAGAATGTTATTAAAGAGTTTAATTTTCCTTGTATAACGAGTTTTGTCTTAGCTATCTCATCTTGCCCCAGTCTCCCCTATGTGAATGCGGTCCATCGCTTTGTTGTTTTATCTGTTGGAGTAGTTTGTATTTTT
Organism: Leptinotarsa decemlineata; assembly: GCF_025532065.1. Classification (NCBI taxonomy): domain Eukaryota; kingdom Metazoa; phylum Arthropoda; class Insecta; order Coleoptera; family Chrysomelidae; genus Leptinotarsa; species Leptinotarsa decemlineata. The sequence goes on from NW_027412529.1 coordinate 8,728,404, forward strand.
TGTTTGTTTCTATTTTTCAATATATCTATTGTCTTTTAGGTGTATCCGTTCTCGTTTGCTATTTGGTATAAATATAATTTTCCTTTACTTGTTCCGGGCTTGATTGCTAAGTGTATCCGTAGCATTCTGTATATGAATGCGTTATTGACAACCATTTTGTGTGATGGTGGGTGGTTCGAACTTGTAACGATATACAGGGTGTTTTCGAAAAACAACAACTTTTATATGCAACACTATTTTGAGCCACCCTGTAGACTCCAAAATAACTTCCTTCTGCAGCCTCAATCAATATACATATAATGAAATGTATAAATTCCCGAAAAAAGGTTTGCTTTGGTTTACAGGGACCGTGTCGTATGGGGTGTCCCGCCGTGTATAATAGTAAAAATCAAAATACCTGCTATTACTGCATAACATATCAAAAGAAACGGGGTATGGGGTGCCCCACCCTGTATAGTAGGTGTATTTTACCACCGATAATGTTTAGAAAATCAATTAACAACCAATAAATTCAGGTTGATCACATGTCAATACATGGAACTTATTTGAAATGTTCGCTTTGCGTTCCAGAGATTAGTCTCATCGTACCAAATGGAAATGTAATTACATATGGAGTAGGACTAACTCCTAGATCACGGGTCTCCAAACTACGGCCCGCGGGCCAATTCCGGCCCGCCAGTGTCATTAATCCGGCCCGCGACAGTCAATGATTTACTGTCATCAATCTGGCCCGCGACAGCCAATGATTACCTAATTGTTGTTACTATTGGTGTGATAAGTTGAAGAAGAAAACACAGAATGATAATTACTCGGTTTTATTTACTTGCAAGGTAAAACTTAACGACAGAAATGATGACAAAGAAAACTTAACTTAAGTATCTAAGTTTAAGCATATTAATAACTAACAAATAATTGTAACGAATTACAGTAAAACAAAAACACTAATGAGATTTATGTAATTGTGATTTTCCATCGACAATACTTTGTAGATGTGGATCAATTTTACTTGTACCAATTATCAAAAGAGATTTAAGATGCTCATCGGTTAATTGAGATCTGTAAACATTGTTTGTGTACTTCATCTTGGAAAACGTTTTCTCACACAAGTAAGTAGTACCAAAAACAGAAATCAACCCACGAGCAAATTTATGGAAATTATCAAATTGTTCCAGTGGAAGACTCTTATAAAATTCCAACAAAGATGAATTTTGATATTTGTTGTTAAGCATATCACTGCACCGTGAATCAATAATTTCCATTTGGACTTCCGGAGCCAGGGTTTCAATGTCAGAATCAAAAGGATTTTGAAAAAGCTTAATTTCATTCGCAATGACATCAAAATCTGAAAAACGAGTATCAAAATTTATCTCCAAAGCACTCAAAGTTTCTATTGCAAAATTGACGGGAAATTCAGTCTCTGTAGTGTGGCTGAATATTTCACATGTTTCAAAATGTGTGAAACTTTTTTTACGTAATTGCCATTGAAATTGTATTATTTTCTGCCTGAAGGATTTGATATTGGTGTATAAATAAGGGAGAAGCTGATTTTCTCCTTGCAATCTCAAATTCAGTTCGTTCATATGATTTGTCAAATCGACATAGAAGGCTATTTTTCACATCCATTCACTATTTTCTAAATCGGCAAAAGGGCGCTGCTTCTCATTTGAAAAAATTTCGATCTCTGCTCGAAGTTCAAAAATGCGCTTAAGGACTTTTTCGCAACTGAGCCAGCGTACGGCAGTATGATATGGTAAATCATTTTCTCGAATTCGCGGAATTGTCGGTGATTCAGCCCAGTGGATCTGATGAAGTTAACAACTGATATGACTGGTTTTAGAACTTCAGACATATCCAAACATTTTCCGCACAAGGACTGTTGATCAATGATACAATGTGAGACTAATGGTTTTGAACCACCATCATTTTCTACAGCCTTTGACACAAGTGCAACCACTCCTTTATTTTTACCATACATATTTTTGCCTGCATCAGTTGTTATAGATTTCAAATTTCTCCATCGAAGGTTCTTTTTATTAATGGCATTTTCAACTCCCTTAAAAATATCTGCCCCAGTTGTCGTGCCGTGAATACTATCAATATCAAGAAGTTCTTCATACCCTTCATAGCTTTTATCTACTCCGCGAATAAAAATCAACACCTGAGCAGTATCTGACACATCCGTTGACTCATCCAATGCTAGAGAAAACCACTCATGATGTCCATTTTTGTCAGACAGTTGAGATGATATATTTTCTGCGATGTCTTGCACCCTCCGAGCCACGGTGTTTGCTGACAAACTGACACTTTTAAATAAATTCACCTTTTCGGGGCATATTTCTTCGGCTACTGCAATCAAGCATTCTTTTATCATTTCTCCATCGGTGAATGGTTTGCCACGTTTTCCGATTTCAAGAGCCACAGGAAAGCTGGCGCGAGTTGCAGACTCTTGTTCAGTATTCGCTTTGGTTAACAAAGATTGCTGCGACTTGTGTCCGCGTTTCAAAGCTTCAAATTTTTCCTTCCGCAAACTTTCTGTATACTTGGAGTAACTTTGAAGATTTTTCGATTCATAGTGTCGTTTAATGTTATAGTCTTTGAGAACAGCTATGGTTTCATTACAAATTAAACATAGCGCCTTATTACTGGACTCAATCACAAAATACTGAAAGTTCCATTTTTCTTGGAACGTTCTGCATTCACTGTCGATTTTTCGCTTCTTTTCCATACTAACAAATCACACATAAAAACAATAAGTCAAAACAAAATACTCTTATTGACGGGTGTTACTTTATTTCGCAATAGACAGTTTCGCTTCCTTCGCCTTTCCTACGCAGACTAACTCGCAGTTGCCTTTTTATATGCAATTATTACTGCCATCTCGAAGTGATCGGAATACACTAGCTAGAACCAGAACTTTCTCGAACCAACGCGGTAATTCCAAATATTTAATTACGCCTAATGCCACCTAGCGGGTAGCTGAAAAAGATAGTAGATAGTACCACTACTCGCCACTAGATGTCGATAAGTGTCACAATACACAATAATAATTGAAATGCAAGAAAAGCGTATGTTTGCTTAGGTCCCGCACTTTGCGACTATCCTAGTCTAGAAATATAGTTAAGGGCAGAAATTGGCCCTTGGAACAAACTGAAAAAATCATTATGGTCCGAAGGCTTCAAAGTTTGAAGACCCCTGTCCTAAATGGTCAAAAATAAAATACAATATGAGAGAATGTTTCATGATAGAACCACACATTTTTTTTTCATAATTTAGTAAACTAATCAAGTTCTTGTGCAATATGTGATTATTTTATACGTTTCAATAAATACTGTCGTAATCTTCCTTCAACTTGAAAAATAAAACAAAATTTTGGAATGAAAGTGTTGAAAAGTGCTCATAAATGTGTGGATAAATGGATTGTATGTATCATTACTGTCACAATAATTAAAAATAATGAATAGTTAATTATCATCATAATTACCACATAAACTTGAGTTGAAACTGTGTTGAGTTGTTTAGCTGGAATAGTTCTCAAGAAAGCCAACAACTTGTCACTATCTGTGTCCTCGTTCAAGGGTTTACCTAAAGCAGCTCCGATTTTAAAAGCCAACGTCTTGTAACTCCTCTGATATGCCCAAGGAACAATATTGGATCCACTCTGAGCGATTGCTGCCCTGAATAAACCTTGAAATGAAAAATGAAAATAATTCCAAATAGTATTCATATTACCCGGGGATATTGCTGAAGATCACACCCGGGTGACAAACATGTAATTGCTAACTATTGCTATCTTACTAACGGTAGAAGATACTATGTTGGTTGAATAGGACAAAACATGTACTCTCAATAATGCAATAAAATAATTTTTGTAAGCCCAGACTACTGCGAGCCGTTCTCAAAATAATAAAAAAAATTAAATCGTTAATTTTGATTTTTTCCGCTCTTGTATCTTCATTATACAAATGGAGGCGTGACACAAAAAAACACCCGGAAAATGAAACATTGAAGAGGAAATTTTCAGAGTTCAAAAAGAAACTAGAAAAACAAATTAAAAAAGCTAAACAAGATTATTATAAGAAAAGGATAAGTAATGAACAAAACGTATCAACGAAACTATGGAAAACTGTAAATGAAATGTTGAATATCCAGAAGACTGAAGAAACAAACACCATTAGAGATCAAAACGGCAGGATGATAAACGAACCTTCTGAAATCGCAGAGAAATTCAATGATTTCTTCATTAATATTGGCAAAAACTTAGCAAAACGAATTGAGAAGCCCTTAAATTATGTAGAACATAAAAAAATTCATGAGAAAACAATTTTTTTGAATCCGATAGATGAACAGGAAATAAAAAAAAAATGTTATATATGAACTGACAAATAAAAAGGCTCCGGGAATCGACGGTTTAAAGGCAGAAACATTAAAACTCATAGCAGACTATATAGAAAAACCATTAAATATTATAATTAATAAATCTCTGGAAACAGGTGAATTTCCCTCTGCCTTTAAGCTGTCGGTAGTCACGCCTATTTATAAAAGCGGAGATAAAACTGATATGAGTAACTATAGACCTATTTCCTTGATTTCAAACCTCGCCAAAATACTAGAAAAAATTTTGAAAACTAGATTGAGCAAATTTATTAACAAATATGGATTACTTTCAACAACACAATACGGTTTTAGGGAAGGAAAATCTACTCAGGACGCAATTCAGGTCTTAACTGGAGACATATACAATGCATTAGATAAAGGTATTCCATCAATAGCAGTATTTATAGATCTCACGAAGGCTTTCTATACCGTTGACCATTCCATTCTTCTACGAAAACTTGAGGAGATAGGTATAAGAGGTTCATCATATGAATTATTAAAGAATTATCTAACAGACAGAGGGCAAATATTGAAATTCAAAGGGAAAACGAGTCGGAAAAAATCCATTACATGTGGAGTACCCCAAGGAACGGTACTGGGACCAATATTATTCACAATATACCTCAACGACCTACTATGTGCGGAAAAAAGTGGAAAAATCACAAGCTTTGCTGATGATACTGTCCTTTTTTATACAGACAACAACTGGTATGACCTGAAAAATAAAATTCAAACAGACCTCAATAAATTGAAAATGTGGTTCGACTATAACCTCTTATCAATAAATTTCGAAAAGACACACTACCTACCATTTAACTGTCAAGATGCATTTCTTCCTACGTTTGATATTACTCTAACAAAATGTGCAATAAAACCAAAAGAAAAAATTAAATATTTAGGAATCATCATAGATTCACATCTTCGGTGGGATCAGCATATTATCTATCTATTGAAAAAATTGCGATGCATTTTATATAGATTCAAGTATGTGACGGAGTACTTGGACCAAGATCAGAAAATCATTTTGTACAAAAGTCTTGTCGAACCGCACTTGAAATACGGTATTCTCGGATGGGGCGGGATGTCAAGAACACACCTTGATGCATTGGAAGTATCCCAAAGAAGATTCTTGAAAATCATCCTGAATGAAAATAGTAGATACTCCAGTGATCAAGTATATAAAGAGACAAAAACGTATGATCTGAGACAAATATACTTTGAACAGCTGAATATTGCAGTATTCCAAAAAAAAATTGACATTCTCAATCTGGATCATACGTATCTTACCAGAGGAAGAAACAAATTTGTCCAACCGATAATGAGCAAGTCAGTAGGCCAGAAAAGTCATCAATTTTTGGGTCCAAGGGCTTTCAACACTCTTCCTGATGAAATAAAAATTCAACAATCGATATCAAAATTCAAAAGAGAGTTGAAAACATGTGTATATCAGAGGAACCGGAAAGCGATCCACCAAATAATTGAAAAAATTGAAAAATAACATCTTACAGCAAAATTAGTACACAAATATATAGAATATTTTCTATGTACCCCGATTTCATTCGTTCTGTTCGACTGTTGATTCTTTTGTAAAAGTTTCAGTTTGGATCTGATTACACCTTCTCCATCAAATTCGATTATTAAAAACTGATTAATAGATATTTCAATTATTTCATGATTGAGATATTTCAATGTTATTGTGAGAATGTAATATTTCAATTATTATTATTATTTATGTGTTATTTATATTGTTATTATCTGTCATATTTATGTTATCACGCACAAGTCACTTCTGTGACTTTTGTGGTATTGTCTGTTTGTTCAACTAAATTCTCTATCAAATGTATATAATGATATATCTGTGAATAAACATTATTATTATTATTATTATTATATGTCCTCATTTTATTTCTCAGATGATATTTCGTTGACATAAGGCCGCCTCCATTAATAATTTTTTTCAATACGGACCTGTATTTTTAAAACAAATTATGATGCCTCCTCTATCCTGCATTTACCAATATATAACTTGAAACTTTTTCCCGTCGTTTCATTCAAAAAATATATCATCATAGCTAAGTTCATTGTATAATGAAATTTAATTATCTAGGTAAGTATTTGATTGGTTATCACAAAGTGAAAAACCGAACTTGATGCCTTTGATGAAAATTTAAGAATCACTTGTGCTTGGGCAAAATGTCTAAAGTTCATTACTCTACTCTGAAATTTCGGGAAAGTCCTAACTCGTTTATCAGACAACATAACGTGAATCAAATTAGCATTCTTTTCATATTTATCCATTTCATTGTATACCCGAGACTTTACTCAAAATATTGAATTTTTTACCAAGTTACTTCACGAAATTTCGTGAAGTCACAGGATTTAGAATTTTTTATTTTTTTTTTTGCTCATTTTTATTTCTGTTCTTTTTATTTCTTTTTACTCTGTAGTCATTTTCATTTTGTAGCTTCATTATTTTATATGTTTTATTATATTCTCATTTAACGTTATTGCTCAATGTAATTGATATTTCAGCTATTCATTCTGATTTTATTTGTTCTTTCATTATAGTCGATGATAGTAGATCCTAGTAGATGTGTTTACCTTTGGGATCAGTATCATTACATATTAAAAAGGGCGTTGATTTTAAAGAAATTATTGTGGAGGATTTGCAGATCGTGTGTCAACATTTAGGAAAATTTAAGATAGAAGCAAGAAGAATACAACAATGAACAAAAGGGTAGAAAATTACGCAAATATAATGATGAAGACTCATCTATCAATTAGACGAAACTGCAATCGTAAACGGTAACTGAAAATATTCAGAAAAGGAAGCTTTCTGTGCTATTCGTTTAGACAAGTGAAGAGATGTAGTTCCGATAGAAAGGTTGCAGAAAATGGGTCCATGAAAAATATTCTGATAGTGACAGTCTAGATTTATATATTCATGTTTTTTGTTTGGATCAGTAAAAATTTGGATCTCTTATTTTAATTTAATAATTTTATCTTTGTTTCTTTGTTTTTCTGAAAAGTTAATTTTTTTATTTGTGTTAGGAACATTCCTTTGTATTAATGTCTAGGGCATAATGAAGATGTTATATTCGTGGCAATATGAGTAGTCTAATAAAATGCGTATCTCAATATAAGTTGATTTTAGCATACATTTGAAGAATTTACAGTTGAATAATGTTTAATGTCATTTGGAAGGCAAAAAATAATCAAAAACTACCCCATTAATCACTTTTTTGGAAATATCTCAAAAGCATAAAAAGATATGATAAAATGATCGAAATGTAGGGTTCAAAATGTTCTATGATATCGTCCGAAATCACTTTTGGCGTACTCATTCACAATAGAAACCGAGATATTTGCAAAAATGTGAATTTTTCAACTTTTTCCTTATCATATCTACAAAGTGTCAGGTCAAATGAATAATCTCAGGGATGTAATTTTTATCGATTCTTTTAAAAGTTGAACATTCATATTGAAAAAAAATGTATTTACCGAAATTATTTTTTTAAGTCTATTTTTAACATCTTTACATTCATTGAATAGAACTGGCCGATACTTGATGAAAATCCATATTTAAAAAAAACTTATCAATAGAATTTATTCTATGATTTTCACTATAAACGTTTTACAAAAACCGCCACACGTGTTTCGCTATACAATAGCTTCTTCAAGCATAACTGAGAGTTACTTCTACATGTAAATATACCTAACTATTATTACCTGCGTATGAACAGATTCAATAATGGCAAATTATTCAATTATCCTTTTATTCATTATCAAAGAAGTTATACAGTCAAGCTTTGAAAGAAGTTTACCCAATTCGAAGAGAAGAGGATAAAAGTTATAGAACCTTAACCTACTTAGGCCAACCCACTACAAATATTTGAGATTTTCTGCACAGCAAAGGTGTAAATACTGCTTTCAAAACCAACAACAACTTGAGCATGCACATTAAAAATAACAAAGATAAAAGTTCAGTTTCAGAAAAATCAGGAGTGTATAAATTATCGTGTGGGTCATGTCCGATGTTTTATATAGGTCAAACTGAAAGAACATTCAAAACCCGCATAAAGGAACACAAATATAGTTTTCAGAACGGAAAAGTAAATTCCACATATGCCAGTCATCTAATCTCAGAGGGACATGAGTTCAACCATGAATACAAACCCCTCCATTTCCAGAAGAAAGGTTTGAAACTTAACCTGTTGGAGAGTATGGACATAAGCAAATTCAAAAACTCCCACCATCTTATGAACGATCAAACTGACTTGAATAATTCGCCATTATTGAATCTGTTCATATGCAGGTAATAATAGTTAGGTATATTTACAGGTAGACTTTCGAAAAATGTATTGATACCTGGCTTTTTCAGGTATATTTTTTCAGGTAGATTTATTTCTTACGTAGACGAATAGGTACTAGGTTATAGTATATAAGGTTGTTATTTAGAAGTAACTCTCAGTTATGCTTGAAGAAGCTATTGTATAGCGAAACACGTGTCGCGGTTTTTGTAAAACCCTTATAGTGAAAATCATAGAATAAACTCTATTGATTAGTTTTTTTCTTTACATTCACCTTAGATTTTCCCAATCCTATTCATCTATTGAAAAACGAATTTCCTCTATGTTCGGACTTTTAGGTCTCTCGATGGAAGGCGAAAAAATATAGAGCTTGATCCTTGTTACTCTTATAATCGATAGAGACGATTTGATATTATACGTTAGACTTGATTTTTTTTCAAGTTGAAAAACTCACATTTTTCGATTTTTTGTAAATTTTTTAATATACCCACTACTGAGCTATACATGTCAATCATTTATTGCCAAAATCTCGTTTTCTTTTGTAAATTCGTGGAAAGTTATTCAGGACGATATCATAGAAAATTCCAATCCTTACAGGTCTTGTTTCAACCTTTTCTTCATATATTCTCTTTTTTTTTGAGATATTTTAAAAAAATGTGATTTTTGGAGTAGTTTTTAATTATTTAGTAACATTTCTCAACTATAAATCCTTTTGAAATCAGCCTATATTGAAAAACGCAGATTTGATTTACAGATGGTACTTTGAATCCTTATTTTATTGGACTGAACTCAACAAACTAGCACAAATCGATGAAAACGAAACGATGTGGCTAATACTCCGACAATCCTAACTTTTTAACAAACAGTTGCTTTCATTTTTGAAAATTCACTAATACTAAAAGCCCTATTACATTTTTACAATTTTGGGTCTATTTCCTAAAAATCGTCAATATTCTGATTATTCTGAAAAAAAACATATTTTATATTCCATTTTTACAGTATACGGAACATTAGACAGAGGTATTTTATATTCCAAGTTACCATTTAAATTTTCGATATAAAATTTACTTACTGTGGAATGAAGTGTGCATAGTTCATTAGTTGTTATAACTTTTTTTGTGGTATAAAATAATTGAAACCGTAGGAAAGTTTCGATAAAAAACAAGTCAACAATGTAACTGTCAGTCTTAAAATCAAAGAAATTATCAATGACTCTCGTTTGTTCATCCATCTCGCTTCGATAAACTAAGTGCAAGCCTGCGTGCAAACGTTGTTTGTCTTCGTTTTTCAGTCGAAAAAAAAAAGGATGCTGTATAAAAGTACGAGTTTTTTCGCGTATTTTGTTGTGCATTATTTATTTGTCATAACTGTAGAGTCGTTTATATTCAAGTAAACGAACAGGATAACAATGCATGTAAATGAAACTTGTTTTCACGCGTACCTAGATTTAAAATAGATTGATTTTTTCTCCGCTCTCACCTTCGGAACCTTTACTCATCACTTGGAAAGCTACAGATGATCCTCCTGCACTTTGCCCAAATATGGTTACTTTTTCTGGATCGCCACCAAAATATTTAATATTTTTCTGGACCCACTTGAGTCCCATCTGCTGATCTTTCAAACCGTAGTTGCCAGGTATTATTTTGTCTCCAGTTGCCAGAAAACCTGTAAAATATTTTTTTGTAAGAAATTGTCAATGGCAATGCGACCTGTAACATTTCTTGAAACACTTGATACAAAATTAGAATTCAATCAGGAAAATTTCTTCATGTCATCGAAATTCAAAATATCAAGCGACTACATTTAATTAATGTCAAATTTTTCCACAGGTGGCTTCCAGAAACTATTATTTTGTCATTTCAGTGGTTTCTGAACTGAATTGCTTTGATGAAATTGTAACTTTCATATAAATAAACAATATTAATGACCCACCCAGAGAAGCCCGATGAGATACCATTGAGGCGGCTTAGGAAGCGTGTAATGGCTACCAAGCTAAGCGTCATTTGTCTCTTCCGAGTATTTCCCATGTGAGCAAATGGTTCAAATCACATAAGCGACCTAGCGCCACGTTTCGGTGCCGTGCTGTCTGGTTTCAGTATCACGGGCCGGAGCAGAACGAGGCCAAGGTCTTCCGGAGATGAAATAGCATCTCAATCGAATTAAATTATCATGAAGAAGTTATGTGAAAAACTATTTCTTCTTCCATATCGACCACCGATATAGCGTGTCTTCGTCTTCGTTCGGGTTTGAAGGCCGTCGTGTTTTGGAACTGTATCCTAACGTTCCGCCAGCACGACTGGCTGGCTTCTTCACTGCTGCCACCTTAGCATCTCTCAGTATGGGATTCTAAATCCAGTTAAGCGTTATCGTCTCCTCTTTTCTGTTGTAGTTTTCTGTGTGTTTATGGATTTCTATAGCTTCCCGTGGTATCATGATCATGATACAAGTAGTTTCACATCTTCAAACAGTATCGTATGATCTCCTTCACTAAATGCGTGTTCCGCTACTGTTTCTCCGATGTTCATTCAGCCTTGTACCCATGGATCTTTTGGTGGTACCGATATAAAGTTTTCTGCAGGTGCATGGTATACGGTATACCGCCGCAGCTGATAGTGGATCTCTTTTGTCTTTCGCAGATCTCAGGCGTTGCTGTATTTTCCTGGTGGGCTTGAACAATGTTTTTATAATATGCTTCTTTAGGATTTTTCCTATTCCACCTATAACCCTAGGGATGTACGGTAGAAACGCACGTGCAACCGTTTGAGTTTCCTCCCTATTTTGACTTGTAGACGTCTTCAGTTTCATGGCCTTGTTGATCTCAGTTACACTATATCCATTCGATCGTAAAGCCACTCGAAGATGTTCCAATTATTCTTGTAGGTGTTCCAGTTCACATATTCTACGGGTACGTTCTCTTAGGGTGTTGATAATTCTCCGCTTTTGACTTGGATGATGGTTCAAAAGTGCATGCAGATATCTGTCCGTGTGTGTCAGTCTTGTGCTACGTCGTTCGACAAGTACATCTAGAAAAGCTATGTAACAACGCACCAATTAAAAAGGCGGGCTACCTGTGCCAACATAAATACAGCTTACGAACTAGAAATCACGAGTCATCGGTAAACCATCAGGATCAATAGACCTCTGAATAAGCCAGCCACTCGTGCTGGCGGAACGTTAGGATACAGTTCCAAAACCCGACGGCCTTCAAACCCGAACGAAGATCATAACCCTGAGAATGCTTCGTTTTTGGGTTCTGGTTTCCTTAAAGTGAAAACTGCAGTGAAGAAAAAAACAGATATGCATTCGGTGGTCAGTATCGAAGCTTGGCTTAACCACGAACCTCCTTGGGAATCCTCATTTGTCTTTCATATTCAGGGATTGGTTCTTTTGTCGATTCCACAGAAGGTGTCTGTGTAAGGGATCTAATTGTCACCATGTCTAATTTAGACTTGTTATTTGAAGACATTTGAGTCCAGGAATGCATTTGAGATAATTTGAGACCTGGGACAAATACAACGCTATTTGGTGTTGAATTAGAATGATTTGTTTTTGGGCACTGCTTTCAACTAATACCCTTGAATTGAAAGACAAAGAACAAATCTATTTAGAGGGTCGGGGATTCAGTTTTCTGTCGTTTTCATAAGGAACATGTCGAGACCGTAGAGGTCACAACAACCACTAATTTTAAATCCGCGTGATCAGAACGGATTCCAACTTTTTTCTGATCTGGTGGCGGCAACTATTGGGCTACCACATTTAAATAAAAAAAACTAATCAATCCGGCTGAACGGTACCATATACGGGGGGTGTGTATTTTTTTCGAGAGGATATAATTTATATCATCATTGTATCTTTAGGAGTATAAAGCGATCGCCTTCAGATCGACGGAGCATTACTACAGCTCAGCTTAGTACCACTGATGAGACCTATGGTGGGTCGAAACAGCGCTGTCTGTTGAATCACGAATGCTTTGTTTTTGGTCAATGTGTGCAACGTCAGAAGACTCAACTCTGATATTTGCATTAACATCTTCAAACAAACAGGCACATACCGAAACCAAAGTCAGTACTAAATCAAGTCTGGTCAACTTTTTACACCAGGATCGAGTAACATTTCACTTGTGAATTCCTTTTTTTTTTATAAGATTACTTCTTTAACTAAAAGGAGGTAACACAACAACCTTACTCAAAACTTTGATGCCATGCGATTTAAGATAGCAAACCTTGGTTCAACAAAAATTGCGAGCAAGCTTACGCATCCAAAAATCTCGTCTACCGACAGTGGCGCAAAAATCGCAGTGCCGAAAACCGAACTAGGTTTGTAGATGCTCGCAACAGATGCAAACTCAGGATATATGAAAGCAAAGAACTTCACAATCAGAGATTTAGGGTGACACTACTTGCCAATCTCAACAGGTCTAGATCGTTCTGGTCGGTAGCTGAAGCTGTTTATCAGAACATTTCCAAATCCAAACTTCCACCACTAACACAAGCGGATGGAAGGTTTCAACATCTTGAGCGATCATCAATATGGCTTTCGGAAACAAAGATCAACAGGCGACCTTCTATCGTATATCTCCCATATTTGGAAAAACGAAATCGAGAAACATGGAGGGCCACGAGCTATTACGGTTGATATTTCTAAGGCCTCTGACGGTATGTGGCATGAGGGTTTGCTGGCCAAACTTCGATGCTATGGCTTGTTGAAACATTTTTGTGTATGGCGCCTCAGATTCCTGAAAGAACGTTCCCTGCAAACTGACGTCGATGGATATCTCTCGAATACTTTAACCATCAACGCTGGCGTTCCCCAGGGATCCATATTGTCTCAAACCCTCTTTTTACAGTATATCAACGACTTATTGGAGAAAACCAAGTCTCCAATATATTGCTTTGCTAACGACAGCACACTTGTCTCGTCATTACATTTGGATTCCAGGAGATCGGCTGCGAATGCATATCTTCAACGGCAGCTGGAGGTTCAATATCTAAATGAGGATCTAGAAGTAATTTCGAATTGGGGTGAAAGTAACCAGGTTCAAATCAATGCCACAAAAACCCAGCCATCGGTTTTCTCCAGAAAGATAAATATTTCCGAATCGGATATAATAATGTCAGGTCTGACAATTCCGCTTTCTGTTTCGATAAATTTGTTGGGGGTTGAAATGTTTACCAATATGTCTTGACACCATCATGTCACTGGAATTGCAAAGGCTGCTTCTCAAAAGCTTGGAACACTGTTCCTAACAAAAAAACTGTACACACCACAGCAACTTTCGATGCTTTATAAAGCTGAAATCAGACTTTCTTTAGAGTATTGTTCTCATGTATAGGGCTCCGCCCCCAAACGTACCCTGAAGCTGCTGGATTCCATCTAAAAAAGAGCCTGCCTGATTGGAGACGCGAACATCACTTGCAACCTCAATAGTCTGGAACATCGAAGAAAGGTTGGAGATTTGTCTCTCTTTTATATATACTTTCAAGGAAAGTATTCAAGTGACTTGGTACATTTAATTCCATCAAGAGCATTTGGAGAACGGCGTTTATATGGAATAAACTTCCTGAGAACGTTTTTCCAAACGGATTTGATCTTCAGCGATTCAAATCCAATGTGAATCACTACTTTCGCACAGGCACCGCTCTAAGAGCGCCTCAAGGATTTTACTGTAGTGCTTGTGTTCGCCTTCAAAAAACACACAAAATCGCTAGATGCATTCGATACATCTGCCGACCTACAAGCGACACTCAATACAGGGCCGAAATATCTATGTGGGCAATTTCAAAGGACAGGAAATACGAAATACTGCTGATCAAGAAACTCATAATCTCAATAACACTCTCCGAAAACTCGCATGAATTTTACTTGATATCAATGCCACCATGCAAAGGAATGCAATTCACCCGTAAATTAATTTGTCCGCTTTTTAATTGTTTGACAAATTAATTTGCAGATAGTGGTTCCACTAGTTAATTACCAAAAAATCAATTAGGATAATTATCATTTAACAAACAAAGTTCACATCGGACCAAAAAACTTTAGGTATATAAACAGCTAACCCTTGTCTTTAGATTCAGTATCAATTTGCTTCTCCTGAAGATGCTACCTTGTTAGCTAAACGCGCGTCGAGTGCAAAAATATCAGTTTGGTGGTAGGGTAATTGATCTCTAGAAAAAGTTTTCAACTTTTACTCCAAAGGTTCCAATCTCATCGTTTAAACCGATTTTTGTGAGAATCTTAGTGTTTTTGGATACTTTCAACAATATGGCTTCTGGAGACCTTTTCAAACAAATGATAACATCACATGTGAGGAATCTGTGTCAATCGACAGTGATCCGAAATTCGAAAATAAGGATTTACATGTTCAAGTTCAGCAAGTAATTTTAAATATTCATGAATGCTTGAAGAAGGAAAACTGTCACACTTCACATAATGCTATTGTGAATAGAATATGCGAGTTAACGAAACTATCTCATTCGACAGTTCTTCGAGTCATTGAAATAGGAGATGTCATTGACCATGCAATGAAACGAAAATAAAGGAATAAAAAAATCGCAAACATTGATGGTGCTACAAAAGATGTGATTTGGCGAACAATTTATGGTATATACCAAAAAAATGAAGTACCAACCTTGGAAATGATTTGGTATAAATTACTCGACTATCCCGATTACAATTACAAATCTTTAGAAACTCTATGAGGTGTCTTATTGTATTGTGGTTTCAAGTATAAAAAATTGAACAATCGGAAAGTCATAATGGAATCGACACGCATTGTTCAACTCCGACAAGAATATATGAGGCTAATAAAAAGCTACCAAGAATCCAGCAGACATATAATCCACCTCGACGAAACTTGGTTTGACACCCATGATGTTGTCAAATATGGCTGGGTAGACGAAACCAAGTATTGTGCTTTGAACATACCTTCTTCAAGGGAAAACGTGTTATAATTTTGCATGCCGGGAATGAAAGTGGTTTCGTACCTAACGCTTTTCTTCTGTCGGCCAAAAATATAAAAGATTCGTCTGCTGATTACCACGAAGATATGCCTGCGGCTTTATTGGAAACCTGCATCAGTGAGCAGCTTCTCCCAATATTCCTCCAAACTGGGGTATTGTTATGGATAACGCTTCTTAACATTCTCGGTTATTGACTACAATACCAAACAATAACACAAAAAGCAGATATTGTTGAGGAAAAAGGTATTACTGGCGACCATAAAACAACGTAATTTCAAAAAAGAGTATATTATTGATTCGATGTGTGAAATACGTGGTCATATTCTCTTACGTTTGCCTCCATAGTATTGTGTGTTCAATCCAATTGAAATGGTTTGGGCCACAATGAAAGAAAGCTTGCGGAAATGTAATCAGTCACCGACTTTGAATGCTGTAGTGCTTGACAATATAAGGCGAGAGGTGAATGAACTAGGTAATAGTAATGTGTGGAAGAACTGTGTGGCCCACAATAAAAAGAAGAGAACAAATATGTGCAAAGTTCCATAAATCCGATCGTTATTCAACCCGATGATGATTCCACCTCATCCGAATATAGGAAGAAGAATTTTGATTTTTCTGGCAATTTTGTTGGCCTCTATTATTCTGTAAATATATGTTTGACGAGAATTCGGTGTGATTATTTGTGTTTTCATTGTATTTTAGAGTTTTCGACTCGGAAATCAACTACCCTAAATTTCGTTTTTCATAATGACCCATGGTGGAAAAATTCAGTTGAGATAACTTTTTCATAGGGTGATCAATTGCTGTGATTGTAAGAATAAGTAACTGAAAAATTACCACTGAAAAATAATATGCCGACGCCTATGTCGAGGCGGGAATTCCCTGTCTGTGCTGTTCCAATTGGTGTTGGAAATACTATACCCTCATATAAGGGTGAGTTGCATGTTTATGTTTAATGGCATCAGTATCCAGTAAAATTCATGTACATTTTTTAATATGAACGTGTTATTCGTATTGTTAAGTCATATTTGGGCAATCCTTTTCTGTTCAGTGAACTTGCCACACACAACTGAAATTTTGAATACATTTTTTCTTGAAATGATTTTGAATATTGAATATTTATTCTTTGTTTTCAGATTCTTGAAATGAATATTCAACTGCTAATTATTCCGAAACGGCTAATCCAATTTTAAAATTGATGAAACATCGTTGAATAGAGAATAAAAATAACTATCAGACTAGGTATTACAAGACCCTCCTTTGTATAGAAAAATTGTTAGCACCCTCTCGGCAACAGATGATTTTCTTTTTGATCAAAATATACTAAAAAATTGGATGTTGAAAATCTATATTAACAATAACTGATGGAATTCATTGTACGTTTTTCACAGAAGTGTTTTACAAAATCCGCGACACGTGTTTCACTATACAATAGCTTCTTCAAGTGAGAATGAGAAAGCTATTGAACACGTGTCATGGTTTTTATAAAACATATATAGTAAAAATCTTATTATTGAAAAATTACTAAAGAGATGCTTTCCCACGTTAATTTTGTTCCACCTTGTTGTATGAACATGCCGTTGACTATTAGTTTTATTTATAAAAAATACTCACCGAAAGCACCTACTCGATAATTCACAGTTACAACAATAACTCCACTCTCCAACAAATAATGAGGACCAGCGTATTCAAAATTAGCAGCACCATTCAAAAATCCTCCTCCATATATAAAGTACATAACAGGAAGAGATAGATTGGTGGAAGGGAACTGAAAAATTAAAAGATTTGTTAGAAATGATGATTTACATTGTTTCTGTACAACGAATAATGCAAAAATAACTTCAATCAAGTAAAACCACTTATAAAAGGCGCAACACTTTAAGTAAGTTTATAATAATTATAATGATGTTGCAGCCGTCTGCGATTTTAACCACTTTTGTAGCTTTTTAGCAGAATAACCCCAAAACTGGAACCTCTGGCGTGAAGTAAATCTTCTGAAAAAGCCAATTTGGTTGGTAAAACGCGCGTCGAGAAGAGAACTTCAGTTCTGGAGAATGAGAAAAGTGACATAATAGTACTCATCTCATCTTTTGATTTTCATGAAATTATTTTCCAGCAGCTTGACTGCATTAACATTCAAAGAACACGTCAATTTTTATCTCTAGGAAAATCATACCCGAAACTTTACCCTCCTGCAGTCAGCAACTACCCCCCCTATTTTTTTCAATGGCATATGTGGGGGTGAATGATTGCAAAGTCTTCTATTCCTCTATTACTTCTGTGATTTTTTTTAATAGTTTTGTTGTTATGGAGAAACAAATGTTGAACGTTTTATTTAAGAAAAAACAGAAAATTCGCTGTCGCACATTTTATTGAGGAAATCAACAGAAGTAATATCAATGGCAACACAATCAACGGATAAAGTGTTCAGAATGACCTCCATCTAGTTCCATACAATAATACAGTCTACTTTCGAAAGCGTTTCTTACATTATTGAAGATGTCCAGAGTCAGAAATCGGCATTCCCAAACAATTCTCTGTCGCAGGTTTTCTGTTAACGTATTGATGGCCCACGTTATGATCTGGATGATTCGTATTATAAATTCTTGCAGCAGCTTTAGCACATTCATTATTTCGATAATAGGTTGCAACAATTTTTATTCCATGTTGGAACACAGTGAACAAGGATGACTTAATAATAATTCGTGAAGAAGTGACAGTGGCCAACTATCTTCTTTTTGTTCTGCGAATGAAGTGCAGACACCACCAGTGCAGAGAAAACTAACAGTGTCGTCCATTTCAAAACGTTCACTACTAATTAAATAAATTCTACAAATCTAGAAGACCTACGACAGATAATTGTTCGGGAATGTTGATTTCTGACTCCGGACATCTTCAATAATGTAAAGAATTGCTTTCGGAAGTAGACTGTATTACTGTATGGAACTGAATGGAGGTAATTTTGAACACTTTATCCATTGATTGTGTTGCCACTGATATTACTTTTGTTGATTTCCGCAATAAAATGAGCGATAGCGAATTTTTTTCTCTTAAATAAAACGTTCAACATTCAATTTCTCAATAACGAATCAACCAATTTAGAAAAAAATCACAGAAGTAATAAGAGGAGAGACGACTTTTCAAATTATATATCACTCGACCCCAATAACATTGAAAAAATAGGGGGGAAATGCTGACCGAGGGGGTTGAAGTTTCGGGTATGATTTTCATATCAGAATTATTCCTCCTAGAAATAAAAATTGACGTGTTCTTTGAAAGTTTCTATTACACTTCCGGTCAAGTTTTTGTTGGAACGCCCTGTATATAACTCCGCAAACATATATTCTGATCTTCAGCCATTCACTGCTACAAATCAAATGCGATGTTTCAAAAATGCCTACTGGAGGAATGTTGAAACGTGAATTCGTAATCTGCGTCGGTATGAGTCATAGCTGGTTAGAAAACCAACAAACTCCACCTACCATTCATATTCCAACTTCTTACAGGATTTATCACCTCCCATTGTGTACAATGAAATATATTATCACAGAAAAATTATCGAAGAACTTAGAAATTTTGATCATGCAAAAATTAAGACAGGGAGCTTGCCCATTAAATTCCTAACGATAAGTTTATTATAAATCGCCTTAGTACAAATCTTAGTTATCGTACGAAAATTTAAGAAGATGCGGTGTGGCCTCAAGTAACATAAATAACCTAAATGGTATGCAATAGTTCATTTGAAACATAACTTATAGGAAAAATATTTATTATACATGGAAAATAATATTTTTGATGTTGGTCAAATTTTTTGGCATGGCCACTCAGGTTTCCGTACCTCAATAGTTTCATTCAAACAAAATAATTTAGATTATCCCATATGGAGTCTTTTTGTAATTCTAAACAAGAACACAAATATATTTTCAGTGAAATGAATACTTACTTTGAAAAAAATTTAAAATTTAATTCAAAATGGTTTTACTCACTTCTGGTGTATAGACGTTAATGTATAAACAATCCTCATTTTCGTAGTTACTTATATTTGCATTATAATAGTTGCTGAA
This sequence comes from Leptinotarsa decemlineata, assembly GCF_025532065.1. Classification (NCBI taxonomy): domain Eukaryota; kingdom Metazoa; phylum Arthropoda; class Insecta; order Coleoptera; family Chrysomelidae; genus Leptinotarsa; species Leptinotarsa decemlineata. The sequence goes on from NW_027412529.1 coordinate 8,748,111, forward strand.
TTGTATGCAGGATTTATCATTATAGGTTGCGTCCAATATGCCATTCCAATTGTCAGGAGGTAGAGGTTCCTTGAAAACAATAGAAATAGAAATTGAAATATTATGACATGAGTTGAATAAAACAAAAAAAGGAACTGGTTAATTATTTTCAACTGTATTAGTTCAACGATTGGGAAACACTTCATACTACTTACTCTGAAACGTAATTCTCCAACGGGTGGTTTGGCATAAGGGATTTGTTGAAAGGCGTAAAAGGATATTCCTCTTTGGGAATATTCTTTCCGTCCTCTTAGCTTTCCATTAGGAATAGTTACCAAAATATCTGCCACCTGCAATATATGTCATAACTTTTACAATTTTTAATGGTTGCACATTCGAAGTCTGGACTGATCTTGATATTCATTTTAGGATTTGCTTCTCATGAGAACGCAAACCAAATAATACTCCAATAATCATTTTTCGTATCGTAAAGGAAAAATGGGGTTGAATTGACTGATTGAATGGTTCAAATTCGGCCGTCCATTGTCTTCAATGGCGTTAACAGCTTTAAAACTCGATTTTGAAAAAAATAATAATATTGTGACTTGAAATGAAAATGCATTGAAAATGACATTAGTTGGACTTCCATTGTCTAATATGATATAAATTGATTTGAAATTCCTGAAAGAATATGTGAAAATTAAAAAGGCCAGCTGAAAAATAACAATTGTATCAAGCAAAAAAACTGAAATAACAATGAAATAAAATACAAGCAAAAATAACAAAATAAAAAAGGGACTATTAACACGAGATGAAAATTTAAAAAAAATAATTAATTTGAAATGAAAATTGAAAATTAAAAGATTCCAAATCAAGTTACTTCTCGACGTTTCGATTGTTAGTATACACAATCGTCTTCGATTGATAACTGGACTTGTTCCTCCTATTTATAGGTCATTCGAGTGCTTTCACCTATCCCCTCTTCCCTCTCTTCGCTTCATCGGTTTTAGCGGAAGTTGACCGTTTGGCGGGAGTTGGTCGTGTTCCGCTTTATTAGAGGTGTCGATATGTTGCGTAACTCTACGCTATCTTGGCTAAATGCGTTGTTGAACCACATATATGCGGCTTCTTTAAATTTTCTCCTAAACCAGTGTTCCTCCTTGTGGATGATTTCAGCTCGAGCCCATTTGATGTTATGTTGATGAGTCCAAACATGCTCTGCTATGTCTGATTTGCTGGTATCTCCTCGCTGTGTGTGTTTTTTGTGCTCGGCAATGCGAACTTTCAATGGCCTCTTAATTTCACCGATGTATGATTCTCCGCACTCAAGGGTATCCGGTAAATGCAATTTTTGGAATCGCAGTCCGCGTTTGGTGGCCTAGTTTTCGTAAGGCTGCTACGGATAGTGTTCTCAGATCTGAAACAGGTTATAATGTTATACTTGGACCAAATCCTTCTAATCCTTTCCGACAATCCTCTGATGTAGGGAAGTACAAGTACTGGTTGTGACGGCTTCTCTTCCTTGTGGAACTCTTGCTGTCTTAGCTAAAGCCTGTTCCACCATCACTTTGGAGTAACCATTCCGTTGAAGATCATTTTTGATGATGTCTAGTTCCTTTTCGAGACCTTCCTTTGTATTACAGAGTTCGAAATCACGGTCTTGTAGAGTCTTGATGATTCCTCTCTTAGTCGATTGTTGGTGGTTGGATTCCTGGTTCAGATACTGTCATGTGTGAGTGGGTTTTCGATATAGAGATGTTTCCCATTTAATGTTGCATTGCCGAGCACAAGAAACACACACAGCGAGGAAAAACCAGCAAATCAGGAATAGCAGAGCATGTTTGGACTCATCAACATAAAATCAAGTGGGCTCAAGCTGAAATCATCCACAAGAAGGAACACTTGGAGGAATATTTTCAATTATTTTGATATTTTATTTGGTAAGAATTACTGTCCACCATTCTCACTTCCAGTGACTTTTTGTACTCAATATAATATTTGCTCGAATAAAATGAAATTTCAAATTCATATACAAGGTTTGTTCAAAAAATAAGGTTAGTTTTCATTTTTCTCAAGAAATATCCATTTATTCATCAATTTCTATGTTATCCCCTCCAACATATCGCCTTCAGATATAATACACTTGTGCCAGCGTTTTTCCCAATCCTCGAAACAGTTCTAATATGCACTTTTTGACATGTCCTTGAGCTCTCTCAGCGATTCGGTTTGTATCTCCCCAATCTTCGTAAAACGCCGGTCTTTCAATCTTGGGAACATGAAAAAAGTCGCAGGGGGGCAAATCTAGTGAATACAGTGGCTGAGGCCTTAGTACAAACAAGCAATGATGAGTGAGCAGGTGCATTATCGTGATGCAAAAGCCACGAATTGTTTTCCCACAATATCGTGTTCTTTGTTTTGGTTCTCGCAAGCGGCGAACTTCAAGATAATACTCCTTTTTGACCGTACGGTCATGTAGCAAGAACTCTTGATGCATTACGCCACGAGAATTGAAGATTCTCAAGTAAACTTGGGAATGGTTTAAGAAACCGAAACCGGTCGTAGCAAAGAAAACATTTATTAGAAATCAGACAAAACTTATTTTCTTTATCATATATTCACATCTAAGGGGAACTACTTTGAAAGTGATAAAATAGAAAGGGAACAAAATGAATAAATAATTATTCCTGTCGCAGGAATGTGAAAATAATCATTTGATCTGGAATTCATTGATTCGATTTGATGTTTATTTCAACAAATCGTTTCCACAGTAACTAATTTCGAGTACAACAAGGTAAGCTGAAATAATTGGCGCTCAGGGGCGACTTCATTGACTCCAGTGGCGCATTTACTTTTTCAGCTGCAGGAAACCCCGGAAAAACCTGCAGCACCACATCATCTGAAGATCTTGATCTGCCAATGTCCTCTCTTTCATAAAATAAAGTGTAAGATGTCTCCAGAGGCTCCAATAAATTCAATACATCTCCAGAACACTTAGTGACACGACTACAGTGAACTACAGTGAACAATGACTGCAAGAAGATTATAATAGTGGTCTGCTAGATTGAAGTGTTCATCTTTTTCGAACCTTCATAAGAGTTTGGTGCTTCCGTCAGAGATTGAGTCATGTTTGAAGATTATCAGTGCTCAGCTATACTTGTTTTCTTATAAGTCAGTTAGTTTGGCGCATGTTTGGCAATACAGTCGATCATCACCTGTTAAAAGTTCCATTTTCAGATGATTGAATAATAAGCTTTGCACGGACGCTAGTTGAAGTTCCAGAAATTCACATACGTTTTTGCTACCTCTTGAACACTTACTACAAAGTGAGGATTTTTCCAGCTATTTTTCCTGCTATCGTTTTGCTCACGAAGAGTATTCAACAAGGACCCCAAGAATTCGGAACAATCTTCTTGTTGTCCTAACGAGTATCTAGTGGACTTCAAAGACTCCAGGAAATCGGAAACTGCAGCTGCATTAACCGGTGTTTAAATTTGGTGAATAAAAATTGATCTTCTGAAACTTCATCTTGTTCTTGTTCTTGATTTTTTTGATGTGCAATATTCCTCTATTTCAATTTTTGATTATCACCTATAATGAAATATTTTGTAGTGGTTTTGTTTTTGGAGATTTCGTTTGGTTCCCTTTTTATGTTTTACATTCTTTCACATTCTTGCTGTCACTTCTTCAATAATCTTTTGTAATTCAGATTTGCAACGTTTTTAAAAAAATGAAAAATGTTATCGTCGTAATTCCTTATCAAGAATTGATTTCTTATCATAATCATGTGAAATTTGAAGAGGTATTCATCTACGATCGAAAGATTAAAATATATGATGGAATTGGCTGATACTTGATGAAAATCCATAACTGACGTATTCAAAAAACACTTTATTATGAGATTTTTACTAAACAGTTTTACAAATACTCGTATTACTTATCTTTGCTTCTGCTGATAATTCAGAATAACAAATAACAGTGTCGAAAATAATTTGTCTTTTTCGATTATAGATTCACTTTCAGCAGATGTTCTGGGCATAGCCATATTGATACCGTAAAATGGGGATCAGGATTTGAAGCCATGTGAATAGTTCCACTTGTCAGGGGTAAAATTCTTGCTAAACTTCCCAAGGAGAACGTATCCCATAATGATGCTGAAGAGCGTATGGCAGCCTCTTTGAAGAATATATTTTGAGAACACAAATGAACACAAATTTGATAGAGCAGGCCCAGCGATTGGAAAACTCAAAGTGGAAGCTGGCAAAAGCATCACTAACAAAAATTTAGCTCCCGTACCAAACATAATCGCACAAGTATCCGGAACTTCCAGATTGAATGATGTGAAAAAAGAAGAGAAGAAAAAGAAGCAAAATAATCGTTATAAACTGGACATCAGTTCTTCTGAAAGTGAGGGTCACATGCAGATTGAACTCGATGATATAACAGACATAAGCGAGTCTTTTTCTGATCTTGGAAAAGAAATAAAAGTTTTTGAAGGTAGCAAACAGACTGAAGGAACATTTATTGAAACTGAAACAGAGACAGGTGAAATCATGAATACAAAGAGTGAGAAGACTGAGACTGATAATGATGAAGTAGACGATTTCGTATTAGTCGCGCTGGAGACTATGGCCGGGGGAACAAAATAATTCGTTGCCCAAATTATCTAGCTAGTTGGGAAATCGTTCATCTGTTCATTTTTGAGGGAAAGCAATAAGGTGGCCGATTCAGTTATATTTTCTGTGATAGAGAACAACTCAGTTGGCGAAGCCCATGAAATCATCAGAAAGTATAAAAAAACCCAAAATATTCTGAAGGGCACAACTTAAATTTGACTGGAAGTATTCCTTAAAAAAATCTACTTATTACCAATGTGCACACCTGAATCTGTTTAAAATCTGTTTTTCCGTTAACCAGCTGTCGCACCCCTACGAACGACAACCCTCAGAAGTCGAAACTTGTGCGAGCTAAGGATTAACGAGGTCTTACCTTTTAACGTGTGATTCCTAACACGGGTTGGACGGTAGCAAGTGAAGATCGATCATTCAGACTAGGGCTTGAACCACCGACCAACACGGCAGTCAATTCGAGTGAGTGAACAAAGCACCCACGCCAAACCGCTTGGCTACCGGCTGAATATGCTCAAATTTTTATTCTGAAGAGTTTTTTTTTAAATTTTCACAAGTTTTGTTATTTTTAAGTGGAACATACGGTTTGCCCCAGATGACCGTGTATTTATTTCTAGAAAAACACTATTGTGTGAGATAATTCTCATTGAAAAAATGTGAAACAATGTATTTCATTCTTGATGTCAGGTATTTTTTCAACTGGCAAAACTCGACGATTTTTTTCGATATTCTTCATTCCATGTCGCTTCCATGCGACTATATCTTAAACATTGAGCCAAGAATTGACGTTTCATGTCGCCCCAGAATAGAGCGACTTGAAAAATCAAATTTGAAATTTTTTTCACAAAAATTGGCCAGGCATTGAATTTTTTCAATGCTTGCCATATATTCCTTTTAGTCCAAAGTAATGTATTATGTATTTTATACAAACTCAAATAACGTAGACGACGGTTCAAGACCAATAACCTGACCAAAACGTTCCGAGTCACCCCATTTTACGGTATCCGATTGATAAGAGATCAAATTCCTCATCCCAACTTGGTATAGAAAGAATATAATAAAATACTTCTTACACCCATCAGAACTAGAATAGTGAGGAGTTGTGTGTTTCTGGCGATATTGAAGAGGCTGCAAAAAGAACTTCAATTGAATTGTTACCAAAAAATCGGCTCAGAAAATCGTGTTAAAAATACTTTCAATACTAGTGTTACGAATATTTTTAACATGCTACTTTGTAAACATCATCTTTCCATACTCTTGACAACCATGAAAAATGACACTTTTAATGACAGTTGTAAAAAAGTTATTCTAAACTAATTTAAGACTGTGTTCAACATCGATAATAAGTCCTGTGGCAGCAGCTTCATCAGCGGAATTGTCAAAAACACGGAAATACAATTATTTGGGAGATAATTTCATTTTTATGCAATAGGAATCGAAACATTTGGTACCTTAGGCCCCCAAGCATTGGAGTTCATTCGTGAAATCGGCATTAGGATATCCAAAGAAACGAATGACCCAAGAGCTACCTCTTTCTTGATTCAAAAAATTAGCATTCTGATTCAAAGAGGAAATGCAGCTTCATGTTTAGGTACAATTCGTCAATCAAAAACCCTAAGTGAATTATCAATGTTTCCCATGAACAAAATATATCGGCATGTACAGACAGTGCAAGAACTAGAGTTGTGCAGTTTGGTGGAAGACTCGCAGTAAAACCGTCAAGCTTTGACAGAAAAGGAAGTGGGAACTCTAAATGAGTCTGAGTTTGATCCTCTGGCTGAGCCCTCGAAAGAACTAATATCTAATTCAGTTGTGAGCAGTTTTGCTTCGAATTCCTTATCCTACCAGTCCAATGAAGGGGTGAATCATCCTATCCGTGTTTACTCAGAAGAAGATAGTAGTGGCAAACGTAGTTGCAACAATAGATCGGTGATACATTCTACAATCAAAACTCTTGGGTTTAATGGTTTAAAAAATCTTGGAAACACCTGTTTCATGAACAGTATAATCAATGTTTATCAAACACGGGATGGTTGCTGGAATACCTAAAAAAGGATGCATTCATGGAAGATATCTAGTATGAAAGGTGTTTCAATCAAATCGTTCGCAGAAGTTATCAAGGAATTATGGTCAGAAGATTCATCTGATAGAGTAATTAACACAGTCTACTTCAAAAATCAGATTCAAAGATTTGCCCCTCGATACATGGGTTCTGCCCATCAAGACGCCCACGAATTCCTTCGATATCTTTCAGAAGGTTTACATAAGAACCTCAACAAAATTACTGAGAAACCTGAACCGATCTTAACTGAGATTGACGAAAAATTGAGCGATAACGGAAAAGCACAAGAGTCTTGGCAGAGATATTTGAATATGAACAACTCCAAGATTGTAGACTATTTCGTTGGTTAATTAAAATCCACTATGAAGTGCACACACTGTGGACACTCATCAGTAACCTTTGATCCTTTCTGGGATTTGTCCCTTCCCATACCACAAAGATCTGGCCAAGTGAGTTTGTCACATTGCTTGGATTCTTTCACAAGAGAGGAAACTCTGGATGGAGATGAAAAACCAATGTGTTCGAGGTGCAAGCAAAGGAGAAAATGTACAAAGTCCTTGTCAATCTATTAGTTTCCCCGTATTTTAGTAATTCATTTGAAAAAATTCTCTCCGACGGAAAGGTTCAGAGGCAAATTGAATGTTTCCATTGACTTTTTTTCAGATGGATTAGATATGAGCAGTTATGCAGCAGACAATGTGGCTCCTTGTCGTTATAATCTATATGCACTTCCAAATTACAGTGGGACTACTTACAACGGACATTACACAGCATATTGCAGACATCCATATAGTGGCACGTGGCATGAATACACACGTGTTCCCAATTTCCCCAAAATCACTTGTGAGCAATGAGGCATATATCCTCTTTTATGAACAGGAGGAAACGGAGCAGCACCTTTGATGTTTTTTTTTCTTCTTTTCTTTTTTTATAATATTAGTTCTTTCAATTGATTTCTATATAACGGATGACTTTTAATAAGTATGAAATCAAAATAGATCTATTTGCAAAAAATTCATTTTCTTGTAAAAATTATATTTTTATTATGGCTTCAATCTGGCAAACAGCTTCTTACCAAGTATTCATAACAATGGATATTCAGCACCCCACGCTTTTTCACAATAAAAATATTTTTTTGTAAATAGATTTATTCTGATTTTGGACTAATTTAAAGCCATAAGACTTATTATCGATGTTGAACACAACTTTAAAATAGTTTCGAATTATGTTTTATTTTTTAGTTTGTGTTACTATTGAAGCGTGTTTTTTAAATATGTAAACTATTATTTATTTTCCACTTTTAGTTGGGATAATGAGATAAACTTATGCAATTATTGTATCGTCACCGATTCTTGATAAGTGTACAAAGTTTAAAATTAATCTGTCCGTTTAAAGTTAGTCAAAATAGAAGTGTGTTTAAAACGATGCTATTACTTCAACTACAAATCATTAACAATATATAATGGAAATTACAGTTTTAAACGTTGGATGGCAAACAATATCTCAAACAATATAAGACGTAATCAAGAGACAAAGAATAAAAGTGTTCATCAGAGTAGTATAATAATAGTAAATAATTCCTTTTAATTTTTTTTTATTTTTTTCATTTTTTTTAATTAGTTTGCAAAACTTGCAATTTTGGAATTGTCCTTCCTGTACCAATTAAGGCATCATACAATACATTTTTGAATTAGATAAAAAGTAAATAAAAATCGACCCGTATATCTCAAATCGCAAATCGGTTTCAGGAATATACTTTTATAGAATTTTGTCTCTGAAATGGTACGAGTAAAATTAGAGCAGCCGGAAATCTAAACAGTAAAATTCCGTATGTAAATATCAAATATTTCAAAACGATACGAGCGCCTATTGATTATTTCTCTAAATGTACAAAAACGACAGAGTTGGAGACGATGCAGCTTTTTTTCCTTCTCTGGAAATAATCTCAACATATACCCTTCGAACAACAAACTCAATTCATCAAAATACAAGTTGAAATCTCTCGGAATTTTATCAAATTATTATACACTCAAATCATTTGCTAAGAACAATTCCAAAAATCATGGATTTGCGCACATTTCAATCAATTAAACCGAGCACTCCGGAATATAACACTCAGTTATTCCACGTCATATCGAAACTCAAGTTTCTAAATCGGGCCAAACCATTAAGTATGAAAAGTTTTGTACTCTTGAATAAATAAGAGACAGAACAATGACAAATATACTCACAGCAAACGAAATAGTTGTAACTAAAACCAAAAGTGTCGATATGTTCATTATGGCAGCTCACAGATAAAACCTCAATGAGACCACAAAATCATTGAGCCACTTTTTATACTAAGCAGAACTTAGATAATTATCAAGTACCTCAGTTCAAAACACTTCATTCGATATAAAAATCTATATTTGAGATTGAGATAGTTCGCTTTTCCTTTCGTTTTTATAATGAATTGGCGATGAATTTCACAACGGATAATCGTGATGAGTATGTTTGAAATGGTAATGCGAGGAAGGGTCCTGAAATAGCACTGATTAAACGAATAACAATTCCACTTAATTAAAAGTATGTCACCTCCACTTTTTTATTCCCCCTACATTGTGAACCCATTCAACATTGTACCTCAAAATATTGCCATTAGTGAAGTTCTTTCATTTTAATTTCTCAGGTTCTATTCAATGCCACAAAAACCCAGGCATCGGTTTTCTCCAAAAAGATACCGTACCTATATGATAGTATCAGATCAGACAATTCCGCTTTCTGCTTCGATAAGTTTGTTGGGGGTGAAAATGGACATCAATACCTATGTCTTGGCACAATCATGTCACTGGAATTGCTAAGGCTGCTTCTATAAAGCTTCGAACACTGTTCCGAACCAGAAAACTGTACACACCCCAGAAACTTTTAATGTTTTAAAAAGCTCAGATCAGAACTTCTTTGGAGTACTATTCTTATGTACGGAAGCATACCCTGAAGCTGCTGGATTCTATCCAGAAAAGAGCCATCCGCCTGATTGGAGATACCAACATCACTTGCAACCCTGATTGTCTGAAACATCGAAGAAAAGTTGGGGATTCGTCTCTCTTCTATATACATACTTTCACCGGAAGTGTTCAAGTGACACATTTTATTCCACCAAGAGCGGTACATATCGTCAGAAATACGCGACGGACTCTGGCTGCTCATCGTATGGATTCAATCTAAAGCGTTTCAAATCCAATGTGAATCACTACTTTCGCACAAGCACCGCTCTAAGATCGCCTTGCTTGTGTTTTTTAAAAAAAGATAGGAACATATGTAATAACCTCATAGACCTAAAATTTCTATAATGAACAATTACACCCCAAATCACCCAAATACGACATTTATCTGACTATGACAACCCAACTAGAAAAATTTTAATTTCGAAATTAACCTCATATTAAGTCAGTAGAATCCATAATGATTAAATGATTATATTTTATATAATGTTCATTCTACCAGGAATGTTTCCTGGTGGAAACAGAACAGAACAGAACAAAATTGGCGAGATGCAGTAAGACATGCAATAGAAGAAGAACAAAAAATATGGGATCTTGACAATATAATTGATGCGACTGTAGAGACACAACCGCTAATTATTAACCTGCAAGACGACTCGAATTCCGAAGATGATCCTGTTTATTTTGAATTTGAATAGTTTTGTTGTAAGTAATCGTAGTTCATATCATTTAAAAATAGGTATTAATTAAATAAATGTATCTTTTACAAATTGCAAGTAACTTATTATTTTTGAATAAAATAAAGAAATTTTTTTTAAATAAAAATACAGTTTACAGTACCTACAGTTTAAGAATATTAATATATTTATTTATTTAAAGTAACTAATGTTTTAATCATATACTCTACGACACTGGTCACTCATTTCCACTCAAAATACCTACATAATCGGATTAAAAGTTTTATAGCTGTATTGTATTTCTTCAGATACAAGGTGGGTTAGTCGAAAACATCTTAAACTGCCAGTTTTAGTTTGGTTTTTGTTATTATATCATATTAGCTGTCCTCTCTGTATTTCAGTTCTCTAATGAGGGTCAAACTTGCAGTGAGCTATCAACAAATTATAAACGGACTATAGTCAAGGTAGTATAAACACCTCCTAGTTGAATCAGAGACACTCTCTGAATTTTCCTCCTTTACATCTCGTAATGATGGGGAAAGTAAGGGTGGAGCAATTCAGACTGGAAAATCAACCAAGAGTTACATGGAATCGGACATAAAACAGAAATTTTGGAATATATGGAGAAACGAACATCAAACATGTTCTTGGACCACATGCAAAATTCATGTTCGCGGTTTAAGTCTCAAAACGCAAGGAGTGAAGAATGAATAACAGTAATCCTGATAACATGGTCGGCAAAAGCATCTGCTATACAAACGGGTCGAAAAACGAACATATGACGGCAGCTGGAATTTACTATGTGGGGAGAAATCTTTATTTCAGTTACCCACTCTGTACACAAAAAACTTCCAAATTGAACTGTAAACAATCCCGTAATGCGCAACATTAATTTTGAGGCCACAAAGAAATGAACGAATCAATATTTTCACATTCTGGGTGCCGGAAAACTCAGATGTCACAGTTAACTGAAAAACTGATGAGTGTGCCAGGCATGGGGGTATCAAAGTCTTTAATGGTACCGAACCGAATTGAGAAGTGGGTCTATAAGGAACGTAAAGAGTACTGGAGAAATTTACCCGGGAACACAAAAGAGTAAACCATTGTAAAGGTACCTGTCCTCCCAATGGACCACACTATCCACTGGGAGGAATGACAAAAAGGAACTGTACAACGGAGACCTTAGCTGCAAGCAATGCAACAAAAGGGCAGAGACAGAAGAATATGACATACATCCAGCAAAAGACCTGTATACACTAGTACAGGGACCAAAGTTATTGAAATGTGTGTCATGAAGAAAATGGGGGGAAAACGCACTTAGCCCATAAGGCTGCGGTGTTTTCCCGAAACTTTGAAGAAACGGGCATGTCAAATGAAACCAAGTAGTAGGGAAAAGAAAATAGTCGGAAACGGAATATTTGTAAAGATATTAGTTTTTGGCATAAAACCTTTTGGTTTTCTATTTCTCTATCATTATAAAGAAATCGATTCAATATTTCATGGTTGGTTGATGTATCAACAGAAAAATCACATCAATAAATGAGGCGTGCCATTGCAAAACTCGCTATATCCATTTTGGTCAAATTCCTAGGCAACAGTGGATTCTGAATATATGCTTGCTTCCTCAAAAAATTTTATGGATTCTCAAATGATTTTCAGGAAATGATATAGCAAAATTTGAAATGCCAAGCCTCAAATTTTCGAAAAATTTGACTGGGTAGGAAAAATAGTAAATTATGTGTCTAGGGCATAATGAAGATGTTATATTCGTGGCAGCAAGGTCTTTTGTCGTAAGTTTTTTTCAAGTTTCACTTTTTTATAAATGTTTATAATCAAATACATAGTTGAGCCCACGATGCCTAGAGTGTATTGTAGTACACTATGAATAAGAAAATTAGTATATCTTGATTTTTTTGACATCAAAGTTAAGTCTGCTTTGTCTGATTATTTCATATTTTCCTAATGGAAGATATAAAACTTGTTTTGCCGAATTTATGATGTGTATGTTACGGAATAAAACAATCTAGTAATTCTCGTCAAAGCAAACAAGAGTGATGCAGGAATTAGTATATATCATCAAAATGATATTTAGCGAGCATAATCATCACACCATTTTACTTACATTTTTCAATATTGCAGTTGAAAATTATACTTTTCTTGAATTATGGAAGATATCCCAAGTCTGGAAATCCATATGATATTCGGAATTACCGTCCAATTTAAATTCTTCCGAATCTATACTTCTCGAAATTGTCATCTATAATCGCGTACACTGCTCATTTTGTAATATCATATCACAGCAACAACTCGTGGGTTCGGCTACCTATATCGGGCGCGTCCTCAGGTGGCGGATAGGGGAACGGCCAGGGGACTGGAGGCCCTGTCCGGGAAGCCAATGTGGCCTTACGGACGGGGTCGCCGGACTCCTGGTCAGTGGCAGAAATAAGCAGGTTGAGAGAAACTAAAAACCCCCAAAAGCCTTTGCAAAGCATGCCACCGTGGACCAGCCTACCCAAGCTAAGGTGTAAGGAATCGTGCCGACAGCTGAATCGTCGCAGAGTAGTGAGACACCTCAAGGTTGCCAAAGAGAGTGTGTGTTCGGCGAGTCTTGGCCTACACCTGCCAATATAAAGGAGATGTCTCGTTTCTTCACCTTCCTGGAAAGGACAGGATGGACGATGACCTAGGAGGACAACTCCTCGGGAGGATGTCACATGGGCCACATGTGGCCTAAGTGCTGTGAGTCTACACTCACCCTCCCTACTCTACAGATACCAGATCACAGCAACAACATGATCCACCATAACAAATGTAATTGTATTGACTCAAAATGTTAGTGATGTTTTAGATAATTGTGTGATAAACACAGATTTTGCTGAATCATTTGAATGACTTGATCACATAATTCTTCTACAAAAACTCCAACAACTTGTTTCCCATAATTCATCCAACACCAGACAGCGCTGTTTCGACCCGCCATAAGTCTCATCAGTGGCGTCTTTGTAAGGGAAGGCGTCATCGTATTTGCTTAATCAGGCTTGTTATTTAAGGACAGTTGAGTTCTTGAATGCATTTGTGGTTCAGCCTAGCACCACTGATAAAACCAATATCGATTGAAAACAGCGCTATCTGGTGTTGAATTATGAATGAGTTTTCTTTGGGCTGTGTTTTCCAACTAATTGTCTTATTGGGAGCCACGTTTATCTTTGATATTCGAGGTTTCAGTTCTGTCAATCTCATAGATGGTGTCTACGTAAAGGGCAATGTCGCCGCCCTTGTTTACTCAGAACTTACTTGATTGTAATAAGTTATTTTTTCAGGTGATTGCAAAATATATTCAGCTGTTGAAACTATCGAAGATTGTAATTTATTACGACAGTTAGAAAATATACAGGCATGGTGTGAAATCAACAAGAATCAACAAAGTGTATCTCAATGTATACGAATATAAAGTAGTGTATTATAGAAGAAAACTTTCAATCACTGAGTGCAATTATCGATTAGAAAGTATTTCAGTGTCACATGATAACTCAGTGAAAGATGTATATTTTGATCAAAATTTGACTTTTTCCAACCATAACAGATCGAGAAGTGAAGCATTGAGAGTTTATGACTTCATAATATATCTGCTCTAATCACTCTTTATGTTTCTTACATAATGTCAAAATTATAATATGGGTCTGTTGTATAGTATCCATTCAACATTTGCTATACTACATTGAAAAAGTTTCCTCAAATTTATTTATTTCAAATCTCAGGGTATCTATTCAGATAGAGGTATCCCATATGAATTTCTTACTACAAGATTTAATATAGAAAGTCTTGATGAGTTGAGCAAAAAACTTGCTGGAGTAATTTTTCTACATAAATAACTGTACAGCAATGTGGATGCTTTGGATGGTTTTTTTTCACAAATTTATGTGTGTCACATTTTAGAAATAGAAGTACAAACATTTTTATTGCCGACTGGCCAAAAGAAATGTGTACCAATTTACCTACCTTCAGCATTTGCAATAATTAAAATTCAATTTAAAATTTATGTGATATCAACTATGATTTCCTAGAATATAATGTTTTTCACTGTGAATTTTGGTATAGTTTTTATCATGTGGGTATTTAACATATGGTATATCTTTTTTTTATACTCCTCTCATTTTTTTGTTCATTTCCCAAATTGTAATATTATAGCTATGAGCACCTATACAGGGTGTTCCTTAAACACATGCTAATATTTAAGGAGGTAATTCTTAGACCCGTTTTAAGGAAAAAACGTCCTATGGACGTATGTCCTAAACGCCTTAACTTTTGAGATTCAGGGTGGCAAAGTTTTCAAAAATAATCAGTTTTTTAATAATAACTGAGATAATTTTGTAGACATCTTTGGCATATTTGGTACATATGTTCCATGCCTCAAGGCGCATTTTCTGATGTACAATTTTCTTAATTTTCTCTGCCAGTGGCAGAGAACGAGTTTTGAAATGTATATTTTTGGCGAAAAAAATACTACGCCACTGCTTTATCTTGAATTAAAAATTATTTTTAAAATCTTCATACATTTTTGAGCACATTTGATTTGCTGGGTTTTCTTTGTCCGACGCATGGTTTTCGCTCAAAAAATTAAAAATCGCTTTACTTAAGGATAAATTCCTTAAAAATCTGATGCGGTATCGTGCATCGACTGAAAGCAAACTAAGAGATCAGATTTGTTGCAAAATAATTGAGGATCTAAAAGGTATTTGTTTGTTGTCAGATGCACTGTTCTCAATTAAAATTGCGTCATAACGCAGCACCGCTTAATAATTTTTGAAAACATAAATTTAGTTATCCTGGAATAAATGACGTGTAGCAGAATTTATTTACTGTACCTCTTGGAAATATGGAGTTTGTTGATATGTGATTTCTTTTAAAGATTAAAAGCAGAAAAAATTGCGTACCCACCATAGCAATAAAAAACGAATTCTTTGTATGTACAAACGTCAGTAGCTAATATTGATGTTGGTTTAAAGTAAGGTGTTGGTGTTAAAAACTGTCACAGCGCGTTTTGATTGATTTTGAAGTGTTATTGAAGTTATTTTGGTAGTCCGCTGTTTTTCTGAATATCAGTAAATATGGTAAATTATACGAATGCGGAAATGGCGCAAATGCATTACGTATATGGCCTTGCCGATGGTAATGCAACAGAAGCCAGGCGCATTTATCAGGAAAGATATCCTAATCGTGCCTTACCAGATAGCCGAACCTTTTCAAATATTCATCGTCGACTTGGGGAAACTGGTAGTTTCAAGAGAGGGACTCCGGAAGGTAGACCTCGTGTAGTAAGAACTCCTGAAATTGAGGAAGCGGTGCTGCAAGAAATTGAGGAACATCCCGAGACGAGTACGAGGAAGATCGCTAGAACTCTGGATATTTGTCATCAAATTGTTTGGCGTATTTTGGTTGATTTTTTGTTATACCCATACCGTATTTCAAGAGTGCAGGCATTACTCCCCAGAGATTTTCCACAGCGTGTGAACTTCAGTCAGTGGTATCTACAAAGTATTGCAGTTTGTAGTTTGAGACACAAATTTTGTTCACAGACGAAGCAAATTTTTCTCGGAATGCCATTCAAAATTTCCATAACAATCATGTGTGGGCTGAAGAAAATCCCCATGCAATAACCGAAACCCATTTCCAACACCAATTTTCGGTTAATGTATGGGCAGGAATTATAGGTGATCATCTAATAGGCCCATTTTTTCTACCAGGACCAAAAATCTATTTCGAAAAATATTATCAAAAATGAGATTTTACATTCAAGTTGAATTTTCAATGTGAAAAGAATAGAAAATAATTGTTTACATTGAAAGGGGTTCATTTTTGAGAGAGATTGATTTTTGGGAAAAAAAGATTTCGGCTTTCTACTTCTACATCTTTATGTAGGAATTTTCCAAAGAAAGGAATAAAGCAATTAATTTCAAAATAAACTCTATACAAAGAT
Organism: Leptinotarsa decemlineata; assembly: GCF_025532065.1. NCBI lineage: Eukaryota > Metazoa > Arthropoda > Insecta > Coleoptera > Chrysomelidae > Leptinotarsa > Leptinotarsa decemlineata. The sequence continues at coordinate 8,764,412 of NW_027412529.1, forward strand.
ATGTAGTTCAAAGTAACTTTCAGCTACTCTCTCGAAACAGCTACTTTTATATAAATATTGAATTTCACAAAAGAAAAAGTACTTTCGAAACAAATACTTTTATATGTACATTGAATTATACAGAAAATACTCTTCCTATTCAATTTGTACTCCAAATATCCGTTATGAAATTGAATCAGACATCATTCACAGGATTGCTACATAATATAGTGAATGAAAGAGATAAAATTCCACTTACATGGAAGACCGTCATTCTCACTGTTGGACGTCTAATGTTTTGAGGCCTGATTGCCTCTTCAGCACCAATCTGTGAATGATATCCGATTCAATTCCATAATGAATATTTGGATTTCAAACTGAATAGAGAAAAGTGTTTTTTGTATAATTCAGTGTTCATATGAAATAAGTTGTTTCAAAAGTATTTTTTCTTTTATATAATGCAATGTTTATATGAAAAAAAGCTGGTTTAAGAGGGCTTTTTTCCAGTTTGTGTCTGAAAGTTACTTCTTCACATGAAGTACACATCTTTGAATAGAATTCATTTTGAAATTCCTTTCTTTGAAAGTTTCATACATTTTTCTGTATATAGATGAATAAGTAGAAAGCCAAACCCTCTTTCCCAAGAAAACAATTGCTTTTGCTTGGTACAAGGCGACAGGAAACTTTACATACGTTATTACAGATTCACAATAGGATGAAACAAAATTACTCTTTCCTTTCTTGTAATTCAAGAAAAAGAATTCTCCAGTCATTATATTTTTTGAAAATATCCACAATTATGTAGAAAACCAAGAATGTCACACTGCTAACATTGTTAAATAATGTTTAGTCTTTCCACAATTCACAAATAAAACCTATTTTTTAAAGAGACGCACACATTTTCATTAATCCATACGGATTTGAAGTGCTAATAAAACGAAGTTCCTCATCTTGTCCTGGGTATCCTTGAACCCATTTTCGGTCTCTATAATACTCCATACAGCTAAGGAATTCTTTTTCGTTGTATTCTGACACAGAAATTGGTACAAATGGATCTAAGTGTTCAAAACCTTCCTTTCCCAGCAGATACCTGAAAAAATATTCACCATTAAATGCTAAAATCTCTTGAAAAAGTCTTTACATTATAAATCGCCTACCTTGGCAAATGTGATATGTGATCTTCGGCAGCAATTGCTATCTCATCGACAGTTACAATAATAGCAGCATTTTTCCAATCAGTTTTACTCAAATTTAAAAATCCTTCGGTGAGTGTTACATTATGTGGATGTACAACTTCTTTTTTCTCAGTGTAAACCCTGGTCTTAGGATAAAAGAATGCGTTGAACCCATCGATAGCAACTAATGTTTTGAAAACACTACGGTTTGTAAGTTCCTTGATTTCAGCACATAAAGCAACAACTGCTTCAGAAGCATATTTTACCCTATTGATCCCATGATCAATAATATCTGATATCGGAGAATCTTTTGGGGTGACTTCTCTTTTACTCCAAACATATTCTTTGGAGGTTTTGGCCTCTGGAGTGGATAGCAGATGGGAATTTTGAGACTTGAAATGTACAAGCCAAGCAGCACCATCAAGGTTCAAGTCAACATATCCTTCTCTCTTCTCAGAATTACTATACTCTTTACATCTACGCATCCAGTTGCTGACCCAAGGTACATGAACAATCAGGAAATTCTCTTTGGAAGCGAAGTGCAAGATATGTGCCAAAGATAATGATTTGCCACATCCTTTTTTTCCATATAACACAAACCTTACTGCAGGTTTAGAGTAATCTAAAGTTTTGAGGCAATTAATGACATCGATTGCTGGTTGTCTTATCATAATACAAGTTTCATGGAAGGTTTTGATTTGAGTTTCAAATGTTTTGGGTAATCCACCATATGTGAATACACGCTTCTTATCTTCCTGTGCAACCTCATAAAACTGGGCTAGATGTTCGTTCGAATGCTTTGAACAGTCCGTCTCGGATGTGCGAAATTTTTCCAACTTATCATATGTTGAAGTTAATGAAGAACTAGTAGAATAAAGACATTGTTTATAAAGTCGAGTTAACTTTCTGGATAGGGTAACGCTGGTTGTTCTCAACATAGTGTTTTGTATATCCTACTTGGAACTATAAAACTCACAGACAACTTTATCAAAATAAAAGTGGAAAATGTTATTTGAACATTCAAATTCAATTTTCAAAATATATCAGTAATAGAATAGTTTCCATGAGTTTGTTAGGTTACAGGTTACAGAGAATCTGTGGTTATGTTTTTAATTTCGGTCAAGGTCATACAGAGTCAGAGTCAGAGTCTATAGAAAACAGCAGCTACGCATGATTACTTCCGGATGTGAGATAAGTTCTTAAATTCACTGATAAGTTCATTGATTGATCAAATGGATTCAAACCTATTCGAGTATCTATTGATTGAAAAAAAACATATAGAATAGTTACAGAAGAGACACTCAACGCGTGAAAAAGAAACATGATTTTTTGACAGATGACGTTGAAGTGATAGAGTGATACTAAAATTCTGTCATTGTATGAAAACAATGCATATAGATTGGTGATTTTAGAAAATTCAATTTGTATTGTACTTTGTTATATCATAAAACTGCCCTTGCTCCTTTTCGGAGTAATGTGTTCGTAAATTCTCCTTTTTTTATTTAGATCATATATTTTGCACTGTTAACTATTCGGAATTACTACTGCCGCGAAGTAGCCATGCAAAACTCGAGGATTAAGAAAATCTTATTTTGAATTCAGAAACTCCAATTCAAGATAGCTTTTATATAGAATTGAATTGTCACAAAATAATAACCCATAATGGATTATATAGTTGCTTATGCTTATTGAAAAATATTTTATCGTCTCTGTTGGAGTGTTCACTACAAACACAGAGAGATTTTATACCATTTCACAATCAGAAAAATATGAAAATTGTAATACACTTGTATGAAGTTCGTTAAAATTTTCATGTATTTCAGATTTTGGAAGGTGAAAATATCCAAAGAAAGTCGATAAAAAATCTGATTTTAATACCTTTTCTGATTTAACGATAGTGTTGGCTTTATTAGTCATGATAAAAAGCTGACTTTTACATTCATACAAATTAATATTACAATTAATAAATGAGACAACTAATATGTTTCCCCTTGCAATTTCTTAAAAAAATAATCACTGTTTGTCTTCAGAATAAAATTTGAATTTTGAAACTTATGTGTCGCCCACTCAGTGATCTTTCTAAATATCTGATTGCAATGAAGATAAAAATGTTCAGAAGAAATCATCAAAACCGAGTATTCACACACGATCAATTAGATATTTTGTAATTATTCATAAATTTGTGAATCGTTGAGAATGTGCCATAAGAGGCAAGTTCTTAAATTCATCGTAGAAGTCCACCGATTGATCTGTTGGTGCTGAGAATCGCACGTTAAAACGTTATCCTTAGCTCGCATAAGTCACGATTTTCAAGGTTTGTCGTTCGTAAAGGGGAGACACTAGGTTGAAGAAAAAACAGATTATAAACAGAACATCAGGCAGACTAGTTCATTCGAAACGCTAACGCGTTTCTATTGGCTGAAGCAATCCATTGGAATTTTGATGTGAAATTCAAGGACTCATATAGATTTGAATAGTTTTAAAAAAATTGCCAAAGTAAATGAATTCACTTTAATGTATATTTTTGTCATTAGTTTTTGAAACGGAAGCCAAAACTGGATTTTCCCGTTCTCCCGTTTAGCCTCATTATACTCAGGAACAGATAGTTTTTACCCAAAAACATTTTCACTGGTAAAAGTGATATCCTGATTGGATATTCAATAAATCTCAGGTTGCTATTTGTAACACGGAAACCAGGGAGAAGAGTAGAGCACAGATTATCAAAGTAAACCTATTTCTAAACTTCAATTGTTTTGAATTGAAACCAACTTTTTCCCACTTTCTGTACTCCATATAATGATAAATCTACATAATATTTGTTACAGTATTTATTATAGGATATAATTCATTAAAAACATGTTTTCATAAAAGTAAATTGTAAAATAGGATGAAATTAGCTTCAAAAAAATGTAAAGAAAGGAGACAAGAATGTTTGAACGTCGTTTTAATCTGAGATTATTATAGGACAAAAACAATTACCCATCTACAATAGTGCTATGATTCTTATAAAATGGTAATCAATAGGAGTCTTAATCAAGTTACATTATTTAAAATGTACTAAATATCATAAGCCAAATTTGTCATTTCTACTATAAAAAAAATAACAATTACCAATCTTATCATAATCATAATAAATAAATGCATCTCAACTTCTTGACAAATTCTCACTTGAACAATAACTTGAGAGAAATGTATAGCAAAGTAGATCAAAATTTGCTCTTGTAATTTAGGAAGTACATAGATTTATCAACTTGAGTTAAACTGTGCGTAAAATTATGTGGACTCCAGAATCTGTGAATACAGGTTCGGATAACTCTCCAACCTTCAGAGCAAAAGCAGCTTCTTCAAAAGGTTTCTGCATAGCGCCTTTACCGAAAGGTCCTAGATCCCCACCTCTCTTTGCTGATGAACAATCAGAATATTTGGAAGCAAGTTCAGCAAATGATGTTTTTCCTTGAGCAATTTGTTCCCGGTAAGCTGGAACAAAAATTCTAATAAAAAAAAGATTCAAATGGCCTTATAATAGTAACATTGAAAAATTCTGCCAATGATGATGATAATAATATTTATTGATTCTTTTGAATGTAATCAGGCAGGAGTTCAGCCCAATTACTAGAAAAAAAAATGCATGTGGTATTCCTAATAATATAATGCCTTGCCATATAAAAAAGGAAGTTAGTACTAAAAAGAATATATGAGAGCGTTGTGTCCTTCCTGGAAATTAAACAACATGAATAAAAAGGTTTGTAGTGATGATCAAAATGATAGTTGGCAGTATTTATTTGTTCATCACAAATGACCAAAGTTTCAAAATATTGATGAAAAGGTGAAATACCTTTTTCAATATGATGATCAAAATGATAGTTGGCAGTATTTATTTGTTCATCACAAATGACCAAAGTTTCAAAATATTGATGAAAAGGTGAAATACCTTTTTTGTCTTAGATGTCCCTAATGAATGGTCCTCTGATATTTTCATATACCTTTCAATTGAAAACAAGATGTTCAACGGTCTCTCACTTCTTATAATTGAACATGGTACATCACTCATTTCGGTCAATAGGAAAGTATATCAAAATATTTGTAAAGAAGAAAAAATTCAGACATTTTCAATATATCAAGATCTTCATTTAAAAAATATATGTTTAAAATGTTTTTTGTTAACCAGCTGTCGCACCCCTACGAACGACAACCCTCAGAAGTCGAAACTTGTGTGAGCTAAGGACTAATGGACAATATAACTATTTGAAGATCAAAAATTATAGTGCTGTCCTCAAGAAATGCATTTATTCACACTATCAAATGGGCGATTTGGTACAAAAAAACTTCTATCAAAAGAAACAAGCTTTCTTGGTAATGATTAAAATGAGGAAAAATGTGAATCAGCTACTAATGAAATTTCTAAAAACAATGTTTGTCAAGACGAGAGGCTAGTAGATATGGGGCTTGAAAGAACCCAATATAATGTAAATGTTATCAGGTTTTAAGTTCAGAACAAACATGCAAAAGATTGATGGAAGTTTTTCAACCATTCTTCTTCCCCTGGCTTCCTCACTTATGAAAACGACAAGAAGTGATCACATGAGTGGTATGAAACTGAATCTCTCTTGCTAATGTCGATTGCATGAGGTGTTGGCAACTCTTTAGCAACGTTGATAAACACAATTTTTCACATAAAATATTTGTGACATCAGGAAAAATTATTATCTCAGTAGTTACAAGGACAGGCTTGGCCCTAGGTTACTGTAATATTCAATATATCATCAAGAATCATTATTTCAATTTTTCCAAGAATGTATGTGTTTTTTATCACTGATTATATAAATATTGCAATGACTCCTAATGTCAAATATAATGTAAAGGCCTCAAACTTTCAAAGACTGATATTTTGAGTACACAAATACTAAAATTTTTCATACATATAGGTGCTGCTATTGATGTCCCCATGAAACCATTTCTAAAGTTTGATAAAAACAAGAGGCAAGTCAATTTTCGGGAAAATCTTATCATACTTGTTTGTATAGATAAAACTAAAACAAATTATCAGCTGATAAGTTTGTGAACTGACACCATTACTTCAATAAAGAAACAAGAACTAATAGGGAGACCATTATTAGATATAATGACTCACATTTTACCAAGTCTAGTGCATCCTCTTTGGAACGTGTTATGTTTTCTTCTCTCCAAGAAGAGGGTCGTCTGGAATCCTTATGTTTTACCAGCAAGTGAGAGCACTGCACTTGTTCAGGCCCACTTGAAGAAACAGGTTCTGCCGGTTTGTCAGGGGCATCCCATTGAGACTCCTTGGTATATATATTCAAATAATAATGTTGGCCTAAAATAAAGGAATGGTTCAAATAAATACCGGTTTAGTGTACTCATGCCTAAGACATTTGAAATTGGAATATTGAAGAATAACTCTCTGGATAATTGATTATATCAATACTACATTTCCAACAAAGTTTGCAAAATGCCCATGATGTTTTGATTCCCAAAAAACCTACCGGTTGATCGGCTAAGACGTTTTTCCCAACCTGCAGGTAACTGCTCGTCCGCCATGTTTCAGTAGAATAAACAAAACAAACAGCTTTCTTCTTCTTTAATTTTTATAAGTCCCTGACTGGGTCCCTGAACTGACCCTGTTAATCAGTTAAATCTTATGTTAGACAAATATAGTTGTTACGTTTTAGTTCTAATTAAAAGATGATTGAATATCAAATAAATTTGAAGTTGAAAATCCAACTCAGGTTAGTAACTGGTCAATAAACTCGAATTTTGGAAAAAAAGGGTTTTTGACTTTCTACTTCCCCATCTTTGAACAAAAAATGAACTGTTTACTATACTCGTACTTATATATATATATTCGTTGAGTATATGAAACACCTAATAAAAGGGATACAATTACTGCCTTGAGAATAAAAGGGCCAGTGTTCATTTTCCAGGAATAACCAGTGAATGAATTAGTTTTTGTCTAATGAATATTTCATAAACTTATGAGTAGAATTATCATAGTCGAAGTGTTCGCTACAAATGTTGATTAAGTTACCGATTCTAAGCTTGATAATGGAAAGTTATTCTTGTCACTTTCGCTCACATAAACGTGACAATTATTAAATGAAAAACTAATATGTGAAGATTTTTGTGTCTTAAGTTCCTTAATAAGTTCAATAATAGGAAAGACGCATATAGATTTTTTATCATTTAAAATAATTTATATTGGCTCCAAACAGAAAAATACATTTTTCTAAAGCTTCCTTTTTCAAAAATTACCCAGGTTTGAAAATATTTTAATAATCAAAGTCGATTCAAATATTGTAAAAATAATTTTATTGGATTTTCTTTTTTGACGTGTTACAAACATATTGCGAAGTAGTTAAATAAAATCTATCTATCTATCTATCTATCTATCTATCTATCTATCTATATAAATATTCCCAAACGGGAGCATCACTTGGGATTGTGGGAAAGTAACATTTTATTTAAAAATATTCCGATAGAGGTACGTTTTTCAACAAATCTAAAAATTCTACATTTTCACTTTCGCATTATGAAGCTAGTATTTTTGATTCCAAGCTATTTTCATAATCTCGTTGTGGGTAATGTACATGTAAAGTATTTCAAAAGTGAGACTTGTGCGTTGTTCCCTAACGTTTTCCCCGAGTTTAACGTTCTAATTATATAACCTAGATGTCGCACATTGTGCGATCTTCCTAAATAAAACAGAAGTTTTTTCAAATCTAGGATGAATAAGATAATTGAAAATTTTTAACAAGGAGGGGAATGCGGGAATGCAGGGGAATGCGGGAGGAATTGTAACATTGTGAAATTGGCAATCTAACATTGTGAAGTTGGCAATCTTCAAGTTGGTAAGTTTTTGGCATTGATTACTTTTACCTTCGTGTTGATTCGTATCGTCTCGGTAAAACGTTATTCAGTTATTGGTTGTTCTAAAATGGAATATATTATTATTTTGACCGACCAATGAAATTGTAGGAGGGGGGAATACACGTGGGACTAGTGATATGCGTGAATATAGCAGCGAATCGACGAAATTGATAATCAGCTGGGATAGTAACTTAGCAAACTAATGACAGTACTGACAAGCAGTGTTGTTGTGCGGTTCGATATTTGTCGTTTGAAGAACGCGCCGACACGTATCAATAATTTATTCAAGCGTTATATGTTTAAATAAGTTCTGGGTCCGGTTTTTAGAACTTCAGTGATCAATAAAACCGTAAAGACTATCATTAATTCCAAATACTCAATGCAAGGATAATTTATCATTAAAACATTAGTACTAACAGTACATGAAGACCGTGCGGGGGAGATTTTTAGTGGCTGAACAGTAAAATTGGATTTTGGAAGGTATGTGGTGAACTCCTTAACTTCACAGTTGTATAGTGCAAACGCAAGCATATATTCTAGTTAATTATATGCCATGCGAAAGTAGGTCAGAAACATCACACCATGCAGAAATATTTAATTATTATTATTATAATAATTTTAGCGTCAATTTTAATTAATGGTATTTTCATCATGTATTGTATATTTCACCTTTTCTAATTAAAAGTTGAAATAAAAACGCCTGTTGAAAAAAATATTTTGCATCCCTTGCATCTATCTGTGTTTTGATGCAGCACAGGTAGCAGCAGGTTGATTACTCATGAGTCACCGTTTACCAACTGGGAGTGACTACTGCACCAAGTGTAAGTTGAAAACTAAATAAATCCTTCGGTCGGAAAAGTAATTGAGCACTTGGTGAAAACCTAATGTCGAACCTTAATGAGAATATCACACACATACACACGATTTTGAGACTCACTGATTAATTACCCGTGCGCAGAGGAAATGGGATCAGGAGGATCAGATAAAGGGTCTGCTTGATAATATCTGTTGCCTGGTCACTTCTAGTAGGTAACATTTCATATTTGGAATGGAAGAAATTTTATAAAGGTACTTGATGAGATTGAAGGGTTTTTTAGGGCAGAATAAGTAAAAATATGTCAATCAACACCAATTGAATAATTATCGTGGTAATGGCAAAAGAAATCATATTTTCTTTATTGTCAAAGTGGGCAATTATTGAAAACTGAATTGACTTTATTTGTTTCTAAAATTTTAATTCATCATTTATCAACGACGCCGCACGCAATGACTTTGTTTATTGAAAGATAGAACTGGATACTCTGGCGTAGAGAATACAACACGAACACTCTATAACAGTCTTCTTGAAACGCATTTCACCAACTAAGTTGGCATCATCAGATAATGAACCGTACTAAGTTCCTTACTTTAATTTCGCCCACTTACATCCAATCAGTTGAATTCCCATTTCAAGACTGAAATAACTGGTTCACAAATGGATAGAAATTGAGCTCTTTGGGTCATATTTACCTGTAGACTGTCGAAAGTATCCAAAAGTCTAGTTTTTCTTCAATCTTAGGTATAGTCGAAGTAAACGATATTGTACACATTCAAAGGTGGCGGCACTCTTAAAAGCCAAAAAAACCATATGGAATTATTTTTATGGGGACATGTGAAGAGGAATGTGTACAAAACTAAACCTTCAGATTTGAATGATTCGAAAGAACGAATAAGGCTTGCGTTTAGGTTAGTCATGCCTGATGTGTTAAATAATGTTAGAAGACAGTTTCATTTGAGATTAGGATGTTGCCAAGACGTTCGCGGTGAACATTGTGAACAATTACTTCGTTAACAACCATAGTTTTTTTCATATTCTACATTTTATTACGTTTTGCATTACATTTTAGTTTTTGAGTGTATTTTATCGAATTTCGGTAACCACATTATTGTAATTTAAAGCGTTACAATTGTTGCAATAAACTTGAAAGCGATAACATTTTTGAATAGAGAATGAAGAGACCTTTCAAACGATATATCACAAACCTATACTTTCATTTAAAAAATTGGGGGTTGTACCCTATCATTCGAAGGGGGTGAAGGTAGGGAGGGCATTTTTACGTTGAAGAATGTTAAATTATATTTTAAATTTGACGTGATTCGGAATTTTGTTTAAATATGTGCCGTAACCGAAATAATGAATGTATTCCATTTAGCTTTTACACTCTGTATGGCTGATTTCTTATCCAATAATACATGGTCCCGGTGTCTTATGTTGAAATAAGAACAAAATTTACGGTCTCTCGACGCGAGTTTCGCTAACCAAGTTAGCGTCTTTAGGAGATGAATATGATTAGTCAGAGACCAAATATGAAAGATATTCCTGATGTTCTATCTTTCAATAATATTACAGAAAATGATAAGTCGCTATACTTAAAAAAAATTACACCAAATGATACCATATAATTAGGACATGGAATAGAAAGTAAACAAAGTAGTGGAGATGATGAAATGCCTACTTCACTAATGAAAAAGAATATGGTTTGCATAAAAGAAGTTCTAACTTATATCATAAATAACTCTTTGAAATTTGGGTTATTTCCTAAACAACTGAAGCTGTCTTCGGTGAAACCTATTTACAAAAAGGGTGATGTGGAAGTGATGGAAAATTACAGACCCATAAGTATACCACCAAGTTTTGCGAAAATATTTGAATTGGCATATTTTACACAATTAATTGACTTCTTCAATGAATGCAACATGTTTAGTAAAAATCAACATGGGTATATCCAAGGAAGGTCAACAATGTCGGCCATTTTTCAGTTCACTCAAAATATATTATATTTCATGGAAAAAAAGTCACTAGCCCTGGGAATGTTTTTGGACCTTTCCAAGGCTTATGATTGTTTGGATAGAAACCTGTTGATGGTTAAACTAGAAAGATATGGTGTTACAGGGAATGCTCTGAAATGGGCCAAATCTTATCTCACTGAACGAACTCAAAGAGTGTGCATTAAGAATCAAGGAAAAATGTATAAATCTAAAATATCATCATCAGATATCGGAATACCACAGGGTAGTATTATCGGTCCAATATTTTTCATAATTTTCATGAATGATTATGTGCAACCAGTATTGAAGAAGATCAGTTTATTACAAATTATGCTGATGACACAAACCTTTTATGCGGAGGTGATAATTTTCCTGATCTTATGCAAAATGCAAGTAATCTATTTGGCGGTACCAGACATGGGTTTGAAAGTAATAAATTGATTCTTAACGAATCAAAAACTAATACGATCCTGTTCCGTCCAAGACAGCTACAGATAGATGGTCCATCAAGCATAAATATGAAAAATAGAAAGAGAGAGATAGCTCCTTGTACTAAATTCTTAGGTGTTTATATTAAGGAATATTTGGGCTGGTCTGAGCAAATAAAATTATGCATGAAACTAAATTCAGTCGTGTTTGCCACGAGAACTCTCAATAGATTTCTAAATTTCAGTTCAATGAAAATTATGTATCATGCAAACTTTGAAGCAGCTGCTAAATATGGCATCATGTTTTGGGAAAGCAGTTCTGATGCGGAAAAAGTGTTTATCATTCAGAAGAGAACGTTAAGAATAATCTTAAACGTGCCATATAGGGAATCATGCAGAAGTATTTTCCGATCAAACAATATATTGGCCATTTATGCAATTTATATTTATGAATGTTTAATGTTCTTTTTTAAGAATAAATTTTTGTTTATTATAAATTACATTCCTCACAAATATAAAACTAGGACTAGAAATATCAACTACCCTGTTCACAGACTCACGGTAACTGAAAATAGCCAACAATACATGTGCATTAGATTGTTCAATAAATTACCAGATGGAATATATGCATTGGTCAGCATCAATGAATTCAAAAGAGAAATAAAAAAGGTACTCATACATCTGGAACCTTATAATATTGCGGAGTATTTTAATCATAATTTTTAAAATTATCTTTATTTATGCATCTTATATTTCTATTTACGCAAGATTATTGTGTCTTGTAACCCTCAGTGACGTCATTTCATTATATTTTGTCATTATATGTGTATTGTATTGTTGACATATTCTGAAATAAACTAAAATACGTTAGTTGCAAATAAAACTAATGTAACTAATGTACGTTAGTTACAAATAAAAGTGGTAAAAAACATAGAAATTTTCATTTCTCTTTTCATTATGATCTCCTACCACGTAGTAACGGCTACATCCATCAATTTATTGAAATAAAGATGATTATTATTATTATCCGATCCAAAAAGGATCGTTTTGGTTGCGCAAAAGCAAAGAAGAACAGACCTTGAATTTGACACTTTCTGTCGATCGTTAAAATCATGGGGCAGCCACTTTTCGAATTTTTTGACCTCTCCTATACATTTTGAACCATCAGAAACCGCACAGGAGCTGACAGGAGCTGACACATAGTTCCGCCATCACATGCACCGTTTGTGATGCGCCAGTCCCCACTAGGGAACTCAAACCCTTGTCCCGGATTACTGTAGGTCTACCACTTTGAGGCTCATCTCTGGAACGAAATTTCCAAACTAACGTCGAGCAGTGCGTTCATGAACACTATAATTGTTAAATGCCTGGTTAATTTTTTGGGCTAATTCGGCAGCGCTATGGTTCAATTCAAATTCGTAAAGAAAATTTATCAAAAATCGCTTAACGACATAATATAGTAATAATAAGTAATAAGTTGAAAAGAGGCAAAAAATTAACATTTGGAAATAAATCGAAGTATGGAGTAAAAAATTCTCTATCGATCAGTATATACCAAGACACAGCAGAATAAATATTCATTGAGATATGGATCTACAAAAACACATGACATTAAAACGGAGAAAACCTGGCTGATCCTATTTATAAAAGTGATGAAGTTCTCAGCTTAATGATTAGAAGTTCAGCGTTACAATAGAATATAAATCATTGTCGAGTTAGAATTCTATATAAATTTATTCTCGAGAGAGTTCTTGACATCAATTTCAAACACACGCGCTAAAAGTAACCCAGAATAACTTACACCCTAGATGAGGGCGATTTTTAGGATCGCCAAGGCCAGTGCTTGATTAATAGATTGTAATATATTAAAGGTGAGCCGTCGTGTCGACCTAAAATCACAACGGCAATACTAATCAATTTAATGTTTATGGATTAGTGTATTAGTGAAAAGTGTTGTGTTGTGAGGATAGTATATTGGTTTTCGGTAATGTGTTATTTTTCGCGGAGTATCAAGGCCGTAGTCAGGGGGAAGATCAAGGGGGATTAATCCCCCCCCCGAAAGTTCTACAAGCAACGGCCATCCAAAAATTATATCAAATACAACGATTGGCTTGTTTGAACATCACAGGAGCCATGAAAATAACACCAACCGCGGCAATGGAATTAATTACTGATCTGTCCCCTCTGGACCTTTACGTTAAGGAGGTTGCCTTAATGGCATCAGTGTGAAAGCAGCCACGAGTTCTAGCCATGGATTTGTCGATGCAAAGCGAGAGATCCGATAATCAGCGGCTCCCAAAATACGGAACGAATTAATGGCCAGCCATGAATTTACTGAACAACCTGAAATGTATGTGATTAAAAACAACTATAGCAATAAATCCTGCATATCAAAAATTGTCGAGAATATCAAGTCATTAGAAATTGTTGGAATATATACATATAAGTTTAAAGAAAATCCATGATTCATCAAATCCATAACTTATTAAAATATTTCGTGGATGGAGATTTTTTTGGAAATGCATTCAGCATTCAGCATACAGAATAAGACCCTTATGCCAAAATATTTTGTCGGGCAGAAAATCAACCCCCACCCGAATAAAATAATTTTCAAAAAAAATCCATAACTCTTTCAAATATTGTTTGAATTGGGATTTTTTTCTTTGAATGTATTCATTTTAGCGTACTCAAGAAGAACCCTATGCCAAAATATTTTGTCGGGCAGAAAATCAACCCCCACCCCGAATTAAATAATTTTCAAAGAAAAATCCATAACTCTTTCAAATATTGTTTGAATTGGGATTTTTTTCTTTCAATGTATTTATTTTAGCGTACTTAAAGAGAACCCTATGTCAAAATATTTTGTCGGGCAGAAAATCAACCCCCACCCCGAATTAAATAATTTTCAAAGAAAAATCCATAACTCTTTCAAATATTGTTTGAATTGGGATTTTTTTCTTTGAATGTATTCATTTTAGCGTACTTGAAAAGAACCCTATGCCAAAATATTTTGTCGGGCAGAAAATCAACCCCCACCCCGAATTAAATAATTTTCAAAGAAAAATCCATAACTCTTTCAAATATTGTTTGAATTGGGATTTTTTTCTTTCAATGTATTTATTTTAGCGTACTTAAAGAGAACCCTATGTCAAAATATTTTGTCGGGCAGAAAATCAACCCCCACCCCGAATTAAATAATTTTCAAAGAAAAATCCATAACTCTTTCAAATATTGTTTGAATTGGGATTTTTTTCTTTCAATGTATTCATTTCAGCGTACTTAAAAAGAACCCTATGTCGAAATATTTTGTCGGGCAGAATATCAACCCCCACCCCGAATAAAATAATTTTCAAAGAAAAATCCATAACTCTTTCAAATATTGTTTGAATTGGGATTTTTTTCTTTGAATGTATTCATTTTAGCGTACTCAAGAAGAACCCTATGCCAAAATATTTTGTCGGGCAGAAAATCAACCCCCACCCCGAATTAAATGATTTTCAAAGAAAAATCCATAACTCTTTCAAATATTGTTTCAATTGGTATTTTTTTCTTTGAATGTATTCATTTTAGCGTACTTGAAAAGAACCCTATGCCAAAATATTTTGTCGGGCAGAAAATCAACCCCCACCCCGAATTAAATAATTTTCAAAGAAAAATCCATAACTCTTTCAAATATTGTTTGAATTGGGATTTTTTTCTTTCAATGTATTCATTTCAACGTACTTAAAAAGAACCCTATGTCGAAATATTTTGTCGGGCAGAATATCAACCCCCACCCCGAATAAAATAATTTTCAAAGAAAAATCCACAACTCTTTCAAATATTGTTTGAATTGGGATTTTTTTCTTTCAATGTATTCATTTTAGCGTACTTAAAAAGAACCCTATGTCGAAATATTTTGTCGGGCAGAATATCAACCCCCACCCCGAATAAAATAATTTTCAAAGAAAAATCCATAACTCTTTCAAATATTGTTTGAATTGGGATTTTTTTCTTTCAATGTATTCATTTTAGCGTACTTAAAAAGAACCCTATGTCGAAATATTTTGTCGGGCAGAATATCAACCCCCACCCCGAATAAAATAATTTTCAAAGAAAAATCCATAACTCTTTCAAATATTGTTTGAATTGGGATTTTTTTCTTTCAATGTATTCATTTTAACGTACTTAAAAAGAACCCTATGTCGAAATATTTTGTCGGGCAGAATATCAACCCCCACCCCGAATAAAATAATTTTCAAAGAAAAATCCATAACTCTTTCAAATATTGTTTGAATTGGGATTTTTTTTTTCAATGTATTCATTTTAGCGTACTTAAAAAGAACCCTATGTCGAAATATTTTGTCGGGCAGAATATCAACCCCCACCCCGAATAAAATAATTTTCAAAGAAAAATCCATAACTCTTTCAAATATTGTTTGAATTGGGATTTTTTTCTTTGAATGTATTCATTTTAGCGTACTCAAAGGGAACCCTATGTCAAAATATTTTGTCGGGCAGAAAATCAACCCCCACCCCGAATAAAATAATTTTCAAAGAAAAATCCATAACTCTTTCAAATATTGTTTGAATTGGGATTTTTTTCTTTCAATGTATTCATTTTAGCGTACTTAAAAAGAACCCTATGTCGAAATATTTTGTCGGGCAGAATATCAACCCCCACCCCGAATAAAATAATTTTCAAAGAAAAATCCATAACTCTTTCAAATATTGTTTGAATTGGGATTTTTTTCTTTGAATGTATTCATTTTAGCGTACTCAAGAAGAACCCTATGCCAAAATAGTTTGTCGGGCAGAAAATCAACCCCCGAATAAAATAATTTTCTGATAAAAATACATAAAAAAACATTCAAGTTTTGGACGATACAAGAAAGTCACATAGGAATTAAAAGACTCCGATCACGATAAATCAAACCAATTTGATCTATATTTGATGACAGAAGAAAAACAATCAGCTGGTAGAGCAGAATGTTTAATATGTGGAAAATTTTTCAAAATACGAGGATTGAAAATCCACACGCGAAAAGTGCATTCTAAATCAATCGATACTACAAGTTCCTATAAAAATTCCAATCCCGATAATGATTTCGAAGAAGAATTTGATCCTGGAAACAAAGAAGTTCCATTTCATATCCATTTATCTAATTTGAGAAGAAATATACATATTATTAAACGTATTCTGAAGGCTGCAAGGTTACTCTCTGCAATTACCCTCACAAAATTAATTAACGAATGTGTATCCAGGAATTCCTTCACTGCTTGGAAAAATTTGCTCATGTTTGCTTATAAAAGTTTTAGTATTCAGAGAACTAAAGATAATCGAAACATTTCAATCACAACAATAGTGAAGAAAAATTTGAATAGTTTCAATAATAACATTACGAGATCGACTAATTGTTATGCCAAAATTTCGAATAAACATACAAATTATAATGACATCCTCAAAAAACAAGTACTCTCGAAAGTTTCTGACGGTGATATAACAGCAGCTGTTAGATTTCTGTGTTCTACTGATAGTCCTGCTGAATTTGATGCTGCAACATTGTAAAAATTACGAAGTAAACTTCCTGCTTCTAAAAGATTATACAATTCTGGACAAAACACAACTTCTCATAGTCCTCTGGAAGTCTACGCTTGTAGATGTTCTCAGAGCAGTGAGATCTTTTCGCAACGGTTCTTGTGGAGGTCTTGATTCATTGCGACCGTCCCATATTCAAGATATGCCAAGCTATAGTTCCGGTAGTTGTGGCGAACATCTTTTGAATTCTTTAACGAACCTTTCCAATATGCTTCTTTCTGGAAATGTCAATCAAGACATACGTCCTATTTTATATGGTGCTTCTTTATGTGCGTTCAAGAAAAATACTGGCGGTCTACGTCCTATAGCTGTTGGAAATTTTTATCGACATTTAGTAGCGAAACTTGCTTGTTTCAATTTACGAAAAAGTCTTGGAAATCTATTTCGTCCCCAACAATTTAGATTCGAAACAAATGGTGGTTGCGAGGCAGTAGCCCATGCTGCCCGATGTTATATTAATCAAAACCCTAACCCAGTTGAAAAAGTTTTTCTGAAACTTGATTTTAAGAATGCATTCAATACTATAGACAGGAATTTCATGTTACATTCGGTGGCTAACGTCATACTAGACATATATCCTTTCATTGAACAATGTTACAGTCTTTCTTAATATTTGGTAACGAAATTATAATGTCCGAACAAGGAGTACACCAGGGAGATCCACTTGGACCACTATTGTTCTGTCTTTCTATTCATCATATTATAACTAAAATATCCACTGAATTCAACGGCTGGTATCTGGATGATGGTTCAATTGGTGACAAAGCAAATGTGGTATTAGAAAATTTTCGTTACACAATAAGTCATTCGAAAGACCTGGGACTTGAACTAAATTTCGAGAAATGCGAACTCATTTTTCTGGATAAACAGGACCCTAACATCATCGATCAATTTAACCTAATAGCTCCTGGTATACGAGTGATTGAAAAACCCAATTGGTTTCTTCTTGGTGTCCCATTATCTGATGATGCCTTAAAATTTTGTTTGCAAGAAAAATTACAATCACTTCGTGTCATGTCAGGACGTTTATCTATTTTACCAACACATATCGCATTCCATTTATTGAAAAATTCATTAGCCATTCCAAAATTATCGTATATTTTGAGGTGCAGCCCTACTTGGCATGACGAACAGGGCTTACAAAATATCGATGACGAATTAAGAAGGATGCTGGAACTCATTACTAATAACCGTATCGAAGACGAAACTTGGTTACAGGCATCACTTCCAGTTTCTAGAGGAGGATTAGGAATTCGTTCAGCCACTTCACTCGCTCTGCCATCATTTCTGTCCTCATTTTGCAGTGTTTCCGATCTGATAGAAATTATCTTACAATACCCAAAGCCAATATCTGATTGTGTTTTTGATCAGGGAAAATCTCGTTGGGAATCTAGAACTGGCCAAACAATGAAAATTGAAGACATGAAAAACCAGAGGGCATGGGATAAACCATTACTAGATAAAGCAACTAGTATTTTACTGAAAACAGCTTCTGACACTTCAAAAAATAAGGCTCGTCTTCTCGCAGTAACTGTGCAAGAATCTGGTGCTTGGTTGAATGCTGTTCCTGTAGCATCACTTGGGACTCTATTGGATGACGACTCCTTCAGACTTGCCATCGGATTTCGACTTGGTACACCACTGTGTGTTCAACAAATTTGTAAATGTTGTGCATTTGCGGATGAATCAGGTACTCATGGGTTGAGCTGTCGTTTTAGCGCTGGTCGTTTATCTCGCCATTATGCAATTAATGATCTAATCAAAAGGGCTTTAACTTCAGCAAAAATTCCTGCGATTTTAGAACCCATAGGCACAAGTCGAGACGACGGAAAACGGCCGGATGGTATGACACTTGTTCCATGGAAAAATGGTAAATCTGTTGTTTGGGACTTGTGTAGATACATTAGCAACTTGCCATCTTCCTGCTACTTCTGCGAAAGCCGGTGCTGCTGCTTCTTTAGGAGAAAGTTTCAAACTACGGAAATATCAGAATTTGGGAAATAATTATATCTTTCGCCCAATAACTTGTGAAACGTTTGGTGTTTTTGGCTCTGAAGCCTTATCTTTCATCAACGAAATTGGAAAAAAGGTAACCGATGAAACCCTCGAATCAAGAGCCACATCTTTTCTCATTCAGAAAATTAGTGTAGCCATCCAAAGAGGAAATGCAGCTTCGTTTTTCGGTACTCTCCCTGATTCCAAAAAACTTGATGAAATTTACTTTCCTGAAAACCAATTTCATAAAGAAAAGAGTTAATAAGAAACTATTTTATGAAATTAAAATAGAAGCAAATGGAAAGAATACTTTCTCTCAGCAAAATTCTCAAATGGGTTTCAAAGATATTTCGAATTGTTCAGTGATAAATTCTTCAGTCAAAACCTTTGGGTTAAATGATTTAAAAAATATTGGTAACACCTGTTTCATGAACAGCGTAATTCAATGTTTATCAAATACGAAATGGTTATTGGACGCTGAAATGAATACACTTCAAGGAAAAAATTCCCTTCCGAAAAAGAATCGAAAGAGGTATGGATTTTTCTTTAAAAATTATTTAATTCGAGGTGGGGCTTGATTTTCTGCCCGACAAAATATTTTGACATAGGGGTCTTTTCAAGTACGCTAAAATGTGCGCTGAAATGAATACATTCAAAGAAAAAAATCCCAATTCAAACAATATTTGAAAGAGTTATGGTTTTTTTTCAGAAAATTATTTTATTCGGAATGGGGGTCGATTTTCTGCCCGACAAAATATTTTGACATAGGAGTCTTTTCGAGTGCGCTGAAATGGATACATTCATAGAGAAAATTACAAATTGAAACAGTATTTCAAAAAGTTATGGATTTTTTTCAGAAAATTATTTTATTCGGGGTGGGGGTTGATTTTCTGCCCGACAAAATATTTTGACATAGGGTTCCTTTTAAGTACGCTAAAATGAATACATTCAAAGAAAAAAATCCTGATTTTAACAATATTTGAAAGAATTATGGATTTTTTGTTGAAAATTATTTCATTCGGAGTGGGGGTCGATTTTCTGCCCGACAAAATATTTTGACATAGGGTTCATTTTAAGTACGCTAAAATGAATACATTCAAAGAAAAAAATCCTGATTTTAACAATATTTGAAAGAATTATGGATTTTTTGTTGAAAATTATTTTATTCAAAGTGGGGGTCGATTTTCTGCCCGACAAAATATTTTGACATAGGATTCTTTTTGAATACGCCGAAATGAATACATTCAAAGAAAAAAATCCCAATTCATATAATATTTGAAAGAATTATGGATTTTTCTTTGAAAATTATTTTATTCGGGTGGGGGTTGATATTCTGCCCGACAAAATATTTTGACATAGGATTCTTTTTAAGTACGCTAAAATGAATACATTCAATGAAAAAAATCCCAATTCAAACAATATTTGAAAGAGTTATGGATTTTTCTTTGAAAATTATTTTATTCGGGGTGGGGGATGATTTTCTGCCCGACAAAATATTTTGACATAGGGTTCATTTTAAGTACGCTAAAATGAATACATTCAAAGAAAAAAATCCTGATTTTAACAATATTTGAAAGAATTATGGATTTTTTGTTGAAAATTATTTTATTCGGAGTGGGGGTCGATTTTCTGCCCGACAAAATATTTTGACATAGGGTTCATTTTAAGTACGCTAAAATGAATACATTCAAAGAAAAAAATCCTGATTTTAACAATATTTGAAAGAATTATGGATTTTTCTTTGAAAATTATTTTATTCGGAGTGGGGGTCGATTTTCTGCCCAACAAAATATTTTGACATAGGGTTCTTTTTAAGTACGCTAAAATGAATACATTCAATGAAAAAAATCCCAATTCAAACAATATTTGAAAGAGTTATGGATTTTTCTTTGAAAATTATTTTATTCGGGGTGGGGGTTGATTTCTGCCCGACAAAATATTTTGACATAGGGTTCTTTTTAAGTACGCTAAAATGAATACATTCAATGAAAAAAATCCCAATTCAAACAATATTTGAAAGAGTTATGGATTTTTCTTTGAAAATTATTTTATTCGGGGTGGGGGTTGATTTTCTGCCCAACAAAATATTTTGACATAGGGTTCTTTTTAAGTACGCTAAAATGAATACATTCAATGAAAAAAATCCCAATTCAAACAATATTTGAAAGAGTTATGGATTTTTCTTTGAAAATTATTTTATTCGGGGTGGGGGTTGATTTTCTGCCCGACAAAATATTTTGACATAGGGTTCTTTTTAAATACGCTAAAATGAATACATTCAATGAAAAAAATCCCAATTCAAATAATATTTGAAAGAATTATGGATTTTTCTTTGAAAATTATTTTATTCGGAGTGGGGGTCGATGTTCTGCCCGACAAAATATTTTGACATAGGATTCTTTTTGAATACGCCGAAATGAATACATTCAAAGAAAAAAATCCCAATTCAAATAATATTTGAAAGAATTATGGATTTTTCTTTGAAAATTATTTTATTCGGAGTGGGGGTCGATTTTCTGCCCGACAAAATATTTTGACATAGGGTTTTTTTTAAGTACGCTAAAATGAATACATTCAAAGAAAAAAATCCCATTTCAAACAATATTTGAAAGAGTTATGGATTTTTATTTGAAAATTATTTAATTCGAGGTGGGGGTTGATTTCCTGCCCGACAAAATATTTTGGCATATGGGTCCTCTCAAGTACGCTAAAATCAATACATTCACAGAAAAAAATCGCAATCCAAACAATATTTGAAAGAGTTATGGATCTTTCTTTGAAAATTATTTAATTCGGGGTGGGGGTTGATTTTCTGCCCGACAAAATATTTTGGCATAAGGGTCTTATTCTGTATGCTGAATTGTATGCATTTCCAAAAAAATCTCCATCCACGAAATATTTTAATAAGTTATGGATTTGATGAGTCATGGATTTTCTTTAAACTCATATGTACCTATATATTCCAACAGTTTCTAATGACTTGATATTCTCGACAATTTTTGATATGGAGGATTTATTGTTATACTTATTTTCAATCGCATACATTTCAGATTGTTCAGTAAATTCATGGCTGGCCATTAATTTGTTCCGTATTTTGGGAGCCGCTGATTATCGGATCTCCCGCTTCGCATCGACAAATCCATGGCTAGAACTCGTGGCTGCTTTCACACTGATCTTAATGGCCATGTTAGACCATCTAGACTAGACATCTCGAAGGTCTTCGACCGAGTATGGCACGAAGGCCTTCTGCACAAGCTAAACGCTTTCGACCTACCTCGGGGCCTGATCCGGTGGATCGGGTCTTTCCTGAAAAACAGAACTTTTCAGGTCAGAGTAGAGGGCTCTCTGTCTGATAACAGAGAGATCCTCGCTGGAGTGCCACAGGCGGTCGTGCTCTCTCCGACGCTGTATTCACTCTACACCAGCGACCCTGTACGCCGATGACACGGCTCTTCTCTCATCTTCCATGGGTCGAGAGCTCGGCGTCGTCTACATGCAACGTGCATTGGACGACCTCGAGCGCTGGTACCTCGATTGGAAGATCCGAGTAAACCCGGAAAAGACTCAGGCGATAACCATGGGAAGATTACTATCTTCTCCAGCCAGAAAAGTGAGAATCTCTGGAAGGGAGATTGAATGGCAAGCGCGGGTAAAGTACCTCGGTCTTCTAATAGACTGTAGGCTCACTTGGAACCCGCACATCATGCGCGTTAAATCAAAGATCGAGGGTCGGATAGCTAGTCTGTACCCTCTGATCAATAGGAAATCTAAAATGAGCACGAAGAATAAAATCACCATCTATAACACGATGTTCAAGCCTGTCATCATGTATGCTTCAGGCGTCTGGGGACAAGCGGCTCCGTCCAACATTTCCATTTTGGAAAGGTTGCAAAATAAGTTAATTAGGATGATTGTGAATGCTCCTTGGTTCGTGCGGAATGAAGCCATCCGCAGAGATTTGCAGCTGCCTTCCATTCGGCAGTCCATCCAGTCGAGGAATCAGAGAGTTTTTGAAAGAACGGAAACTCATGAAAACCCGTTAGTTAGGGAAGCCACAGATTATGCTGTAGACGACCCCTCCCGATATAGAGGGCCCCGACACTCTGTCGAATGAGGCCCTCATGTCCATCGTTAACGGATGAACAACTTTCTCATCCATCCCACCCCAGCCAGGTAGGGGTATCCCGTGAAGGGCGGCACTGATGTCTAAGGACTTCATGCCGTCATACCATCAGTCATGAACCCATTGGTCCTTCTTGAGACCAACAATCAGCCGAAAGGGTAGGGGAGCTGGACTCCAAACTTGAACGAAACGAGGATGACCTTCTGAATGGCCATGTTACGATTGCACACGGATGGTGTAAACCTCAAAGTAGAAATGGGTCAATTGAGGCTGAGCCTATGGCAAGAAGCACTCACTGCGCAACCTCTGCTGCAGGCAACCATTGATGCAATTGTACCCAGGTTTGTGTTCAATAAACCCTATAAAATACAAATAAAACAGAACACAATCAGATACTACAAATGCAATACGCATATATACAGACGTCCCAAAAACCAAAGAAGGCTCAGGATGTGGAGTGTACTCCAGATCACTAAGCCTAAGCATTAAGTGGGGAATGGGAAAAATACGAACGTGGTTCAAACAAAACTGCCTGGTATCTTAATTGCCACAAAAGAAATAACCAGGAAACGAATTTCTGCCAAAAAAATAATCTGCACTAATAGCAGACAAGCCCTATTAGCCTAGAACAGACAACGTGTTACCTCAGGCCCAGTACTAGAGTGCCACTAAGATTTAGCCAAAGCCTCGGTAGATAATAACATTATCCTGAGGTGGATTAAAGGGCACGACAGGAGTAAAGTTAATCGCATTGCCGACTATTTAGCCAAGGAAGCGGCTGGACTAAGAATTTTAGGACTCAGTGGCACCTACGGCCTGATGACTTCGACAATTGCGGAACTAGCCATACGTTACACTCATGATGAATTCCTAAAGAGATTGGATGAAATCAAAGGATGCAATCTTGCCAGGATCACCCTGGGCGACCCTGGGAAGCTGGCGCCGAAGAAATATCTAGAAATGACCAAGAAAAACCTACGCTTAACAGTAGAATTTCTGACTGGCCACTGTCAACTAAGGAAACACCTCCTTAATATGGGGCTAGTGGACACACCTCTATGCAGGATGTGTGAACAGGAAGATGAAAAACTGTCTGGCATGTCCTATGCGAGTGTCCGGAGCTATCGTCAATAAGAGAGTGTGTGTTCGGTCTTGGCCTACATCTGCCGATATAAAGGAGATGTCTTCTAGTGACCTGTCCACCGTACTATTAGAATTATAAAATCCATTAGAAATTTTATCAATTGCTTGACAAAACGAACCAAGTGCTTGAAAGAGAATATTGAAAAAACTTACCCGAAACACAATGGAAAAACCTTACGGCAATGTGCGTACAAACTTTCAAAGATCTTAGCGACATTACCTGTTTCCACATGTACCCTGAGAGAACTTTCTCTTCTCTGAAACGCCTGAAAACTCATTTAAAAAACTCCACAAGCCAGGAATGACTAAACGGTTTGGCGTTAATGTCAATCCATCGTAGAACTGACATCTTCACCGAGGAAGTAATTGATTTGTTTGGTGCAAATTTCTTAAGAAAGCTAGAAAACTAAATTTGATTTTGTAAAAAAAAAATTTAATATTTCTGTAATGGTTTTCTAATGAATATATATGATCATGTAACACAATTTTCTTTCTTTCGTTATTTTTATATTCATGTTTTTCTACTGTTTCACCAAAGCAAACCCCCCTCGAAATTGTTTTCTGGCTACGGCCTTGCAGAGTATGTTTGTGGAGTTTTTTCCTGGCTCTGTCTGCAGGTGGCGCAGTCGACACCCCACTGAATCAACTGCAGAAAGAGTTCATGACTAGCTGGAATTATATTTGGTCGTGATACTCGGCTCCGTCTAATCTCTCCATCGGCGCAGAAGTTCATGAAAACCCGTTAGTTAGGGAAGCTATAGATTATGCTGTAGACGACCCCTCCCGATATAGAAGGCCCCGACACTCTGTCGGATGAGGTCCCTATGTCCTCCGTCAAAAGATGAACAATTTTCTCATCCATCTCACCCCAGCCAGGAAGGGGTACACCGTGAAGGACGGAACTGATGTTCTGAGAACATTCATGTCGCCATCTTACCATCAGTCATGACCCATTTGTCCCTCTGACAAACATCAGTTAAAAGGGTAGGGGAGCCAGGCTCCAACTCGTTTGAAATCACGATGACAGTGGTCCAGATACTGAGACGATTTACACCGTTCCAAAGAGACCATGCCTGGTACTGATGATGGGGCAATACGATCAACCGGTCTATCGGTTGATCGTATTCACCATACGATTTTAATTTCTGCTTTTCATAATTTGCGACGAACCTTCCAAATCGAAGACGTTGCATAGGTGCCTGATGGTCTTACTTACTCTGCACGACATTAGCTGGGCATCGTGTTCTGTGTATTTTATCCTCATGAGAATAATCCTTATGAGGATAAAATACACAGAACATGTAGCAAAACCCGAGAAAACAGCTCATCATACTTTCTTTATCCGTGAGAATAGAAAAGTGTTTTTGTATAATTCAATGTTCATCTAGAAGTAGATGTTTGGTGTCTGAAAGTTACTTCTTTGCATGATCTATACATCTTTGTGAGGAGTTCATTTTGAAATCAATTACTTTCATTCTTTATAAAGACGAAAAAATTGAAACCCAAAACCATTCTTTCCCGAAGCTGTATATTCGTTTTCGTAAATTAATCATGACATTTGTAGCAGTGATTTTGATGCCACTTCGGCTACCTCCTCTTATAACTCAGAAGGCAGTTCCATTTCTTGCTCCACTTCGTCCATATCTCGACTCACGCCCTCTCTTTCTTTGTCGTACATCATTTCAAGCACTGTATTCAGTTTTTTCGATGCTGAAATGAAGATTTTGGTAACGAACAATTCCTTCCCTACCAACCCATAGCATACCATATTATCAAATCGATTTAGAGTTGGCAAAATTCAGTTGGATCATCTATAGATGACATTGAGTACGTCAAAACGTGTACAAATACAAAATTAAGAATACAAATTCCGTGCACTTAGAGGTACAATATACGATTTACATAGATAATATAATATATAATAGTCAAAACCTAAAATAATCTGTTATTTATGTAACAGCATCGTTATTAAAATCTTCCTAAAATGTTACACATGTACAGGGTCATAAGTTATCATCCATATATTCTTTAAGAAAATAATAGGATTTATCCAGGAGCAACTCTTTGATTTGATAGTTATACTGTTTTACAGCCAGATTTTTTATTGTACTTGGAAGTTTATTGTACAATTTAATGACCATGAGCCTAGGACATGATTCAGATACAAGTAATATGTTGTTGGCACTTCCAACTGTAGGGAATAAATGTATATACTTGTAACACTCAATATTCTGAGATTTTGGAAGATGAGTTTGCAACTTGTCCTTCTAGTAACTCCTGCTATATACCTTATGGTTCTTTTTTGAATTTTGAGTATTCTGGAACAATCACTAGATGCTCCCCAAGCTGTACCAGTACAGTATTTTGTACTGGTACAGATACGTAGATGATATCTTAGTATGTTTTACTGGTACCGATAGGCAATTAGGCAAGTTCATTGAATATGCCAATTCCATCTACCCGTCAATAAAATTCACCACGGAGAGGGAGGTAAATAATTCAATAAATTACCTTGACTTAACCGTTACGAAAAATAACAATAAACATGAATTTGCAATTTTTCACAAACCATCGTACACATACATTATCATACATAATTCCTCCACACACCCTTACCAACATAAAGTTGCTGCATTCAATAGTATACTTCACAGATTATTAAATATTCCACTGTCTGATAGGGAGTTCCAGAAAGAGCTGAATTTGATCAAACAAATCGCGGTTAATAATAACAGTTACAAAGTAGATATTATAAACGCCATTCTTACCAAAAAACTTCAAAAGCAAGCCATGGACTTACTTGGTCTACCCATATTCAAGATGCGATAACGTCAGTTATAGGACAGTGGCATATTTGGGTGAACCAACCAGGAATATCGCCCGTTTTTTGAAGAAAGAAGGCGTAAACGTGGCTTACAGAACGAATAATAATCTAAGTAAATTTATTAAAAACAATAAAGACAAAACTTCGTTGTTGGATAAATCAGGAGTATATAAGCTGACTTGTGGCTCTTGTCCAAATATGTATATTGGCCAAACTGGAAGAACATTTTCCCAAAGAATTAAAGAACAAAGAAGCAGTTTTATAAATAGAAAGACCAATTCCACATTTGCAAACCACCTAATAGCAGAAGGACATGAGTTCAATCAGGAATACGATGTGTTACATATAGAAGAGAAGAGTTTGAAACTCAATCTTCTAGAATGTTTAGAAATCAATAGATTCAGGAATTCGGGTAATTTACTGAATGATCAATTAGAATTAAATAACTCTCCGTTACTGAATATTTTTTCAAATATGGAAAATGGAACATTAGCTCAGGTAATTGAATTCATTACAAACTTAGGTAAAAAATCAGATACTTGAAATTTAGGTACTTGAAATTCAGGTACCTCAAATTGTAGAATAAGGTATATATAGCATTTAATGTGTATAATTAGTTATTAAGACACGCCCGAGGAAGCCATTGTATGGCGAAACACGTGTTGCGTTTTTGTAAAACTGTCTAGTGAAAATCACACAATAAAGTGTTTTTAGAATACGTTAGTTATGGATTTTCATCAAGTATCGGCCGATTCCATCATATACCTACAAGATTGATATACGTTATTCCTGACACCCGATTTGACGAGAAAAATTTCATGTTATAGTTTTCCAGGCCGTCTGAGAGGGTGAAAATGGGGTGGAAACTTGAAAAAATCGTATCTTCGAAAATTGAATGTGTACACATTGAGATATGTTATTACTGACACCCGATTTGACGAGAAAACCTTCACGTTACAGTTTTTCAGGCCGTCTGAGGGGGGTTAAAATGTGGTGGAAACTTGAAAAAATCATATATTTAAAAATTGAATTTGTACACCTACAATATTGAGATATGTTATTCCTGACACCTGATTTGACGAGAAAAACTTCACATTATAGTTTTCCAGGCCGTCTGAGGGGTGAAAATGGGGTTGAAACTTGAAAAAATCATATATTTGAAAATTGAATTTGTACACCTACAAGATTGAGATATGTTATTCCTGACACCCGATTTGACGAGAAAAACTTCACGTTATAGTTTTCATATATTCAAAAGTTGAGTTTGAGTTGAGGGAATGAACATTGATGTATTTAAGAGTTACTTCGCTTTTGGTAACCTTATTTTTCTTTAGAAGAATATTTGGAATGTCATTAAAGTAGTTAATGAAACAGTTAGATACCTCTGCAGGTTCAGTGACGAGGTTATTCTGTACATTAAGTATTATTTTTTCATTTTTTGCTTCATTTTATCATTATTAGATCTCAGAATATTCCAACCAGTGACAGATTTATGTTTAGCATTCGCTAATAAATTGGAGTTGTAAAGCTTTTTCGCCTCATTTAGTAATATTCTATATAACTTTTTAAATTTGATGTAATTTTTCATATCATTACTACCATTTAATGTGAAAAAATACAGATCCTTCAGTTATTGTCCCGATATCATTAGGCCTTTAGTTAACCAGGGTTTGCGGTTTTGTTTAATTGTTTTTTTTTTGTCGCAAAGGAAAAGCGATTTCAAAATAGTGCTTGTAGGTTTCTAAGAATTTACATATTTGAAAGCACTCCGTATTCCTATATGTTTGTAGGTGAAATTCACGAGCTAGGGTTTATTTTTCCAAATAAGCAATTCACGAAAGTAGTAAATTTGCCAATTCAGCTGAAATGAATTTTTGATTATGTTCATTGTTTGATCTTGGCGATTCTTTGTACAAGTACCTTTCGGCCAGTTCTACACCAGACGAAAACCCATTTTGATAGCTTTATAGACTTCGAAAACACTTTATCCCATTTTCATTTGCCCCGCATAAAACATGAAAGCAAACTGCTTATTTACGTCTCCGCCACGGGCACTTGGCATGGCAAATAGAACTTGATATCCATTCGTGCAAAATTGATGCGATATTGATCGGCTCCGGTCGGAAGCTTGCCCGGAGACACCGACGTTCACCGAATAATCCGGGAGCCTTTCAACTCCTTTTCAGTCCTACATCCTGCTCCGGCGGTGGGAGGAATCCTTTATCGCGATTATCCTTAACCTCTGCAAGTTCGCGAGCGGCTCGAAAAATGATTACCTAATCTCTTTTTGTTATGTAAATATTGGTGTTGATTTTCCGTTTCAAAATCGGATGCAAGGAATAACATTATAGATTTGGAATCGTATTGAAATGGTTGAGGTGGCCTGCTGTGAATTTGGGTCATGAAATTGGTTGAATCTTATCGGCAAATGTACAGGGCTATTGAAAAGTAATGTGTGACACTATCCTAGAGTGCTTGGACTGCAATGTTGTATAAAGAACATGCGATGATAACTTCAGAATTATCAATTCATTGTGTAATTTCGGAATTAGAAATCATCTGGATTGAAGATTGCAGTGGCATAATCTTTAAGATTTTTGTAGATGAATGATGAACCTAAACTAGTTGAAAAAATAAAACTAAGATTACGATCAATTAATTTAGTAGAGGAGTTATTTGAACTATAATATTATACAGTGCATTTCTTTAATGCCCCCCTTTTATTTGTTGAACGGGTCAACTCAAAAAATTGAAATTTGGGATAATGAAATGAATGCATGAATACTTTATTTTGAAGTGAAATTGACAGATGAAACTTTCAAGATGGCGACTGGGCGCCATCTGGGAACAAAATTAAATGGAAAGGGGGTCTTGTTACACATCTTTTTGAAGCTCCTGAAAAATGCTTCACAACCCTAGAATATAATGTCAATATCTACAACTAATACAAAATTACGGAACTTTCAATAATTATAATAATAATAATAGTAATGTTTATTCAAAAAAGTTCAAAATTTTACAATTGAAGTACATAAGCATATTTGATGATTGTTGAATAAATAACAGCATCACTGAAGCAATATAAAAGATATTGCTTATATGTGATATAGCCAACATACAGAATAATTTAACGAAATAATATTTGACGAGAACATATACAGGGTGTCCCTGGACTTCCTCTTTTCATCTCGAGAATGTATAGATGGGGTCAAAATATCACCAGTACTTCATATAACTTTTTTTCCTAAAAGTCTTCGTTACCATGTAACAGGCCCTCGAAGTTACAAAATGAAAAATGTTTTTCTTTGATAACTTTTCAAGTGAATATTCAAAATCATCCAAATTTTGGTAATTGACTAAACAAATGAATTCCTTCGATGAGCTTTCATGCAGGAGTCAGTTGTTTTGCTACAAAGCCAGGAACAGACTACCCCCGATGGTCCACACCCCAAAACTTTGAAATGACAGATATTTTTCAATATTTTTCAACAAATTAGGGTTACTTGGACAATTTTATGAATAAAAGTACTCGTGAGGAAAGTCGATCGGAGCAACGAGTCTTGATAAAAATGTAGTTTCACTCGACATCAAATCCGCTCGTCCACCATTATTTGAAATGAATAATTATCAAAGCAGAAATAATAATGATAACGTTAATTCAACAACATTTATCCTGAGATGTCTACCATTATTCGAAAATATTAGTTTTTAAGGAAAATGGAAATGATAGGTAAAATGTTCATAACGAATTTTTATAATGCAAACACGTTTAACTAACGAAACTCAAGAGCCTCAAGAGCAAACAGAAATGAAAAATCCGCTACAGAAACTGCTCGATATGACCACCTTCTCTCTCTATACATTTTCTTAGTCTGCGAAGACACCCTCTCTGTACTTGAAATAGCACTCCAGGGTCGTTTCGTATGGCTTCACAATGTAATGTTATTCTATTCAACAATGCATCTCTTGTGTAAATAGGTGTAGCGTAAACAAGGCTTTTTAGATGCCCCCACTGAAAGAAATCCAATGGATTTCAATCCGGAGACCGCGATGGCCATGAATATGGCCCACCTCTACCAATCCATCTATTGTGGAAAATATGGTTCAGATGGTCACGTACAATCAAACTAAAATGAGGAGGAGCGCCATCATGCATAAACCACATATCTCTTCGGGTTTGCAATGGAACATGTTCCAAAAGTCCATTCAAATCGTTCTGAATGAACTCCAAATAACGTTCTCCATTCAATCAGTCCTGTAGAACGAATGGTCCTATAAGATGGTTTCCTATGATACCAGCCCAAACATTCACGTTGAATTTCCGTTGGTGTTTAGTTTGCAATATCCCATGGGGATTTTCTTCGGCCCATATATGGAGATTATGAGAGTTGATAACTCCATCTCTACTGAAACCTGCTTCATCAGTGAATAAAACTCGATTAATAAAAGTCATATCCTCTCTTTGCCTATCCATGAACCAATTGGCATATTCCAGTCGTGCTGGAAAATCTTGAGGTGTCATGGCATGTACCTTCTGGATGTGAAATGGGTGGAGCAGTTGTTCCCTAAGCTGCGATCGACACGCTCGAATGTTTCTCTTGACGGTACCGTTCGATTGGGAAAATGCTCGGAATACAGACGACGAGCTTCTGCAGCATTACAAAATGCTCGTCCATAAAATACATCCATATCTGCATATTCATTGAATGTAAACTGTTCGGCCATATCAAAAAAATTCAAAATATCCTATAGAATATTGACAATACAATGATAGTCATATGACAACGCACCACTCAACAAAACAAAATCGCATTCCAGTTTTTCATTTTTTATCAAAACTTTCTAAAAGGTTTTTTTGTCAACATCTGTGAAAGAAATATTATTCCCTGGATATTTTTCACCTGATCATGTGCAGCCGTTTTTGTAGTTCATTCGTTTGCTTTTTATTAGTATAGTAAATATTTTTCCGATGTGCGTTTTTTCAGCTAAATTTAGATTCGTGTTAAAGAATTTCTCCCATAAAATTATAATTATCAGTAAAACTCCTCAACAGTTTAACTGTGAAAAAGAATTTGAAACATTCGAATGTTGAGTTTCATGAGATTCAGATAACTGATCAACACGAAACGTGATTATTCCACACGTATTATGTACATACAAAATATGGAATGAATTCGATATTTCATAGTAGAGTAGCTTGTTAGTTTAAAAACACCACGAATCTACAGAACTTGATATTTCTTTTGAAAAAATATCTGCTATCACAATTGTGACTTAAACTTCCATATAGGTACTATACTTTTTGTTTACGACTTCATTTTAGCATACTTTGTATTATTCCTGTTATAAATGTTGTTGAATTAACGTTATCATTATTATTTCTGCTTTGATATTATTCATTTCAAATAATGGTGGACGAGCGGGTTTGATGTCGTCGAGTAGAACTACATTTTTATCAAGACTCGTTGCTCCGATCGACTTTCCACACGAGTACTTTTATTCATAAAATTGTCCAAGTAACCTTATTTTGTTGAAAAATATTGAAAAATATCTGTCATTTCAAAGTTTTGGGGTGTGGACTATCGGGGGTAGTCCGTTCCTGACTTTGTAGCAAAACAACTGACTCCTGCATGAAAGATCATCGACGGAATTCATTTATTTAGTCAATTACCAAAATATGGATGATTTTGAATATTCACTTGAAAAGTTATCAAAGAAAAACATTTTTCATTTTGTAACTTCGAGGGCCCGTAACTTGGTTACGAAGACTTTTAGGAAAAAAAGTTATATGAAGTACTGGTGATATTTTGACCCCATCTATACATTCTCGAGAGGAAAAGAGGAAGTCCAGGGACACCCTGTATAATAATGAAGTACAAATATTACATAGACAAAATACTAAGATAAAACATATATATTAATATTAATATAATATAAGAATAATGATAATATAATCATAATACAGACACGTTTCAAAATAGATTACCAAAATTCGTCGCCGCAATGGAGATATACAAATTTGGCTAAAAAAATGAAATCTTCTATAACTGCAACTGATTCCTGATTCATTATGTTATGACATGCATTTCTATTCATTTCAATCCATTCTTTTAGTTTTTGTTCGAAAATAATAAAATTCACAACGTTTTTTATGTTTTCAGGTACTAAGTTCTAGATCTTTGGACCTAAAAAACTACTATGTCTCTGTCCAACCAATTTTATGCATTTTGGAATCAAAACATTACTATTTTTTTCCTGGTATTATTAGAATGGTTCATGGATTTTTCCTCTATTTTATTTTCTTAACATTCAGTAACATTTTCAAGCAATATAGTTGTCTCAAATCCATAATTCCTGCTTCTTTATATAATTTTTCAGTTGAAAATTTTCGTGACTTCCCTAGAATAATTTTCAGAAATTTTTTTGGACAATATTTAGGCAATTCATATTTGTCTCGTTAACTCCCCCCCATCCTAGGATTCCGTATGATATCTGTGACTGAATCAGTCCATAATAAAGTGTTTTCAGATGGGGAATATCGAGATTTTCTTTCAAAATCTTAAAACGTGGTAGAAGACCACGTATCTTCCTAGTTAGATATGACATTTGAGAATCCCATCTCATATGCCGATCTATGATCAAATCTAGATATTTAATCGAAGTTGCTTCCAGAATGTGTGTGTCTGCATTCACAATCAAATTGCCTGAATACATTGACATTTAACTACAAAATATGAGGTAATAAGCTTGAGGTCAGTTCAGAAGATGCTCCAAATGGTTGCTTTGAACTTCTTGACATATGAAAAGCCTATCCGATATGTCACGCTGAACATTTTCCAACACAGTAACGTCAATATCTCTACAAATATTTATTATTCCCTGCCGTATATTCAATATTGAAGCAGGTTTAGTTTCGTACACCTTTTGCTTCAAATAGCCCTATAAAAAAAGTCCAAAGGTGTCAAATCTGGTGAGCGGGCTGGCCATTCTTTAGGGCCTCGACGGCCAATCCAACGACCGGGAAAAGTAGTATCCAAATAGTGTACCATTTTAATTTTGTATGGATGATACCTATTCCTCTTCAAAAGTCTCTTATATTATTCTTTTTTGATCGCCCTGTATTAATAATTATCGTAATTTCATATAAGGTCTAATAAATTGGGTTCTACTCTACAAGGAACTCTATCAAAGCATGTAAATTAAGGTTTCCTTACAGGAAAAATTGATAATTAATGTAGGGTCTGCAAACATCATTTTTGACATAAAAACTTGAATATGTCAGAAACGGTTAGACTTAGGACATTAAACACAAAAAGTAATTAGATTCTGATGTAGAATCCAAAAATGTAATATTATATTGGGTGTTTTAAAATAACGAAGTTGAAGTCTACTTCCGGTATAACCGGAAGTGCCGCCATCTTGAAAATATTTTAGCCGAGTTGCCCTCATCGACTTTAGTATTTTGTCAAATTTTCAGATTTTTCCTTATTATAGCTTTTCCACAATCGATCGATGCAGTTCCTGGAGATTCACACTGTATAAAGAAATTCTGTAATAATTTCAGTAATGATAAAGCTTTGTACATTATTACATACAGGCTGATTCACGGTGGATGGCACATTAGACGTTTCTGGTGAACCAGACAATGGATCACTTTGAAAATTTAATGGAGGGCATATTCGGACATTCTCTAGCCAACTAAAATATTTTCGACAATGCGGTGTTGCCGCTTCTATTAGAAAGCAGTAGCAACTTTGATTTTTCAAATGGAACACTCTGTATATAATATTATTTTTGGAATCTCCAACAATTGCCCGACAACTTTTCTTGATATTTCCCTATACCTATCTGTTACCGTTTTCGAAATAAAAATTAATTTCAATTTTTTTCTTCGAAAATCATGACTTCTAAAAATGTCGATATCTTTTAGTTAAGAAGTACTATGATATCGAAATTTGGTTTGGAGTTAGGTGATACTTGGACACTTCCCACACGTCAGCCTAATCTCCGTTACTTCAATACAGGGTGGTAAAAAAATACAGTTTTTTCGTTTGCTTGAAAAAGTTGCTGAAATTTGATTATTTTAAATGGAACACCCTGTATATTATTGAAAATTTGGAAAGCTGCTGAAATTTGCTTTCTTTCTATGTAATCATACCTATACCTAACTAGTCAAGTTTCGGACTTATGAACATTTATTTGTGAAAATGTCCCTTCAGAATGGTATTTCCATTCGATATTTGGTAAGCAGGCCATGATTACTATTTGACAGTAGCGTTGTGACATTCTCCTAATAATATCGACATTTTCGTCACTTCAGAAGTTGCAAATACCTTCAAAACGATGGAACAAAACTATTCAAACGAAGTTCTTATGAATTTGTTCATTATTTTTGGACAGTGTGACAAAATTATCAGCAGAACATGTAGAAAGTTCAATGAAATGTATCCGAATCTACCGCCAATGAACCTCAAGAAATTTATAACGGTCAATCCAAGGACCGGGAAAAGTAGTATTCAAATAGTGTACCATTTTAATTTTGTATGGATGATACCTATTCCTCTTCAAAAGTCTCCACACGTAGAAGGAGACACCTCACAAACATTCGCGACGGAATAAGAAGACTGTTCAGGATTTACTACCATCTAACTAATTATTTGCACTTGCTGTTCTTCCGGAATGGACGGATGACCTGGGGGATTTTTGTTATGTACACTACCGGTAGTTCCGTCAAATATTTTCTACAGATAGGACGATTCGGAAAACGTTCATAGAAAATCCTTTCGGTTTCGTGAAAGTTACTCGTCGCACCGTAAATAAAAATCGCTTCAATTTTTCCTTCCAACGGACGAGAATTAACCATTTTAGACATTGTGAAGTGGTACCTTTCTACTAGTAAAACCGAAAACTAAATGAGAATATTCAAACTAAACAATGATGTTCATTATATTTATAAACAAAAATAACTTAACAAACCTTATCGGGTTGTCGAAATTGCCATATGGAAGATAAAAAGGAATATTTCTAGAAATATCGATATTAATGTGTTTGTCTTCAGGAAATTATTAAATGTTCCGCCATTTAGTAGTAGGTGAAGATATCGACTTCATATTCTAGGGTTGTGAAGTATTCGTCAGGAGCTTCAAAATGATATGTCACAAGACCCCCCTTCTTTTTAATTTTTTTCCCCAGATGGCGCCCATTCGCCATCTTGGAAGTTTCATCTGTCAATTTCACTCCAAAATAAAGTATTGCATTGATTTCATTATCCCAAATTTCAATTTTTTGAGTTGACCCGATCAAAAATAAAAGGGGAGGGGACATTAAAGAAATGCGCTCTAGGAAGAAAAGATTTGATAAATTGTATAATTGGTTGTGGTAATTATTTCATCTATAGAAAACTACATTATCAGCGGGTAGCAATTTCAAAAAAATACGAGACCTTACCAAAATTGCAATAATGTAATACAGTATCAAATTTTTTTCATTGATGTCATTATTTGGTGTGCGTTGTGGAAATTATACCAAAAATAATATACACAATGAGTGCACGAGGCGTATGTATAACTTTTATAAGCTGTCTGTTCAAATAAGGTGAATTTTCATTTTTCCCATTAATAATTATTTATTCATCAATTTCTTTTTTGTCCTCTACAAAGTAGTCCCCGTCGAATATAATACACATGCCACTGTTTTTCTAATCCTCGAAGCAGTTACGATATGGACTTTTTGGTATGTCCTTGAACTCTCTAAACGATTCGGTTTTTATCTGTTCAATTGTCGCAAAACGCCGTCCTTTCATGAGTCTCGTCAATCTTGGGAACAAGAAAAAGTCGCAGGGGGGCAAATCTGGTGAATACGGTGGCTGAGACATGATAACGGTGTTGTTTTTGGCCAAATTCGGGTATTATCTCCTCAATCGTCGCAAAACGCCGTTTTTTCATGAATGGGAACAAGAAAAAGTCGCAGGGGGCAAAGCTGGTGAATACGGTGGCTGAGACATGATTACGGTGTTGTTTTTGACCAAATTCGGTTATTATCTCCTCAATCGTCGCAAAACGCCGTCCTTTCAAGAGTCTTTTCAAACTTAGGAACAAGAAAAAGTTGCAGGGGGGCAAATCTGGTGAATACGGTGTCTGAGACATGATTACGGTGTTGTTTTTGGCCAAATTCGGTTATTATCTATTATATATTATTAAGAACAAGCAATCACGAGTGATGAGGTACATTTTCGTGTTGCAAATTCCATCAATTATTTTTACACCATACCGGACTTCCTATTGCCTCTCGCAAGCGGCAAGAAGTAATACAACCATGTGGCAAGAACTCCTGATTCACTAAGACACGGTAATCAAAGAAAACAGTGGGCAAAAACTTGACATTTGATCGAACTTGGCGTGATTTTTTGGCTTTTACCATGGACAAAGAAATACAAGGGACAAAGTGTAAAGTATCGTTATCGGTGAGGGGACTGGCATTGGTGCGGAGGAAATGGTCGCCATATTGGAGGGAATTTTAAAACACGAAACTTTTTCCAGGATGACAAATTTGCCAATTGTACTGTATAGTAGCAAAAAGTACTGGATAGGAAAGACATAGGTGTAATTGACGGCGTGGAAGATTTGGAGGTTGGGGAATGAGATAAATAAATAAAGCAATTCAATTTACCAAAGCAAGATAAAGGGAACCAGATTGTCCGTTGAATAAAGTTAATTTATTGAATTTCTTTTCAGTCAGTGGTCTATGCTTGAAGACAGGCAGTGAACAAATCTGAAGAAATGAACTTCAAATGTTCAAGCCCGTCTCGGATATACCTACACAGTAGGTTGAATGGACTAACGCCTATCAGAAAACAACTACTTCACTGGCTAATACAACGAACGGCGTTGGATTATATCCGACAGGATATAATACAACTGAAAGAGTCCCTTCAATTTTGGAACGGGCACACTTGCAGACCGGTTTCGGGCTCCATTTCGGATATGCAGTCGGTTAGTACCTCGTCCACTAGATGGAGTGACATTTTTGATGTTCGCTCCAACTTGAAACAAGGAATGAAATACTCTGAAAGAATTTCGATTTTCAATTATGGAATGTCATTGACGGTCACTATCTTGCACTGATGAGTGGCTCAGGAGCCCGAAACCGTTCTGCAAGTGTGTCCGTTCCAAAATTGAAGGTCGACTCTTTCAGTTGTATTGCGAATTGTATATGCAGGAAATTTTCTGTGAATAAATCCCATTTTTTATACAAAATTTTATGGAAAGTCTTTGATCCATTTTTTCGATAGCGGAAAATCGCCGACCACGCAAAACACTTCTAATTTTTATGCCTCTCACCAACAAAGTAAACATGCTGAATAGCTGAAACTGTAGAACATATGTTCGAGACGAGTATACCAACATAAAAAAATCTCTAATCGAATGTACGTAGCCGGCGAAATTTAAACATCCACCTCATTTTTTGAACAGTCCATGTACATCCAGTACAAATACAGTATTCATTGATTTAAAAAAATAAGCATTTTCATCGCCTCGAAGAAAATCGTGGGCTGTGAAATAAATTTACAAGTTTTACAAAATGTTTCAAACATGAAAAAAAATTTTAACATTACAAAATAAACGACGGTCATAACTACATAATTCTCAAGTCGCTTTATGAAAAATCAAAGTAATTCGTCTTTTTTGCATTCTTGATATGATGTATTCAGTATGTACTCAAAATAGCGGGACGGTAAAAGGTTGGGTTGGTGTGAGTGGTCTGTGCCACTCAGTCAATCGACCATTGTGAGAACCGGTGGTTCGAGCCCAGAGGCCGGACGATCGATTTTCACTGCCTATATTGATACGAGTCGCATGTTGAAAGGTAAGACCACGTTAATCCTCAGCTGGTGCAAGTTTCTACTTCTGAGGGTTGTGGGGGGGGGGGGGAAGTTTTTACAGAATAACATTATTTTGGATTATCAAAAACTTTCATCTTCAAATATTTGTTCTTTTTTTTGTGGTTATAAGGAAATGAAACTAACGATATTGATTCATCAGCAGAAATATATATTTTCATTGATTGAAAAATACTTATTATATGCAGGATGAATCTCCAGGAACTGCATGGATCGATTGTGGGAAAACTATAATTAGAAAGAATCTGAAAATCTGGCAATATACTAAAGTCGATGAGGGCAACTGGGCTGAAATATTTTCAAAATGGCGGCACTTTTGGTTATACCGGAAGTAGGGGTCAACTTCGCAAATGTATCACATGTCAAGGACATGTGATACATTTGCGATCCGATTTCCGTAAAAAAAAAAATTCTAACGCCTCGTCGTCATGGCCAACTGACTGACTAATTTTCGGAATAGGTGTTCATATACAAAGTTACCTGTATTTTTAGTGCTTAATACCATTAAATCATAGAAATGGAAGGTTTACATTTGAAAATAGTCACTTTAGACGGCTAATGAAATTTAATTTATATTCTTCTTTTTTGACCGCCCTGTATTAATAATTATCGAAATTTCATGCAAGCTCTAATAGATTTGGCTCTACTCTACAAGGAGTTCGACCAAAACATGTAGGTAAATTAAGGTTTCCTTATAGGAAAAATTGATTATTTTTGTAGGGTCTGCAAACATAATTTCTGACATAAAAACTTAAATATGTCAAAAACGGTTAGACTTAGATATAGGACATTATACACAAAAATTATTTAGATTCTGATGTAGAATCCAATTGCCCTCATCGACTTTAGTATATTGTCGAATTTTCAGATTTTTCCTTATTATATTTTTTCCACAATCGATCGATGCAGTTCCTGGAGATTCACACTGTATGAAGAAATTGAGTAATAATTGCAGTAATGATAACATTTTGTACATCATTACATACCTGAATTTGTTAAATATGTAGGCCGTGAAGTTAATTGTTGATTGTCACAAGTTTTCGAATATTGCCATTTGTTTTATGTTGTTTGCATTAGTCCTTTAGCCTACACGAATTTATTTGTTTACACTCACTTATTTTGCTTATAATAATAGTTGGTCATGCGGCTTTTTTGTATGTGAATAAACACGAATACCATCTGAACTACATGACGTTGACACAACTAGTACGATCCAATTCAGTCGGTATGGAAACGAAACGTTATATTTATTATATCACCAGCCATCGTACCCCATATGGTCACCATAGTGAACATGTAAGAGGCATCTTTCTATTTTCCGCGATCAACATGAATTTCATCAATATTAAAACAGGTATTTCTTTCTAGTTTATTGTCCCACTTTCGTAATGGTATATTAAGTTCATTAGAGAGTAATTATCCACAAATTATAATAATTGCTCAGCCGTTTTGATATATCTCAGTGATCTCATTCAATGAACTGAAATTTTGTTGGGTACTATGAAACTTTAGACCTTTTTGGATACAGACAATGAAGGAAAGTATCGAATCAATGTTTGACATGAAACTGTTAAAACTATTGACTGCCGTATTTAGATTTTTTTGTAGCCAACTATCATTTCAAGAGAAAATGATAATAATAATAGTTTTTTCAAGAATGGTTAGTTGCGTAACAGGGTGAGTTTTCTTTTCAAAAAAATTACTTTATTGCCAACGTTTCGAGTTTAATTGAATTCTTCTTCAGGGCTCTGTAACAATTAACTTTCATAAACATACCTCCCACGAAAAGGAATTTCTTCGTGTTGAAAATATAACCATTGTTTTCTCGAAAATTTTAAAATTTTAGTGTTTTCATTTTTATGTGGATCTAATATATCTGATTATTCCAAAATATTTTATTTAAGAATTCATGTTTCCTCGTAACATACAAATGTTTACAGTGAGTAGAAAATCAACATACAGGGCAAAGACATTATTTCCAATTTTCTAAAAAGTGGTTGGCGGTGTGCGTCGAATGGAGCTCCAGCTATAATTCTCATGGCTTTTTTCTACATGCGAAAAGCTCTGATGGTGTAACTAGATCTACCCCAAAGAAATAACCCATATGGAAGGTGACAGTGAAAAAGTGAATGATACGGAATTAGAAGTGTTTTATGACTCACTGCTTTTTTCAACTGGCGAAGTAGAAACAACTGTGTCGAGAGTTTTTTACAGAGATGGTCAATATGTGATTCCCAT
The DNA here is from genome assembly GCF_025532065.1 of Leptinotarsa decemlineata. Lineage (NCBI taxonomy): Eukaryota > Metazoa > Arthropoda > Insecta > Coleoptera > Chrysomelidae > Leptinotarsa > Leptinotarsa decemlineata. The sequence goes on from NW_027412529.1 coordinate 8,805,487, forward strand.
CGAAGCGACTCATCTATAATTATACCTAATAATTCAACTTGAGCTTTGATTGTTACCCTGGTATTGGACGTAACCAGTATTCTGCTTTGTTTTTGGTTTCTTTGGCATTTACAAGTAAATTTGATATATCAGAATTTGATTGTAACGTTGTGGTGTCGTCGGAAAAGCAGATTACTGCACTGGGTAAAAGGTAAAAGAATAAATCATTTATATACCGTTTATGTATACTTGCTGCTTTCTAGATGAGAGATAAGACTGGAAGAATTTTAAAGCTGATCCTCTAATACCATGAAATTCATTAGTAAATGATGGTTTACACAGTCAAAAGCTTTGCTCAGATCCCACAATGTTAGAACCGTATGGTCTCCATTTTCTACGTTTCTAATCACCTGTTGGATGACTTCAAGCACTGCGTTGGTAATTAATCTATTTATGATGAATCCAAATTGATGTTCTTAGCACAATAACTCAACCCATGTAGTAAAGGTCAACTCGCTACGAACGACAACTCTCAGAGGTAGAAACTTGTGCGATCTGAGGAATAACGAGGTCTTACTTTTTAACGTGTGACACAGGTTGAACGATAGCTAGTGAAAATCGATCGTTCAGCCTGGGGCTTGAACCAGCGACCAACACGGCGGTCAATTTGAGTGGGTGAACAAAGCACCCACGTTGAACCGACCAGCTACCGTAAAAGTACTTTAACAAATTGCTTCAATAATAAATATTTCGAGGTGAAAAATAAAAATTTTAATGCAAATGTATGCAAAATTCACGAAAAAGGTATCATTTTCAGTAGTTAGCAGTAATTAATAGGTTTATATTCGTTTCAACAATCTGAAAACAGACTATAAATATCATAATTTCAAGTAAAAAAATTATTCAAAAGTCACATCAGTTCATTCCAATAAATATTCAAGATGTTTATCACTCACTCACTGACAATGACGAAATCTGTTACGTTGTTTTTACTATATTATGAAATGTTTCTGGAGTAATATAGTTGCAGGCACCTCTTTTAATATCCACGAATTATAGAATGAACTGCGGTAGTGTATCGTTCACTTCAGATGTCACGTATTTCCTCAAAAGCATCTAGAGGCGTCATATCAAGTGATCTAGTGGCCCTTCTAAGAGATCACGTTTGCACTTCCAAATCAGCGGATAGGTAAACGTAGTCCCTTAGAATGGCCCACTGTATTACCAGATATGACACCCTTACATTTTTGTGGGGATTTGTGAAATTAAAGTTTCCGTTACACAACTGCAGTTTACACCGGAGCTCATGGTTAGAATAAAAGGTGATCCTAACGAAATTACTACAGAAATATTCCATAATAAATTTTTAGACTAACTTCATTATTGTCTCGAAGTTAATGCTGAACAAATTACACATTTACTGAAAGGAACTGTATGACTTCGGAATATATTTTGTCTTAAAACTATGATATTTATCGTTTGTTTGTAAATCTTTGGAACTGTAATATGATACTGCTAATTATTCAAGAACAGTCGATTGACAAAAATTAAAAAAATATTGGATAGGGAATTGAAATACCTATCAGACACGTTATCACAAGACCCCCTTTCTATTCGAAAAAAAAGTTGATAGCGCCATCTCGGCAATGAGTGATGCAACTAAGTTCTGAAAATGATACTTTTTTACGTAAATTTCTTCCTAACTTGATATCTTGTTCCGTTCCAAATTAATAGGGAGGGGCTATTTACATCTGCACTTTATAATTCAAGTGTATTACTCGAGCAATTTTTGAAAAAAGTCAAAGGGAAATAATATCTCAAAATATGAACGATAAGAACTTCTTTGAGTACTTTTACAAGCACGTAATTTGAGCCCTAAGGAGTTTGTTAACCCCAGACCTAAGCACTTCTGAACTTTTCTACTCTTTTCTATTTCAGTATCAAAATGGGTCATAAAAAAAGTTGACTTCAAACTGGCCTTGAAAATGATAGTCAAGGTCAAATCTAAGTTAACCATTAGATTCTTCTTTTAAAGGTCACCTAGTTACCTTTCATTTTATCACTAGAACCCCGAGATTTATATTTGTTTCCACATGTTTTCTCATTCGGTATAAGGAAACGTTATTTCAGTTCTTTTCTGATTTTATTATATTCATTATAGGAACAATTCAAAATTATTCAGGTTACATGTAAAACATTAAATCAATGAAAACATTAGTATTCTCCAATGTCTAATTATCTGTGGGCATAATTGTATCCAAGTTTTAAAAATAGCAATTTTTCTATGATAATCAACATACATTTCCAGTTATTATGTTTGAACCTATATCAGCAATGTCAAGCCATGTCCTATTTATAAAGTGACCCACCCGAAACTTGGCAGTAAAATATACCACCGCACGCTATTCCACTGGAAAGTTCTACACGAATAGGGTGGACATATCTCCCCATCGATTTGACGTTATCGCAAACATGTGTGGAATGTGTATCGCTATTCCTTGTTACCTATATCACGGTTATAGCATACCTACTGATGAGAGGATTGTTGGTTTGGATACTGAATTGAATATGATGTACTGTTAATAAGACGAAATAGATTCATTTTTTGTTGCTAAGGAACCGTATAACTTTTCAATTTCTCCCAAGTAGGTTAGGTTAGGACCAAAGTGAGTGGGTCTATTCGACCCTCCACCGCAATCTGCAAGGGTTTATTGTGACTCACACCTATTCACACTCGGCCAAATAAACCCAGCTTCCTAACGAAGCCATTTAGTTTGTATGGTGAGTGGTTTTTCAGGTCAGAGAGTACGGCTCTGCCGAACTCTAAAAACCTGATTCGGTCCCCAACGGGATAGGCACAAAGTATATGCTCTGTTAACGAGGTAGTCGGATAGTCAAGTTGCAAGATTCCCACCTTGATACCCACGACAACCTTCCCATATGAGGGTTTTTGCACGTCAGCTACACCAGACGATGCCTTAGATAGATTCAGCCGTGCAGGGCTTTTTCGCCTCTGGTTTTGGTGAATCATCACTTGAGCGCAAAAGAATTTGCTGCAAGGCGGTTTTATAAGGTACACCGCTCGTGAGGAGACGACTCAGTCGTTTCCTGGCTTCACCACCATACCTTTTTTTAAGGTTCAGTTATTGGATAAGGAGTTGGGGAGTTGATAAGCTCTCGCTCCTGAACTAAATTTACAGGGAGGTCAGTTGGAGTCGTAAACTCGACATCCATCTCTTTTATAGACTCAGCTGCAGAAATAATTTTCAAGTTTACTTTGTCCATAAAAGTCCCACGAGTAGCTAGGGAAAGAAGATCAATCACGGCAGAGCCCTGCATTACCATGACAAGGCGATGCTACGACGAGAGGGCGCCCGGTATCTCGAAGGATCCGTTAGAGACAGCTGATAGGCTCAGTGTCATTCATCCTCTCGGCACGGATACACACACCTTAGGATTAAGCCATCGTTGGGATGCTATTCAGTTACGGAATAACAGAACCACAAGTCAAATCATCTAAAAGAACAATTTGTTCATTCCAGTCTCAACACCCTACACAGTAGGTTAATGGACAGACACCTATCAGAAAACAAGTACTCCCCTGGCTAATACCACGAAGGGCGTTGGATTATATCCGACAGGTGTCAGTGCAGGATTCTTCACAGAAGTTATTCCTGCATATGCTGTTGGCGATACAACTGCCGCAATAGATTTTCAATTATTGGAACACACTTGCAGACCGGTTTCGGACTGTGTAGCCACTCGTCAGTGCAAGGTAGTGTATATCATCAACATAAAGTCGATGATTTTCGATAATTGAAAATCGAATTCCGTCAGAGTATCATTCCTCGAACTCAGCTGAAGACTACAACAAACAACAGGTTTGTCGTCGCTCACAGGCCAAACAGCCCGAAACCGTCTGTAAGTGTGTTCCAATAATTGAAAATCTATTGCGGCAGTTGTATCGCCAACAGCATATGCAGGAATAACTTCAGTGAAGAATCCTGCACTGACACCTGTCGGATATAATCCAACGCCCTTCGTGGTATTAGCCAGGGGAGTAGTTGTTTTCTGATAGGTGTCAGTCCATTAACCTACTGTGTAGAGTGTTGAGACTGGCCTGAACGAATTGTTCTTTTAGATGATTTGATTTATAGCCAGTCTTCAAGTATGCCCACTGACTATACGTGAAAGATTTCTTTCCTATATACGAGGAATTGGGCAAATTTCGGATATGCAGTTGGTTACCTCGTTCACAGGCAGATGGGACGACGACAAACCTGTTGTTTGTTGTAGTCTTCAGCTTGGCGTGGCTACGTGGAAACAGGCATCCGATGGCCGGTTTGCTCAACCCCCACATCACAAACCAATGCACTCGCCAAAAACAGTATGCACAGTGGTTCAGGCAGTGAAAGATGAACAAGCACAGCCAACCCGCCTATCTGAGGGGGCTGCACTACTTTGAAAGGGAAGGGGAAAATGAAAATTCAACGTACATTACGAAATTACTATATCAACTGAGCGTTCATAGTGTCTTAAAACGCGTATTTAGTGGGCAGGGCAATATGGAAATTGAGAACACTTTTTCTACGTTTGACAGTGAAAGATAAATAAGTGAAAGCTGTAGTATAAAAATTCAAAATAGTCAAAAACAAAAAAAACATTAGCAGACATATGTCAACTCATTGCTGTAGTAATATAGGTAGCAAAATGTATTTATCAGCTATAATATCCCAAGGACATTGATAACTAACGAAATAATTTTATCACAGTTTTCGAAAGCACGTTATTTGGTAACATCCCGACGCCGAAGGCGGAGGGATGTTACCTAAAATAACGTGCTTGAGGAAGTTGTGATAAAATTATGAGTTATTTATCAATGTTCGAGGGATATTCGGTGAGAAAATTTTTTGCAATTCGAACAAAATTATTTATTGAACACACAGTTATTAAAAGAACAATTCGTATAATGATATTCCGTTGACAATGATTTTGTCAATTGCCGCATCATTTTGAACACCAAAGCGAGGAAGTGACATTTTCGAAATAAATTGAATTACTGAGATGTCAAACAACTTTATTGTGTTGGTTGCTTAGCAATGTCATGACATAAGTGATAACTACCCGTGAAAACTATCCATGGGTAGTTATCAGCTATAATATCCCAAGGACATTGATAACTAACGAAATAATTTTATCACAGTTTTCGAAAGCACGTTATTTGGTAACATCCCGACGCCGAAGGCGGAGGGATGTTACCTAAAATAACGTGCTTGAGGAAGTTGTGATAAAATTATGAGTTATTTATCAATGTTCGAGGGATATTCGGTGAGAAAATTTTTTGCAATTCGAACAAAATTATTTATTGAACACACAGTTATTAAAAGAACAATTCGTATAATGATATTCCGTTGATCTTGCTGTATTTGCCTCGGTTACTGCATAGGTGTTTCCACGCATACTGTTGATTATTTGGTTATGATGTTCCTGATCAATATTCAAATAAGGTTTTATGGAATTTCCATCATTGTGCCCAGTAATTTTCAACAATTGCTGTTCTTGAACTCCACTCTTAGCTAGAATTCATATTTTCTGGCGTCACAAAACTCCATAAATATTTTCCAAGTGTATTTTTTACTATTGACAGTATTTTTTGGTGTATTTTCTTCAATGATTTTGTCAATTGCCGCATCATTTTGAACACCAAAGCGAGGAAGTGACATTTTCGAAATAAATTGAATTACTGAAATGTCAAACAATTTTATTGTGTTGGTTGCTTAGCAATGTCATGACATAAGTGATAACTACCCGTGAAAACTATCCATGGGTAGTTATCAGTGTAATGATGGTTTCATTGGTTATTTCGACACACATGACTAGAAATAGACAAATTGATAGGATAATTTTTTTGGCAAAAAATTTTCAGCTATAATATCCCAAGGACATTGATAACTAACGAAATAATTTTATCACAGTTTTCGAAAGCACGTTATTTGGTAACATCCCGACGCCGAAGGCGGAGGGATGTTACCTAAAATAACGTGCTTGAGGAAGTTGTGATAAAATTATGAGTTATTTATCAATGTTCGAGGGATATTCGGTGAGAAAATTTTTTGCAATTCGAACAAAATTATTTATTGTACACACAGTTATTAAAAGAACAATTCGTATAATGATATTCCGTTGATCTTGCTGTATTTGCCTCGGTTACTGCATAGGTGTTTCCACGCATACTATTGATTATTTGGTTATGATGTTCCTGATCAATATTCAAATATGAACACCAAAGCGAGGAAGTGACATTTTCGAAATAAACTGAATTACTGAAATGTCAAACAACTTTATTGTGTTGGTTGCTTAGCAATGTCATGACATAAGTGATAACTACCCGTGAAAACTATCCATGGGTAGTTATCAGTGTAATGATGGTTTCATTGGTTATTTCGACACACATGACTAGAAATAGACAAATTTGATAGGATAATTTTTTTGGCAAAAAATTTTCGAGGGAATAAAAGGATAAGTGGAATTTGGAACCTCTCGAGTAAAATGAATGTATTGAAAACAGTTTTCTTTCAGTAGACTAAAAATGCGGTCTCTCGGCGCGCGTCGACTGAGAGTCTAAAAGTCGTCTCCTGATGGTGCTAACTTGGTTAGCGAAACGTTCGTCAAGAGACAGAATTTTTGTTCCAGTCAGGGAAAAGTGTTTTCAATTGAGTAAAAAGAATTGCCGATGAAAAACATGTTATTTTTTTTTTTGATTATCTTGTGACCCATATTTTTCACCTCAATCTATGGAGATAGTAACTGATGTGATGTGAATGTGATTTGGTTTACGTATTAATAACACTTTCTAAATCAATATATGACGTTCTTTTTCGTGTTTATTAACTGACATTTATTTGACTTGATAACTAGCATAGAATAACGAATATAAAGAATGTCCCAAATATATGAATATATGTAATACACCATATAATGGAGATATCTCATACCGACTCATTGTCAGATAATTATCATGCATTGTGTTATAGTCATGTAACTTACCAACATCATCAGTTATCCGAATACCCAAAGACTTCGAACCACAACAAATATGGGAATGATATAGAGAAATATAAATTTTTTTCAACTACACAACTCATCACTTTGATCAGTTGTCTTTATAGATATAACTAGACTCAGTGTCGATGTGACAATGCAATTTCAGAGAATATGAGGGCTGAGAGATTTATACACATTTAACTCTGAGAATTACAAAAAAATCGAATTATTTGTGCTTCATTTGAATTATGCTTAAAATTATTCGTTATTAACCGCTCGACTCATAAAAAATTCTTTAGCATTTGTTGACTCATACAGTATTGTATCGTAATCGAACATAATGAATGAGGAAGGCTGTAGATAGATAGATACAGCATATCATCAACATATATCATAAATAGAGTAGGTCCTATGACTGACCCTTGAGGGACTCCGTAATTAAACATCCGGAAATCATATTTGTTTTAATTACAGTACAGTACACCGCTTTTCGTCTGTAAGATTAGAAAATCACCAAATACACCATATAATGGAGATATCTCATACCGGCTCATTGTCAGATAATTATCATGCATTGTGTTATAGTCATGTAACTTACCAACATCAGTTATCCGAATACCCGAAGACTTCGAACGACAACAAATATGGAAATGATATAGAGAAATATACATTTTTTTCAACTACACAACTCATCACTTTGTTCAGTTGTCTTTATAGATATAACTAGACTCAGTGTCGATGTGACAATGCCATTTCAGAGAATATGAGGGCTAAAAGCTTTATACACATTTAACTCTGAGAATTACAAAAAAAAATCGAATTATTTGTGCTTCATTTGAATTATGCTTAAAATTATTCGTTATCAACCGTTCGACTCATAAAAAATTCTTTAGCATTTGTTGATTCATACAGTATTTTATCGTAATCGAACACAATGCATGATGAGGAAGGCTGTAGATAGATAGATCAGCATATCATTAACATAGATCATATGTTCTATGACTGACCCTTGAGGAACTCCGTAATTAAACATCTGGAAAACAGATTTGTTTTCATTACAGTATAGTACACCGCTTGTCGTCTGTAAGATAAGAAAATCACACGCCAAACTTCTTTCCAAACCTTCGGTTAAGATGTAAAATGGTGTTTATATTCACTTAGAAAACAGCCTGTGCTCATGACTATAATTCTGACGGTCCAATCTTCAAGATCTGCCAGATCTCACTTTTTAGGTGCATCAGTTGGTATTGAGATGTGGAGAATAAGATCCAATTATTCCAAGAAATACATAGTCTCGTTGGTTTAACAACCACGTTATAAAAATACTGCATTCATGTTACCGTAATCACAAATTAATGACAGTTTTATGAATTACATAATACCTCTTACGACAAGTCATTCCGATAAGAACATATCAGTTACAATCAACAAACAAAAATACAAAAAAAATACATATTATATTCGGTTTCCGTAGTCATTATTATATTATTTGTTTTATGAAGGTAGATAAAATTGTTGATTTAAAGACTCCTATTTCTGTTATATTTCACTTTCGATTGAAATCTGTTCCTCTGGAAATACTCACGTTCGACTCAAATTAAGTATTGCTTGTCGTGGAAGTATGACGAATGAACTGTTTATAAAATGACGTTCATTTTGTTTTTATTACCATGCACAATAACAGCTTGATATCGCCGAACAAACATTATTTTTTTTGTCAGCTGCAAAGAACTGATAAAGGTTCAGAATGTCTTGGATGATAATTAGGAATATCTAATCAAATTTTTGATTTTATTATACAATAAAATTCACCTAGTAACGGACCAACAATTTTTAGGGTTGTGTCAGTTTGTGGGAATTTATTACGAAGATGGGTTTCTTTAAAAATTGTAACTTGTGGGTGCTAACGACAAACGATGTCTTACCTATTGAAAGCAAAGACGATCTAAAAATTATAATGCCAGTCAAACTGTAGAAAGAAATGTTTATAAATGAAATATTGAAACGCAATTGTTGTGCCTATATCTTAGGTACGAATTTGATACTACATTTACTGCTTGTACCGAAAAACCGCATCATAATGATATAAACATACACATCTAGAACTCGGCGAATTCACCTTTCCCACGAATAGAATACGCGATTTTTCTAGTAACTTCCGGAGTCGCGAAGGTAAACATGGCTAGCTTTTATTGAGTAGACAGAGTCATACTTACCGTGTGTGTAATAATAATTAGAGAAAATATTTCTGTCAATCAAATTTTGAATGAGGTTATTAATACTATTTTATAAATGATTATAATACAGGGTGTATCTGAATGAGTGTAAAACATTTAAGGAGGTGATTCCTCATCAAAAAAAAGATACAGCCCCTTAAAGGGGGTACATAAAATTTGTATAACAATTTTTTTCACAAGCACTGAAAAAGTTACAATATTGAAATTAACCTGACGTTTTGTACTACCAAAAAGACACTTAGCCAGTAATTTATTTGGTTTATCCCATGGTTGTAAGAGGTGGAAAACACAACCCCTAAAATTTATTTCCAATGTAACTTTTTGTCTTATTATGTGTTTACCATTCAAAAATTTATTTCCGATAGCCTGTTTCATCCTAAACCAAAAATGTCCTTGGGTTTTTTGCCCAAAATTAACCAGTTCGCAGCAAAACATTATTTAACGAACAACTACAAAGATACATCGTCATAAATGCGAATTGGATTTATTGTTATTTTGTAGTTAGTACCTGCATTAAACGATTAAAAGATAATAAACGAAACTAGCTTATTATTAACAAAACGCACAACATGTAGAAATCATAGGAAATGTTCAATATGTCTACCATCAGACATTACGCATGCGTCTAGACGTCGGCGGATTGAGCCACGTATTCGCTCAAATATTCCTGGAGTCTCTCTGATCACCCTGCACGCATCGATGATGCGGTTTCTTAAGTCCTCTACATCGCGAACAAGGAGTATGATGAACCAAATGCTGTAAATGGCCCCAAATAGAGATATCGAGAGGATTGAGATCCGGGAATCGAGCGGGCCAGTTCTGTGGTCCTCCTCGACCTATCCACTGATTTGCATATGTTTCAGTCAAATGCTGACGTGCTACTTGACTAAAATGGGCGGGAGCCCCATCATGCATAAAAACATATCCCTTCTGACGCCCAAAGGAACTTTCACCAGCAGTACTGGATGCACTTCTCTTAAAAATTGAACGTATGCCTCATCATTTAATCGCGGAGGTAGAAAATGAGGCCCAATTGATTTTCTACCTCCTTCAAAAGGGTTCTTCAATCAAATTAATTACTGCTTCCTCAAGCTGTGGTGTTCGTACTTCTCGATGGCGACCACAATCCTGCGTTCTTTTATCAAACAAGTTTTTAACAAATTCACAATTAGTATTAATTCAATTTCGAAAATTCACAAACTGACAGCGTCATACCAATTTAATTGTCACTATCGCTAATAGCGAAGAATAATAAGACAAAAAGTTTCATTGGAAATAAATTTTAGGGGTTGCGTTTTCCATCCTTACAACCATGGGGTAAACCAAATACATTTCTGGCTAAGTGTATTTTTGGTAGTATAAAACGTCAGGCTAATTTCAATATTGTAACTTTTTTAGTGCTTGTGAAAAAAATTGTTATACAAATTTTATGTATCCCCTTTAAGGGGCTGTATCTTAACAAGGGATGCTCCAATGACATGTCTTTATATGAAAGATCCTATCTTTTTTTCGATGAGGAATCACCTCCTTAAATGTTTTACACCTATTTAGTTACACCCTGTATTTAAAATTACTCTAAATATAAACAATATTTTTTGTGAATCATGAAAAAAACAACTTTACTGAAGTTTGAAGAAAAAAAGAATTAGTGCCACATAATAGAAACCACTTCGGTATGTAGTACAAATGGATAGTGTTCAAAGTGAACTCTACAGGAATAATTCTTCGTAACAAATTCCGAGAAAAACTGCAGATTCAGTGTGAATTATGTGAGAGACAATAATGTAATTGTGAAACCACAACGAAAGTATGACTTATCCATCGACTATATGGACTATAGCCGTAGTCTTTAAAATTAGTGGCTGATCAGCATGGTACTGCATAAATTGGTTTCGATGAGGTATTGGTATTCGAGGAGATATAATAAGCGGTGAGTAAATATTTTTGAATATGAGATAATATCTTTCAGTCATTCAATTTGGATATCTCAGTTTTACAGTTTTCTTTTCATTTTTTTCAAGAATAAAATACAAGCACTATAGGAAAATCCTTAAGGCGCTCTAAGAGCGGTGCCTGTGCGAAAGTAGCGATTCACATTGGATTTGAATCATCGGAGATTAAATTCAGGAAGTTTATTCCACATATACGCAGTTCTCCAGATGAAAGAGTTCTGAAAAAGTGAAGTTCGGGGTGTACTGAGTTGAACCTCAAAACTATGAGCAGCCACAGTCCGTCGCGTATTTCTGATATGTACCGCTCTTGGTGGAATCAAATATGCCAAGTCACTTGAACACCTTCCGTGAAAGTATCTATAAAAAAGAGACAAATCTCCAACCTTTCTTCGATGTTCCAGATTATCAAGGTTGCAAGTGATGTTCGTGTCTTCAATGAGGCAAATATTGTTCTGCTGGATAAAATCCAGCAGCTTCATGGTATGCTTACGGAGCTCCATACATGAGAACAATACTCCAAAGAAGGTCTGACCTGAGCTTTATAAGTAATACATCAAAAGTTGCTGAGGTGTGTACAGTTTTCTGGTTCGGGACAGTGTCCCAAACTTTTGAGAACAGCCTTTGCAATTCTAGCGACGTGATTGTGAAAAGATATATTGGTGTCCATTTTAACAACAAACAAACAACAAACTTATCGAAGCATAAAGCGGAATTGTCTATCCTGACATTATTATATCCGGTTCGGAGATAGTTTTCTTTTTAGAGAAACCGATGCCTGATTTACTTTCACCCCAATTCTAAAACACCTCTAGATCCTCATTAAGATATGCAACCTCCTGCTGCTGGTGAAGATGTCATCCGCAGCCGATGTCCTGGTATCCAAATGGAATGACGAGATAAGTGTGCTGTCGTCAGCAAAGCAACATATTGGATTCTTGTTTTTTTACAATAAGTCGATGATATACAATAAAAAGAGGGTTGGAGACAATATGGATCCCTGAGGAATACCACAGCGTGGTAAAAGTATTCGAAAGATATCTATCGACGGCCACTTGCAGGGAACGTTCTTTCAGGAAGCTGGAGAGTCATACACATAGAAGGTCGCCTTTTGATCTGTTGATGTTAAAGCCTCCTGAATACGGCTTTCTCCATGATTTTCCGGCTTTCTCCATGATTTTTCGGCTTTCTCCATGATTTTTGATATCACTGACAGCAAAGCAACTGGTCTATAGTTATGTGGAAGGGTTTTCTTTCCCTTTTTGGGAATAGGTTGAACACGAGAAGTTTTCCAAAAGCAAAATATTATTGTTTATGTTTTCGAAAGGAATTATATGACGTGTTGTTTCGGCAAACAAGTGCCCTAAATGGGCTTGTTTCATGCTATTGAAAATGATACTGGTTTTCTTATAGACTGATCGAGTTAGGGGTATATTATACTTATTGAGCCTAATCGGTCCCAATAACTTTTTATATTTGCAGAAAAAAGAAAAATTCGAGAAGCAAGAGTTTAAATTGGCCGCGTGTCTGTTGACCAATAAAATTGATCGTGTCTACAGCAGTGTTGCCAAGTGTCAATTATTTTTAAGAAAAATACGAAGTTATGAAACATTACAAACAGTACATTGTCTCATACATTCAAGAGAGATAGCTGACAATACAATGTGACAGTATGGCTAATATAAAACGTTGAATTTCTTATTTTTGGTGGGTGGCATGAATGCATAATTGATTTATTTCATTAGGGTTCATGAGTCTTCGAGAACCATTTAAAAATATATACTTCCATTATTGAAATTTCTGTGATATCAACATGAAAATGTCTACTGGCGGAGATATTTCAAAAATAACGTTTTTATTGCGTTTTGTGTTATTTGGATCCCATGTATAATTTATTCTCCCTTGCAATGCATTTTTTACACTTTCTTCTTATATTTAGTTGTCGGAAGTGAGTGTGATTTTACTTTGAATCACGAAATAATCAGAAACTGTTTATACGCTCCGTGAATTTTACAATTTGGCAATGTTCATTATTTGTATTGTTCCTATTGGTCAATGGAACAAGAAGCTGGACTAGGCCCGTGACGTCACGGGCCTAGAAAATCCGATTTTTATTAATTAATTACGGGAAAACAACGCTTTTCAGAGTGCTGAAACAAAGTACACTATTTTTCAATTTGAATTTTCTACCAAATGAACCGTAAACTAAAAATCATGAAACAGACCCATTTTGAGACTTGAAGTTTCAACTAGTTTTTGACTATTATGAAAATGTAGGTAGTTTGTTTCTGTGAGTTCAGAAATAAATAGTTATTTGTAAAACAGTTATTCAAATTATTTTACAGCTGGGTTCAGATGATTATTTGTTTTCTCAGATACTATAGCGGAGGTATCATCGGCATATAAAGTGTCAAAATCATTTATCTAGTAGATAGAGATTATAGGCATGATGAATGACCCTCGGGGAGCTTCTTAATTCAAAGGCACACTTTTGGATTTAATATTGGTCAAACAGTGATCAGTTTGATGGGTGATGATAGTAATAGTACATTGTGAACTTATTCACTAAATCAAATAATCGAATGGATGCATTACGTACTGTCATCGATGATATGAGTAGATTCAATTCATGAAGTCATAATTTTATGAATAAATTGGGTGATCCAACAAGAGGTGATGAGGCAAGTGTCTTATTCCGAAACATTGAATATCCGCTATTAGGGATGACATTGCTCCATGTAAGTGAAATTTTAACTCTTTCACATTTTGTAGCAATCCTGTGAATGATATCTGATTCAATTCCATAACGAATATTTGGAAAACAAACTGAATAGAGAAAAGTGTTTTTTTGTATTATTCAGTGTTCATATGAAATTAGTTGTTTTGGAAGTATTTTTTTCTCGTGTAATTCAATGTTTATATGAAAGAAGTTGTTTCTTGAGGGCTTTTTCTTCCATTTTGTGTCTGAAAGTTACTTCTTTGCATGATATACACATCTTTGTGAAGAGTTTATTTGAAATTAATTGTTTTCTTTGGAAGATTCCCAGATTTTTCTCTATGATATCGAGAAATAGAAAGCCAAAACCTTTCTTTTGCAAAAATATACCCCTTTCAATTTAAATTATATTCGTATTATGAGTATGAAACCATTTATACCTGTTTCTTTCGGCTTAACTTCACTTTTAGTTTGAGCTGATTTGAAATAGTTGTTGAACCTTTCGGCTACTCCATTTTGATCTGTCATACAGTTTTCAGTAACTATGTTTTAGTGAAATTAAAATTTATTTGTAATTTCAAATACTATATTTCATGTTGCTTATCCGCTTCAACTGACATTCTGTCTATTTTTTTGCATTTATATATTCATTTCTCTTTTCTGAAAACAGTGTTTCGACATAGTGCACCAGGTCTGTAAAAAAAAATAAGGTGAATTTTTATTTTCCTCAATAAATATTTACATATTTGTTCATCATCTATTTCGTCTCCTTCCAAATAATCCCTTTCAGGTATAACACACTTGTGTCAGCGATTTTTCCAATCCTCGAAACAGTTCTGATACGCACTTTTTGCTACGTCCTTGAGCTCTCTCAGCGATTCGGTTTATATCTCCTCAATCGTCCAGAAACGCCATCCGTTCATTGGTCTCTTCAATCTTGGGAACAGGAAAAGGTCGCAAGGGGCCAAATCTGGTGAATACGGTGGCTGAGGCATGATTACGGTGTTGTTTTTGGGGAAAAATTACGAACAAGCAATGATGAGTGAGCCAGGTGCATTACCGTCATGCAAAAGCCATGAATTGTTTTTCCTGAAAATTGAGAAATAAAATTTCCTATGTTTTTATACCACTTGTATTTGTAACTAACGTTACTGCAGTTTCGTTCTATTTCAAAGGAATGTAATTAACTTTATACAACTGTTATAAAAACATCCACGTCCCGCAAGCGCTGACCGATACAGACCTTTGAACAATAAAAATTATTTTAACCCATTAAATATCGTTATTAAGAAAAAAATTCACGACACTTGAATAAATGAAAATCCATGGAAAAAACTTTTCCCGTGATTATTTTATTAGATATACTTTAGGCAATTAACTAATTTTCACAAGTTTTAAATTTACATAAAAACCCTGATAATTTTTAAACTAAAAACCTCATATTTTTTTCACTTATTGGAGCTTTTGTTGAAAGCCTTCAAAAAAGATTCTCGTTGGAAAAATGAAAAAATTTTGATTTTCCCCTTTGTTATTAATAATCAAAGACGTTTAAAACTGAAAACTTCAATTGCAGCAATGCAAAAATGTTTTTTTTTTTCAATATTCAAATTTATTCGTATTCTTATTATTTAAAGTTACATAAAAATGATTTTTCATAATTTTTAACTCTATTTGTTTGAAAAATTGTTATAAGCGAATGTATTGTTTATAAAATATTTAAAAAATTTTGATATAAATTTTTATCAGTGATGAATATTATGATTTGAAAAAATAAAATCGTTTCTTAAAAACAATGTTATTGCTCAAAAACGCATTTTTTATCAACATTTTTTTCCTACTAAATATGAATATTAAGGAACGATTTCTTTCAATCATAATTTCTATTTTTCTTTGTTATTCTGAAAAAAAACCTTTCTTTATTTATATTTTCTTTATTCAATAAACAATTCATTTTAAACAAATTAATATTTACGGTATATTTTTTTAATACTAAACAAAAACAATCAAGTGTCACTCTTTGTGTAAAAAAATGTTTCTATATTTTTAACAAATTTTCTAATATTTTTCAATTTTTGCGTTTGGCAATTCCTCATGGTTCTCAATAGTTGTTATTAAAATAACTCATAAACTAATGGAGATAGGACAAATACACCTCAAGTCTCTTTTGTTCTCCGTTTAGTAATAAACAAATAAAATTTTGAAGAAATGCCCCCTTAATCTGTTTTCTATGGCTTTAATAACTCATAAACTATTCGAGAGACGACAAAGACACTTTAAGTCTTTTTTGTTCTCGTTTTAATAATAAACAAATAACATTACAGACTATATATTGCTAAATAAAGAAATTAGTAAATTACTATTGGTAAATAAAGAAATTAGTAAATGATATACATCACACAGAAAAATAAAATTGACATCTAGTCTAATCAACAAGTTCAAAAACATGAAAAATAGAAATGAAGGTCCTAAAAATATGAGCGACAGCTCATTCAATTCGGAATCACCTCTAGAAAAATGATTTTGAAGGATTTTGGTGCAGGTAAAAAATTGCAATTGTTATTAACAAAAAAAGATAAAAAAACTGGTTTTTAGTTTGTCGTTAATAACTCAAAAAATATTAATATTTAAGCAATTTTGAAAAAAATTCTTTAAAGAGGAGGAAATGTCCGATAAAACATAAAATGTCATTTCAAAAATTCGAAAAAAATCTAGTATCTTCTTAACACTTGAATGAATCGAGTCCCGTAGAAAAAAAGTTTTATCACCGTTTTTCAAAAAGTTATTCAATTGTTAACTAACAAATTTGTTTCCAATCTCCGTTAGCATAAATAATGAGATAAAAGGTATAAATAATTGGCCTATAAATTTATAACTTCGTGGAGCCCTTTTGATATATATATACTTCATACGATCCTGCGATAAAAGTTCATAAAAATTTATTGATTTGTTAATTATGTTTTTTTTATAACTATTGCAAAATGAAATCTCTAAAAACTGTTGATTATTTTTTTTCAATTGATATTAAGCTATGTGTGTATTCACATTAAACAATGGCAGTTATTAACATAGGATATCAATTTTTTACGTAATTTGTTTATTAAATTGTTTTGAACAAATAGAGAAATTCAATATTTTTGAAAAATTTTTTTTTGCTATTTTGTTGTCTAGAAATAATTATGATTCAAAAAAAAAATTTTTCTAATTTTAATTTTTAATAGTTTAAAATCGATTTTCTTATATTTCGATTGTTTAGATAATTAGTTAAGAAATAATTTTGCTTTTAAAAATCATAATTTACACTTTTGAATAGTTCTCTTGCGCTTTATTATTAGGAGATATAAAACCCGACCTTCCGAAACCGCATAAGAAATTTAATGACCTACTCTATTTATTATCCTAAGCTAATGTGCAAACTTTGAAGGCGCCCAGGGAGTTTCTTACTCCTAACTAAATTTCATATACATCTAACTGAATAAATTCATTTTACGACCGTTGCCGAATACCGTTAATGAAAAATAAACCTTCGGAACATAGTTCGATAAAACGATCATGTAAAATGATTTAGTGGGTGTCTGTTTTTGTAACAGTAGTGACTCAACAGAGGCATATAACAGGAAACGGACATACTCGTAAACGCAGTGCGGATAACGTTTGTGATAAACTCTTGAAGCGCATCAAAATAGTCCTCTTCAAGGAGTGCAACAAACTCTGAATGGTATATTGCTTATTGATATTTTACTAAAAATAGGCCCCTTGAAATATATCAAAATCAGTCGTGTTTTATGTTAATCAGTTTCAATTCACAAAGAACTGAGTCGAATTTTAGTTCAGGAAAAATTAAACAGTTCAGGAGAAATTATTCAGTACTGCATAAAATGCATTAGATGAACAAATTTAAAAGATTTGAGTAATTCAAAAACATATCTACGCTTTTTGAACAAATCCTCACAATAATTATACAGTGCATTTCTTTAATCTGTTCTGAGGCACTCCTCAAACTGTTTGAGGAGTGCCTAGAAGATGACAGTGAAATGTAATATTAAAATACTGAAAATAAAGGAAAATTAGCATCATTCAATATATATATATATATATATATATATATATATATATATATATATATAAATATTAATATTGAATTTTACAAAAAGGATTTGAAGCTTTATATCTTATATATAAGATATATATATATATATATATATATATATATATATATATATATATATATCTATAGGTGTCAACGAATCTATTAGACAAGTCATAATTTCTAGACTATTAGGAGAATTGAAATGAGATTTGGTATAGTTGAATGGTATGTGGGGAGGAATGTTTTCACATATTTTTCACTTTCCGGTCACTTCCGGTTTCAGCGGAAATGGCTCCGGTTCTGAATTTTTAAATGGAACACCCTGTATATTGTAACATTTTTGGATTTCTGAGACAATTCTGGATCAGAAACTGACATTTCCGGAAGTTTTTCAGCCTACTTGATTTTTTCAGAGTCACTTTTAAAATTGCATCTAGGTGGCCATGATCGGACGTAAACTAATCTATGGACCTCAGGTGATATCAGAAAATTGCAATAGCGGAGTTTTAGTGACTAGTGTGTTGAATATGAATGAGACAAGTTTACAAAATAACATTTTCGTGTCTAACTATTATTTTTCAAATGGCGACCATTTTTTGACAAGCAATTTCCGAAAAAAGGATTTTTTGACGAATCTAACGTTACTAATTTATTTGCGATTGGATCAACAAATTTAACAAATTTAACTAATAATTTCAGCGATGCACTTAGATTTTTTGCAATATCCTAAGTTCTTGAAAATTCCACTATAGTAAATTTTCAAAGTGCATCCCTCCTTGTTCAAGACACATTTCAGCTCGTTCAATTGTTTCTCTCAACACGTTTTGTAACATTTGAGGCGATATACTTCTAAATGCCTGTTGAATCCTTTCTTCTAAGATTTCGAGAGTGGCTGGGGCTGTTGCATAGTAGACCCTTTCTTTTACATATCCCCAAATGAAGAAATCTAACACAGTCAGATCCGGTGATAGGGCAGGCCACCGTACTGGACCGTTGGTTGCAATAACTCTATTATTAAAATGCTCTATTAAAAAATCAAGTACGTCTCTGCTATTATGGGGTGGTGCTCCATCTTGCTGGAAGTAAATTTGCCGTAAAACTTCTAAAGGCATATCATTAAGATGATCCTCGATTTCATTTTGAAGAAAACCCAAGTATCTAACCCCTGTTAACTGACCTTGAAACAATATTGGACCAATTAGTATGTTTCCAACGGTGCCAGCCCAACCAACGATACAACCTTTCTTGAAAATTGCCCTCTCTCATTGCATGTTGATTTTGTTGGGCCAGTACCGACAATTCTGCTTATTAAACATGCCATTATTTGTAAACCGTGATTCGTTGGAAAATAGAATGAAGTTGATAAAATTTGGGTTAACTCTATGATTTTGAAGCAACCAATCACAAAATACTACTCTTCTATTGCCGTCGTCAGCATACAAATGTTGATGTAACTGATATTTAAATGCTCGATATCCGTGCTTTTTCAGTATTTTTCTTGCTGATTCGTGACTTATCTGCATTTCTCTACTAATTTCTCTTAAAGAAACCGTTTTATCAACTTCTACCATAGCAAGAACGTTAATCTCAGTCTCCTCATTTATGACAAACCTCTGTTCTGCGTCTCGATTTCCCTCTTGCCTAAAACGACTCTCAACATAGGGAAAATACTGATGAGATGGGTGATGCCGATTGGGATATCTCTGAGCATACAACTCAGCAACTTTCCTTGAATTTCTGTGGCATTCTCCAAACAATAACAACATATCCACTTTTTCACTTTGAGTATACATTATTTCGACGAAAAATTAAACTAAAATTAACGAAAATCAAGAGAAACTTCTACTTTCTGCTCATAAAGCTTATGTCACTGTCATAACCTAGGTGAGCGTTTTGTTCTCCAAAGTGGACTTGATGGAAATAACCGCAAAATATTATGCATCATTCCTATCCATGGCACCCTTGACAAAAGTAAATGAATTTGTATCGAGTATTTTCCTCAGTAATATTTAATTTATGTTCTTATTTGTAATCCAATCGCAAATAAATTAGTATCGTTAGATTTGTCAAAAAATCCTTTTTTCGGAAAGTGCTTGTCAAAAAATGGTCGCCATTTGAAAAATAATAGTTAGACACGAAAATGTTATTTTGTAAACTTTTCTCATTCATATTCAACACACTAGTCACTAAAACTCCGCTATTGCAATTTTCTGATATCACCTGAGGTCCATAGATTAGTTTACGTCCGATCATGGACACCTAGATGCAATTTTAAAAGTGACTCTGAAAAAATCAAGTAGGCTGAAAAACTTCCGGAAATGTCAGTTTCTGATCCAGAATTGTCTCAGAAATCCAAAAATGTTACAATATACAGGGTGTTCCATTTAAAAATTCAGAACCGGAGCCATTTCCGCTGAAACCGGAAGTGACCGGAAAGTGAAAAATATGTGAAAACTCTCCTCTCCACATACCATTTATCTGTACCAAATCTCGTTTTGATACACCTAATAGTCTAGAAGTTATGACTTGTCTAATAGATTCGTTGACACCCGGTATATATATATATATATATATATATATATATATATATATATATATATATATATATACATATATATATATATATATACAGTACATAATACATATAATCAAATTAAAAAAATGAATAATATTGTCAAAATTATTAAATATTTACAACTTCAAGTAAAAATTCGTCAAGTGTATAACAGCAATTTGTCGATAAAAATGATTTAAGTTTTTGTTTGAAGGCAATTGGTGACAGTGTCTTTACAATGTTTGGCAATTCATTATAAATACTTTTCATATCTTGTATAGAGATTTTTTCGAGTTGTGAGCATATAGTTTTTTCTAGTAATATATTTATGTACTTCCGATCGTAGGTCGAAGTACCTTTTATTTTCATGAATATGTCATGAGTTTTAAAATAAATATACTTGCCACAGTCAATATTTTATTCTCTTGAAATATTCCTCTACGCGACATTCTGTAATCAAGGTTAAACATTAATTGAAGCAGTGCCTTTTGTTTTACGAATATTCTGTCAATTTCAATCGCTAATCCCCAGACAGCAAAATTTTGCGTAATAAACCGTTAGTTCCTAAAAACTTTGTACAAATTGTTGATCTCAGCGATTCGTTGAGAAAATTGAAGGTGAAGTTATTTAGACTCCGAGGAGAATATGCAAATTCAATACAAATAGTCTTATTGACTCTAACAATCAATCTGTTTTCAAAACACCACTCACTGAATTCTTGCAATACAGTGTTGACTTGGGTATTCATTTCACCCTGTGTTTTGCTCGATGAGATGATAGACGTATCATCTGCATAAAAGTACACATTACCGTAACTAATGTTATCAGGAAGATCATTGACATACAGTAAAAATATCAGTGTACCAAGAATACTACCCTGTGGTGTTCCTGTTGCAACAGAATACTCGTCAGATAATGTATTATTCTGTTTCACTTTGAAATATCGATTAGTTAAGAAGGACATGATGAGCCTATTGATATTGCCTCTGATACCAATGTTGAAGAGTTTTTTAGAAATTATTTCAATACTCAAAGTATCGAAAGCTCTACTTAAGTCGAAAAAAAGTCCCGCAACGACTTTTTTCTCATTGATTGAATCATGGATTTGTTGAACCAATTTGAGTGTTGCTGTTTCCGTTGAATGATTTTTTCGAAAGCCATGTTGGCACTTGGTCATCAAGTCGAATCTTTCCAGGTAGTCATTTATTCTGCGCGATATAATCTTTTCAAAGATTTTAAAGAAGACGCCGATAATCGATATGGGGCGATAATTCTCTATGTTAGTGCAATCGCCACTTTTCAATATCGGAATCAATAGTGCAATTTTAAGAAGATCGGGATAGCCTCCAAAAGTAATACATAAGTTTATTAGGTGGTCAATTGGTTCACATATAATATCAATACATTCTTTGACAAATTCGATAGAAACCTCATCATACCCTGTACTTTTTTTATAAGGTAGCG
The DNA here is from genome assembly GCF_025532065.1 of Leptinotarsa decemlineata. Lineage (NCBI taxonomy): Eukaryota > Metazoa > Arthropoda > Insecta > Coleoptera > Chrysomelidae > Leptinotarsa > Leptinotarsa decemlineata. The sequence continues at coordinate 8,827,517 of NW_027412529.1, forward strand.
ATTCCACAATATTTTTACGTCTACCCCTGTGGCTGGTGGAAAAAACATTGTTGTGTTGGCATTGTAGTTCCCATGCCTAGATGGAAATGTCAATATCTTCAACTACTACAAAATGGCGGAACTTTTAATAATTGCCCGAATATATTGACATTTAACTACATATTATGAGGTAATAAGCTTGAGGTCAGTTCAGAAGATGCTCGAAATGGTTGCCTTGAACTTCCTGACATATGAACAGCCTATTCGATATTCCACGCCGAACATTTTCGAACACAGTAACGTCAATATCTCTACAAATGTTTATTATTTTCTCCCTTATATCCAATATTGCAGCAGGTTCAGTTTCGTACACCTTTTGCTTTAAATAGCCCCATAAAAAAAGTCCAAATGTGTCAAATTTAACGAGCGGGCTGGCCATTCTGTAGGACCTCGACGGCCAATCCAACGACCGGGAAAAGTAGTATTCAAATAGTTTCTTACTTGTCTGGAGTAATGTGGTGGTGCTCCATCTTGTTGGAATACAATATCCATATCGAATTCACTAAGATTCGCTTCGACCATTTCAGTGATGAGAGGGTCAACAGTATTCAAATACAGCTCCCCTGTTGGATTTAATCAATAAATAGAGGTCCTACAATATGGTTTCCATATATTCCTGCCCAAACGTTAATTTTTTCTGAATACTGGGTATGTGTTTCCCGGAAAACGTGAGGGTTGGTGTCACTCCAATAACGGCAATTTTGTCTGTGAACATTGTCGTTTAAAAAAATGTACATTCGTCACTAAAACAAATATTGTGGAGACAGGTAGGATGCCCTGCAATGGTTTCCGTCATGATTTCGCAGAATTCTGTTCGTCGATCAGGGTCATCTTCAGTTAATTGGTGTACCATTTTAATTTTGTATGGATGATACCTATTCCTCTTCATAAGTCTCCACACAGTGGAAGGAGACACCTCACAAACATTCGCGACGCAATAAGTATACTTTTCAGGATTTACTACCATTTCAACAATTATTTGCACTTGCTGTTCTTCCGGAATGGACGAATGACCTGGGGCTTTTTGTTATGCACACTAATAATTTCGGTCTCGTGAAAGTTACGCGTCACGCCGTAAATAAAAATCGCTTCAATTTTTTCTTCCAATGGACGAGAATTGACCAATTTAGAGATTGTTGACGTGGTACCTTTCTACTAGTAAAACCGAAAACTAAATGAGAATATTCTAACTGAACAATGATGTTCATTGTCGTGCTGACATTTTTTGTCGTTTTTATAAACAAAAAATAACTTAACAAACCTTATCGGGTTGTTGTTTTTCAACTGGATATTTTTTTAAATTTTGACAATCATTTTGAATATATACATGAGAAAATATCGAAAAAACTATATTTTTTCAGTAGAATAGCACAAAATTTTGTCAATGCAGTCCAAAGTAACAGTTTACAATACCATTATTCAACCACTCTTTGATTATTGTGCGTCATTATTATTTTTATTTAACCCCAATAAATTAAATATGCTACAAAAACTACAAAATCGAGGAATGAGAGTAATCTTGAAAACAAATCGCCGTACTCCCATAAAAAGTATGCTTGATTGTTTGAATTGGTTATCAGTTGAAAGTAGATACTATTTTACAATGACTCTAGTATACAAAGTTGTATATGGAATGGCATCAGAATATTTTAAAGATTACATCAAATTTAATAAAAACATTCATAATTATAGTACAAGAAATTCCAATAATACACATATAAACAGACCGGCATTCGGAAGTACCATGAATTCGTTAATTTTTAAGGGCTTTCACGAGTTCAATGAATTACCTGAAGAAATAAAAAAAAATATCCATTTCAAAAGATTTTAAAAGAGCACTTAAAGAATGTAAAAAAAGTAATAGAATACAAATTGTATAGTTATGTGGAATTATTTGGGACATTATTGGCTATCATTTATTGTTTTTAATTGTTTTCAATTGTTCACTACGGTATTTGTATCTGTAATGAAACCAAATATCACTGTTTTAATAATAATTTAATGTATATATGTACCTATATTTCCTTATCTATTTGAATGTTACTTAACATATGATACTGAAATCTTTATATGTAATATTCTCTGTCTGACTACATGCTAGTTTAAATCTCAAATTGTTCAAATATAATTTTTTTTTTGATATTTCATTGTGTAATAAAGATTATTATTATTATTATCATTATTATTATTACAAAAAAATAATTGGCCATATGGCAGATGAAAAGGAATATTTCCAGAAATATCGATATTCATGTGTCTCCAGGAAGTTCCGCCATTTTGTAGTAGGTGAATATATTGACTTCATATTCTAGGGTTGTGAAGTATCCGTCAGGAGCTTCAAAAAGATGTGTCACAAGACCCCTCTTTCCATTTTATTTTTTTCCCAGGCGCCCAGTCACCATCTTGAAAGTTTCATCTGTCAATTTCACTTCAAAATAAAGTATTCACGCATTAATTTCATTATCCCAAATTTCAATTTTTTGAGTTGACCCGTTTAAAAAATAAAGGCGGAGGACATTGAAAAAAATGCACTGTATGATTTCTCCTTCTCCTGGTATTCTGTAATAGATACGTGGAAAATTGAAAATGACCGCCTCCGCGTGCCGCTCCCTAAGAAAATTGATTTCATATAATTTTGAGGCTTGTTTCCATCCAATTTATATCTGAGCTGCTGTTAATTTTATACTTCGTTTAACATGATATGATTTCCATCAGATTAGAAGAGAGCGGGGTTTGGTTTCTGATATAGTATGTTTCGCAAAATGAAAGTTCCTTGTTACCGGAGAGCAGAGGAGTCGAAACGTTGTTATTGCACTAATGTGTCACACTTGGTTCAATAGAAATTACTTTTATGTATTACTGCCGTTTGTAATATCTGAACTGACTTGCTATAATCCTTCAATCCAACATCCAGCAGACTATTTAAGAGTACTTTTGTACTTATTTATGAAACCAGTGAAAATATGTTTAAGGAAGAATACTGCTGTGTTTCACAGATGTTTTTTTGACATTTATATTCACCAAAATGTTACATTATTACTCTGGTCAACAAGTGCATTCAGGTCAAACTTTTTTCTCCGCCTCCGAAAAATATGTCATTTGATTCGGAAAAGCGTATAGATCCTTTTGGTCAAAATTAAAGTGCCACTTGCAAAAATTGCAAAAGTTATCACTTCAACTAATTAAATATCAAAATTGAGAATTGAAAAAATTCAGGCACCTACAGGATAAATGAATGAACAATAATCCGTGGTCAAAAAATATTTATCTTGATTTTCCACTTAATTATGCACTAGGTAATTAACAATTTTTTTTACTCAAACAGAAATATTGCAAGAGCGGTGATTAGTAAATGAAAATTCCGATTAAATATTAATATGCTTCACTAGTCATTGATAATATATTTTTTTAATATTACCATCAACCCGTTTTAAGATATTTAAACATACAAATTGAAAACAAAATTTCCTAATTTTTTTTAAACAAATGCTATAAATGGAATAAAGGAAAACAGAATTTTTTAAATTCGATTTAAAATATAAGTATTTTTTTTTATCAAGAAATAAAACATGTTGTTCTTTATACTATATATGTATATACATACATATATAGAAAACATTTAATTGTTCATGAAATGAACAATGAAAATTCTAATAAAACTATTTTTTTTCAGTTATCAAAGAGGAAAACGAACTATGATTTTAAAAAATGGCTCAATAATATTAATTACAAGTGGTAGAATAAAATCGTTAATTAACGAATCCGTTTTTGAGCAATGAAAATTTTTTAGAAATGATTTTGTCTCAAGTTAAACAATGTCAGTTTCGAATAATTTAACTTAGATTAGTTTAAGTTATCACTTCTGTCGGGCGTTCCGAGATGCACAGGTTTTTTTTACAATTTTTTGTAATCTATACTATTGTTGTAAATCATGCCCAAAAGAAAATAACGCCGGCCGCCACTGGTAGCCATAAACTAATGGTGACGTAGCTAAGAGCGCGCGAATGTACGATGATTCCTCGCCACTCTAGAAGCAGCGAGAATAATGCTACCGATTTCAACGGAATTTCGGCGAATTTTTCTAGCGCATTCGATTACGATATAAAAACGTTAGCCGCTAGCACAGTCGATACAGTCAAGTGGAGGATACAGTGCGGTACGCGAAGTGATCTAGTATAAGGCGATAAACATTCAAATAATAGTTGAATTTTTAGTTGAAGTGTTTTTTTGTATTTAAAGTGAAATAAAGTTGAGTTTGATTATTGTTCAGTGTAGTCAATTATTGGTCAACCTACGGGGAAAACGTAACAGTATTTCTAGTGTCTGAACATGGTGTTTAAACCAGAAAAGTCGATGTTTTGCAACCAGTCACTGAGCAGCATCTGTATCTGATAATAATACGTTGCCTGCGATCAAGACGACTGGCAAAGGTGATATATAGTTTCAAAGTTACAGCTTGCCAAATTGGTCTGATTCAGTTAACCTTTCAATTGGTTGATTTATCATTTCAGTTTTTTATTGATATAATTTATAACTTGTTTATTGACTTTTGAATAGCTTCTCTCAACCTCGATCTTCTTGAAGTTCATCCATTATTTGTTTCTGGATGATTAATTGACTTTTGAAGTTCTTAGACGAATATGTTGAAAGAAAACACAGCTATCCTCTATGGAGGAGGTTGTTTTAAAACTTTTGTCCGTTTTGATGGAACTTGTTTTTATGTGACTCCATATTTCAAGAATATTTATTTTACTGTACCATTGTGTAAGAAAGGCAGACAGACAGACAGACATAATTTATTTAATCATGTTATGCATTCAATACATTTATGACAGGTCAAAAAAAGTGTAGATGCACGCTGTACTGAGTTCAAAATTATAAGATAATATACAATTATCAATGATCATTTGAAATAAAACTTAACTGCTAAGTAGAATAAAATATTAGTGATACAGTACATATCATAACAACATATATGTATATAAAAAGTAATATTAAGTGTTGTTTTTATTTTTATCGTTAAGTGTTGAGTAAAAACAGTTTTTTAATAGGAAGATTAAGTTCTCCTTTTGAATGATTGAGTACTGAGCTGAGTAAAGTCAGCTAGTTTATTCAGCGGTTGTCTAAGTTTATCTGCATGTCTAGTGGGATAATTGTGATAGTCAGATTGGGTGGAGAATATACTTTTCTTTTTATGGATCTCTAGCAAAGTGTTTAAAATAAATATGCAAGGCTAAGGCAGAATTTTGTAAAAGATGAAGATGGGTTGCATGGTTCATTAAATAAAGCTCCAGCTATTATTGTAAGTGCTTTTTTTGCATACGGAAAATCTTTTGAGCATGGGAGTGAAATAGTGAGTAATACACAGTTAGTAATGTATTGGTGCTTATAAATCTTTTCATCTGGCGAAGAAGGTAGAGCTGAGTTGACAATTTTTTGCGCAGGAAGTCAATATGATTTTACCATTAAAGTGAGTCATCAATAATAATACCCAATAATTTTACGTGCTTCTGTGTGGTTACCCTATTATTTGAAGATATAATTATTTGTTGAGTTTTGTCCCAATTTAATTTCAAATTACTGAAAGTAAACTAGTTTACAGCCTTTTCTTCAATTTCATTGGTCTTGTCGAGTAGTTTACTCATGTCGGGGTTAGAGTGAATCATTGTTGTATAATCTGCAAAACAGATGACTGTGCTAGGTAGTAGGCTTTGAAAAATATCATTCACATATATTACAAAAAGGATAGGTCCAAAGATTGACCCCTGAGGTATGCCATGCGAAACTACTTTCTCCTCAGATAGTCCCCCGTTTATGCAGACGGGTTGTTTCCTTCTGGTTAAGTATGAATTAAATAAGTTTAAGGCTGTACCTCTTATTCCATAAATTTCAAGTTTACTGATAGGGATATTGTGGTTGACACAGTCGAAGGCTTTACTCAAATCCCACAATGTTAGCGAGGTGAGTATACTGATCCATAGCGAAGTTTGCACTCTTTACATTGATGCTGTTAATTTTTTATTCCAAATTTTAATTTGTTGCCACTTTTCAGCTTAGTATGATGTCGTTGAATGATTTTTGGTCAGTTTTTCCCTACGAATTCAAATTGAGCCAAAGCGCTGCTGTAACAGCCCGAACATTTGGTAATGCTAGTGTTAATTAACGCACTGTTCGACGTTGGTTTGCAAAATTTCTCTCCGGAGATTTTAGCCTCGCAGATGAGCTCCAAAGTGGTCGACCTACAGTAATCCAGGACGAGGACTTGAAGACTCTGGTGGAGACTGACCCATCACGAAAGGTGCGTGGGATGGCGGAAGAACTGGACTTCAAATCCCATGCAGTTTTTGATGATTTAAAACGTATTGGAGATGTCAAGCAGCTCGATAAGTGGGTGCCTAACGATTTGAACGATCGAAAAAAATTCTCACGTTTTGAGGTCTGTTCTTTTTTGCTTTTGCGCAACCATAACGATCCTTTTTTGGATCGAATCGTCAGATGTGATGAAAAGTGGATACTCTACGAGAACAGGAGACGTTGATCACTTCTCAAAGGCGAAAACTCACTAAAAAATGACCATGGTTTCTGTATGATGGTCAGCGGCTGGTGTGATCCACTATAACTTTCTGCAACCGGGCCAAACCATTACAGCAGACTTCTTTTGTGAAGAAATCGACGAAATCTACCGCAAATTTTGTCAGCAGCAGCCGGCACTGATCAACAAAAGAGGTCCGATCCTGCTCTACGACAACAGCTGTCGGCACGTTTGACAAATCACCGCCCGAAAATCAAACGAATCGAGCGTCAAAGCTCTGCCTCACCCATCATACTCCCCAGTCCTGTAGCCAACTGACCACCATCTTTTCAAGCACTTCGATAACTTTCTCACCGGGAGAACCTTTGCCAATCAGAACCAGCCAATAACGGCCTTCGTTGACTTCATCGATTCAAATGACGCTTATTTGGATTAAATTGAATGTATGTTGAAAACAACATACATAATGATGAATTTATAATGTTTGTATCGTTTAATTTAAAAAATGTACTTCTCTAATACATATTTAACAACTTAGTTATCGTTATGGTTTCCTATCTGACCTTGCAAAGTGAATTCAAGGATAAAAAATAATCGCAATGCACCACTTCTATTTAAGGCATTATCAGTGGAAATATGGAGTTTCATTTAAATCTAAATCTTGAGTGTTAATAGTGACTATAGAAATATATACACACTTTATATACGAGGAGCCTTCAAATATTTGATTTTGAGACAAAAGTAAAATACTCTTATTTTGAAAAATCTCGGAAAATGTTATTTGTAAAAGTTGTTCAACATTAAAAAATACATCTAGATTTGAAGTCATGGCCATCTAAGTTGATTTTTTTACCATTTTTTTTTTCAAATGGGCACTACGAAAAAAATTAATTTGCTATAACGATAAATAGACAGCATCCTGTATACGACGTTTTATTTTAAAAGCCTGCAATATTACAAATTTCACAACTATGTTGTTAACCACGGTTGAAGAGTAAAATAAAATCTATTGGTGCAAAATAATTTTTTTTTGTTAACACCAAAAATTACTCAAAATTATACAGTACTGTAACAAGAACTTGATATTCAATATTATCAAATCACAAAACATCAAAATAAAATAGGTATTTCGGAACAAACTCGTTGATTTTCTGGAGATTTTATTTTCCAAAATAATTCGATTTTACAGAGAATTTGGAGAGAATATTCACTGATTTTGGCTTTTGGACAATTGAATATATTCATGAGATCATATTTATCAGAGTAAACGTTTAGTGTCCTACCGAAAGTTCGGTTTCGGTCAAGTTTCGGCAAAAAACGGGCTTCGGTTTAGTTTCGGTTTCGGCGGCAAACCTGCCGAAACTAAGACCGAAACCGAAACTGCATTCGGGAGTTCCCGCGCTGTAATCGGTCGTGTTCGGCTCGTTAAATTTCATACAAGTGATATTAGAGGTAACAATTCAAATAAATAATTTTATGTTTAATATTTCTGAAAACCCATCAATAATATTCAAAAGAAGGACCTACACCTACTCAAATAAACACCTCACCTATTTTAAGTATTTTCAAGGTGCAGTTAATATTTTTTTTTAAATAAGGGTTTTTTGTGTTGATTGTCAGTAAGTAAAAATGTCGAAAACTGCAAAACGTTGTGATTTAAAGATAAAAAATTAAGACTGACTGATTACAATAACGTTTCCTTTATTTTTCCCTCAAAACATAATCCTTGTAAGGAAGTTTCGGTTTCGGTCGAAACTGAGACAGTTGCCGAAATTCGTTTTCGTTTACTAAGTTCGAATATTTGAAAACATTTCAATTAGTTTTGCATCAAAGAAAAAACTATAACTTATTTTAACTGAAATTTTACATCCTTAATCCGAGGTAAAACAATGGAATCATGTGATTTTTTATAGTATTCAGGTGTTGAAAGAATTCCATGCACCAAACTTGAGAGCTGAGGATATACTTTTTTTTTTCATCAAAAACTCGCACTAGCATGATTTGAAAAGAATAAAAAGTTAAATTAAATATACCGGGTGACAGCGAGATCATTGTTCTTGGTGTCATTCAGTTGTTTTCAAGACAAGAGTGTAGATATTTTCAGGTTCAATCGGAAATGGTCAAGAATTTTGAATAAATCCCTGTATATTTATTAAACCATTTGATAGAATATGACCCTTTGATATGGTGGATTTTAACTTGCTTCCAAGATTCGAATGTCGTAGGTTTAAGAAACAAACATTTCTCTTAATTTCTATGGAGAAACGGGAACATCTATTCTGTCTCAATTTTACTAGCTTATGCTGTCAGACCCTGAAAAAGGTAGAAAAAGAAATCTTAAGAAATCCAGATTACTTCTAATGCCCCTGAAATCATTAGACTGCAGATTTAGAATATAAAGCTAATTAACAATCAGTTGTCTCCGGAAATGAAATAAACGATCGTCTTCTGAACCTTTCATGAGATACGCGAAATTGACCTCTGAAATCTTAAATGTTTCATTCAAGAAGAGTTAGTTGGGTAACAGAATCATTTTTTCTCAAATAAATAATTGTTTTTTTGCCAACGTTTCACGATATGGATAACAAATGAAAAGGATCAAATGAAAACAAATTCAAAATGCTGGAAAACAAAATGGCTGCCTTACCGATTTAAAAAGATTCAGTTCTACAAAGGTTCGGTGGTCGAACAAATTTTGTAGGGACCAACCCTACAACAGTGACGCATCTATTTGAAGAGGCAAAGGAAGTTTATTTATTCATTTGTATCCAAACGGACCTACTGGTCTAATTGAATGGATAAATATACATATATACAGGGCTATTCAAATTCGTTTCTGTACATGGGGTACTGTACATGTCGTAAACGATGAGGGATAGAGTGTAGGTTAAATTGTGGCAAAGTTACGTATTTTAGAGACCTATTAAATGATGTAAAAACATCGAATATAGCTCTTTCGGTTCTGGAGATATACAGGGAAAACCAAAAAATCCCATCCCATGAATTTTTAAATACGGACCTGTATTTTTTGTTGTAATTTTTGGATCGTCGACGTTCACTTCATACTAAGAAATTTAATTCAATTTTATATTTCGGGATGTTTCGGTAATATTTTATTATAATTGGGTGAATTATTCCCTTTTAAATTACGGCCCTGGAAATTGACATATCTACAATAATTATATTATATGTGTTGAGAAATAGAATTTTGAATGCTTCCGCAACAATACAGCAAAGGAGTATATTAAGGGTAATAAATGATATGAAAAACAAGTTCAGAAATGTCTAGAAATGGAAGCACACCAATTCGAACATTTATTGCGCATTATTTTTTTTGTGGATATAAATTACTTCATTTCAATTTTCATAGTCGTTTCGGATGTTATTATTGCTATCATTTTTTTTCTGCCTATCAAAACACATATAATATATTTATTTTAGATAATCAGAAAATCATAAAAGGTTTTCTAATTCGAAGTTCATTGTAGAAAACGCTCAGAGCAATGGAAATGTAAAAAATATGAATAGGTAGGTACCTAAAAATTAAAAAAAAACTCTACGGTGCATAGGGAGACGTGAAAGTTGGTATTTTGTTTTCATTTAACTCATTCAACCAATTTCCAGGGCCCTAATTAAAATGGGAATAATTCACCCAATTATAATAAAATATTTCCGAAACATCCCGAAATATAAATTTAAATTTAACTTCTTAATATGAAGTGAACTTCGACGATCCAAAAATTACAACAAAAAATACAGGTGCGTATTTAAAAATTCAAAGATGGGGGTGGCCCAAGTCAGATGACAGCCTGTATAAAGATTCATGGACACATTCTGATAGCCCACGTCAAGTGCCAATAGCAAAATGTGGACAGATTTACAATATGTCAGCGAATAAAAAAGATACGGGCAAAAAAATAATTTGGGATTTTTTTGTTTTTCATGTATATCTCCAGAACCAAAAGAGCTATATTAGATTTTTAACGTGATTGAATAGGTCTCTGAAATACACAACTTTGCCACGATTTAACCGACACTCTATATCTCTTATCGTTTACGAGATCCGCATGTACAGAAACGAATTTGAATAGCCCTGTATATAATATTGCAAATAATTTATAGTAATTTACAAGCGATAAAAAAGAAAAAATAAAGCTAAAAGTAAAAATAAAAGTAAAAGTGAACTTAACACTGTGATTTTTACAGTATTAGTTTTAATTTAACAAATAAGAAAATTTATTTTAGTAGTAGTTATAATCAGTTAGCATTATGATGATAAATCAATGATTTGTTTGATTATAATGTTTCTAATCATATTTAGAGTTATTGACCAATCCAGATAAAGGAGTCTGTTATAATCATTTGCTAGTCGATACATGGTTGTAAGAGGAGCTCTAGTAGTTCTGTGTAAAACAGAGATATTGAATGTTACAGAAGAGCGCATTCTCTTTGGAGGCACATTAAATCGCAGTAAAGAAAGTAACGTTGGTTGAGTTAGTTTTATTATTAATAATTTTAAACAAAAACATCAAAATGTTAAGCATCCTTCAATCTTCCAAAGATAGAATTTTGAATTCATGTCTAAGATGGGTTGTTCTAACTACAATATAATCGGGATATACATGATGCTTTTTATAATATAGGTATCTTAAAAAAATTGTTTTGAATTTTTTCTAGCAAGAATAATGTCTGGTATTCTCCATGCCAAATTATTGCACCTAATTCTAGTTTTGGCCTTACTAAACTATAATAAAAAATGTAAAAGGACTGTACATTGCTAAAATTAAATGATAGTCTAATTGAATAACCTAGCAATCGGTTTGCAAACTTAGCTATATTTTTAATATGTGTAGAAATGGACAGTAGATGGTCATAAGTAATTCCAAATCCTTTACCTCAGAACACCGATTTAGGGCCTCTTCATTAATTCTGTACTCGAACATAACAGGTTCTTTTAATCTTGTAATAGACAAAATACTACATTTTTTAACATCAAAATACAGCGGTAACTGAAAAAAGGAAATACAATAATAGTAAAAACATTATCAAAACAAACTTCTACAAACAAGCTCCAAAAAGAAGGAAATAAGTTTTTAATCAATTCAAACACATCAATTTATATGATTTACTAGTTCTTGCCCGCGGCTTCACTCACGTACAATTTCGTTTTTCACATTAATTTTCGTGACAGACCATTTTAAACAAATAGTTACAATATTTTTTATTAACCCAAAACTTCAGGTTTCCAATTTCAAAACTAATTTATATTTTTACTTTGAAAATACAGTAATGAATAGCTTCGAGAATTGAATTATGTTACCTACCTATAAAGAAATTCGCAAATCTAGCACAATCGTCAACGACGTCTGCCCTCACACGTCTGCCCGCGTTCGGGCACAGAACACCCTATAGGGTGTTCTGTGGTTCGGGTCGCGTTCTGGCCGATGGCGCTGCATTGCTTAGACCGCCCCTCTACCCCCGCGCATGCGTCCCCCGTCGTTATACAGAAGACGCGACGTGTAATGTCTTTACTGCCTTGTGTCAAGTTAATCTTATAGTGATAACTTTTAAACGATTCGTCCAAATTACTTAGTGTAGAAGACAAGGTTTATCTATATTGAATAATTAAAACGACAGTTGTATCAATTTTTATAAGAATTTGACTGATATTCTAAAATGTGCATTGTAAAAAAGTACCCAAGTTGATTGTATTTATGCCTCAATATTTTGCATATAGTTACTACCACAAAAGAGGTAGATATATGCTATCGCGGACTTTTGTCCGCTATTCAAGATAAACAATCTTACGGTACATCTGCATGTAACTCTAGCGGTATATGCAGCGCACGCCAAGATAGCTGTCAGAGAGCAAGAATTCCTCAATTATGACCCAAATTACACAAACTCTTTGTAAATTGTAGCCTATATGTTATTCTGATGTAAAGTTTAGACGTGAAAGAGGCACAAATATACTGTTGTTTTTCCCGTGGGGGAATACAACAAACACTTCAACTGAAACTTCAACTATTATTCGAATGTCTATCGCTTTATGAGATATCTTCGCGTACCGAACTGTAACTTCCACTTGACTGTCCCGATGGGCGAGTGGATGGCGCTTATATTTGGCAATCGAAGGCCCTGGAACATTCCTCGGAATTCCATCGAAGACGGTAGCATTATTCTCGTTACATCTAGAAATGCAGCGAACATCGAACATTCGCGCGCTCTTAGCTACGTCACAATTGGTTTATGGCTACCAGCGGCGGCCGGTGTTATTTTCTTTAGGGCATGATTTACAACAATACATACATACATGCATGCATGCATCCTCACAAACTTTATATTAGTATGTAGATATAAATACAGATATGATATAAAAGCTTGCTGAATTCACCTGTTCAGATAAATAAGTAAACAATATGTACCAATATGATATCCAAATATTTTTGCAATACTGTGATTCAGTGTGAGGATAAGGCGCGTAGCAAGTAGTGACACATATTATATTGAATTCATATCCGTTTCTCTTTCAAAAAATATATGCCTATATCATTTTTTTCAGAGGAGGCTCGTTGAGTTGCCTTGTGGTCGAGTCCGATGGGGGCTTCTACTCGGCGATGTCGCCCGTTGCCATGAGGCTCCAGGACAGTCCTCCGCCCGCCGCCAACGTGATCGTCGAGAACAACAACAACAACGTTGACAATAAAGCATCGGGATCCGAGCTGGAGCTACTCGCCAAGCTGGAGGAGGCGAATCGGCTATTCGAGTCGGACGCCAAGTCGCTCAACTCGTTGAGCGGTGCCTCGGCCACTTCTGGGCACTCTCGGAAGAGCTCGGACACGTCGCAGATATCGCTTACTTCCGGTGAGTTATTATTTTGTTAGGTGATTGCAAATGACGTAATTTACAGAATCGTTGAATGATAATTTGTTTTTAATAAATGCGCAAATTATTATAATACAGTGCGGACGTAATAAATCTGTCTTCTTTATTTATCACTCTTTTATTAGATTCACATGTATGTATGTTTGTTTGTTTGTCTCCATGATATAATTCGAACTCACTTCACTTATCAATGGTCATTTTTCTAAACAATATACGGCTGATTGATTCCAAAGTTTAGATAAAATAAATATAGTTTAAAAAATTAAAAAACACGCTTTTATAACATACGAAACTTAAAAAATGAAAAATAAATATAGTTTAAAATACTAATAAAACACACGCTTTTAAAGAACATCGAACTAAAAAGTTAAAAATATGTTTTTTGAATATATTTTTTGTATATCAAGCGCCCGCCGCTTTTTTCACAATAAAACTAGTATTTTTCGTTCGTTATTGTTTTAGGTTTATTTAAAAAAATATTTTCAACTTTTTAGTTCGATGTTCTTTAAAAGCGTGTTTTTTAGTTTTGTAAACTATATTTATTTTTCTTTTTTGGGAAAGAAAGTTTTTGGCTTTCTACTACTCCATCTTGATACAAAAAAGAAGGATGAGGGAGTCTTCCAAAGAAAGGAAGGAAGAAACTCTATACATGGATGTGTAGATCATGCAAAGAAGTAACTTTCAGACACAAACTGAAAGAAAGTCCTCCTGAAACAGCTAATTTCATATAAACATTGAATTATACGAAAAAAAAAATTCTTTCGAAACAAATACTTCTATATGAACACTGAATTATACAGAAGATACTTTTCTCTACTCAGTTCGTATTTCAAAAATTCGTTGTGGAATAAAAATCAGATATCATTCACATGAGTTCTACTTTAAATGAATGGTAATAAATTGCACTTACGTAGAACACTGCCATCCTCACTGGTATACACCGATGTTTCGCCTTAAGACACTTGCCCTAAGGCTCTTCAGTACCAAATTGGATAACATTATAGAAAATACACACACTTCATACATGAATTACGATTTTTTAATGTCACGGAATAAGCTTGATCTGCTTATGTCATCGATGACATCGTAATGACATTCATTCACCTATTTGATTTAATCCCAGCCAAGAGGAATCTTATTTGAATTGAAGGGGTTATATTTTTTAGGAGTGATTAATTTTTGTATAGAGTTACTTCCTTCCTTTCTTTGGAAGACTCCCTCATCCTTCTTTTTTGTATCAAGATGGAGTAGTAGAAAGCCAAAAACTTTCTTTCCCAAAAATTAATCACTCCTAAAAATATAACCCCTTCAATTAATTTATTTTTCATTTTTTAGTTTCGTATTTACATAATAATGAGAAGTAAAATCTGAGGGACTTGCAGAATCATATTGATTAGGTATTTAATGTAACTATTAGATACAATAACAAATCAACACAATAATTAATTCGGATGAATATTAATGCTGTAATTTTGTTTCGAAGAACTTCTTACAGTCATCTGATGATTATAGCTAGAGTTTTCTCGCAAAATCAAACCGTTATTTTAACACCCGACACGTGTTTCGACCACCAAGTGAGCATCTTCAAGAGGAAGATCAAACTGATGATACTAGCTTGGCTAGCAAAACGACCGTGAGAAAAAGTACTCTAGCTCAAGTTTCCCGTGGTTGATATTCCAGGGCTTTCTAGCCTAGCAATCTCCATTCTGAATGGCAAATTATCAAATCAATCTATTAGTTCATTATATTTGTAAATATGTCAGCGAGTGTGAAGTGTAGGTATTATTGGTTACAGAAGTATATATCAAGAATTTCGTCCTATATTATTTTTTAACACTTTTTTATTCGACTGCCCTCTTTAAATCCTTCATTTATATTACGTCTAACTTTATAAAATATTGTTTCATTCGCCATGTCTCGGCCAAGAATATGCTTTTTATCAAGGTGGCATACATTATCACCAATTGGCGATAAGTTATTGAAATTAGCATAACAACTGAAAATTGTTTATATTTACAAATACGTTTATTGTAAATATTATTATTTTTAGCGCACTTTCGTTAACTAATTGGAAGTGTCTAGTGATATCAAATGAATTTTTCACACATTATACCAAGGATTTCAAAACTGTATGATTCTGATATGAGGGAAAGAATTTAACCCATTCTCAAAAAAATAGCATTGAATGTTACTCAAGATCAAATGGTTAGTATGTATGTACCTATGAAACTGTTCAAATTTCGCGGGTTACGCTTTCGATTAGCGTTTTTTTATTTCTTTCTGTTGGTACACTCGTCTCGAGTGTTCTAAGTTTTGGCTGTTTAGTTTATTAGTGAGAGGCATAAAAGTTAGAACTGTTTTGCATATTCAGCGATTTTCTGCTATCGAAAAAAATTATTCGAAGAATTTGCATCAAATTTTTGACAGTGGCATACGGTGATTGTACTCCGAGTCAAAAAAATGTTAACAATTGGTACCAGCTTTTCACAAGAGGTCGACGGGATATGAATGACAACGCTCGCCGCATTACATCAGCAATCGATGAAAATGTTGGGAAAATGAGGAAAATTGTTATGAAGATTGTTATGAAGAGAAGTTGCTAAGGATGTCGGCATATCAGTTGGCTAATGCCATGCAATTTTTTCGTAAATTTTAGTCATGAAGCGTGTGGCAGCGAAGATCGCTCCAAAATTGCCGAATTTCGAACAAAAAAACCGTCGCATGAGCTTCGCCCAGAAATTGTTGAATGACGTCAACGGAGGTCACCTATGGTGAATCATGGATATATGGTCATGAAATCGAAAACCAAAGTCCAATCGTCCCAATGGAAGAGCCCAGGAGAGCCAAGACAAAAAAATACGCCAGCATTTGGCCAAAAACAACACCATAATCATGCCTCAGCCACCGTATTCACATGATTTAGCCCCCTGCGACATTATCTTGTTCCCAAAATTGAAGATACTCATGAAAGGACGGCGTTTTGCGACGATCGAGGACATGACAACCGAATCGCTGAGAGAGGACATACCCAAAAGTGCATATGAAAACTGTTTCGAGGATTGAAAAAAAGCCAGCACGAGTGTATTATATATAAGGGGGACTACTTTGAAGGGGACAAAATAGAAATTGATTAACCCATTTGTGCTCAACTGATCTTTTTCTTCAAAACACCAATTTTTTCTAGTTTTATTGTTAGATTTATGTAAGTTAAAAAATATTCTGGAGAAAACAATTTTTTTTTGACAAATCCAAGAGAAAAATACGTGTACTCAAACGAGTACAATGGGAACAAAAGTGGTAAAATGTTTTCTGTGAAATATTTTTATTCGCTACTAACATTACCAGTGTGAAATTGTATAAAACAGTTTCTTTCTAAACATAATGTTATGTTACATTTTTGGCAGCTCCATCTTGCACGTAAGTGGCAATGGTTGCATCTCAATTGTTTTTCTAATTTTCCTGGGTAGTGTCCTGTCCCATCATTCACCATTGTGATGGACTGTGTGAAATCTTACAGATCAAGTTTTTTTGTACCTAGACTCTATAATTGCTAACTGAAAGGTCAACACCTGCTATCCCAGAATTGTATAGTATTTCCAATACCAATTGGAACAGCACAGAGAAGGAATTCCCGCCTCGACGTAGGCATCGGCATATTATTTTTCAGTGGTAGTTTTTCAGTTACTTATTCTTACAATCATAGCAATTGATCACCCCTTGAAAAAGTTATCTCAACTAAATTTTTCCACCATGGGTAATTATGAAAAACTTCGAAATTTAAGGTAGTTGATTTCCGAGTCGAAAACTCAAAAATACAATGAAAACACAAATAATCACACCAAATTCTCGTCAAACATATATTTACAAAATAATAGAGGCCAACAAAATTGCTAGAAAAATCAAAATTCTTCTTCGCTATATTCGGATGAGGTGGAATCATCATCGGGTTGAATAACGATCGGATTTATGGAACTTTGCACATAATATTTGTTCTCTTCCTTTCATAACGTGGGCCACACATTTCTTCCACACATCACTATTACCTACTTCATTCACCACTCGCCTTATATTGTCAAGCACCACAGCATTCAAAGTCGGTGACTGATTACATTACATTGGGGCCCAAACCATTTCAATTGGATTGAACACACAATAGTATGGAGGCGAACGTGAGAGAATATGACCACGTGTTTCACACATCGAATCAATAATATACTCTTTTTTTAAATTACGTTGTTTTATGGTCGCCAGTAATACCTTTTTCGTTGGAATCTTTTTGGGTATTTCCATGTCATGATTTCGCATGAAGTCAAAAATATCTGCTTTTTTTGTGTTACTGTTTGGTATTGTAGTCCATAACCGAGAATGATACGAAACGTTATCCATAACAATAACCGAGTTTGGGGGAATATTTGAGAGAAGCTGCTCACTGAACCAGGTTTCGAATAAAGCCGCGGTCATATCTTCGTGGTAATCAGCAGACGAATCTTTTATATTTTTGGCCGACAGAAGCAAAGCGTTAGGTACGAAACCACTTTCATTCCCGACATGCAAAATTACAACACGTTTTCACCTTGAAGAAGGTGTGTTCAAAGCCCAATACTTGGTTTCCTCTACCCAGCCATATTTGACAACATCATGGGTGTCAAACCAAGTTTCGTCGAGGTAGATTATATGTCTGCTGGATTCTCGGTAGCTTTTGTAGTCGATTAATAAGAATCAACAGTAAACTGATTAATATAATGTTTTATTTGAAATATTCCGCAACCACAACCAATATATTAAACTTATTCTCTGCGATCGACCATACAACACACTGTCCCATTCCACTCGTCGTCTGCTAGCCTTTTTTTTTCCGTTATCAGTTCGTACTCGCGCTCAGCCACAGTATACTATATACAGTAATCCCACTTCGGGTGATTTTTTGTTTGAATTTTCTACACGCAGACCCAGGAGTTGCAGTCTCAGGTCTGCGCAAACGACGAGTTCAAGACAGGCACGCAATCAAAGCGTTTAAACACTGCTCAACATAACAAATATTCATATAAACTGCTCAAAAAAATACAGTCGATGAAAACCATGTTGGGCACCTAAGAAAATTGTACAAATGATAATTTTGCATTTGTGTAATATTCAAGTAACCCAGATCATTTCGACAATGATGAACTATGTTTCAAGTAGATTTTAAAAATTCATGGGATCGGATGTGACAAAATATACTTTAATTTCAACAAGAAAAAAGACAAGATGAAGAACGAGTTTTGTTATTCATGAACCATGGTACTGTGCAAGAGCTCTCTAGGAGGAATAACGAGTCCCTGTGTGTATACAACCGTGATAGCATGGTCTGCACTGATGAGGAACACTTCAAAACGGTTCGCAGTTGGTTCCTTGTTCGAATCAGGCGAAATCCCACTATTTGTCCTAGAGAGCTCTTGCAAAGTTGTTTCTTCAAAGTGAGAATCTTTGCAATTATGTCTGAGGCGACTTGGATTCCGAAAGGTTAACAGTCGTAAGGTATTTTTGATAGTCAAATTTACATTATATAAGAAGTTGCTGACTAATAGGACATGTTTCATTTAGAATAACTGTTTTTAATCTACGCAGCAACTTTTCGGGGTTGATTAGACATCTAGACTTGTATAGATTCAAATATCAACATTTGTCAATATATGTCGAGTTATTAGCTAAAGAAGTAGTTGTTTTCTGTCGGAAAACATATATAATGGTATAGTCAAAATGCATTTGGACTTGTCAGTGATTTTATTATCAATTTTTACTTGGATAAAAGCTGGAAGCAGCAAAACAACCTATTATCTTACAGTGTAAATAATTCATAACTTCCGACTCCGAAAACTCTCACACACATTTATAGTTAGTACATACATACAAAAAAATTATTTTTGTATGATTGAACACTACATACTTAATTACTTTTTTACTTCTTCAAGTCCTGAATAGTAACTACATAATTCAGAAAGAATAGGCTCTACAGATTCCTTAATCTTGAGTGATGAATTCGATTAGGAATATTTTTAATAATTGGTCCTTAATATAATCGAATCGGCAAACTCGTCCGCCATCTTGAATTCTCCAATCAATAAAGGAATATGCTATATTTGGCCCCAAAAATCACTACAAAGAAATTTCGCATGGATTCGTACCATGGTTCATGAATAACAAAACACGTTCTTTATCTTGTCTTTTTTCTTGTTGAAATGAAAATATATTTTGTCACATTCGAATATGAACATCTGCCGATTCCATGAATTTTCAAAATCTACTTGAAACTTAGTTCATCATTGCCCAAATGATCTGGGTTACTTCAATATTACACAAATGCAAAATTATCATTTGTACAATTTTCTCAGGTGCCCAACATGGTTTTCATAGACTGTTTTTTTTTTGAGCAGTTTATATGAATAGTTGTTATGTTGAGCAGTGTATACACGCTTTGGTTGAGATTGTAGTAGGGAGAAATGTCATTAGTGTCAAATACGTCATCATTATAAAAAATGAAACTCCTGAACACCGACATCAAAGGGACCGACGCTGAGTGAAACTACTGTATACAGAAATACTGTGGCTCAGCTACTTTTTATCCTTTGATATCCATTAGCGTAACAGGCAACTCTCCTAGAGGGTAGAAACACGGAGTCGATCTCCTAACACTTTTCATTCGCCTCAAATATTCTTGTCGGAGTTGAACAATGCGTGTCGATTCCATTATGACCATCCGATTGTTCAATTTTTTATATTTGAAATCACAAGACAATAAGACACCTCGTAGACTTTCTAAAGATTTGTAATTGTAATCGGGATAGTAGAGTAATTTATACCAAATAATTTCCAAAGTTGGTACTTTTTAATCTATTGTTGACAAATTATTTGCAGGTAAGTAGTGGTTCCACTAGTTAATTACCGAAAAATAAATTAGGATAATCATCATTTAACAAAAAGTCCATATCGGACCAAAAAACTTTAGGTATATAAACAGCTGACCCTTGTCTTTAGATTCAGTATCAATTTGCTTCTCCTGAAGATGCTAACCTTGTTAGCGAAACGCGCGTCGAGTGCAAAAATATCAGTTTGGTGTTAGGGTAATTGATCTCTAGAAAAGTTTTCAAAAATTGGTTTGCAAAACACTCACTACCTCACCTAACCCCACGCACACACGGCACTGATAAAGAAATATTGTGAAACGGACAAAAAATTAGTATTCAGCCAGTCCAGCTAGCCGAGCCTTTATTCCTCAACTACATTTGATAGCACGTTTACTAACTATCTGGGCGACTAGGGGCCACAGGCAAGAAATGTTTATGACTGTACCAGGGACACTTTGGACATAAAAGCACTGGTACTAGATACATTTCCCATTTGCCGGGCAGTGATTATGGACACCCCTCGTAGTGCTCTTATTTTTATTACCGTTCCAATTAGGAATGGATATACTATAATTAGCAAACAATCTTGGTTGGGGCACATCAATTTTTGCTTGTTCTTCTTTAGACCATCGTTTTACTTTAGCTAGAGGCTCAGTGCTGTCATAAGTAGTTCCCATCGTTACTATATTATTATCTTTCCATCTGACGAATAATATCGAATTGCTGCTATCATAACAATAATCATAGTAACCACGCTTTTGTTTCTTCATTGTTTTTTCACAAGGTAAGGGGCAGTTTTTTGTTCGATTACTTCTTACAGTTCCGGTAGCCCTATATCCCAATTGTCTCAGAGTTGTTAGCAAACCATGACTCGAGAAATAGTTGTCGAAAAAAATAACATGGTCTCCAGGTTGTTCAATGACTTCAACAAGTTCTAAAACAATTTTGGATCCCAGAGGCAAATTTACACCAACCACATTTGGAGAAGTTGATTTTGCACCACAGTAAGTGTCAAATTTATTAACAGTATCCTGTAGATGAACATATATTCCAATCTTTGAAACCAAAGCGGACTGGTTTCCCACTGATGAATTGCTTTGACGAATGGTGTCTAAAATACTCCACCATAGCCTCCTCTATCGAGAGCTTGTCATGAAATAAACCCCACTGAAAAAAAGTTTTCATTAATTTTATTCATTAGGGGGCGTACTTTGAACATTTCATCTGTTTTATCGAGTTCTGTATTTTGAAAAAAAATTAAAATTCACCTCGTATTTACGTTGATGAATATTCTATCACATACCATGTGACATGAAATTTGTTATTTATCATATACTTGTTAATTTCATTATATTGTTACCTAAACTCCATTTCGTGGTATACGAAGCGTCGTGAAATTTCATTTTTCATCTTTCCATCTGTGGAAAGTTTTCGGAAAGGTTAAACTAAGAAATAACTTGTAAGTGTAGAGATTTGTAATACATTTCATTTTCACTTTCAGAAAGTTCATATCTGCCTGTTCTGTAAAAACTTCATTCCAAGAACTGGCAATTTTATTCAATTCCTGTGCTCTGCAGGAACTGAAATTCTAGAAAATCTAGATGATAATTTTCCTTTGACCATTTTTACGTCGATATGTTTAAAGCTTTTCCTTCGCTGAGGATCAACTTCTTTTTGAAGTTAAAACCATTATTATTATAAACGCTTCTATTTGAAGTATGTAATTGAACGTATCGTTAATTTTTTTGTTGTTCGGCTTTCAATAGATACGAATATAGCTATTTCTATGCAGATGTGTATTATATTTTGTATCGATGTGTAGTGGGAATAAACGTTGTTTTTGTTTTGGATTGTGACCTTTATAAGTTGAGTGTTACGTTTTAAAGAATTGTGCGAGAAATTGTGTTTTATAAACTCTAGATAATGAATCTGGTTTTTCGTTTTTCGCTCATTGTGAAACGAGTTACATTTTTGGTTACCATTTTATGCAAAGGTAAGCAACCTACCTTTCAACAGCTCCCCTTCAATAATATAGTTAGGGAGCTAACTAATTTTGTCATTCAATAATAATTTCTGATTATATAAGAATCACAATAACTATATATATATATATATATATATATATATATATATATATATATATATATATATATATATATATATATATATTTTTAATAATTTTTTTCAATGTCAAGTACTGAAAGGTCTACCTTGGGACAAAATTTGAAATGTTTATTAAAGTTTCAGGGCATACTACGATATTTTTTCTTTGTCGAAAATCGGGATTTTTTATTAGCGATTTTTTTATTGAAAAAATCACTACGCCACTGGATTCAGAGTGCCTCTAAATAGGCGTGACCAAATATTCATGAAAAAATATTCATTATTAACAAAGTTATGACAACTCAAAAATTCGAAAACTCACACAGCTAACAGTCACAATATATAATTTTTTTATGATTTGAACAATAAATTGCCGCCAGATAAAAAAAAAACAAATAGCGTAAATATTTTTAATGAAAATAACGGAATTACATTCACACAATTCAACTAACAATGAAGCAAAAAATTTTAATAAACGTAAGTAACTAATAACTAATTATTGAAATATTTCGATTCAGTGCAACAATTAATTCTAACTCATATTCTAGTAGCCTCTACTAATCCACCACGTATTTCGATACATGTGTCGTAGCGCTTACGAATGTTTCTGATTACGTTCCTTAGTTCTTGAGGGCTGCACATACCTGTCGAATTCTTGCACAAAGTCCATTTCTATCTCTTGAGCGGTTTTTGTAAACCTTTTCTGTGAGAAGTCCCCAGAGAAAAAAGTCCAAAACTGTGAGGTCTGGAGATCTGGGTGGCCACTCTATAAACGGACTACCACGGCCTATCTATCGGTTTGGAAAATGTTCGTTAAGCCATTGCTCTGGCATAATGAACTGAACACCCATCTAACTGGACAATTAAATTTGATCGTTCATTGATTGGCAGCTCGTGAATACCATCCCAAAACTCTGTGTTTAAAAATTCTAGAAACCTCTGCGCATTAATGTTTTCCTCAAAAAAGAAAGGACCAATAATTTGTCGTTCAATATCCCACACCAGACGTTAATTTGTTGGGAATACTGGCTTTTACAGTTTATTACCCAGTTAGGATTATCCGCTGCCCAATAGCGACAATTCTTTGATGACACTACTCCATTTGTAGTGAAAGTGGCTTCGTCGGTATATAAAATATTTTTTAGGAAATTTCTATTGTTCACTACTATTGGAATCACTACACTGGAAAAAGTCTGCGTTGTTATCACACTAATTATTACTATTAATACTTGTCCAACGACGTCACATTTTAAACAGATAACAAAAATTTTAAGTAATCATAACTGCACCATTATCGAATTTCAACACTCAAATCGCGATCAGTTCCTGAACTGAACATTGACAACACGCCGGGTATAACCATCCTCGCGTTCTATTCGTCACCGTAACATGATCTCAAATTTAATTTTATGACTCTTGGCAGCGGCTTTATTTCCTCGTATTGGTTTTTATGGCTTTTGAGCTCGCCGACAGCTTCAACTATTCACAATACAGGTTACTTCCACAATGCCTATCCGTTTTTCAATGAGTATATCAGTATTTCCGAAATCCATATAAAAATCCTAGTCTTTGGTTTACATTTCTTTGTGGGTATGTCTGTAATTTTATGTAGATGCCAACTGCTCAGAGCCCATTCAGCGAACACATGTCGTTGTCTATGGTCGTTTACCTTCATTTCCTGGGTCAGTGGAATTTTGTACGGTTGCAGGCCCAAGTCATGACGCAAAATTCGCCAAGTTGTGGTCTGTGAAAGGCCTGCACACTCTCACAGATCGTTTACTGAACCAGTGGACTCATATTCATCCACCACATTGCGAAAAGTAGGACGATTATGACGACCGTAAACTGGGATTTGTTTGAAGGTGATTGCCAATGTTTCATGATGAATTTTATCAGTTCGGACTTGCATTGTCTAATATTATATAAAATGGTTTGAAATCCCTGAAAGAACTAATAAAAAAGAAAAAATAAAAAAGACTAGCTGAAAATAACAATTATATCAAGTCAAAAAAAACGGAAATGAAATTACAGTTAAATAAAATACAAGTAAAAATAGAAAAATTAAACAAAAATAAAAAATAAAATACTGTAGATACCCAACAAAACGTTGTGAAGTAACTTGGCTTGGAATATCTTAATTTTTTATTTATTTTTTTTATTTATTTTTTTATTTTTGTTTAATTGTTTTATTTTTACTTGTATTTTATTTTACTGTAATTCCATTTCAGGTATTTTTTTGCTTAATATAATTGTTATTTTCAGCTATTCCTTTTTAATTTTTCTTTTTTATTGGTTCTTCCAGGGATTTCAAATCATTTTTTATAATATTAGACAACGGAAGTCCGAACTAATGAATTTCAAAAAGAGGGACATTAACATTTTTTAAATCAAAGTTTTTTCTTGTTACAGGTACGAGTTCGAACCAGGAACGTACCGAAGATGGAGGTGAAGAGGATTTATGGGTTACCTGGGGCCACATCGTCAACGACTGGGAAAATAACTGGAAGAAACAAAACCCTCAAATAAAAGAACTAGTCCGAAGGGGTATTCCCCTTCATTTTAGAGCTATAGTTTGGCAGCTACTGTGCGGAGCAAACGAGGCGCCGGAGAAGAAATTATATGCGGAATATATTAAAGTAAGTGTCACCGGTATATGACTACAAGTTTTTTGACGCCTTTGAAAGTAAATGGATTTTGGTTCTGAAAATAATGGCACCTGATCAATTTCTATCGTATCTAGAGGAATACTGTCCCCAAAACCGTTTTCCTCCAGTGTCAGCACTGATCGAAATTTTTTTTGGTGCATTGCAGACAAAGTCCCCGTGTGAGAAAGTAATCAGGAGGGATATCGCCAGGACGTATCCAGAACACGAATTCTTCAAAGAGAAAGATGGCCTCGGGCAAGAATCCCTGTTTAATGTGATCAAAGCGTATTCTTTGCACGACAGAGAAGTTGGATATTGCCAGGGTACCGGTTTCATCGTCGGACTGCTTCTGATGCAGGTAGGAAATGTTACTTTTTCATTTTGTTTTTGCATAAAAGGGAATAATTATTTCGAACGAATTCAAAACTGGGAAATTTCTTATGTATTCCTTGAGCTTTAGAGAGTTAGATGACCACTTTAAAATAATTTTAAAGTCTTCGTCTAACGTAAGTTGCAGTGATGATTGTTATCCAATCAGATTGTAAACTATTCGATTCAACGTATTCCAAAAACACTTTATTGTGAGATTTTCACTAAATTGTTTTACAAAAACGCAACACGTGTTTCGCCATACAATGGCTTCATCTGGCGTGTCTTTCAACTAATTCTACACATTCAATACTAAATATATATATAGTTTATGGAGTACCTGAAATCAAAGTACCTGTAAACGAAGTACCTGAATTTTAAGTAGCTGATATTTTATCTGAGTTTCTAACGAATTAAATTACCTGCACTTATGTTCCATTTTCACATTTGAAAAAATATATTCAGTAACGGAGAGTTATTGAGTTCTAATTGATCATTCAGTAAATTACCCGAATTCCTGAATCTATTGATTTCTAAACATTCTAGATGATTAAGTTTCAAACTCTTCTCTTCTAAATGTAACATCTCGTACTCATGATTGAACTCATGTCCTTCTGGTAAAAGATGGTTTGCAAATGTGGAATTGGTCTTTGTATTTACAAAACTACTCCTATGTTCTTTAATTCGTTGGAAAAATGTTCTTCCTGTTTGGCCAATATACAGTTTTGGACAAGAGCCACAAGTCAGCTTATATACTCCTGATCTATCCGACACCAAAGTTTTGTCGTTATTGTTTTTAATAAATTTACTTAGGTTATTATTCGTTCTATAAGCTACGTTTACGCCTTCTTTCTTAAAAAAACGGGAATATTCCTGTTTGGTTCCCTCACATATGTCAATGTCTTATAACTAACGTTATCGCATCTTGAATATGGGTAGACCAGATCCATGGCTTGCTTTTGTCGTTTTTTGGAAAGAATGGAGCTTACAATATCTACCTTATAACCGTTATTAATTGCGATTTGTTTGATCAAATTCAGCTTTTTCTGGAAATCCCTATCAGACAGTGGAATATTCAATAATCTGTGAAGCATACTATTGAATGCAGCAACGCCAGATGAAGCCATTGTATGGCGAAACACGTGTTGCGTTTTTGTAAAACAATTTAGTGAAAATCTCACAATAAAGTGTTTTTGGAATACGTTAGTTATGGATTTTCATCAAGTATCGGCCGATTCCATCATATATTCGATTCAAATTATACAGGGTGTAACTGAATAAGTGTAAAACATTTAAAGAGGTGATTCCTCATTGTCTTATTATTTGTTTACCATTTAAAAATTTATTTGCGATAGCCTGTTTCATTCTAAACAAAAAATATCTTTTGGGATTTTTGCCCAAAATAAACCAGTTCGCAGCAAAAAATTATTTTATGAACAACTACAGAGATACATCGTCATAAATGCGAACTGGATTTATTGTTATTTTGTAGTTAGTACCTGCATTAAACGATTGAAGGGTAATGAACAAAACTAATTTATTAATAACAAAACACACAACATGTAGAAATCATAGTAAATGTTCAATATGTCTACCTTCAGACATCACGCATGCGTCTAGACGTCGGCGCATTGAGCCACGTATTCGCTCAAATATTCCTGGAGTCTCTTTGATCACCCTGCACGCATCGATGATGCAGTTTCTCAAGTCCTCCATATTGCGAACAGGAGTACAATAAATCAAATGCTGTAAATGACCCCAAATAGAGAAATCTAGAGGATTGAGATCCGGGGATCGAGCGGGCCAGTTCTGTGGTCCTCCTTGACCTATTCATTGATTTGCATATGTTTCAGTTAAATGCTGACGTTCTAAAATGGGCGGGAGCCCCATCATGCATAAAAAACATATCTCTTCTGAAACTCAAAGGAACTTCCTCCAGCAGTACTGGATGCACTTCTCTTGAAAATTGAACGTATGCCTCACCATTTAATCGAGGAAGTAGAAAATGAGGTCCAATCAAACCATCCCCAATAACTCCGTGCCACACTTTAAGAGAAAACTGTTCTTGATGGTTAGTTTCGACAATAGCGTGAGGGTTTTCATCAGCCCATATGTGGTAATTATGAAAATTAATAATCTTGTCCCGAGAAAAACTACATTCGTCTGTGAATTCTATCGTCTTCAGAAAGTCACAATTTCTTCTAATCATTTCTAGCATTCAATTGCAAAATTCAAGACGGTTCGGAAAGTCTCGCGGTAACAGTGCCTGTACTCGTTGCAGATGGTAAGGATATAAGAGTTGTTCCTTTAAAATTCGAAATACCGTCATATGATCAACATTTAGCTGGAAAGCAATTTTTCTAGTACTGGTAGTAGGTTGTTCTTCCATCAAATTAAGTTCTGCTTCCTCAAGCTGTGGTCTTCGTACTTCTCGATAGCGACCACAATCCTGCGTTCTTTTATCGAATGAACTATATTTTCGTAATCGTTGATGAAGTCGAGCAAATATTCTATGTGACGGATGCTGCCATTGAGGATACATTTCAGCATATCTTCTAAAAGCTTCTAACCCATTCCCCTGCGACAGATCTTAAACGTAATGCATATCAGCCATTTCCTCATTTGTCTATGCCATTTTAATAACAAGTGAATTATTAAAGTAACAAATTAAGAACAGAACATCAACACACAATTAGTATTAATTCAATTTCGAAAATTCAGAAACTGACAGCGTCATACCAATTTAATTGTCACTATCGCTAATAGTGACCTACTAGATAGTTTAATTTCGAATTGTCGCATTAATGACGATGTATCTATGTAGTTGTTCGTAAAATAATTTTTTGCAACGAACTGGTTTATTTTGGGCAAAAAAGACAAGAGACGTTTTTTGTTTAGAATGAAACAGGATATCGGAAATGAATTTTCAAATGGTAAACAAATAATAAGACAAAAAGTTACATTGGAAATGAATTTTAGGGGTTGCGTTTTCCACCCCTTAGAATCATGGGGTAAACCAAATAAATTTCTGGCTAAGTTTCTTTTTGATAGTACAAAACGTCAGATCAATTTCAGTATTGTAATTTTTTTAGTGCTTGTGAAAAAAATTGTTATACAAAATTTATGTACCCCCTTTAAGGGGCTGTATCTTAACAAAGGATGCTCCAATGAAATTTCTTTATATGAAAGATCCCATCTCTTTTTCGGTGAGGAATCACCTCCTTAAATGTTTTACACTTATTCAGTTACACCCTGTATTGAAGTATTAACATGCCGTTAAGTAGAAGTTGAAGAGCTTGTAAATAATACAACAATAGAGCAAACGTGAACAGAAAAGTAGTGGTTTCAATTGTATATATCATTTTTTTTTTGAACTTCCATTGTTACCAATTATTTGAATAGAAAAATAACCCAAATCACTCTTGAAAAATATCTTTAAAAAATTCATGATTACCAGCAACTTTTGAATTAAAGCCCTTTTTGTGATCATACCTTATACCTTAGTCATTTTTATATGACATTTTTACTTTCAAGAAAAAAAGTTCTCATGAATATATTTCCGAAATTGTTTTGTTTCTGAGGTACAGGGCGTTGAAATTGTAAAAACGATATTTACAAAATATCATAAATCTCCTTATCGCGATTTGGTTGAAATTTGCTACAGTTATTTGAAGTAATGAGGCGCTTATTTACCCCTTACTAGATTGAAATTATTAGGTCCAGTGGAGTCTTGGTGGGCGCCACAACCAACAAGATTGGGGAAAAAAAGTACACCACTGACTTGTTGTATTTCTAGCTTCCTTTCCGAGAAACAAAAATTGAAGCTACTTTGCATATCATGAACACCTGTTATGGAGACCAGCTGACAGTGTAGTCATATAAGTGAAAGTCAAGAGTTGTCAATTGGCAGTGACTCCATCACGAATAATTTTATTAAAGCTGAAATGGCTAACATGCATTTTATTTATGGATTAGTGAATGGAAATGCGGAAGGAGCATAAAGAATTTACCAGAACAGATATCTCAACAGAGTTATAACATGTACTGAAACATTAAGAACGCTACATACAAGATTATGTGAAACTAGGAATTAATAAAAATGCAGGTGGTTTAAGACCAGAAACTGTAACAACGCCGGAACTAGAAGAAGCTATATTTGATGCGATAGAAGAAGATCCTTCAATAGTACCACTGTAGCTGGAAGTCAGCCCAAAAACCACACTACTGCCTCGGGATTTTCACCTAAGAATAATATCTTGCAGGTGGTTGATTCATACATGAGAACAATACTTCAAAAAAGGTTCTTATCTGAGCTTTATAAAGCATCAAAAGTTGCTGAGGTGTGTAGAATTTTCTGATTCGGAACAGTGTTCCAAGTGTTCCAGCCTTTGCAATTCCAGCAACATGATTGTGCCAAGACATATTGGTGTCCATTTTAACCCCGTTATCGAAGCAGAAAGCGGAATTGTCTGTCCTAATATTATTATATCCGGTTCGGACACATTCATCTTTTCGAAAAAAACCGATGCCTGGGTTTTTATGGCATTGAATTCACCCCCATTCGAAGTCACTTCTAGAACCTCATTGAGGTATGCAACCTCCTGTTGTCTGTGAAGATCTGCCTCCGTAGCCGGAACATGAACTTTAAACGTTCAAGCCAGTCTCGAATATACCTACACAGTAGGTTGAATGGACTGACGCCTAAAACAACTACTATTATTTGGGAAATAATATAACCCCTTCAATTCAAACTACTATTATTTATGAACATTAATATGAAATGTACAATTAGAATAACTGCTAATATTAATACCTTGCGATGTTGAAGAACCTTGCATTATATCTAAACTATCTGTGTGATTATTTGTGTTTTCATTGTATTTTAGAGTTTTCGACTCGGAAATCAACTACCTTAAATTTCGAAGTTTTTCATAATCACCCATGATGGAAAAATTCAGTTGAGATAACGTTTTCATGGTGTGATCAATTGCTATGATTATGAGAATAAGTAACTGAAAAACTACCACTGAAAAATAATATGCCGACGCCTATGTCGGCATATTATTTTTTGCTGTTCTAATTGGTATTGGAAATACTATAATTTCCGGCATTGTGGATTCTAGTTTGAGAATAGTGGGTGGTGCCTTTCCCAGAAAATCATCTGTGGAGTGGGACGCAAATTGTTCAGCTAGTAGATTTGCTTTTTCTATGGCTGTTGTTGCAATTGAACCATCCGCTTGTGTTTTTGGTGGAATTGTAGATTTTGTAAAATTCTGATTGACAGCTTTAGCTACCGACCAGAAGGATCTGAACCTTTTGGGATTGTCAAGCAGTGTATCCCTAATTATCTGACTGTGAAGTTCTTTGCTCTCATTTATCCTAAGTTTGCAGCTGTTGCGAGCATTAACAAACCCAGTTCGATTTTCTATACTGGGATTTTTGCGCCACTGCCGGTAGGCGAGATTTTTGGAGGCGACAGCTTGCTCGCAATGTGTGTTGAACCAAAGTTTGCCGTTAGAAGGTCGTTTCATTGAAAAATGAATATATGCATTCATGGATGATAGAATAACTTCCGTGACTTCAGAAGCACACGTTGATGGATCTTAAGAGCAGAAACAAACATCTAGCCAGGGGCAATTTCGGAAATGGTCTTGAAGATCCTCCCATTCAGCTGATCTGTAATGCCAAACTTTGCGCGGTTAGATTGTTCCCCATATTCATCGGTAGTTCACTCAAAGGAAACCTTTCAGAGAGATATGTTTAAAAAAATGTTTTGTTTTTTCATTAGGAATGTTTGCTGAGAATTGAGAAAAAGAGTGGTATCTATGTAGCTCAATGTCATCAGTGGTCCCTTTGATTGAAGATCATTTCTCTCTCCATAGCGAAATACCCTTCAGGCGCATGACTCATATCGCAGGTTATCGCCTCTCTGTTTTTTTATATTTACCAATTGTTGCTCGTGTTGTGTACAATATTCGATACGAGTGGAATGACTCACTTTCGAATCTTTTGTTTGAGTGGCCGTGAATAATGAATCACGGATGCTGATGATGCTTCGTGAACGATCATTGATATTCCCTCCTGGTTGAAATATTATTTAGATTACATCAAGAGTTGATTCGGAATGTCTGCGAGTGCGTCACTGGTGTGGGCTGGCTTTGGAGACGCGCATATATGAAAGAAATCTATTCGTGGGCGTTTTGGCAGAAAGAGCTGATAACTTAATAGGAAATGAGAAAATCAGAAACAAATTCATGTTAAATTTATATGGGTATATTTTTAGGAGAGATTCAGTTTTGGTAAAGAAAGGTTTGGGACATTCAGTTGTTGACAAAAACAGTCGCCTGCGACACAAAGTCTTCAAAATTATTCTCATTTTGACAGCTCGAGCTTTTGTTTTGTCAAAATCGGCACAGTTGCTGTTTTGTTGTGGTTAAAAATAAAAATCTCAAAGTGAAGAAAGTTATCTCGATTTAAAGAAATCTTGCTCTCCTATATTCATGAAGAATTATTTTTTAAACTGAGAAACATATTCTCTCAAGTTGAATTTGAATCATTATTTCAAATGGACTGACTAAACGCTTCTTTTAAGTAAAAAAAAATATTCCACCAAAATTGTGCATACATTTCAATAGAAATAATCACATTAGCTCAAGAGAAGTAAGTATGCATTCTTTAGTTTGAGCAAAATTAATCTCGAAGCAAAACTGTTTTGGGTTTTGAAAGGATGATATGTTTATTTGGAACATTATTTAAATGTCTCCGTATGAGAAATTAATTGTTTTCCTTTGAAGAGAAGCATTTTTCATTGAAACGCTTCTATTTGTATATATCAAATAAACTCATTTACTTCATCAAAGATGAACTTATGCTTCTGTTTATAAACTGTCTCTCTCATTTGGATGTAGTTAGTTACTTGAATCCAAAGTATCTCATCTGTAATATGAACAGATATAAGTGGTAAAGAAAGAAACTAAATAATACTTTACATATTATGATTGGTTTATTTGAAGCAATTGCAAATCATAAATATTATCCTGGAAAAGCATGTGATAAAAAGCAAAACGTAGTAGAGAACTAAATTTTCTTTGCTAATCTTTGCTTAAATATCATATTCCAACCGCACACTTTTGAGAGACTATACAGTTATACAAATAACATAAATAAATATTCAATTAGAAAACATATATAAAAAAGGGACATATTCTTGACAAATTGCAAATTAACAAATAAAATGAAATCGAAGCCTATAAACAACATTACAACTCAGACAAGAAAATGAATTAATTTATTAGTAATTTAACACAAATGAAGTTGTTAAAACTAGATGTCATTCTGGTAAATAACATTAAAAAAATCACTATCGTCGATCAAGTTCTGCATTCTGTTTTTGTTTATCCACAATTGCCGAAACATCACTTGGATTCTGAAACGAAAGGAGAAATCAGCACATCATTCTTAGCCACTATTTCAAATATATATAAAGGTAAAAATATGAAAACAGCAGCCACTTGATCAAAAAAAAATTTGTTTCAATAAAAACACTGCTTAAGTTTATTCCGTTAACCAACCCAATTGTTGTTCGCATACGAATGACAACCCTCAAAATTTTAAACTTGTCTCAGGTCTTATTATTTAACATATGATTCCTAGCAAGTTAAAAGGTGCTTAAACATTATTTGATCATAAATGAATAATCAATTCAAAAGACGTACCTCAAATCCCTTTGAAGTGGACAGAAGTCTATACAGAAAAGTTGCCTTTCAAAATAATAATTTTGGAACCGTTATATAGGAATTTAAAGTGTCGTGTGAGTATTATTAGAGGATCAATGTAAAATATAAAATGTTTCATTAAAAAAATGTAACTCATGATCATACAAACATACTTAAAGGAATATGATTCGCTATTTAAATAACAATATTCACTGTTTTCACGTTTTTGGAAATTCATATTTCATCTCTAGTAAGTATGGTAATATTTCTACCTATTTCTTACATTCCTAAAGGAAATCTATCAAATAATTTCAAGCTGAGTAGGGTATATTCAATTTGTTCCCAATGAATAACATAAAAACATATCTGAAGTGATTACAGAAAGCAAAGACGTTTCGGAATTCAACAAATATTTACATGTTGAAATCAGAAAGTGGCTGTCACATATAGAAGCTTTTTATACGTACTGGTTCCTATTTTGGTATTTTTTGTATTATAATTCATTGTCGAAACTATAAGTACCTCTATCTTTCAATAAAAAATGAATTCGGTTCAAGAGAAAATCAAATTTTATTTAGAGAAAATGTTCTTATTTGAAACAAGATAAAATATATGTTCAAAACAAGAGATTGGCAAATTTGAATCAACGTGGATGATTTTTCACTTTTAATTAATATACACTTGCAGAGCTCGGCAAATGTAATAATGCATGTGTGAAAAATTACGGAGCATTGGTATAATTTTCGCAAAATGAAGGCAAAATTAAGAGTTGCCGTCAAAGTTTACTACTTTCTCTTCCGTACTACGTATACAACGCGGTACTTACTTATATAGCGGAGTTATTATAATACTTACCCATGAAAATATCTTTCAACTGTGCAAGACCCCAGTCTTGTAAAATCTGTTCCATTATGGTAGATACAAAATAATCGGAAAGAAATTGCACTGCCTACAGACACATAAAACACTTCCTCCTCAAAATCGCAACACACCAACATCACTTTCCAACACATACTGGCCTTTACGCGATGCTTACAACAGAATTCCCCGCTCCCCTCTCACTTAAGAGGGTCATAGAAAGACCAGAGCACCACAGGTTTTTTCAAACTGAAATGAATGAAATACTTCTTTAAAAGAAACCCTGTTCATTCTATACAAAATTCCTGTTATTTTCACTCGATCATAATATAATATTGTATGTAGATTCACAAAACTCTTGTTATAAACGAATTGAGTTATTCGAAAGCAATACAGTATTAAATTCAAACAAACACTATGTGTTCAGATCAAGTTGATATTACTCTCCATTTGAAACAGTTTATTTTTCCCTTCAAATAGGTGGTGGATTTTGAGATGATATTATATTTTCTTGATTCAAAATAGTTCATCTTCGCAAGGATATAATCAAACGAATGATGTCGTTGAAAGGCCAAGAAATTCGATTTCTTTGTTGAAAAAAGTGTGATTTTCTGGTGGAAAATGGCGATGTTGGCATAAAGTAATAGTTTTTCCAATAAAGATGAAAATTTCAATGAAACCTATAATCTTCTTTTGAAGAAATACCTTTTACTGTGTTTTGTCCATTTGGTGGGAATCCGCCATATATTAGAATCTGTACGCGTCTAAGTTTTCTGTGTTTATATGTGTTAGTGTCAAATTCTTCAAATAGTAAACAAACTAGTTAATAAAGTTTCATATGTGAAATATAAAAGTTTGATGAATTTTTGTTCACTCAAACTTTCAAATTGTTTGGTACATTTCTCCACCATATATCTTATTTAGAAATTTAACGTAGTATTGATACTTTTTTTGTTTATCAGATTAATTCAGCATTATCCTGGAATACATTCTCAATCGTGCATTTGAATTTGTGGCTCTCCTATATTTATGTTATCGAGTATATTTTTACTAGGCTATCTTACTCTGTAATGCTCTAAATTTTATTAGTAATATTACCTGTTAAAATAATACTGCAATTGGACAATTTATAATTATTGTATTTCAACACATAAATAAATAAATAAATATCGGTAACTTACCCGAACAGAATACAATTTGTATAAAGACAATATTTTTGGATTTCAATTAGAGGCAAAACTCCTTCAGAGCCGTCAATTGAATTGGGACATATTTATTATTCGCGTGGTATATTTCAGTAGCTCTTAATTATTATCTGTGACAACAAGCAACTATTAGGTGGGCTAGTACCTACGCAATACAAGCGATTCAATTGCACTTCATTAATAAAATTAATATCGTATCAAACAAAACCTATTGGTATGTAAGTTGTTCATTATAATTATGTATTGGAGTGTGGACGTAATGGATTACCACCTTTTTCATTTTCAAGGCGGCACTAATAGGGAAAATCGATACTAAACAATGTTGTTAACAGTAGGTATTTCTCTCTATAGAAGAGTCAAAAGTAATAAAAAATAATTACAATAATTACATGCAAGTGGCCGTCGATGGATATCTCTCGAATACTTTCACCATCAACGCAGGTGCTCCCCAGGGATCCATATTGTCTCCAACCCTCTTTTTATTGTATATCGACGACTGATTGGGAAAAACCAAGAATTCAAAATATTGCTTTGCTGACGACCAAACACTTGTCTCGTCATAACATTTGGATTCCAGGACATCGGCTTTGGAGCCACATCTTCACCGGCAGCAGGAGGCTGCAGGAGGGTGAAAGTAACCAGGTTCAATTCAATGCCAGAAAAGCCCAGGTTTCGGTTTTCTCCAAAAATATAAATGTCTCCGAACCGGATAAAATATCAGCTCAGACAATTCCAATATGTGTTGACACAATCGTGTCGCTGGAATTGCAAAGGCTGCTTCAGGAATCTGTTCACATCTCAGCAACTTCTGATGCTTTATAAAGCTCAGATCAGATCTTTTTTGGAGTATTGTTCTCATGTATGGAGCTCTGCCCCCAAACATACCCTGAAGTTGCTGGACTCCATCCAGAAAACAGAAGAATGGTTGGAGATTGTCTCTCTTCTATATATACTTTCACGGGTATTGTTCAAGTGACTTGGCACATTTGATTCCACCAAGAGCGACGGACTGTGGCTACTCATCATTATTACTTGAGTAGCTTTTACCCAACGATTATGGACATACAGGATTGCTTACTTACATATATCGCCACGTTAAACAAGCGCTGAGCAGATGTGACGTAACACTGGTGGCACTTTTAGTACCTGCCATAAAACTTTGTGTTATTTTAACATTTTTTGAGGATTATTTTCGGACAGTATTACATTGTTTTAGTTTATTTTGATTAAATTTTTATTTAACTATACCAATTAGGTTTCTGAAACATTGAGTTTGTTATTGTGAAAGTCGTATTTTTTTGTGCTTTTGGGCATTTTTTAAACTGGTGTAACGAGTAGACGCCATATAAGATTCTGTTATTTTCTTCCATTTTGAGGTTTGTTTTTGGCATTGTGGAACTTTTGTTTGTTTTTTGAACATTTTTAAAAATAAATTAAGGTAAAAATTGGAAATATTCACATTTCTGTAAGTAATAGCAATAATTGTCTAACCATTAAATAACCTTGTAATGTATAGTTAAAATGCATGGTCGTATTTGTGCAGTGTCAACTTGCAAAAGCAATCAGTTGACTTTAAAGAAAAGTGGTGTTACTGATGTAATATTTCACTCTTTTCCTATTGCTATTTCCTATTGCAAAAAGAATGGATTCGTCGCTCCAAAAGAGGGGGTAAATCCACTCTCAAAAATGGATTTGTTCTTTCCAAACATTTTACAGAAAATGATTATGAACGAGACCTTGAAAATAAATTGTTAGGTAAAAACTTATTCTATTAATTTACTGCTTAAAATAAATATGCTTTTTTCATAGGTTTGCCTTTGCTTCGTAAATTAAAAAAACTGCAATACATAGTGTTAACCTAAATTATCCAACAATTGATAAAGAGAGGGAAGATTTACAGAATCCAAGTCGCAATATTAGAGCCTTACAGAAAAAAGGCAATGAAACTATCAGTATGTTACTTGAATCAAATTTGGATAATTTTAAGCCATCCACATCTTAAAGTTGCTCTTCTCCTCATAATATTGTATCTGTTTGAAGGTGGTTGACAATGTTTCTTGGTGTATTTTATCAGTTCGGAAGTCCATTGTGTAATATAATATAAATTTATTTGATAACCCTGAAAAAAATCAAAAAGATTAACCGAAAATAACAATTTTATTAAACAAAAAACTGAAATTACAAAGAAATAACATACAACAACAACCAAACAAATAAAAATTGAAATATTAATGAAAGCTGAAAAATTTCAAAAAATTAAAAATATCATTAACAAAAAATGAATGATAAAACTATTATCTAAAACATAGTTCATTACAAAATTTTTGTGGGAGTTACAGTTTTCACGATAATAATAAGAAACTGATGAAACCTCTTACTTTTGAAAAGGGCAAAATAGCTCGCCCTATCATCCACAAAAGAAAAAATTTTACCTAGTATTAATTCATTTATATCAAGTATTTAATCCTATATAAAAATAATATTTTAATAAGGAATTTAAATGATTTTTTTTATATTAATTTAAAAGTGCAGTACCGAATCAATCCAGAGTCACCACAGTTACGTCACGAGATCACGTGACGTGTCTAACAAAATCGTAAAAGTAAGCAATCCTGTACCGGCCATAATCGTTGGCTTTTACCCGCGGCTTCGCTCGCATTTATGCCATTAAATAAGTGTCAGTACAATAGAAATGAATCAATATGAGAACTATATTTTAATGCTTCGCTGGGATTATCAATTTTTAAAAATTATTACATACGATGAAGTTTCTAAAATTTAAAATATGCTTTATTGAATGACTATAAAAATGACTATAAGGATGTCCAGAACACGTGACCAATTCTCGAACAATATGGCCGCCTGTAGGCACACAAGGAGTACAATGATATAGGTACTTCACGGTTTTTTCGTGTTTTGTTATCTTTGGAAGCTGTGAAAATAATTATGATGGCTGTTTGTAATAAAAGTGATTATTTACTAAGATTGAAACGTAAAAACAAAGACATTGCTGTGCATTACAAAGATAAACTCAGAGTGATACAGTGCATGGATTCTTTTACTTTCACTTCAGAAGAAATTAACAGTTCTATAGAATGTTTTCCACCAGTTACTGCTTTCGATATGAGTTCTTGTCTGGTGCTAACTCATAGTTTCTATACAAATCAGCAGATGAAGGCCTACAAAAGTTTGACTGGCTACAAATATTTTGAAGCAGGATTTGTGCATGGTTGTGAAGCAAAGTCAATGGGAGTGTGTTGTGATTGCCAAGATATTTAGATATTTTTCAAACTTTATATATTCATAATTTTCTCTGAATATGTATCTTAATTTTAGGTAAAAAAAATCCGCCACTGCAAGTCTGGATTATATTCGAGAAATATGGTGCAATAATTTCAGCTCATTGTACCTGCATGGCAGGTACAACCATCGAATATTGAATGTGTACGCCTACAAAATGGAGATATGTTAAATCTGACTACCGATTCGACAAAATGAACTTCATGTCAGAGTTTTCCAGGCCGTCTGAGGGGGTGGAAATGGGGTGATAACTTTTTGGTGAGAGGTATAGAAGTTCGAGGTGTTTTGCGTGTCCAGAGATTTTCTGCTATCGAAAAAAAAATCAAAGAATTTGCAATAAATTTTGTATGAAAACACTTGAAATGTTGACAGTGGCATACGATGATTGTACTCTGAGTCAGAAAAATGTTTATAAGTGGTACAAGCTTTTGGCAGAAGCTCATGAAGATGTGAATGACGACGCCTCACAGCATCAACAACCGATGGAAAGATGAGAAAGTCATAAAAATTGTCATAGAGAATCGTCAAATCAGTATAAAAGAAGTTGCTGAGTGCATTAACATATAGGTTGGCTCATGGCATGCAATTTTTTTCTTAAATTTTAGGCATGAAACGTGTGGCAGCGAAGTTCGTTCCAAAATTGTTGAATTTTGATCAAAAAAACTGTAGCATGAGCATCACTCAGGAATTTTTGAATGACGTCAGATTTGCTTAAAGGGTACCTGCTGACGAATTATGGGTATTATGGTTAAACTCTTGAATAACAAAATTGATTGTAGTGACTCGTTAAGACAAATTTAGTTTTTTGTACCTAGATCACAATCCAGGCATATGATGCGATATTTTGAGAACTATTAAAAATTCGATGTTATGATTGTTTTTCATTTTCTTTTAGTAATCTGAATCATTATTTATTATTTGTATTTCCTCTATTGGTGGGTGTAAATGTTGAGAATAAACATATTATTATGACATCGAAACCAAAGTCCAATCATCTCAATGGACGGACGAGCCCATGAGAGCCAAGACCAATAAAAACACGAATTTCAAGATTTTGCTTACTGTTTTCTTCGATTACCGTGGCGTAGGCATTAGGAGTTCTTTCCACATGGTCGTACGGTCAGTAAGGAATGTTATCTTAAAGTTATGCGCCGCTTGCGAGAAGCAATATGAAGAAAAATAATTCATGACTTTTGCATCACGATATTGCACCTGCTTACTCGTCATTGCTTGTTCGTAATTTTTTGGACGAAAACAACAGTATAATCATGCCTAGCTTTGGTCTCCTGCGACTTTTTCCTGTTTTCAAGATTGAAGAATCCCAAGAAAAATCGGCGTTTTGCTACGATTGATAAGATAAAAATCAAATCGCTGTGAGAGCTCAAGGACATACCAAAACGTATATTCAGTGTCATCCCCAAAGTATGCACCATATGGGAAACTTATTTATTAAGGGTTTTTCGACAAAATGTTATTCCTGTTATTCCTGCATCCCCTAAAACTAATTATGCACCAACAAAATACAGTACAACACACGTAATATACGAGGAACCTTCAAATATTTGATTTTGTGACAAGAATAAAGTACTCTTATTTTGAAAAATCTTGGAAAATGTTATTTAGAAAAGTTGTTCAGCGTTGAAAAATACATCTAGATTTGAAGTCATGGCAATCTAAGTGAAGTTTTATTTTTTTGCCCATTTATTTTTATGGGCACTACGAAAAAAAATTTTTGCTAAAACGATAACTAGACAGCTTTCTGTATAAGACGGTTTATCTTAAAAGCCTGTAATATTAAAATAGCATACAAATACTTATTTATTTGTATTAAGTTCAATGATTAAAAAACATTTTTTTGTCAGATTAGGCGAATCCCTCTAGATAATCGTCAGATTATGAGACAGCACGTCTAAAACAGAAAGATGAACCATATATATCTTAATCTGACGCGCTTGAGTATTCCAAAATGGCGAATTTTTTTGTACATTATAATGATGGCCGCGAGTTTGCGTCAGATCGAAATCGTCAGATTATTGAATGAGAGTTTTTTTTTGGTGCACTTAACACCCCCTTAGAAAATCTGACGCGCTCGATTAATTCATTTTCTTTTCACTTTAAACCCTTACATACAACCACCCGCATCATGCAAACGATCAGATTAACATACGAACATTATTAAAAATACGTAGGACATTGATGCTATCAATATCTGATGCGCTCGAGTATGTCCATGCAACAGTATTTTTTTACATATTAAAAAAATTATGGCCGCTTGCCCCACAGATGAAAAAGTATATATTATATAACATTTTTTTCTCATCATCTAAGCTTTGCAACCTAATATGTCTTTATGACGCTCGAGTAAATCGAGTAAATTTTGCATCGTGGGCTCCCCTACTATGAAGAGATGGGATGGAATCAAAGGATGCAGTCTTGCCAGAATTATCCTGGGCGACCCTGTCAAGCTGGCGCCGAAAAAATATCTGGCGATGGTCAGCAAAAACCTACGCTTAACAGTAGGATTTCTGACTGGCCCCATATTATTTGGCTAGTGACACACCTCTATGCAGCATGTGTGAACAGGAAGATGAAACTGATAGCCACGTCTTATGTGAGTGTCCGGAGTTATCGTCAATAGAAGAGTGTGTGTTCTTCGAGCCTTGGCCTACACCTGCCGATATAAAGGAGATGTCTCCTACTAACCTGTCCACCTTCCTGGAAATGACAGGATGGACGATGACCTAGAAGGATAACTCCTCGGGAGGATGTACAATGAGACACATGTAGCCTAAGTACTGTGGGCCTACACTCACCTTTCCTACTCTACAGATACAGATACAGAAATACTTGTAACTAACCCCTGGAAAACGTATCTTTGTTACACCAACTTGGTTTTTGAAACGCTTATCGTGAAGAATATTGTCACGGTTTTGATTTTTTGGAAAATGTTTTCCATGAGATTGATTCTATACTAGACATTTCAACTATACCTATTAATAACGTTGTGTATCCATGTTTATTCTCCTGTGCATTGTATTACATTGTTTTTATCCGGTGATTGATGTTGTGCCTGATGCTTACAGAATTGCATTGAATTGAATTATAGATGCCGGAAGAGGAGGCGTTCGCGGTCCTGGTCAAGATCATGGAGGACTACCGGATGCGCGACATGTTCAAGCCGAGCATGGCGGAGCTGGGTCTCTGCATGTTCCAGCTGGAGAATCTCGTCGCCGAACATCTTCCGGACCTCAACCAACATTTTCAGTCGCAAAACTTCCACACGTCGATGTACGCTTCTAGCTGGTTCCTTACTTTGTTCACCACCGCCCTTACTCTACCGCTGGCGTGTAGGATAATGGACGTCTTTCTGTCGGAAGGCATGGAGATTATCTTCAAGGTGGCCATGGCGATGCTGACGTTGGGCAAAGAG
Organism: Leptinotarsa decemlineata; assembly: GCF_025532065.1. Lineage (NCBI taxonomy): Eukaryota > Metazoa > Arthropoda > Insecta > Coleoptera > Chrysomelidae > Leptinotarsa > Leptinotarsa decemlineata. The sequence goes on from NW_027412529.1 coordinate 8,869,482, forward strand.
GAGCTGATGTCGTTGGATATGGAGGGCATGTTGAAGGTGCGTATTTGTTTACTCAATATGCAATTGCGTGAACATTCACACCCTAAAAACTACTGTGTAAATCTGCCTTTGTGAATAAGAGATTCTTTAATCGAAATTAAAGGGGGTGAGAGAGTATTTTATTCCGTGGCTTATAACAGGAATATATTAAAATGGGATTCATTTACGAAGGATATTTCGAATGAGAGCACCCCATACCATTAAGTTTCATAACAAGAAGTAACCTAAAGAAAAGTAATCAAAATTATTAACTGTTTTATTTCATTCAATTTGGAATAGATTGAGTGGTGAAAAAATATTAGAAAACTGCCGCAGATATGATATCAACTAACTACTCTACAGAGCTACTCACAAATTAGTGTGAGATGAAGTTATCCGAGTTTCAAAATATTCCTATTTTGTTATTAAGTGACAAACATTTGAAAAATGTCAATTTTTTCGCCATTTATATTACCAATTGTCAACTGTTACCAACTTAACAGGGTGTTTACTAAACATGCGGCAAAACATTAAGGGACTATTCCTTGGACTATTCTAAGAATATTTTGTCCTTTGATGATTTTTGATACGACGCTTTGTTTCGAAGAAAAGAAGAAAAAGAATTCGACAATAACAATTTTGGTAATTTTAAAATTAATAACGTAGCCGAAATAAATGTATAGCGTACTACACTGGACCTACCAAGTAATAAAAAAATCTAACAATCCCGTTGGTATTTATCAGCAACATTCCGATTACTACAAACGGCTGCAGACATTCAATTTGAATAGTATGTCTGTTAGTTATCATTTATATGTGTCGAATAGGATTAAACTGATTGACTTTGTCTATTTGACGTGCATTTTCTGTGTTTAATATTTAAAGTCTTGTTAGTGAAGTCCTCTATCATGAATGACTATAGTAACGCAGAGATGGCTGACATGCATTTCATTTATGGACTCGCTGATGGCAATTCATTGGAAGCTAGGCGGTTGTACAGTGAACGATTTACTAATCGTAATGTGTCTAATAGAAAAACCTTCCAAAGTATACATCAACGACTTCGTGAAACAAGAGCATTGAGTGAAATGGAGGATCAGGAAGACCAATGACAGTAAGAACGGTTGAAGTAGAAGAGAATGTGCTGGCCATAATAGAAGAAGATCCAGGTACTTCTACTCGACAAATTGCAAATACTTTAAATGTAAGTAATGGAACATTCTTAGAGAATATTTGTTGTATCCATAACCCATACAACGAGTTCAGGCACTTCTTTCTGCAGATGTTCTTCCACGTTTTGCATTCCGTCAATCTCTTTTGCGCACATTGGTTCAAATCCCTCAACTATTGACGCTTATTCTTTTTACTGATGAAGCCAGTTTCTCAAGAAATGCCATGAGGAATTTCCACGCTAACCATGTTTTGGCTGAAAAAAATCCACATGAGGTGATTGAAGATCGCTTTTAACAGCAGTTCTCGTTAAACGTTTAGGTGGGAATTGTAGGTGACTTCCTAATTGGACCGGTATTTCTGCCAGGAAGACTTACCGGCGAGGTATACTGCAACTTTTTGGAACAAACGCTACCTCAGTTTCTGGAGGATGTACCATTGGTTACAAGAAATGTATTGTGGCTTATGCAAAATGGTGCACCAGCTCATTTTAGAATATTGGCTCCAGAGTTTTTAATAATAACATGCGGAGATCGCTGGATTGGTCGAGGTGGACTTCACTTATGGCCTGTTCGATCACCGGATTCAAACCCTCCAAATTATTACCTAAGGGGACACCTAAAGTCATTAGTTTATACTACTCCAGTGGAAGATGTGGAAGATTTGAGAAATCGGTTTGTAAAAGAGTTCGGGAGTCGATGAGGAGAAGATTGAATTCTTGCATCCGAGCGGAGGGTAGTCATTTTCAACAGTTCTTGTAGATTAAGAAACATCACATGTAATTTTTGGTAAGAAATTGTTATTGTCGAAATTCTTTTTCACTCCGTATCTTCGAAAAAAGCGCCCTATCAAAAATCATCTATGAACAAACAGAATATCCTCAGAATAGTCCAAGGAATAGTTTCTCAAATTTTTCCAAGTGTCCCATTGTTTCCAAGTATCTCGTTGTTTCCAAGTGTCCCGTTGTTTTCAAGTGTCCCTGTACCAAAAACTATTGAATATTTGAGGGATCTTCTGAGGGTCAATGGTCTCAGTGGAAAAGTAATCATACATACAATTAACGTAAATTTGCATGGACAAAAATGTTGGGTGCCATATGTAGACGATGTATTTGCTATATTTGATACAAAGAAATCGAAGGCAGGGGACTTTGTTTCAAATCCTAATAACAGATCCCAACAACGAAGAGTTACCATTCTTGGATGTCTTAGTGATTAGAAGTAACCAGGGTCTAGAATTTGAAGGAAATTTTGATGGCCTCGTCTTCAATGTTTTCATCATTTCATTGGTTTGAAGGAAACAATCAGCAAAAATCCACTAGCTGTGTAGGATAATGTAGTACGAGATAAGAATGAAATAATCATTGGATAAATAAACTGATTTGATCATTGAGATAGGTTCAATAATACGACTATAACAGCTATATTGTACAATGTAGTGTGTGTGTGTGTTGAGAAATTCGCCAAAAATTTATTCAACCGCGGTTTTATCAAAACAAACAAGGTTTTGTATCCATTGACATTTTTGTTCGGATTGTACACAAAGCATCATGCAAATGAGATAAGCCATATCTTTACATTGAGGTTGTGTTTTATGAACGTTTTGACATATTCCAAAATGCAGCAGTTATTCAGTGTACGGATTGAAGTATTTAAGGTTTCTGTAGGAATTCGAATGTATTCACAAAACTATTTGAGACTTTTTGAGGATATATCATTTCTGCACATTGTTTTTGAGTGAAATAATTGAATAGGTTTTGTTATAAGTGAGAAAGTAATATTTTTGGTTTTAGTACTTTCAGAAAGAACTACCAGCTCATGCTGAAGCAGACCCAGAGGCGCTGATGCAGTCTGCCTATGAAATGAAATACAACGCGAAGAAAATGAAGAAATTGGAAAAAGAATACGTCATAATCAAAACAAAAGAACAAGAAGAAATGGCCGAACTGAAGGTAACCATTAGTTTTGACTTGCCTGTGGTCAGATTTGCAAAAAGATAGGTGAACTATCAGAAAATTAGTATGATGAGATTTTTCTAGAATATTTCATGAAACAGCAACACTTATTGAATTGAAAAGAACTTGATAAAAATTGAAGTGGAGAGTAGCTTCATCACTTAACTACTTGAATTTAAATAAATAATTATACAAGATGTACAGGATGACCAATTTGCACATGCAGAATAAAATTGTGAAATTTTATGGAATGACAGTTTATGTTACTGAAAGTACTGCTTTCCTAACGCAGTTGAACTTTTCTACAGAAGTGTTATTTTCTGTCATTTGATATATCTACGCTCTACAGACAAAATGTTTTTAATTTTCGTTTCATTTATAATTCAGCACATGTTTGTTCGGCGAATAATATCCTGTTTCATTTTATTAAAGAGATAAGATAAATTACTTCAATAAAAAATTTTCCCACACAGCAGAACTGCAATGCTCGCCTCAACACGCACAATTCATCAACAAAGTTAGCATCATATTTTGTACCTAGGAATAAAGCATTCATACATTTTTTTAGTTTCCTGTGGTATATCAATGAGTATTGTTGAATTTTGAGGTTCAAATCACCTTCTAGACGAAAACGATAGAGTTATATTCTACTAGAAGTTATGTGATTAGAAAACATGTGTTACTGATTATATTCATTAATTATTCAAAAACATTCAGGTTGTGAAGCAAATATAGGTTCAGAGAAAATATGTAGTGAAACCCAATATAAAAATCACGTCGATATGAATCTCATTCACTGTTTCTAGAATTCCTTTTCAAAGGCTTGAAAATTGACAAAAACACATTCGTAGAAAGACTTTCGAAAAGTCTGTTACCATGAGTAACTAACACTTTTGTTTAACAGTGTTTCAAAGTAATAATTCTAATATTTGAAATATTAGAATGTAGGCTTTCACAGCTAGGTTCAATGTTTTGGTTGGTTTCCGGGTTTTGCTGTGGTCTTCTTTGGTTACAATCTCCAAGCGTTTCAACTGCAATTACGCAACTGAAGATGACGGCCGCAGTTGCAGATTATAACCAAAGAAGACCATGGCAAAACTAGGAAACCAACCAAAACAGTGGAAATATTTATTTATTTATTCATTTACAGGCAAAACCATTTGAAGTATAAATTACAATGTTAAATTATAATTAAAATAAAATCGGATAAGGCACTGAACTACAAATTGCAACTAAGAGTAGCTTAAAAGGGGTAAATTTAAAGTTTAAAAGGGGTTAATTTTGGAATATAAAACGACAAAAAACAATGAACGACAATAAAACATACCACATATACTACCTTAAACTATACACTAAAACATTAAAGCACAATATTTAGTAATTGAGTTTTAATATGATGCAAGGATATGTTGAACATCTCAAGATCAACGTTACTATTGGCTAATCATAAGATTCTTGGAATACAGCTATTGAATATGTGGTTCAAACCATAAAATGTTTGTTGCTGTCGAGTTGAGCGGTTTTGAACATGTAGATAAGTTTTTTCTAGGAGTTCAGCACAACTGAATTTGCCGTTAGTAATATTGAAAAGTAGTGTCAGGTCTCTCTGTTTTCCCCTAGTTTTCAGGGAGGACATGCTCAGAGATTACAGTAGCAATCTCGCAACACCCGATTTATATGCTACTAGCAGACCCGGCCACGCGTTGCTGTGGCTAAGGTTTTTGTTATATTACATTGTAGTAAACTATTTGAAAGGAACGGCAGGAGAACATCAGTCACTGGGACCACCATGCTTTTTTACATGGATGCCATTTGTAAAAAAATATTGCGACATCCATGGCAGATTTTCTACTACCGTAACCTCTTAATACAATGATACTGGATTGGGATTTGAAGGGGAAGGAATTTGAACACGATTGTTTAAAATTTTCGTACAGTTGATATTAAGCAAAAATCAATACAAAATAATTAATTTTAAAATGTATCATTATTTTTATTCTATTTAAAAAGTAAAAACAATTGGATTTCACAGTATTTCGTTTACTACAAAATAAATTTAACTTATACTTTAGCCTCAACAACATGTGGTGGTTATGCTATTGAATTGTACCTTTTATGACACGTTTGTAGGTTTAACCCGTAATTACTACCCACATAAATATGTTACTTAACCACTACAACTGGATCCCTGGGATCCGTTACAAAAATAAGCAGAAAAACTGAATTATTCTGCAAAAATTGATTTCAAAATGAAAACAAGTATTCTATGATATAATGTTAACTCATATCAAGTATAAAAAAAATTCACAAACAATTTGGACAAATTGTTTTTGCACATTGCAAACATATAGGTTTTTTGCATAATTCGCAACTATGGTTGGTTTTACGGTCGTTCTTCGATGGACATACAGAACATATTTTTCTTTTTGACCTGGAAACGTCAGCAGGTAGCTCAACAGGGCGTTCTGGATCAATATTGAAGATATCGGAGGCTGTATCTCGTAATTTGCGATTAATTTTTCGGTTGGAAATTCGATTTCTAATTTGTCCTAACTCACTATCATCGCAATCATAGTCTTGATCATTAAATTCCACTAAATTTCACTGTCTGTATTGTGATCTTTATTTCCTCAAAATCCATTTCTTCAACATCACTTGCATTTCCATAATCAAGTATATCTTCAATAGCACGTAACCGATCTCCTTCATCATTCGAAACATCATCTTTGTTTTCAATATCGTTCCAAAATTCATCATTATCTACTATTTTCATCAACCGATAACTGTCTATTAGCCATTGTATCTAAAAACACAGTTAGTCTTTGTTAGTTGAAAACAATAATAACAAATCAAAATTGTTTTTTTACCTTTTATGAAATCACACAGAAACTATAACGATAAAAGTACCCACGGGTCCCGTGGACCCAAAATTAATTCAAATTCGTTAAAATGGATTTAAAAATTAATGCGCACTCGTCGGCCGTTCGATTGCAACTATTTTGAGGAATACTCAAGAGTAGGAACGCGAGCGATTACTGTATAGTACTTTTTGACAAGAATCAACATGTCTATGGATCCACAGGATCCGAGGGTAGCGGTTACAGGTTTACATAGCAGCGCCATCTATTGATTACTCACTCAATCCACTCAACAGATATCGCCATCTGTTAAAATCGTTTGGAGTTAACAGATAATTGTGAATGTCAAATAATAGACAAATAATTTGCAATAAAATAATATTGCGACTATAAATTAAGATGTAAGCTATTCTATCTTTAAAGTTGGATCAAACTTCACACGGTGTGCAAATTTGATTAAAATCGGTTAAGTAGTTTAGGAGTCCATGGCGGACAAACAACGTGACACGTAATTTATATATATATTAGAAAATGTATCTGAGGAAGTTGTGTTAAACATTTTCGACATTCTCAATATAAGTTACACACGTGAAATATCGTTTTATTTGAAAAGGAAAATGAAATTATTCCAACTCGTTTTGCTGTATTTCACTAATTTAATAAATCCATGAAAAACTCATAATTTCTATCAGTATCTTCTCCAATACACATCATTGCCGATATTCGTTAGTGCAATACTTTACTTTGCGTCATTTTGGTACAAATCGTTAAACATCTTTAAAAAAAACATTCGGAAATGATTCAGATTGAGACTTCCATTTTCTATAAAAGTAGACAAATGATCAAAGTAAATTAAATAAAGTAAAAAAATTGAAAAATAGTAAGGGCAACTCTACAATTCAATGAACAATTTGTTCCTGATATTTCCAAATGTCAAACAAGTTCATGTTAACTTTCGCTTCAAAGCAATTGTTTTTATTTCAGAGGTTACGTCAAGAAAACAAGCAGCTTCGACACAGATGTGAGATGTTGGAGGAAGAAAGCAAAGCTCTGGCAGATCGTCTCGTCAAGGGACAAGTCAGTAGGGCTGAAGAAGAAGAAACAACTTTTGTGGTGCAACGTGAACTGGATGCTTTAAGGCATACGCACTTGGAGACCACTCACGCTCTTGCGTTGGCCAACGAGAAGATTAAATCCTTGTCTTTGATGATGGAACAAACGGTGAGAAATCGGAGTGACTGGTTTGGTGACTTATTTCTTCAAAGATGCGTTAAGAGAGTTTTATTGACTAAACCACAACTTTATCCAAATTAACAGAGCTTTTGAGATAACTTGGATTTTTTTTTATCGTTCTAGTAGTAACCCCATTTTGAAATGTTAAAAAAATCTAATTGATGTTTGTTGTTGTGTACTTTCTCAAATCCTCTGACTTTTCATGCTGATGTTTAGAGTCAATAAATTATTTGTATTTAGATCATATTTTCAGTGGAATACAAAACGGAACAAACCCAAAAAGGGTATTCACAAATGATGAGGTGAAAATAACAATGAATGATTCGATTATTATAAATAATATGCAGTATCGTGTTATGAACAGTTCAGTGCAGTGCAAATTGCCCTAGTTAGATATGAAAATGGTGATTGTATGAACGTTTGAGAGACGTGGTGAAGGTTGCCAGGGAATTAGAAAAGATGTCAATTTCTATTGGTTTGAATATAGAGTTGTAGGATTTACAACTCCTATTTAGGGTAGAATTCAAATAGTAATTAGTTTTACTTTGATTTGTTTGGAATGAATATAATCCTCTGGTATTATACAGCTGTCCAAACAATTATTTATTATTTTATATAGGAACTCAATATCAGCTATTTGGCGTCTATTTATCAAAGATATCAGATTGAGTTGTATTTTAATTTATAACGGATCTTTGAGATTATTAAAGAACTTTCTATTGATAAAGGTGACGAATTTGTTTTGTATAGATTCAAGTCTTTCAATATACGAGATATACAGGGGGTTCCAAATGACTGAAGCAGAACTGAGCTGGCTATTTACATAAGCCATATAAAGTGTACGATCAGAGTTAGTATTACGGAAGTTGTGACAAGTCCTGGTCAGAAATCCAAGAGCTTTGCTGGCTTTTTTTGCAATATAGTTAATATGCGAGTTAAATAATAGCTTAGAGTCATATAATACTCTCGAGCCCTTGAGTTCAGATGTTTTCTTTAGTTGCTGTTTATTTATGTGATATTGCTGGTGGTAAATATTTTTGTTTCTTGTAAATGTAATAGAGTGAGATTTTTTAAGAATAAAGAATAAAGTGTTTTTCTCACAGAATTTCACAAGATTATTGATGTCGTTCTGAATGAGAAGTGAATTGTTGGAACATGTCACAGTATGGAATACTTTCAAGTCGTCAGCATACATTAAAAAATCACAGTAGGAGAAACAACTAGATATATCGTTAATAAAAATGTTGAAAAGGAGAGGCCCCAGATGGGAGCCTTGAGGGACTCCGGAAGTAATATTGATGAATCTAGAAATAAATTTTCCCAGAGTAACTGCCTGAGACCTATTTGTAATATACGACTGTAATTTATTCATTCTACCGGTGTTGATTTTTAAACAATTATAATGTTCTACATAAGTCTTTCTCAGTGTAACATCTATTTGCAAGTGTTGGTATATACTCTGCTTACCAGAACATGAAAGGTGTGAAAAAGTGGTAATGTAATATTAATGAATCTAGAACTAAGTTTTCCCAGAGTAACTGCCTGAGACCGATTTGTCGAATGCCTTGCTGAAATCGGTAATGCCAGGCATCAACCTGGGTAGCCTTTATCCATGCTCTTCAAGTGATATTCAGTATAAATAAATAAATTGGTTTCAATCGAGTGATGTTTTACAAATCCATGCTGTTCATTATTGATTGAGGATCCAACATCAAAGCATATATAGTCACAAATGATTGATTTGAGAAGTTTGGAAATTAAGCAGAGTTTGGACGTCATTACTAATATTCAACAACAATTAGATATGTGAAATGTGGACTATTTTCTCTCAATTTGCAAGAGGCGTTTGACACAATTAGTCATAATATGACATTGAAAAAATTGAACATCATTGGTATTCAAGGGATCATTCATAGATGGTTTGAAACTGATGTATCTAACAGAAAACAGTTTGTATGTCTAGGAAAAAATGCCAGTTCATTGAAAATTTTCACTTGTGGAGTCCCACAAGGGTCTATTTTGGGTCCAGAAACTAGAAGTTTTGTTTTCAATAGAAGAAAAAACCTGATACATTGGAATTTGTGACTTGATCAATGAAAAAAGTAATGCGTTTGAGTTTTTGGTTTGTGTCTCACAGTTGAAAAATGTCCCTTTTTTGACGTTTAATCATTATCTTCAATGTATCGAGACGGAAGGATGCTGGCAAATTAATAATAATAATATAATATATTACAGGATATGCTTTACATTGTTCTGCAACTCAAAAACATAAAATGCCACAACGTCAGACAGATTGTACGAACATAAAAAAGAAAAGCCATCAGTCTATAAAAGGCTATAAGGAAAACTATTACATATTTTTTAAATTTTTTAAGGCTCTCACAGGATTTGATATTTTGTAGTGATTTATTGAAAAACTTCTGTTAGTGTTTGTCTATGATTAGGGTGACATATATTTACATTCCGCAAAGGGTAAGTATGATTTGATCCTGCTTCCAAGAACTTATCTTCATGTTTGAATAAGTACATTACACATTCATAAATGTATAGTGCATGTAGTGCCATTATATAATTATCTTTGCATTTGCCCCAACAAGATTGGCGGTACTTCAATTTGAACAAAGTTATTACCTTTTTTTGAATTCCAAATGCATTCGAGATGCCACTACAAGATCCCCAGAATAATATACCAAATTTCGCGGAAGATTCAACATTTGCTGCATATGTGATTTTTAATGATTTTTTGTTGAGATAGGTACTAATAATCTTTACACTGTAGCAGATTTGATTCAGTTTTTTCCTAAATTTATAATGTAGGTATGTCAGTGAAGATACTCATTGATTAAGTGTTTATTTGAATGTATACTAACAAAAGAATATTCAGATATATGAAATTTGTGTTATCAAAAAACCTGACAATCCACCTTTTTGAGTTGACAATTTTTTTATGATTTGAATTTGCTGCTTTGTTTACCACACATTTTTTCAATGAGCCAAGCATAGTGAAGTAATTGGAATGATGACATATTTAACAAACTGCCGCTTTTACTGAAAAGCCATACCCTGAATCAACGGTAAAAGACTTTTTTTGACAAAACTGAATCTGAAAGCTTTGGTATTCTTCTTGCTTGACGTCAATGACCTTGAAATTTGGTCCTTTTCAGCACACATCCCGGCAGAACTCGATGGAAGAAATAACTTTGAAGCAAGAACAGCTGCAGCAGAGAGAGGAGATGATCGAATGCCTGCAAGAAGAACTGGTCAAAGTGAGGTTGAGAGAAGCTGAAAACGACGCCTTGATTCGCGATTTGAGATCGAGGATACACGAATTGGAGGAAGACAAAAAGACTTTGAGAGAAATTACTCCCGACAATAGCGTAGCCCATTTGCAAGAGGAATTGATAGCGGTGAAACTGCGAGAAGCCGAAGCCAACCTTTCCTTGAAAGATCTGCGACAACGGGTTTCCGAATTGAGCGACCAGTGGCAAAGGCATCTACAAGTAAGAGAAACTGTTGAAATTTGATATTTAGTTTTGATAATGCGATTAATTTCGTTCCCGTTCGTTCAGATATCTTAGACCATGATAATGAATAGACACCTTTGTAATGATAAAACATGCAAAAACTTTTTGGGAAAGAAAGTTTTTAACTTCTACTATTCCATCTTGATACAAAAAAAAATGAGGGAATCTTCCAAAGAAAGGAAAGAGGTAATCAATTTGAAAATAAGTAACTCTATCCATGGATGGGTAGATCATGCAAAGAAGTAACTTTCAGACACAAACTGAAAGAAAATCCTCCTGAAACAGCTACTTTCACATAAACATTGAATTACACGAAAGAAAAAAATTCTTTCGAAACAAATACTTCTATATGAACACTGAATTATACAGAAGATACTTTTCTCTACTCATTTTGTTTTTCAAACATTCGTGGTGGAATAAAATCAGATATCATTCACATGAGTTCTACTTTAAATGAATGGTAACAAATTGCACTTACACGGAACACTGTCATCCTCGCTGGTATTCATCGATGTTTCGCCATAAGACACTTGCCCTAAAACTCTTCAGTACCAAATTGGATAACATTATAGAAAATACACACAATTCATTCATGAATTTCGATTTTTTAATGTCACGGAATAAGCTTGATCTGCTTATGTCATCGATGACATCGTAATGACATTCATTCACCTATTTGATTTAATCCCAGCCAAGAGGAATCTTACTTCGATTGAAGGGGTTATATCCAAGCATCCAAGAGTCTAGAGTCTCCACAAGTTTAAAGCATATTTTTGGATGCTTTTAAAAGTCTGGAAAAAGCAATGTGTCGCATCAGAACTATGAACAGTGACAAAAGTCCCATTTCAAACAGTCCATTGTATTCCTTTTCATGAATCACTCTGTTGAAATTTTCGGGAACTTCAACGAGAAAATTTTCCACCAGTTTCCACCTGAAATCATTTATGTGCTAGAAAGAACAGTTTGGATTTATTATATTGCTTGCTACAGATTATCGCATTATTATTTTTTAGTTGGATTCTAGAGATTTTTGACCTATTGTACTACATGTACTATTGTTTTTTACAAAATGTATTGTTTCAGAGTCATTTAACACAAGTACTCCTGTCGAAAAGTTGTATAAGAGAAATTTCTAATATTCAGTTCAATCATTTCAGGAACATAGGCAAGAACCGAAACCTACATCATCAAGTGACGCACTTAGTACTCCCAAGAAGTTACTGTTTTGGGAGCATCGTCATAATGAAACTCAAAAGTTGGAAGAAGAACTTATGACAACTCGAATAAGAGAAATGGAAACTCTAACGGAGGTCAAGGAATTGCGTTTAAAGGTAACATAATAACTTAAATGTCATCTTTACATTTTTGAAATAATCACTGTTCATTACAGAAGAAATAATTACAGTTCTCATCACTCCTGACTCAGAAATGTATTATAGCATGATCTCTTAAAATGTAATCATTTATCAATGGGTAACCCATTTTATGAATTTTCATTTGTATTTTTGTGGGACAACTAAGTTAAAACTGAGAAAATTAATGTATTCGTTCTACTGGGATTGATTTTCAAACAATTGTAATGTTCTACATAAGTCTTTTTCAGTGTAACATCTATTTGGTATATATATATATATATATATATATATATATATATATATATATATATATATATATATATATACCAAATAGGATATATATATATATATATATATATATATATATATATATATACCAAATAGGAATATATATATATATATATATATATATATATATATATATATATATATATATATACCAAATACCAATATTCTGTTTACCAGAGCATGAAAGATGTGAAAAAGTTGTATGTTTTCAGTTTGTTTCACAGAAAAATGTTACTTATGCTCCCCTAAAAATTCAGGAAAATGTGTCAAGAGTCAATGATGAGTCTTCATTTTTTGAGCAACTGAAGATTTAGTTGTGATAATATTTTGACATAATGGTGGAGCACCAATACTGTGACAAATTAAAGAATTAACTGTCTCAAACAAATTAATCACAAACTAATTTATTTATTGCAACACTTAGCAACTAACGCTTAATTTATTTCCACTATTTGAATTTCTTGTTTAACCGCTCGACTCACTTTTCGAATTGCCCTCTTGGGTCGGGAAGACGGGCTTATATCGGTAACGGTCCTTTCTAGAATTCTGTAGTCGGTTCGGTACTAGAATTTTACCGACTGCATTATTTCGCGGTGATGTCATGTGATTGTTCCATGAGTTGGCCGGCGTACTGGTCAGGGACGGCTTCAGATTCGTTACAATACCATAAACTTGGATTTAGCAATCACTATATAGTGATTAACTTTGATCAAGTGCTCTAGCATATAGAATCAACTTGTGATTTGTTTTCTAAGGCATTAGTGATGTAATTTCAATAAATACCTACGTTGGTTAATGTTGATATATTCTGGATGAATCCCTACTTTTCACTAATGGATAGATTTGTTTTCTAAGGCATTAGTGATGTAATTTTTATAAGTACCTACGTTGGTTAGTGTTGATATATTCTGGATGAATCCCTACTTTTCACAATAGAAAAATCTTCTATATTAAAGAATGTTATCATAGGTAATGGAATTGGAGACACAGGTTCAAGTTAGTACTAATCAACTCCGTAGGCAAGATGAGGAAATTAAAAAACAAATTGAAAACCTCGAAGCTGCTGAGTTGAGAGACCGAGAAGCGGCAGCCCGTCTTTTGGAGGAACAAAGAAGATATTCTGATCTTGAGAGTAAGATGAAGGATGAACTTATGAAGGCGAAAATTAGCGATGCTGAAAAGACACAGTGCGTCGCCGAACTTACTCAAAAAATAAGTCAACTCGAATTGAAGGTAGGTGGAATATTCAATTCATTGATGATAATAATTATAATAGTCTTTATTTATCCTTCTTCACAATAAATTTTAAAAGAATGGTTAGGTAGAGAACAGAAATATTACAGTCACAAGAGCAATATAGAACTGCCTATTCCCACAAGCTCCTTAGGGACTCAATTCAGGAGTATTTTGATGATACGTTCGACTCTTGATACATTTATGAACTAATATTTATTCGCTTAGTATATGTATATTTTTATGTTTTCTGTGATATTCATACATTTCAACTTGTTCTCATTTACCACTCGCCAACCTGAGCTCTTTATTTTATATCTTCATTTTTATTTATATTTGTTTGGATTGTAATACTTTGTCTATAAGATGTATTTTTCTTCTGACAATATAGTACATTTGATTTGATTTTCTCTTCCGAAAGTAAAACATCATAGTCACGGTTGAACTCATGCCTTTCTGCCAAAAAATTGTTTGCAAAAGTGGAATTGGTCTTCGCATTGATGATTCTACTATGTTCTTTTATTATTTGGCAAGAACGACAATTCAACTTATACACTCCTGATCCATCTGACACTGCAGTTTTGTCTTCATTGTTTCTAATAAATTTGCTTGAATAAATATTTGTTCTGTAAGCCACGTCCAAGTATTTCATGTCATGTTATAAACTATTTTCAAAGAGATATGGTAGCATTTTATGCTTTGATAACTAATAATAATTTATTTCAGAGCCAAGAAATAGCAACAGAGGGTGAACTCAGAATTCATTCGGTGGATGACAGTGATAAAGTGAGAGATCTTCAAGACAAAGTGGCAGATTTGCAGGCAGAGGTCAGTATTCCTATTGCTTGATTAAGTTTCTGCTAAAATCAATCTGACGCACTGTGTTTATAAGCACATGCTTCGCTTTTTTTCATTTTGTACATAACTTTTGAGTTTACTGTCAATTATCTTATAAAATTCAACATAATGAAAGAAATGATCATCATGAGCTATCTTTGAGAAAATATCAATGTCTATAGAATAATTTACTGATTTGTTTTTTGTTTTTAAAGAAATTGTTTATATAATAATCTTCCATTCTGAATAATTATTTCGTAAGTTCTGAAGTGAATAACATTATCAAATCAAATTTTAATTTTTTGTGAAATGCTACTAACAATTTATTCAGTTTCCCACGCCTATCACTAGCCCGGACACTGAGCCTTGGAGATGGCTCGAGTAAGTGTACAAAAGTTTGCTTGTTTTTGTTTTTAATCATTCGCATGTTTGTACAGTTAAGAGGGAATGATATGAGTGTTTATGTTTTTCAAAAAAGGTAGTACTGAGTAAATGCCCTTCATAAAAGCCAGAATGTCGCACATTCCGATTTATATTATGGAAAAGTATCAATAATTATGAAACCTCAGAATAGAAAACAGAGTCAATTTGAAAATTGTACGAGCGAAATTTAAGATGCAGGCATTTTTTACAGAAAACTTAACGTGTTTGAAGTACTCTGGGTTTTTAACTTTCTTTACAACCTGAGAAACGGATAAATCCAAATCAGTAAAGAATCTGCGCAAATATAACAACTGGCAAATTGAAAAGATCCACGATACTGATAACAACATAAAGTTTTGAGAAAAATTCTAGCATATTTTGATTTGGTAGATATTACATTTGGGAGAGGAAGGTTTGGAACTCAATCTTTTGGGATGTCTAAAAATTGTATGTGTATGAAGTTGGATTCTTTCAATCTCTCTGCATACAATTCAATAGCGTAAATTTCCGCTTGAAATTCTATCGCATAGGTTCCTAAGCAGGTTGATATCTCTGTCGTAGGTCTGCGACTGAAAAAACATGCTCCAGAACCGGAAGGTGTTTTTGATCCATCTGTGAACCAACAACTATCTGCTCTTAATAATTCCTTCTCCCGTGGGATCCAATCCTCTCTACTCGTGAATAGTACTTTATAAGGCAGTTCGTTGTTGACAGTTGGAGGCATAAAGTCAGAGATCATTTCCAGAATGCTGTGACTTCCAGTGTCAACCAACAGTCTGTTGCCCTCTGCATTAAATTGATTTGTGCGATTAGCAATATGCACAAGCCTGTACACAGTCCATCTAGCCTCTCTCTCCAGAAAAATGTGGAGAGGAGGTAGATCTAGAAGGATCTCCATGGCCGCTGACGGTTTGGTACTGATGGCACCACTGATAGCCAGACAAGCCTGTCTCTGTAAGCCAGAGACCTTTGCTTGGGCCGTTTTTTCTCAAGCCTTCGGCCACCAGGCAATTGCACCATAAGTGATCATTGGTCTGACAATCATCACATAAATCCAGTGGATTTGTTTGGAACCTAAACCCCAAGTTTTACCACACATCCTTCGACATGTCCATAGATACAGTTTGGCTTTGTGTAAAACTTTTTCCAAGTGAGCGTTCCAGGTGAAACTTTTATCAAGGATAATGCCAAGATATTTCACCTCCATTCCAAATGGAATGACCTCACCATTGAGGGAAAGTGGCGTTAGATCGTCCAAATTTCTCCTCTTGGTAAAGGGGATTAACACAGTTTTGCTGGGCTTGACAGACATCTGCTCCCTCAGGCACCAACTGTGAACGCTTTGGAGGATATTACAAGCTACCCTTTCCGACGTGGACCTTGCCAGGATGACAAGGTCATCTGCATAAGCTTGCAGTCAACTTTTCTTCTGTCTAGGGCATCAAGCAGACTATCCATCAGGAGCGACCACAGAAGAGGAGATAGTACCCCACCTTGAGGGCAGCCCCTGGTGACCCTGAACCTAATGGTTTCGCCTTGAAGAGTCGTAGTTGCAGTTCTCTTTACTAACATGGCATAGATCCAGCCAGTTATGGTCGATTCTATACCCTTCCTAGCCAGAGACAATCCTATAGATTTGCTATAGAGATGCTCCTTCTATATCAAGAAATACAGCAACCGCAAAATCCTTGTTGTCAAGGGATTGGGAAATTTTCTCAAGTTTTATTTTTTGGTACTTCGGGAGCTGTCTGACTTGTCCATTTAGTCCAAGTCTCCATAGAACACTGCAGCCTCTTGGGCATATTGCGTTTATTTTCCCATCTTCTCATGACACCTATTTCATCAGTCTCGTTCCCTGTACTAGTTTGTACGGGTTCCGTGTTGGATGTTCGTCATATTCTTCTGGACGTAATTTCGTAAGTCCATATATTGCCTGCCTCCTGTGATTCAGTGCCTCACATTCGCATAAGATGTATATCCCTTAGTTGCATAATCTGCAGCTGGGTCCTCGTTGTACAGCCTCATTTTATTCAGGTGTCCCCTAAGCGGACAATGACCGGTTAGTAACCCTTTAATTATTCTGAGCCGATCCCTACTATATTGAAGTAGTTCTTCGGTTCTTTTCTCGGACGGTTCCCTACCTCAACCAGGTTGTTTAATGCTAAATCTGTTGATTTGCCGGTTTGATAAGCATCCTGGTGGTTATTCAGGGGAGATGCATATAATGCTACCCTCCTGATGTGTTCGTCCAGTATCCTCTCAAGTTCTTTCAACAGGAAGGATGTAAGGCTGATTGGTCGCACCGATTTAGGGTCTCTCCGATCCACTTTAGGTATGTATACCACCCTTGCTGCCAATCAACTAGGTGGTATATAGTTTCACGCCAGACTAGCTCTATACAATTTTGTGAGAACAGGTAAAATTATTTCCAGTCTGTTTTGAAGAAGAGCTGGAAATATATCATCCTCTCGAGGAGATTTGAAGGGCTGAAAATACTTGATAGCTCATTCAACTGCCGGTGCTGTGATAACCTTCTTTGCAACGTCCCAATCATTCTTTTTTGGGCGTTTAGCGCCCGCGAAGATGGGAGCTGTTGTTATCAAGAGTCAGATTTCCAGAAAAGTGGTTTTCTATCAGAAGCTCTAACGTTTCTTATCATGAATGTTCCATCGGGTCGTTTAAGCGACTCGATTTCAGCATTCGGCTCTCTAGAGAGAATCTTGTGAATTCTTGTGCGGCGAGGTGAATCATTAATTAGGTAGAAGGTCATATGAATCAAATTGTTATTATAAAGATACAGCATGATGACTGTCAGTTAGCCATATTTTGGGAATCAATAGGATTCATATCCTGAAAATTGGGAAATATAGGTTTCTCAATATGATTTATCCAATGAAAATAATGGTGTTTTTCGAACACTTTCGGTTATACCGGATGTTGGTACCAACTTCCTTAATTCAAATGTAACACCCTTGATATTTTCACATTTTTGAATACGTGGCATAATTCTAATGTGGCTTTATGTAATACTACGCTATTATTGATTCATCATCTTGTAGAAGTAACATTTCCAAAAAAAAAACAAGGTGTTCAGAATCGATGACTTCTGAATATATTAAATGGGCCAAAACTCAGTTTTTTCAAATGGAACACCCTGTATCTTAGGATAGTTTTGAAATTCCGAGATGATTTTGACTCATTTTCATGAAACATATACAAAAATCAACCGTTTACAAGATATTTCATAAGCATGTTTTCATAAGCAAGCCTTCAGTGTATACCTTGGATCTTCATGGAACTTTGAATGTTTTTATTCATATTGATTTTGGGAAATGAATCCTTTTTTGATAACAATTACTTCTTTTTTTTATCAATTTCAATGTGTACTCATCTTGCAATAGCCTTCGGTCCGGCAAAGTTGAAAACCCAGAGAGGTTCATGAAATGCTGTTTGTATTGTAGTGATCTCAAAATTCGATCTGTACAATCAGCTTGAAAAAAGCTGATGATGAAATTTTTGAAAAAAATCCTGAAGCAAATTTACCATCCGAGGGGTATGCAACTTTAAATTTATTTGGTGAGTTTTTGTTTTGATTATCGTCCTTCTGTAATGGCTCGTCATTGAGGTACTTATGTTGATGGTAACTTGACAAATAAATTAAACTTGCGAAAAAAAATCGGAAATCTCTGGTGGTAATTCACGAACAATTAACACTCAGTGTTTTTTGCAAGATAGAATGTAGTGGAGTGTTCCGATTGCCTGCTAGGAAAAGTTTTGGCGGCATGCTAATTTTTTTTTTTTATAATAAATTTATGTTCCTCAAGCGTTCAATCCCATCGGTAGTTTTTTTTAAACATTTTGATCATCTGTTGAATATTTCAGGTCTTGAGACTAGAAAGAGGCGGTACAGGCTACGGAGGCGGCCGCTTGTCAGGAGACAGATCATCCTCAATCGACAGCACAGAAGACGACTCCAAACTTGTTTTGGAGGACCCAACGCTTCGATTGAGTATCTCCGACTCTCCGACTACGTCACCTCAAGAGCCTAATTTTTGTGAAATATCTAATACGAAAAGAAATTTAGATTTAGCCCCCAACATGAATACGCACACAGCCGTAGATGTACATAATAGTGGAAATAACATGCCACAAGTCTGACACGATAACTGAAAGTTTGTGTTAGGTGAAATTGAATACTATGTTTCTGCGAAATGGATATAATGTCTGTGGTATCTAAAATAAGATGTTTTGAAAGAGTTGAAAATATGGTTCGAGATCGGAAATATACAGAGGTATACTACTCACAATCGATTTATCGTTCTTTAGTCAAATTGATGGATAGAAAGGTTTCACTGTGAAAGGTAGGCAATTTAAAAAATTATTTGTGGTTCGTCTTGAGGCAGCTAACACGATAAAATTTTGAAACTTGATTTGGTAGCAGATAATGTGATGTATCTGTATTTAACATATTAGTGTATTCAAGTCAAATATAATTATTTGAAAACGCACACCTTTTTTTAGGGCATTATCCCTCGATTCTCTCATAATTTTTGTAATACTTAGCTTTCTAGATGGTTTTTTAAAACTCTAGGTGACAGTGTGTGTTTGTACGTATTTTATAGTTGCCGTTTCGAATGCATTCAAATGCTCGTGATTAAAATAATGAATTAGTGATATATTGGAATAATTGAAATTGATTTGATAAAAAAATGGTGCAGGGTTTGTTATGATATGAAGTATAATTTATCAAAAGACCAACTACTAAAATAGAGAGCTGAAGTCTACGAAACGATTCAACGAACATTTTCTACTCCAGTTTATTGTGCTTTGAAAATGTTTACTTATTGTATTTGTGGAATCGATCACAGGGTTTTTACAAATATATTTCATTCTTTCGGGTTTTGAAAAAGCTTGATTTGAAGTGTTGATAGTATTGTTACTTTCAAAATAAGTGGACTAATATCTTGACCGAGAATAAAGGTATTATATTACTTTCCTTCCCACATTTCCTGTTTATCCGTGATCAGATGTAGAACATTGTTTTTTCATCAGCGCTTGTAGAGATTTTTCCAGCTTTCTCTACAATTCTGAGAAGGAATGTGGGGAATTTGGTCGATAGTTGAGAAATCTTTTCTAAAAAAAACATTCCGAGGCAATATTAGTAAAACTTCAATTCAATGTGAACATGAAATATCTAAACATGTCATCTGCATTTTGATTCAAACTTGTTCTCTAGCAAATAACGTTCAGTTTTTCAAATATCTTATGAATTGTTAGAAATATAAATATTGAATGTTAGATTTAGATTCGCTATTATATATGTTTAGACACCCATTAAAGATGAAGTGTTCCAAAAATTGGCCATACACATTTTAATAATTGAAAAGTCAAAGTTGATTGTAGATACTTGTCCAATCTAAGTTTTTTTTTTAAATACCGACTACTAATGTTGGGAGAAACTTTAGTTTGAATTTGATTCATGTATAATGTGTAATGGCCAGTCTATAAAATCATTTGAATATTGATGATTCCAAGGTAAATAGTATGATGTTCAGTAGTAGCATTTATATCGATGGTAAAATCATAATCAGTGCAATATTTTGAAGATTTTTACAAGGTGAAATTTTGGATAATTTACAGAATTCTTCGTGTCAAATTATGGAGATAATATTGAACTATAACAAATACCCATGTGACTGTGATAGAATCATTAGTCCCACAGTCATTGATAGTATTTACCTGATTCATTCTTAAAATTCGGTATATTATTTTCAATTGCTTTCAGCTCTTTTGAAATATGTATACAAAGTATATTTTAGTTTTTAATGTTGTGTAAATTTCTGAAACTCATTTGTTTTTTCATTTAAAAAAGTATTTTGAGAATGTACCAAATGATCAGAAAATTTATCAAGAATGTTCTCTCTTAATTGCTTGATATTAATGTCATTTTATGGCAGAAAATCAGAAAGTTATCAATTGTTATGATTATCTTCCCTTCAACTACTTTTGTTTGTGCAATATGTTTTCTAATTTTTTATTTTATTATAAATGTTTTCGCGCAATTGTAAGGTGACTTGTGTAATTTTTTTATGACTTTTATGGTTTTAAACTTTTTATATACATTCCAAAAACGAACCACTTGAGCTGTGTGGGGTTGAAAATGGTAATTTGTTAAAATAAATGTTCTAATACTCTGAAATACAATATCAAATATGTTAATACATGCTGAATGTGATTATCCCATTTTGTTTTTATTTTGATTCATGCATTTATTTTCGTAACAACCTACTTAAGCAATAAAGTATTATTATTGTATTGAATTCATTGTCTAATTATTTTTCTAAAAATTAAATTGTTATTTATTTTCTCAATAATTTATATTTATTTTTACAATATATTTGTTTAACAAACATCATGGTCATTTTATTTAACTTCTCTGTAAACCCCAGAAATGATGGTATCTGTTTGTGGTTGGGTTTAGTGTATAAAACATATTTTTACAGTTCGCAAATATTACGAGGTTCTTCCATAATTGACATAATACCAGTCTTTGAAGAGCGCTTTGAAATGCACGAGTTGACCAGGGTTGAACTTGTGGAAAAAAGGTTAAGTGAAAAACCCAAAAAAAATATGAAAAATATTTTCCTACAGTCCCTTTTCAATCAATCAAATATACTTCATTGTATGAAGATAAATCTTATTGACAAAGTCTTGTAAATATTTTTGTAAGTACCAAAATCTTTATAAAAAACATACAATAAAATTGAACAAATACCTTATATACAGTGCATTTCATTATTGTCCCCCCCTTTTATTTTTTAAACGGCTCAACTCAAAAAATTGAAATTTGGGTTAATGAAATTAATGCATGAATAGTCCATTTTGAAGTAACATTGACAGATGAAACTTTCAAGATGGCGACTGTGCGCCATTTGAGAAAAAATTAAATAGAAAAGGGGGTCTTGTGACACATCTTTCTGAAGCTCCTGACAAATGCTTCACAACCCTACAATATAATGTAAAACTCTTCAATTACTAAAAAATGGCGGAACTTTTAATAATTGCCTGAATACATTGACATTCAACTACATAATATGAGATAATAAGCTTGAGGTCAATTCAGAAGATGCTTGAAATGGTTGCCTTGAACTTCTTGACATATGAACAGCCTATCCGATATTTCACTCCAAACATTTTCGAACACTGTAACGTCAATATCTCTACAAATATTCATTATTCTCTGCTGTATATCCAGTATTGAAGCAGGTTCAGTTTCGTACACCTTTTGCTTCAAATAGCCTCATTAAAAAAAGTCGAAAGGTGTCAAATCTGGCGAGCGGGCTGGCCATTTTGTAGGACCTCGACGGCCAATCCAATGACCGGGAAAAGTAGTATCGAAATAGTTTCTTACTTGTCTGGAGTAATGTGGTGGTGCTCCATCTTGTTGGAATACAATATCCATATCGAATTCATTGGGATTCGCTTTGACGATTTCAGTGATGAGAGGGTCAACAGTAGTTTCCAGTATATTCAAATACAGTTCCCCTGTTGAATTTTGATCAATAAATGGAGGTCCTACAATATGGTTTCCTGATATTCCTGCCCAAACGTTAATTTTTTGTGGATATTTTCTGGATATTATTCCGGAATGGACGGATGACCTGGGGGCTTTTTGTTATGTACACTACCGGTAGTTGTGAATTTGGATGCAAGTTCGCTCAAATATTTTCTACAGAGAGAACAATTCGGAAACGTTTCATTGAAAATCCTTTGAGTCTCGTGAAAGTTACGCGTCGCACCGTAAATAAAAATAGCTTCAACTTTTCTTCCAATGGACGAGAATTGACCATTTTAGAGATTGTTAACGTGGTACCTTTCTACTAGTAAAACCGAAAAGTAAATGAGAATATTCTAACTGAACAATGATGTCAATTGTCGTACTGACATTTTTTGTCGTTTTTATAAACAAAAAATAACTTAACAAACCTTATCGTGTTGTTGGAATTGCCATATGGCAGATAAGAAGGAATATTTATTGAAATATCGATATTAATGTGTTTGTCTTCATGAAATTATTAAATGTTCCGCCATTTTGTAGTAGGTGAAGATATTGACTTCATATTCTAGGGTTGTGAAGTATTCGTCAGGAGCTTCAAAATGATGTGTCACAAGACCCCCTTTCCATTTAATTTTTTTCCCAGATGGCGCCCAGTCGCCATCTTGGAAGTTTCATCTGTCAATTTCACTTCAAAGTAAAGTATTCATGCATTAATTTCATCATCCCAAATTTCAATTTTTTGAGTTGACCCGTTCAAAAAATAAAAGAGGGGGGCATTAAGAATATGCACTGTATAAACAGGAAAATGAGAAATTCGGAGGAAGAGAGAGCTATTCAACTAGAAATACCAAGTGTGGGTTCGTTAGAATCTGATATTCCAGAACTGTACCAATAGACCCTATTAACAAGTAGCATTTCAACTGCATTTCTGAATTTGTTGAACACTGCAATTTCTTTAATTCAGGGTGGAAGTTGATTGGAGAGTTTGATCCTGATAACCGAGTCCCTAACTAGGGAGCTCGGAGAATTGACAGTTCTGTGTTACTGTTGTGGCTATGAGAATTGTATGAAGCAAGTAGGGTTGCACACATCGAATAATTTTTCTTTGATAATAATAATAATTTTATTAGTCTTTAGAAACACACAGGTTTTAGACTCGTCAATACAATTTCTAAAATAAGTTTGAGAGGATGGGATTCGTCAATACAGTTCCTATAAGACGCTTGTAGATGCATTATTCTTACAAAAAAAAACAAGTTAATAAGATGAAATTCTTATATCATAAAAATTGACTAAAATGTAAATCCACGAGTATTTTACAAATTATAAATCACCAAAAAAAAATTGGTCGACATTTTTCATCTTAATTGGCAGAGATTATGCTTCTTACTGCAGATTTTTCAATGACAAATATTCTATCAAGACATACCTTTGATGCATTACTTTTTCATTCAGTCCTAAGGACTGCGGAGGAAAAACGACTGCTCGCAAGTGGGAAAAGACATAGTCGTAGAAACGTCGGAAAGAAATCATTATTGAAGCAGTAGATGTTTTTGACTGTCAAATAATTAGTTTCATTACACCATTTTGAAAATTTGAGCGACACCATCATGACTCAAGGTTTTCTTTCTATCAGTTTCTTACTGAGCAACGATGGTTTAACAAATTCATCGGAATTCAACTTTGCATGCAATTTTTTTTGTGACGAAACAAGAATTCATGTCCGATTATATATTCATATCTTTTTATAAGGTGAATTATAATAAAATTACCTATAATTCAACGCCAGGAGTAGATATAAAATAATTGTATATCCACCCATTTTCCAAAAAAATCCATTTTTATTACCAGGAATTATGTTGTATGAAAGTTCATTAATAATTTCTCCATCAACCAAGCACCACATATCAAATAATATGTATAACTGAAGTAGGTATTTTCAGTTTTATGAAATTTTGGTAACCCCAAGTAATGCTATTATTTTGGTTTTGGGATATATTTCCTTTTAATTGTAATTGTTATCTTTCCTTAATAGGATTTTCGGAAAACAATATATATATATATATATATATATATATATATATATATATATATATATATATATATATATAGGTATTGTTAAATTGAAATCAATGTGGGAATGATCAAAGAGTACTTATCTATTTATTTTATATATATATATATATATATATATATATATATATATATATATATATATATATATATATAGATATGTCAAGCGACAGTTATGAGGATGTGGTGTGACACAACTTTTTATAGATCGTATATCAGGACGGTCCTCACAAAATGGATCGGTTGTTGTGAGGACTCCGAGTCGATATGTTTCAATGTTGAGTATATTTTCATTTAATAATATTACAGATCCTAAACTAGTCGCAAATAGTTCAGTTGATTGTTTCTAAGTTGCAAATCAAGAAATACAGCCAAAGCTGTGATTGAAAATAATTCCAAAGCAGTTGCAAATATGTTCGATTATTTTTCAAGTTGCGAATCGTGAAACCCAGATTTCCATCATCTAAGACTGTGATGGTAATGGAACAAACCAGCCCCGAAAATGCAATTAAGAACACATTTTTACGTTATTTAGGATGATGATAAAGGCTAGAGCGGTTATCATAGAAAAACTGCTTAAGTTGAAATGACTATTCAGAGTATGATCATGCTGAATATTATTTATTGTTTTTATCATGAAGTTTGTAACCTAGAAAGCAAAATCTTGGTGAAAAGGCCTGACTTTTCATCAATTTAATTGATTGTGTTTTATCTATTGAATCTATTAATACTAAATATATCTCCGCTAGAGATGATCAGTTATGATTCATATTAATAATTATTATTGTTGACATCATTGAATCTACAAGAGATATCGACAGACACAATCTCTAAGTTACATTACTAAACAGTGACAAAGTACAAATATTTTTACAACAAAATTAACAAAAAAATTGGACAAATGAGTAGTATAATTCCAAAACAAGCTAGCTCCACTTTCAAACTTTTTTTACCTATATTTGTTTTTAGATAGTCTATGTAAATTCTCATAGTTAATTCTGTTTGTTTTTTGCCTAAAACCGCAAGCTCCCGAATTTGTTCCAAAATCCGCCAGCTCCTTTCCTTCAAAACCCGCTAAATTAATTTTTTTATATTTAAATGCATATTTATCTTCTTTTTTATTAATTAAATTAAATAAATCATGGTTATATACCAATTTGAATGACATTCCCTATTGGAATAATTAAAATTCATTTAGACAGTTACTCGGGAATAGTATATACACTTTCTTTGCTTTTTATCAAAATATGTTCCCTGTGGAGTTAGCGGATATTGGAATTAGATAACTCAAATATCAAGGAACATAATAGTATTTTTCAATGAAGTAAAAACAAAGATTAAGCATATCCTTCTTTGTTTTGAGTTTAAATGCTCTCAATGGAATTCAGGTCAACCGGGAGATAATTGAATAATTTGATGACTCTCTACCCAGCTCCTCTGTCAAATAAAAAATTCATTAATTAATTGTTAAAGATTAATGAAGAAAGTGTTCTATGTTTTGGAAGTTGCAAACCTTTTGAATAATGTACGGATGACGCACATTTTTAAGTCGCGTATCTTGAAAACGGTAAATACTATCAATAATACATTTTTTGCAGTTATAGATGTCAATCACTATGATGAAAGAAAAAAGGCATACGATTTCATTAAACTGAATTATAGTATTCAACTGAAGAATATTAAACTACTCTCTCCACACCAAATTCATGCATGTATCCCTAATGCCGGGTCCAGACCAAGCAGACAAAAAGTGAACACGATTTTGAGACAAAAACACGACAAAATTGCAACAAAATATTAGGTATTCAAACAAGACAAAATTGAGACAAACTGTCCACACCACAACGACAAATGTGCAACACAATTTAGTTGATGGGAATTCGTTGTTTGACCATGTGGCGTTTCCACCAGGAGGAAAATTCAAAAAATGAAGATTTATTGCTAGCCGCAAGTTGTTATATTCTTCTTTCCTCTTCATCCAATGTTGGGAAAATGAAACGCAAACGTTTTTTGATGAGACCAAGCTTAAAAAAAGCGAGGAAGTTATTCCATTAATGAATTGTTAGTTCAGTTAGGTGAGGATGATATTGGACTAAGTGGTGAGATTCGTTCAAACTTTAAGAATTTTCTAAGAATGTCCACCGAAGATTTCGAGAATCTGATATGCCCTGTTGGTCCTGCAGTTGCCAAAAGACATACCAACTACAGAAATGCTATAAGTGTAACAGAAAGGTTAGCAATAACTTTAAGATTTCTATCGAGGCGAATCCTACCACAGCCTCATGTATCTTTCAAAAGTATCAAAGCAGTCCATATCTGTAATAATACCTGAAGTTGTGAAGCTTTAATTAACAGTCTTAGTGTTTATGTAAAGGTATGTATAACTTTTGTACGTAATTGGTTTGTGTTAATATGCTGTAACATAAACTGATTTACTACCTGGTCACCTAGTTTTGTCAGCGCGCACCGTCCACACTGCGCCGACAACTTGTCGTAAAATATGTAGACAAAACAGAGACCCTTTGATCTTTACCGACTGGCGATGGGACTTGCAACAGTCTCAGAATTTGGAAACAAAACCCAAATAAGACAGAAATGTATCGGATTTGTCGCCACTTTGTCGCGAAACATGAATGTTCTTGTCTTGTCGTTGTTTTGTCTGCTTGGTCTGGACCCGGCATAATAGCCTAAGCAATTATGTACATTTTCCCTCTTTATTGACAAATGACGTTTTGTCTTATGCGATTGGATTTCAGGATTTTCAGTTGTATTTTTGCATTTTACCGAGGATTTGATCTATTTATAGCATTCAAGATGTGCCATAAAAGGCAGAATAACAATGCAATTGCCATGCAGCAATTAGGGTAGTAACATATTATCAATCTTTTAACCTGATAGGCTGATATCCAAAATATTTTGCATGAATTAAGTTTATATTTGGTAGCGACATTGGGTTTCAATTTGAAATGACGAATAACCCATCTTCAATAGATATTCCAACTCTACAAAAATGTAGTAAATGAGGATTTAATTTAATAAATAAGTCCTATCCTGATTTTCTTCTAGATTCTCCATCTTGGCCTGATTTTATTGATTGTGAGAGATGATCAGATTTCTATGTATTTATAAGTTAGTTTAGAGATGTTTTGCCAACGACATTTCGATTTTAGTTATTTTTGTAAAGCTTGAGTAAATAATTATAGATTTTTCAAAGGATTATCTCAGGACATCATAGCCAAAAAATTTACTCCTATTGGTAAAACAACTATAGTTATTACGAATTAAAACAAAATTTTACTTTGTGAAATATCTTTTTCTTTAGTTTTTATTCAATTTGTATTATTAGGTAGTAATATTTAGTTATAACAATTGAAAATGTTAGTTTAATGGGTAAAAACTTGAATAAATACATGTCTGGTTGACATGTATTTATGACATGTTGACATGTCTGGTGATGTCTGGTTGAAAAAAACCAGACATCACCAGAAGATGGCAAATGAGACTTTGCCGAAACGTTGTGAAAATAATCCTTATGGGGAGAAAATACACAGAACACGGAGCGAAACGCGAGAAAACAGCTCATCATATATATATATATATATATATATATATATATATATATATATATATATATATATATATATATATATATATATATATATATATATATATATATATATATATCTTTTGAAAAACAATACTCCCTCGGTCCATTGCTATCAGAGGAAACAATTTTTCGAACTGCTCAATTTTTTTGCAGTCATATCGATAAATACTATCTTTAAAAATTATTTTCTCGCATACTGGGTGATGCCAACCAAAGTAATATTTTTTATATAGAACACCCAGTATTCCAAGTTATTAAAAAAAAAACCTATTTTGCAGACAATATTATTTTATTTCACCATCCGCATGCCTACAGCAATTGATCGAAATCCCAACTTTCGGAAACTTCACTACATTTTTTATCAGAGGTACACTATCGGAAAAACTGATATTTTACAAATTATACCAAGTTTTGGTAGTTTCTCCAAATTTTCTCAAAACCTCTGTTGCGATTACTCTTCATAAAGGTAGAGATATTGGTATATCTTCTAACTTCCAACCTATTTCCTTGATAACAACACTTGGTGATCGAAACACGTGTCGAGGTGTTAAAATTCTAGGATGTCGTAGAAAAATAGAAAAATGAAATGACAGGACAAGGGAAACTACCGAAAATTCTTCATATGATTTAATCATAAAAAAAGGAACTTCCATTTGAAAAAAGTCACTTTAGGCGGTTTATTAAATTTCATTTATATTCTTCATTATTGATCACCCTGTTCCTCTACAAGGAACCCGACCAAAACATAGTGATGGTTTCCTTATTGGAAAAATTGATAATTATTGTAGGATCTGCAAAAATCATTTTTGACATGAAAACCTTGACGTCAAAAACGGTTAGACTTAGGTACAGGACATTAAACACAAAAGTATTTAGATTCTGATGTAGAATCCCAAAAAGTAATAATATACAGGGTGTTCCATTTGCACCACTTGCAAAGAAAGCAACATATAAAGAGCCCTCTATATTCTGGAGCACATTTGTTCAATTTTTTGCCTGAAGACTTGAAACTCATCACCAATATGAAACATTTCAAACTATCTTTGAAATAGTTTCTCATCCACCATGCCTTTTATTCATT
The DNA here is from genome assembly GCF_025532065.1 of Leptinotarsa decemlineata. Lineage (NCBI taxonomy): Eukaryota > Metazoa > Arthropoda > Insecta > Coleoptera > Chrysomelidae > Leptinotarsa > Leptinotarsa decemlineata. The sequence continues at coordinate 8,898,694 of NW_027412529.1, forward strand.
AGACGAGTATAAAAAACGTAGCGACTAGGCAGTTTTGTTTCAATGTATTTTAACATGTGTTTATATTTAAATATAATATATTTGTTTAATATATTTTATTTTATTCATATTATTCTTAATCAATTTGTAACGACTAGAATGTTCGTGATGTTTTTTTTTCTTAATGTTTATATAATGAGAATTTTTCCCTCTTTATGTACTGTGACTTATCTCATGTTGTAAAGCAACCATAAGAGATTAAATAAATATCTATCTATCTATATCTATAGGTTCGTTCCAACCAGCGTCAGAAACAGTTTCTGACAGTCAGGATTCTGCGCAGTAATGTGATTGCGTTCCAACGTGAGTTTCCAACCATTAGTAAACTATCAGTTTTCTTTTCCATCCAAGATTCAAACCTGTTCGAAATCTATCAGAATGGTTTGAGGATTATCTTCTAACCATCAATCTGACGCATGCGTATTCCGTATTACTGTTTCTGTTTTATGTTCATGCAACTTACAAACAACATAACCAGAGACATAACCTGCAAACATTGTTATAAAATAAATTATGTATTTGCTGGCGCAGGAAAAATTGGGAATTCTTTAAGTGAACATCTTTAATTACACAAATTAATTATTACGGTGACCTCTCAGTTCCATGTTGATAAGTAAATAGAATAGAGATATAAAATACTGCAACCTTCTTTTACTTTCCAGAAATACACTTGATTAGATTTATTTTTAAAGAATTGAAGGGGTTATATTTTTAGGAGTGACATTCGTTGTGGAATGTCTGAAATACAAACTGAGTAGAGAAAAGTATCTTCTGTATAATTCAGTGTTCATATAGAAGTATTTGTTTCGGAAAAAATTTTTACTCTCGTGTAATTCAAGGTTTATATGAAAGTAGCTGTTCAACGATTTACAAACAGTTGGAAATCTGTTTGTGACTCAAGGTTGGAACGAACCTTATCTATCTAAAATAATGAAGTGACAGCTATTTCCGGTATAACCGGAAGTGCGGCTATTTTGAAAATATATTAGCTGAGTTGCCCCCATTGACTTCAGTATATTGTCGAATTTTCAGATTCTTTCTGATTATAGTTTTCCCATTATCGATCGATGCAGTTCCTGGAGATTCATATTGAATAGAAATATTCACTATTGGCACCATATTGCAACGTTAAAACTATTCTAGCTGACCTGCACAATTATTCCGACACAAATTGAAGCTGCGGACAAAGTTATTGAAGATGTGATTGGTACAAAAGAAAAAAATCAAAATCCGGTAAATAAGCATATATATGTGAATAATAAATTTTACTCATTCTTTGCAGAGGTGGTCGAAAATAACTTAGGAATAAATATTGATGAATAAAAATAAAAAACGAAATAATGTTTTTCTATTTTTATTAACCATCAGTGATTTGATGACATAGAACATTTGCGTCGAATGAATTCAGTCAATTAATTCAACAGGACTTAAGGCGATCCGAACAACAGAACAGATTCAACCTAAGACGATACGATGAAAGTATCTAAATTATCGCTTATATAAAAACTGGTAATACACGGTATCTTTTTCTGGCCAGGGGTCATTTCGCTTACAAACAATCAACTGAAATAAATAAATATACAACTATTTACAAAACTCCCCAGAGTTGTGCCCACAAATAACGGGTGGAAAGACAGCAAAACCAACATAGTGAGCTAATGGGTCGCTAGAGTGGTTTTTCCGCCCGGAATGTTCAGGTGACACACAACTCGAAGAGAGGAATTTTGCAGGAAAATTTTTCTAGAAAGGTCGACTGAAGTGTTGATGATCTATGAGCGATTTTTGTGGCGAGATGGAACAAAATTAAACGATAATTTTCTTTATTTCGTCGTACATAACTAGTACTATAGCTCCACCAGTTCCACGAAGAATGTTGGAGAATGCTCCCTTGAAGAAGGCTCCGGCACCCTCAGTCTTAGCGATGGTCGCCCAGCAATGAGCTGTGCTTTTGTAGACAACTTCGGCCTTCTTACGTCCTGACTGCATCATCATACGCCTACGCACGGTATCGAATGGATAAGAAATAATACCGGCAACAGTTGTGACAGTCTGAAAAAAAAATAGGACATGAGAATAATTCTTCCGTTTTAATTCTAGCGTTTTTTTACACCATGTAAGTATATGTGAATAATGTGAGGACGAATCAAAACTCTACGAAAACACAGAAAATGGTGAAATGACATTTTGTACTTGAACTTCTCCAAAGTATTGTTCGTTATTGAAAATGTAAATGCATGTGTGAAAATATCATTGGCAAAAGCAATGCTTTGATGTTATACAGATATTTGGAGATGAAATATTTGTCAGGGTTAATAATGTGGGAATTGTGAGAGGTAGAGGATCTGGTCTTTGTCTACAAGAGGCCTTCATTGAAATTCTTCTCTAATGAAGTTGGAGGAATTTGTTCAACCTTTGGTATTTTTTTGAGATGAAATATTCCTTTTTCCAGTATTTTTAACTTCTTATCTCTAGTAACTAATATTAGGTTAACTAATTGCTAATGCAAACTATCAAGACCAGGTATGATCCGAATAAGTGATGGTGTTTTGCAAATAATACAGTGTAAACTAAAAGGTTGATTGTATATCAAAACTGTGAAGAACGTAAAAAAAATCTTTACCTGTGCAATAGCCCAGGAAATGATGATTGGCGTATTCTTAGGATCGGGAAGGATTCCTTTAGCTGTATCATAGAAACCAAAGAAGGCGGCACGGTAAATAATGATACCTTGAACAGATACACCAAAACCACGGTACAACCCACCAAGACCATCAGATTTGAAGATTTTCACAAGGCAGTTACCCAACCCGGAGAATTCACGCTCTCCTGCTCCTTTTCCTACATCGGCGGCTAACCTGGAAATAATGGGAAAATAAAGGTAATAAATTTACACCAAGAAGTAAATTTTCTTTATACTAAAAGTTGTTTTTGCTCTTTTTATATGCATAGATACGTATTACTCAGTATGTTCATCAAGCTGATATTACTCTTCTTTAAAAAAGCCAAAACACTATTTCTCAAATGAATATTAGATAAAGCTATCAGAGGTTAAACTAAACTGACATCGACATGCTTATTAAAATATAGTTTGCACAATTCGAAAAATAGATTGTATTGTCTTGCTCTCATTAGATTCATGCATCAGTATAGAATGAATCCGAGACGGACATAATTCTGTAAACGATTGTTTACTAAAGGTAACTTCGATATTTCGGAAGTCGACCCTGATGTAAGGATTTTTGGGATTGATAACTAAATTATATTTCAAGACGAATTCATTTGTCGCACAAATCCTGGCTTCTAGCCATTCCCGAAAGTTTGAATTTCGCCAAAATTCTGTTGTGAAATCTGTTTTGGAGATTTCTAATAAAAGCCTATGAAATTTCGGAAATATTCCCAAAAAAAAAAGATAAAATCAATTTCATTTGTTCGTTCTATGATAAAATGGTTCATTCATCAGGAAGTTACACCATTTCGAAGGAAAATCGAAGTAAAAGAAATGACTGTGACGTCACTACGATTGAGACTTGGCACATTCCAAAATGTATCTAATTTTTGTAAAACAGAAACAAGTACATGAACGGATATACAACATAACTATTCAATTAGTTAGATAGGCTATTCAATTAGTAAGATAGGCTATTCAGTAAGGTAGGCTATTCAATTAGTACTTGTCACATATATATCTTTTGAAAAATGTGAAAATTGTAATGGGAAACTTCATACATTTGTAGAAAGGACAAATTTATTAGTTCATTCCGATAAAGTTACTGCGTAAATTTGAAGTATTTTCACGAAGAAAAATGTTCTATTTATCAGTAACTTCATCACAATTTTTATATTTTTCAGATTGTCAAAGGTAAAAATACCCAAAGAAGGTCGATATAAAGGCTTCGTTTCATAATATGAAATGCTCCCTAATTTCGGAAGGTGACAATGTCGCACACACAGTTAGAACAACAAGCATTCATGAATAAGAATAGGAAGAAGAAAAATGAATTATGCAAAATAAATACGGTGTGTTCATATCAAATTTTAGTGACGTCACGGCCATCGTTTTTACTCGATTCTGAAAGGACAAAAAAACGAGGTACTTTACGTGAAGTTGTCATCTATATGATTATCCCAATATCAGTGTACAGGATACATTGAATAGTGAAAGAGGTAAACTGAAAGAGGTAAACATTATAATTGCATTAGATACATTTCCTGAATACAAGCAAACAACGCTACGCTCATGAAATTACTTTAATTTTTACATTAGGTGTGAATGGGGAACGGTTATGATGATACTCCATTCACTGGATTAACTCACAAAATTCTCCGTAAATTAGACCGAAAACTTTTCGAGAAAACTCAGTGAACTGAGTTCTCAGATATTATATAATACCAAACGCACATTTATATGGATATGTAGATAATGTGAACCTGAAAATTCATTTCTCGTGACTGATATAACCCGATCACTAAATGGTTATTATACTGTGTGATTTTATGAACTGATGCCAAATAAAATTAACGCCAATACGTGAGGATGATCATCGGGTAATAGTTACCACCCTATATTTTGTAGTTAGCTAGAAATCTCTTCCCAATGACGTAGTTGTTCCAGTTTTATTTCTGTGGTAGTTTTGACGAACTAACTCGAGCAGAACATAACCTATATCTACCTTTTGTTGTATTGATGTAACTTTCACTTGTTTATGCTGGACTTCATGAAATTGTAAACTTGGACAGGTTAGATAGTGAATGAACATAAAAAAAATGCTCGAAATCAATTTGATATTTCGATGGAAAAATCAAACCCTCTCATTATGGTTTGTAGAATGGAATTTCCATGAACATATCTCTAGCTGTGAATAACCAATGACTCAGCGTCGCGTATTTATGGGAATATAACTTGTTTATTTCACATCTCCAGACACAAGTTTCATGATAATGAAACAAATAGAAATGTTTTTGCAGGTATAGTGAATTAAGAGCTTAATTTTTCGTTGACGAAGTCAGAACTCTTTTTGATTTTGAAAGTAACTTGACACGCAACAGTGTTGACCCTGAGATAACTCTTACACTTCTAGTAATAGCGCAGATTGATGATGAATGCCAGACCTATTGTGCAAAAACAATAATTATGTATTATCAAAAAGTTTGTAACTAGGAAAAGTCGGCAATGTCTTAACGCACATTTATCGACGGATTCAATATTTCTATCCATTTGAAACATATTTGGTAGTAACATAAAAAAACAAGTGATATAAAATCATTAGTATATGCGCAACATAAATTAGCTATTCAATTTTCTAATATAGTTCATTTTGTAATTCAACAAAATTTGACTCAACATGAGCTCAACTTTTTGAAAACAGATATTACTGGAAGTACGTCGGCGTTGCCAAAGTGTTAACGAGATAAATATGCTCTGATGAGTATTTATAGAATGGGTATCCTTTAAGCTAGTAGAGGTACTGTAATTTCAGATTATTTCTAATTATAGTTTTTCCACTATCGATTGATGCAGATGCAGTGAATAATAAATTATACCCATTCTTTTATGGAATTGGCCGCGGTTGTAGTGCGCCCGACTCACGATAGGAAGATCGTGGGTTCGATACCCGCCACGACCATTTTTCTCGAGAGAATTTATCTGGTTGAAGCGGGGATGATTCTGCAAACGTGTTAGGAATCACACGTTAAAAGGTAAGACCTCGTTAGTCCTTAGCTCGCACAAGTTTCTCAACTTCTGAGAGTTGTCGTTCGTATGGGGGCGACAGCTGATTAACGTTAATTCCCGTAAATTATGTAAAAAACGAAATCTATTAAAACAGAGAGTTTTCTCCGCCGTGATACAACCTGCCACAAAAATGTCTAATGTTGCTATTTCTTGCTATATTCATGCTTTGCGTAACGGTAAAGAGTCTCTCAAAAACAAAAACCAATCCCGAGGCTGGACAGAAGTGCTCACCTCAATCTAAGGCGGTGGCTGGGATTGAACAGAAATGTCCACCCCAATCTACCGCTTGGAATGAGGCTGGACGTAGCCAGATCACCTCGTGATGTAATACAAACGCCAATGCGTAAGCGCATTTGCAGCGTCGAGGATAAAAGAAGAGGGCAAAATAGGCTGGAGTGGTAGCAACTATAAGTGCCCCCTCCTCCTCCCCCACTCCACCTCCAACAGCAAGGGCACTTCCTGCGGCGGGCGCCAAGAGCTCCGCCTTGAATAAAGGCAAGGAACTGGCTGCTCCTGCAGGAAAGCTCCCTCAGTTGTGCAACTCCACGGATGGAACCCCAAGAAGGTTGAAGAAGCCGCGCAACGACAGTAATGTCGCTGCACCTTCCAAAACCTTCGCGAAGGCCACCGTGAGACACCTTAAGGTTCGGCGAGTCTGCCAATATAACGGAGATGTCTCCTTTATATTGACCTGTCCACCTTCCTGGAAAGGACAGGATGGACGATGATCTAAGAGAACAACTCCTCGGGAGGATGTACAATGGGTCACATGTGGCCTAAGTGCAGTGGGTCTACACTCACCCTCCCTACTCTACATATACAGAGAACGGTAAAGAGTCTCTCATAGGACGATGAGAAATATAATTTTATTTTTATAGGGTAGAAGTATTTCTTAGGCTGGAAAAGTACTCTCGGAGATATATCATGAAACAAAAAATTGTTATTGTCTGATTCCAAGAATTGACTGTATTTGAAGTTATGAATATGATTTGACAAAAGAAAAGTGGTTCCTTGCGGTTCAAAAAAAGAAAAATAGTTTTGGAAAAAAACTTAGGTTATGTAGTTATTTATAGGAAAAAATGTCTGAGTGGATTCAACTGTTGGGTACCCAATAGACTACTTGAGTTATTGAGAAGAATTTAACTATTATCATTTCCAATATATTTAATCTTCTCTTAAGGCGAGTTCATATCAGAACGATTGCGATAATATTTTTGCGGTTCTGCAAATTTGCCTCAATTGTCAAAATAACCTGTTCATGTTGAAGCGGGAATTATTTAGAGATTTCATTGTTGAATTTTAAATTTTATTACATGAACCTGAATGATGACATACGAGTCATACGAATTACGACTTTTAAGACCAGACCTTATCATATCAGAATATAGGACTAACAATTTTCTCAAATTTTGTTTAATAGGAGCGTGTCCTCAAACCACTTATCTTAACGTTACTGCCTGCAGGGGCGAGGGGTTTTTTGCAAAATGAGTTTTCTTTAATGAGGGGCCAACCAAATTCAATAATTTATTGAATAATGAGAGAGTGAGCCTGAAATAGTTGAAATATTTCTCTGGATCACTAATTCTCATTTATTTCAGCCACAAGATTGTGATATTGTGATTGTGATATTTTCTTCTATTTTTGAAAATATTTCCCACTATAAAGACGAGGTTTTCTCAATGAAGCTTTTTACGGTAAATTTGATATAATTTGAACAACCTGACACATTCGTCCATTTCAGATTCAATTTCGATGTATGGGCTTAAAAAACGAGAGTCAAAGCAATATAACTATTTTGTATGTTGACGTATAACATTTTGCGAAAATCGCAAAAAAGTTCAATTTTTTCAACTTTTTTACGATAAACAGGACGCCAAATCGCACTTTTTATGCGATGTTCGTTCCAACATGAACTATCCTTTAGCTTCAAATTTCCAGGCAATGTTGAAATTAAAAATTTATGCATTATCACTGATCTAAAAGTGATATGATATTGACATTAACGACACTCGTTGTCAGAAGTTTTTGATGTGAAAGTCAACAATATTTAGGTCAATATATTTCGACCTTCGCATAAAATCCGATAAAGGATTCCGTTTTAAATCTAGAAGATTCTATTTACCGTCAAAATATTAGATTTTCCAACATATTCCTCATGTCCATATATTCTATTTCGACGGTCATCTTTCGTCACTCCGTTGACTTTCTTCACCATTTCAGACATGTCTCCTTCAGACTTGAGCTTTAGAACCTTTTTAGAATACAGGTACTTCTGGGTTGGTTTTTATTTCTCTCATAAGTTCTAATGCTCCGTGTCATATAATGATCCTGTGTAGTTTTATTTGAAACAGACCTTGTCCTTGATCCATGGGCGATACTCGTGTACCAACGAGTAATCACGCAATACTTCCTAAAGGCCATCAGCCAGTGGCCAATAATGTTATGTCATTCATTGTCTTTTGGCAGCGGCCCAAACTCATTGTGTCAGAGTCGTTTGCATCCAAAAAATTTCAAAAGAAAAAATCACACCTTGGTACACGTGATGATCAAAGTATCAAGGTTAAAGGAGCAAGTTGTTTATTTTTTCTGGACTCGTCTTTAGTCGTTTGTGATTTTATTACTTTTATATAATCATCACTTCCTTATAATTCTATTCTATTCAACTGCTAACAAGTGTTAGCAGACACTTAAAAATAAGCAGGAGTAGATAACGTAAATAAACCCCATTTTAATGGATTCAGTTTTGACGTGTTTCTAAAACCCGAAAAATGTGTAATTTTTACTGTGAGGTGTCCCAGATTCTATGCAAGGTTTGATTTAAATATATCAGTTTTGGTATTTTATTCATGTTTTTTAGGGCTATTTTGTCTGAATTTTCCATGAACATTTTGCTTAAATGTGGTTGAATTTCGATGATGCAGCGTTGAATTTCCTTTTTTAATGCACTAAAGTATGTGGGCTTTTTGACATACACCTTTGGCTTCAAATCACCTCATTAACAGAAATTTAAAGGTATTAAATCACACGATCTGAAAGGGGTCAATTCTGATCACGGAAATGAGAGAGTACACGACCTGGTCTCTTGTTGAGACCACGTAGTGGCTACATCGATATCATCCAATTTCAACACAAATAACATGTCGCGATATCGAGCACCGTCCATTGCTCGACTAACCTTATACTCAAAAAAATATGGAAACAGTGACACATTGTGAATGAATGTTTTTCTCCTTTCGAATGTGGGTTCTCCCAACCTCAAATGCAACAATTTTGCCGATTAACAAAGCCATGAAGATGAAAATGTGCTTTTCATCACTAAAGATAATTTTGCTCGTAAAATCAGCATCCGCTTGATGTTCAACAATCTTTAACAAACTTTCTTCGCTGTGTCATTAGTCTTCAATTGTTGTGTTGACTGATCTTCAGTGCGTATTCGCTCTACAGAGCTCCTTGAAATTAGCAACTCTTGTCCACGACGCCAAACTGATGTTCCTGGATTTTCAGCAACACTATCTTACATTACTTCGATATTGCCATCTGAACGGCCATCAAACTGCGACCGCAGTTTGCAAATATGCTCCATTTTTACTAACATTAAACTGGCAAATTTTTTTTAGGGTTGCCATTACTTTACTGCACAAATGGCGGCAAATTCAAATCTTGCTTTTAATTCCGGGACACCTTTATATTGTTGTTTCAGTGCTGAAGATTCCATTCACTTAATGTGTTCATGTTACGTACCTAGTTCTGGCGAAGTCAAGGGGGTATACAAAGCAGAGAGATGTGGCACCAGCGGCACCTCCGGAGGCCAAGTTTCCTAAGAAGTAGCGCCAGAATTGCGTTTTTTTGTCGACTCCGCTCAAGAAGATCTGCTTGTATTTGTCTTTGAAGGCGAAGTTGAGGGCCTGGGTGGGGAAGTAACGGATGACGTTAGCGGTGTTACCACGCCAGTAAGCTAGTACTCCTTGTTCTTTGGGGATACGGACGAAACAATCTACCATACCTGAAAAAAAACATTTTAACAGTTAGACGAAAAAAAATTACTGTGGTTGTTATTTGGTTGAGCCGTGTATTAGTTGAAACTACAGAGATATAAAAAAAATTGTATTGCCCAAATTTAGACTATTTCATTCATTTACTAATGAATTATGCTGTTTGAGATTAACCGCTGCTGAGAGCTCGTGTATTTTTTCAAATATCCCCGTGTTAAGCCACTCAAACTTCTCTGTCTAACGTCATGCAAAGCCTTCTTAAGGTCGGTTCTAAGGATATACTCGAGAGCCACGTCTTTAAATAGACTGAAAAGTCGCGTCCTCGGATCACATGGTAAATTGGATAAATCAGAAATCTTATATTAGTATGAAGAATGTACAAATTTTTTTCAGCTGATCCCATTATTGATATCTCAAAAAGACTTATAAAGTTGTTTACAGTTGTTTAAAAGTTGCCTATTTGGAATCTACTTACTTGGCATCTATTTCAGGTCGCCTCTGAGTATGGCTCTACTGCCTCTATTTCAAATAGTATGAGAATAAGACACATGAACTTTTTGAGCTGTTTTATGATTGTTATGATTTGGTTTTCTTACATAGGTACGGTTTTTTATCAATTTCACTTGCCATTATCATATATAATACATGTATTTCTCGGCGTTTCTATTCGGTAACATAATCAAAAACTTAAAGACAAATATTCTTCGTATGTAGAACTCGACATATATTATCTGCAGAATTTGCCGGTAGATGAGAATGCCTATATATTTCTACGAGTTTCTGTAACAGCATGTACTGTTTAAAAATAAATTTTTAATAGAGCATGAATGCCCCCTTCTGTTCGGCAAATCAAAATCTTGTGGAAAAATTCAAAATAAGCTATACTTTTCTTCTTTTTATTATTGTGATGCTATTTTTTCGATATCAATTGCCTCACTGTGATAACAATTTAAATTTTTTACTAGTATCGAAAAAAATTGTTCAGTATTTCAAATATTCATTATTTAAATATTACACAAAAGGGCTTGTATCGTACATACCTTTTGCCAAAACTGTAATTAAAAAACTGAAATTCGAAGTATTTAAACACCCCTACAGAAACATATTGATGTGAAGAAGTGAATTTCCATTTTGAGTTCATTTTTAAATCATATTTGCGCCGTAACATGTTGACTTGAGAATCAATGAAAACTTTATGATTGATTTTTAATTGCAATATTGTTTGGGGAATGATATATACGTTTATTAGGGTTAAGTGAAAGAACAACTCTCATGAAGCCTAATCACGAGATCGAACTTCGCTCTTTGTTCTCAATATAAATAAGCTCAATATCTTTTTTTTTATAATATCACAATTAATAAATAACTCCTTGAATGAGTTAAAACCCCCTTTAAAGTCTGTAAGCATACGATTTGGTTTGGTAGTTTGGCAACGCCGCTCTCATTTTCCAACTACCCATGTTTGACATATGACAAATCTCTCCTAAAAAATATATTTCTTTGAATGTTAATTGTTTTATTGCCTCATTCTGTTTTCAAAAACGTTAGAAACAGTACCATATATACATTTTTTCTACTCTTTTCATAGTATTGGAAAATAGTATTATTTTGATAATTTTATCATTTTTGAGGTTTAATAAGAATATCCGAAAAAGCATCTATAACTAGTGGAAAAATACTTTGGATGTACATTTTTTCATTGTCTTTCCCAAAATCAAAATTGTGGACGATACAAAATATATTTGCCCGATTTTTCGATTTTTATTACCAAAATATCAAGGTTCTCAAAATGGAAAAACTCTACAAGGTATCTCCAAGCAGAAATCTCTGATTTTGTATTACTCAAACGCAAATCAAAACTATCTGTTCTCTTGAAGAACATATTCCAGAAATAGTTATCACCTTCAGGCGTGGAGTTATCTTTTATCATAACTATGTCACATAAAACCAACTCTACAAGGTATATTTTGTTGATAAACATAGTTTAAGTTGGCAATTCGGCCATTTTGTCTTTTGTAAGAAAAGTTAAGTTGGTACAATAGAGTAAAAAGGAAAGTTGAAAGTCTTTAAGCAGAAATCTCTGATTTTGCATTACTCAAACGTAATCAAAACTATCTGTTCTCTTGAAGCACATATTCCAAAAAAATACCTGAAAGTGACATTATCAGAAATTATCATTGTGGCCTACATATTCAATGAATACAAGCCAATTATCCGATTTAAGTAGGACACCACCATTCACTAATATTTCGTAATATTTAACAGCACAATAGACAGAAATAGACACACCGAAAATGATTCGTAATAATATTTGGAGTGTTTCTAAACAAACGCGGTAACAATTATTTAGACTCAGGTAAAAAATGGTTCCCGTATAATCAGTTCATTGAAGATGGTTCATGTCATTACGCGATCATTAAAAAACAATGAAAAAAAGATTTACTAGTCCCAACAGATGCCAAGTCTCTCATTTTCAGTTTAAAGTAGGGGTTTTTTTTGAGATTCACTGAATTGAATGAGAACTATGAAACCGCTGTTTGCACTTTTGAATTTATATTCTTAAAAAATGCTTCTTATGCGTTTATATTACGGCGAACGCGCAAGGTTGACACGTGATACATGTTGATACAAGTGATCGTGAGTTCCTTCACCAATATGAGTAAAATTGAACGGTCTAGTCTTCAGGTTAATTTATACAACATTATTATTTCTTGTACGAATTATCATTACTACTAATGTTTAGCTACCTTTGCGATCATATTATTCAGACGTATTTTTGAAAGTTCTTAATTATTGAAATGTCACCAAGAATCATAATTATTTTTTTCCATTAATAATATATCACTGTCATACTGCGTTTCAATAATTATTTTAGTGATATCTTCAATTAAATTAGACAACTTCTATAATATTTTAAATAGTTTTGCTTTCGAAACGATATTTTTGGCAATGAATAGGTATTTTCTGATGGAAAAGTTAAACGATTGTTTTCAAAAAAGGGTGCCAAATATTTATTATTGTCATCAAATACTTTTGATGTAATGTTCTGCTTCAAACATAAGTTTTAGATTTCGAATCTATTATACTTGGCCACCTGGTACATGGCGAGAATTGTCTGAATTAGCCACTTTTTTTTTGTATTAGTTTTATTTTTGTTGCCATTTCTTGTAGCTGACTGTGGAGGTTAAGTGGTAGAACAAACCTGTAGTGTTCTACACTGCAGTTTCGAACTTCGCCTCTTGGATGTTATATTATATTTCACCCAATAAAGACCAATATTATTATTATTATTATTATAATGGAAAAAACATTAGGTTGTTTCAAAAGTTTTGGTATTCTACTATGTCGTGATATATATTGATGGATAGAGAATTTTGTACATACTCTATTAAGGTGCGTATTTACCAAAAAAGCGAGCACGAGCGAACAAGAGTGAACGAGCATTCTGCATCAATAATCGTCTGGTGAGTACGGGCTAGCGAGCGAGCGAACGTATGCTTGTTCGCGTTCAGAAAAGATGAAGGCGGTACATCAAAAGGTGCTCGTACAAAGTAGATGGATCAACTACGACTACGAACTTGAAGATATTCGCTCTGGTGTGGACGATACATCAATATGTCGAGCAAATACGAGCGAACACGAGCAAACATACACGAATGCTCGCTCGTGCTCGCTTTTTTGGTGAATACGAATCTTTACATTGATGCTGTTCATTGTTTCCAAATTTCAATTTTTTGCCCATTTTCAGGTTACTATAGGCGTTTTCTGGCGCTCATGTATTCAAAACGTATTCGTCTGTGATTCAAATACATTCGCTCTGGCATTGAAACGATGACATCACATCAACTATGATTTGAAACATATTCATCATGATTCAAAACTAGCGTTAGGTTGGTTTTGAAACGGTATTTGACAGTTTGCCAGTTTCTGCTTTATTTTGATCGTTATAGTTGATAAAGTGCTGAAAACTTTTCATCAAATAGGTAAAGCTGGAATATTATAACCTGCACAAAAGACCACTGTTATTGTTTGGCGGTCAGCAGATGGTGTAATTTCCTATAACTTTCTGCAACCGTCCCAAACCACATCACGGTTCTTTAATATGATCACTTGGTGATCCAAACACGTGTCGAGCTGTTAAAATAACGGTTTGGTGTTGGAAAAAACTCCATTAATAGTCATTACTACACCAAAGGTTCCAAACAGTGCATCACAATCACAGTTTTTTTGTGAGGAAATCGACGAAATGTACTGAAAATTTCGTCACCAGCAGCCGACACTGATCAACAGAAGATGCCTGATCATGCTCCACGACAACGCCCGTTCTCACGTTTCACAAATCACCGTCCGAAAATTAAACCAACCTCCCCAGATCTCCCGCCAAACGACCACATCTTTTCAAGCACTTCGTTAACTTACTCATTAAATAAGTATTCACTCAGAGAATACAGTTTGAAGCAGACATAAAAACGAACAACTTTTCAAACAACCTAATAGATTCAACTTCAAATTAATTTATGACCTTCCCATTCAGCTCGTTTGATACGGTTCAAGGTTAAAGAAAAATTCGCTTCATCAGTGAAGATAACCCATAAACCAGCATGGTGACCTTTCATTTTGAAATTACTATCAAGTACATAGTTACTAAGTTGTAAACTCGATTGTAAAATATATAAAACAAAATTTCATATCAGTTATGAATAACAGTTGCTCCCTTTTGGTAATTTATTTCCATTTTAAGTTCCTGTGAATTATATATGTTGCTATTTCATAACGAATGTTTGAAATACGAGGAAAAAGTGATGTTATCCAATGTTCATATGTTTAAAAGTACCTCATTGTTTCGAATGGGATTTTTCTTCTTCTTCTACACATATTTGTGTAAGCCACCACATTCTTTGTACAAAGATGGAGCTGTGATTAAATCCAACACATCTTAATTTCACGGCGGGAACAAAATCCGGCCTGGTACTGCGACAGACACCATCAGTGGTATATTGCCAGGGAATTATGAGAAATAGGTTGAATATAGATAATTAGTTGCATTTAATGTGGCATTACATGACCTGGAAAATGTGGAGTCCCCAAAATTGACCCAGCTTATTGCAAGGGAAAACCTCGGTCGTATGGAAAATATGTTTGTTATGACTACCCTGCAAGATTCTGCCGATAAAAAGTCTCATCTTGTTTTCCTATGCATACATTTTTTTTGTTAGTCGTTCATTCAAAGAATACTCAAATTAGTGAATAGGTATTTTGTTTGTCAACGACTCAGGCAGAATAATTCAAGACGTATGTGTTGTTATAAACACATATTTGAACCAAAATCTGTAATCCGAGACTTTCAAGTTGTGATCTTCTGATAAATATTTCATTATAATCAGACCTAGGAATTCCTTTAGAGGGTTCTAATATGAGTTATTTTCTTCATTGTTAACTTGACACCTATAGTTGTCAATATGATCTTGTTAATATTTGTTTTTTGGTTGTTGTAATTTAGTTTCAAATATTTGTGAATTTTCAGTCTAGCAAATCCCTTGTACAGTACTTATTTCTCCAAAAAGTATTTCTCTACTAGACTCCAGCAGGGACTCCATAAGAACTCCAATAATAACTATCATTGATTGGTGAAGACGTATTGATCGTTAGATTAAGCAGTCCAAATTTGTTTAGTATCAATTTCCAGTCATTTCAAAACAAGTAATGAATTTGAGCAGATGCTAGTGAATAGTTTTCAGTTCTTTCAGTAATTGAAAATATCCAATAAGGTATAGTTTTTCAACTTGATTCATATTATATTTCCCCCCTCTTTGGAGTTTTGTTTTGAATCTCATTTGACTGGATCCAATTAAGATTTCTAATGGAACAGATCTCAAATTGACAGATATATGACATATGTCAAAATTTTTCAGTCATCATCTCTCAATTACCAACAAATATAACAAATGAGCTAAGAGATATTTTCCTTGGATTCAAAATTGTCTTTCTAACTTCATTTTTGATTTAGTATTTTTCTTCTTAATCTTTAACGTTCATCACTTGTAACTTTGTTCTGTAGTTTATTTAATATCCTATATATCCTAATATCTTATTTCATTCAGTTAATGACATATATATAAAAACAAGTAACAACTACAGGTAATATAAGAAGGTATCATCTTTCCCTCCAACCGATTTCCTGGAATCTTTGAAGTCCACTAGATACTCGTCAGGATAACAAGAGGATTGTTCCAAATTCTTGGGGTGCTTGTTGAATACTCTTCGTGAGCAAAACAATAGCAAAAGCAATACTCCTGACTGCTCTGGACTGAATGATTCCGTACAACCCATCTCGTCTTGTGTTTGTAAATCTTTTGCTGGAAAAATCCTCACTTATTTACTTTGTGGTAAATGTTCAAGAAGTACCGAAAACTTATGTGAATTTCTGGAACTTCATCTAGCTATACGACTAATAACCAGTCCGTGCAAAGCTTATTGTTAAATCATCTGAATATGGAATTTTTAACAGGTTATGATCGACTATATTGTCAAACATGCGCCAAACTAACTGACTGTTATAAGGAAACAAGTATAGCTGAGGCTCCAGTCAATCTAATAATAACACTGATAATTTTCAAACAAGACTCAACCTCTAACGGAAGCAAGAAACTCTTTGGAAGGTTCGAAATAGATGAATATTTCAATCTAGCAGACCACTATTATAATATTCATGCAGTCATTGTTCACTGTGGTTCTGGCGTTGAATTTGGTCATTATTACGCCTTGGTCAAAGAAGGAACGGACTGGTTTAAGTTTGACGATAGTCGTGTCATGAAGTGTTCTGGCGATGCATTGAATTTATTGGAGCCTCTGGAGTCACCCTACATTTTGTTTTATAAGAGAGACATTGTTAGATCAAGATCTTCAGATGATGTGGTTTTTCCGGGTTTTCCTGCAGCTGAAAAAGCAAATGCGCCACTGGAATCAATGAAGTCGCCTCGGAGCGCAAATTCATTTTTATTGTTGTTTTTATTTTATTTTCATCGTTGTTTTAATAAAACTTTATATTAATAAACTACAGGTGTACTCTGAAGTTTATAATAATGATCTGGCTGTAGGCTCTGAATAGTTCATAGTAGGCTCAGTATTTCCAGAAAAGTCATCTCAACCCAAATATAACTTTTGAATTGCCAAACATATGAAATTCAAAAGCAAGGTGGAACTTCTTTAATATTGTTTTCATAGTATTAATATATACTTATATGATAACTTCCAATTGCCTGATATGTTAACTCTCAATGTTCAGTCTATTTGATGTTGATTTTGTTTTAAAACCTATTATTGCTTGCACATTGTCTGGCTTCATTTCAACTTTATCTGGCCTTTTTTTAAAGTTATGATCCTTTATTTGAATATTCAAACGCAGTCAGTCAAACGCAGCTTCATAAAAACAAACCTATTCTAATTCTACGTCAAGCTTTTCTCAAGTTTAAGGCTTCTTCAGGACAATTATGTTAAATCTCCGAGCATATCTGACATTATGATTGTCAATTTTTCAAGACACCTGTAATGATACGAGTGACATGAAAAGTACAAAAGATCGATAATTATTTATACTGTGATTTTATTTAATATAGATAAACGAAATTGATATCTATAAAGAGATAACTATAAATATTACCAAAATGTTCAATATCCGTTTTTTTTTCCACATAATTTGGGTTGCTACCATTTCGGGGAAAACCCCTTTGGACACGTTTCTTTCTGATTGTAAAATTCATATATCGTAGACAAATGAAATTATTTGAAACAAAGGATCACAAAACTATTTTTCACAAAAAATAAGGATACTATATCAACGATTGTAATTTAAATGCCAGCAAGCAGGAAAAAGCCATCATAGCTGTTTTTTTTTATTGTGAATGATTCACTTGTGATCTTATTCAAAAGATAAGTATTTGCTGAAGTGGAAACATTCAAAAATAAAGTAACCAATAAGTCTAAAATTTCAAGAGATAAAGTGTAGTGGGCATCGGTGGTGCGGGTACCTGAATCCCCGATTCTGAAAGAAATCGAACGCAGCAGATGCCATTTGAGGGAGGAGACAAAAGGGCAGGTAGCTTTTTTTTGTATTTTTAGGTTCTTTCATAAGAGGGTACAGGGTATCGACAACAACAATAAAATGCAGTGAGGTGCAAGAAGAAATTGACCAGGAAAATATTGAAGTAAGTGGCCACACTCTCGATCATACTTTCAAAACGATGTTATGAATATATATGCCACAAAAAGAGACCTAGACTGATAATCCTGGATCGTTAGCTTTAGCTTTCCCGAAAGATAATTTTCATAATGTTTGAAAAGAAATTGAACTGATATTCAGGAATAAAAAGAGGACACAATTAGTAGGTATATATTTTTATCCCGAGTATCAAGGTTGGTAGTTGACACTCATCAACCTTGTTATTATAACGTTCAAAGTTCTTATGTAACGACCTATAGTGATATCCAGCAATACCGCCTCCATTCGTTAATAATGGCCAGATAAAAAAATCTTATCACTATTTGCCTCAAATAACTGAATAAAACATATTTACATTGAAATCAACTTAGTATGCTCATTTTATGTAACACCGACATTCACGTGTCATTATGCGACCGTTCTTGGCACAGTTTCCATTTGTCTATTGATCGTGAATTTCGGTTTGACAGATGGCTGCCATACTTATGAAACAAAAGAGTCGAAAATGTGGCTATCAACTATTCAACGCTGCCAGGTCTTACTAGATCGGACCGTAGTCCACGCACTCTTTGATAAAATTGATACTGGAAATAATGGGTTTGAACAAAGGATTAACTGACAAGCTGATGTGAATTTGGCCTTGAATTTGAATAGATGTATCACTCGACACAAGTACGTCGTAAAATCAAATAATAACGTAGACGTTAATGAGTTATGATAAGATAACATATTTCTTCATCGACACTAATCATGTGATTGTCGTATGTATATTGCAACGTAAGGAATTCTAAAAAATTGACTGAATTGATTCGCGCACACTCAAGTAGGCGCATAAGGGAATCGTTATGTAACAGGAATTTCGCAGAATACGGAAAACTAGCAAAGTTTCAGATATTTCTATGGCAGGAAATAAAGTCTAGTATGCTTTGGAAAACAAAAAATCGTTCTTACCCTTATACCGCTTGTCTTCTGCGATTTGCTTGGAGATGTGTTGGACCTGCAGAAGCAGTTTCACACGTTCGATTGGGGCCACGCATGTTTTCGAGATGGCTGCAGAGACTCCTCCGGCGAGGAAATCTTTCATAAAAGCAACGGGATCGGCCAGAGACATATTTGTGTAGGGTATGTAGAGTACTTGACTTAAAGGTGTGAACAGACCGCGCACAAAACTGCAAGTGAACGAAGATCGGCAAGGAACGAACGAACTACCGACCGATGAAACGCTGGGCGTTGGTGACGAAAGAGCGCGAGTCGGTCATGTGCTCTCCCAGGCGCTCTAGCCGAGAATAGCGATTGTGGCAGTGGCGGCAGATTCGGGGGTTCCTAGAGGCATCTTGATTTTCACAGAAAGGGGTGAACAGGTTTTTCACAAACAACGGACGGAATATAACTGAAGGAAGTTTTCAGAAGGTAAAGGTAGAATCTGTCTGAAATCTGTTTTTCCAGTAACCAGATGTCACCCCCCTACAAACGACAAGTTTCATTGAACTAGTTTGCAAAATAGTTCGAATGCTACAGTAAAATAGATACTATATAATAACAAATCGTGATTGAAGTTAATTTACCATGAAGTTATGGAACCTGAATGAATGACTGTCCCACTTATTCATTCATTGAAAACAGAGGCATTGACGTGATAATCTCTTTTATTATAGTTATATAAATCCATAAACTGTCTTCACGAAGAAAAATAAAAAAAAAATTATTTTGGAGACTCGATATATATATATATATATATATATATATATATAGGTTAGGTTAGGTCTAAAGTGAGTGGGTCTATTCGACCCTCTACCGCAACCCGCAAGGGCTTATTGTGGCTCACACCTATTCAAACTCGACCAAACAAACCCAGCTTCTTGACGAAGCCGATTAGTTTGTAGGATGAGTGGTCTTTCAGGTCAGATAGTAAGAGTACGGCTCTGCCGAACTCTAAAAACCTGATTCGGAGAAGGCACAAAGTATATGCTCTGCTGTTTCATCATTTTCCAAACAGAGGCGACACAAACTGTCTTTCGACAGGCCTTCTCATAGTGACCTATGTCGTTCGTAGGGGTGTGACAGCTGGTTAACGGAAAAACAGATTTTGAATAGATTTTTTTAAACTTGTTTACAACGGTTTTTCACTTTTATACATTGTTTTTTAAATTCCAAACAGATATTCTGGAGCCAAAATAGCAGAAAACTAGTTGTTGTGTGAGAAAAAAGGTTTTGAACGACACTTTTTCGAAACAATATTGGGTACTGAAGTTTTTTGAACTGAATTTATTTGACAAATCTGTATTCACAATACAATTCAAAATATTCTAACGAATCGGAAAGTTCATCGTCCAGATACGAGACATCTACCGGACTTATTGGTAAATCAAACATAAAACCCTCTCAACTGTTTTTATATGTTGTCGTGGTTTCGTTTGCTTCTTGTGAGTGAAGGTAATTTATTTTACTCATTACTTAGTTTCTCATGTCTATAATGAACGCAGTAAAAAACATTACTCACACAAATTCACAATTAAATAATTCAAAACACAGAAAACTCTAAATCAATATACATAATCTATGTTCAACTTTCAGTTATTCCGATCAGCTGTTTGGGTAGCGCCATCATCGGCAAAAATTTCCTCTATTACTCTTTTGAAAATCATTTTTCATTTATCTTATGTAATCATATTATGTAGAACACATATCCTTTGTAAAAATTGTATCACGCTTCCACTGCGTTCTACGTCACGGAAAGAATCACATAATGAGGACTAGAAGCAGCCTCTGACGTAATTATTACGGAGCCAATAGGGAAAAAGTTGTTTACGTGGAATATTGTATACAGGGAATTACTTCTTTCTGATTATTGCTTCCAAAAGGGATAAGGGATGAGTAATTCTGTTATTTTGTGAACGACGGGGCAAGAGTCAACAATCATATCACTCAATGGTCATTTATATTGAGGAATTCTTTGATTTATCTTTGAAAAACTCTATTCATCCAACCTACTGGACAATTTGAAGTGATACTGCTTGCAGAAGGCTTATAAAATTCATACTGGGCAGAATCGACCAAATCAGGATCATACCAGCCACTCTAAAACAGAAAAGATTCTTTTGAATTTAATGTGGGTTTAACATTATCAACGGATGTTGCGTAACGAATAATTTATATATGACGTCAGGATATAAGGAATACATTTTCATCTGATTCAGATTATGCTTTGATAAAAACTGAAAAGTTACTTTAATGAATGTATTGATTTTTGCAATTCATACATTTATTTAATTTCTTGTACAGTGGTCTCCCTTTAGAAAATGTGGAATACATCTGAAAGTTGTGGCGAACATCTGGACATAGGCGTAACCAAAAATAATTATCTACAATGAAAAATGATTTATTGAAAAAGTAAGAAAAATGAACAGTGGAGAATATTTGTGAAATGCATCCCAGATCCACTCTGGCTACGCTCTTGTGAGATGCCTTGTGTTGATTCTATATACCTAAATAACGATGATTTTCAAAAAAAAAGTTACAAAAATAAATGTGTGTTACTCTAACTTATCTCTTTAACATCTTATTCTGACCCCCTCCCATGAATTCCAAACTTAACTTTTATGAATTATTACTTTTTTCTAAAATTTTCACGAATTGGATTTCTTTAGGTTAAAACATCAAATAGTGGAAGAGTTGGGATTTCAGAGGATATATATTTTAGATTGTAGTAAGAGTAGTAAAAAATGCCAAAGAATCATCAGTAGAAAAACAAATAAATGTTTTCTAATATCGATATTTATCAAAAGACTAGTTAGACTCGGGTCTTCCAAAATGACAATCACAGCTTCTACTTCATGGAGTTGAGAGCTTTTAACAAAACTAAAGCGAAAAATGTGTAGCTGCTATTTCTGACCGCTCTAATAGTGAACGGGTCAATATTTATGCGTATGAATTGTTTTATTATTTTTGAAATAAAGTTCGATGTTAATTATTCATTTTTACGTAATTTCGAATGTACTTTAATTATTCTCGTGAAATGAAATTTTTCAAATGTATGGTTATCCTACGAAGTGGCAGAAGCAGAAATAGAAGTCAAAGTTTGCACCAGAACTGATTACCAGTACAAGATTAGTGGTTTTTCCAGGCATTTAACTAAATAATTATTCTTCACCTTATAAAAAATATATTCTTATAATTCGGTGTTAGCAAGAAAGATCAATGGATGTTTTCGTATCCACCAATATTTGGGTTTTTGTGGATTATGCAGGAAATACTTTCTTTTTCAACTAAAACAAGATCTGTTTATGTTTAAAATCTGTTTTTTCGTTAACCCGCTGTCGCACCCCTACGAACGACAACCCTCAGAAGTTGAAACTTGTGCGAGCTAAGCATTAACGAGGCCTTACCTTTTAACGTGTGATTCCCAACACCAAACACTTCAAGATATTATGAAATAATTAAATAGAACTGACCATATTAAAACTGATCAATACATTTTTTTCTTATCCGAGTAATTAATACAGTATATTGTATTATTTTCACTTGAGGAAGCTATTGTATAGCGAAACACGTGTCGCGGTTTTTGTAAGACTCTTTGTAGTGAAAATCAAACAATAAACTGTATTAATTAGTTTTTTTTATATTATGAAATAGTGGGAGTGATATCGAACATATTTTTTTGTATCTAAACACCATTCATCAACTACTTTGAGCCCCTGTGGCGGATTCAATAATTACTCACCATTGATAATGAAAGTTTAATGAAAATTATAAACTTGTACAACCCTTCTAATCTTTTTCAATATCATAGGACATATGAAACATCGCCATTACCACTCCTTGTGGTTGTTGTTTTCCTTTTCTAAAAGTTCAACAATTTTGAGACATTATTTTCAAAACTAAAGTTAATAGCGCACCAATGATTCAGTATTCACATTGGTGCCACAGTGTGGCAAACGAATAATTATTGATATTTAGGTTAAAAAAAGGGTTAGTATACGTATACGTTTTTATCCACATGAAAAGCTCAAAAATATGTATGGATAGTAGTAATGAGTTTTTCATCTTTCAAGGCTGGTAATAAATGTTAAATGTTCTCCTCGTGGCAGAACTGGCAAACAACATCGAAAACAAAAATAAGAAGAATGTTATGGTGACATTTCTCATTTCTTAGAGGTTAGTTGTGGTTAGGAAATTTCCAGTTGGGGCTAATTTTGTATTTCAGTTATAAACATTGTATTTAACTTACAAGTATGGAAAATCCTTCTTTAAAACATCTTACTCGGCCAGATTTTGGTAAACCTCCTGAAAATCAAAATGAGGTGAGTAAATCACAGTTTAAATTTTGAGATTTTATTTACATTATATTTGTTTGTAGAAATTACAGAAACTGGGAGAACCTCATGTTAAAAGTTTTAATTATATGATCGAAAAAGGACTGTCTGCAGCCATCAATGACTTGAATCCTATAGAATTCTTAGTAAACGAGAGAAGAGTGAAGTTGTCCATAAGTAATTTTTCATTTGCGAAACCTGCAGTACCTGTGGGAACTATTGGCGTAAAACGTTCAAATATACTTCCGGCGGAATGTAGGCAGAGAGCAGCCACTTACAAAGGAAAATTTTTTGTTGATATCGACTGGTACATAGATGACCAACAACAGCAGTCATTCCAGAAAGATTTGGGAGATTTACCAGTAATGATTAAGGTAGGATTGATTATACACTTCAATATTTTCATTTATATTTTCGAAGTTTATTCTTTCTCAGATATTTTTCATACATGTATTCCTCTATAGAATGAACTTCTGAAAATATTTTTCTGCTCTCCTTCAGTTCATCGGGTGGACCCCATTTTGAGGAAGGGCTAATAATAATTGCCCATTTTCTTTTCCTTATTATTCTCACCATAGCCATAAATGGGATCCATATCAGGACAATGGAAAGGATACTTTTCTGCATTATTATGGTCATTTCAGAATGTGTTTCTTCAAAATAGCGAACTAGACTTATTACTGTAAACATTGGTAATAAAAATGAAGTGAACACAAGTGATAACTGGAAGTAATTTGATGGTGGGAAACCGAGCATAAAATACAAATCATCTGCCAAGTGAAATATGTGATAGAAAAATACTACTGCTATTACTTGAACAGTGTTTATCACAGGAAGTAAAGTTGTGTAAGTAATATCGTTTATGAATGTACTCAGTTTAAAGCCTGTAGTCGTGTGCAAAACCCAACCTGGAAAACAAATGATTCCAGTGAATGCCAGAGAGCAAATCCAAGAATATCTCTTTAGGGTTGGCCTTATCTCATATACAATTTGCAGAACTGTGTATGCCATCAGGATGGAACAGCTTAAGCCTGAAAATAACGAAATGTATATTGTACAATTGTATCTGCTGAAAGAATGAAACCATGTAGACAAATATATAGATATGTATATCATCAGGAAGACATATTTGATAAACACACTTCAATGTGAGATTTCAACTTGTAAGTATTTCGTTATACAATAGCGTCTTCAGGAATCACAATACTACAATACTGTTTGAACCAATTCTATGTCTTTTATATTAATTTGAATCAGTATAACTATTACTACCTGTCAAAATTCTACATGATAAATTCAATACCTGAACTACTTACATTTCTAGAAAAACCTTATGAATCTGGAGAATAATGAATACAATTTTCACCTGAGCCATCATTTTACTTACTTTTAAGTTCTTTCCTGATTACCAATTTTCCTCACTGCAAACCAAATTCAACAAAGGGGAACAATTCAAATCTATTTGATCATTCAGCAATGATACCGAATTTTTAAATCTATTGATTTTTAAACATTCCTTGAGGTTGAGTTTTGAACCTTTCTTTTCCAAATGCAATGTGTCATACTCGTAATTGAACTTGTGCCCCTCTGTCAAAAGATGGTTGGCAAATGTTGGATTGGTTTTTTCATTCAAAAAACTACTTCTATGCTATTGTATAATGAAACACGTGTGGCGGTTTTGTAAAATTTCAAGTAAAAATCCCATATTGAAGTGTTTTTTCAATAATTTACTGAAAGTTAGTTGGCAACGATAGTAGTTACAGACAGATTTTATAAAGGTAGATGGGTGGTTACTCTTGATTCGTGTAAATACTTTTTTTATATAGTGGATGTTAGAACTCCACTTTTTATTACAACTGATGTATGCTTCTGTAAATAAGTGTGGTATCAAAGTAATTTCAGAAGAGCAAATCACCCAAAAATATTTCTATAAATCCTGTCTTTTAATTCGAAACCTACAATAAATTATTTAATTGATTCAAGCCCACCTCGTAGATAAAGGCTTGAAAAGATTATGAACTGCCATACTTGAGGGTGACCAGGCATTGAAGAAAGTGCATTTGGTATTATCATGAATATGTATGAGAAATCCGGATTTGTTCTAACAGTGTCTTTGACCCTTTCTATATCCTCCCTGGTATGATAACTTACTATACCATAAAGATTGGCCATAAAAAAGGAGTGTATAATTGTGTGACCAAAATTTGTCAGGTTAATCCATATTGGATACTCATGAGAAGGGGCTCTGAAGTTGCTTTCTGCTGCTATACTGGAAAAACCACCTGAAATCAGTTGAACAAAATAGATTTGTACGCAGTGATAACAGTGATTGCATTGCTTTTTCTTAGACTTTAACATTAGAAGGAATAAATATTCCAATACTAGTAACAACTACCTTAAATTAAGATTTGAGTCAAAATCAATAATAATGACAAACAAGATAGGTCAAATGACAAAATCCAAAGACACTATACAGTAAATATCTTTCCTTTCATATTAATAATGTTATCTCTATCAACTGATTTTCCTTTCCTCTGATTTTTTCAAACACATTTCATTCAGATGGGAAATTGATAAGTTCATTTATCAAAAGAGCTGCTTATCATGTCACTTAATAGAGTCTTTGGAATGGATAAGTGGGAAATGGAATACTAGTTTTCTACGGGTGTTCAATAATTAAATGATTCAAGTTACCTAGACCAATTCCCAGGGAATAAAACATCATTTGAAAACTCAGAAACGTGGCCGATTCTCTTCTCCATGGAGCCAATTTATCAAAATTGAAGTTTATTGTGATGAAATTCTTTATTCCTCTTAAGCTTCCAGGCATTAAGGTAACAACATATAAAAAAATTACCATTTCTATGGACGAGACTACAAACGAAAGGCTTATGATTTTTTTTAAGCTCTCTAGACCCTTGGAGGTTGCCAAAAATATGACTGTCATTGTAGCGCAGAGACAGCCTACGAGTTTCCAATGGGGATCTGAAAAACAATAAGGTACAATTTCTGCCAAAGGACACAAATTTGTGAACATTAAGTCATGATTGAATATATCTCTGATTCTTTTTCACTGGAATCATATATTATTAATAATCTCTATTAATACCAAAAAACTAAAAGTTCATGACAGTGATAGAATTTAAATAGCAATTAAATAAATTATTTGAATACTAATTGATCAAATTATCTAAAAGAGCAATTCGTTCCGTCTGCCAGTGTGTTCCGATAAATGAAAATCTATTCCGACAGTTGTATCACCAACAGCATATGCAGGAATTACTTCTGTGGCGAATCCTGCAGTGACACCTGTCGGATACAACCCAACACCCTACGTGGCATTACTTATTTTCTGAAAGGTGTCAGTCCATTAACCTACAGTGTTGGTGAGTTAGGGCTGGCCTGAACGAATTGTTCTTTTAGATAATAGATTTACAGCCAGTCTTCAAGTATGCCCCCTTACCATATGTGAATGAATTGATTAATGAAGTTTACAGTACACATAGATAAATAAATTATAATAACAGTCAAAAAGAAAAACTTCAATATGGAGATATGAATTTTAATTAGAAGAAAAGAGCAGAATTCTTATTCTGATTTAAATTTCCTTGGTTTTTCAATTGATTTATAATTTTTCTGTAAGTTTATTATATATTTTTAACGCCTAAATAAAATATTAATTTCTCCCCAAATTTTGAGCGATATGATTCAGCTTTACAGGCAGCTTTACAGGTAAATTTGTCAAATCTGTTTTTAGATCTAAATAATGTGGTTTTTCATTCTACTGGAATTAGATTGACTTATTTTCTAAACATTTCAAAACAAATGAAAATAGGAATTTGGTAATCTGTTTAAAATCTGTTTTTCCGTTAATCAGCCGGGTTCAGCAATTAAAAAAAATCAAATTCATAAGGCATAACATTATAAATATATCAAAATATGGAATTCTACATTTGTGTGCCTATTTTTTGAACATATTTTAACAATGATTGATCTTAAGACTACTTTTTAGAGTAACCATAATATATCTTAATAAAACAATGTATTTTTCCCGAAAAACATGCACTTATTTTTCAAAAGAGGTAATAACTGCAAAATATAAATTGAAATAATGAAATCAGATATGAAAGAAGTGAGATAATAATTTTTTCAAATTCAGCCTAAACTTCATCTATAAAATAATGTATCTAACAGTTTTGCAATGATTTACCTGATAATTTATTGTCTCTATCGACATTCAATATTTCTTTGAACCAAAATTTTTCTGCATGCGATCCATACTGCGCCCTTTCTACAGAACCGTTGAAATGAACATTAAAACAGTGTGATGCGTTAGAACCATTCATGTCACATTTTTCCAGAGATTCATATTTGGGAATGGCGCAAAAGCAGTAAAGTAAGATGTAGCTGTTCACAGCATTGTAATACAATTGGAATATGAATATCGTGACAGCTTTGGTGTAGCCTATGCCTCGGAATAAAGGGCAAAGGTCCCATGATCCTGCAATAATGATAATTTTTTAAAAGGATTTTGGTTTGTTTGGGGAATGATAGCTCGGCGAGATGTACTGATTAGTGTAGTGTAGGGTAGATGTACGATTGAACAAATTGATCATTTTTGAAATTATATTTACCTACAACTGATTTTCGAGAATATTGACTAAGAGTCAGTTCCATTTGCATCAATGGAATTCCCATCACTATCATCAGGAAGATATAGGCGATCAAGAGATCAAGAAAGGTACCTCTCAGGAAAAACCTGGGAGTGTGATATACGTTAACCAATCCCGAGGTCCAAGATATTAAAGCCATTATATAGAATTTGTTCGATTTCCATCCCGAAACTGGAATGTTATTTTCACTTGTGTTGTCGCTCATAATAATTGCGTTTTTCTGTTTTTGACAGAACGTCATTGTCATATATGTATTTCGTATACAAAGTGTTTCGTTATACATTCAGCATGTACTGATTTATTATTTTTGATTCTCTGTATCTTCTTTCGCAGGAGCAAATCAGTTTCTTACATTTTCTGAAAAGCCGCAGTTTTTTTTTGTATTCAACCTCAACAGATTAAGTGATGTCACCAAATATATGAAAAGTACAGATTGAAAGATTCTGAGAAAAACTACTCTTCAGGTTTCAAGCCTACATAATTCATTTTATACACAGAACAGTGTTCAATTCGTTTTATAAAATCAACAAGAACAAACTTGATGCTGATGAGAACAATGTGGTGATAATCACAGAAAACAGTGAACGGTGAAAGTCTGAAGGAGGTGGAGAACCTTGAAATTCCTCCTGGGGCACTCAGGATTCTCATCGTTCTTCAGGTGTGCAACGTATTTTGTAATGTTATTGTCAATGAAAACTAACTGTTTTTACCCAGAGCCCTTGGGGGGGAATAATACTTCATGTCACTAGCCAACAGATGGTACTGAAATAATTTCGATGAAATATGGAACCTCTTCGCTTTTCCACTGGATCCTTCATATGAAATCATTGTAAATATGAATAGGGTACCTTTTATTATATCACTTCGAATAAAAATGACATTGTTACATTTATACTTTAGCTTTAGCTAGAAAAGTTATCACTGAAAATTTGAAGTTCAAAAGTAACTTGAGTCACACACTGAAGTGAGAAGTTGAAGATCCGTACAAGAAATCTAAGTAGAAAATAAGAAATTGTATTTTTTTTTGAGAAAATGCATTTGTTATTATGGTATAGTAGAGATTAATTTTTTGGTTAAAAAACTCTTAGGTCTCAAACATTATATCAGTTAATAGTGTTTTCTTTATTTCAGTCAGACCGTTGCCATTTATCTAATATGAAACCGAAAGACCTGGTAGCTGAAGGAGAGCACGAACAAGAATGGGGTGGATATTTTGTAATAAAAGGCTACGAGAAGTTAGTGAGAATGTTGCTGATGACCAGAAGAAATTATCCAATAGCCATTAGAAGATCGGGTTGGAAGCAGAGAGGAGAACAGTTTTCGGACTCTGGTGTCTCTATCAGATGTGTCAAAGAGGATCAAACAGCAACGGCTAGTAACTTCTTTACACTTTTTCAGTTAAAAAAAAGTTCTCAGTAGTAATTTATATTAAACTTTCTAATTTCATGTGCAGAAAATGAGTTCGTTTTCCTAGTAATGTTGGTTTTGAAAGATATTCGGTATATCAATTTCAATAAGTAAATGAAGGAGACTAGTTTTCACTATTTTATGTTACTTTTCGGTGAGCAATTTCACGTTATGCTTAAAGAGAAAATTTACTGACTAAGCGTTTTTTTGGATATTTGAAGAAGTAAACAAGAACCGACATTGGAAGACTTTCTTACTGAATGATTTCTGGCAACTCTAATTTGAGAAATATTAAGTTTAATATTTCTGTTGAAGATGATCACTTGGTGATCGAAACAACGTGTCGAGGTGTTCCAAACAGTGCATCACAAACATACTAAGTTATTAGGAAAAATGACATTCTTATGTAGTTACAATAGAAAGTTATAAACAATCAATTTGTTTACCTGTAGTGAATGCAGTGTTTCAAGTACACCATAGAAAATTAATGTAAAAAAACTGAATTCATTATAACTGAGCCTCAAATAAAAATTAACAATGAGGTATTCGAGGTGATAGACATTTAAATATCTATGGGCCGTCTATTAATCACGTGGGGCTTGAAAGGGGGGAGGAGGTTTAGCAAAAATCACGAAATATCACAAGGGGGGGAGTGGGGTGTAGTGAGTTATCACGTGTATTTATTTTTTCGTGAAACGCGCGATTTCTAAACAGAAAAGCAGCGTGTAATGTGACTTTGACTCGCCGGCAACGAACGAATTCCCCGCGCACCACGACGCCCATACGAACGACAACTTTCAGAAGTTGAGAAACTTGTGCGAGCTGAGGACTAACGAGGTCTTACCTTTTAACGTGTGATTCCTAACACGTTCATTTAGGAAAATAATAAAAAACTGTAACACTCTTATATTACCCTATTTCAACTACAATACTATATTTGCTCAATAGAAATGAAATATACATTGAAAAATCATAAAGTCGTGCAATGAGACTGATTTTTTTTTGTCACAAACTCTCCATAATAAGGAATATGTTGAGTTTGTTGCCGATTCATAAATTATTTTTGTATTAAACTCGGTTTCATTCATAAAATAAAATCTGGAAATGCTTCATTTTATTCATATGAAATGAATTTTATTTATTTTTTTTATTTATTAATTTTTTATTTATTTATTTATTCATTAACGGGTAACACCCAATTAAGTTTAAGAGATTTCACAATAAATTATATGAATACAACAAATAATTTCATCTAACTTACTTGCTAAAGGTAAAACTATTTTATTAATAAAGAATAACAGTGAGAAAATAAATTTATTGAATTGAAATATTAATTAAATAAACGAAGAAAAGCATCCCAAAATTCAGTTTTCTTAAAAGGCATAAGTTCACACAATAAAATCCCCGATGACATAACGACTTCAGGAAGTTTCAATATGTTTGAGACTAAACTGAAAAAACTTTTGCCTGGTAACTGGGATTCCTCACAATACCATATCTATTGAAGTTATGATGTATTTTCATTTTTGACCCATTGCTTCATTTACATTTACAAAATGTGCAATATCTCATAAATTATATTATTTATATTTACATTTATTTTTTTACAGACAAATGTATTACACTACTTAACAGATGATTCTTTCAAATTGATGTTCAGCTACCAGAAAAATTTGTATTATATACCTTTGTGCTTGATACTGAAGTGTTTATTTTCCGATGTCGACAGCTACATTTACAGAAAACTGATTCAAGGTTATGAAGATGACACTCGCTACACTGAGTAAGTTTCTTAAATCAACCTGAATATATATTCAAGGTGCATCTATACACAAAATCTATAAAAAAAGTTACTTCATTTTCTCATTTCAGTATTGTCAAGGACATGTTACATGCACTTCACGCTGAAAATCTGCACACAACCGAAGATTGTAGAACGCACTTGGGGAAAATATTTCGAGTGAAATTCAACGACTGTCCTGAATGGAGCACAGACATTGAAATAGCCAACTCCATAATAAAGAAATGTATTTTGATACACCTCAACAGCAACAAGGAAAAATTTGATTTGCTGGTCTTTATGACTCAGAAGCTGTTTGCTTTTTCAAAGGACAAGTGCAAAGTGGAGGGCGCGGATGCAGTTATGATGCAGGAGTTACTTCTTGGTGAGAAATTGTAATTTTTTAAACAAGATTTTTGTTTCAAATGTATCACAAATATTTTGCATAGTGTAAAACGAAGTCGCTTTCCGCTGTCTATCCCAATGTATGCTTATATTTTTGAAATTACACAACGGATTTTGATGCGGGTTTTTTGATAGATAGAATGATTCAAAAGTAAGGTTTGTAAGTATATAACATGCGTAATATAGTAGAGAAACACTGATAATTTTAGAGGTTTCTAATGTGATGTCGTAAATAAACTGAACCCTACAAGATAGATCAAAATAATGTACTACAGTATTGTACACTTTAAAAAGGTCTACAAAAAAACCCGCGATGGTATATGTCTATTTCTTTGTCTGTCATTTTTCATCCTTTACTTTTTATGAGAATTATTGTTTTATTTACGAAGCGATTTTAAGCAATACAGCATTATTCCTTATCCAATTAAGTACCTTGTGCATTCAATATAGATCAAAATGGCTCTTTACAGCATGTAATTTAAATGGATTTTTTCGAAGATATTACAGATTTGAACGGTTGCGGCGGTACCGGCCGGGGGGCCGGCTGCGCGTGCTTATAAATAGCGCGTCTAAGGCCGCGCTTCGCCCTACAACACTTTATGATTAGCAGTGATTACACATATTTATCGGAGCCAGCGAAGACAGTAACAATACTTCAAAGATATTCTGTAGTACATTTATTTATTTATTTATGTATTTATTTCATACACCATTCTACAGGATGAACCCAATTACAGAATAGGAAGTAACAGTGGCATTTACAAATATGTACTTACATACTATAATTTGTGAATCTATGTAAAAAAAAACTGATTTTGATCTGTATAATCTGGCAGTTGAATATATCTAGGACATGACTTACAGAATTAGAGGTATTGCACATTATATAAATTGTATATATCTGTAAATTGTATATATCTACGCAGAGTGTTGAGATAAAACGTGACACTACAAGATTGGTGGTGGTTGAACATCCTTTCATGAAACCGTGTTGATTGGGGCTAATAATGTTGCTGACATTACAATAGATTGTCTTCTGAAGAAGCATCTCAAACACTTTACAAAAGTTGCATATGATAGAGATTGGTCTGTAATTTTTTATCTCACCTTTATCTCCTCTTTTGAAAATTGGGCAGACTTTCGACATTTTCCATATTGATGGTACAGATGATGTTCTCAAGCAGAGCTGAGGCACAATCTTGAATGATGAATGCTGGAATATGATCAGGTCCCGCAGTAAATTTAGGCTTTAATTTTTTAGGGTATGATAAACATCTTTAATACTAAAGTTTTTGATTACTAAGCTGGGAATATCACTACTGTTGTATCACCATTGCACCCTTGCAGAGTCGAGGTGGATCGCTACTTTACTAGTCAACTTTATTTTGATTTTCACTATTGATGGTTTACAAAACCGCGACTTTTGTTTTGCTATACGATACCAGTTTTGTAAACCTTTTATAGTGAATATCGAAAAAAATTTCATTTCTAAGTGATGATTTTTTTGTGGATTCGTAGATAGTGATAACCTGACTCACAGTAGAAAAAATTGCATGAATGTGAATGTCAATTATCACTTATTTAATTCGCTAATTATACCTCTGATCGTGTACCCCAATGATTGCTGTCTGTATCTGAGCTTTTGGAGTGGTTCTTGTCTTAAACTCTAGAATACTATGAATACTGTATTTGTCTTGAAAAAATCATATCTTAATATTTATTTATTCATAAATTCATTTATTTATTCTTTGATTAGAAGCTCTAATCAATAAAATGGTACTATATGTCAAGTATCTTAAATATTTTAACTAATGACATCAACAGTTATAACAAGATCATGATTGTCAACAGCAACTCAAATCCTTATCAAATATGGTAAAGTCAGATAAGTATATAAAAAAGAGATAGTTTTGAAAATAAAAGTATATTTAACTTTTGGTGGATATGAATAAATTTCACGTTGAGTAAAAACAAAAAATTGGAATTATATCACGTATTTATAATGATAATATATTAAGAAAACACCTTATCCACTCTGATGATTTCTCCAGAAGAGTGTTAAAAGCAAATTGTTTAACAATTCATTTTATTGGCTCACAGATGTTTTTGGAGAGAGATGTCAGATTTTGAACTATTGTTTCATATTGAGTTGAAAGTTGTCAAGTATTATAACATCCTGTTCTTTATATTGTTTATATATTGTAAAATTATTAACAAGTTACTTCCATAGTATTTCAGTCAATTTATTGACTTTATTTCGTAAATACAAGATTGCCCAACTAGGAAAATAACTCGTTACATCTGGGGAGATGAAACAGGAAATTAAAAAAATTATCAGTGCGAGGAAATCTTCATTTCATGAAGAACTTGATGAGTTCCCTAAAACCAAATGAGATCAAAGAACCAAATACCATATATGAGTTCAAATAAAAAATCAGCAAACATAATCACTCCATTTAAACAATGTTTCTGAAAATTTAACCTTAAGCACTAAAACATCTTCAGTATATATCCAGTATTTTTTGTATGAAAGGTAATCAGGAATAGATAGAGTAGTAGATAAACTTCAACTTTTGTTAGGTATTTATTGATATATTTGTACATGCAAAAATTTGTTCGTTACAATGTGTATTATGATTGTATATATTGAGATGTATCTTACTGAAAAATTAATATTATGATTTATTGAAATTTGAAAAATGTGAAATTGGGTTGTTTCAGGCGGTCATCTGTACCTTCAACTGGTCAAAGAAAAACTTGCCTCTTGGCTCGTTGGTCTTAAAATGAGCATCTTGAAGTGCTCCAAATCAGCCAGCTTTACTTTCAGTTTGAACGATATGATGAAAGCTTCACGCAGCAGTGGAGGGATACAAACGCATCTGGAAATGTTCCTAGCCACAGGAAACATTACCAGCTTATCAGGTCTCGGCTTAATGCAAGACAAGGGATTAGTCATTATGGCAGAAAATATCAATCGCATGCGATACATGTCGCACTTTCGGGCCGTCCACAGAGGTGCTTTCTTCCAGGAAATGAGAACTACGGAAGCGAGACAACTCCTTCCTGATGCTTGGGGTTTCATATGCCCGGTACATACCCCAGATGGTGCGCCATGTGGCTTGTTGAACCATCTTACAAATGATTGCATCGTTACTGATGTTCCTGATGAAGAAAAAGTCAATAATATCCCTCCGCTTCTAACTAGTCTTGGGATGGTACCCTTGAATTACGCTGAGGAAATTCTAGATCTCAAAACCAGTATCGCAGTTCAGTTGGACGGCAGGATGCTAGGTTATGTTGCCAGCAGGGAAGCAGCTGCAGTTGCAAATAAGCTACGTTCATACAAAATTGAAGGGGTAAAAGTTCCTGAAACTTTGGAGATTGCTTTGGTACCTTTGAAGAAGTCCGTCTCGCAGTATCCGGGATTGTTTCTGTTTACTGGACCGGCACGAATGATGAGACCCTTATTAAATTTGTTTGAGGGCAAGACGGAACTAATTGGAACTTTTGAGCAGGTTTATTTGGATGTTTGTATGAGACCCGAAGAATTCTATGGAGGTAAGTTCATTTACTTTAAATTTATAACATTAGGGGAAAATGGTTAATACTTCAGACAAATGTTATGTAAGGATCTTCTGAAGTTTGTTAACTTCAGGGTGATTTGTTCACATTAATCTACCAAAAGTTATTCGCTCTCTCTGCTAGTTCAATATGTTGAGTTGGAAACAGCGAATAACTTTTGGTGGGATTGACTGAATCTGGAATGAGAATTGTTTTTGAGAAATTATATGTACGTTTTGTTTTTATATATCGAGTTATGAACAGAAATTGCCCCTTTATCTATATTTGAATGGACATCTCTCTTTTATGTTGACACTTAGTTTGTTCATGGTTTATCAAATAGCTGATTGGATCTATTAATTACCAGCAATTATCATTTTTTGACACAATCATATCAATGAACGTTAATTTACGCGTTTTTTGCGATAACCTCACTTATTTATTTCTAATAAAAAATACTATTGGCAACATCGTTTTTTAAAGAACACTAGAACTAGAAATATTGACTACAGAAGTAACCATATTGGTCTACAATTTCTGAAACAAAAGCTTATTCCAGAATCCATCAGTGTATAGACATCTTGTATTGAACATGCATGATTGTATGGAACAATTTTTGGATTTATCTATTTTTCAATACAAGAAGTCACTTCCCAAAATTTAGTGATTTTTTGCTGGAACTTAAAAAAAACAATTTTCACAGATGAAATAGTTTATTTTATAAGGCTGTTGCAAACATGTTCACAATATAGGTATTTGATCAATATTTAAATAAATTCAGTGTAAAAAATTATAACACAAATATACAGAGGCAGTATCACATTGATATAAATCAATAGCTTGAAATTGTATAGAGGATGATTCTAAAAATGCACGAGTTTCACTTATTTCTAATTCAATTGAGACTAGCTACTTCTACAGATATTTAGTATCGAGTATCTAATAAAAAATTTACTCAATTATCTCCTGCTCCTACTGCATTCACCTTATCGAATACATCTTTAACATCTTGGAATACGACTTCTTCAGGCCTTGTAGCATCAATTTTCCTTACTAAATTAGATTTATCATAATAGTCAATAATGGGACGAGTTTCATTCAAGTATGTGTTGAAACGCTTTTTCAAACTTTCGGGGTTGTCGTCCACTCTACCGCTTCCACTGGCACCCCTGTTCAAACAACGCTCCAGGCAGATTTCTAGAGGACAGTCAAAAAACAGGACAAACTGAAGTAGCACTCTGCTCGCTACAGTGTTATTCCAGCCTTCTAGATTGTTTTGGTTTCTAGGAAAACCGTCTATGAGGAACTTTTCTTTTCCAGACTTAGTCATCGCATTCTCCAAAAGACTGCAGGTAATTTCCACCGGTACAATTTTACCTTCGCGGATGTAATTCTCTATCAGTTCTCCGTATTCTGACCCTGGATTGTTTCGTTCTTCCCTTAGTAAATCGCCCGCCGATAAATGTACGTATCCGTAATTTTCCACAATTTTCTGACATTGGGTTCCTTTTCCGGCTCCGGGGCCACCCAAGACGAAAACAACTTTTGGGGGCATTCTTACGATTGCGGCGAAAGTTCTCACAAGCTTGCTAGCCTTACTGGAAAACGACTCGAGCATAACCTCACATTTTCATAGATTTTTTAGGTTTGATGATTTGGCAGTTACGTAACAAGATTAATTAGTCTATTCTCCGAAGATTATAAGTTTTTAAAGCATAAGTAATTCATTTTCGTAAAAAAAATTGTCAAATATGCCTCTTTCTTTTCATTTGACGCAATTTTTTACAAAACGGGAGTGACTAGTAGTTCGGCCGTTCTGTAAGATAGGAAACAAAAATTTTACCCATTCATTTTTTTTGTCAAAAACACTCCGTATTTCAATTTCACATTTGTATCACAGCGGGGGTAATAATTAAATAAATATTAATACAGTGAAATGATTAGATTTTATCAATGATGCTCAGTTAAATCATGACTATTGTTAAACTTTGACGTCAACCGAAACCTTTCCGACTTTGGTTTCTTACTCTAGTTGCCTGCTTGCAGTGAACGTTGCAAGGAATCACAAAAGCGACAACCGGTTAACTGAGAAACAGATTTTAATGGACAGATTTTTTAACAGACATGGTTTAAATATTTTTTTCAATAACTCTCTTCCTCCTGCGAACGGCAAAACCCTCAAAAATCGAGTTCACAAGCAAATGATAACCTAGGTCTCACCTCAAGTGTGACACGGTATAGATAGGAATCAGGGTCGATGAATTTTCCCGTTCTCATAGTTTCAGTTTCCTAGTAGGTATTAAGTTACCTTGAAAGCTGCAAAAGGATAACGAACAAAAAACATTCGACCCAGTTTTTTTTTCCAATTTATTTACAAAACAAATCTTACGTTACGTTTAATTTATAGCCACTCTAAGTGTATTCTTGTTATCTTCCGTAACACGTATTTTTATAGCCACTCGCAGTATATTCTTGTAACACGTATTTTTATAGCCACTCGCAGTATATTCTTGTTGTCTCCCGTAAAGCCTAGCTTATAGCCACTCCCATGTATTCTTGTTGTCAGATGTCAAAAAATCATTGATTTTACTTTAACCAATCAGAAGGTAACACGCCATTGACTTGGTTTTGGATTATGAGCATGGACAGGGACGTATCTGAAATCATAGAACTGGTTGGAGATGTAGGTGAATAGTTGACAATACACTCAGTATTCGTGGATTCTTAATCTCAGCTGCTCAGTATTTCTGAACAAGTCAAACAAACTTCTCCAATTCAAATATTGTTTCTATAATCCTAACATTCGAAAGTTATTAATACTTATCATCTGATTTTCGAATTTAAAATAATTGATCGTCAAAAACAAAGGAATATTTAATTTTTTTTTTGCGCCACTGAACATTTTTAACTGAGGGGAAATGTAGCAATTTGTTTAATCAACATTTTTACACGAGTGCGGTAATATAGCTTTTTCTTGTTGTGTTTGAACTTTGAGAGACGAAAACACACGCATATCTTCCACAACATTATGGCCTTATCTAATCGGATGAGACAGAACCTGTTCGTGTCACGATGACAGTATGTGGAATATTCTTACGGTTATTTTATTTTAATCATAACTTTAGAACTTCGTTAAAATTCAAAGGGGGGAGTATAAAGCCAAAAGCTTTTTTTCCTAAAAAGCTTTTCTTCTCAAAAAATTTTCTCTGAAAATATCTCCCCTTCAAAGATATTTCCCCTTTCAATTTAACTGTCACCCTCTTCTGCTAATTTTCATCATAATAAAGATTGATGCTACAATCCAAACAATGATAAAACTCTAGATGAGGTACTCACATTATCCTCTGAAGCAGTCACAAACTGAAAGGTGGTTCAATGCCAACGAATTATATCTGAATGAAAACAAAACCCAAAACATGGTATTCACCCAAGGAAATATGAAAAATTATTCAAATTCGCAAAGTAGTGTGAAATTTCTGGGAATTCATATTGACAGTGAGTTAAAATGGAATCATCACATAAATGTGATGCGGCATATTTTTCCTTGTATGAATCCATGGTATTGTCGCCTGGGGACATGCAACAGATAGAATATCCAACACAAAAGGAAAATATCGACTACAGAGATGAATGTTGAAATTCATTCGTTATATTAAAAATACTAACTTTTCCTTCTCTCTATATCATGGAAAATTCAATATACATAAAAAATAATCTATCTCAATATTAAAGTTTTGAAAATGTGCACGACCACAACACTAGACCAAGAAATGATTCGAGTACAAACTAACAAATTTTTGGGCTGTAAAATTTTACAATAAATTACCACGAAAAATAAGATCTCTACCTAATAATATTCATCTATCATATTCGTCTATATTTGAAAAATTATATATCAACATTTTTCAAATTTGTTGTTCAACAACTTTAATCAAATTATCTATTCTAGGAAATGTTACAACCCATATGGAACTTTCGATGACAGGGTTCCTTTCGAACTTAGCCAAGCTCATCCCCATGCCAGACTGCAACCAATCTCCGCGTAACATGTACCAGTGTCAGATGGGAAAACAAACAATGGGGACTGCTTGTCACAATTGGGATAGCCAATCCGAAACCAAACTATATCGCTTACAGACACCTGCTTCTCCTTTATTCAGACCAGCTCACTACGACGATATGTTGATGGATGACTATGCTATGGGTACTAATGCGATAGTTGCTGTTGTCAGTTACACGGTAAGTTTATGTGACTGAAAACTTACCTTGACTCAAAACTAGGCATCTTTAAAAGTCCTGGTTATGTAAGTAGGCTAATTTGATACAAAAGTAAAGTTCAATTGTATTGACTAAAAAATAATTTCATGTGATATTTCTACTTGCATTGTGTCACAATACAGTAATGTGACGCCTGAAGATGCTATTGTATAGCGAAACACTTGACTCGGTTTTGTAAACTGTCAAGTGGAAATCTTTCATTAAATGTTTTTTTTTTGAATATGTTATAATGAATATTCATCAAGTATCAATCAGTTCTATCATATGTTTGTGGAGTTATATTTTGAAACGCAGTATCTAATGTGATATGTGAATAAACTAATTTTTTAGTATATGAATCAGTGATAGTATATTCTGTCAGTCTCTGTGTGTGTAATTGCATATTTTACCCTGATATTTAGAGTGAAGTGTACTCTGTCTGTACTTGTACGTATCTTTTAACATTCAACTTTTTACTCTGTAATTTTGCTTTTTGTCTCTATAATCCAAATTTTTGACATGTCTTATACCACTTGTGGTCTTCAGATTAATAAATTTGATTGATTGATTGCCTGAACATCTCCTGTTACCGTAAAGGATCCACTTTTCATCACGTGTAACGATCCGATCCAAAAAAGGATCGGTTTGGTTGCGTAAAAGCAAAGAAGAATAAACCTCGAAACGTGACAATTTATGTCTATCGTTCAAATCGTAGGGCACACACTTTTCGAGCTTTATGATCTTTCCAATATGTTTTAATCCATCAACAACCGCATGTGAGCTAACGCCTAGATTTTCCGCCATCCCACGCACCGTTTGTCCTCAAAACCAGTGTCCTTAAAACCCCGTCCTTTATTACTGTAGGTCGACCACTTCGGGCCTCATATTCGAGGCTAAAAACTCCGGAATCAAATTTTTCAAATCAACGTCGAACAGTGCATTCATTAACACTATCATTGCCGAATGACAGGTTCATTTTTGTCCCAAAATAGCTTAACGACATCATATAGTAATAGCTGAAAAGAGGCAATAAATTAAAGTTTGGAAAAGAATGAACAGCATCAATGTATGGACTACAACATTCTTTATTGATCAGTATATACCCCGACACAGTAAAATAAATATTCATTTATATATGGAGGTACAAAAACACGTTGCGTTGAAATGGACAACATTTTTGAAACAACCTAATATTATATGAAATAATGAAGAAAAGAGAATTGAAATTTTCTATGTTCTTTAACACTTTTATTTGTATCTAACGTTACTGCAGATTCGTTCTATAAGGACATTTTCAAACTTATACATTAAACCAACAATGGTTTATTACATTAACCTTTATATAGAACCCCTGCAGGTAATAATAGAGGTACTTGGCTTGATTGAGTACCTGAATTTACAATTTACAATGCGGATGTACTAATTTGAAAACCGGCGAGTAAACTAAACCGATTTGATCATTTAACAGGTTGCACCCGCAATGTTTATGTTTGTGAATTTCCAATGATTCTAAATAATTGAGTTTGTAACCCTCCCTTGCATAGTGCAAAATTTCAGTATCGTTTAGATTCGGAACCACGCCACATTATTCAATATTAGTTTCATTCGATGTAAAGAGTATGTTCTCCGACATACTGTACAACGAGTGTAGTCCCTCATTTTAGACATATTAGATCAAGCCAAAGTAGACCATATCACTTCCTTTGAAGTTTCAACAGATTTCGATGTGTGCCTAAATCAGAGCTACTTACAGTTCAACAACAAATTTTATAAACAGGATGCAGGTTTACCAATGGGCTCACCCCTTAGTCCACTTTTAGCAGACATATCCATGAACAACTTGGAGACCACTATAGTAAATTCCCACCTGGGTAAAAAACAAATTCATTTTTGGTACAGATATGTAGACAATATTCTCGCCTGTTTCGGAGGTACTACACGACAGCTGAACCAATTGATGACATTCATGAATAATCTTAATAGCAACATTCAGTTCCCACTCGAAACAGAGATAGAGAAACAGATACATTTCTTAGACCTGACCATTACACACAATCAGAATGAATTTGAGTTCAATGTTTTCAGAAAACCTAGCTATACAGACATCACCATCCCAAGCGATTCTTTCCATCAGAAACAGAGACAGTCATAAATTAGCAGCCTACAATTCAATGCTGCACAGAGCATTCTCACTTCCTTTGTCTGCAGACAATCTAGCTAGCAAAATTGATACAATTACACAGATAGGTCATAATGGTTTCAACGCAGATACTATCCAGAAGTTAGTCAGAAAACAAAGCCATTAATTCGCTTACAG
The DNA here is from genome assembly GCF_025532065.1 of Leptinotarsa decemlineata. Lineage (NCBI taxonomy): Eukaryota > Metazoa > Arthropoda > Insecta > Coleoptera > Chrysomelidae > Leptinotarsa > Leptinotarsa decemlineata. Next base: position 8,940,386 of record NW_027412529.1, read on the forward strand.
ATTAATATACCCTCAGGTCAAACAACCAGAAATCAAGAAATGGGTCACTCTAACAGATTTTGGAAAAAGAACAGAGATAATTGCGGATTTCTTCAGAAAAAACAATGTGGAACAAGCATTCGGACCACATGCCAGGTTATCTGATTTCCTTTTCAATGCCAAATATAAGGTGGAGAAGTTGGAGAAATCTGGAGTTTATAAGCTTAAGTGTCCGGAGTGTAATAGTGTTTATGTGGGACAATGTAGTCGAAATTTCCAAAAACAGTATGATGAACATGAAAGGTCCTTCAGACTAGAAAAAAATGATTCGACGTTTTCAAACCATTCCTTGGCATGCAACCACAAGTTCCCGAATCTAAACGATACGAAAATTTTGCACTATGCAAGGAAGGGTTAGAAATTCAATTATTTAGAATCGTTGGAAATTCGCAAACATTGCGGGTGCAACCTGTTAAATGAGCAAATCAAATAGTTTACTCAATTCAGGTACTCAATCAAGCCTACAGGGGTGCTATATAAAGTCTAATGTAATAAACCATTGTTAGTTTAATGTATAAGTTTGAAAATGTCCTTATAGGATGAAACTGCAGTAATGTTAGTTACAAATTAAAAGTGGTAAAAAACATAAAAAGTTTTAATTATCTTTTCTTCATTATGATTTCCTACCACGTAGTAACGGCTACATCCATCAATTTATTATATGAAATGTTTTTTATGGATTGAAGTATTTTTAATATCTGTCTATAAAGGACGTTTGCTTTGAAAGATAGTCTCTATTTTAGTAACTTCACAGTTAACAAAAATTTATATAGTATCGTTTATATACTACTTAGAAGATCAATTTTTTCTACTAACTGAAACCGTAACTGTGGCATTATTGCAACCTTTTGCCATTTTAATTGATTATTTCAATTTATAACAAAACTAGTAAAACTCTCAGAACATGGTAAATTACCAAAAATGTAAGGCGGCACTGTGAATATTTCAACACAAATGAAAAGTAAGTTTAAAAACTAAAATGCAACTACCGAAAAATCACTCTCTAAAAGATATGACACAAGAAAATACTCATATTCTCATCTGTAATCTATTCAATATTTATCATCTGTTGAATTAACAACTTACATATAATATATTTTAATATTTTATATATTAAAATATATAACATGTAAGTTGTTTATTTAATAGCCAATATATATTGAATAGTTAGTACGTAACAATTTCAGTTGGAGAATATTTTCTTCATATTTTTTGTTTCTGAAATGACTTTTCATTGCATATTAATTTTTGAATATTCTTGGTTGCTCATATATTTTAGCCATAACCAGGACATAATCTGAACATCATTTCAGATAGAAGTTTCTTTGTTATTAACCTTCGAGCTGGATTTTGAAACTTGAACAAGGAAATATTGGGTGAACTTTTACTAAATAAGAGAAAAGATATCAAATTAACAGAATTAACATTTTTTCCGACTATATCATCCATTTGATTTTTTCAGGGTTATGACATGGAAGACGCCATGATAATAAATAAATTTTCAGAAGAACGTGGGCTGGCTCATGGTTCGATATATAAATCCGAGTTCATCGATCTTGAACGTCCAGCATCATACTTTGCCATCGATCCTGAACAAAAGAACCTTCTTCAGTTTCTCGATTCTGATGGATTGCCCTACATCGGCAGAAAAATGATGGAAAACGAACCGCATTACTGTTATTTCGATTCGGATAGGTCGATATTTGTGGTGAAACTTTTCAAAGGAAAAGAAGTATGTTACGTGAATACTGTGAAGATGTGCGGAAATCTGGATTCGAAGGCATCTCCCAAAGTGGCTTGTATAACCTACAGGATACCAGTTAGTATTTTTGAAATTGAATTGAGTTTGTTGAAATTGAACAAGGATAGCTTAGGTTAGGTTCAAAGTGTCTAGCTCAAGTAGACTCTCCACTGCAACCTGCAAGGGTTTATTGTGGCTCCAAAAAAATTAAACAGAATCCTAGTTCAAACAAAGTCTTAGTTTGCGTTGTTTTTTGTTTGGAACTGTTGGTCAGAATTCTTTATAGTTGCGGTTGTGTATCTACATTTTTTTTCGTTTCAGAGGAACCCAAGTGTCGGTGACAAATTTGCAAGTAGGGCTGGACAAAAGGGTATTTGTTCTCAAAAGTTGGCTGCAGAGGATTTACCTTTCACAGAAACTGGTAAGTTTTTGCAATAAATTTTAGAAACATCAAACTTAATACTAACTATTATAACTTCCACATATTTTTTTGACATATTAGGTTATTTTTCCTAATTTCTTGAAGATTTTTGGCAAACAAATTGTATACCACATGCAACATGATGATCTTCTTCAATCGTCTTGCTCCTAGTATCGTTTTCTTGATGGTGCTTTGTTACCGAAAGATGAGCAGAGCCTCAAGAGAGGCCTTTCTTAGAATCATAAAAAAATATACGAAGAGAAATGAATGGACAATTTCTATTTTTTCACACACTTTCTTTTTTCAATTTATAAACTGTCAGTTCTGAACTGCCGCTCTAATTTTGGGGTAATGAAGGTGAAATTGATAATACTGAAATGTGAAATAATAAAAAACAACAATCACAGCTATGTCATAAAACGAATGTTTCACATACACTTTCTGATTCATTTTTTTTGGTTCTTATTCGGTTTCCGAATGTGAAATAGTAAAGAAATTTTTCAAATAAATGACATTACTCTGGGGAAATAGCAAAGGTGCTCCACAAGGCTCAGTGATAAGTGTAATCAACATTTTACACAAAAAGCGTGGGAGGGCGGTAAAAGAAAATAACGCCAAGAAAGTTTCTGAATTGTAAAATTTTTGTACTCTTTATCTTCTTACCTGGTAAGTTTATTTTCATTTTCTCCTTTTTCATATTTGTGGGTTCTTCCTTCGTTAAATACTTTGAAACTTCTTAAACAAATTTTGTTATGTTTACTTTCAATAAGAACGTGGTCTGCTTTAATTCTCTTCAAATAACAATAGTTGAAAGGTTCTTCAATGCCGACAGTAATTTTACATTTATACATAATTTAAGAGATCATCCATAGAATGATATTACTCTTATTAAGTTTATAGAATTTATTTTTTCATATAGAGATGAATGCTGACTTTATTTTACATTCATCTCAGTTTTTGGAATTCCCATAATTATCTTGAAGTTTCTACTCCTTATCTTACAAAACTCTTATTCTACAGTGTTTTTTATATAATAGTAGGTAATTAAAATTACTCTCGTAATTATTTTTTCAAAATCTACATGTAATTGCCTACAAAATTTAATTGGACAAATGAATAATTCTGGTGAAACAATTAGATTAATAAAATTATAATTATAATTGTTTTTTCAGAATCTACTTATTTCACCAGAATTATTCATTTATTCAGTTAATTTTTGTAGGTAATCCCAGGTAGATTTTCAAAAACGATTAAGATTTTAATTGTAATTGTTTTTTCAAAAGCAACCTGTTTTACCAAAATTATTCATTTATTCATTTGAGTTTTGTAATTACCTACTGTAATACAAAATACTTTGTAGAATAGTTTGTTGTACTAGTCTAACTGATGAAAATACAACCAAAAGTATTTTTGAAGATTGTACAATAATTATTATGGACAATATCCTTTGAAGTCGAAATTTTGCCTTCAAATTTAGAATTTTGAACTCTAAAGCCAGTAGAAAAACAACATACCACTAAATAAAATTACTGATTCAAAGTCTGAATCATCAATTATTCCAAACTTTGTCTAATGTTTTAGGAATGATCCCAGATATCGTATTCAACCCGCATGGATTCCCGTCCCGTATGACAATTGCTATGATGATAGAAATCATGGCTGGCAAATCGGCTGCTTGTCACGGAGTCGTTCACGACGCTACGCCTTTCAAGTTCACAGAAGAAGAAACTGCCATCGATTATTTCGGAAAACTGTTGGAAAAGGCTGGTTATAATTACAATGGCACAGAAACACTGTACTCCGGAGTTGACGGCAGAGAAATGTCTGCGGACATTTTCTTTGGAGTTGTTCACTACCAGCGGTTGAGGCATATGGTGTCTGACAAGTGGCAGGTATGTATCACTATCAGTATAATAATCTTTTGTTGATATAATATATATCACGAAAAACAAAATATTGTATAATATCAATATATAATATACAGTATGTCTTAATAAGTTGGAACCATATGGAAAACTTTTTTATCATCAATTTAAAGTGAAAAGTTATTTATGTGAAATGTTGAGCAAGAACTAAAATCTATGGGAAAGAAAGGTTTTGGCTTTCTACTGCTCCATCGTGATATAAAAAAAGTGGGAATCTTTTGAAGAATGGAAGGAATTATACAAAAAAAAATTCTATTCCGTTTATATTCCTAACATTTGTAATGGAATCGAATCAGATATTATTGACAAAATTCCTACACAACATAATTAATGAAAGAAGTAAAATTTCACTTACATGGAACACTGTCATCCTCACGAGTAGACACCCGGATGTTTCGCCGTTGACTCTTCAGTACCAAATACGGATAAAATTATAAGAAAAAACATTAAATTCGTTCATAAAATCATAACTTTTTGTCATGGAATGGGTCAAATCCACCCATGTGGTCGATGACATTACTTAAGTAACATTCATTCGCTTATTTGATAAATCCCAGCCAAAGGAATCATGTTTAAAATGGAAGGATATATTTTTAGGAGAGATTAAAAATATACCCTTTCAATTCAAAATTAAATTCTTTCAGTCATCTGTGAGGTTTGTCAAGAAATATTAATATTTCTCAACAGTAAAGTACCTTTATTTTAGACAATATCGAAAATTCATTGAAAAAAGTTGATTAGGAATAAAAATCACTTTAAAATATGCAATTGTATTGATGTACAATGAAAACATTTTTTTATTTTTACCAATATTTCTATTATGAGAATTAATTTTAGTTTTGCTAATTTCAAAAATCAATATTTATGTCTTGAGATCAATGAAAACATGACTATTTCTATGCACAATAATTACAGTTGTTATCAACTGCGTTAAAAATCGCACGTTGAAAAGCAATACCTTGTTAATCCCTTCTGCGCTTCCCTAAACATATTTTCCATCAATACCTGAGGTTCTCTTATTTCTAATTTCTCGGATAACTTTTTTTAATTCAATTAAGTCAGTGGGGATTAAATCAAATGGTTGTTCTACTTGAATTTCCTTCAAATATTTAATTGGGTTGTTGCTCGAGACTGTATCGACTGCATATTTTGCGGTGATTGAACAATAGTGTTTATTTGATGTTATGGAAATTATTGCTTTGTTGGTGGATTTTCCTTTAGATTGTTTTCCTCTCAATTCATTAACTATATTCCACCCTTCTTTCATTTTGTTATCAGCATTATTGAAATCTGTTTTGTTTATATATTTGTTACGCAGCACTCATCACATTCTCATATGTTTTACTGTATCAATTAAAATATTTAGGAAAACTTTCATTTTTTGCATATTATTTGGATATAATGCAAGGATGGCATTTATTGATGACACTCTTATTCTTCTAGTCAACCAAGGTTTCGTTTTTATATTTTTTTGGTGGGAAAGATGTTTCAAAGAGATGTTTCAACGTTTTATAAAAATTTTCAAAATTGACTACATTTTCCCAGTCACTTTCGAGCGATGATTGATGAAACCTATTATAGTTAGTCGTTCTATAGAAACGACCTATCTGTATTTTTTTTTATATTTGTAACAACTTCGAAATCGAATTTTGTATAAATTGCATCCTGATCAGACAGACTGGAAGGGATAACATCACATGATATGAGATCTTTGCTCAGACTAGTACAAAAACAATCAATTAATGATGATGCATTTTGGGTTGAGCAAGTTGGTGAGTTTACATGCATTTTTTTTATCGAAAAAATCTAAAAGATTACACAGTTTTTGTCTATCCATAGAAACATCATTTGACCAATCACCAGCAAGCGTAACTTGGCTAATGACCGGTAGTTTCGATAGCAATAACTCAAGTTTATCAATGAAGGTATCCTTATCCTTATGTTATATATGTATTTTTTTAAATGCCACAAAGGATTTTGACCTTTAACTATGCCTGAATGGAAAGTCAATTCACTGTGAATCAAATGAAGAAATTGCTTTTATCTCTCATGTCGTAATGTTGGATTTAAAATTAAGCGCAATTTCGCGATCATTTAAAAATGATAAAGGGCCTCTCTCTCTCTTCCTGGAGTTACTGAGTATTACGTATTTCGGTCTAGCTCAATCAGCATTTCTGTAATGGCGTGACATTTTGGGCTTCTTCAGTAACTCTGCTGCTCAAATCCTGTAAAATAATTTCAAAAACTACATTCATAGCTCACTCCTGGGATCAGGGAATTGAAATTACCATCGTCATCATTATAATACACTAACTCACCATTGAATGAAAAATAATCTTAAATTTTTTTTAGGTGAGGTCTACAGGTCCTATTAACACTCTGACAAGACAGCCATTGCAAGGTCGAAAAAGAGGAGGGGGTACTCGGTTCGGAGAGATGGAGCGTGATTCCCTCATTAGTCATGGAGCATCATTTCTGTTGCAAGATCGGCTACTCCATTGTTCAGATGCCACCACAGTAAGTAATCTTTCCGTTTTTTGTATGAAACGTTCCTGTATGTTTTTTCTTCTTCTAGGTGTTCATTTGTACATCTTGTTCAACACTCCATGGACCAATCACGGAAGTTGTTAGAATGGCAGATAAACGTCATCAGTCTGATACTCGCGAAACCTGTCTGCTCTGTGGGCATGGGCAGAACATCTCTGAAATAGTGATACCTTATATATTTAAATTTTTTACCACAGAAGTGGCTACGGTTATGATAAGGATGTGGTTGCAGTGCAACAAGGTGTAGCTTTCTATTGTTTTGTAAGATTGACTTGAGTAAATGTTTTTATTTTCATTTTCTGGGTTTTTATTAACATATATCAAGCATTCAAATAATATTTATCCTATTGCTCTCATATCTTTTCTGGATACTTCTTGTTTGAAAAAAGGTAATGTATATTCACAATATATTTACAGTAAAGCATGAAAATATCACATAAAATTAGTTACATTTCCAAAAATGAATGCCAAAGTATTATATTTGAAGGTAATCTGTCAAGTTTCCTATGCACAGATCTGTAAACGTAGACTGATCAGATTTCATTTTCTTAGATTCCTTGCCTCCAAGGGAAATCCTTTTCTCCGTCAATTCCAATCAGGTCACGATGAAGATATTTGTTTGAAGGTAGTTGACAATGTTTCTTGGTGCTTTTTATTAGTTGGAACTTCCATTGTCTAATATGATATAAATTAATTTGAAATACCTGCAGCTTTCACTGCAGTGACAAACAGAGGAGAAATCTCACTAGGCAGTCGCTGTCTAAGACTGGTTTTACAATGAATCGCTTTGGGAAGCCTCATTCAACTTTGATATTTGTGGATTGAGTCTTCTGTTTATCCCGTAGATGTGCTCAATGTTGACAGAGACAATGTTTTTGCAGTAGATTTTTTAATTTGGCACTTGAGCTACATTTTTGAGAGTTAAAGATCTACTGATGACCCAGTTTACTTTCGATACCAGTTATTGACTGACTACAATACAAAAATGTATCTGATGCTATTTTCTAAGATTCAAGAATATAGCATTGGATAAATTTTTTATTGAAAAAAAATTTGTGGAATATAATTCAAACCATCAAATACAATTCGTGAAACAATAATTTTAGTTTTAGTACAAAATAATTCAATTGAAACGGATCAAATTTTTTGTTAATTTTTCCGTTAGAGGAAATCATCGTGTTCTTGACAACAATATTTCAGATCACAGTTTAGTTTTCTATGAATTTGGTTTGGAGTCTATAGTGGGGGATAATAAGTCTCAATAAAGAAAATTAGATAGAGTTATATCCACTGCCAAATATAGATTAGGCACTTGAACATTTACACAATCTATTCTAAAAAAACATTCAGTACGTACAATTTATCGTGAAGTAGGGTTGGTTGCAGAACAATATAATCTTTGGGAAAGAAAGTTTTACCTTTCTACTACTCCATCATTATACAAAAAAAAGTGGAGTAGAGTAGAGAAAAATGTTTTTGTATAATTCAGTGTTTATATAAAAGTATTTGTTTTGAAAGAATTTTTCTTTAGTGTAATTCAATGTTTATATGAAAGTAGCAGTTTCAGGAGGGCTTTTTTTCTTCCAGTTTATTTCTGGAAGTTACTTCTTTGCATGATCTACATTATTATTATTATTATCTATGTATAGAGTTACTTCTTTTTAAATTGATTGCTTCCTTTCTTTTTTTTTGAAGATTCCCACATTTTTTTGTGTCGAAATGGAGTAGTAGAAAGCCTAAAACGTTCTTTCCCAAAAATTATTCACTCCGAAAAAATATAACCCTTTAAATTTAAATATAATCTTTATATGCGGTGCTCTGATAAATCGGTGAAAAGTGACATCGGGTGGCGGCTCTTTAGTGTGAACGAATATAAAAACCTTAGATATCTCGCATTTTCTGTCAATAAGTGCAAAATGTGATGATGAAAACTATTTCTGAAACCTTTATTCATTATCTTGAATTGGATTTCGACGTGTTAGAGTTATAATACCGTGGTAAAATCGTAAAACATTCTTAGTTACCCGCCTATTGATGTTTTTTATTAATAAAAAAAATGAAGAAATTTCGGGATTCATATCTGACATGAAAAATTTCAATCTAAACAGTCCTTCATTTGATTTTCCTAGTGCCTTGACCATATTTTGGAATTTGATGAATTCATTGCTACTCAAGAGGGCTTTACACGCGACGATAAATCGTAACAATTGATTGAACGATTTATCGCTCCAACAAATCGAAAGAGTAGAGCACCGTTTACACGCTACGATAAATTGTAACGATTTCTTGTCAAATGTCACTTGGTCTTGCAAAGTCCTGGTCGTTCAAGAAATGAATACGGTCGAAAAACCACAAACTAGGTTTATAGATGTCATCCGCACCAGCCCTAGATTTCTCACAGCTCATAACTTTCGAATGTTCTTTCTTATAAACCGTACGCAATGCGTTAATTTTTTTAAGACAGTGTTCCTATCTGCAGAAGGAATTGGCCGCGGTGGCAGTGCGCCCTTCTCACGATTGGAAGGCCGTGGATTCGATTCCCGCCTCGACCAGATATTTTTCTCAAGAGAATTTATCTGGTAGAAGCTGGGATGATTCTGCAACCGTGTTAGGAATCACACGTTGAAAGGTAAGACCTCGTTAGTCCTTAGCTCGCACAAGTTTCTCAACTTCTGAGAGTTGTCGTTCGTATTGGGGCGTCAGCTGATACACGGAAAATATTTTTAAAAACTCCTTGATCTTTTTAACTAGCTCAATATAAGTTAGGTCTTTTTTGTTCCTGTCGGAGTATTAACGAGTCACACACAGGTAAAACTTCTATAAATTCAATTAAAAACTTACGAAGTGTTTGTTTACTTGCATTTTCTGCCTTGTTTACCTATAACACTGTGTCATGAAACAACCTTACAGTGCAAAAGCAGATTGGACACTGAGTGAAATCGTAGCGATAAATTGGTGCAACTGTTACACGTCCTAACACATCGTTACGATTCCCAGAAATTGATGCCGGCCGGCTTCAACCATCCACTCCAACTCCAATCCCAATAAATCACTACAATCTCACGTTTACACACAATGATAAATTGTAACAATCTGATCATTACGATAAATTGCTACAACTTATCGTTGCGTGTAAAGCCCCCTTTACTGCTGGTAGGATTTAGTCAAACTTGCACTTTTAGAAAACTTTGTTATAGGTGTGGTCTGCAGATATGAAATTATCTTTGCCTGTTTGTGGCTATCACATGCAAGTTTTTTCATCTCCTGCATTTTATTCCTAGATGAGATTTATTGTTTGAAATATTTTATATCTCTCATAGGAGGAACGTAACTACATCAACTTTCTTACGAGAATTCCATCTTACAAACAAGATTTGAAACTACAATGATGTTATAAATCCAGATTCAAATACCGCCGCATAATGTAACTGGATATTCAAACTTTGCATAAATGTTTCTACAGAAATTCACAGGTTTCATTTGATATGATTCAAGTTCATATTCGAAACTTATTCATATAACATTCTCAATGGAAACGTTATTCTGAATAATGAAATCGAAAAGAATATGCATCGTATTGTATTTAGCAGGTTGTTCGTCAATTGTTGACAAATTGAAATACTCTGTTCTTATATTCGAACATTGTATATTCAAACAGATGTTCCTGCTTGCTATTTAGATTGTAAAATTCATCAAACTTGAGAATTGATTGTTGTGTAAGAAACCACTATCGACATGGGTGGAAAAAAAAACGTCGTACCCGAAAAAACGCCGGGCTTGAGAGATTGGATGGGAATTAGTCAGTCAATTCGAGCGAGCCAGACGCGAGTATTGTTATTCATTTAGTTGTTTATATCCATATCGAAAAAGAGGTGATGGTTTTAATTGTCAAGTTCAATTGTGAATTGATCCATCCATCTTTGGGTAACATATTTTCATACGATTATTATAGTATAGCGATACGATACGATTATTATAGGTAGCCAGGTGGCTGCACGTGGGTGCTTTGTTCACTCACTCGATCTCACCGATTTGTTGGTCGGTGGTTCAAGCTCCAGTCTGAACGATCGATTTTCTCTTGCTATCGTCCAACTCGTGTTAGGAATCACACGTTAAAAGTTAAGACCTCGTTATTCCTTAGCTCGCACAAGTTTCGACTTCTGAGAGTTGTCGCTCGTAGGGATGCAACAGCTGGTTAACGGAAAAACAGATTTTTTTTCTTATAGTTCTTATATTGATGCATGCATCTGGAAATATTTCAGGAAATGTTATTTAAGGATACTACACGACCTTTAAACTTTCTCAGATGAATGTTCATTTCATTTAAACTCAAACTTATTTTTGAGCAACACCAATCAAGCAACCAGCAATAACAGAACCTTTTGTTCTACAGATTCATGGCTATATCATGCTGTTTGCTCTGACGGTATTGATAGGATAACAAGTTTTCATTATTAAATGGAAATTCATCAATAAAACTTTAGGTCTTGTGATAATACTATTGATAAAATCAGGATTTCAGCTTGAAAGAAAAAGATGCTTAATAAATAATTTTTTATTTCAAGATTGGACAGGACACAACATAAAAATATGTTAATTTCATACTGTACAATGTTATGATGTAACACAACTTTAAATTATGGAAAATTGTCTAGTTTGTACAAGTACCTCATCTGTCATGACATAGTAACAATGTACTAGATGAAAATACTACAAAAAGGTCTGTTGCATTTGAATGAATTAACCAACCATTTTATGATATCCTTCTCAACAGTAACAGTCCTACATAATTTGTGTAATAAATAACTTGGTAATTCAATTAACACACAGACTATCATCAACTGAAAAAAGCCTACTTCGTAGAATCTTTCAAGTAAGCAATGAGATCAGCTCTCTCGTTGGCTTTCTTCAGTCCAGCAAATAACATTTTTGTACCGGGAATATATTTTTTGGGGTTCTCGAGGTATTCAAACAAGGTGTCTTCATTCCATGTGATACCTGAAAGAAAAAATATATGAATAAGACATTATAACCATAATGAATAATGATTGATTTTACTGAAAACTGATCCATTCAAATTTCTTATATAAAACAAATTTCCATAATACCATGAGAAATTCTGAATTTGAACAACTTTTGTCAATTCACTTCGGTTTGAAAAATGACTTTTTTATAACTTTAATGTTACTTTTGATTTTTAAACTCAAGTAACGCTATTTATTGCTTTGAATAATATGACTTTTTGTTTATCGAAGTCACATAGTAACATAACTTTCATTTCCACTTTTCTAAGAAACATGGGGCCTCATGGGAAATTCAAACACAAAATGCATATAAAAAATAAACATCATCATAGATAATTTGTCAAATGTAAAAAACGCTTATCTGTTAAATGTTTTAAAAAAATACTTTAAATTTGTGGATTAGTTTCATTCGCAAAATTATGAATGATATGGTTTTCAGTGGATTTTTAACATCTGTATTTCTTTTCTATAATTCATATGCTGTGAGTTTTACCAACCACTCCACAAAGACAAAGCTGGCTTACAAAGTTATTTCAGTTCCTAGCTACTTTCATTTTATTTATGAATGTACAAATCATTTCCGGTATAGTTTGTGAGATCCAATAAAGACATTTTTCAAAAGAATTCTCGAAACTTATGATAGATAGCGTTTCTATCGAACTACTATTGCGTACGTATTAGTCAATATATTACTCCCATCACGCTCAGCTTAATTAAATTTTTAGAGATAGAGGGGGGAAGTTCATCAGTTTTTTTAATGAATAATCGAGTATACTGAATATCAATTTTCCAAAACACTTCTTTCAATTTGTAAGATATTTTTGCTTCTGTTTAATTATTACCATAGATAGTTTCATTTTATTATTAGTTGAAAAATATATCAATTTCTTTGCCAAATTTCTAGCATAGTACACTCATTTTCACTTCTGGAGTCCATGTTCTTAATCTTGTTTTTCATTAGAAACTATATATTTCGAAAACAATTCAACTATTGAGTTTGACGTTTGAGAACATATTTTAAAATAGGAAATTCTAAAGGCTAACTTGCGATATAAAATGTAAATTTATGATTTTGCTCATCTGTGATTGGCCTTGGGAATATTGTATGACAACATAATAGCCACAATCTAATCAATGTCTCGAAATCAAATTATTATGAAAACTTACGAAATACCTATCATTTCGAAAGACATTGCTTATCAATCCAATTGGTGACAGGAGGTTATAGATAAGAAAATTATTAATTGTAAAAATTCTTCCAGAGAAAGTTTGAAGAATACATTTTTTGAATGTCAGAATTACAAATACTTTCAAAAATTGAACAAACTAACTAGAAAATAATGCTTGAAATTATGATACAAAGTTTTTTGGCTTCACTCATAAAAGCAATCATTTTAAGACATGTTGATATCATGATCTTTCAATTAATCAATTTTCAAAAGTATAAATGGTGCTCCATTAAATTGTCTCAACTCATTGTTGTATTGAAATACTCAACACAACGTTATTAAAACACCAAAGTGATCATCACTTGACAAATATTGAATCTGAAAGTGTGCCTATGAATTTGGGAGTTCCCCAAGGGCTAATCACTAGGCCTTTTCTCTTTGCCTGGAATCAGTTGTTGAGCAATTCGAATAATTGAATTACAAGTACTCAACTTTTCGGGTCTAAACGCCTTAGAAAACAAATCGTTTGCATTTTCATGATGGACAAGAACTCCACACTGAATAATCTCTATAATGACAAAATGGTTAAGGTTTTTGTAGCCGAGGTTTTCAGCGTCACTATTTTCCGGGTTTGAAGGCCTTGGATTTCTGGAATTTCTTCCCCAGAGGTTTATATATCCTTAGTTATTATCTTCAGTCATCGGAGATATTAACTCAAGATGTTTAAACCTCTAAGGAAGCTAGCTATTGTGCCAACAAAACGTCCAGAAATTACAAAAACTAGTAACACTTAATCTCTATAATGTTTTTGTTGAGTCTAAGCTGCAATATGCACTATATTTCTGGTGAGCTTTCATATCATTTGACGATGTTTTTGGAGCACAGAAAAGGGATAATGGATCATTGGCCAGTGTCTTCAAATGAACAAGTATTAAAAACTATTTTGAAAAAATCAATTTGATTGTTCCTCTTCTTTATATTACAGAACGATCTCTCTATATTTCCCGAAACAAATGGGAATTTTAAATCAATAAAAATGATTACTCTCGATCATCAAGACAAAGAATGAATTATCATATAAAACATGCTAAATATAATGTAAAATGAATTATCGAATATGCCGGTAGAGAAAATATTCCAGAATCTTAGTGCAGATATAAAACATGATTGAAATATACAGATTTTTCGTTAACGAAATAGTTTTTATTGCTTGTCTGATTTCATTTAGTACTAAAATTTATCGACAATATATATTGTGTACTCTTTTCTTTTGTGTAATGTGTAAGTATATCTTTTTTTAAAATTTCAAGTTGTAATGTGTTTTCCATACAAACTATACAAACACGTTTCATTATATATGATTCTAATTTCACGATGTAAAAGAGCCACATTATGTTGTCGAATCAAACTTGTTTTTTTTTTCAAGAATTCAACTATATTCTCGGGACGCCAGTAGTCAAGTTGAATTATAAAAATAAAATATGGCCCTATCATGTGAATCCAATTATTTTAAAACTATTACCTTTCGATTTGTTTGCATCTGTGTAGGCAAAACCAGGAGCCTGTCCAGTCTTCCTGCCAAACAATCCATGTAGATTAGGCCCCACTTTGTGTTTTCCACCAGCCTCCACTGTATGACACTGTGCGCAACGGAGGACAAAAATCTTTTTGCCTTTTTCTACATCACCAGCTGGTACACCCATTGCTCCTTGTTAATTGAAAAACCTGGAAATTAATATATTCAACTGCTTAGTGATAAGCCTATATATGATCTATAAAAAAAGAGGCATGGCATTCTGGGATTTCTTGAGCATCATGATAGTGGTTCTAAAACACGTGGTAAAACCAGTCAATGGGTTAAGTCATATGAGTGTGATGACGTAAAATACATGATTCATCACTCAAGGGGAATATTATTTGTTCTGAACAATCTGAACCTTGAACTAGAAGTACCGGAAATAGATCTTCCAATTTGAGATTAGCTACGAAATTGGGCCACGAGAATAGACCCCAAAGTAACTTGAAAACTAGATCATGGTCACACCTATTTATGGCCTTGGTTAATAAATATATACAATAAAAATTCAAAGTCCTATAATCACAGCCGAGATCAAAGCTATTCAACTTATGAAAAATCAATAGGATGATCACTTCTTCACTATTGACCACTTGCAGATGTCAATTGTCAAATTATATAATCCAGCAAGAAGTGCCTACATTACCCGCCTTTTCCAATTTTCAAATTGGTTATTACATAATTTGAAAATTCTAGTCTCACAGTTATTTGAAAGAACAAATTATAATTATCCGTTATTCGCTTGTTCATTAAATGTTTTGGAAATTATTTCATGTTATGTAACATTGTGAAACTGTTAGCCCTTGAACACAAATAATTAATATCAGAAAAACGGTGGAAATATATTTCCACAAATCAGTTATTATGAAACTTAACTTACCGATTATAGAAAAATATGTGAAAATTCAGGAACACACACCTGCCTAACTTAAGAGTCCAATCAGAAGAGACGTAACCACTTCCTTCGTTCTGAGAACTGAACAAATTCCAATTTCACAGTCGCACATGCGAAGTGGCTGAAAATATTCGCTATTCTGCGTAGTTGCCAAGTTAAAAGAAAATAGGAAGTATATCATTCAGTCTGACATTCTCCAAAACGTGTTTCGTCGAAAAAGTAAATGTTGACAATTGTTTTCATAACAGTGGCGTATAGAAAATGTGAATTTGTAGGTACCTACATATAAACTATTTATATCTAACCATATGATCATAAACAAAATTCAGATATCACATATCTAAATGAAATTAGAGATTTTTAATGAAAAAATAAAATGTGTGATGGAATCGGCCAATACTTAGCCAATTGAAAATCCATTACATATTTAAGAAACACATTGTGAGATTTACACTGAACAGTTTTGCGTTTTTGTTTAACTGTTTAATGAAAATCTCACAATAATGTGTCTATTGAATCCAAAAATATTAGCTTTTTCAATATCCCAAGAATGAAATTTTCAATTTTTTTCATTTAAGAATCACTTGGCAACATGTGAAAAAAGAGTAATTTCGAATATGTTTGTTCTGGCACTAAAACATTTTGACAACCCTGCATCAATACATCGATTTTGCCAAATGCAACATAATCCTGGATATTTACTTCAGTATATCATTGAACAAATAATATAATGGCACCCAGTAAAACACATAGTACCGTGTTACCTTAAGAGATGGCAATGCGTATTCATTCATTCACTTCAACATAGGCAATCAATAATACATACAATACATTCTTTACAAGTCACCGACGAATACTTAGTCATAATTGATACAAATATAACTTAATATTAACAGCTTATGTACTCGCTTCGGCGGTACATATACTAAAATTGGAACGATACAGAGAAGATTAGCATGGCCCCTGCGCAAGGATGACACGCAAAATCGTGAAGCGTTCCACATTTTTTTGTATTTTTTTGTTATATATTTTGTACGGTAAGAAATGCTTCACCCGTCTCATTTTTCCTTTTATATAGTTTCATTTTAGCTATAAGCGAAAAACAGTATTTTCCAAACGTCGTCACAAATGAAAATTACTAGACTCGTTTTTTTCATGTGGTTCCTCCAATATCTCTTATGGAGAGATACATTACGTTGGAAACCATTGTTGTTTAGTTCATATGATTTAAGTTTTCATTAATATTTATTTATATAACACGTCCAGTGTCAGCATCAATAATGGATTGAGAATACAGAGATATAGAGAATTTTTCGACGAAAATAGAAAGTTTCCGAGGAAAGCAAAAACATTGATAGTTTCAGAGATACTTTGTTTGAATGTATAACTGCATTTTGGAAAATATAATGGATTGAAAGAGATTTTACGCATTTTTTTTTGTTTTCTCAATTGATAACGTCATTTTTTCTCTTCGTCCAGAGTTTTTCCTTTTGTGAAAAAATACAATCATTTTGAAAGTCTCAGTTTGTTACTACTATGTGGTATGAGGAGAGACCTATCCAAAGAGGGATCTAAGGACCGATGAGTATCCACAGAACGTATATTTTAACTAATGTATGGAACTGCCACAGTCTTAGACTATCCTCAAAAAACTTGACCACAAGTCTTGTGCCTTTTCTTAGTCAACCAGTTTTTCTTTTATTGTCTTTGAGACTCAATTAGGTTTCTCGATTGTTTTGTTTATATCCAATAGATATCTGAGGAATTCCTATATACATGACCCATGAAATAAAAGACAATTAACGAAGGGATCCTTCTGTTACCATTGTCAAATCTAATATTGATATTTTAGATGTCTCAGGTTATCTCTGGCTATCAGTACACGCTCTGAAATACCCTGAAGACTCAACCACATCACCCCTGGCCTAACACAAACCGATACCCCTCGAACAATGACCACAGCTATGGACCAGGATCTCCTAACAAACAAAGGAAAACACACAAACACTAACATAGATAAGATTAAATAACTGTAACCCTCAAGAAGCATAAGCCTATAGCAGGGCTCCACCCTATACGTAAATGCACATTGTAAATCACTAACACAACCCCAAAAGCCACGAGAAGCAACAACACCGCTGCCGTCAGTACTCTCACCACCCCATGGACGTCATGTGGAGGACCCAGAAGGATACCAAGAAAAAAGCTACCGTTCCCCCCAGCCAGACTCCTGGGAGCAGTGGAAGACCCGACGGAGCAAATCCTGGACATCCTCGAGGCGTACCACTGACGATCAGATAGAGGACAGCGCACGGCCTGGAACACCCGAAGTCTCGGGCATACTTCCCCCGGCCATGGACCCGGACACTCCAACCAATAACGCAACTACAAACTCTGATAATTTTAATTTAAATTATTTGTAAAAGAACCCAACCCTGAAGAGGCATAAGCCTATAACAGGGCCCCTCCTTATATCATTATTATATGTAACTTATACTGTCAACCACAAATGAATAAACATCAAAATCAATCTCTGGATGAATGTTTAGAACGCAGAAAATTATCTATCTATTACGGTACCGTAATGCTCGATTTAACGGCTGCAAATGAGTAAAGGGTGAGTTGATTCACTGAACAGAATGAAATAAAGTAAGTTATTCACTGTTGAATAATATAATTTAAGGTATAAGGAGTAATCAATCTTACTGCGCCAATTGTTACTGAGATGATATAACTTGAAGTAAAGTGTTTCTTTGGAAATTATTTTGAATACCTATCTTTGATTTCATTGGCAGTTGAACAGGGAGTTGATAATTTAAATAATTATGGTAAACTGTCAATTTTTCAAAGTTTTGTCAATTTGACATGTAGGTACGATTGAGGAGATCATGACCCCTCTGACCATCCTCCTCGAACCGCGTCTGGTGATAGTTCATGTTACTAATAACTCCGGAATTACTGAGAAGAATGGATTTCTTGAATTCTGATTGTTCATCGATTTCAGCACTATTTTCATTTTATTATTGGATACACTGCAATATTCGAAAATCTCATGATTCACATGTTTCATTAGTGATGTTTTTCCATCTTCAACTTCAGTTGGTAGAAAAACCAAACAAACGCCCTGTTAACATTGACATTATTTTTACGTTTTCCCCGTGGGTTTGACAATAAATTACTTCACTGTACAATTTAACACTCAACTTTATATCACAGCCACAGTGACAATACAACACAAACACTTCAACTGAAACTTCAGAGTAATATTCAAATGTCTACCGCATTATCAGATCACTTCGTACCGCACTTTCAACTAGACTTCCCCGATCTGCGTGTTGGTAGTGTTCATACAGGCTGCTGGCATACTCTGAAGCTGTTGGGTTTCATGCAGAAAAGAACCATCCCCCCGATTGGAGACACGAACATCATTTGCAACTTTGATAGTCTGGAACATCGAAGAAAGGTTGGAGATTTGTCTCTCTTTTATAGGTAATTTCACGGGAGGTGTTCAAGTGACTTGACACATTTTATTCCGCCAAGAACGGTACAGAAATACGCG
This sequence comes from Leptinotarsa decemlineata, assembly GCF_025532065.1. NCBI lineage: Eukaryota > Metazoa > Arthropoda > Insecta > Coleoptera > Chrysomelidae > Leptinotarsa > Leptinotarsa decemlineata. The sequence continues at coordinate 8,959,282 of NW_027412529.1, forward strand.
ACGGACTGTGGCTGCTCATCGTTTTGAGGTTCAACTCAGTACACCTCGAACTTCGCTGTTTGAGAACTCTTTCATTTGGAGAACTGCGTTTATGTGGCATAAACTTCCTGAGGAAGTTTTTCCAAATGGATTTGATCTCCAGCGATTCAAATCCAATGTGAATCGCCACTTTCGCACAGACACCGCTTAGAGCGCCTTAAAGATTTTCCCGTAGTGTTTGCGTTTTGACCTTATACCATACAATTTAGTTTTTTGGTAGAATCGCGAGTTGGATATGAGTATGTATGTGGATAATATGTAGATTAAATAAACTATTACTAGTTTATCAAAGCTATCTACAATTTTCGATAGTTATTCAGTAATTTCGTCAAATAATCGACTGTAAACATAGACCAACAATGCAACATTTTGTCATTTTCAATAATATTTGCATATGGATGTTTGTTCATGTTTTCAGATATAACTTTTTTGAGTGTTGTGATATGTCATTATCAGCAAATTATAGGTGACAGTAAAAATTCTCATTATCTTGTAGCAATTGTTGCAATATCAGTTGACGTCCATACTCCAAATTAACATCAAAGTGCTAATGGGATCTGATAACAAAAAACATTTAATATTTTTATTAGAATGTTGGATAATCGTTTCACAAATTTTCAATATCATGCACCCAACAAAACCGATACATAATCTTACACATCTTAGGACGAATACTTATTATATTATTATATTAACGGTCAGTATCACCCTCATTTCTATTTTGTTTTTCACAACCTGTCATATTTTTTCTGCAGAATTTGCTATCAGGCTTTTCACGTAAAAAATTGTTTCTCAAAGCAGTTTTCAAAAACTTGCAGAATTTTTTACAACAAATCGCTTTCGAGGCAGAATTTTCCAAAACAAGCAATTTTCCCAATTATCAGAAATGCAATACTCTTTTCGATGCGCAATTCAAGAACCAAGTTGGAGATGAATAATAATATTAGTAACATTTCGAAAAGATATTTTATTAAAACCAATTCATTTAAATAATATAAAGAGGAAATAATTTTATTTTTTGTATGTTTATTTATAATGAATATATTCAAAATTTATACTTAACTGATTTCAATTTTTTTTCACATATGGAAAGCTACATTATCAGCAAGTAACGTGCTGTATTTTATTTTCGAAAAATTTATAGTTGTAATGTAACCCAAGATACTTGTTATGCACTGTTTGGAACTTTTGGTGCAGTAATGAATATTACTGGAGTTTTTTTCCCAACACCAAACCGTTACTTGTAACAACTCGACATGTGTTTCAATCAGGAAGATTCAAACTGAAGATGAAACACGTGTCGAGGTGTTAAAATAACGGTTTGGCGTTCGGATAAAACTCTAGTAATAACCCAAGATATCAAAAATTTACCCACAAAAGTCATTACTTGCCATATGACACAGTAATTTTTGTTAAGATCTTGCCTTGCACCTGATTCTTCAGAAGATTCATATGAAAAACCCATTTGACCAAGTTTTCCAAAGGTTGAATGAGACCCTGTGTCATTGGTTCTTATATTATTGTATATTTGTAACGTTTGGAAATGAACAATTTGGTAATAAAATAAACATTCAGACCACATGCCAGGTTATCTGATTTTCTTTTCAATGCCAAAGATAAGGTGGACAAGTTGGAGAAATCTGGAGTTTATAAGCTTAAGTGTCCGGAGTGTAATAGCGTTCATGTATGTATGTATGCTGAACATGAAACGTCCTTCAGACTAGGAAAAAATGCATTCCTTGGAATGCAACCACATGTTACCGAATCTAAACGATACTGAAATTTTGCAGTATGCAAGTAAGGGTTACAAACTCAATTATTTAGAATTCTTGGAAATTCACAAGCATAAACATTGCTGGTGCAACCTGTTAAATGATCAAATCGATTTAGTTTTGCTCACCAGTTTTCAAATTAGCACATCCGTATTGTAAATTGTAAATTCAGGTACTCAATCAAGCTAAGAACCTCTTTTATTACCTATAGGGGTGCTATATAAGGGTTAATGTAATAAACCGTTGTTAGTTTAATGTATAAGTTTGAAAATGTCCTTATAGGACGAAACTGCAGTACGTTAGTTACAAATTAAAGTGGTAAAAAACATAGAAAGTTGCAATTCTCTTTTCTAAATATAAAACAGTTTGTTTGAATTACTGATATTATTGATTTTATGTGAATATTACAGATCTAAATTATAATTTTTCAGTACTGTCTGAATTTCGTAAACATGGCCCAAACATGGTTTTGTCACAATCTTTTTTTCCATTAGTTTTCCAGTGTAAAGTATATTCATATCTGCATATAAATGTTTCGTCAGCCTGGAATATTGATTTAAGCGGATAATTCGAAAATAATTATGCTCTTGCATTGCATACCATGTTGAAATAATTAAATTTCAATACAGCATAATGGCCTCTCGAGGATTGCACAACTCGTGTTTTTGCAGACCTCACCCCTATTTGCTGAAGTAGTTTCAATGTTTGCTTGATTATAACCCCGCCTTTATACAGGAGGACTCTGTAAGGTGCATGAAACCGTTTTGATTTCTAAATTTACTGAATCTAAATTCACTTATTCCATTTTTGAATTTTCTTATCTACATATCTTCTGGTCAATTTCATATTTCCGAGTCGAAGGCAAAAGTAGATTTTTAAAGTGTACGAGGTCGGTTAAAAAAATATTAATTTATTCATTAATTTCTATTTTGTCCCTTTCAAAGTAGTCAACCTTAGATATAATACACTTGTGCCAGCGTTTTTTCCCAAATCATTGATGCAGTTCAGATATGCATATTTTGGTATGTCCTTGAGCTCTCTCGGCGATTCGTTTTTCATCTCCTCAATCATCGCTAAACGCTGTCTTTTCATAGGTCTCTTCAATCTTGGGAACAGGAAAAAGTCGCAGGGGGCTGAATCTGGTTAATACGGTGGCTAAAGCATGATTACGGTGGTGTTTTCGGCGAAAAAATTATGAACAAACAATGACGAGTGTACATGTGCATTATCGTGATGCAAAAGCCATGCATTGTTTTTCTACAATACCGGATGTTTTCTTCGTGTAGCTTTTAGTAAGCGGCGCATAACTCCTTATTGACATTTGATCAAACTTGTCATTCTTTCTTTGGTCTTGCCTCTACTGGGCTCTTTCATTGGGCTGATTGGACTGTGGTTTCGATATCATAACTATATACCCATGATTCATCACCAGTTATGACCCACTGCAAAAATTAATCTTGGGAAGTCAAATATTATTACGTTGGCCTTTTTGTAACCAACGTAAAATCATGTAATATCACAGGGATTTCTGTGAACGTCATATTACCAAATGAATTCGGTGAAAACTCCTTGTGAACATACATATGGAGTCATGTGATTTTACCATACAAGTACTGTAATTTTCACAATCTCCATTGTAATTTTCGACCATAAATGCAGGGAATCACATGGCTTACTATGAATATATTACAATATGTGTAATGTAGAAATCTTTATTCACTTGTAATTGTCATTTGTACTGTCACATAAAATAAACCCCTAATTCACTCGAGTTATTATGTATGAATCACATCGTCAGTTGTGTGAAATTCTATCTATACTGTGTGATAGCAGTATGCTAAATTACATTGTACTTCTGAATAAAATATTATTTTCATTGTAATTATTTTACTGCGTTTTCAAAACCCCAAGTATTAATAGAAAGAATATTGGTTGAAAGGGTGAATATGAATTTTTTTCTGTACAGTATTGAGAACAACAGAAATTAGGAAATTATGTTCTTTCATTAGACAAGTGGAAAATATTATGTTAATAATCACTATTCCCTTTTTGACAATATATTTGCCATCTTTTCAAATTGAGGATGATACTGCAAAATATAATATATTTCGAAGTACGAAAAAACGACCCGAAATGAAATGCATAAAGTTTCACATGAGATAGATACCATGTAGCATAGAAACGTTTATTAGGTTCAATGAAAACATGTGCTTATCTTATTGTGACAGTAAATTATTCATGAAGTTGAATACTTTCTTCTTCAAAAACATTATCTGAAAAAAATCCATTGAAGTTTCTAAGGCCTTTGGATACTTTGCATTCATAATGAAGTACAAAAAGAAAGCTACTTTGAAAGCTTCTAGAAAACTTCCATATCCCTCGTTAATATTTTCCTTTTCAAAAAACACATGGTAAATTAACACTCCCCCAGAAGCTGAAAAAAAAATACATAGATTATTTCAAATTCCCCTCCCAAGGCTGACAAGAGTGACTGCTCAAAACGGTCGACATTTTAAATTGAATGCATCCAGTGTTGGATCAAAATATTTCTCATTCTTAGTATGAAGGTGACCTAACTCAAAAATTTGAGTAACAGAAATTTTAAGTTAGGTCACCTTCATTCTGAATAATGAACTTTTTGAAGCAAAAAAGGCAACGTAATCAAGAAAACTTGAACAAACAAGTTATTTCCTGATTGATGAACCGAAATGAATGAAAATTGCCTTTGTAGCTGCGAAATAATATTTTTCCACTCATTTTCATTAAATCATTTTCACATGACATTCATTGCTCATTAGCAGAATGGGGAATGTTCCTCCTGACGAAAATCAAGTAGTTTTCATAAAAGAGCTCTAAAACAACGCATTTTAAACTTATCATTTCAACCTTTTCCTTTAAAAAAATATTTAAATACTTAAAAAAGAGGAACGAAATAATGCATTCAACATTTAAAATGATTCGTTTCTATTTCACCATTTGGCAACATCGGTTATAGCTAATAAAGGACAATGAATCTGTTACCTGTATGAGAAAAACAAAGATGACATATTTCAGAGGCGTGCTGTTCTGTTTACTTATGTTCCGAGTTCCGAGACATTCTGTGACATATGACATTTTGTGCACCTAACCTATCTTCCTCTATATAAATAAATAACGAAACAAATGTTGTTTATGTGGCTTGTGGAGGTGGTATTGAACTATAATTTATATTTTGCCTTAATTGTTGATTTATAAAGATAATTTTCCTTTTTTAAAGTGGAATATCTAGGTATGTATAAATTATTTCAACTTGATATAGGCGCTGTTGCCAATATGTGAATTAGAAACAAATCCCTTTAAAAATTAAAACCCAACATTTGAAACATCAATTTGAATACTTTGAATTTGAAAAACTCATGAATTAAACTCAACTTTATTTTGTTCAAACTTGCATTTGCTGTAATAACCCAAATTGAGAAACATTCCCCATTATTTGAACCTTACTGTTCAATGTTCTCATTTCTACATGATTTATTGCGGTCTACTACGCTATTCGTAAAATGTTTTCCATTGAAATTTCACTGCAGACTTGATACATTTCCGAAACTATGAATCATTTTACATACTTAAGACAAAGGACATGAAACATAGATTACACAAGTAATGTGTTTTTTGAGTGAGAAAATATGTGTTTTCTATCATATGAAACACACTCACAATTCGGATAATTACATGAAAATCGTGCTAACCGATATGCCGACATCCTCAGCAACTCCTCTAATGATTCGACGATTCTCTCAATTATAAGCAAGATTCCTGTGGCTGGGATTCAATCAAATAAGCGAATGAATGTTATTTACGTACTGTCATCGATGACATGGGTAGATTCAACCCATTCCGTGACAAAGAAGTCGTAATTATGAACGAATTGAGTGTTTTTTTATAATGTTATCCGTATTTGCTACTGAAGAGCCGATAATGCAAGTGTCTTACGGCGAAACATCGAATGTCTAGCAGGGAGGATGACAGTGTTCCATGTAAGTGAGATTTTACTTCTTTCATTAATTATATTGTGTAGGAATTCTATGAATGATATCTGATTCGATTCCATTACGAAAGTTTGGAATATAAACGGAACAGATAAAAGTGTTTTCGTATAATTCTGCGCTCATATAAAAGTATTTGTTTCGAAAGTATTTTTCTTTCGTATAATTCAATGTTTATTAGAAAATAGCTGTTCTTCCAGTTTGTGTCTAAAAGTTACTTCTTTGCATGATCTACACATCTTTGTATAGAGTTAATTTGCGAAATTGATTGCTTCCTTTCTTTGTTTACAAGATTCCCACACTTTTTGTATCAAGATGGAGAAGTAGAATGCCAAAAACTTTCTTTTCCAGAAATTTTCTTCACTTTCTTAACATTATCATTCTCGACCTTCTGTGGAAAGCTTGTACCACTTTTCTGACTCAGAGTACAATCACCGTATGTCACTGTCAAGGTTGCAAGTGTTGTTGAGCACTCAATTCTGTTTTTCACACAAAATTTGATGTAAATTCTTCAATCCGTTCTTTTCCATAACAGAAAATCGACGAACAAGCAATTATGCCTCTCACCAACAAACTAAAAATGCTAAACAGGTGAAACTGCGAACATTTATTCACATGAAAAAATAAAAAAATCGCTAATCGAATGTATAATATAGCCGGCGAAATTTCAACATTCAGCTTATTTTTCGTATACTGTTTATTTTTCACCGAAATATTTATGTATAGATGTATTAGAAAATGTACTTTCCTCCATGGTTCAGAAGAAATGGGCACCACGACTTTGCATAAATGCTTCTACAATAATTCACAAGTTCAATTTGAAATTATGCTTAAGACAGTGACTAGACCCTAACTCTACTGAGACAACTCTAATGAATATATAAATCCATTAAAACTCACCAATACAATGAACAGATACAAGAGACCGAAATGAAAAATGAATTGCCACACTTCACTGATTCACATAACATTAAAATGAAACAAAAAATCTTCGATTCAAACTCCACCATGAATATCACCAAATTATAACTCTGAAATCTCAATATCTTAATCGGAACTTAGGTATTGCTTCAGTTCGAATGGTAGCAAATTGAAATTGAAAGGAATACGCGACGTACAGTTTATGCATCTAGCCGTGTCAAGTGCCTCGGATGCCGGCTCTATTGTCTCATATGATAGCACGATATATTTGAAAATACGAGTTTACTCATTTATGCACTGTGTTCATATGTTAGGTTAGAACATTGTGTCTTTAATAATTGTACTTTTGAATAAATATTCTGGTAGATATTTCTCGTTACTTAACCCTTGAAATTATTCAATTTGATAATTGATATTTTGTTTTTATATCGATGTATTCAGCTGAAAATATTTCAGGAAATATTCTCTACGAATACCACTCGATATAAACATTTTCTGACATAAATGTTCATTATTTTTTTACTAAAATTTTGCTATTTTTGAGTAATAGCAATCGAGCAATCAACAGTAAATAAAATAACTCTTCCTACAGACTCGTGGTGGTGTTATCATGATGGTTGCTGTCATGGTATTGCTAAAAAACAAAGGTTTAGTTAAAAAATGGAAATTGATCGTTAATATTTTGAGGCCTTGTTATTATTTTTAGGTTGTGTGGTTTTTTGATGAATAACTGCCGGGTTCAGTTCTGTTTATACGAGATAGATATTTCGTGGATAAACTACAACTAAAATTCAATAACCGTAAGGGGAAGTAGTTGTTTCAGACAGGTCCTTTCTCTCGTTTACATTTGAAAGGAACATCTGTAAATATTTTTTTCTACGAATGCTATACAATGTGACACTTCTCTCATCGCTTTCATATGTTCAAAACGAAATATTTCTCACGAAGTGAGAAATATCCGCCATTACAGTGAGAAATAATTTCTCACTATTATCACGATAACCCAAGACAGTCATGAATTGTTACATGTAAGATTGATATGACACGTTCTTCATGTTGACAACGCTACGCCGACAATTCGCGTGCAATATCCAAGTAGCCCATTGTCGGCGTTTCCATAACAACTTGGGATCGTGCCAACAAACTTCTGCGCTCGTGAGAAATATGTCGTTTTTCTCACTTGTACAATATACTATTTTTTTGTAGGTAGGTGAAATAAAAAATACAAAAAAATCAAACATCATTACACCTCTAAAAATCTTTCATGAATGCAAATCTTGAGAAAAATTAAATATTTCACAAGACCTTTTCGAAAACGGATTTTTCTAGATTTTGCAAAAATGTTTCGGAGGAAAAACGTAAAAGTTGCTGATCCGTCCAAATTTGGATATTTTTTTATCCTTATTGTGGGGGGCTCGGGGTAGTAGCCCCGCCTGGCCTCCCCTAAATCCGGCCCTGAACGTATCACCTGCTGTCCTGTTGATAGAAAATACGCGGGTTTAATTTCAGCCTGTATATGAATAATCCCGCAGGACCTCGACTCTGTCATTCCATTAGTAAAATTAAACAAATAATACGCCTTCCAGAAACTAATACGCAGGTATGTATTTCAGTCATTACAAAAGTTCACCTACTTCCATACATTTCATTTCCTCCACACACATAACCTTAATGCGGTAAGAAACTTTTTTTTTTCAAGACAAGATTATAAAATGTTGCGGATGAGGCCTACCAGAGACCGGACGTAGATCTGACCATATCACTATTGAAAATTTCCGTTTTCTGGTCGGTTTACATGTTTTTAAACCAATACAATTATTATACGGACTTGGATGTTTTGCTCATATGAAACCGCTAATTTTCTCGTTTGTCACATTGGCTGGGGAAACAAATGCTATCTAGTCGGCTTCGTGGATTGTTGAAAACTCAAGTAGCGTCGGTGTGTGTGGTTTGCCATAATATAATTTTTTACTTTGCGGATATTGCAGTGTTCTATAGTGATTTCGTGTGTTATTTTGAGCATCCCGTTGATTTCTGAGCAGTCATCAGTCAATGTAAGTAATAGTTTTATTAATACCTGGGTATTTGGAGACAAGGATATCATTAACATACATTAGCACTTGATTATTTGCAAGAGAGCACCCCCTTTTAAAAAAATGCAATTGTATGTTTTTGGGAAAGAAATGTTTTGTCTTGTCTTTCTACTTCTCAAATATACAAAAAAATTAGTAAATATTCGTTTTGAGGGCACCCGGCGATTTTGAAAAAATTTTATAGTGTACTTACGTATTTTGATGCGTACCTAGATTACGAATCCGAAAGAAGAAAGCGGCGCTCTCCCTTATTTACAAAGTTACGGCTCTTCAAAGTTCAGATAAGGGCAACTTTTCAGCCTTCTTTTTCACAAGATGAATTATTTAAAAACACAAGCATTTATTCATTAGGCCACCTTTATACCTTATTCCTCCTTAATTGACACTTTTCAATTCAACAATCAACATTTTTCCAATAAAAATGTTAAAATATAGGAATATTGGCAGCATCAGTCGTACCAACTATGTCATTAACCTCAAAAACGTAAAATATAGATATATATAACCAAAAAGCAACTCCGTACATTTTTTAACATTTTTATTGGAAAAATGTTGATTGTTGAAGTGAAAAGTGTCAATTAAGGAGGAATAAGGTGTAAAGGTGGCCTAGTGAATAAATGCTTGTGTTTTGAAATAGTTTATCTTGTGAAAAAGAAAGTTGAAAAGTTGCCTTTTCTGAACTTTGAAGGGCCGTAGGTAACTTTGTAAATAAGGGAGAGCACCGCTTTTTTCTTTCGGATTCGTAGTCTACGCATCGAAATACGAAAGTACACTCAAAATTTTTTTCAAAATCGCCGAGTGCCCTCAAAACGAATATTAACCAAAAAATCAGGAAATCTTCCAGAAAAAGGGAAAAAGTAATCAATTTCAAAATAAACTTTTCACAAAGACGTATAGATCATGCAAAGAAGTAACTTCCAGACAGAAACTGGAAGAAAAAGCCCTTTCGAAACAACTACTTTTGTATAAACATTGAATTACACGAAAGAAAAAATACTTTCATATGAACATTGAATTATACAAAAACACTTTTTCCTATTCAGTTTTTACTACAAACATTTATCATGGAATCGAATCAGAAACCATTCACAGAATTAATACCTACATAATATAGTATTTTTTCAAGGACAAAACACAGGAAAGTCCCCAAGACGCTCTAAGAGCAGTGCCTGTGCGAACGTAGCGATTCACGTTGGATTTAAATCGCTGGAGATTAAATTCATTTAGAAAAATGTTCTCAGGAAGGTTATTCCACATAAACGCAGTTCTTTCGATGGAAGAGTTCCTAAACAGTGAAGTTCGAGGTGTACTGAGTTGAACCTTAAAACGATGAGCAGCCACAGCCGTCGCGTTTGATGGAATCAAATGTGCCAAGTCACTTGAACACTATCCGTGAAAGTATCTATATAAGCGAGACAAATCTCAAACCTTCCTTCGATGTTCCAGACAATCAAGGTTGCAAGTGGTGTTCGTGACGGATGGCTCTTTTCTGGATTCCAGCAGCTTCTGGGTATGCTTAGGGGCTGAGCTCCATACATGAGAACAATACTTAAAAGAAGGTCTTATCTGAGCTTTATAAAGCATCGAAAATTGCTTAGGTGTGTACAGTTTTCTGGTTCGGAACACTGTTCCAAGCTTTTGAGAAGCAGCCTTTGCAATTCTAGGGACAAGATTGTGCCAATACTTATTGGTGCCCATGTTAACCCCCAACAAACTCATCGCAGTTGTATCTGTATCTGTAGAGTAGGGAGGGTGAGTGTAGGCCCACAGCACTTAGGCCCCACGTGGCCCATTGTACATCCTCCCAAGGAGTAGTCCTCCTAGGTCTAGGTCATCGTCCATCCTGTCCTTTCCAGGAAGGTGGACAGGTCTCTGGTAGACATCTGCTTTATATCGGCAGGTGTAGGCCAAGACTCGCCGAACACACACTCTCTTATTAACGATAACTCCGGACATTCGCATTGGACATGCCTGACAGTTTCATCTTCCTGTTCACACATCCTGCATTGAGGTGTGTCTACTAGCACTACTGAGTTGTTTCCTCAGTTAACAGTGTCCAGTCAGAAATCCTACTGTTAAGCGTAGATTTTTCCTGGTCATCGTCAGATATTTATTCGGCGCCAGCTTCCCAGGGTCGTCCAGGGTGATCCTTGCAAGATTGCATCCTTTGATTTCGTCCCATTTCTTTAGGGATTGAGCATGGGTGTGACGTTTGACTAGTTCCGCAATTGTCGAAGTCATTAGGCCTTAGGTGCCAGTGGGTCCTAAAATTCTTAGTCCAGCTGCGTTCTTGGCTAAAGAGTCGGCAATGCCATTACCTTTACTCCTATCGTGCCCTTTAATCCACCTTAGGATAATGTTACTATCTACCGAGGCTTTGGATAAATCTTGGTGGCACTCTAGTACTAGCCCTGAGGTAACATGTTGTCTGTTCAAGGCTAATAAGCCTTGTCTACTATCAGTGCAGATTGTTATGTTTCTGCCAGAAATGTCTTTCCTGGTTATTTATTTTGTGGCGATTGAGATACCAGCCAGTTCTGTTTGAACCACGGTGGTATTTGTTTCCCATTCCCCACTTAATCCTTAGGCTTAGTGATTTGGATAACAATCCACATCCTGGGGTTTCTTTTTGTTTTTTGAACCGTATGTATATATGCGTATTGCATTTGTAGCATCTGACTTTGTGTTCTGTTTTATTTGTATTTTGTAGGGTTTATTAAACACAAACCTGGGTTCAATTGAATTCCTGATTGCCTGCAGCAGAGGTTGCGCAGTAAGCGCTTCTCGTCATTATCGAAGTTTATGAAACAGGTAAAATTTCAGTGACATGGAATACTTTTATCCTCAATGAAGGACATCGATGTTTCGGAATAAGACACTTGCCTTATTGTCTCTTCAGTACCGATCAGGATAACTCATGTCATCGATTAAAGTACGTAATGACATTCAGTTGCCCATATGAATTATTCCTAGCCACAAAAATCTTGTTTAAATTAAGAGGAATATATTTTTAGAAAGAAATAATTTTTTGGGGAAAAAGGCTTTTTCTCCAAGTTTGCGTCTAAAAGTTATTTCTTTGCATGATCTATACATTTTTGTAAATTACTCTTTTCCTTTGTTTTGAAAGTGGCAAAAAATATAGAAATTTTCATTTCTCATTTTTCACAATTTTTACACATTTCTCAAAATTTTTCGGAGTGAGAAATGTTGAAATCAATCAACACTATGTTGATAAGTGGTTGGTTTCATCTCGTTAGTTTCAAATAATTATGGTCCAACTCGAATGAAAATAAAAAAAGATTTTCATGTTGTGCGAATATTAATTAAAGAGCCCCTAAGTAATTCATCAACTCCAGCCTGGTTTGCTTTTATAGTTGTTCGGTATTGGAAGGTTGTAATTCGATTCCAAAAATAGTCAGCAGATGGTTTGATACCGAGTTTGATACGCTCACAGGATGTATTATCAATATTGTCAATCTCAAACGAAATTGATTGATACATACTCCTGTACATATATAAATAGAACAAATTTATCACATGTCAAACAATATAACCTGGCAGAGTAAATTGTTACCACCACTGCATGATTAGGATTTTGTATACAACTTCTCTTGCATACAATGGCTACAAAAATCGATAAAAAACTAGGAGTCCTTATTTAAAATAATAAAAAGTTGAAGATGAAATCTAATAAACGAAACGTCGCATTGGTTTATAGCAGATTATAAAAAATATGCAACAGTTTCGACGGTTCCTTTGATTTTTTTTTTATATCATCTGAATTGGAGACAATTGAGCCAAAAACCGAAATTCAACAATTCTAGTTTTTGGCGAATATTTCAGAAACAACTACTGATATTCTCAATCTTAAAAGAGATTATTTCAGATCCTCAGAATTGGACAAACGGGCAAATTACAGCTGCTCATCGCTTCGAAGGTTTCCTCAATTAACTCACACCCGACTTTTTGCAAACTCTTTTTCATCTTTACTCCATGCGTCTTTGTAGAATAAGCATCATGAGAATGTTATTTTTTGTTTCTACCTCCTATTTCAGGTGAACCACTTGATGCAGTTGACTCATCCTCTATGAGAAGTAGTGTATGAAACTATACAATGAAAAACAAATAAGTTATGAAAAATTCACGGAAGCGCAGAAGGGTCACATGTTTTTATTATTTGTTTCTTGGAAATTACGAGCGTGAATCTCGAAATTTCGACTTCAATCTCGAAATTTCGACTTCAATCTCGAAATTTCGACTTTAATCTCGAAATTTTAACTTTAAACTCAAAATTTCGACTTTGTCACCTTCAAATCTTGAAATTTCGACTTTTTCGAGATTAAATCTCTAAATTTCGAGATTAAAGTCAAGATTTCGAGATTCAAAGTCGCAATTTCCAAGAAACAAATCAAAAAAATATGTGGGCTTTCTGGTCTTTGGAAGTCACGTTTATTTTTCTCGTGGGAAATGATAGAACCGTATATCTTTGATTATATTTGCATTAGAAATTTTCATTTAATAATAATAATAATTACGTCTATTGTAGTCCGGTCAATTTAGACATTCAAAGCTACCTAAATTCCCACCAAGCTGAAAATCAGTAAGATCGTTAAAAATTTGATTGAAACTGAAATTTGAAAGTTCCCCATCTTTCCCCTGTATGGAAAAACATTTATTCAAGGTCATAGGTAAAAAAAAAAAGTTTTTCGCGATTTTCAGCAAAACGGTAAGTTTTATCATTAAATACTTCGGACAAAAATTGTAGATCATAAAATTATCTACAAAAATGTATTGAGACTTTTTTCCTGCGAGCCACCCTTTTTGAGATATAACGATTCAAAAAGTTGCGCATTTGCTTCTTCAGCTGCAGGAAAACCAGGAAAAACCTGCAGCACCACATCATCTGAAGATCTTGATCTGCCAATGTCTTTTCTTTCATAGAATAATATGTAGGGTGTCTCCAGAGCCTCCAATAAATTCAAGATATTGCCAGAATATTTAGTGACACGACTATCGTCAAACAAACTAGTCCGTTTCGTCTTTGACTATAGGTACTAACATTATAAATGTGGAAGTTTGTGAGAATGGATAAATGTATGTATGTTTGAGGCTCTTTCACGCCTAAACGACTGAACGGATTTAGATAAAACTTTACATAAATACAGCTTATACACCAGAATAACATATAGGCTACAATTTACAAAAGTTTTGTGTAATTTTGGTCATAATATAACGGAAAGTATCAAGTAAGTCAGTCGGAAAAATTCTTGCTCCCTGAGAGCTGAGCATTGATAGACTGACACTCTTATATTAACTTACAGCCGAAGCTTCTGAACCTAGAGTCTTGAAATATGCAGGTGAGTTCTTTGTATAGCGTAAATAAGCATCAAAAAAGGGAATCAAGAATTTCCACCTCCAAAATAGTTGATAATATCCCCAATTGATATTTGTCATTGTTTATACCTGTGATTCGATTGTTTATTACGCGTGCTCACTAGTATACCTACATCCCTTACCTTTAAGTATCGTCGTCTCTCTTTGACTTATACGCTGCATCGGTCTCTCAGTAGCCTGAATCATAATTTATAGTTTATCTTAAAAACTTTAACATTATCAAAATTATGAAAATTTTGAAGCGGAACATGTGATTGAAACTGATTCAAAAACATATTTATTTATTTATTTATTATCAATATTATTTTTATATAATATACTTTTACAGGATCACAACCACATAAAAGTATGCAACTAATATATTTTTTTACAATAACTTGCTTTGGTCCAAACAGTAACGGGGGTTTTGTATCGAAATGTATTTCAATTCTCTATACAACAACCCTTACTGTTTAGAATTTGAATAAGATGATTGAAACAGCTCCAAAGATAGTTATCACAGGTTACATAAAGTTCCTGATGTGCAAGAGAAAGACATTATTCACGGAAAAGAATTGTGTTTATAATGTAACTAATGACCAGCCCCGGTTCCGCAAGGGTCCAATGCTTTCTTATTGCATATCTACAACATAGAACGAACTTACATATAAAATTTCAGCCTCCGAATGTATAGCGGTGCCGAGGAACGCTTCTTTTCCCCCGCGGATGGCGCCCCATTTGAATATTTGAAAATCCTTTCTTAATACACATCTACAACATAAAAAGAACCTACACAAACATTTTTAGCCTCCGAAAATATAGCGGTACGGAGGAATAGTGATGAATAGGTAATTCTCATATGTAAACGCCCCTCTTTTATCCTCAGTGGGAACTCCCCAGTTGGAATATTCAAAAATTATTTTTTATTGCACATCCACAACATAAAACAAGCAAACAAATAAAATTTCATCCCCCGAAAATATAACGGTACGGAGGAACAGTGACTAAAAAGTAATTTACATATGTAAACGCGCCCCTTTTTACCGCCACAAGGGATCTCCAGTTGGAATATTCAAAAATCCTTCCTTATTGCACATCTATAACATTAAACAATCCTACATACCCAATTTCAGCCTCCGAAAATATAGCAGTACGGAGAAACGGTGACTAAAAAATAATTTACTTATGTAAACGCCCCCCTTTTTACCGTCACAAGGGATCCTCAGTTGAAATATTCAAAAATCCTTTCTTATTGCACATCTACAACATAAAGCAAACCTACATATAAAATTTCAGCTTTGGAAAACATAGCGTTACGGAGAAACAGTGATGAAAAGTTAATTTACATATGTAAACGCTCCCATTTTTACTGCCCCCCAGTTGAAACATTCAAAAATCCTTTTAATTGCACATCTACAATATAAAACAAACCCACATATAAAATTGCAGCCTCCGAAAATATTGCGGTACGGAGGAACAGTGATTAAAAAGCAATTTACATATGTAAACGCGCCCCTTTTTACCTCTACAAGGGGTCCCTAGTTGAAACATTCAAAAATCCGTTCTCATTGCACATCTACAACATAAAGCAAACTTACATATAAAATTTCAGCCTCCGAAAATATAGCGGTTCGGAGAAACAGTGATGAAAATCTAATTTACATATGTAAACGCTCTCTTTTTTACTGCCCTCCAGTTGAAACATCCAAAAATCCTTTCAATTGCACATCTGGAACATAAAACGAACTTACATATAAAATTTCAGCCTCCGAAAATATAGCGGTACGGAGAAGCAGTGATGAATAGGTAATTTACATATGTAAACGCCTCCTTTTATCCTCACGGAGGGCGCTCCGGTTGGAATATTTGAAAATCCTTCCTAAGTGCGCATGTAGGACTCAAGAAGCACCTATATACCAAATATTAGCTTCCTAGGACTCAACAGTACAGAGAAACAGAAGAGTGAGTGAGTGTTAAGTCAATGACTTTCGCATTTATAAGTATACTTTGAATCAAAGTATTCGACAAAAAAGCGCATTTATATTTTTGATCTGATTTAGGATTTTTGCGACTGTGTAGATAAGAATCCACAAAAGGTTACCCCAGTAACAGCTTGACAGCTTTCACTGACAACTGATAGTGATAATTCGCTTCATTTCATTTCGTTTAATTCTTCAAAAATGGTTTTCACCAATTATTTAGAGAAAAAAAAACAGAAGCAATCCTCATTTACGCTGAGGTCAAACGTAATTTTCATGAGGCATAAATTGTGTTCAATGGTAGATTTCCTGATAATCCGATCTGTGAAAACTGGTAAGTAGTAGAGCTAGAGAAGCTGAACTAAAATCTGTCTCGGTCGAGAAACAGATAGAAATCGTTTTGTCTGTAGTGAATAACCCCTTGAAGTTCACGACAACAGAAGACATTAGCAAAGTTTACCGAATACTATAAGTTGGTTCACTCCAAGGAATTCGTTTGTCGGTACGGCTCAGGATTGCATTTTTTGCGATTTCCATAAATCATATCGCCGACAGACGATGTCCGGAAGCCGCCGGCCGCATGACAGTTATACGAGGGCAGTTCCTATTCGCGATATCTACAGGGGACGTTCCGAAGTTGAAACTTCGCTTGCTCGGTTGTATCAGACAGATAAACAAAGATACGAAAGTAGTTGTTTGTCGATCAACTTCTAGAAACATGATAGATAAACTCATGAATAAATGATCTAAGAAACAGATCAGAGTGATTTACTGATGAAATGATAAACATACATTCAGAAAAACATGTTTTATTAACAAAAATAATACAATTATATAATGTTATATGTTTATAAATGATTTAAAATATTCAATTTTACATTGCATGATTTATGTTTCCTAACAATCTTCATGTCCTGGTTCATGAATTTTAAAGTAAAGTATATCCGAACTCTTGTATATAAAGATATATAATAATCGAAGACGAATTTTTGACATGGATGTGAGAAAAGAATTTTCGAATATTTTGTTTTCAAATACTGTCCAATTCCATTCTCACTGCCGATTTTATCAAAATTTTCAATGAGTATGTTTTCCATCTCTATTACATGGTCAACAATATCTCTTGATGGGAACTTGGGAAGCCAACGCGACTTTCATTTTTTGAAAATTATTTCGATAAATGTGGTCATTATTAAGTTTAAGAGCCAATTTATATTGTTTAGTTCTATCATAATTATACATTGTTTCTATGTAATGTTTTCTTGTTTCCCCACCCTGAAGTAAAAACTGATAGGAAAACAAATTGTTTCGTGTCGACTTCAGCAAGTGCGGGATATCAAACAAATATACAAGTTTATGATCGTCTATCAGAAATATGGGATTTTCGTCTGTAACATTCAAAGTTTTCACCAACTTCTGAAAATTTGAACCCTGATCGGAAACCACCCCCATGACATTTAGGCCTATACTTTTGCATCTTCGTACCGTTTTGAACAAAATATCTTTCAAATCATCAGAAGTTGCTGATGTCTTATAGAAAAAGTATGCAAGTGGTATTTTCCAATTGCTTGCCAAACCTCTGAACATTACTGTTAGAGCACTACTTGCTATGTCAGTAGAGGTCCCATTCAAACTTGTTTGGAAACCTACTATTTTGTCTCTGGAAATATCATAATAAAGATGAGATTTCAAAGATATTTCGTCTAGGCATAAAATACAATATCTTTCATTCTCCTTCATGAGCCCAATCCTGAATTCAATAACACGAAAAATAAAATCGTTGAAGCCTGGTTCAACAATCCAATTTTTCGTGAAACGATGAAGTGTACTTTTTGACGGTAATCTACAAATTGTTGAAAATTTTTTGTATGCTTTCGGACCAAGAAAATAAAGAGTCAATGCAAACTGTTTGAATTCGTCACTATACCTGGACCCTTTTGGTGCTTTATTTATCAAAGAAAGCTGTGCTTTCAAGAGCTTACAATATTGCTCAGGATATTTTCGATCCAGAAACTTGAAAACATCATCCAGAGTAATTCCGGTTTCGTCCAGTGCTCTTTTTGATGTTGAAGCTACTGTTTTCTCTAGTGATACAATTTTTTTTCGTAATGCCACTTTTCTTGGAGTTCCCGAAGAGAGTTTAGCAGATGTTTGGCTGCATTCATCTAAAAGAAAGATGTACGTACTTTCAATAATTGTTTTCTTGTCATCGTTTTTTTTTCCGAAGCATATAAAAATAGATCAGGTAAGTATATAATATAACGAAAAGATATTTCACCTCGTGATCCTAATTGATCCGTTTGAACCTGAGCATCAATGTAAATAAAATCCTTGCTAGTACCGGCAATGGCATCATCATCTGGAAGGTTTAAACAACAAAATTGATATTGTAAATTTCATATGTTAAAAAGTGGAATAAGATTTTTTCATCATTTGAATCTATAAACTTCACTGAACCAACCTTTCTGAGAACCATCTTGAGGCAGACGCAATGAAGGAACATCATAGCTATGAATACGAGAATTCACAATATCATCGGCTCTAAAATGTAAGCTGCAAATTTTAATTCTATTGTGACTCTGCTCTGGGGTAAGAGTAGCATATCTATGATTCCCAATGAAGCCTAATACATTTTTCCAACGTTGACACCTAAAAAAAAATTCAAGTATATCAATCGATAAACTGAACATTTTGAAAAAAGATTGAAATGAGTTTGGATTGGCAAATGCCGGCGGTATATTTCGTTATGAATAATTTTATACAACAAAACCATAAAAGGTATAGATAGGTAAAATAAAAATTAATGGTGAATATATTGAATGCATACCTTTCACTGTACTTTGGGCAGCGGAAAAACGAAATACCTGGGCTTCCCACCGTACTCAGACAACCATCCACTGAGCAATACGTCGACATTTTCACAAAATAAATATTTCGAACTCCGAACGAACACAACACTATCACAATACCAAAGTTTACCGATTCTGTAGTCTTTGACAATACCAAACAATACGGACAACCTTTATATCTCGTGTGCCGACGAGAACTGGTAACTTCAAGCGACACACTGTACTACCTCGGCTGGTAATTACCCGCTGTCGCTAGCGGGCGGCGAGATTTCTCAGATGTCGCAAAATGAGCGAGTGACACGTCTTATAGTATTCTGTAGTCTTTGACATTAGTTTCACCTGTATAAACATGAATTAATTGAAGGTGACCCTGACAGAAGAAAGTAGTTTTGTTAGTTATTGATCGAAAGTTCTGCATAACTGCATAAAAGGTATTGGTTTCAGTGACGAAAGCACTTTTTTTTGGACGAAAATATCAACCGCCAAAATATGCGATAGTGGTCAAACAAAAACTCATATTTTTTGAGATCACACCCAAACTTCTGAGAGTCTGATCTCTGGGAATATTGGTAAATTATATTGGTATTCCTAAATATCTAGAGGAAAATCCGACTGATGATTTATATTTGAAAATTCTTCAGAACCTCATTCACCCACGAATTCAAGATATTGTGGCCAACAATCAAAATGAGTGAGGGATTGGTCAGATCTGACATACCCAAGACTTTGGAATGGTAGGCGCGGTCCTTTGGAATAGCCTGTTCGTTCACCGGATTTGAGTCCTCTCATTTTTTCTTTCGGTGCTTTATCAAATCGAAGGATTATATTACCCATCCTGAGACAACATGAAAATTAGATCCAGAATTACCGAAACTTGTGCTACCATTACCCACGAAACATTCAAAATGTTAGAAATTTGTTCGGAAATAGGCTGTTTCACTGTCAGAGGGTCAAGGAGAACATTTTTGAACTTTTTTTTGGATATGATTGATGATAATGAGGTTGAAATATAGTGCTATCATTTAATTCTCTTGAAATTAACACTCATCTATTCCAAAAGATGTCACCAATTTATTTCTCTTTGCATAAGATGGCGGGGTTACAAAATTCTTAGTCCCCAATTCAAACATCGATAGCTTCGCAACGGATATCGAAATTAAAAGAAGTAGAAGTCATTGTATAGATAATTGAAATACCTTTCATGCGATATGTTAAAATATGACCCCTTTTTCTATTTGAAAAAAAAGATAGCACTCTCTTTGTGGCGAGTGATGTCACACCTTTGTTTTTTTATCAAAAAGTATTTACTTGTGATGCACTGTTTGGAACGTTTGTTGTAGTAATGAATATTACTCGAGTTTTTTCCCAGCACCAAACCGTTATTTTAACACCTCGATACGTGTTTCGATCACCAAGTTATCATCTTCAAGAGGGAGATCAAACTAAATATACTTATAATGTTATCCTTATTTATACCATAGATACCTCTTCTAGGTACCTGCTTCAAAATATTTCACAGTATTGACACAATATTATGTAATAGTCAGGTAAATCTAATATTAAAAATATTATTTTAACAAGCAACTTTTTATTTTATCAAAACAACGATAAAAATAAAATAAAAACAACAATAAAAATTAATTGGCGCTCCGGGGCGACTTTATTGATTCCAGAGGCGCATTTGCTTTTTTACCTGCAGGAAAACACGGAAAAACCTGCAGCACCAGATCATCACAAGCTATATAGTACACCACCGTTATTCATAATATTATTATTTTTACTTCTTTTTACACTCTCATAGGCATCTAGATGCCTGTTGTTAACTTGTCCAACTAATCTTAATGAACTAAAGTCTAAAGTCTATGGTTTTGTGCAAAATAAGATGGGTGTTGTTGCTTTTAATTAGTTTTGTTAACTTTTGTTCACTTAGTATGTTAAAATAATTGATCATGGTTTGTTTATAAAAAAGACGATTTTGACATTGACAATAATTTGAAAAGTATAAAAATAAAGATATTGACTTGAAACGTTTGATTCCTGGTTTATTTCGACTCTAAATCAAAGGAATTCACAGTAGGACTGACTAGTTCGAACAATGGGCGACTGCTGATTTTTCAGGTCTTCCATATTTTAAGTGTGCAGTTCTTACATTAAATTTCGTAAATTCCAGACTTTTCAGAATTCTCGACTTTGTCTTTTGGATTTCCTGAAAGGCTCTGTAGTGTATGACTTGTTTTAAGAACCACCTTCGTACCTATTTCCTTGAGAATCTTTCCAAAGTTCTTCGTGTAGTGGTGGTATTGTGAAATTAATTTAAGACTCTCAAGACGCAGGTACCTAGAAGAGTTATCTTTGGTGTTGATAAGGATAACATTGTAAATATGTTAAGTTTGATCTTTCTTTTGAAGATGATCATTTGGTGATCGAAACACGTGTCGAGGTGTTAAAAAATAACCGCTTGGCATTGGAAAAAAATCCAGTAATAAAAAGTATTTGAGATGTTTCTTTTTTACAACATTTTGTCCGACTCTGATGTCTTGCCCCGTTACGTCCGCCCTGTATAATTAACTCAGCGGAAAGATTTTCTTGTCACTAAGCTATCATTGTAATGGTTGTGTGCTAATAAAATATTATTTTCAGAATTTGACCAGTCGCTATCAATTTGATCGCTGAAGATGGAAGAAAAAAATTCCAAAAGTTACGAAAAATTGGCCGAGACATCGACTCCTCCGAAGAGCCCAAAGTCTCCTCTCAGACCTTTTCGGTTGAAGTTCCATAGAATGTTGAGCACCGGAAGCCTCAAACTGGGATCCCATTCTTCGCCAGGAACGCCTAGTCCTTTATCCTCGAGTTCTGATGGGAAACATTACAGTTTCGATTGCGAATCTATGGATTTCATAAGGAGTCAAAGTGGGTAAGTATATTCAGTTTCAAGTTTAGCTTTGTCCAGCGGTTTTACCGGCGCATAATTGGAAATGAATCACTGAGAGCAGAATCGGGGAAAGGAGCCGACATCGCGGCATGGTTCCTCGCATGTTCCTTAACAGTTCGGTTCTTCTCGGCAATATTCGGTTCACGTTCGGCTGTCAAGATAATAAGAAAACATCAGAAGAATCGGGAAAGAACAAAGTTTCTGCTATGAATATGCTTGCTGTTCCGGTCTTACTCTACTTATTTTTAGTATATTGGACTGAGGAGAAACTGTATCAGCTCGACGTAAAGACCCAAAAAATTATGAATCTCCATAAGACTTTGCAACCTACGGTTCTATTTCCCCGGCCAACATGGAGGTCGTGGACTTTTGAGTTTGGAGTGTCTACATGACAGAATGGTACTAGATGGAGCGTGTAAAATCATCAGGAGTTCAGATCCCCTTTTTGCGTGGTCCGCAACCACGGGATAGCAGGAATCAGAGCATTTCTTTTCAAGTCTGCTGCCCGAGCGGTTGACGAACTTGGTTTAGTTGTCAACACTGACCGAAGCGATGAAAACTTCGTCACCAAGTTGTCTGCAGAGATCACTTCACTCTTGTGGCAACACATGGATAAGCCGATAGGTCTTCTTTAACAATACTGAAGCACCTGACCTTGGCTTTCTTCAGATCGAGTGGGATGAGGCCGGAAAATGAGAGGTTCATCTGGGCCTGCCGAATGATGTTTCAAATACCTCAGTCTACCGTAGTCGCGTCATAGGTAAAAAGGTTCCTAACACCAGATGCAGGTCCAGCTACGAGGTTCCTGAGACACCAATGCACTAGTTGTCGGCATGTTCAGCATATTTGGTCTCACCCTACATCCATTAACAACAGTCGAATGGTTCATTACCATCTGAAGCACTTTTACGGTATTGATAAGAAAGTGTTTCCCTACGCTCCGGGAGACATTAAATCCGTCGTGGGAAATGACAAGTGCCGGATTTATTGGAATTGCTAATTCACCACCCCCAGGCTCATTACAAGCTGATGAACTGATGTCGTTTTTCTCGACTATCAGATCAAGAAGATATTTGTTTTGGTTGGTTTCCGGTTTTTGTAACCGGAAACCAACCAAAACAAATATCTTATTGGTCTGATAGTAAAGAAGAACTACATCAGTTTTTCAGCTTGTAATGAGCCTAGGGGTGGTGAATGAGCAATTCCAATAAATTCGGCACTTTTCATTCCCCCCAACGAATTTAATGTCTAAATACCACGGCAAAACACAGAAACCAACCAACACATTGACGCCAGCCGTGAAAGTCTACATACCTGAGAAGATATTTGTCGTGCAGTTTTCAGCTCCGGGTGATACAAATATCGCCTGAAAGGAAGAAAAACGATGTCATTTATCTAATCAAGTTCTGTTATATAAAATACATTGTGTAATAGTTCAATGTAATAGTTCAACTGATGAAACTACCTAGTAGTTTATAGTCCAGAATTGTATAATTATTAGTATTGATAATGTTATTAATTTATTCATTTTCAAGTGACAGGGCCTGTTTATTTATAACAAATAGTTAAGCATCATTGACTTAATTTAGCCTAACCCTAATTTAGCCTAACCTAACCGTATCTAACCTAACCTAATATAGATACCTCGATTTCATGGTAATCATAGTAGATTCATCTGCTACTCAAAATTTGGTGATTATTTACTGAATTTGGCATTTGAAAACATTTTTTGTTTCATATAAAAAAGTAATACAAATTATGAAATTATGAAAAAACAAAAATTCGTTGGCGCTCCGGGCCGACTTGATTGATTCCAGTGACGCATTTGCTTTTTCAGCTGCAGGAAAACCCGGACCACATTATTTGAAGATCTTGATCTGCTAATGTCCTCCCTTTCATAGAATAAACTGTAAGGTATCTCCAGAGGCTCCAATGAATTCAATATATTGCCAGAATATTTAGTGACACGACTATCGTCAAACTTCAACCAGTCCGTTTTGTCTTTGACCAATGCGTCATAATGGCCAGATTCAACGCTAGAACCACAGTGAATGATGACTGCATGAAGACTATAGTAGTGGTCTGCTAGATTGAAGTGTTAATCTATTTCGAACCTTCGTAAGAGTTTGGTGCTTCCGTCAGGGGTTGAGTCATGTTTGAAGATCAGGAGTTAATTTATTAATAATTAAATTGACTGGTGCCTCAGCTATACTTGTTGTCTAATAATAGTCAGTTAGTTTGGTGCATATTTGGCAATACAGTTGATCATCACCCGTTCAGATGATTTAACAATAAGCTTTGCACGGACCGGTTATTAGTCATATCAGGAAACGCTAGTTGAAGTTCCATAAAGTCACATACGTTTTTGCTACCTCTTGAACATGTAATACAAAGTGAACTAGTGAGGATTTTTCCAGCAAAGACGAGATCGACTGTACGGAATTATTCAATCCAGAGCGGTCAGGAGTATTGATTCTGCTATATTCCTGCTCACGAAGAACCCTAAGAATTTGGAACAACCCTCATGTTGTCCTAACGAGTATCTAGTGAACTTCAAAGACTCTAGGAAATCGGTTGGTAGGAAAGATGATATATTCTGACGAAACTGCAGCTGCATGAACATGTGTTTGAGTTTGGTGAATGAGCAGGAAACATTCTTGTTCTCGTTCATTGTTAAAAACTCGTTCTTGAAATTCTTCGTCATGAACAACACTTGTAAAATGCTATTCATGTAGCAAGTGTTTCCTAAATTATCTGATCCAATTTTCTTCGCAAGATTTGCTTCGCCCACTGATCCGTAAGGAAGAACATGGTCCGCAGAATCTGCATCGGAACCATTTCTTCCAAAGATGAAGGCTTTCGTAGAGGGATCCATTCGGCTCTTGCTTCGTGAAGCTCTTCCACTGAAAGGGAACCAAAACCACGAGGACTGCAGCTCATATTTGGGGGGCAAGAATGACCTATGTTCATTGACCGCACTGAAAAAGAAGAAGGTGGATCAATAACTTGCAAATTAACCTTGATAGGAGACTGATGAATATACCCATGTTTTGACTTGATTTGAAGATATTTTAGTTCCGTACTAAAATAAGGGCAATATATGATCTCATCAAAATAATGTGAAGGAGGAATAGTCCCAAAGACCGAAGCAGCATTACCACGTTGAATAGCAGTACTAATTCTTTCTATCAAAAAAGAGGTAGAACGGTAATCTTTCGTTGCTTGCCCTAATCTCCTTCCGAATTCATGAACTAATACCAGAGACTCCGGGCCATGAACACCAACAGTTTCAACCGCTACTGGATGGAACAGATAGTTATTAACAAGATTTTGGTTTGTTTTTGCAGTTCTAGCATATTTCGAACTTTCAGATAGATGGGAAGCCGCGACCGTGTCAAAGCAAGTCCCATACCACAGGTTTACCGTATTTCAAAACTGATCTAATATTTTTGTTCTCCATTTCCATAATGCTGCTTTTTCAAGAGGGGATACCTTCTAAAAGCCGACAAATTCAATACCATAGAAAGAGAGTCTATAATTTTATAAAAATACAACAAATAGTAATTTGCAAGAGATTTGCTATTCAAATTACCAAGTAATTTCAATCTTCCCAAAAGACTTAAAAGATGCAATATTTTATAATGTGTAATAATGATAAAAGTATGTTAGGAAAAACTGTAAGAAAATCGTTACTGTCCATGGAATTTGACTCAATTTTCCTTCCTTATAGTCTGCGAATAAAACATGGCGTGCCGATGAAGAAAATTGGTAGCAAGAAGAAATTCCATAGCTTTTTGAGGAAAAATAGGAAACGAAAAGTGAAAGAAAGTAATGAATGCGTAAATCAGTTGGTTCCCATCATAAAACTTTCGTTGGTTTCTGATAATGAGGGGTATGAAAGTTATTTGAGACTATTCGAAGCTTTGAATGCCTAAAATATAATGCTTTAATTTATCGAAACGCTGAGTTGGGCTTACTCATTAACTTATACTAAAACTACTTACTACCCACTAAGTATGCCAATTCGGATAGTTTCAATAAAACTTTGAAAATCCGGAATCACTAAATGCCGAAGGATATAGTTATAAGCAATTGATAATTGGGGATACACTTGTTTTAATTATTACAATCCTAAAGTAACCTGTCTTACCAAAATGAGGCTTTTGAAGAAGTTTATTTGCTTTATGGTGAAATATTCTCTTTGATGTACATGTAAAGTGAGTTCGAATTATATCAAGGAGGTTACGTGCAGCACCATCTGTCCGCGAATAGATCAAGTAATGATGCCGATAATTCTGGATTTACAAAAAAAACATACATACATACAGGTGAAGCTAATAAAAGCGTGTTAGAAAAAATAGAACTCACTATCTATCGAGAAATCTGATGATACACGTCCGGAAAGTTGATAACAAGAGTTCTTTCAACTCTGGTGGTATTTTATTCAGATATTTGGTGATGTGATAGGAAAATGAATGCCTGTAAAATTCTGTGTGAAACATTGGGGGAGTAAGCAAACTTTTTCGTCCAATGTTAATATTGTGTACATCACAGCGAAATGTTATCTTATTGTACAAATAGGGGGGGGGTATTTTAAAACTTTGTAAAAGAAGCAGGCAGAATGAAGGAACCTTCGATCACTCATATTAAGCCATTTGTTTGTTTTCAATGTATATGAAATCCTATTGTATTTTTTGATGCCATAGATTAACCTCAAGCAACTATTTTGGAGCTTTTGAATTCGTTTGATACCAATGGAGAGTCACATAGGAAAATTTTAATTATTTTATTAAATAACTGTCTATTTGGATAAATCTGTTTGAGATTACAGTATGCTTTTTTATTCTTGTGATGATATGATAAGAAAATCTCATATCTTCGTCAATTCACAAACCCAGATTCTTAACTATATTAGAACGTGTTGAAGGACCCCTCCAATTAGAATGCTATCAAAGTAGTTTGCAATAAATTCTTTTCTTGCATTCTTTCTACCAGAAACGATTGCAACAGTTTTATTTGAATTCAGTTTCAGGCAATGATTATTAGAAAATTGCTCAAGATTATATAGATCAAAATTCAAAGCACTAATAGCCTGAGAGTATTCTTCAGATTCAAATGACATATCACTAAGCATAATAGTGCTGCGCGCATGATAGGAAGGGGCCCCAATAATGACCCTTGTGGTACTTCTTTATCGATTTTCATCACTTGAAAACTTCGGTCTTTTTGAATACACAAAAACTGATTTAGGAAATACAATGGCATTGAAATACCTCCACAGTCAGTATTGATAAATGACTTAGCTATAGCATTACTAATGAAGCTTTGCTACCACGACATGAAAAATAATTTCTGCATGTTCTAATTTACTACAAACCTCCGCACTAAACAGAATTTCTTTTGAAATGTAGTGAACTATAATAATTTTATAAAAATATCATTTTGTTTCCAGGAGCAGTTCTGCTGAAAATTCAAGACCGAATTCCCTGAATCTTTCGAAAAAACTCAGGTAAGAGCAAATTATTATTTGTCAGATTAATTTTCCAAAATCGGTCAAAAATTAAACAAATTCTTCAAATAAAAATGAGAAAAAATAGTGGCCCAAAGATATCGATACAGTTTGAATATTCAAGAAATGTCTAGAGAGTATCAATTCCAATAGCAAATGACTTTCAAAAAAAATATTTTATTAAATAAAGCACATTTTCTCGTCGGTTTGATTTTTTCGTGACTCCGCAAAGTGAACTATTATTTTTTGCTAACTCAATCGGGAAACACACTCATTTCTATCAAAAAAATGACATTCCTCTAGAAATTGATAAGAAAACATCCTTCCACAATAAATATTGAATTGAATATTCTGTATTGAACATTTCCTGAATGCATCGTTCTCCTTTGACTTTAGTTTTTTGAGTTTCAAAAACCTTGTATAGATGAAATGAAAATTTTATACGTTTTGAATAATAATGATAAATAGTCTTTTATACATGTGTGTATAAGTAGTCATACAGTAGCATAACTTAAAACTAGGACCTAATATAGGTTTCAACATCATGAACCAAAAGTAAATGTAGGTGAAACAATAATAAAGAAACATAATGAAGTTAAATTTATTGAATAATTTGATTAGGTTCAATTTGATTTAATTTAATTCAATTCATTATTATATTTAAAACTTAAAAGATGATCCTAGTGTTTTCCAAGGGAGAAATACGAGGGCAAATGCGATTGTCCAATTTATCTTAAAATATATTGAGTACTTCTATTTTTATATCGGTCTGTACGTACCTGGACACGCAAAAACAAGTCGATGTTGTTCATTTAGACTTTCAAAAAGCCTTCGATCAACTAGACCATTATGACTCAGCAAATTGACAAAATTGGGACTCTCTAAGCAACTGCTTGCTCTAATTGAATCATATCTAGTTAACAGAAAACAATTCATTGAATATGAATCTTTCAAATCGGCCCAGTACGTAATTACATCTGGGGTACCACAAGGTTCTAATCTTGGACCTCTTTTATTTTTAATTTTTATTAATGACTTGGCCACCTCTTTGGATATTCCTAGCCTGCTATTTGCAGACGACTTGAAACTATATTATAAAATCGACGACATTACTGACTGTCAACGTGTAGATACAACATGAATTAGATGTAATCAAACTTTGGTGTAATAATAATCATCTTTAACTGAATGTATCCAAATGTAAAATAATATCATTTGAAACAAAAAAGCGAACTTTAATGTACGATTATTCAATCAACAAAACTAAAATCAACCGCGTACATGAGGTAAAAGATCTTGGTATAACATACGACAGTAAATTAACATTCACAACACATATAAGGAATATGACTGCTGATGCAAATAGGATGCTTGGTTTTACTTACAGAAATGGAAAAAACATCAAAAGTATTGCCACCTTAAAATTGCTATATTTTGCGTATGCTAGATCTAAGTTGAAGTATGGCTCTGTGTTATGGAATCTAGTTTACGACTACCAAAAAACATCAATTGATAGCGTGCAAAGGAAGTTCCTAAAATACTTATGTCTAAAAGTTGATGGTCAATACCCCACGAGAGGCATCGATCATAACATTTTGTTGACACGATTTGATATGACATCTTTGGAAAATAGGAGAGCTATCCTTGGTATACAATTCCTGCATAAATTACAGTACAATATTGACAGTACGGTTCTTTTACCCGAGATCAAATTTTCAGTACCAAGAAGTGAAGGTCGACACAATTTGAAATTCTATTGCGAAGCATCACGCACAAATGTTATGCTACGATCACCATTTTGTGTGCAGTAGCTTCAATAAAATCTGTGAACACTGCTATATTCATTTCGACTCTCTGAACGGCTTGGTATTTTGTATCCACAATCACTTTTAATAATACTATAAGTAACATTTGTGTCAGTACTGCTACATTGCATGATTTGTAACTTTTTGTGTTATATACTCACTCAATTTTTCATTCCTCTTTTGAAATTCTACTTATACGAATATTTTATATATTTACTTTTATTTATTTCTATATTCCATTAATTTTTTTAATTATTTCATATATACTCTATAATAATAGCATTTCCTGTAACTGGGTACTCCTGTTGGAAATAAATTGCTTTTTTCTCTGTATTTCAATAGTCACAGTTACCCAAAAGGAAAAATATACTCAAGTAACAACAAAAATTTTTATTTTTTTTCAGATTACATATCTACCTAATACTAGTCAATACATAATGGATATGATATTAAAAATATTCTATGAATGGATAATAGATATATCACACATTGATTATTGAAGGTTTCACGCAAAAAAAATTCAAACAAAAATAGCATGATTGAAAGTATTTTTGATGACGTTTAACAGAAAATCGGAAATATCCATAAAATAGTCAAAAATGAAAGTATAACAGAACAATTTCAAGTTTTATTTCACAATTGGTATTTTCTCTTGAAATATTGTTCTTATTTCAGTAGGTAGAATTCGTTGCTGTTACACATACAAATGCACACAATTTAACTCAATTTCAAAATATTTACCCTGCACCCTGTATTTGTAATGGAATATTAGCGTCAGAAATTGGTAACATTTTTACTAAACTCTAATTATCTGTATTTACTATTCAAACGGTTATAAAATATCATAGATTTGTTAACAATAATGGCAGCTATCTGACACGGAATTGAATTGAATCAAATATGGCATAAATTGAGGAAATATATTATAGATAAAATACTACAGATATAATAATGAAATGTTAGGAGTAAATCATAGAACCTAAATATGTTAATAGATACTCTTATTGTAGAACGGTGTCCTGACTTGATAATTCCTTATATATTAAAAATATCTTTCCGTTTACAATCTAGACCACATCCTTACAGGAAACAATTTACCAGTTGTCATGTTTTATGGACGGTTTACCCATTGCTATAAGGTTTTATCGGAGCTATCTTTGAAAAATAGTGTTGTGAATCCGTAGAATATTGTTATGTCTTAAATTCCAATTCGAAAATAATGTATTTTAAGCTTGATACATGAACAAGAAAAAAGGAGTAGGAGAAAAATGTTGTACTTAATTGACAAAACCGCTGTAACATATTTTTTTCTTAGATATCAGGTTATTTTACTCGATTTTTAAACTTTTTCATCTTATTCTCCACTCGAAAAAGTTCGAAATTGTGTTACCTACTTCAGAAAACGTTGACCTTGATAATAAAATGATATCTTTCAATTAGGTCCTTGATGTTGGAAATGTGTTTCCAATTGATTTACTTCACGCACGAAGGTCCAATTTTACCTGTCAATATACTTCTATATTCTATTATTGTGTGTAAAATACCCGACGTCTTCCAGAATTTTATACATTGTGTTAATTTGAAAATGCATTTTCCTAAAAAATCCAGTAGTTATCCACATAAAATTTAAAAGTATTCAAAATTACATTATTTTCATCCACTTAGAGAATACTTTTATGTTTAATGGAAACGAGTGGTTCAAATACTGTTTTATGAAAATCCATATATTCCATCCTCTAGAAATCAAGGTACAATTATAAACAAGTTCGGAAACATCACTTCGTGAACTTACATTGATTAATTCAGATAAATTAAACTGTATACGTATTTTTATTTCTGAAAAATTATGAAGTAACAAATTTTTAATGAGTTATGAATAGTAGGAACTCTATAAAAATATTTCAAAGCAGATTACGTCACCCTTTCATGTATTCACTGATTTCCACAAGATTTCATCAGTTAAATAATATTCACTTATGAGAAAATTAACGTACTGTCAGCATTTTTTAGATATTCATTCATCATTTCCAAGCTTGCTTCTTTTTGAAAAACTCGCTTTATTGTTTCTTAATTGAATGCTGAACCTTGTGGGGGAGATACTCCTTAGATGATTTTAGGACAAATTCTTCAAATGGAGCATAGGTACGCCACCGCTTTATACAACATGTTGAAATGTAATAAAAAAATAATTTCTCTCCTAATATCTCAGAAATAGCTATGGCATTCTTTTCAATTTTGGAACATGCAAACTACACATAAAAATACATTTTTGCTATGGTAAAGGTTTTCTAATTGTTCATCAGTAGCATTTCTGTTAACACGCTCTGCCATATTGTTTATTAAAATCAAGATAAGCCACTCCTTTCCCCGATTAAATATTCAATTTGTAACGGGCCTCTGTCTTCTCATAAAAATGGTCTCTTGCCTTTTTTTCGTCCGTAAAACGGATTTTGAAGTAGAAAATAAATGCATTCATTTTCTTGTCCTATACGAAATCAGCTGTTGAAATGTAATAGGATTATTTTGTGGGGTAGACACATCTAGAGTGCTAATTTCGTTG
The DNA here is from genome assembly GCF_025532065.1 of Leptinotarsa decemlineata. Lineage (NCBI taxonomy): Eukaryota > Metazoa > Arthropoda > Insecta > Coleoptera > Chrysomelidae > Leptinotarsa > Leptinotarsa decemlineata. Next base: position 8,991,139 of record NW_027412529.1, read on the forward strand.
TAATCAACATAAAAAATTTTGACACTAGCTAGATACATAATATAATTTACTCCATAAAAATTTGTTTAACACTATTAGGGAGGAAATTATTTTTTCGTTAAATTCCAATATCCTGTATCTCAGAAATGAAACGATTGTTAAGTGCACAATTTTTCCAGCACAGTAAATTATAATTTCACAAAGTAATGCAACATTTTTGGTTATCTGAATTAAAGCTGAAGAGTGAGAGTTGCTTTTATAATAACACGTTATAGCGTTCAACAGAATTATTAACTTTTAATAAATGTTAAAATATTGAAAGAAAGTAATTTTGTTTGCGAAAAATCATAGTTCTTATTGATTTCTTTTGTTTTTTTAACTTTCCTTGATCTGAAAGATGAAGATACTGTCATAAAATTCTACATTACAGTTGTGGAAGGTTAAAAACCCATAGAGAGGTAGATGCTATAGTAATATTTGAATCTTCTGTGACATAATACTGTTCATATGATCCGTATAATTTTTATTAAGATATCAGAGCAATGGATATTTGGAGCTAATATATTTATTCGAATTCTAGAAACGTAGAATATTGAGACATATCTGGCAGAGACCTTGAATTATGTTTTTTCGAAGAGAAAAATCGAGAACTGCATGTTTTGTGACACATGAAATAATCGGTTATAAAAGTGAATACTAAAATTGATTAAAAAAACTAGATGTCCGTACTGGAAAAAACGAGTCGATGATTTGACATGGAGGTAATAGAAGTTAACAAATGAAATACGGCAATTTAAGATCTTGGCAGTTATCCCTAAACCTGCCATTGATTGTCACGAGTTGATGAGAGATTTTTGTTTTTCTCACACCTCGTGAAAAAGACATTATCATTATCATTTCCGAGATATCAATAGTATGTGTGTGATCAGGTGAAAAAACAGTCTGTTTCAATATAGTACAAGCCAAAAATTATAAATCTTCTTGCTCTACAGAGGTATTCTGTTTTGTGAAAATTGTACAGTTGAACAGCATTTTTGAAAACAGAGTTCTTTCTCAATCACATAAATGACTCCGTGGGCAAAATTGATCACGGAGACACATTGCGTTCGTTAAATACTTATCCAAGAGACAAGCTCCACTTGAATCTGCTCAAAAATAACTAACTTAGCAATTACAATTAGCATGGTTTTTGAAAATTTTGTTCACTTCTAACCAAGTGGATTCGTTTCCTTCCAGTGAGATAGTGGTTAAATGATAATTTCCCGGTGGATAAAATGGCTGAAGAATGGCCATAAAGATAACCCGATTTAACTCCTAGAAATTTTTCCTGTGGATTCATTTCAAATTGGATATTTATAGAACACAATATTGAGATTCGAAGACAAGAATATCAATTACGAGTAGAAACATTCACGAGGGATTTTTTCGGGACGTTATTAAGCTTTGAAAGTAGACTTACTGTTTACATTATAGTTTTTGTTTCAGTGCCGAAAATTGTGATATTAAACAATCATAGATTTCACCTGATTCCCGAACATGAAACTCCTAGTATGTGATATTATTTATGAAAATATATTCATTTGGGAGGTATAATATAACCAACCATTTTTTTTACTGATTTACGGGATTTTTGTACCTAATTTACTTGAAATTATTATTTTATTCTGAAGTATTCAGGGTGGTACATATCTATGTTAGAATAGGACTATAAGGAACTTTGGAACTAATACAAAATGTAATATAGAATTCATTTTTCAAATGGCATATCAAAGAAAAAAATATGAGTCACTATCAATATGAATCACGTTGAATTTTATCATGTTATCACTTGAAATCTTTTCTTTAAAGATAGGATATGCAAGCAGTGCTGTTTTTATGGAAACAGTAAATTTTCCTATGGAAATTTTGAACAAAAATGGATTCTGTAAAAATTTAATACGAATCAATGTTACTGGCGTTTGAGGTGACAGAATATCTCCACTTATAAATAATTTATTTCACTCCTGTCTAATTTTTTTTCCAGATAATTATACTTTTAGAATCTGATATGCGGTAGCTGGGAAGTTAAGAATTATAAAAACGGATATTTGAACGTACTCTTCTCAGAATATAGGATCATATTTTTCAATGTTGAAAATTGACAAAAGATTTGATATAATTACTAACGATTTTACAACCTGACTAGAATAAATAAACATTTTTCATAAAATCTTATCATCTACTCTTTTACTTAACTATGTTTCAACAATTCCTAAAGGAGATATATTATTTTAAATATCACTATCTATTCAAGAAATATTATTGTATACACTACTCCAACAAAGAAAGGGGCCTCTCGACTCACACTCCTAATTATCATCTAGACGATTAAAGTATTGATAACAATGAAATCCTGATACGTATTAATACTAACTGAAAATGAACATGCAATGATAATCAGGGTGTTCATTTTCGATCGGCCACAAACTTTACTGAAACGCTATTTATTCGGAAACTTTCGAAGCCTTTTGCTTAAGGGATGGTGGAATCTTCCATGTCTTCCATTGTTGGTGTTTAACATTTTGGCTGCATCAGCAAGTTGACAAGTTTGAATACGCGCCACCAGGCTACCAAGGGTGACGTGGTTGTGGATCCTGGTTCGCTCCTGCTAGTAGAAGCTGCCAAAGTGACGTTGGAATCGGTTTTGGTGGTGCTTTCCTTTTGGCCGTTGTTGGCGTTGTTCAAAGCTGGTGAGGTCATCGTGATAGTCTGAAAAATCAATAGAGAAATAAGTGAAACTGATAAAAACAATAGAAATTCAGATAACTAGAAGCGTCAAAAACTCCTGTGACGTCATAAAAGATGAGTCGGTGTTGGCAAGTGAGAATACTTGTTTCTTGTGTGCTCTTTTGAACTCTTTGAAACTTAGAAGGGTTTCAAAATATGCAGTAACTACGTAGCAAGAAAATTCCTTCGAGTTGCATTCACCATCAGTTTAGCAACACATTGTTAGAGTCTATCATTCATGCTTGGGTGTTTATTATGCTCGTTTTGGATTGGGTTTTGGTTTTCTTATTGAATATTGAATAAACTTGAAGTTCAGTAATTTCGCTGCTTGTGTAAAAAGATTCGTTAGAGAAATAATGATCTATAAATGCTCTATGGTGCTGTGCTGTATCTACGATTTGTGACGTCATCGAATCAGAAAGTCAAATCATCTGAAATTGCCCAATTCCTCGTATAAGGAAAGAACACTTTTCACATATAGTCAGTGGGCATATTTGAAGACTGGCTCTAAATCAAATCACCTAAAAGAACAATTCGTTCCCAGTCTCAACTTCCTACACTGTAGGTTAATGGACTGACACTTATCAAAAAACAACTACTCCCCTGGTTAATACCACGAAGGGCTTTGGATTATATCCGACAGGTGTCAGTGCAAAATTCTTCACTCAAGTTATTTCTGCATATTATGGCAGTTGTATCGCCAATAGCATATGCAAGAATAACTTCAATGAAGGATCCTGCACTGACATCTGTCGGATATAATCCAACGCCCTTCGTGGTATTAGCCAGGGGAGTCGTTGATAGGTGTCAGTCCATTAACCTTCAGTGTAGGGAGTTGAGACTGGCCTGATGATTTGATTTATAGCCAGTCTTCAAGTATGCCGACCGACTATATGTGAAAAGAATCAGAAAGTGTTTTGTGTCGTGAATTTTTTTGGAAACGTAGGTTAGAAGACGGAATTTTACATGATGTACATTTTTGTTTGGAAGTACAAGTGACCTAGTTGTTGGGAAATGAATAATAATGATAGAAAAAGTAATATCACTCATTGTTAGCATCATCAAATAACTTTTATTATAAATTTTCTATCGATATTCTGGTGAAAAAATCCTTCAAGCAATATTTCTTCTACTAAAAATTGGTTAATCGCCTGTATGTGTTGGAGAACCTTTTTCACTTACTTGAAATTCATAGAATTTATTAAAGGCAATACTATCTAACATCAATATGTCTGTTTGGCCAAATCATCATGGATGAATATAGCATTTTACAACACGTGCAAATAATAAAATTGTTTTATCAAAAGGGGTGTTCTGTTCGGGCAACGTACCGCGCGCTTCGTCCATTTCACGGTCGCCATAATGGTCCTACTGAGAGGACTATTCGCAATGTGGTTGATACATTTGAGTCCACTGGTTCAGTAAACGATCGACCAACAACCGTACGTCGACGAATTCTGAGGAAAACATCGCCGCTGTCTGTGACAGTGTGCAGTCGAATCCGAGGCAGTCGATTTCACATTAAAAACATCTGTTTAAAATCGGTTTTCCGTTAACCAGCTGTTGCACCCCTACGAACGACAACCCTCAGAAGTCGAAACTTGTGCGAGCCAAGGATTAATGAGGTCTTACAAGGGTTGAACGATAGCAGGTGAAAATCGATCGTTCAGACTAGAGCTTGAACCACCTACCAACACGGCAGTCAATTCGAGTAAGTAAACAAAGCACCTACGTCGAACCACCTGGCTTACATGAACTCGGCCGAATTTTGCGTCCTGACTTATAATAGGGGAGCCCAAGCGGGGATTTCGGGATTTATTAAAGCGCGGCAGATTAATATACAGGGGGATACCTTGTACCCGTTAAGTAACTCCACCAAATATGAGCCTCATATATAAGGCCGCCTGTGAGGGATAAAGGATCAGATTAGTAAAAAAAATGGATCATCAGAAACTGCAGTAATTATTTAGAATCCTTGGAAATTCACAAGCATAAACATTGCGGGTGCAACCTGTTAAATGATCAAATTAGTTTACTCACCAGTTTTCAAATTAGCACATCCGCATTGTAAATTGTAAATTCAGGTACTCAATCAAGCCAAGTACTCTATTATTACCTACAGGGGTGCTATATAAGGGCTGATGTAATAAACCACTGTTAGTTTAATGTATAAGTTTGAAAATGTCCTTATAGGTATAGAACTGCACTGCAGTAACGTAAGTTACAAATAAAAGTGGTAAAAAACATAGAAAGTTTCATTTCTCTTTTCTTCATTAATTAATCAATTGATTATGAAAAATTAATTTTTTTGAGTATTTTTCAAAAATTATTTTCTTATAAATACAAGTATTCTAATTAAAAAACATACACTTATTTATTTGCATGCTATTTCCGAGCTTTTCAATTAATTAAGTTCAATGAATTGAAAAAAATGAAAAAAAAAAATACTGTTTTTGTCAGATTGAGCGAATCCTTCTAGATAATCGTCAGATTATGAGACAGCACGTCTAAAACATAAAGATGAACCATATATATCTCAATCTGACGCGCTTGAGTATTTCAAAATGGCGAATTTTTTTTTGCACTTCATAATAATGGCCGCGAGTTTGCGTCAGATCGAAATCGTCAGATTGTTGAATGAGAGCTTTTTTTTTTTGTTTCACTTAACACCCCCATAGAAAATCTGACGCGCTCGATTAAACTTTTTTTTTTTTCACTTTTAACCCTTACGTACAACCACCCACATAATAAGAATAATAATACGTTTATTATTTACTAAAAATTCACAACCAATATTAAGTTTCAATAAAAAAAACTAGGTAAATAAAACGTGAGAGTTCAGTTTTCTTTCAACACCAGGAAGAGAGAAACTGGTCTTCCACTCAGACCCTTACTACAAACTAAACTTAAAACTAAGATATACCTACTGACTAGTACCAGTAAACAAGAAGAAGAAGACTAGAGAAAAGCAAGAGAAAAAAAAAGATAAAAGAGAGAGAGAAAAGATAGGAACCCTTTTTATAATTAATTTTCACTTGTGAGGGCAGTGATTTCTTTAGGTCATGAAACCGCCAGGTTGCATGACGACGCTGAGAGAATTTTAGTTTTTTGCTCTGAGTTAGGCGATATTTTCAATTATATTTCAATTTTGTAGTTCACGCAAACGATCAGATTAACCTACTAACATTATTAAAAATACGTAGGACATTGATGCTATCAATATCTGACGCGCTCGAGTATGTTCATGCAACAGTATTTTTTTACATATTTAAATCTATAGCCGCTTCCCCCACCGATGAAAAGGTATATATTATATAACATTTTTTTCTTCTTATCATCTAAGCTTTGCAACCTAATATGACTCAATGACGCTCGAGTGAATCCCCATTTTGCATCGTGGGCTCCCCTGCTATTGGACCTGCACCCGTATAAAATTCAACTGACCCAGGAACTGAAGGTAAACGACTATAAAAAACGACGTGTGTTCGCTGAATGGGATCTGAATGGGTACATGAACAAACAAAATTGTCGAATTTGTGACGAAACCATTCCACATGAGATCCTAAAGCGTCCAATGCATCCCGAAAAAGTCACTGTTTGGAGTGAATTTCGTGCTGGCGGCGTCATCGATCCATATTCCTTTGAGAACGACATTGGCCAGGCCATCACTGTCAACGGCGAGCACTATAGGTCGATGATTACCAACTTCTTTTGGTAAATTGATGGGTGTAGCTGTTACTACGTGGTAAGGTTAGGCTAGGTCCAAAGTGAGTGGGTCTATTTGACCCTCCACCGCAACCCGCAAGTGTTTATTATGGCTCACACCTATTCACACTCGACCAAATAAACCCAGCTTCTTAACGAATCCGATTAGTTTGTTTGGTGAGTGGTCCTCCAGGTCAGATGATAAGAGTACGCCTCTGCCGAACACTAAAAACCTGATTCAGTCCCCAGCAGGGCAGGCACAAAGTATGTGCTCTGCTGTTTCATCATTTTCCAAACAGAGGCGACACACACTGTCTTCCGACAGTCCGAATCTCTGTATAAGATGATTCAAATGACAGTAAGAAGGCCTTTTCTACATCGTAGTTCATCTCTACTGTAGTCCAACAACTGTTTGGTATCGAGCCTATGAGTGAGCCAATCCTGAAAGATTCTGCCAGAAGTCCATAAATCTTCTTGTCATCCAGGTGTTCAATCTTTGTTTGGCAAAGCTTAAAGCGATGCCAATGACAGGTTCTGGTCCGAAGAAGCTGCTTGTAGCACCCTCCTTTGCAAGGGAGTCAGCAGCCTGATTGCCTTCCAGGCCAGTAAGACTAGGAATCCTGACTAGAGACAATCTGTTAAGTCTTCCTTGAGGAGAATCGTTTTTGGCAATTTGCTATCAATTTAGGCTTTGCTCGGTAGGAGTCAAAAGCTTCCATAATGATCTCCTACCACGTAGGAGATCATCATGAGAAATGTTTTTGCCCTTCTCCATTATAGTTTTTATACTTTTTCAGATTGTGGAAGGTGAAAATACCCAAAAAAGGTCTTTAACATTTACTTCACTTTTTCCTCAACTTCAGATTTTCGAAATGAGGCATCTTTCCTTCATACTTCATTTAGAAGATTTAGTATATTTCTCGAGGAGCATTTCCAGTTTCAATTTACATCTCTGCATCTCACAATTTAAAATAAGTATCATAACTCATCAACCTATGATATCGCTTACCTAAGTACTTCAATGACGTAATGCTAGTAAAATGAATGTCCTTGTTAGAAGCTTATATCACCACATTCATGCATTCGCTTGAATATTGATGTTTGGATACTGTAATTGATTAATTGCGAAACCTTCATGGATCTTTCTCTGTGTATGACACAATGAAAATTAATCAATTCAATCTCTTACAAAGCACTCTCAGATGTCACTTGTGCAATCATCAGATGATAGCACGAGGCAATTGTCGTGATTCTCACATTTTACATTATATTTATGTACATTCATTATTAGGTTGTTTCAAAAGTTTTGTTCGTTTTCATGAGTCTACTTTATTCTGTAATATCGCTGTGAATACTTATTGAATTCAATCGAAATAAGCGCCGTTTGAATCAGTGCACAAGTCGACTTACTCCGTCAGCATAAAAATTTTGTGCTCGGTATTCGATGATGTCGACGAAGGCCGTTTTTGCCTGGTCCTGATTGGCGAAGGTTCTACCGTTGAGAAAGTTGAAAAGATGGTAGTCGGTTGGTGAGAGATCTGGGAAGTATGGTGTATACGAGTATCAGTTCAAAAAATTGAACTATTACTCGTGTATTATTACTATATAACTCGTATTATTAGTTAATTTTTTTATTGTTGCTTGTATTTATTTCATTGTTATTTCAGTTTTTTTGCTTAATATAATTATTATTTTTCAGCTAATCTTTTTAATTTATATCATATATCATAATTTATATAATATTAGACAATGGAAGTCCGAACTAATGAAATGAGATCATTATAACAAAATTTAACTAGGTTAGGTTAGGTTAGGTAAGGCTAGTGTTCTAAATGCTAGTGATCTAGTTACTACCTGGTAATATTATCCAACTACACCGGTTGGTATTACCTTACTACTACCTGTTATTGATCCTATGCTAAACTACCTGTTCTTTAATACTTCTAATTTGTTATGTATTTCCTCTATGTTAGTGATCAACTCCAATATTTATCTGTTTTTCATTGAGAATTATTACGAATAAGATTAAACAAACAGGCTATTCGAAATAGGACTTTTGTCGCTATTCATAGAAGTCATTCCACACTTTTCGATTTCCAAGCTTTCGAAGGCATCCAAAAACCTTAACAATTTCTCACTTATTCTATGGTCATTCTCTATGGCATGTTGAGCGACACTATATTTCTCCGGTCTATGAAACTGAACATGCGAAACATGATCTTTGTAGCGAGCTAATATAGTCCGTTTGGTTTGACCAACATATTTCTTATCACAATCCTCGCAGCTTATTTCGTGAATCCCAGAATTTTCTTTTTCCGTCTTGTCTTTCGAACTGCCCAACATGATTTTTTGATTGGTTTTCGCCGTTGGGCAGTGCCTGGGTGGTTCATCGGTTTTTTAAGGACAAAACACAAGCACTACAGGAAAATCCTTAAGGCACTCTCAGAGCGGTGCGAAAGCACAGCATATTGGAAAGCACATTGGATTTGAATTGCTTCTCAGGAAGTTTATTCCACATAAACGCAGTTCTCCAGATGAAAGAGTTCTTAAACAGTGAAGGTTGAGGTGTCCTGAGTAGAACCTCAAAAACGATGAGCAGCCACAGCCCGTTTCTGATAAGTACCGCTCTTGGTGGAATCAAATGTGCCAAGTCACTCGAACACTTCCCGTGAAAGTATCTATAGAAGAGAGACAAATCTCCAACCTTTCTTCGATGTTCCAGGCTATCAAGTTTGCACGTGATGGCTCTCCAATCAGGCGGATGGCTCTTTTCTGGATAGAATCCAGCAACTTCAGGGTATGCTTAGGGGCAGAGCTCCATACATGAGAACAATACTCCAAAGAAGGTCTACTCTGAGCTTTATAACGCATCAAAAATTGCTGAGGTGTATACAGTTTTCTGGTTCGGAACAGTGTTCCAATCTCTTGAGAAGCAGCCTTTGGTGCCCATTTTCACCCCCAACAAACTTATCGAAGCAGTTGTTTGACCTTGCATCATTATATCCGGTTCGGAGACGTTTATCTTTTTGGAGAAAACCGATGCCTGGGTTTTTGTCGCATTGAATTGAACCTGGTTATTTTCACCCCAATTTGTAATCACTTCTAGATCCTCATTAAGATATGCAACCTTCTACTGCCGGTGAAGATTTGCGTCCGCAGTTTATGTCCTGGATGGAATGACACAAGTGGAATGACGAGATAAGTGAAAGCGAAACAATATATTGATATATAATAAAAAGAGAGTTGGAGACAATATGGATCCCTGGGGAACATTAGTATTGATGGAGAAAGTATTCAAGAGATATTCATCGACAGCCACTAGCAGAGAATTTATTTCAATTCAAATATACTTTATTGTCTGAAGAATAAATTATTATTGACAAAGCCTTGTCTGAAATATAAATAACATATAAATGAAATCACAAAAGTATCACAAAAGTAAAAAGTGATAACATGAACTGAAAAGAGACATGTAAATAACCATAAACTTATACAAACGTTCAGGATATAAGAACATGGTCAATAAAATTAAATAAATCAACTTAAACTTAATTGAATCAAATCAATTCAATATCGTAGATATTACAGTTAGTCTACTCAATTAAAAGTATCATCGTAGAATTCTGGGAAGCTATAATAAGGTCTCACAGAAAGCAAGTCTTTCAACTCTTTCTTAAGAGCTCTAAGGTCATTTATGGTTCTTATAGCTTGAGGAAGGTGATTGAACATTTTGAGTCCGTTGTAAATAATAGAATCTTTAACTAGGGTCGAAGAAGGCAGCGGTAATTTGAAGCTGAATCTTTGCCTAGTTTGATACATTGGCTCGTTCAAGTTGTTAAACAAGACCTTATTTTTGAAAAGAAGGCAGATTGTCTCATATATGAATAAGGAGACCACAGTTAGGATTCTGTTAGAGGCAAAAAGAGGCCGACAAGAGTCCCTAGGCTTGGCTTTGTATATGCATCGTATTGTACTTTTTTGTATTAGTAATACTGATTGAAGGCATGTGGTAGAACACACATCCCAAAAGCAAATACCATAACGAAGATGGGATTCAAAAAGAAAAAGATAAACCATTCCAGCTTCTGCAGATCCGAGCTCAAATGCAGTTACTCGTATTGCATAACATCCAGAGGAGAGCTTGGATTTCAAAGTAGCTACATGTTTGTTGAATTTTAAATGATTGTCAATGAGCAAGCCAAGGAATTTAGAAGTTGGTACGTTGTCAATTTGAATAGTATTTAGGTGTACGGCAGGAATCTGGCAACTGCTGGAATCTGACATCCTAGACGAGTTTCCGCTGGCAATCAGATGAAGACCAAACCAAAACCGAGGAAGACCCGACCAAAAACACCAGAACCAGCGACGAAACTCCACAAACAACCAAGAAGACCTACACACAAACACTAACCCTAATTTTTCTTTTTTATATTTATATAAACACCAAACAACACAGCCCCTGAAGAGACATGAGCCTAAAGCAGGGCACATAAAATTGTAAATTTATAGAAACATGTAACACACCAAAAGAGACATAATAAACGTATTCATTCATCTGGCAACGATAGAACACTACTTTTTTTTTTGATAAATTCAAGCTCAAGAGATTTGAGTCGAACCAGTCTTTCACTTTCGTGATGTCATTCTCAATAACTTCATATAACGTATGGTTGTTAGGAGCATGCCATAAAACTGTGGTATCATCAGCAAATAAAGTAAATCTTCCTTGGATGTTAATAGACGATAGGTCATTAATGTAAATTAAGAATAAAAGTGGGCCCAAGACAGAAAGTTCTTGCAGGTAGCTGGAGAGCCATACACAAAAATGATACGACAAGCCATAGCATCGAAGTTTGGCCAGCAAACCTTCATGCCACACACGGTCAAATGCCTTAGAAATATCAAGCACAACAGCTATTGATTCTCCTTGTTTCTCGATTGCGTTATTCCAAATATGGGTGACATACGATAGGCGGTCGTCTGTTGATCTTTGTTTCCGAAAGCCACATTGATGATCGATCAAGATGTTGAAGCCTTCAAATATTTAAGGATAGGTAGGATAGGTACACTCATATGTAAAAAAATAAGTTTGTTTCTGAAAGAAACTTTTGTGTATAATCTGCAGATCTTGAACTTGATTACTTTCTTTGTTTCTTTCCCTTCCCACATTTCTTGTAGTGTTATCAAAAACATTACTAATGTGTCTTATCCCGAAACTTCTAAATACACCATCGAGACATTTTATATCAATACTCTTTCATGTATAACGTTGTGTTTCATTCATGGAAAATGAATAATAAAGAGTGAATTTTGTTTAATTCAACGTTTATATAAAAGTGATTGTTTCGAAATGACTTTTTCTCTCGTGTAATTCAATGTTCATGGGAAAGTAGTAGTTTCAGAAAAGATTTTTCTTCCAGTTTGTATCTGAACTTCGTGTACGATCTGAATATCTTCATTATAGTTTTTTCTCTTTTCTTTGAAAGTTCCCCATAATTTTTGTTTATAGAGAACAGAAAGCCAAATAATGTTTCAACCTCAAAAAACTAATATCTTCTAAACATATTACCTTTCGAATCTATCAGAGGCTATTACAACGTCGTAAACTTCAGACGTTCAGATGGCAAAAACCACTACTCGATTTATAACATAGTTATTTCCGAATTCTTGTCGATGCAGAAACTGGAGCAGCGTAGACATAACTTTGCATAATCGTACCAGAAATGCCTCGTAATTATATTGTTTAATTGTTTATCAAACTAACAATGAAATTGTACGCCGTTTTTGTGAAACATTAAACTCCTATTGTGGGAGGACGGAAACTATTTTATTTCAGGCACTAACAATAGAGTTTGTAACTGCAACTAGTGCAATACTCGTATAACGTTTATGGTGGGCGAAACAGTTTCGTTACATTGTATCTTATAAGATCCATACGATCCAGTTCCGCGTACATACGCGAAACTGTTATTTCATTACGTATTTCAAGGCATTATAAAGAAAAAGTTAATGAAAATGACCATCGAGAGAAATTGTAAAACTTTTTGTGAATTTTTGGGTATATAGTAGTGACATCGGGACCAAATTACAATTGCCAGAATAGAATAGCCCAGGAGAACCAAGACCAAAAAAAACCCAAGGTCGACAAAATGTCAAGGTTTTGCTCACTGCTCTTTGATATCCGTAGCATAGTGCATCAGCAGTTCTTACCACATGGCCAATAACGTCCGGTATTGTGGGAAAACAGTTATTAATAGGGGAGCCCAAGCGGAGATTTACTGAAGCGCGGCAGATTAATATACAGGGGGATACCTTGTACCCGGTTAAGTACCTCCACCAAATATGAGCCCCATATATAAGGCCGCCTGTGAGGAATAAAGGATCAGATTAGTAAAAAAAAATTGATCATCTGAAATTCTCGAGTGCGTCAGATTAAGGTAGGGTGAGTTAATTACCTGCTAAAAAGTGTATATTCCAGTAATCTGACAATTTGAGAGTGACGTAAAGAAAGGGGAGGGCAGCAAAGTTGTAAAAAATAACGTCATTTCGTCATTCTCGAGCGTAGCTGATTTTTATATCTTGAAGGTAATAATTCAAGGATAACGAAAAAAAAGAGAAGTTACTTACTATCTATGTTTTTCACAACTTTTATTTGTAACTAACGTTACTGCAGTTTCGTCCTATAAGGACATTTTCAAACTCATACAATATATAATGACATTTTCAAACTTATACAATATATAAGTTTGAAAATGTCCTTACAGGACGAAACTGCAGAAACGTTAGTTACAAATAAAAGTGGTGAAAAACATAGAAAGTTTCATTTCCCTTTTCTTCATTGATTAATCAATTGATTATAAAAAATTAAATTTGTTTGAGCATTTTTTTAAAATTATTTTCTTATAAATACAAGTATTCTACTTAAAAAACATACACTCATTTATTTGCATGCTATTTCCTGAGCTTTTCAAATAATTAAGTTCAATGAATTAAAAAAAACTAAAAAAAATTTTTTTCAGTCGGATTCACCTTATTTTTTGAACAGACAGACTATACTCACATTGGAATACAGATTTGACAAACACAACGAATATTGTAGCCACTCAGTATAGGATTTTTCCATCCTAACAGAAAATTATCTTCATAAATACAGTATATTATTCCATTTAGTGGTGTGCCTGGAGCATTCAAAACCGTAAAACCTCGGATTAGAGTTATAGTGAATGAATTAATATGATCGATGTGGGATATTGTTTTTTAAACTATAAATTGCAATGTTTACCCAAATTTTTTTTGTGCACTCCATTTTTTCATTGTTTAATGTTTGACCATATATTTTCACTTTAAACAGTAATTTTTTTATTTATATGTTAAATCTTACCTGAGTAGACATATAGGAACATTTTTCAAAGATACCTTTGTATAAAAATAGCAGTAGGGATCTCGAACAGGTAGAAAAACGTGGAGGGGAGAGCGGAGCGACAGCTGCTATGTACAATGGAATTTTTCGGCCTGTTTAATTATAAATGAAACGTACTCTATTGTGTACATTTAGAAAAATAAGATAATTAATTAGTACAAAATCTGTTTGTTTAAATATATTACATTGTTGTCTACATCAAATATTATCTTCTACTTCATCTATCTGTATAATAACATGTTTACAGTGCAGCGGAAATGGTTGTTCCAATACTTCACCTATTATACAGTTAGATGAAGTAGAAGATAATATTTGATGTAGACAACAATGTAATATATTTAAACAAACAGATTTTGTACTAATTAATTATCTTATTTTTCTAAATGTACACAATAGAGTACGTTTGATTTATAATTAAACTGGCCGAGAAATTCCATTGTACATAGCAGCTGTCGCTCCGCTCTCCCCTTCACGTTTTTCTACCTGTTCGAGATCCCTACTGCTATTTTTATACAAAGGTATCTTTGAAAAATGTTCCTATATGTCTACTCAGGTAAGATTTAACATATAAATAAAAAAAAATTACTGTTTAAAGTGAAAATATGTGGTCAAACATGAATTTTTTATAATAATTTGTTTAAACAATGAAAAAATGGAGTGCACAAAATAATTTGGGTAAACATTACAATTTATAGTTTAAAAAACAATATCCCACATCGATCATATTAATTCATTCACTATAACTCTAATCCGAGGTGAAAACCCCCAAGCGCTCCACTAATTGAAAACACCCTGAATAAGTGGCATATAGAATACAGAAGTGAAAGACCTTTCGAATGAGGTGTCTCTCGATTATTATTTCCATTTGAAATGGAATGGCTGATAGGGGTTCATTTTTTGCATTGAAATGCGTTCCTCTAAAAACGAAAATTCATCAGAAATGGAAAGTTGCGCTAGAGTAGAGTCTCAACATGTAGAAACACCGTGTACATTAATTTGATGAATTCAACGTTCGCTTCGGATAATTTTTCTAATATCAAAAAGAATTTTTTCATTTCCTGCTCCAAGTGATATAGACAGAAGTATGTTTGAATATCTCGTTCAACAAGTTTTATTGCAGGCTTTCCATGGTTTCCATCTGAGAAAATCTGTTGAATATTAAAAATGACCCTTTCTGATGGTACATTTCATCTCGTAAACTAACTTATCTTAATTCTATGCTCCATCCAGTTTACAATTACCATATTTCTAATGCATGTGTGCCAGTTTCTTATCTCAGTATGTCATTGCTAACACCTAACACTCGATTTCGAAACTATACGCCAACGCCCACATTTCGATAAAAATTCCAGGAATTAATTCAATTTGTGATAAACCAACGACTTATAATAACTTTGCTGCGTTTCATTATTTTCATATATAGATGATACCATCATGAATTACATTGTGGGCTATTATTTACAGTTTCAATGGTATGAGCGATTCAAATTATAATAACAATTTATTTCCCAAGAAACATGCAATGTTTATATTAGAGAACAAAGAAAGTGTACCTAATTCGCTTAGATAAATATGTATGAAGAGAATCAACAAAAAATTATGTTCAAGTATTGCATGTACAAAAATATTACGATTTTTTTTACAAAATGGGGTTAGATTTGCTCCTGAGTACAACATACCTAGACATAATTGTCTGTGTATGTGTTATTTCCAGGGCTTCTCTAAAAACAATTAGTACTGTACATAAAGTATGCTGAAAATTTTGGCGGGCAAAAATTCACAAGAAAAAATAAGGAAGGTAACTGACTCTAGTGTAAAGCTTATTTTGTATCAATATAGTTGAAAAAACTAAAAAACACGCTTTTAAAGAACATCGAACTGAAAAATTAAAAATATTTTTTCTTTAAATGAGCTTAATAACGAACGAAAATTACTAGTATTATTGTGAAAAACGCGACGGGCGCTTGATATACAAAAAATATGGCACAAAGCGCCCACGCTTTTTCCACAATAAGCTTATTAAGCCTATTAAAAAAAATATTTTCAACTTTTTAGTTCAATGTTCTTTAAAAGCGTGTTTTTAGTTTTTTAAACTATATTTATTTTACCTAAACTTTGCGATCAATAAACCGTATATTGTTTAGAAAAATTACCATTGATATTTTCCGATTTCGGAGAGGGAGCCTGAAAATCAAAATCAGCTACCAAGCCCAAGGAGGGCAGCAGGTGCGCAAAGGAGGGTTACAAATAAGGCAGCAGGCGCGCGTGTTAATAGAAAAAATACTTTTTTCAAATAAAGAAATACATGTAAAGTAAGTTCGAATTATATCAAGGAGGATGCGTACAGCGCCATCTACCCGCGAATAGATCAAGCAATACTGTCGATAATTCTGTCATATACAGATCCCAAGCTTGAGAGTTACAAACAAACAAACATACATACATACAGATGAAGCTAATAAAAGCGTGATAACAACTTGTGTATTTCATGTGTGCACTTCAATTTTAACCAAAATTCTGAATGATATTTGAAGATAGCAGCAGTAGTGGGTGTATTTACTATCGTTGTATTTTATAGAATGTTTCCTTGTTTTTCAGGATATCGTTCTTTATTTCAGTTTTGAACTTCCTTGGTTTGTCAATTTTTTTCTAATGTTACGGTATTGCATTGTATAATTTTAGACCGAAAAATAGAAACGTTCTCCTGGTCATAGTTTCTTTAAATGAATGTATTGCTAATTCTTCATTTCTAGTTTTTCTGGTTGTTTGGACAGATCTCCTTTGAAGAGGTTTTTTAGTTGTGTATACTCGAATTATACATTGATGAGCATACAAAAGACTGATTGGTAAAATTTTTTTTTTCATACAGTAATTTTGTGGAATACTGTTTTCTTTTTGAATGTGATTTTTATGATGGAATTTTGTATGATACGTAGAGGACGTAAGTTGTTAACGAAGGCTCCTCCCCATAGTATCTTAAAATGGATTCTGCAAGGGAAATATAAAGCATTAGTAGATTTTTCCGTGATAGGATGTCTGTTGATGTGTAGAATCTGTGCAGTAATGCTCTCAGTCGTTTATTTACATTAGAGATGTGCTCGGTCCAGCGAATGTGCTGATCCAGAGTCACTCCTAGGTATTGTATTGATGATACTTGATCTATTTTTGGGCAGGTACATGTATTAGTATCAGTGCAAGTTGTGAAGGTTTATAAAATACTCTGTAGGGGGGTGTGTGTTGGCCGTAGGTGTGAAAGGTGAGTAGAGAAAGTTTAGGGTGAGTAGGTTATGGTCCAGCCAAATTTGCCTGTGAGTATCACGACTGTGTCATCAGCATAGTATATAATATTGGGCGACACGTCTCGTATTTGAACTGAAACCAAAAAAAGAAATGGCTCCAGAATAGTCCTTTCGTTTTGACAGGCAATTCTGAGCTCACTTAAAATTTTGATAACCATATGAAATTTGCCATGTATTTTATTAGGTTGTTTGAAAAGTTTTGTTCGTTTTTATGAGTCTACTTCAAAATGTTATATCTCAGTGAATACTTATTTAATTTAATCGAAATAAACACTATTTCAATCAGTGCACTTTCTAGTCATCTGAATATTTTAATGAAATCATCATCCAGAAAAATTTCAAGCTATAGTATCTCACTAAATCTGTTTAATAATATGTTTAAAATCTGTTTTTTCGTTAATGAGCTGTCGCCTACATACGAACGACAACTCTTAGAAGTTGAGAAACTTGTGCGAGCTAAGGACTAACGAGGTCTAACCTTTTAACGTGTGATTCGTAACAATTCAGTTGGAATAAGGGCCATTTGAATGAGTGCACTTTGGTCAACGTAACACGAGTCATTTAACTCCGGCAGCATAAAAATTGTGTCCTAGGGATTCGGTGAAGTCAACGAAGGCCGTTTTGCCTGGTGTTGATTGGTGAGAAAGCTATCGAGGTGCTTGAAAATATGGTAGTCGGTTGGCGACCTGCAACTCATTTAATTTTCGGACGATGATTTGTGAAATGTGCGGACGGGCGTTGTAGTGGAGTAGCATCGTAACTTTTCTGTTGACCAGTGCCGGCTGCTGCTGACGCAATTTTCGGTACATTCTGTCGAGTTCCTCACAATATTATAACTTTATTCTGCAGTATTTTAAGTGCGAACAAATATATAATAGTTCAATAAAAAACTAAAAAAACACGCTTAATTAAATTAGTTTCGAATTATTTTTTATTTTTCAGTTTGTGTCGCTATTAAAGCGTGTTTTTATAGTTTTTCAACTGTTATTTTTTTCCACTTTTTAGTTTGACTTGTTATTTCAAGCCCATTTGTTTTAATATAAAATATATACGCATGCACCGGCAGTGTGGTTGTCTTACGCTAGTTGCACACACACCGATTTTGGACGGCCGATATTATACCGGTCGTCCAAATTCCAATAGTGAACCACATGAGGGAACGGGACACCGGTGATCGTCGCCGGTAAAATACCGGTGAGCAGCCGTCCACTGCCACTGTATCGCCGGCAGTACCGGGAAGTAGTGGCGTACATGACTAAATACACTCTTGTATACTCACCGGTTTTTTACCGACCATTCCAGTCTCGCATTAACTTCGTTTTGGTAGTGCGTGCTAATTACGACAACAAAGCAACTGATTGTTCGACCGATAAAAATCCGGTGAGTGTGCAAGCACCCGCTACCAATAAAATATCGGCCGATTTTATACTGGCCGTCCAAAATCGGTGTGTGTGTAACTAGCGTAACGCTAGTGCAACTAGCGTAACGCTAGTGCAACTAGCGGTCAAACAATCAGTTGCTTTGTTGTCGTAATTAGCACGTACTAACAAAATGAAGTTAATGCGTAGTAACTACAATTTCACCGAGCATTCGAGACTGGAATGGTCGGTAAAAAACCGGTGAGTATGCAAGAGTGTATTTAGTCATGTACGCCACTACTTCCCGGTACTGCCGGCGATACAGTGGCAGTGGACGGCTGCTCACCGGTATTTTACCGGCGACGATCACCGGTCGGCGTGTGTGCAAGGTCCCGTTCCCACATGTGGTTCACTATTGGAATTTGGACGACCGGTACAAAGTCGGCCGTCCAAAATCGGTGTGTGTGCAACTAGCGTTACTTGCTCTCACACAGAGACTGTGTCAGGAAATTATTTAATCCTGGCGATCCTGATTAGGATAATGAGATAAACTTATGAAATTATTGTATTGCCACCGATACTTAATAAGTATACCAAGTTCAAAATACATCTGTTCATTTGAAGTTAGTAAAAGTCGAAGTCCAAAGGAGTCGATAACAAACAAACATACAAGTGAAGCTTGTGTTTAATATAAGTCAACATAAAACATTATTTATCATCCACTTTCAAAAACAGAGAATTTGATGTTACTCCCCAGATAATAATGTAGTTTCGAAAGAAATGAATACATTTTGAATATTTCAGTGGCAAAAAATGTATGATTCAGAAAAGAATTCCAATCATGGTTGTTGATATTCGTTCAAGTGAAAAACTTGACAGATAATGAATAGTTGATAGTTCAATTATGATACTCAATAATTTGTTTCGAATTGTTAAATGAACATCAAGTAAATCTCTACTTTTTTTTATTAAACAAGAAAGCGTTCACTTCATATTTTGAGAATAATCTAGAAAAATCGACGAGCATATACAGGGTGTTTCCTAACTACGGTACGAAACTTCAAAGGGTGATTCGTTAGGTTGTTTTAAGAAAAAAGTTCCTATGAATATATGCCAAAGTTGTTTCTTTTCTGAGATACAGGGCATTGAAGTTGAAAAAAGGCATTTATAAAATATCATCAATATCATTTGACCGATTCTATTAGCGCTTATTTGCGCCGAACTAAATTGAAATAATTAGGTCCAGTGGCGCCTCAGTGGGCACCACAGCAATATTAGGGAAAAAAGTTAAGCAACTGACTTGTTATCGTAGTTTCTAATTTTTTTAGATTAAAAATACAACTTTTTCGTCGCTTGTGTTTTCTTCATATCTAGCTTCGTTTTCTAAAAAAATCACTTCTTAAAGCTATCCATGGACTATTCCGCTGTCCATACGGTTTTTGGGTTGACTTCCAGCTACAGTGCAATCTTCCTGGTACTATTTGAAGGATCCCCTTCTATAGCATCAAGTATAGCTTCTTTCAGGCGTTGTTGCAACAGTTTCTGGTCTTCCAGCACCTGCATTTTTATTAAAACTCCCAGATTCACATAATCTTGCATGTAGCGTTCTAAATGTTTTAGCACATGGAATTACACTGTTAAGATATCTGTTCTGGTTGATTTTCTATGTTTCTTTCGCATTTCCACCACCTGCATTTTATTAAAATTCTCCATGCTTCTTCAGCATTTCCATTTGCTATTCCTTAAATGAAGTGCATGTCAGCCATTTCAGCGTTAGTAAAACTATTCATGATGGAATTACTGTTAATTAACAACTCTGACTTTCACTGATGTAACAACACTATCACTGGTCTCCAAAGCAGGTGTTCATGATATGCAAAGTGGCTTCAATTTTTTTGTCGAAAAACAAGGTAGATATGAAAAAAACACAAACGACGTAAAAGTTGTAATTTCAGTTGATTAATCTGAAATAACAAGTCAGTGGGGAACTTTTTTCCCCATATTGTTGGCTGTGGTACCTACTGGATATTTATGATATTTTATAAATACCGTATATTGAGAGATTGAGAATAAATAAGTTCATAAATTCAAAACAACCAGTAGTAAAGCGTACGAGTGTAAATGAAGTGAAATATGTCATTAAAACATATTTGTAGTATTAGTTCATAACCCTACATTAACAGACGTAACCATAGTGTTTGTACATTAACCTATATTTCCAGATTTGATTTATTCATTGATCTAATTAACCTGTTTAAATCATACCCGGATCATAAAGCATATGTTCACCTTATTCTAGTTGCATTACTCGCGTTTCGAAATAAATGTACTTGCCAAGGCTCAAGAGAAAAATGTTGATCGACTCTCTTAACTTTTCTATTCACGACGATAATAGCCTAATTTGTCACATAAATGAATTACGTAACAATAAAATTATATCTGGTTATGGCTACGTTTCCAACTAATTAGAGATAATGGATCGTTATTCGCATAGTTGGTAAACGAGGAAAATAGTACACTTTCCCTCTGTGTATAAGTGAGTTAAGTTGTCGCTATTTTCATTTTTTTAGAAGACTTTGGTTGCAATGAAATTTATAAGAATCCAATCAATATGTAACCATATATCATTTGATGTTATTTAATTAATAATTATCTGAAGTTTATGCGTTCCATACTTTTTCGGAAGCGGATTGAAACATACATTAGCAGCTAATGAATATGAAAATCTTTAATTTGACTGATGTCGTCTTCTTTATAACATATATCAGAATCAGTAAGAAGTCGTGGGGATGCATGGAAAAAATTCGAACTATCTCTATGAAAATTTGAAATTGAAAATATTTTCAACAGTTTACTACGATTATCCCAACTATAATACTCGAATTTTTCTGGAACATCTGATTTCAATATATTAAATAAAATTTTCACATAATTA
Organism: Leptinotarsa decemlineata; assembly: GCF_025532065.1. Classification (NCBI taxonomy): domain Eukaryota; kingdom Metazoa; phylum Arthropoda; class Insecta; order Coleoptera; family Chrysomelidae; genus Leptinotarsa; species Leptinotarsa decemlineata. The sequence goes on from NW_027412529.1 coordinate 9,012,601, forward strand.
TAACTAACTGACTGTTATAAGGAAACAAGTATAGCTGAGGCACCAGTCAATCTAATAATAACACTGATGATTTTCAAACAAGACTCAACCTCTAACGGAAGCAAGAAACTCTTTGGAAGGTTCGAAATAGATGAACATTTCAACCTAGCAGACCACTGTTATAATATTCATGCAGTCATTGTTCACTGTGGTTCTGGCGTTGAATTTGGTCATTATTACGCCTTGATCAAAGAAGAAACGGACTGGTTTAAGTTTGACGATAGTCGTGTCACGAAGTGTTCTGGCGATGCATTGAATTTATTGGAGCCTCTGGAGACACCCTACATTTTGTTTTATGAGAGAGAGGACATTGTTAGATCAAGATCTTCGGATGATGTGGTGCTGCAGGTTTTTCCGGGTTTTCCTGCAGCTGAAAAAGCAAATGCGCCACTGGAATCAATGAAGTCGCCCCGGAGCGCCAATTAATTTTTATTGTTGTATTTATTTTATTTTTAAAATAATTAAAAGTAAATAATTTCGAACTCTTATGTACCTGTCAAGTATTCAAAAAATACAATTTATACTTCATTTTACCATAAAAAAAAATTATAATGAGAAATGAAACTTTTTAGGATATTTACCACTTTTATTTGTAACTATCGTTACATTGCATTTTATCCTTTATCGCCATTTTCGAATTATTACAATCAAACTTGTATTGTATTGTATATCAAACTAATACAATAAAACTTGTATTAGTTTGAAAATGACCATATAGGAAGAAACTACAGTAACGATAATTATAAATAAAAGTGGTAAAAACGTAGAAAGTTTCACTTCAATAAATTAATGGATGTAGGAAATCATCATGAAAAAGAGAATTGTAACTTTCTATGTTTTTAACAACTTTTATTTGTAACTAATATTACTGCACTTTCGTCCTATAAGGACATTTTCAAAGTTATACATTAAAATATAAGTTTACATAAAAGTATAAGTTTGAAAATATCCTTATAGGACGAAACTGCAGTAACGTTAGTTACAAACAAAAGTGGCAAAAACCATAGTTTCAATTCTCATTTTTCATAGAGTTTCATTTCTCATTTTTCATGATGATCTTCTACCACGTAGTAACGGCTATATCAATCAATTTATTCTCACATAACGAAGAAAATGGTTTCTATAGATTTTCTTTCTTATCTGATGAATCATGAATAATTATATTGACATTTTAAAAAAGTATATTAATTTTTATGTATATTATAAATCGAAAAATTGATTGATTGATCGAAGCATGTTTTCAACATTCTGTAAGGTGAATTGAGTAGATGTACAGTGCATTTCTTTAATGTCCCCCATATTTTTGAACGGGTCAACTCAAAAAATTGAAATTTGGAATAATGAAATCAATGTATGAATATTTTATTTTGAAGTGAAATTGACAGATGAAATTTTCAAGATGACGACTGGGCGCCATCTGGAGAAAAAAATTAAAAGGAAAGGGGGATCTTGTGACACATTTTTTGGAAGCTCCTGACGAATACTTCACAACCCTAGAATATGAAGTCAATATCTTCACCTACTACAAAATGGCGAAACATTTAATAATTTCCTGAAGACAAACAGATCAATATCGATATTTCTAGAAATATTCTTTTTTATCTGCCATATGGCAATTCCAACAACCCGATAAGGTTTGTTAAGTTATTTTTTGTTTATAATAACGACAAAAAATGTCGGTACAACAATGAATATCATTGTTCAGTTAGAATATTCTCATTTAGTTTTTGGTTTTACTAATAGAAAGGTACCACGTCAACAATCTCTAAAATGGTCAATTCTCATCCATTGGAAGAAAAAATTGAAGCGATTTTTATTTACGGTGCGACGCGTAACTTTCACGAGACCGAAAGGATTTTCAATGAACGTTTTCCATTAGGAACCGGTAGTGTACATAACAAAAACCCCCCAGGTCATCCGTCCATTCCGGAAGAACAGCAAGTGCAAATAATTGGTGTATGGTAGTAAATCCTGAACAGTCTACTTATTCCGTCGCGAATGTTTGTGAGGTGTTTTCTTCTACTGAGTGGAGACTTTTGAAGAGGAATAGGTATCATCCATACAATATTAAAATGGTACACCAATTAACTGAACATGACCCTGATCGAAGAACAGAATTCTGCGAAATCATGACGGAAACCATTGCAAGGCATCCTACCCATCCCCACAATCTTTGCTTTAGTGACGAATGTACATTTTTTTCAAAAGACAATGTTCACAGATAAAATTGCCGTTATTGGAGTGACACCAACCCTCACGTTTTCCGGGAAACCCATACCCAATATCCAGAAAAAAAATAACGTTTGGGCAGAAATATTGGGAAACCATATTGTAGGACCTATATTTATTGATCACAATTCAACAGGGGAACTGTATTTGAATATGCTGGAAACTACTGTTGACCCTTCTCATCACTGAAATCGTCGAAGCGAATCCTAATGAATTCGATATGGATATTGTATTTCAACAAGATGGAGCACCACCACATTACTCCAGACAAGTAAGAAACTATTTGAATAGTACTTTTCCCGGTCGTTGGATTGACCATCGAGGTCTTACAGAATGGCCAGCCCGCTCGCCAGATTTGACTCCTTTTGACTTTTTTATAGGGCTATTTGAAGCAAAAGGTGTACGAAACTGAACCTGCATCAATATTGGATATACGGCAGAGAATAATAAATATTTGTAGAGATATTGACGTTACTGTGTTCGAAAATGTTCGGCGTGACATATCGGATAGGCTGTTCATATGTCAATGAGTTCAAGGCAACCATTTCGAGCATCTTCTGAACTGTCCTCAAGCTTACCTCATATTATGTAGTTGAATGTCAATGTATTCAGGCAATTATTAAAAGTTCCGCCATTTTGTAGTAGTTGGATATATTGACATTATATTCTAGGGTTGTGAAGCATTTGTCAGGAGCTTCAAAAAGATGTGTCAGAAGACCCCCCTTTCTATCTAATTTTTTTCCCAGATGGCGCCCAGTCGCCATCTTGATAGTTTCATCTGTCAATTTCACTTCAAAATAAAGTATTCATGCATTAATTTCATTATCCCATATTTCAATTTTTTGAGTTGACCCGTTTAAAGGGGGGGCATTATTACAGAAAAGCACTGCATAATAATAATAGTGATAATAATAACAATAAAAATGATGATGGGATGTTAATTTCCTTTCAAAGTCAGATGACAAATCCCAAAATATGTGATACCATTAAACATATTAGTAAACCCTATTGATGAATTTATCCAAAATAGATACATTTCATATCTCCACTGATACTGTATCTCTAATATTTTTGCTATAGAACATAATAGTATATTATGCAACGATCATGTAATGATGGTTATTAAGACACGAGCATTAACCGGGATACGAAACGAGCCGAAGGCGAGTTTTGTATGGTTTATGCGAGTGTATTAATAACCATTACATGAGAGTTGCATACGCTATTTTTTCTAAACCCGATAAATAATGAAAAACTATAAATATTATATTTGTATTGAACACATTTACAGTAATTAACTCATATTTTTTTAAAAAAACACAAACTTAATGGTATTATCATGGATATATGAAAACTATAAAGATTCTAATTATATTTATATTGAATATAACAACTGTAATTAATCTGATCTTTTAAAATTATTGGAGTCGATGGTATTCCTTCTATATTGCTGTTTTCAGACATTTTGATAATATAGGTAGGTAATATGAAAACTGATTTTGACAAATAAAGCAATTAGTTACTTAGGTTAGAATCTAGGACAAACAAAGGAACAGGATTCTTGATTGAAAAATTATGGGTTTCTATTGGTTGATAATCTGTATCGTTATGAAAAATCTGTATCATAATGGATATCATTATGAAACGGATTATGGTCATATAAGTGTATTGTTAGAGTACGGGTGTAGAAAAAACACATTATGGTTCGCTTTTGAACATACAGATTAATATTCGTCCATTAAACAAAAAACCTGAACTGTGGTGTAAAATATTTTTCTTGAAGTAGGAAGAGTCATATCCTTTTGATACATGTTTGATATATGAATTGAAAGAACTTAAACTCCACCTAGAAATTTCCATTCGATAATGAGTTGAATATTAACAAGAATATTTTTTTCAGTATGTGGCGTGAAATGTTGGAAAGCAACTGGAATGTCATTTCAAAATAAAATTGAATTTCAACATTCAATTCTTCTCATTTCGCGAAACGATTTTCAAAATTAAATATCCTCTAAGTGTGCATATTGTAACTATCAATATTCAACAGTTGGTCTGAAACCTGTATACTCAATTTGAATTCAGTTCAGGTTGTAATCTGACCATTGTACTATGTAAGTTGCTGGTACCGCAATATTAAGTAATCTCTAATAATACGGCCAACACTTATAAAAGACTCGTTTGTATACAATGACTGTAAAACGAATAATCATCATCAACGAATAGAATTGAGGGCATGAGCAACTCGTTCAATTCTGTTATTTTCTTTGCGCTGATTTTTGGTAAAAATCTTGGCTTTTTTTGAAAAAGTTATGATTCACAATGTATGGGAAAATTTTACGGTTTATAATAATAATAGTGAGTTTATTTAGTTATAAAGCTGCTAAATACAAACATTAAATAACAAAAGACGAATAGATCATAATAATTGGTTAATAACATGAATTATAAAATTATATTATTTTCAAATAAACTCTGTATAAAGTCGATATGATAAAAGAACGAATATTTTAGGAAATTTATCAAATTATTACTCAGAAATCAATGTTATTTTGTAAAAAAATTGAACAAATTTTTGTAAATTTTGTAAAATTATCATTATTTTTCATTTCTAATGGCAACTCATTATAAATTATATTATAGAACAAATTATTCTGTCCAAAATTTGGGTTATATCTCTTCAATTGGATATCAAATTTTTTGTATTATGTAGATGGCTTTTACTTGAGAACTGTATTTGATCTTTGAGATATTCAAGAATTCATAGATTCATGAATTTACATAAAAATATGAAAATATATTTAAAATATATATAATATTTAGATATATTCCCCGTTTCACATTCAAAATTTCAAGGGACTCATCACCTTTCTCTCTCAATAATTAATCTCTCCTTAAAAATATATACCTTTTTAGACGCTTTGTATTAGCTTCCCTTGTATGTATGTATGTTTGTAACTCTCAAGCTCAGGATCTGTATTTGACAGAATTACCGACATTATTGCTTGATCTATTCGCGGGCAGATGGCGCTGCACGTAACCTCCTTGATATATGACATTATTGTTTGATCTATTCGCGGACAGATGGCGCTCTACGTAACCTCCTTGATATATAGACATTATTGCTTGATCTATTCGCGGGCAGATGGCGCTGTACGAAAATATCATTGGTCATTTTTCTAAACAATATACGGCTGATTAATCCCAAAGTTTAGATAAAATAAATATAGTTTGAACAGACTAAAAAACACGATTATATAGCATACGAAACTAAAAAATGAAAAATAAATATAGTTTAAAAAAACAAAAAACGCGTTTTTAAGGAACATGGAACTAAAAAGTTGATTTTTTTTCAAATAAGCTTGAAACAATAACGAACGAAGAATACTAGTATTATTAAGAAAAAAGCGTGGGCGCTTTGTGCTATATTTTTTGTATATTAAGGGCCCGTCGTTTTTTTCACAATAATACTAGTATTTTTCGTTCGTTATTGTTTTAAGCTTATTAAAAAAATATTTTTAACTTTTTAGTTCGATGTTTTTTAAAAGTGCGTATTTTATTTTTTTTAAACTTCATTTATTTCAATTTAAAAATATGGTATTTTCATCTATCATGATAGTGGATAAATCTTCTATCAAAATCAGATCGGTAACTGAGTATTTGTACAAGAATAATTGAAAACAGATTAGAATTTCAGTATGTAGACATATAAATGAAAAATCAAATCGAAAAAAATGTGACCCGTTTTTGGTGAATGCACCAGAAAACAGGAGAGCTGAATTCGAATCCCAGTCGGGTCTCATTTTTTCAATTCGTTCACCATCCGTTACCCATTTCTGTAAGTGAATTAAATTACTTCATTTTGAATATATTAAATGAAAATATATGTTGAAAATACATTTGATTATTTCAGTTCATCCACGATCCATTAAAGGATTGTCTGTCTTTTATTAAGTTTCTTAGAGCCTTCTGAGGGTTGCTCGGAAAAAAGCAGGTAGCTGGCGGTAAAACACTTAATTTTAATTTAAATTCCACAATTAACTATCAAATGATAATTCATCCTGATAACAACAAAAAATATTTACCTTTCCTTGGAGAACTACGTTTTGTCAATCCACCAGCAGGTATCAATTAGTCGAACGTCGATAGACGGGGACAAGATTGTCGTGACCACACTTCAACCGCAAACGATTTCAACTATGCCTTCGTCGACTGTACACAAATTTTTTCGGCTCGAAAATACTACGGCAGCAACTTCGAGTTGTCTCAACGTTTTAGTCGCTCGATACCTACCAGTTCAACGCGACCGCGGAATCGTACAGCGCAACGTCCAAAGCGGATTTGACTGGTGAAAAGAGGAGGAGGATTGAAACTAGTACGATACGACAGGACCGTGTCCTCATTCTTTTCGAGGAACGTTTTTATCTTGTGGGTTGTCACCATATTCGTCGGTATTTGTTGTAATAACGTCTAGTGAATGAAACACTTGAAAACAATTCTCTGCTACATTACATAAGTCGTGTTTTTTTACAGTACTTATACTTTTACCTTAAGTAACATATTTTCATTCAAACCAAAATTATTCTAGTGCCATGAAGAGAAAATATTGCTATATAGGGCGTTTCAACAAAAACTTGATCTCCCCTGTGAGTCAGAAACGGACATGTAATCGAAAATTTCAAAGAACACGTCAATTTTTATTTTTAGGGGGACTTATTCTAATACACTGTGTCCGTAACGTATGGAACAAATTCATTTTTAGCTGAACAGGTCATTTTAAGAAATAATCCTGAAACACGTCGATTTTTGATGTTAATTTACCGTATTTTAAAATAATTATCTAATATACAGGGTGAATTACGTTTGAGTAATGACGTCACCGTCATTTTTTTTAATGGAACACCCCCATTTTGTCTCAATTTTCGAATCACTCTAGCTGAGCTAATTCCAAAAATGTATCACATGTTGATTCCAATTGGTACAGAGTGGACAAAAATACAGTAGTTGTGTGTGTGCTAAGTAATTAACGCGTAACATTCTTTATTAGGTAAATTAACAATATTATCAAAAATACTTATTGTCTAGCGGACAGAATATGCTGGAATACATGACTTTATATTAAATGTTCGAACTGCAGCCCTTGCTGTATTTGACAGTAACCCAAACGGTGTACAAATTCTTGTTGAACCTTGTGTATGGTTTCTTGCGTAATATTGTTTATTTCTGTTCGAATTTTCACATGTACATCTTCAGTATTTGCTGGTTTCGTTTTATAAATAACATTCTTCAGATGGCCCCAGAGAAAATAATCCAAAAGACTTAAATCTGGTGACCTCGCTGGCCATTCAGTGGGTCCACGTCTACCAATCCACTTGTTCGGAAAAATTTCATCTACGTACCTTCTAACATCTACAGCATAATGTGGAGGTGCACCATCCTGTTGAAACCATAAACTTTCATCAAAACCTCCAGGATTACGTCTGCTGGGAAATAAATTACGTAAAGTAGGTACGAGATACCCCCTTAAAAACTCAAGGTACTTTGCCCCGTTTAAATTACCTTCGATAAAGTAGGGTCCAATGATTCGATTTCGTACAATTCCAGCCCATACATTTACCTTTTGAGGGTATTGTGTATGATGCTCACGTATCCAGTGGGGGTTTTTCTTTTGCCCAGTATCTACAATTCTGACGGTTAACCTCACCATTTAACGTGAAAGTGGACTCATCAGAAAAAATAATGTTTTGTATCAAGAGAGGGTCGCGGTGACATTTATCCATCATTTCTTCGCAAAATTGGAGTCGTCTATCGGGATCATATTCGTTTAATTTTTGCACAAGTTTGATTTTATAAGGATGCCTTTTTTCAAGCTTCAATAGTTTGTGTACCGTTGTTTTACCAACACCGATTTCGCGACTAACTTTACGAACAGAAGTGTGCGCATCTTCTTCAAAACTCAGTAAAACATCTAATGCTGTATCAGCATTTGCAGGGGGACGACCTGATTTGCGTACATTTGCAACCGTACCAGTTTCTCGAAATTTCGTTTCCAGCTTACTGACTGTTGAACGCGTTATAGGTCTTTCTGGATATTTATCATTAAACAAATTGCACACTTCCATCTGAGTTTGCGATCTGTCTCCATACCCAATCATCATAAGTATTTCAATTCTTTGTTTTACACTTAACTCCATTTCTACTTCCAATTAAATCTAAGTAATCATTCGAATATTCACGAATACCAAAAATTTTGTAGTACTAAACTGTCACTGAACATCAATAAATTACTAAACAAATAATGATATTTCACAAAAAACTAGACGACTATGTTTTTTATAAATGTAGATAAGAAATAATTTCTTTCATATTCTCTCTGCTAGACCACAAGTACCAAACATGTTTGGAAACAGCTCATTTTTATTACTCTAAACATGTAGCAAACTACGGGGTGTTACATTTAAACCAATTGCCGCTAGACAATAAGTATTTTTGATAATATTGTTAATTTACCTAATAAAGAATGTTACGCGTTACTTCATTAGCACACACACAACTACTGTATTTTTGTCCACCCTGTACCAATTGGAATCAACATGTGATACATTTTTGGAATCAGCTCAGCTAGAGTAATCCGAAAATTGAGACAAAATGGGGGTGTTCCATTTAAAAAAAATGACGGTGACGTCATTACTCGAACGTAATTCACCCTGTATATTAGATTATTATTTTAAAATACGGTAAATTAACATGAAAAATCGACGTGTTTCAGGATTATTTCTTAAAATGACCTGTTTAGCTAAAAATGAATTTGTTCCATACTTTACGGACACAGTGTATGGAAAGCATACCCAAAACTTCACTACCACTCCTATTTTCTCAATATCATGGGGGTTCGAGTGGTGCATCATTTGAAAGGTCTTTTATCCCTCTATTACTTCTGTGATTTTTTTCGAAATTGGTGCATTGGTTATTGAGAAATTAAATGTTGAACGTTTTAATTAAGAAAAAACAGAAAATTCGCTGTCGTTCATTTTAATGGGGAAATCAACAACAAATAATATCAGTGTAAACAAAATCAAGGGATACATTGTTCAAAATGATCTACATCTAGTTCCATACAGTTATACAGTTTACTCGAAAGCGTTCCGTACATTATTCAAGATGTCCAGACTCAGCAATCGGCATTACCGAAGAATTCTCTGTCGCAGGTCTTCTTGATTTGTAGGCTTAGTATAGTACACTTTCGAATTCAAGTGTCCCCACAGAAAGAAGTCCATCGGTGTGAGATCAGGTGATCTAGCTGTCCACTCCACTGGACCCCTTCTGCCGATCCAACACATTGGAAAACGTTCTTCCAAAAACTGTCTCACCCGAACATCAAAATATGTGGGTGCACCATCCTGCTTATTTATTTAATTTTCTACTAAATTGTCACCATTTTCTAAAATTTATGTTATCATAGGATCTACACAGTTGCCGGCCCAGACATTCAATTTTTTGGAGTTTGTGAATGTTTTTCCATCAGCAAATGAGGATTCACATCGCTCCAGTAACAAAAATTGTGTCTATTCACTTCACCATTCAACATGAAAGAACTTTCTTCTGAAGAACATGTTTTGTATAATAGGTTTGGGTTATTTATTTATTTATACACTGTTCTACAGGTTACACCCAACTACAGAACTGGGATATAAGTCAAATCACAATACAATACAATTAAAATAAGTTATAAGATAAAAACAATACTTATAGAATTAGCTGAAGTAAAAAGACTTATTCTCAGAGATGGAACAGTAAAAAATGTCAAGCTGTCAACTTGCAGAATTGCATTTGACACACGTTATGCAGAGGTGAACGTTTCAGAATATTTTTTGTACGTGGTGTTGGCAGATAAAAAGGATTAACCACTCTAGAGGTTGGTCTAGGTACATTGACATTCAGTTTTTGCAGAATATGTGGGTCAATAATTAAATAACTAATCAGTTTAGAACGAAAAATTGTGGAGTTACAATTGTTGAGCGACAATTGTTCAATTTATCGCTGAACACCTAACAAAGCTGAACTCGGCGATCAGGATCATCATTGTTTAATTCCTCAACTAGCCTTATTTTGAAAGGATGGAATTTGTAGGCTCTCAAAATGCGAAAAACAGTAGTAGCTGATACACCACACGCTCTAGCTTCTTGTATGATAGATTGTCGATTATCCATTTGTACACGTCTTAAAGCTACCATTTCAACTTCGTCATTTCTGACAGTACGGGATACTTCATGTTTTCTGTTGTGAACAGAACCTGAAGTTTGAAACTTATCAATTAACTCTCGTTGTGGTCTGAATGATTCGTATAATCAATTCTAGCAGCAGCTTTAACACATTCATTATTTCGATAATAGGTTGCAACAATTTCTATTCTTTCTTCAGTAGAATAAACCATGATGGAACACAGTGAACAAGGATTACTTAATAATAATTCGTGAAGAAGTGACAGTGGCCAACTATCTTTTTTTTTGTTCTGCGAATAAAGTGCAGACACCACCAGTGTAGAAAAAACTAACAGTGTCGTCCTTTTTAAAACGTTAACTACTACTTAAATAAATTCTACAAATCTAGAAGACCTACTACAGAGAACTGTTCGGTAATGCCGATTTCTGATTCCCGACATCTTCAATAGTAAGGAACGCTCCCGAAAGTAGACTGTATTATTGTATGGAACTAAATGGAGGTCACCTTGAACACTTTATCCGTTGATTGTGTTGGCATTAATATTAATTTTGTTGATTTCCTCAATTAAATGAGCGACAGCGAATTTTCTGTTTTTTCTTAAATAAAACGTTCAACATTTAATTTCTCAATAACGGATGAACCGATTTCATAAGAAATCATAGAAGTAATAGATGGACAAAAGACCTTTCAAATGATGTATCACTCGACCCCCCATACCACTGAAAACATAGGGGGTAGTTGCTGACCGCAGGGGGGTGAAGTTTCGGGTATAATTTCCGTATCAGAATTAGTCCCCTAGAAATAAAAATTGACGTGTTTGAAATTTTCAATCACACGTCCGTTTCTGACTTACAGGGGGGGGTCAAGTTTTCGTTGGAACACCCTGTATGTATGTTTGTTTGTAATGGATGTAATAGAAAACTCTTAAAAATGTGTTATTCATTTACCTATAGAGCTACATTAACAGCAAGTAACATAGTCTGTATTTCACTTTCAAAAAATTGGAGATCCCTACGGAAATTGCAATATTGTATTCCAAAGCATCAAAAATTTGCCTATAAAAGTCATTATTTGGCATGAAAATTACACATAAAACAATGCACCACATATTCAGTACTCATCATTACGCACAAAAAACTTTTCATGCTATATGATTATATATTGAATTATAATAAACGCTTTTTATTCAAATTAGTCAATGCAAACACGTGTAGAATCAAAAAATGACGGCATTAATATTGTGATATTAATCCAAATAAATAATTTTGCCAATCAGCACTATAAAAGGTTTACCAAATCGCGACACATGTTCCGCTATAGCTTTCCCAAGCAGAATTAATGCATCAAAACATAGCAAGTTATGATGAAAATAATGTTGCCGGCGCCAAAAACGACGCCAATTTACCTTATGTGATGGAATCGGCAGATAAAAACTTGATGTAAATCCATAACTTTATGAAAAAAATTATTGATGATGTTTATTAAACAGTTTTACAAAAATGCAACACGTGTTTTGCTATACAATAGCTTCTTCAGCTATCTTCAGGGCCACCAGAGGACTCACCTCAAATATAAACTCAGTGCACTTACATCTGCAATCAAATAGTTCTCATATTCCTGCATTCACAGAAACCAAAGTCAGTGCTCCCGATTCAGACGTAACTTTGGAATAGCACTTTTTATCCGAAGCGATCTCTCCTGTCAACGAGAGGAAATGTTGGAACTCCGAAACTTTGATGTCATGTGTTTCAAAATAATATCATATGCTGCGTTTATCGATCACTTAGCGATACCCACTTGTGAACACCATTGACTTTCTGCAAATCATTCATCCCAGTGCCGAAATTTCCGTATTCGGTGACTTCAATGTGCATTGTGCACATCGAATAGCTCAAATTTTCAAATATCAATCACGAACAAGGTCGCGGAGCTGAGGCTTTTGCAATAAGCAGCGGACTTACTCAGGTTATAAATGATCCAACCAGGATTTCTGACCGTGATGGAGAATATGATAGTCTTCTGGATCTGTATCTAACAACCAATCCAGCTGCAACCGCTGTAAACTTATGACAATCTGCTTGCCAATCCCAATGGGTCTAGATCCTTCTGGTAGATAGCTAAAGCTGTTAATCAGAACTTTACGAAATTCACAATTCCACCGGTAATACATGCGGATGGTTCAATTGCAACAACAGCCATAGAAAAAGCAAATCTACTAGCTGAACAATTTGCGTCCCACTTCAAAATAAGAAATAGTTCTCGGCCGAAATCCCAGAACAGAATGAATGCCTCCGCTAAAAAATGTGTTCGTAGTAACTCTCGAAAAATCTTCACTGACAATGGTCATAAATATAGTCCAGAAGGACCAGAATTCCTTGTCTTAATCCATAAGAGTGTTAACGATGAGTACCTACTCGAAACATTCCAAGTGGTGTCGTTCTAAATATTCCTCTGTCTTTCGGCAATAAACTTTCGTTTTGAGAGAAGAGAGCATTTCAATGATATGCAATGGCAAATACGAAAATGATAATTAAAAATTGAAATGAAAGAATTAACATAAAAACCCAATCAGATGGATATTTTGGGCGACTGCTCGATAATAATTATGAAAAGTTAATTTCCTAATAAAAATTTATAATACAAAATAAAATTTTTGGCTTTCTACTACTCCATCTTGATACAAAAAAAAAAGGATGAGGGAATCTTCCAAAGAAAGGAAGAAAGTAGTCAATTTGAAAATAAGTATCCCTATACATGGATGTGTAGATCATGCAAAGAAGTAACTTTCAGACACAAACTGAAAGAAAGTTTTCCTGAAACAGCTACTTTCATATAAACATTGAATTACACGAAAGAACAAAATTCTTTCGAAACAAATACTTCTATATGAACACTGAATTATACAGAAGATACTTTTCTCTACTCAGTTTGTATTTCAAACATTCGTTGTGGAATAAAATCAGATATCATTCACATGAAGATTCCCTCATCCTTTTTTTTGTATCAAGATGGAGTAGTAGAAAGCCAAAAATTTTCTTTCCCAAAAATTAATCACTCCTAAAAATATAACCCCTTCAATTCACAAAATGAAAATCATTAAAGAAATAAAATGAGTAATTGTAGGAAAAACCTTCCAATTTCCTCAGTAGGTATGTACCTATGTATGTCGTGTTCAATTTTTGACCTATCTTTTATATCTAGGCGGTAGGTACATCTCTTTCTGGAAGAATTTGAATTCAGTTACAGGTAAGCATTTCCTAAATTACTTTTATATTTGTAAAATATTTGTTATGCGAACAAAAACCGTTTAAAACGTCTTTCAAATAATACACAGAAATTTAATGGAGTGCGAAGTTTTCTTGGTTCAAAATTTATTTAATCCTCACTGTTTATTTTGAGACTCTGGTTTCGATGTTTTGAGTATTCGCATAGAATCCCGGAATAAATTAGTCACAAACCATGACATTAATTGATGTGATAATTATCCTTGATCTGTGATTTGAAAACACCAAATAGCATGAAGTCATTAGATTGAGTATTTAAAAGAAGGTGATTTAAATCGATAAACAAATATGCCACAAAAATAATATTATTATTCAGTGGACTTGAGTAATGTAAATATTGAGATAGTGTTTTTGGTTTAGAAATCCATGACAAGGCCTTCAATATTGCAATTTCATTTCGTAATCTCCTTGTTTCAGAGCTGATTCATTTGCAAGTCCGTATACAATCATCTTCCATCAGTTGAAAATACGTTTTTCTCGCGCCAAAGGTTCCAAATTCCACTCACCAAATCATCTTCCGGTTAACTTTAAACTAAAAATAATTTCAAAACAGATGCATAGAAACAACAAAGCACTAATACTCAATCTATTGAAAAAACTCTTCCTACAACAGAACAAGAATACTGTCTCTCGACGCGCGTTTTGTTAACCAAGTTAGCATCATCAGGAGATGACTAAAACTGAATCTAACAGCTGTATCAATGGAGGAACAACCAGCTAACATAATGTGGGTTATTGAATTATAACCTAGTTGTTTTGTTATTGTTCCTAATAAAATATAATAAAACCGATTGTTAATTGATGAAAATCCATTATAACGAATTCAAAAAACACAATTCAATGTGAGATTTTCACTTGAAAGTTTACGTAACTCCGACACGTGTTTCGCTATACAATAGCATCTTCAGATATTATTATTATTCTTATTATTATTACCTGCTGAATTTCTACATAGCAAATTCAATTCCTAAACTATTCACTTATCTACAAACAACTCATAAGACTGGAGAATAACGATTACAATTTTCACCTGAACTATAATTTTCCTTACTCCTAAGATCTGTCTTAATTACCAATTTCGTCGTTACGAACTAAATTCAAGAACGGGGAACAATTCAAATCCATTTGATCATTGAGAAATAGTTCCCAATTTTCACATCCAGTGATTTCTGAACATTTCAAAATGATCTATCCTCTTTTTTTTGGAAAAAGTTCTTCCGGTTTGTCAGATATTAAATTTTGGACAAGAACCATGAGTTAACTTATATACTCCCGGTCTATCCGACACTGGCGTTTCGTGGTCATTGTCTATTTGTTCTGTAGGCTACTTCCAAATCTTTTGTTTTTCAAATTTTTGAAAAAAAAGCGAGATTATTAGTAGGATCACCAGAATAAGTCAGTGTTACATAATGTGTTAACATTATGTAACTCTAACATACCTCAGTGTATACAAGTTGACTTCTGGTTCTTGTCCAAAATTTCATATCGGATAAACCGGAAGAACTTTTTCCAAAAGAATAAAAGATCATAAAAGTAGTGTTTTGAATAGGAAGACCAATTTATTAGTTGTACACTATCTTTTGAGATAGAAATCAACAGATATCAAATTTCGTGATTATTTCTCAATAATCAAATATATTCGAATTGTTTCCTCTTTATTGAATTTACTTTGCAACGAAGAAATTTTTAATTATTCAATTGTATTTTTATTTATTTGATTGTATCCACTATTCTCCAGTCTCATAAGTGTTTCCCAGAAATGTAAATAGTTTAGGTAATGAATTTATGATTTAGAAATTCATTGGCTAGTAATAGTCATAAAGATTCAAATTACTAAAAAAGCACGACACAGAATTTGTTGCATCAGTATTGTGACGCCTGTTGTTTAAACATCATAGCGAACACGTGTCGCGATTTTCTAAACTGTTAAGTGGAAATCTCACATGGAAATGTGTTTTTAAGTACATCGTTTCCAATGTTGATTGTTATGATACCCAATATTTGCCTGAATTTTATCTAAAATTATTGTATCAGAGAGTAAAAAACGAGCTTTTCTGAAATCCGCTGTTCATACTCGTAGATATCTTTCTAAACTTTTGAAAAATGCCGAATGATATATATGAACAACGGCAAAGGTCCCATTTCAGAAAGCCCGTTGTATGTAATAATTAGGTATCATAACAATAAACATTATGAACAATAATAAAAGGGAGTACTGTGTAAAAATGCTTGAGAAAGCTATTATATAGCGAAACACGTGTTGCGGTTGCAATGAAGTCCACTATAAACTTTCTGCACACGCAATTGTCGTAACAAATGAATAACACTTGCTTAAAATAAATTGGATCCGCATATTTTTTCTATGGCTGTCTTTACTTTTCATCAGTTTTCTGCCTACTCCTGAGGTCAGTTAACAAAATATACAAAAAGATTTATTTTGGTGATCGACACACGTAACATTGACCTCAACTCAACATTTAAAAGTCAAAGTATTAGGTGTGTACATTTTAATCTATAAGGAAAGGAGACATTCTACTAATAGGTTTTTATTGGTCTAGTATCAAAAATAGGAGTAAACCAATGAATAAAGATCGTTTGGTTCTAGCTCCAAACGGTGGCATAATCTCTGAATACATTGAGAATCGATGGGAAAGGTTAGGTCAGGTTACAAGTGAGTGGGTCTATTCGACCCTCCACCGCAACCCGCAAGATTTATTGTGGCTTACACCTATTCACACTCGACCAAGTAAACCCAGCTTCTTAACGAAGCCAATCGGTATGGTGCGTGGTCTCTGAGGTCAGATGGTGAGAGAACGGCTCTGCCAAATTCTGAAAACCTGATTCAGTTCTCAGCGGAGCAGGAACAAACAGAAGCGACACACACTGTTTTCCGACAGTCCGAGTCTCTGTATATGATGATTCAGATAACAGTGATATGTGAGAAGGCCTGTTAGACATCGTAGTTCATCTGTACTGTAGTCCAACAACTGTTAGGTATCAAGCTTCGAAGGGAAGTAAACGCCTTGGAGTGAGCCAATCCTGGAAGATTCTGTCAGAAGTCCATTCTTGCCATCCAGGTGTTCAATGTTGGTTTGACAACTCCTAAAGCGATGCCAGTGGCAGGTTCTGGTCCGATGAAGCTGCTTGCAGCACCCTCCTTTGCAAAGGACTCAGCAGCCTCATTGTCTTTCAGGTCAGTATGGCCAGGAATCCAGACCAGATACAATTTGTTGAGTTTTTTTATCGAGGACAGTCGTTTTTGGCAATTTGTTACCACTTTAGACGTTGCTCGGTAGGAACCAAGAGCTTCCAACGCCGCTTGACTGTCCGAGAATATTTTTATTGATTTGTGTATGAGGTTGGATTCTTCCAATCTTGCACATAATTCAATATCATAAATTTCCGCTTGAAATTTAGTCACATAGGTTTCTAGGCAGGTTGATATCTCTGTCCTGGGTCTGCTACTGAAAACACCTGCATCACAACCTGAAGGTGTTTTTGATCCATCTGTGAACCAACAACTATCTGCTCTCAATATTTCCTTCTTACGGAGGATCCTGTCCTCTCTACTAGGGAACAGTACTTTATGAGGCAGTTCGTAGTTGACAGTTGAAGGCATAAAGTCAGAGGTCCATCCCAGAATGCTATGACTTTCAGTGTCAACCAGCAATCTGTTGTACTCTGCATTCGATTGATTTATGCAAATGGCAATGTGCACAAGTCTATATGCAGTCTATCTAGCCTCTTTTTTCAGAAAAATGTGGAGGGGAGGTAGATCTATAGATGGATATCCATGACCGCTGACGGTGTGGTACTGATGGCATAACTGATGGCCAGACAAGCCTGTCTGTGTAAGCCAGAGAGCTTCGCCTGAGCCGTTTTCTGTAAAGCCTTCGGCCACCAGGCAATTGCTCCATAAGTGATCATTGATCTGACAATCATCACATAAATCCAATGTATTTGTTTGGGACCTAAACCCCAAGTTTTACCTCAAATCCTTCGACATTTCCATAGAGACAGTCTGACTTTGTGTAAAACTTTTTCCAAGTGAGCGTTCCAGGTGAGTCTTTTATCAAGGATAATGTCAAGATATTTCACCTCCTTTCCAAATGGAATGACCCCACCATTGAGGTAAAGTGGCGTTAAATTGTCCAATTTTCTCCTGGTGAAGGGGATTATCATAGTTTTGCTGGGGTTGACAGACATCTGCTCCCTTATCTTTCATGTAATACAAAAATTATAATAGATTCACTCGAAAGATAGGCACAATGCTTACGGCAGCTCTTCGTCGGTATGCACTATGAGTTTCGTTCAAAAACACTTTTCAGTATCCTGAAATTTCAGTAATTGAATATTTTGTTTTATTAAGATCTGAGTTGGGCGCCGCACACAACCAATAAAATGAATGATACATGATCTGGTCGACTGTGAAACCAAATCTAATCAAATTGAGTTTTTTAAATCACAGCAATGAAATGAATCTATGAACAATCAAATATTGTGAAGATAATTGCTATTCACAAAATACTGGCTGGTGAATTGAATAAGGGTAGATCAATCAAAATCTGAAAGTGCTCCAAATTTGTCATTTAATCATGTGTGAAACAAATTTTAATAACTCAATAATGATCGTAGGTAAAAGTACGCTTTCATTTACCTAAGGATAGTACAGGTAAAAATATTAGGAAAGTATGACTTATAAGATTCATAACATAAAAAATAATTATTAGGAATGGTGTTAAAAATTACCTCACCAGAGTATACTCAGTTCAGATTTACATTATGAATGGTTCAACTCAAAATTCAATAATTGTTTCATGTCAATGAATCAGTATTTCTAATGCAAAAAGTAGTTATTGTCGGAAAAATGAGTCCAGTGTAAGTAATATTTGCCTGTTATTTTCTCGTCGAGCTATAGCTGCAGTTTTCTTCGACCAGGAACGGGACTACTTGGAGCATGTACTTTTCTAATTGATAAAATGGACTTAGACTATCTAGTGGACGTGGACAATTACATTTATCGAACTTGAAGAATGAAAAACCCACCATTCGGCAAATTGATTGAAAATGTATTTCGTAGGGCAAAAAGAGATAGAAGTCCCTGTTCTTCCCTCTTTAATGGTTCCAGACAAATTCTGTAGAAGCTCGTCTGCAGAAAAACTATTCTAAAAAGTCTCAGATACTAAAACCCTGAAAAAACAATTTCCATAATGGAAATTCATTCAAAACTTCGATTCACTAAAAGGCGAATTTCATATACAATTGAATGGATCGAAATGAATTTTCATACCTTCCTAAACGAAGGGTTCCGTTAACCAAAAAATTACGAATAACGTTTTCAAAGCAATGGCGTCGCTCATTCTAGATAAGTGGTTGTGACTCAGTAGAATCCTCAGGAAGTGCAACCTTTTATGGAACTCTCAAAATCTATATTTGAAACTGTATCCGAAACAATATCGTTCAAATTCTTGAATCTGGACCACACGGCTCACCACTAAACAAATCCCTTCCCGAGATTCTCGTTAATCACTCCTTTCCAAAATGGCACATCTCCTTGTCGTTCTCATGATCAAGGATCACCTACCGCGCAATTCTATTCTGAGGAAGTCACCCAAATAATTTTGACAACACCTCATTCCTGACTTTCGGTTTAACGAAAATAGAAAATCTACCTCGAAAGGATCCGATTGTATCGGTCCTATTGGAAAGAAAAACTTACCAATCCGTACCAGAAACTAATTATCATGCGTGTATTGAGAAGTGAAAATCTTAGCGAGGAAAAGGTGTAAATTGGATTGCCTACTCCTCAGGAAACTTTCTTTAAAATCAGTTAGGATCACCTTAGGTGATATGAAAATTAAATGAAAAGTACAGTAGGTTTTTATAAACGCTACACAACATCCATCTTGCTTTGATGGATATTACAAGAATCGATGGGAACTTTCTACTGAATTTTTGATTCATGATTCTAGTCATGTATTTTTATCTGGCTATTAATGAAGTGAATTATTGAAGAGTATATGAACGTAATGACAAAATTTTTTGAGGTAGTAACAACCTCAATAACCTGAAAGAATATATGGCCTTTAAACTGTGAAAATCGAGTGAAACTATATTCATTCTTTAGTCATCACCTAGAAACAAAAAGATATTTTTGCCGAACGTTTTACCCCAATAAACATATTAAAACATGTATCGGTGCTCTTCTGCAGTGTAGGAGTATAATTTGTCTGATTCGTCAAAACACTTCATGTTGCTTTTCCATTTAATGGTCGTTCATCCTGTCATTTTGTGTGATGCCATCCGATGCGTCTATATGCCGCGTCCACGTGTCGTTATATTTTATGCATTTTAATTTTAGATGCAGCAATTGGATAATTTGCTTCCTGTTTTCTGGTTATATTTTCGTAAACGAAATTTTAACAAAGATCGTAGTATTTATAGCGGCAAGGATCATTAAAATGATTAAATGCTGCGAACACGTGATATTACTTTTAGGAAATATTCTGAACGTCTTAATGGTTTCCTTGATTTCTAATTAATTTCAATCTAGCATATTTGTTTTTATTATTGACGAAAGCACAGGATATCATTGTCTGGAAACGATTTTTCGAATATATTCTGGATTGTACGTTTCCCACATTTTTTGTATCAAGATAGAGAAGTACAAGGACAAAAACTTTCTTTCCCAGTGTATTTCAAACGTGTTGTTTGAGAAAAAAAATCTTAGTAATCAATTGAAATGATTTGTGGAATCACTGTGTAGAGGATCCGTTGAAATCTCAAAGGAATCATTTCATAATGATGATTACCCTTTTCATTTTTGTCTCTTGCCCAAAACTTTATGTTAGCCAAACAGGGAGAACATTTTCCCAAAGAATTAAAGACCATAGAAGTAGTTTTGTAAATAGAAAGACCAATTCGGGTGTGAAAGATGCAAGTTCTGTTTCGGACCACTGCCTGGTATTTATTGAAATTCAGATTGATTGTCCCAAACAAAAACCCAAAATTCATACCTTTAGGGATTTCAAGAATTTTAATTATAATCAGTTTTGTACAGATTTAGTAAGTGCACCTTTCCAGGACATTTATACAATAGATGATATTGATAACAAAGTTGAATTTTTCACGGGACTAATTCTAACTATTTTTAATAAACATGCACCTATCAAGACAGCACGTATGACGAAAGCTCCAGCTCCCTGGCTGACATATCTCATCGAAATAATGATGAAAGAAAGAGACAAAGCTCTTGCAAAATTCAAAATTTCAAAATCAGAAGCTGACTGGGAACACTACAAAAATTTGCGAAACTTCACGCTATCATCTGTTCGTCGCGAGAAGAAGGCTTATTATAATTATTTATTTCAATCTAAAGACTCTAAAAAATTATGGAAAAACCTAAAGAATATTAATAATACAAAAAGTAATACAGATTTACCAATTCCTTTGCAAAATCCTGAAGAAATCAATAATTATTTTGCTTCAGTATTTATTGATGATGATATTGACAACAACCTCCTAGAATACTACAATAGTAATAAATACCCAAAATTAAAAAATCAAGAAAGTGTGTTCAAATTAAAATTCATCTCAGTTAATCAAATGAAAGAAATCTTAGCTACTATCAAATCGAATGCCACTGGTTTTGATGGTTTATCCATCAATATGATTAACTATTGTAGTCCGTTTATAGATAATTTTCTCACTCATATCTTGAATTGTTGCTTAGAAAAATGTTATTTTGACAGCTCTAGTTGCCTTAGATTTTTCGAAGGCATTTGATACTATAAATCATTCTCTATTATGTTTCAAATTGAAATATTAGTGATTCTCGGATGAGTTAGTCTTGCTACTATTTTCATATCTAACGAATCGCTGTCAAACGGTATATTATAATAATGAAATGTCGTCAACTCGAAATGTTACTTCTGGTGTGCCTCAAGGGTCAATCTTAGGACCTTTACTCTTTATAATCTACACCAGTGACATCTTGAATTCTATGAAGCACTCAAAAGTTCAGGCCTATGTAGATGATACGCAATTGTATACCAACTTAAACATCTACAACTATGGAACTATTCAAAACCTCATCAATTCCGACCTACAAACCATTTCTAATTCAGCTGCGCAACATAATCTAAAATTGAATAGGAATAAATGCCATTTGATGCTTTTCGGTAATAAAAAGAATAGGGCTATAGTTGCACAACATCTCACAATTAGAATTGAGAACACCATACTTCCCGTTGTGAATTCCATTGAAAACCTAGGTATTATTTTTGATTCTGACCTAAAATTTGATTTGCATTTGAATGATTTGCTCAGTAAATCGTTTGGGACTCTCAAACTGATTTATTCAAATAGATATTTTTTCAGTCGACCAATCAGGAAACTTCTCACTGAATCGTTGGTCTCATCACGGTTCAACTATGGTGACATTGTGTACAGCAATCTTTTAAGTAAATTTGATTTAAATCGGAAACAGAAAGTACAGAACTTCTGTTGTAGACTTATCTATTCTTTAAGAAAATTCGATCATGTCTCGAATAAAATCAAAGAATTAAATTGGCTGACAATGATCAATCGTACTAATTATAATCTTTGCAATTTTGTGTACAAAGTATTGAGTTACAAAATTCCCAAATCACTTTACAATAAACTGATTCCTAGGTCTATGCTACATTCATTGGATGTAAGATCAAAAAATAAACTGCATGTCCCTCGTCATAAGACGTCACTGTTTCAGAGGTCGTTCACTTATCTCTCCATCAAATTCTACAACTCACTGTTATACAATTGTATGCAACTTTCGAAGGGAGAGTTAAGAATCATTCTGAAAAAACATTTTCTGAAAAACACTTCCTGAATACCAACAGGAACTTGAGTGCCGTGTCCTGAATTTATCTTTAACCTTTACTTACCTTGTCACAATATGTCATCTAGATACCTATGATATAAATTATTATTATGTTATGCGTTTTTTTCATCGTGTCTTTCTCTCTATTTATCATTTTAGTTGATTAGAATTGTACATTTTAGGTTTAGCCTTTGGCTAAACTGTGCCTATTTTGTACCTTCACCAATAAAGACGATTTATTATTATTATTATTATTATAATTCCACGTTTGCATATCATCATTTAGCAGAA
The DNA here is from genome assembly GCF_025532065.1 of Leptinotarsa decemlineata. Taxonomy (NCBI): domain Eukaryota; kingdom Metazoa; phylum Arthropoda; class Insecta; order Coleoptera; family Chrysomelidae; genus Leptinotarsa; species Leptinotarsa decemlineata. The sequence continues at coordinate 9,035,524 of NW_027412529.1, forward strand.
GGACACGAGTTCAATCATGAATACGACGTGTTATATTTAGAAGCGAAAAGTTTGAAACTCAATCTTTTAGATATAGGGTGAAGAAAATAACTTTTGTCTAATTTCTACTAAGATTTTTATTTGTTACGACTGGTTTCAGTTCATTAAATTATAAATATACAATGATACAGTCAATGTCTTTTAGTTATCTGAAATAACAATAATGTTACCTTGATTACCAATACCTTATCTGAGATACCGAAACAATAATTATATTTAACTTCTATCTTCTATATCATACCAATGGATCCTAAACTCGTTGTCAAAATTCACAAATTCAGGTTTTCTGTATCTGTAGAGTAGGTAGGGTGAGTGTAGACCTACAGCACTTAGGCCACATGTGACCCATTGTACATCCTCCCGGGAGTTGTCCTCCTAGGTCATCGTCCATTCTGCCCTTTCCAGGAAAGTGGACAGGTCACTGGAAGACATCTTCTTTATATTATATCAGCAGGTGTAGCCCAAGACTCGCCAAAAATACACTCTCTTTGGTAACCTTGAGGTGTCTCACGGCGGCCTCCGAGAAGGTTTTGGAAGGTGCAAAGACATTTCTGACGTTGCGCGGCTTCTTCAACCTTCTTGGGGTTCTCTCCGTGTAGATGGTCAAGTGGGGACGCTTTTCTGCAGGGGCAGCCGGTTCCTTGCCTTTATTCAAGGCGGAGCTCTTGGCGCCCGCCGCAGGAAGTGCCTTTGCTGTTGGAGGTGGAGTGGGGAAGTAGGAGGGTGCATTTATAGTTGCTGCCACTCTTGTCCCCTTCGCTCTCTTTCTCCTTTTGGTCTCGGCGCCGCAAATGCGCTTACGCCTTTGCCTTTGTATTACATCACGAGGTGATCTGCTATATCCAGCCTCATTCCGAGCGGTAGATTGGGGTGGACATTTCTGTTCATCCCCAGCCACCGCCACAAATTGAGGAGAGCACTTCTGTCCAGCCTCGGGATTGGTTTTTGTTTTTGTTGTGCCTGTTTTTGTGTATGCTTCATTCATGTGTGTTCCCACGAGTAGCAGGGGAAGAGTTGGTCACCTCTGGCAGAGCCCCTCATTACCAGAGGAAGGCTGATTACAATGAGGTTTCTTTCGGTTCCCCAAGGAGATCGTTCGTAACCGACTAGGAGTCCGACGACCACGTCCGTAGGGGCAGATTGGCGTCCCGGACAGGGCCCCCAGTCCCCTGGCCGTTCCCCTATCCGCCATCTGGAGACGCGCCTGAACCCACGGGTTCAGGTTTTGAAATTGCAATTTATTTATTTCCAATGCTTCCAACAAATTCATCTCACTTCCTCTATTGCGTGTATGAAGAATTTTCATATTTTCTTTATTTATTGTGTGGTTTGTTTCTTGCAGATGCTCATATACTCATATAGCTGATAACATATGTTCGCGGTACCTTATATTGAAATTTCTGCCTGTCTGGCCTGTATAAGCCGCTGAACAGTCATCATATTCTAGTCTTTAAATGCCCGATGTTTCCAATTATTTCTTTTGCGTTGAATAGCATATTCTCTAAATCATTCCTACTAGTATTTCTTCAAGGACAAAATACAAGCACTACAGGAATGTTGAATCTTGAAAAATCGTTTTTTATGTTTTCGGAAAGCTTTATCGAATAGCTTATGCTAGCATATTTCTAAACTTCTGTAGGTTCCTCATGATTTAGATATTCTAAATTAATTTTTGGTATTTATTGGAGAGTTGACTTGAGTATGATTATTATATGCTATCTGCTTTGTGAGCTTTATTCCATCTTGAAAAGCCTTCTCTGATGTTCTTCTATGTATCATCGACCTGAAATGCAAATAATTTATGTAATAATGGACTGAAAGAATCCAGGATGATTCTACAGGTAAAAGTGTTATCGTGGAGGCCGTTAAGTCCCTCACTAGCAGATAATTTTTATGAACAACTTAGAAAACACGCGCATCCCGAATAATGCCTTATCACAGAAACACATTTCATTCTGGTTTAGATTTCTGGATGATATCCTCGTGGGTTTTGATGGCTCCAAGAGACAGATACATTAGTTCCTGTGAAAGAGAATATGTTCAATGTAGTCGAGTACGTTCATGTTGCATATGGTAAATTCTTCGAAAATTTGTTATAAGAAAAATATCGCTATTCTTCAAATCCTTTTTGTAGAATGTAATATTGGAATACTCAAAATAAAGGAAAATTAGTTGCATCAATCAAAAAAAAAAACTAAAAAAAAATAAATATATATATATATATATATATATATATATATATATATATATATATATATATATATACATATATATAAAGCGATGGGTAGTCTTGACTGACTAGTTAAGGAGAAATACGGAATAATGTTGGGGATGCAGTCAAAATTGCTGGGCTGTTGTTTAAAGAATACTCTTTGTTATATGGTCGAGCTTTCGAGAATGTTTATTCCCTTTATCAAGACATCTACAATAAATTGATAACATTGAAGCAAAATTGTAAAATAACAAGACAAAATTGTGAATAACAAGACTCAGCACTGCTTCCAAACTTGTTATTCACTTCTTTTATGAGTACTTGGCAGCACTGTATCCATATTCAGATACTTTTTGAAACTGCTAGTGTCAACATTGTTGTTGGTGTGCCTTTTGGTAATCCTGTTTTGGTTATACTGTCAATTTTCAAATTTTAAACTTCAAATGTCATAATGTCAATTATCAATTTGCAAATATTTCCTGTTTCCTTTCTTTCTAGTTGCTACCACGCCACTAGTAAGTTCCATGCATGGCCGTTAAAATAAAATTTAAAATTTCAAATCCTTTAAATGTTACTTCTGAATAAGTTTTATATATATTTTTTCTTTAAACCATAAAAATTTAATGTGTTTCTCAGTGAAACTTTCGACTTTTTACTATAACCTCAAGTTAGTTAGTACTTTTTATCTATTGTTTTACAATTTTGCTTCAATGTTATCAATTTATTGTAGATGTCTTGATAAAGGGAATAAACATTCTCGAAAGCTCGACCATATAACGAAGAGTATTCTTTAAACAACAGCCCAGCAATTTTGACTGCATCCCCAACATTATTCCGTATTTCTATATATATATATACATATATATATATATATATATATATATATATATATATATATATATATATATATATATATATATATATATATATATATATATATATATATATATATATACATACATATATAAAGAGAGAGAGAGAGAGAGAGAGAGAGAGAGAAAGAATATACTTTATTGTCATAAGAGTTTCACTTAATCTACAAATAATACAGTTTATATGTAAAAACAAAGTGCATTTGAATCAATTTTCACTTGATACATTAAATCAGTTTATATATATAAAAACATATAAGTCATACAGGGTCATATAAGTCATACAGTCATACAGTCATACAGAGATTCCACCAAAGAAAAATAAACAGTCTTAGCTGCCGTTAAACCAAGTTCATTTGCGACTACTCTGACTGCATAACAACCAGATGACACTTTAGTACACAAGGCATAAATATGGTCTTCAAATTTCAGTTTTCTATCGATATATACTCTTTAAAATTTAAAGCTACTTTTGTTCTCAATGATGTCATTCCCAATGGGTATATTGTCAAATTCACATCTGAAAGTTATTATGTTAGTTTTCGAAATATTTAGAGACAGTCGATTTGAATCACACACACTCTTTACTTTCATCATATCGATGGATATGATTTTAGTTAAATCATTTGCAATGTCCGATTGCCAAAAACAGGTAGTATCGTCTGCAAATAGTGTGAATTTTCCTGAGATATTTATACTTGTCTAATTGTTGAGGTATATGAGAAACAATTTTGGCCCTAGTTCTGAACCTTGAGGCCCACCATTACGTATTTTCCTAATTTTTGAGCGATGGGTTGTTTCCACTATCTGACTACGACCTGACAAATATGAGCTGAACCAGCTCAGTATCACTCCTCTGAAGCCGTACTAGGGAAGCTTCCGCAACAGTATTTCATAATCCACAGAGTCGAAAGCCTTCGAAAAATCGCAAAATACTGCAGCAGCTACCTCGCCACTATTGATTTCAGTGTAAGCTTTTTCCATGAGTGAAAAAATTGCATCGTTAGTGCCTTTGCCACTTTGAAAGCCAAACTGTTCTTTATTAATGATTTTATGATTCGACAGAAATACAGTTATCATTATCTTGACCAGTTTTTTCAGAAGTTTTCCTAATGCGGGAAATAGACGATAATGCGAGGGGTCGTCCTGATTTCCACCTTCATAAAGTGGTATTACCAATAATACCTTCAGGAAATCAGGAAACTGTCCTGATTGAAATGATACATTAATAATATTGGTTAAGAGTTGTAATGTGTTATCTGGGAGATTTTTCAAAATGTTTGCTATGATGTCGTCGTAACCAGATGACAACTTTTTTCCAATGGAAACAATCGCCTGTTTCAACTCATAAATATCAGTGTCATAAAGAATGCAAGTTTCAGAAATAAAGGTTTTTTTTTTAATAATTGTTCCATAGGGTCGTTCTGAGTAGTCAATTTTTCAGTCAAGTTTTCTGCAACAGAGATTGACCTCTTAGGTTACATTAATGCCAAGTTTCTCTTGATTTTATTTTCAGCTTACTCGAATATATTTTTATAGTAACTTCCTTTTGCTTGTCTGACAACCTGCCTATAGATGCTGCGGAATCTACTGAAATATCTTTGACATAATATATTATCATTGAACTTCCGAATGAAGTACAGGGATCGCATATTTTTTGCTGAAATTTTTATGCCACGAGTAATCCACTGTTTTTTGTGCTTGATTTTCAACTTTTGAATGGGAAATGAACTGTTGAAAATATTCATCGAATAATTGTAAAAATTCAAGTACGAATCTTGATCATTGTTCACAATATTCCAAATGGTATGCAGGCATGTATTATAAAATCTTTCATAGTTTTTTCACTATATAATCTACCATATCTGTATTTATTTCGGTTTATTATAAAATCCACTTAGCAGCATAAAACAGCTTCATGTTTGTCCAAATTCGAACATATATAATCTATAGTTGTAGCAGAATACTGAGAGATTCGTGTGATATTGTTTTCACAATTTTGAGTTGTGTTATAATTCTGAGCTATGTGAATTTTCAACAGAGTGCTCCAAAACATTATCATGCATAGTGCACGTGATCACCCAACCAAGGCTGCTTGAACAGAGTCGCACTAAGGAAAGACCGATTTTCTTTTAGTAATATGCGGCTGGGTGTATCTGTACTTGACATTTTGAAAATTTCAAACTTCAAAATACCGTATATGTACACAGCACAGGAGTTAAAACGTAACTCACCACTCCGACTCTGTAGCGATATACCTAAATGAATTCCGCCAGCCGATTGCAGTTGAATCCGATTGGTCAGCTTAAGTAGCCTTGTTTATTTTACCCAATACATGAAAATGTTCGTGGTGTTCACGCATCTATCATTGTTTGGGGTACCTACTTTGTTTGTTGGATGGACATATTTTAGAATAGTCGACTCCTACTGTCGACAGAGGTTGAGTCTGAGCTGATCATTACGTCTGATAATGTTTTCGTTTGTTTATCCAGCTGAAGAGTTTCCGAGTCACTCCGATCAAGGTTGTTTGCGAAAATATAATCATACTTTTTATTGAGCAATTTGTATTCGTTGTATAAAAACATCTGTTACAATAATGGAATTATGTAAGAAATGATTACGGTCCTGGCTCTAAACTTTGGAATGGAAGAGAGTGCGATCAATAATTCATTGTGTAATGCTGAAAACACAGCTGATTCGAGTATCTAGGTCGGTAGGCAACGTGAGAGTTGGCGTTGCTCAAATGAGAAAACTAACGTTAAAAACAAAAACACTCGAATAGTTTATTTCGAATGAACAGCTCATCTGACATTTTGATGTCATTTTAGGAGTGAAAGCTGTTGAATAATGTTTTCTTTGGAGATTATGGCATATCAAATGATGCAATGAAGACGATTTATGAGGTTTCACACAAGTTTCCTTATTATTTCCAGGAGGATTTTTTTCTTCAAAGGATTTTCCTTGCAGAATTAATGTTAATATGTTGTAACTAGTAACGGAAAACGAACTTTGTGTACTGTTTGTCAACTCGGTTTTGATAGTGAATATCAAATCGTCAAAAAAGGTCAAGTCTGGACTGAGGGAAGGCCAATTTTCAACTGTTACATTGTTTGACTAGTTGAGTTGAAGCCCGGGTTGAAGAAAATAACCAGAATATTGTAATAAAACAACGATAAAAATAAAATAAAAACAACAATAAAAATTAATTGGCGCTCCGGGTGCGACTTCATTGATTCCAGTGGCGCATTTGCTTTTTCAGCTGCAGGAAAACCCGGAAAAACCTGCAGCACCAAATCATCTGAAGAATATAAATTGATATTTGAACATCAATATATGAAGTATATTTCGCCTTTAAGGAGAATGAATTATGCCTGTGTGTTTTCATCGACCTGTCGAAAGCATTCGATACTGTCGATAATAAAGTGCTTCTCGAAACTCTTGAGGATATGGGAATACTGGGAAATGCCTATGAGTAATCGCAAAGTTACCTCTCTAATAGAATACAAACAATAAAAACTGATGACGTCTTAAGTAACCCACAAAATATTAAAATAGGTGTTCCATAGGGTACAGTTTTGGGGCCACTAATGTTGAATGAATTTTTTTACTGGAGATTAGAGGTGAGATCTCAGGTTTCGTAGATGACACAGTTAAGTGAAAAACTCACATTTCAGATGGAATTCTACATACAATATTTATGTAATAAGCTGCAAGCTTTATGTTTTTATGGTATAAGTAACTCACTTGTAACACTAAATTCATCGAAACATTTATTATAAAATAAAATACAGGGTGTTCAATTTGAACAGACGGATATCCATATTCATTTTTTATTAAAAGGAGTATACTTTTAGGAGGGATTAATTATTGTGTGATTCAAATTTCAGATTGAAATTCATTTTAATGGAGCTTTAATGATTTGGCTTTGAAAAACATTTTGAAAAGATTGAATTGGAAGCTAACAAATTTTGTTTTTCGAAGACTAACGAGGTCTTATCTTTAAACGTGTTGTTCCTATCATGGGTTGGACGATAAGAAGTGAAAATTGATCGTCCGGCCTTGCGGTTTGAACCACCGGTTCACACAGCGGTCGATTGAGTGAGTGGAGCAAACCACCCACGTCAACCCGACCGGCTACCGTCCCACCAAAATAATTAAACGTCCTGTAAAAATGTTTAAATCAAAACCAATTTATATGAGAATATGACAAAATTACCCCATTCACAGTACTACTACAAATTATTTGTCGCCTTTTGCCAAGTAGAATAAAGAAAAATATTTTGGAAAAATAGTTTATGTTATGTCTGGTGAGGGGCTTAGTATGACTACTGTAGTAACTCGTAACGGTCATGTACCGTCTGATATTTTATTTCATTATATCTTCATATTTTTTAATTAATAAATTAAATTACAAATTCTATTTTGCGGTTTGAAATATTACTACCTATTTTAGTTGAGCAAAATATATAAAAAATCATGATTCGGAGTCTATTCTAGTTTTCTAATATTTTTCATTTACTAGAGTCGGTAGAAACATACATTATACAAGACTAAAAGATTACCTATCAATAGTTATTAACAGGTATAAGGTCCAATAAAATAAAAGTTAACAAGTTTTTGAAACTTCCCAAGAGCATGAACTTTGTGTACATTTCTAGACTAATAATGTTTTTCTGTTTTCTTACAGGTAAGTCGGGGGAATCTACTTATCATATCTTGAAATACTGGGTAAGAAAATATATAGTTAAACCAAAAGGTGAGAGGCAATTAAAAATATTTAGTGATTTTTAAATATGAATGGATAATCTAAACTTTTTACATGTAGACATCTATACTTTCTATGTCTTGCAATGTATCAGAGAAGATATGAAACAAAATTATTGTCTGTGGATCGTTAGCACAATACCAGATTTAAGCAAAAAACCTCAAGGATTCCTAAAGTAAGCACATCACGAAGTCAAATATTTTTCACATACTTGTTCCCTGTTGAAATCAAGTCTATTACGAGTGATAACAGATTTAAAAAAGAACTGACATTATAGATAACTAATATACTATAATAGGTAAGATATATGAAATATTGGAACGAAAAAAAATGAAGTAGTGTTACAGAAAAAAAAATGAACATGTTGTCACAAATAAGGATGTAAATATTTACAAATATAAATGAAAATAATTTCACAATCATGATGTATACCGGCTTTATACGTATATTTGAACTTTCATTCATACCTATGTTTTAATTCACATCTGTCATTATTGTTCACCATATTCTGTACTGTTGTAATCTTTCTGAACAAGGACTTACCTTATAGAATATACAGCAACTCTACAAAAGTGCAGTCATCAAGGAACATATTAAGAACAGAACATTGAATGAAATATAAAACATATGACTTTCAATTACTCTACGTATATGGTGTATGAATGATGACTGTTATATCCGATAGTTTAGTTTGTAATGTTGTTTGTTCACTGATTCATGTTCATGATATTTTTATTTATTTTGCCATTTCAACTGAAATCACACACAAAACGTCTTAAATTAGTTTATTGTTTCAGTTTTTTTGTCATACACAAGCTCTATGAGCTTCAGTGGCTTGTTATCTTTATTTCTGCATTTCATTTTGTTTATATGTATAAATATTTAATCTTATGAAATGAACATTATTATTATCATCATTATTCTCATATTTTAATGAAAATTCAAGAGGAAAAGTTTGATAATGACGCAGTATAAATATATAATGTTTCCATTATTCTTTATAAAGTATTGCAATTTTGAAAGATTATTTGTGAAACACACATAGGTTTTCATCCATTTTCTTCCCATATTTATGCAACCAAACATACGCGGTTCTCATCCTTTGGTTAGCAGACTGCACAACCGTGTCTACTTGTAATTTAGCTAACGTTAGACAGATGGCAGCATGGGTATGAAATTTTCGAAAAAGTTAAATTTGGATATAATAGGAGTGATAATGAAATGCTATTCAAGACAAATGATTTCATAATGATGAAAAATTATTTGAAAATATGGAAATAATGGCATCAATTTTGTTTGAATAGGCAATTGAATCTATTCATTTTTGGCACATACTGGAAGTGATTATAATAATATTTACCTCACACTTGATACCATCAATGGTACCATGGTACAGTGGCCGTTTTAGAGTAATCTGCAATAGGTGGGACCGGGAATACTTCTGATGATAGAAAGGTTTGTTTCTATTTGAACGAGGAACCGCGAAATTCATTTGAATCTCTAGCTATTCAACTGTTATTTAAATTTCCCATACATTTATAATTCGAGTATATTTTCATTAAAGCGCAAGATTAGATTTATCATATCGGAGAGTGAAAAAAATAGATTCCAAATATATTCATGTAAATTTCCTATTGAAGTATTAATGAAATGATGTGATATTTTCCATTCAGATTTTTTCTGAACGTTCTGAGAACATACCTATTATTTTCATGAAGCCACCGTAGGAGAGTCGCCTTGGTGGGGTCAAGTACTCACATAAATAAACTCATTATGGGCTAGGACGTAAGGTATGTTAAAAATGACACAAAAACATTATTTATAACTGCATAGATTTCTACTTTCGTAATCAATATTATCATAACATTTGGTCGTTACAGATCTCCGATATTTCATATTTGAATCATCTGATCTGTGTTGAACATTTGTACAACAGTTATATTTTTTTTCTAACCCATGTTTATGTTTTACTGCCGATTTTTTCTTCTTATAAATAAATATGTCGAAAACAAAGAAACTTATGAGGGTACTACAGTCAACTTCTGCACAGGTGCCGGAAAGAGAAATCATTACATTTGTATACTGTTTCTGTTATATATTAATGATTTTCTTATTAGTCAGTGGGCTATGCTAGAGGACTGGCAGTAAACAAATCTAAAGAAATGAACCTCAAAAGTTCAAGCCAATCCCGAATATACCTACACAGTAGGTTGAATGGACTGACGCCTATCAGAAAACAACTATTCACCTGGCTAATACCATGAAGGGCGTTGGATTATATCCGACAGGCGTCAGTACAGAAATCTTCACAGAAAATTTCCTGCATATACAATTGGCAATACTACTGAAAGGTTCGACCCTCAATTTTGGAATTGACACACTTGCAGACCGGTTTCGGGCTCATTAGCGACTCATCAGTGCAAGATAGTGGCCATCATCGACCTAAAGTCAATGATATTCCAAAATTGAAAATCGGAATTTCTTCAGAGTATTTAATTCCTCTTCCCGTCGGATATAATCCAACGCCCTTCGTGGTATTAGCCAGAGGAGTTGTTGTTTTCTGATAGGCGTTAGTCCATTCAACATACTGTGTAGGTATATACGAGACTGGCTTGAACGTTTAAAGTTTATTTCTTTAGTGTCAGTCTTCAAGCATAGTCCACTGACTAATAAGAAAGTTTTTCTTCCTTATTCAGAGGAATCGGGCAATTTTCGGATATGCAGTTGGTTAGTATCTCGTCCACTAGATGGAGTGACATTTTATGTTCGCTCCAACTTAGGAATTGGCCGCGGTGTTAGTACGCCCGACTCACGATCGGAAGCCCATGGGTTCGATTCCCCACTTCACCTGGTTGAAGCTGGAATGATTCTGCAACCGTGTTAGGAATCACACGTTAAAAGGTAAGACTTCGTTAGTCCTAAGCTCACACAAGTTTCTTAACTTCAGGGACCTGAACTATTTGAAAACATGAAAATATGTATAATCTTCAATTTTAATGACGAGCAAATAGTGTATTTTTTCAAACAGTGGCATCCCTACGGGTTTCGCATTGAATATTTTTGGGGAAAAAGTACTACGCCAATGCTTTCTTTTCAAAATAAAATCATTTTTAAAATCCTCATTTATTTTTGAGAAAATTTGATCTCCTGGTATTTCTTTGTCCGACGCATGATTTTCACTCAAAAAAATAAAAATCGACAGAAAGCAAATTAAGAAATTAGATCAATTCTAAAATGAATGAGAATCTGAAAATTGCTTCATAACGCATTATCAATTCCCTAATAATATTTGAAAACATAATCTGCAAAAAAATAAATTTTTCACAAAAACGAGTTTTATTTTATTTTGTGACAATAAGTCTAAACGAATAGCACAAATTTGTTAATTAGTAATAATACCAAAACTGATTATAAAAATTGTTGGAAGTGGCCACCTGCACTTAGTATGCATGCTTCCGCCCTTCTACGCATGGAATTACGCACCCGTTCAAATATTCCCGTCGTATTTCGTACAGTTTCACACGAGGCAACTATTCGCTCTCTTAAATCTTCTAAAGTATTAACGAGAGTTTTATACACAAGAGTTTTAAGGTGACCTCATAAAAAAAAATCTAAACTGTTGAGATCGGGGGATCTTGCTGGCCATTGCTGGTCCTCCGCGACCTATCCAACGATTAGGATAAACTGTATTCAAATGGTTTCGGACAATTACATTGAAATGAGCAGGGGCGCCATCGTGCATGTACCATATTCGATTCCTTAACGCAAGTGGCACATCTTCCAATAACCCAGGTAGGTCTTCTTCGAGAAAGTGTAAATAAGAACCACCATCAAGGCGTCCTGGTATAAAAAATGGGCCTGCCCATACATTAACCGAAAATTGGTCTTGGCAATGGGTTTCGGTTATTGCATGGGGATTTTCTTCAGCCCACACATGATTGTTATGGAAATTTTGAATGGCATTCCGAGAAAAATTTGCTTCGTCTGTGAACAAAATTTGTGTCTCAAACTGCGAATTTAGTGCAATAATTTGTAGATACCACTGACTGAAGTTCACACGCTGTGGAAAATCTCTGGGGAGTATGCCTGCACTCTTGAAATATGGTATGGGTATAACAAAAAATCAACCAAAATACGCCAAACAATTTAATGACAAATATCCAGAGTTCTAGCGATCTTCCTCGTACTCATCTCAGGATGTTCCTCAATTTCTTGCAGCACCGCTTCCTCAATTTCAGGAGTTCTTACTACACGAGGTCTACCTTCCGGAGTCCCTTTCTTGAAACTACCAGTTTCCCCAAGTCGACGATGAATATTTGAAAAGGTTCGGCTATCTGGTAAGGCACGATTAGGATATATTTCCTGATAAATGCGCCTGGCTTCTGTTGCATTACCATCGGCAAGGCCATATACGTAATGCATTTGCGACATTTCCGCATTCGTATAATTTACCATATTTACTGATATTCAGAAAAACAGCGGACTACCAAAATAACTTCAATAACACTTCAAAATCAATCAAAATGCGCTGTTACAGTTTTTAACACCAACACCTTACTTTAAACCAACATCAATATTAGCTACTGACGTTTGTACATACAGAGAATTCGTTTTTTATTGCTATGGTGGGTACGCTGTTTTTTCTGCTTTTAATCTTTAAAAGAAATCACATATCGACAAACTCCATATTTCCAAGAGGTGCAGTAAATAAATTCTGCTACACGTCATTTATTCCAGGATAACTAAATTTATGTTTTCAAAAATTATTGAGCGGTGCTGCGTTATGACGTAATTTTAATTGAGAACAGTGCATCTGACAACAAACAAATACCTTTTAGATCCTCAGTTATTTTGCAACAAATCTGATCTCTTAGTTTGCTTTCAGTCGATACACAATACCGCATCAGATTTTTAAGGAATTTATCCTTAAGTAAAGCGATTTTTAATTTTTTGAGCGAAAACCATGCGCCGGACAAAGAAAACCCAGCAAATCAAATGTGCTGAAAAATGTATGGAGATTTTGAAAATAATTTTTAATTCAAGATAAAGCAGTGGCGTAGTATTTTTTTCGCCAAAAATATACATTTCAAAACTCGTACGTACGCCACTGGTAGAGAAAATTAAGAAAATTGTACATCAGAAAATGCGCCTTGAGGCATGGAACATATGTACCAAATATGCTAAAGATGTCTACAAAATTATTATAGTATAGTATTAAAAAACTGATTATTTTTGAAAACTTTACCACCCTGTATCTCAAAAGTTAAGGCGTTGAGGACATACGTTTATAGGACGTTTTTTCCTTAAAATGGGTCTAAGAATTACCTCCTTAAAAATAAGCATGTGTTTAAGGAACACCCTGTATATCTGCGAACCAAAGATATTCAAATCGCTAAATTGATTAGCTTTGAGGTATTATTTCGTCTGTTAACGGCCATTTTCAATATCGGGTAGAAAACTAACACATGTAGGTACATATCTGTAACGATTGTTTATGTACAATCGTAGTTATGAAAACAACTACAGTACGTACAATAACTAGTTAACCATTAATATTAATGGAATATAGGCACAGTAAATCACTATCTACGTTGAAGTCCTTCGGTATAAATTTGAATTTATGAACTCTTGGATTGTTGTTTCTCAACTCATATATTATGACTGAATAATGCATTGAGAGGTTTTCAAAAAGCTACTTATGAAATTGTATGAATTTATTCAAACTTGTACTTTCTTAATTTTTTTTCACGAATTTTTTTTATATCTTTACATGTACTCCTTCAAGTAAGTATTATATTTTGTGGCGTTTCTGTGGTAAATATCTGATTCAATTCCACAATGAATGTTTGCAGTACATATTGAATAGGAAAAAGCGTTTTTTGTATAATTCAATATTTTTTTCGAAGTAAGGGTGGTCCCCAAGGGCGTCCCCAGCTTATGACTAAGGGGGGGGGGGGCAATGGGGCAATATTATGGAGGATAAAAAATATGAACGCCTGATACAGTCGAAAGCATGAAGCGTTACATTTTGGAAGTCTTTGCCTCGATGACGATTGTAATAAGAACGGTTCTGATATCAATATACAGGGTGTTCATTTGAAAACTTCCCACCAGGGATTTATCGAAAACTACTGATTGAAAGAAAAAACGCCGAGACACGTCAGAAGATACATCAAAGGGGACAACTTTTTAACCAATAACTACTTCACCCCCTTTCACCCTCTGCACCCCAGGATCATTTCCTTGAAAATTTTAAATGACAAGGGGTATCGAGTGATAGCTTGTTTGAAAAGTCTTCCGAAGTCCTTCATTTTGACGTTTATTTTTTTCAAATCGGTCGATTCGTTTTTCAGAAAATTAGAAAAATCTGCATTAATTTTTATTTGTTCCGATAGAAAACAAAAACACACGAAAATATCACTTTTCATTTCAATTACATTTAAGGTTTGCCAAATCCACAATTCGTTTATAATTCAAAACGAAAACTACCAACATAAACAGCAGTTCGAATGATTAGACGTGGCAATAACCAAATACCAATCCCAATTTTTTCCGCGATTTTTTCATCAACACAGATATCCTAGGCGAACTGTTTTTATTGTTTACATGTGTAGTTATTCTCAGTTGCTAGGTGAAAGAAGGAATTGAATTTCCTGTCAGTTACCTCTGTCACAGTTTTCAGATCGTGAAAAGTAAATCATTGATTCAGAATCTATTTCGAAAATGGTTTACACACTAGCCGAAAGAGTGGAAATTATTCTGATTTATGGTGCCCAAAATCAATGTGCTCGGCAAACTGCCGTCACGTTTAATGCCAGACATCCAGATAAGTTAACTTCGCATAGGTATGTTTTGGACCTAGTTACTAAATTTACTCAAACTGGATCGGTTGCAAATAAAAAACGTGATAATAGAAGAGTTTTGGATGAAGCCGCTCAAATTGAAGTTTTAGGTCATTTTGGAATAAATCCTAATACTTCGTTACGCAAAATTGCTGCTGCGACTCATATTTCATTAGGCTCTGTACACACAGTTACTAAACTCCATAAATTTCATCCATTCAAAATGAAAATATTGCAAGAGTTAACCGAAGATGATTTTGATAGGCGAGTGGAGTTTTGTGAAATAATGACTGCAGCGATTAATGATAATACCATTCGTGTGAAGAATGTCTGCTTCAGTGATGAATGCACATTTTATCTAAATGGATTTGTTAATAAGCATAACTGTAGGTATTGGAGCAATGAAAATCCGCATGCTTTTGTGGAAGGGCACACCCAGTACCCTCAAAAAATTAATGTATGGGCAGGCATTTTAGGAAACAAAGTGCTTGGGCCATTGTTCATTGATAGAAATTTAAATGGAGACATTTATTTGGATATGTTGGAAACTACTATCAATCCGCTTATCACTGAAACCATTGAAAACCAAATCGAAGAGGATGGAAACCCTACACTTGATGAGGCTCAGATATATTTCCAGCAAGATGGTGCTCCTCCTCACTATGTTCTTCCGGTTCGACAATGGCTAGACAACGAGTTTCCCGATAAATGGATAGGGCGAAGAGGGCCTATAGAATGGCCTGCTAGGTCCCCGGATTTGACGCCATTAGACTTTTTTCTATAGGGCCATTTGAAGTCCATTGTGTTCACTCCCCAACCTGCAAATTTGAATGGACTTCGTCAACGCATTATCGACAGCTGCCATGATATCCAACAACATGTATTTGAAAATGTCCGTCAGGAATTTGAACATCGCCTATATCATTGTTTGGCCACCAACGGGCAACATTTTGAATAATTAGTGAAATAAAATGTAATATTTTTGTATGTATTGTTTCGAAAATTCCCAAATTAGGATCAATAATATTTTTCTAATTTTCTGGAAAACGAATCGACCGATTTGAAAAAAATAAACGTCATAATGAAGGACTTCGGAAGACTTTTCAAACAAGCTATCACTTGATACCCCTTGTCATTTAAAATTTTCAAGGAAATGATCCTGGGGTGCAGAGGGTGAAAGGGGGTGAAGTAGTTATTGGTTAAAAAGTTGTCCCCTTTGATGTATCTTCTGACGTGTCTCGGCGTTTTTTCTTTCAATCAGTAGTTTTCGATAAATCCGTGGTGGGAAGTTTTCAAATGAACACCCTGTATAAAACTTCACAAGCCCTCGACAGCACAATAACTAAATCAAACTTTTGAAGACAGTAATAATGATTTATTTTAATAAAAATTATATTTGATTGAAACATAACCTGCGGGGATTTTTTGCAAAACTTTCAACCACTTTATCATTAAAATTATTTAGGTTTTTATTTATTATAGCTCTGTGTACGCTCATCATGGCCATACCATTAACGCTTGATTTTTACTTGCTATCGTTCAGCCCGTGTTATGAATCACACGTTAAAAGGTAAGACCTCGTTGGTCTTTAGCTCGCGAAAGTTTTGACTTCTGAGGGTTGTCGTTCGTAGGGGTGCGATAGCTGGTTAACGGAGAAAACACATTTTGAACATATATTCAAGTGAAATTTCTTACCGGTGAGCATTTTTTTTGAGGTCTCCGAACAGGACTGCGTTGTCTTGATGAAACAGTTTTTTCTTTACCATATGCGGTCGGTTCTTTGAAATTGTGGCCTTCAAACGCTCCAATAACGCTATATAAGTAATATTCACTTTTGATGGTATTTCCCTTCTCAAGATAGTCGATGACTAACCTTTCCAGCCGATTATTATGCTTTCGGGCGCTTTGGACGTGGTTCACCAGTTGCTTTCCATTCATATGAGGATCGTTTTGATTCTGGAGTAAAGTGGTGGATCCATGTTTCATCCATTGTTACATATCGACGTAAATATTCTGGTTTATTGAACGAAAGTAATTTTTGTGGAGGAAACTCAGTTTTTCATCGACCATTTTTTGGTATTTTCTCCTTCCACAATCTGAAAAACATGAAAATTATAATGGAGAAGTTTATACAAGTGGAAATGGATCGTACTTGGGTACCCGTTTAAAAAGAAATTGATAGTGGCGAAATGGCAACAGACTGATATCGGAGAGCACCTTGTATTACATCGAATGTTTTTGACCTCCGAAATGTTAAGATAAGTATTGTATTACTTTTCGACAATTTTTTTGATGGGCAAAATTGTTGAATACGATAAGTTACTGATAAATAGAACACTTTTCTTTGTGAAAAATACTTCGATTTAACACAGTAACTTATCGGGGTAAACTGAAGAGTTTGCCTCTCTACACTTGAAGTTCTCCATTGAAATTTTCATATTTTTCAGATTGTGGAAGGTGAAAATACCCAAAAAAGATCGTTGAAATATTCTGGTTTGTTTTGTTTAAACATGCCCAAATCCTGCTCAGAATCATCAAGACGTTCATGTTTTTGGTCAACAGTGAGCTTGCGCGGCATCCACTTTGAACAGAGCTTTCTCATAGTCAAATTCTTATGCAATGTAAAGCCATCACGTTATTTTGATATCTTTATAATGTCACCTAACTCACGCAACTTCACTTTTCGATCATTCAAAACAATTTTGTGGATTTTTTTGTTTTCTGGTGTTACTGCCTCATTTGCCTAAATTTACTGCGGGATCTGAACATATTCCACTATTCATTATTAAAGATTGTGCCTCAGCTCACTAACAACTCTAATCTATATATGCCTGAAAACATCAACTATACCATCAATGTGGAAAATGTCGAAAGCCTGCCCAATTTTTAAAAAAGGAGATAAAAGTGAGATAAAAATTACATCATATTTCGTAAAGTGTTTGAGATGCTTCTTGATAAGACAATCTACTGTCATGTTAGCAACATTATTAGCCGCAATCAACACGGTTTCATGAAAGGACGTTCAACCATCACCAATCTTGTAACAATCACTCAATGTATTGCGGAGGGTATTGATTGTCAGTCTCAGACTGATGTCATCTACACTGATTTTTCTAAAGCGTTCGACAGACTTGACCATAGTATCCTGCTCAACAAGCTTTCGACTTATGGGTTATCGAATGACTTGATTACTCTTTTCAGATCGTATTTCTACAACCGTATGCAGTATGTTCAACTCAATGGCCTTAAGTCTGTCGAATATGTAACCACAATGGTCATACCTAGGACCCCTACTGTTCAGTATGTTCATCAATGATATCGGACCTGAGATTGATGTAAATTTCCTTTTATACGCAGATGCCTTGAAACTCTTTCGCAATATATCATGCTCTAATAATTGCGAACGTCTCACCCTGAATTTAAATCGTATTGCTACATGGTGTCGGAAAAATAATCTATCTCTCAACATATACAAATGTGATGTAATGTCTTACTCACTGGAAACGAATCTGATATTATACAACTACGTCATGAACAATCAAGTTGTGGAGCGTCCTGACATACTCACTGATCTAGGTGTTACTTTTGATTCATTCCTCTCTTTCTGTAAATATATTGACACTACTCTGACAGCTGCTTATGGCATGTATGGATTCTTAGAAATACAAGATTTTAAAAAAGCTTCAACATTGAAATTACTTAATTTCACTTTTGTTCGATCTAGGCTGGAATATGCATCTGTTGTGTGGAGTCCCTACTATCAGGTTCATATAAATCAACTAGAAGCCCCACAGAGGCGCTTCCTAAAATATATGTCTTTTAAACTTGAAAGCACGTATCCTATTGCAGGAATACCCTATTATAAATTGCTTGAAACTCACAATTTTTAGTCTCGAAGTAAGGCGTAAATATTATTCATTTCTTTTTTTATTCAAGGTAATAAACAATATCATTACCTGCTCTCAATTGTTACATATGAATTTCACTAGTTCGGACTTCCATTGTCTAATACCTATATAAAATTATTTGAAATCCCTGAAACAACTAAAAAATAAGAATTAAAAATAAATAGCTGTAAATTATATTATATATAAATTATATTAAACAAAAAAAAACCTGAAATGAAATAATAGTGAAATAAAATACAAGTAAAAATAAAAACAATTGAACAAAAATTAAAAATAAAGAAGTACAAAATGAAAATAAAGATAAAAATAAAGAAGTTAAGAGATTTCAGGCCAAGTTAGTTCACGACGTTTCGATTGTTAGTATCCACTATCGTCTTCGGGTGATGACTGGACTGATTCCTCCGAGAGATGACTTGATAATGGGTTTCCATAAGTTGCGTATTTCTACGCTGGCTTGGCTGAATACGTTGTTGGACAACATGTATGCGGCTTCCTTGAATTTTCTCCTAAACCAATGTTCCTCTCTGTGTAAGATCTTAGCTTGGGACCACTCGATGTTGTGTTGATGGGTCCAAACATGGTCTGCTATTCCTGATATGCTGGTTTCCCCTCGCTATGTGTGTTTCTTGTGCTCGGCAATGCGAACTTTCAAAGGACTCTTGGTTTCACCAATATAGGATTTTCCGCACTCACAGGGTATCCGGTAAATGCAATTCTTGAAATCGCAGTCCGCTTTTGGTGGCCTGGTTTTCGTGAGGCTGCTACGGATAGTGTTACCGGATCTGAAGCAGGTTCTGATGTTGTACTTGGAACCAATTCTTCTTATCCTCTCCGATAATCCTCTGATGTAGAGAAGTGCAAGCACTGGTTGTGACGGCTTCTCTTCCTTGCTAGGCTCCTGCTGTATTTTAGCCAAAATCTTTTCTACCATCGCTTTGGAGTAGCCACTCCATTGAAGATAATTTTTGATGATGTCTAGTTCGTTTACGAGAAATTCCTTCGTGTTACAAAGCCCGTAAGCACGGTATGATAGAGTCTTGATGATTCCTCTTTTAGTTGATTGATGGTGGTTGGATTCATGGTTCAGATACTGTCCCGTGTGAGTGGGTTTTCGATATACAGATGTTTCCCACTTAGTGTCGGTCCTCTTCACCAAAACGTCTAAGAATGGCAATTCATTGTGAATTTCCTTCTC
The DNA here is from genome assembly GCF_025532065.1 of Leptinotarsa decemlineata. Taxonomy (NCBI): domain Eukaryota; kingdom Metazoa; phylum Arthropoda; class Insecta; order Coleoptera; family Chrysomelidae; genus Leptinotarsa; species Leptinotarsa decemlineata. Next base: position 9,055,357 of record NW_027412529.1, read on the forward strand.
CATTGTGAAAGTGATGGAAGGTCTCACGCTGTTGATGTATTTCAGAAAGGCGTCTAGTTCAGTATTCCCATGGTTCCATATTATGAAGGTGTCGTCAACATATCTCAACCAGACTCGAGGTTTCTTGTGGGCTTCTTCAATGGCCAGAGTTTCAAACCACTCCATATATAAGTTGGCTATGACTGGTGAAAGTGGCGATCCCATTGCCAGTCCCTCATCTTGTGTGAAGTTGGCAATAACAGTTTCGTACACAGCATCCTAGTAATTCCATAATTACTTCTATAGGTAGATTCGTTCTCTCTTTCAGGTTCCCTTATTCAGATAGCTTTCTCTGTATGATTTGGAGTGCTTCTTCGACCGGAACGTTGCTGTAAAGGCTTTCCACGTCGAAACTAATTAGTTGATCTTGCTGTGTGACTTCAATTGACCCTAGTAGTTTGACAAAATGCCTTGAATTCTTCACAAAAGACGATGTTTTTCCTTGTAATGGTGGTATTATTGTATGGTATTATAATAAATTGATGGATGTAGCCGTTACTACGTGGTAGGAAATCATAATGAAAACGTTTGTTTCAAATAAAAGTGGTAAAAAACATGGAAATTTTCATTTCTCTTTTCAGTATGGTATTATGGTTGTATTATTATGTTACATATGTTGAATTTTTGGGTTCTTGGACGGTCATTTAGGAATAGTGTCAGATTTTATCTCAACACTCTGCGTACAAATATAATGAAAAAATCTCCAATTCATTCAATGTGCGATACCTCTAATTCTTTTAGTCATGTCCTAGATATATTCAACTGCCAAATTATACATATCAAAAGACATTTCTTAGCTAACTGACAGTTCTGTTTTTACATTTTTTTTATATAGATTCAGAAATTACATATTATTTGTAAATGCCACTGTTCCTCACTATTCTGTAATTGGGTTCATCCTGTAGAATAGTGTATGAAATTAATAAATGAATAAATACAATTTGGATGTCCATTGCAATCTGCACCATCGGTGTCTCTACGACACATTTGAAGTCAGTAAACTAACGTTTAATTGTTGTTTCTGATGGAGTCCTTACAACACTTTTCAAGCCATTGCTTCGCTTAAACGGTATTTTTTCCCGTCAAGAAGTAGTGTAAAATTAAAACACGAAATTGTTTTTGATCCATTGTTTTGAAAATAATAAAAGTAGTGTCACTCTTAGCACAAATAAGTCACAAACTTATGACTAGAATATCATTAAATTTCAACAGCTTCCATTTGAAGTTTAGTACTAACTGAAAAAGCGGTAAATGCAATAGGCCTGAGACTTCTCAGCCCATGTAGTATGTAGTGATAAATAATTGTTGAGAGTAGGGATCTCAAGAAATATCTAGCCAAACCCCAGAAAATTCTTTGAATTTAAAATACAACCTATAATTCATGGAGTATGTCACTGGCGTAAGCCTCTGGCGATATCGCACTTACTTTGGTGGAAGTTCAAAATGAATGTATCCATTCATATTCAAAGCTGGCATAATCGTTTAAATCCATCTTGGCGTGAATTGTCAAAATATGCAAACCCCTTTCGAATTATCTGTGGAATACATTTAATTGACTAATGTTATTTTACTGAGGTGTGCCCGCCTCCGGAAATTAAGGTGCCAAACTTTGAGAAATATAGTCGTTTCGAAATATCAATCGCAGGGAGAATGTCTACCGTATGAAATATGGTTTGGTTTACAAAGATTTTGGAGAGCGCAAAAAGGAATGATAACTGGTGATACTCCATTTTTTCAATAATAATCGAAGGCATTACAAGAATGAAATGATAATGAGAATGAAGCAACAAAAAACACTCTTTTGATTGTTTTTTTTTGTTTTTTTTATTGATTCATTCAATTTAAACTCCCATTGTTTGAAAATATGTTATGAACAAATGTACTCGTTGATACAAATAATGCTTTTTGAGAAATGAATCATTTCACATGAATAATTTTTATTGCTAATGCATTAATTTATTAACAATTATGTTTTTGTTGCTTGATATTGATATCAAGGAATCGCTTTTCCAACATATTCATTTATAGCAATTTTTTACAATACTAAAATTTTTTCCCATTAGTGTACTTGATTTTATATCAAATGAACTATTTGTTGAATCAATTTGAGTAATTTTATTTTTTTCTATAAAACTGATATACATTTCAAAACTTCCCACCCCTAGTACTTCGTTTAGTAGGGAGAATTTTCCGTAGGTAAAAAACACGTCAATTTAGATATCGAGGGGGAAGTTTAAAACCAGTGCCAGTGATATTTTAGATTTAACCCCCTTACCCCTAGCTACCCCCACTTAATAATTTTGAATGGCACCTCCTATCTTGTGACACATCACATTAAAGATCTTAAAAATCTTCACTCAACCCCGTTTAGAAAACTGAAATTGGTTGATCCGTTCTCGTAAAATAGGGCAAAAAGAAAATTACTTATAATATAAAATAATAGCTATTGGCAATTAAATAAATGTACCTTACTTCATCAGATGTTCAAAATGTTCACCATTGGTAGCCAAGCAAAAGTACAATCTATTCTCGAATTCCTATCGGACTTTTGTAAATGTTTCGTTATTAATTTGTCTGCATGTGTCAGTAATCCTGTGTCTTGGATCCTGAATGTCCTGCGGGGGAGTTTTGTTTACCATTGTCTTCAAATAACCCCAGAAAAAGAAATCCAATGGCGTTAAATCCGGAGATCTCGCCGGTCATTCCAGAGCGCCTCTTCTGCCAATCCATTTGTCAGGATACCGTTGATAGAGCCACTGTCGAATATGCAATGCGTAGTGTGGCGGTGCGCCGTCCTGTTGTAAATGTAAATTTTGTTCATCCAAGAGCGGGTTATCTTCTTCATCAACTTGGCGTTCTAAGGACTGCATTATGAGTGGATCGTGGATCGATTACATTTTCCAGTAAGTTTAAATACAATTGTTGGGTATCACTAATACATTAAAACACTTCACTCTGAACAACGAATATATTCCCCAAATAATGTGTCGCCATAACAAACGTATCCTACTCTAGTCTACTCAATAATGAATATCTCCCGATGAAACAGCTGCTTCCATGAATCATCCTCATTACGCATAACTGGACTATCGATATATAGGGCGGTTGCTCCTAACACAATTGACCAGTTAAGTTTTCTTTAATAAAAATAGGGCCAATTATTTCGTTTCCCAGAATTCCAGCCCAGACGTTTATTTTTTGTGGATATTGCGTATGATCCTCCCGAAACAAGTGTGGATTTTCATTATCCTACAGTTACGCTTATTTACAAAGCCATTGCGAAAAAAGTTGATTCATCACTGAAGAAAATATTTTTTATTAAATTCGGATCATTTTGAATTTTCGCAGTCATTATTTCACAATATTCAATTCTCCTATCATAGTCATCCTCTATGAGTTGCTGAAGAATACTCATTTTGTAAGGAAAGAACTTGTTTAGTTTTAAAACTTTGTGTATAGAACCAACTGAAATATTTACTAACTAAGCGACTTTCGAAATTGAAGTAGTAGGCTCAACGGCGAATTGGCCTAAAATCTCAATCTGTGCGGCTTCCGTAAGAACTCTCGGCTGCTTTACTGCTTTGTTGCTCACAGAACCGGTCTCTTCAAATTTTTGAACAAGGTCTAGAACATATCGGTGACTCACATTTTGGCCTGCATGCCTTTCATTAAAAACCCGGGCTGTCCTCTCACCTATCTTCAGCACCATAAATAAAAATAGTTTCAGTTCTTTCTTGGAAAGTGTACACCATTACGATTTGTATTACTGTCAGTGCAACTGACACCACTTGACAAACAGTTTGAAATCAGGAATGACAAATTTTTGATAAATGTTTTCACCATTTAATTGTAACTGACGCCAAGAAGCAAATGTGTGCCCTTATCTCACTTTCAGCTAAAGCAAAAAACTATGTGTAAAAAGAGACATAAACATACCGTTATTGAGTCAGTGGTAGCAGTTCCATACATTTTTGCATTTTGTTATAATTCATTTTCTTTTTGCTCTATTTTACGAGAACGGATCAACCAATTTCAGTTTTCTAAACGGGGTTGAGTGAGGACTCTTAAGATATTTAAAATGATGTGTTACAAGATAGGGGGTGCCATTTGAAATTATCAAGTGGTGGTAGCTAGGGGTAAGGGGGTTAAACCTAAAATACCACTGGCACTGGTTTTAAACTTCCCCCTCGTTATCTAAATTGACGTGTTTTTGGCCTACGGCAAATTCTCCCTGCTAAAAAAAGTACTAGGGGTGGGAAGTTTTGAAATGAAGGCACTGTATGTGCACTTCATTTGTTTATAACAAATGGTTCATTTGTTGAACGTAAAGAGTATTATTGAAAAATAATATTATAGAAGAACACTGTGATTAATGGTTGAATAATGGTTTTGCTTCATTATTATTTAGGAACGAAAAAATGATTGATTAACTTTTTAAACCAATGAAATGGTGGCTTGGCCACCAAAACAGATTCCCACAACGATAATAGGCTTCCTCTCAATAGCCATAAAATTTACATCTAGGTGTCATTATTCTTGAATCATATGTGACTCCCAGGGCTTAATGCATCATTCTCCAATAATTATCGAATAAAACCAAAGGAATCAAATATTCAAATAATGGTTGTGACGGATATCAAAAATGTGTATGAATGCTTCTGTAGAAATTCACAGGTTCAATTTGATATGATTACGATATTGACTAGACCCTAACTCTTCAGAGACAAATGTAAATCAAATAAGTCTCACCAATACAGTGAACAGATACACTTCAGTGATTCACATAACCTCACGTAAATAAGACAATGATCCTTCGATTCAAACTCCACCTTGAATACAAACAATCCATATACAATCCAACCGAACTTGACCCCCTCCAGTAAGTCAAAACGGACGTGTAATAGAAAATTTGAAAGGACACGTCAATTTTTATTTCTAGGGGAAATTATTCTAATATGGAAATCATACCTGAAACTTCACCCCCCTGCGGTCAGCAACTACCCCCTTATTTTTTTCAACGTCATGGGGGGTCGAATGATACATCATTTGAAAGGTCTTTTGTTCCTTCATTACTTCTGTAATTTATTTCGAAATTGGTTCATTCGTTATTGAGAAATTATTTAAGAAAAAACAAAAAATTCGCTATCGCTCATTTTATTGAAGAAATCAACAAAAGTAATACAATGGCAACACAATCAACAGATAAAGTGTTCAAAATGACCTCCATCTAGTTCCATACAATAATACAGTCTACTTTCGAAAGCGTTCTTTATATTATTGAAGATGTCTTGAGTCAGAAATCGGCATTCCCGAATAATTCTCTGTCGCAGGTCTTCTAAATTTGTAGAATCTGTAGACACTGTTAATTTTTTCTCTGCTGGTAGTTTTTGTTGAATCTAGTTGTCGCAGAACAAAAAGTAGGTCACTATCACTTCTTCACGAATTATTATTGTTGTATGAATTTGTGAATTTTTTCGCAATTGAATAACATTGCAAATCATACTTACAGTAAAAATGAGAGAAAAACAATAAATTGAACATATAAATTGATGAAGAAAGTTCAACATGTATAGGATTTTTTTGGGTTTGACAAATGTCATACTTTCACATAAATGACATTTTTCAAATGGTATGATGATTTCATCATCTTTGACTCTAAAGAAAGAGTTATTAATTGATACAATTTTCATTATTATTATGTTTTTGATATAGTTCCAGTAAGTTACTGTATATACTGCTGAGATTATCAATGCCAGTTCTCTTATTCATACAATCAGAATACTTATAAATTTCAACCATTTCAAGAAAAAGGCGTTTGGAAATTTATTTTTCTGTGTGTAAAACTTTGATATTAGAGTAATTTGGTTTAAGTCCTGTTTCTTTGGAATGTTGTGCTAATGCACATGATTTCTTTGTATCAGTTTTATGTGAAGTTATTCTATCATTAAGAATTCTAGATGTTGTTCCGATGTAATCCAAGTTACAATAATTGTTACAAGGAATGTTACAAATCACATTTGATTTTTTTGTAGGTCAATATGTCTCTAAGAAGTCTGAGATTTTTTTGCTTAAGGGCAGGGTGTAATAATTTTTCTATTCTTTTTTTCAAACAGGGTATTAAATTAATTTTAACAAATTTTTTATGAAAGGAGTAGTAATTGATATATTTTCCTAAATTAGTAGGTTTGACATACCAATCAGTAATCAAGGAATTGTCAGTTTTAGGGATCACTCTTGTATCAAGAAGAGGAAGGGCTTGATTATTTTCTATTTCGATAGTGAATTGTAACTTTTTATCATATCTATTGACAACATCAAGAATTTCATTAGATTTGTCATAAGGTATTGCACAGATGACATCGTCAACGTATTTCTTTAAAAAAAGGATTTTCAAAACTCAATTTGGGAAGTATGTTTTCAAAAAGATCGTCCATTACGTATTGAGCTATAATAGGAGAAATAGTAGCTCCAATTGGTTTACCAAGAATTTGTTTATAGTATTTACCTTCGAAAGAGAAATAACATAATAATAATGAAAGTTGTATCAATCAATAACTCTTTCTTCAGAGTCAAAGATTATGAAATCATCATACTCATTGAAAAATGATATTTACGTGAAGGTATGACATTTGTCAAACCCAAAAAAATTCTATACTTTCTTCATCAATTAATATGTTCAGTTTATTGTTTCTCACTCATTTTTACTGTAAGTATGAATTGTAATGTCAAAGGCGAAAATATTCACAACTCATTAAATTATATGCCCTGAAGAAGTTTCCCATTAGAAGCAGAAGCTTGGCAAAGTAGAGCAGAGTTTTGATTTTTTGACTGAGAGACCCCGTTAATCTGTTTAAAAAAAAACTGTTTTTTCGTTAATCAGCTCTCGCCCCCATACCAACGACAACTCTCAGAAGTTGAGAAACTTGTGCGAGCTAAGGACTAACGAGGTCTTACCTTTTAACGTGTTATTCCATTTTACTGTTCTACATTTCTCCAGTCACTAAGATTGATAAATTCACATTTTTTATGTATTATTTTCATTATTGGATACATCAGTAATTACTGTGATTGATTGTTAGACCGAGACAATAGGCTTATGGTTTGAGAAATAAGATACACATACATATACACATGTTTTCGAATGAAAATTAGAAAGATATCTAGAGAAAACTGCATCGATTGTTGTTCCTTGTCTTGTGATAGGCTCATTTCGATTATTATTAATTTCTAGTTTTAATTTATCTTGTAGAAGGTTTACCAAGAGTTGTCCATCTTCGGGCGCGGAATTAACATTGAAATCTTCTGCTTAAATTAGTGGCAACGTGCGACAGTTATCTCCTAATTCTTCAGAGGCTACTTGACTGTAAATGTGTGTTTGCATCTTTCTCTCTCTTGTCCCTACAGTAATATACGAAAAGTAACTCCCTCTCTTTCTATATCTTCACTAACTTATACCTACCTCTCAACTTCCGTTCGCCTCGCCCGATCACACTTTTCGTAACGCTCTCGTTACGCATTCACCAGCTTACTTCCCAAGTCAAGCGTGCGTAAAGAAGTTTCACTCCAAAAATATTTCAAACCAGGTTACTTCATGACGTTTCGATTGTTAGTACCCACAATCGCCTCCAGGTGATGACTGGACTATTCCTTTGAGAGTTGACTATTTATAGGTCATTCCAATTTTCTTTCTCTTCGAAATGTATATGAAGTTATTGGATGCCATTTCGAATCGAATGACACCTTGATCATAATTTTCGGTCTTGGAGGACTGGTTTTCGATAAAATGGCACACGTGAACCAGACTACAAGAACGTGTGTCCCGCAGACTTGATCTGTACCGAGAGCTGATACTGAGTCATTCTGCTTGAACTACTCCGGTGTTTTATCTTTAGTTTCGAACGACTGGTCGATCGTGTAGGTTCATTTGCTACGGATTTAAAGAGTGTCTTGATCGCGTGGGTAGCGCGGAAAGTGAGAGTTTGTCTTTCGTTTTGCTTTGTTTCGCGGAAAGTCTCGTTTCGCCCGCCGTCGCCTCGCTGGATTTATCTTCGATAGCTTTATCGGCGGCTGGTGTGTTATCAGCAGGTCTCATTCCGAGACTTAATGTGTCGATGCCGACTGTGGGTCTTCCGATGTTTCTTCTGTATATATCGATTTTGGTTCCATGTAGGTATAACCTGGTAGGAGTTGTTGACATGAAAAAATGAGTAACAATTTTCGAGTTGAATTTGTGTTAGTTTGGAACGTATCCAAAAAACACTTTATTGTGGGATATTCACTAAACGATTTTACAAAAACGCAACACGTGTTTCGCCATACAATGGCGAAACAATTTGAAGTATCTACATTTCAAGTACCTGATTTTTACCTAAGTTTGTAATGAATTAAATTACCTGAACTAATGTCCCCGTTACTACATTAGAAAAAATGGTAAATATTCGTTTTGAGGGTACAAAGTTAGGGCCCTTCAAAGTTCAGAAAAGGGCAACTTTTCAGCCTTCTTTTTCACAAGATAAACTATTTAAAAACACACGCATTTATTCACTAGGTCATCTTTACACCTTATTCCTCCTCAATTGGTACTTTCAATCCAACAATCAACATTTTTTATTAAAAAGTCAGTGCTTCTTCTGGTGACATTCTTCTATTTTTAGTTGCTAGTGACATTTCAGAAAGAAGCGGTTGGTATTTGCCGCCGCTTACTATTTCAAATTCGTAATACAACACCAAAAACCAATTTACGATCTAAAGAATGAAGGCAAAAAACATTTGAATTACTTTAGGAATATTGACAGCATCAGTCGTACCAACTATGCCATTAACCTTAAAAACCTTAAATACCTACAGAGATATATAACCAAAAAGCAGGTCCGTATATCTTTTAACATTTTTATTGGCCGTAACTTTGTAAATCAGGGAGAGCGCCGTTTTTTTCTTTCGGATTCGTAATCTACGCATCAAAATACGAAAGTACACTCAAAAAATTTTTCAAAATCGCCGTGTGCCCTCAAAACGAATATCTACCATTGATTTCCAAACATTCTAGCAGATTGAGTTTCAAAATTCTTTCTTCTTGATTGAACTCATGTCCTTCTGCTAAAAGGTGGTTGGCAAATGTGGAATTGCTCTTTCTATTTAGAAAACTACTTCTATGCTCTTTAATTCTTTGGAAAAATCTTCTCCCTGTTTGACCAATATGCAGTTTTGGGCAAGAACCACAAGTCAGCTTATATACTCCTGATCTATCCGACTGCGAAGTTTTGTCTTTATTGTTTTTATTAAATTCATTTAGCCTATTATTCGTTCTATAAGCTACGTTTACGCATTCTTTCTTCAAAAAATGGGCAATGTTATTGGTTGGTTCACCCACCCAAATATGACAATTTCCTATAACTGACGTTATCGCATCTTGAATTCGGATTTGCACTGTCGGAGATGAATGTACATTTTCCAAACCCTAAAAAACTTATCGACTTTCTTTGCACACCTGCACCTTGCATAATCTAAAACAATGAAGAAGAATCTGGTTTGAAAGAGAACGTTCGTTCAGATTCGTTCGTATATTCAACAATTAATGCAACCGAAAATAAAAAGTCAATCAAAAATCGAATGACTCTACAAACACCGTCACAAATTCAACAACCACCGACACATGGAAACGTATATTATCAAGGAATGTAAACTCATGACCAGAGATAACTGTGTGAAAGCTATTTTCCGGGATTTTTGACCGTGGTCTGCAGGTTTCATGCCTGACATTTCGTCTACTACTGCGGTAGACATCATCAAAGGCGATGTGGTAACGATCGCAGTGCCTGATTTTATACAGTGCTTTTCAGATAAAAGTATCCACCTTTAATAACTTTTGTAATACTGGTATTTAGGAAATATCCAAAAGCACGTCAATTTATGTTGGAAGGGGCAAGCATTATGGCTTATTTAAACTTACTGGAAAAGCCACGCCCTCACCCCTAGCATCATCCCTTTTTTTTAAATTACTTCTCATATTTTTTATGCAAAATTTGGATACTCCTCTAGCTGATTTAAAAAATGTATAATACGTGTAAGTTAAAGTGGTTAGTTTATGAGATAAACAATTTTTCTTTTAATAGCACAAATTTTACTTATTTTTTACTTTCACCTTATTTGCCTGTACTAAAATGGGTTGTACAACAGTTCAAACTCTTTAATCTGTTTAACTGTGCTATTTATTCTACTTCAAAAATCCAAACAACAAAAAACTCTACTTTTTATTAAAGTTTGACATTGTCAACTAGAATTTGTAGTCACTTTTGATAGTGTACTTTGATACATTATTTATTTTGTTTCGCTGAAATGGTTTACTCTTTACAAGAAATAATTGAAATTGTAGGTTTATACTACCAAAATAATAATTGTACAAGAGTTTAAATAAGCCATAATGCTGGCCCCTTCCAACATAAATTGACGTGTTTTTGGATTTTTCCTAAATACCAGTATTACAAAAGTTATTAAAGGTGGATACTTTTATCTGAAAAGCACTGTATTATTTTTAGTAGGCGTGGCTAGATTTCTCTTAATTGGATTACCTAACCTTGTTTGTGTACCTTTGAGGACAGGTAGCCAGATTTTATTATTGTTCGTTGCCTCTTCTTTTCTATTGAAATCATCATGTGTTTTTAAACGCTGTTATTTAGCTTGTGCCCTGTTTGATTGGGACAAATTTAGTAATTGAAGTTTAACCCTCTTTCTGTTGACAGATTGATCTGATATTTAGTACATACATTTAGTTTTGATTACAATACAATTTAATAAATGGACACAGCTACAAAGTGGCGGATTGCATATTTTTCACAATTACCTCAATATGTTGCCGTCCAATATTAATGTATCGATAGGATTGGTAAACGGCGCTATCGGCTACATTGCCGAAATTTTTTGGCCTCACTTTCGTCGAACTCAAATGTACCAAACAGAATAAACAGATGTATCGTCATCGTCAGTTCAGATCAACTTTGGAAGAGACGGCATACATCTAATGGACCCTAAAGCCGTACTGTTTCCAGCAAGGTTCAATTATGGGACGGCTGAAAGGAAGATGTGTTACCCTTATTTTTGTCATGGGCTTCGACTGTCCACAAAATGCAAGGCTCAGTTGCGAATTTAGGCTCGTAATTGTTTATAGAACAATCATACGTGGCCCCAAGTCAGTAAAGTCTTTGGAAGGTTTATGTATTGAGGAGTTAAATTGCAACAACGTGTCGGGAAATAAACCTTGTTATATTGAGGCAGTGAATGAACTTATCATAAAGAGAAGAATTGAGTAACAAAATTAGACACTGAAAACTTGAAAATAAATGAAAGAAATTATGTTAAACGGTTTTATTGAAAAAAAGAGACAATATTGATGTAGATAATGTACTAACAGCCAAAAATCAATTCGGAAGGTCCAAGGTAGCAGTTATCACACCACTTTCTTCAGCATTCTACGGTGTTGATCAGATAAAAAAAAATCGTTGGGTGAAGTATTTACATATCAACTCAGGTTACGCTACGCCCAACGATTTTATTATTATTTTATCTGTTCAATACTGTAAATTGCTGAGGAGAGTGGTGTGATGACTGATATCTAGGACCTTCCGAATAATTTTTTAGCTTAGGTTAGAGATTTGTCTCTCTTCTATAGATACTTTCACGGAAGGTGTTCAAGTGACTTGGCATATTTGATTCCACCAAGAGCGGTACATATCAGGAATACGCGACGGACTGTGGCTGCTCATCGTTTTGAGGTTCAACTCAGTACACCTTTTACTTCACTGTTTAAGAACTCTTTCATCTGGAGAACTGCGTTCATGTGGAATTAACTTCCTGAGAACGTGTTTCCGAATGGATTTAATCCCCAGCGATTCAAATCCCATGTGAATCGCTACTTTCGCACAGGCACCGCTCTGAGAGCGCCTTAAGGATTTTCCTGTAGTGCTTATGTTTTGCCTTAAAAAAAAGATAGTTATAGCCTGTACACATTTGAAAACAGCAATAAAAGTATTTTATTTATCCATGACTTCAAGTTAGCCCAAGGAAACCTTTTTTCAATACAATTTTGCATTTTGCAAAATAACCTGATATTCTGGAATTTTTTTATTTTCAGAACACCTCAATACGAGTACACAGAAACCAGTTGAAAACATCCAGACAGCTATTTTGCTACATTGTATTGTTACAGCTGTTTTGTTACGTTATTTATGCTTTCAAGATGGATATTTTACTTTTTTCGTAAAAACTCATCTATTTCTTCTAGAATTCGAAGAGTCGTGAGTGGTATCATTAATATTCAATCCTAACAAACGTTGGTCTATAAGCATTCTATCGACAATGTACGACTTTTTACTTAACGGTCGAAACCGCACGGAAAATGGTCGATTATTGCTTCTGTTACTTGAATTTCCGGTGTAATGAAATCGGCTTTGTTCATCTACTAAACCTCAAGAAAAAAATCCTTCTCTCCATGAAATCACTGATAATGAAAATTTTACGTTTTTTATTTCAATTTTTTCCAACAGACAGCTTTTGCCCCCTATTTTCATCGAATTTTTTGACAATGAAGTCTGCAACAGACCGGTACTGTCTATTATACAGGTAGCGTTTTTGTAAGGGAAACCGTTATGCCCATTTCTTATTCAGGATTGTTTTCGTTAAGGGCAGCTGAGTCCAAACGTTGGATTCGTAACCCAGCCGATTACCATGCACCAAGATTTGACTTAGAACGAGGTGACTCTCGGCGATAATTTTCTTCACGGTTTATCAGTTTCTGTAACCTAGAGCACAACTATTCCGAACATTCAGAGCCAGATCAATCACGGGGTTATACTTACATCTCGTTATACAGAGTTCATAGTAGCAGGAAATTGGCTGTTTCAATTTATACCCGTCATTATGAGCCGTAACTGACCGTGACTCGTTTTTTTTGCGATACTCCATCGGGTGTTTCTCTGGAGCGTTAGATAATTTTCAATAGGCGAGTCTAAACATTCATGAAAGTTGTCGCGGTAATTAGCTGTTTTTTATCGGCTTGATTTAATTGCGCAATTCCTTGTAACTTAGGTAATTTATTGAATTGATTCGTTAGTTCGTACAGGATATGATCAGAGCTGAAAGATATTTTTATTGAAAATCTGGAGATAGTTTTGGAACGCGGAATAGGGAATTCAGTCTTTGAAGTCAAAAATATATCATATAAATTTATTGTTTAACTATTCTCTGAAAGAAAATAAATATTTCGAAATATTTAAAATGGAATGAGTCAATTGAGGCTTAGACTATGACGAGAAGCGCTTACTGTGTAACCTCTGCTGCAGGCAACCAGTGATGAAATTGAATCCAGGTTTCTTTTTAATAAACCCTACAAAAGACAAATAAAACAGAACACAGAGTCAGATGCTACAAATGCAATACGTATATATACAGACTGTTCAGAAACCAAAGAAAGCTCAGGTTGTGGAGTGTACTCACTAAGCCTAAGGATTTAGTTGGGGAATGGGAAAAAATACCAGCGTGGTCCAAACAGAACTGGCTGGTATTCGTGGCAAAAACATAACAAGCCCTATTAGCTTTGAACAGGCAACGTGTAACCTCAGGGCTAGTACTAGAGTGTCACCAAGATTTAGCCAAAGCCTCGGTAGATAATAACATTATCCTGAGGTGGGTTAAAGGGCACGACAGGAGTAAAGGTAATCGCATTGCCGACTCTTTAGCCAAGGAAGCGGCTGGACTAAGAATTTTAGGAAACCGTGGCACCTACGGCCTGATGACTTCGACAATTGCGGTACCAGCCAAATTATACACCCATGCTCATTTCCTAAAGAGATGGGATGGAATCAAAGGATACAATCTTGCCAGGATCACTTTGGGCGACCCTGGGAAGCTGGCGCCGAAGAAATATCTAGCGATGACCAGAAAAAATCGCTCAACAGTAGGATATCTGACTGGCCACTGTCAACTAAGGAATCACCTACATAGTATTGGGCTAGTGGACACATCTCTATGCAGGATGTGTGAACGGGAAGATGAGACTGTCAGGCATGTCCTGTGCGAGTACCCGAAGTTATCGTCAATAAGAGAGGGTGTGTTCGGCGAGTCTTGGCCTACACCTGCCGATATAAAGGAGATTTCTTCCAGTGACCTGTCCACCTTTCTGGAAAGGACAGGATGGACGATGACCTAGGAGGATGGACGATGACCTAGGAGGTAACTGCTCACCCAGCTGATTTCACACAGTTGAAGTCAAACCATCAGGCACCTTTGCAACGTCAACCTAAGGCCCAATTCACACAGAACGGACGTCTGGCAGAGACGAGGCGCGGACCTTTGTCCCTTCCGCGTCTCTCCTATGTAAACAAATGGTCCAATGTTCACAGAAGTGACGTGACGCGAGCGGTTGCCCTCCAGCCCTCGCCCCTTCTCTTTGCAGTCTCTCGTGGCGCACAAGAAGGGGCACGCCAGTTTCTCGCCGCGTATTTCTTCGTATTCATCCTAAAAAATACGGGATGATGTACAATTTTGGGAATAAGTTGGCAAGTATCCTAGTTTATTTGATTTAAATCGTGCTCATTATTGTAATAGGAGTACACAAAACCAGGCCTGGCAGGTTACTGACGTCCTTTCTCGCCACTGTCACGCCCCTCTGTGTGCATTAAATACGCCACGCTTCCGACACATCCGTGCCATGATATAGCCTCGTCTCTGCCAGACAAGACGTCCGTTCTGTGTGAATTGGGCCTAATAGGAAATTTGTCTTGAACTTTTGTACTTTCTTGTTAACCAATATTTTGTAGTTTTCAAGTGTACGATGGGTTAACGAGTGATACTCTACAATAATTTGTCGCAGCTCCAACTTTGCTTAAGTAATATTCAATCAACTTTTCTTCCAAGATAATAGGTAATAATGTTATCGAGTGATATCGCACTCTAAGTTATACCTTTCTTCTCTTGTCGAGTTCCTGGGATTGAGAGAAATTAATTATTCAATAGTTATTTTTACTTGTTACTCGAGTCTTTATATTTTTTCTATTCAGTTTTATCTGACAATCATAATTGTTAATGTAATCATAAATAATAATGAGGTCATTATAGCGAGAATTTATTAATTTACTCACTGTAAAATGAATTATCATCTTATAAACGACAACAAATAACTCTTGAGTACCGTTACAGATAGTCTACAGTAAATTTTCCATTGATATATTCATTATCTCAAAGTACACATTCTGATTTTCTCTGCTCGAAAGTAGACTGCATCTAGATTTGATTGAATGTGTAATCTATAAGGAAATTCAAAATTTAACAATAACTTCTTTTACTTAATCTAGATTTAACTCTTTCATCTCTCAATCGACCAAGTGTCTTGGCAAAAAAAAAACTAACAGTAAACACTTCAGTAAAATATATGCCTTTCTCCTGAATTGAGACAAGAATTTTCAATATGTAATAATACTTGTAGGGTTTTTCCGACAACTACCTACTTTAGAAACATTTTATTTCGTTTTTGATTATTATTTTTGTATTATAAATTCTTGTTAGGAATTAACTTTTCATAACTCTATTATGGAGCAGCCGTCCAAAATATCGATCTGCTTGGGTTTGTTATGTTAATTCTTTCATTTTGATTTTTATTTAGCATTTTTGTATTTTTTCATCGCATATCATTTAAGTGCCCTCTTCTCTCGAAAAGAAAGTTTATTGCCAAAAAACCAGATGGATATTTACAACGAAGCTACTTGGGATGTTTCGAGTAGGTACTCATTGTTAGACAAAGAATTCGGTCACAAGTGGTTGACCCTTCTCGACTATATTTATGACCCCTGTCATATTGTCAGTGATGATTATTCGAAAGTTACTTTCAGCACAATTTTACCAGAGGCATTGATTCATTCGATTCAAGGATTTCGGCCGGGAACTAATCCGAATTCTGATTCTCCTCGCCACGAGGTTACACGGTTATTTTCTATTTATTCTCATTTGTTGGTGTTATTAATAAATTTCTTTATTTGTAAACGCTGTGTCCGTCTAATCAATAATTCATCTATCACCAGTCCCGACATACTAATAATAATGATTGAATTTTATCACATATTTTGATACTAATACAATATTTCTATTTTATGAATTTGCTTCTAATCATAATCAGTTTTTTCAATGTTAATGTTTACTACCTTGGTAAGAGCGTTACGTACCTCACTCTCTAGATAATAATTTATCCGGTAGTTGTCTTTTATCACTTTTATTTAGATGTTCCATGTTTTAAATTTGATTTTCTGATCTTTCAAAATTTTGAATTCTATGACTGACATTCTCTCAAATTTCAATTTTCATAAAATATCATGGTACCCTCCACGTGCTTTGTTTTCCCTGTTGATTATTTAAATATTACTCGAACGTTTTCATTTTGTAATTGATAATAAATATAAAAAAGTAAATTTCAAATATCACGTTCAACTTTAAATATATTAACGTTGTTTACACAAGAATTTTATCTTCTCTGACATGCGCTGTTTAGTCAACACCGATTTAATATCATCATATTCAATAAATTTGTAGCTTTTCCCTGATGATAATGAAACTTATCGAAATATTGGAATACCTTGTGTTATATTCTATATAGCTGCTTACTCACATAACGTCAAAGTTATATGAGTAAACTAATCTAAAAATTTAGATTAGTTATTGAAGATTGATGCATTTTTCACGAATATTTTTTTTAGGTTTCGATAACGAAAAATAATTACTTTCCGAAATGTTAGTCATTTCAAAAAAGCTTAATATATTATATCTACAGACAGAATTTATAAATACGATAAGTTACTGACTATTCATACGGTTTATATTATGTTGTAATTTTTAGGTTTACCCTCTATTATCTACATTTTAGATTTATTAATTTTTCAGATTGTGGAAGGTTAAAAAGGCAAGAAATTTCAAAATCACTCAGTTTGGTGAAATCATTGGATTCAGGTCAAAGCTTACATTAAGATAATGAATCCATTCACACATCTACAAATAGTGGAACCAAATCAAATACATATGTCTGTGGACGAGAAAAGTCTGAAATATCTGAGGGGTAGTTTGTCTGTGGTGGGAAGAAGGGGGAGTACGTCGTATTGATTTTTCCGATAGGTAGTGAGATTGAAATGAAGAAAATTGATCCTGCCCCCAAAACCCACATTTTTGCATTTCGAGAATTACTGTTGATAGCGATAAAAGTGCGAACCTTTCACCTTGTATTTCGGTGAAGAGTTCTCTTAATTTTGATTTTCATTATAAGTGGAGGATCGAAATAAACTTTTTCTTTAGCGAGGGGGATGAAGTTTTTCATTTCAACAGGTTAATTTTTTTTAAATTTCCTCAAAAACAAGTGTTACGTCCTTGATAAGTTAGATCAAGAATGTACTCGATTTTTTTTCGTCCTACATCCTTTAATAAGATTTGCCTTCCCGAAAATTTCACGTCAAAAATGTGTGTTCTAGAAAGCTAAGAAAAATACGGCTTTCTACAACGCTTTTTCTAATAGCTTCTTTCTGGACACATGAATTTCCATATTCTAGTTGAGTGGATACTGTTAAAGCACACCATTTCGTTTGCTGTTTTGATTAGTTTGTTGGATGGGAAACTATTTCGAATCCGGAAGTTGTACACATACATTTGACGAAATTTGAGTTTCAGCAGAACAGAGCTTGATTCAGTTTCAACACCATAACCGCAGAATAATACCACTCTGATGACTGTGTTGAGAAGAGATAGAAACATTTTCAAAAATTTCCAACTGTATTTCAATAATAAACCGCTAGTTTTGTTGTCTCTCCCCTGGAATATCACAGGTGTGACATCTTTTTTTATTACCCTCGCCGGAATTTCTCCTTTATTTGCTTTCACAGTCTCTCACTATTTTTGTACTTCGTATTCTTTAAACATTAGTTTATTGTCATGATGAAAAAAGTTCTATGTAACTATCCTATGTCCTATGTAACTACTGCTTTGAACATGTTCGTTACAGTAGGATCGTTCAGTCAACTCTGAAACTCCGCGTGTTTCGAAAGCTAGTGTGACGTCACGAGATATATGCCATTGCCGATATAGCGTCTGAACCATGTCTGAATTGTTGTAAAGCGAATTATTTTATGGACGTAGCCGTTAATACGTGGTGGGAAATCATAATGAAGAAAAGAGAAATGAAACTTTCTATGTTTTTCACCACTTTTATTTGTAACTAAAGTTACTGAAGCTTCGTCCTATACGGACATTTTCAAATATATGTATATTGTAAAAAAAAGTGGTAAAAAACATAGAAAGTTTCAGTTCTCTTTTCTTCACGAATTATTTTATGTTTGAGGTTTGGAGTGAAATTTATTCAGACAAGGAAATTTTTATTAAGATAATTAAAAGTGATTTATCACAGGTAGACTTTTCAGAGTGATGAAATATTTCAGTAAAAATAAGGGCTGAGTTCTTTATCGAAATCATAAATTTAAATTATTTTTGAAGTTCAATCATTGAAATTTGAATTTAGTGCAGCAATGAGAAATAAAACTGAAGCGTTATATTGGAGTGAATTGGCATCTTTAGGTATAATATATAGTCACCTAAATGTGGTGATTTTAAATTTAGGGTATTTTTCCAACAGTTACAAATTTATTCAGTGGGACTTCCACTTACGCAGCTTCCCATTTCATATATCTGGTACCGTCACGGCCCATTTGGCTGCATGCAATTATTTGAAATTAAAGAAATGAAAAGGGGCTTATTGTCATTTCTCTCAAACCTACAGTGGAACATGGCAAAATTGATTACATGATTTCCAAACAGCCTAGTAATTAGTTTAAAATATGTTTAAAATATGTGTTTAAAATAGGTTTTTTCCGTTAACCAGCTATCGCATTCCTACAAATGATAACCCTTAGCAGTCGAAACTTGTGCGAGCTAAGGACTAACGAGGTCTTACCTTTTAATGTGTGATTCCTAACACGGGTTTGACGATAGCAAGTGAAAATCGAGCGTTCAGCCTGGGGCTTGAACCATCGACTGACACATCGGCCGATTGACTGAGTGAACAAGGCACCCACGTCGAACCGCCCGGCTACCGACCGATCGCCCGGCTACAGACATAAGACATAAGAACACCGGTCGCAACTTTTGTTTTTCATTGAGGTGAATCGTTATTAATAAAAGAAAATGACTTTCTTGATCCAGTTGACTTTCTTAAGCAAGCAAGTTCGATGAAGAAAATTTGTTACTCATTCTTTCATTTCGCATATCGTTTCAAATCTGGGTAACGCTGTCTTTCTTTCAGAAAAAACTGCTTGGATATTGAACAGTGTCAGTGTAAAACATAATTGTGAATGTGAAGGAAAAATTCTCATCAACCTTAAGTGTTTAATATACCGTAGCCTTCTTTTTGTGTTGTTTCGAAGTGAAAATGTTGAAATGGTGCTCCAAAACGCGTCTTTGAGCCTTCCAAATCGGCGTCACCATCTGTCTTTGGATGACAGTGCCCCACCACAAGTTCCTGCCCGAGGTAGATTTCTTTCTGGAGCCAGTGGACTGAGGTATGACAATATTATTGAAACTTGGTACGACAATATCATTTACACACATCCATGAAATGAAATTGGAAAAAAGTCAAAATAGTAAGAGTAACCTTTGATTTATGTGGAGCCTGTACATTGTAGACTGAAGAGTATTTCAAAAATTATTCGGAATATTTGAGGGCATTTTTCAATCATTTACTTTACCACAAAGTTAAGAAACGTATGAAATTTGAAAATAAAGTGTGGAATGGATCCAAAACATAAGTATTCAAGTAACACTTGAACTTGCATTAGAAATTTATTGTATAGCAAAATAAGTGTTGTGGATTTTTGAACTATTCTATAATGACCAGCATGGATTTGTAAAATATCGCTCGATTGAAACCAATTTATTTATTTATACTGAATATCTCTTAAAGAGCATGCATAAAGGCTACCAGGTTGATGCCATCTATACCGATTTCAGCAAGGCATTCGACAAGATAGATCATGCAACTTAACTCGACCAGCTGGCGGAAATCGGTATACATGGTGATCTGCTAAGATGGTTTCAGTCGTATATTAGAAATAGGCAGTCACTCTGGGAAAATTTAGTTCAAGATTCATTTATATTACTTCCGGAGTCCCTCAAGGCTCCCATCTGGGGCCTCTCCTTTTCAACATTTATATTAACGATATATCTAGTTATTTCTTCTACTGCGATTTTTTAATGTATGCTGACGACTTGAAAGTATTCCATACTGTGACATGTTCCAACGATTCACTCCTCATTCAGAACGACATCAATAATCTTGTGAAATTCTGCGAGAAAAACTCTTCATTTCTTAATCTTGAAAAATGCCACTCTATTATATTTACAAGAAACACAAATATATATCACCACCAATATCACTTAAACAAACCGCAACTGAAGAAAACATCTGAAGTCAAGGACTTAGGAGTATTATATGACTCTAAGCTATTATTTGACTCGCATATTAACTATATTGCAAAAAAGCCAACAAAGCTCTTGGATTTCTGATCAGGACTTGTCACGACTTCCGTAATACTAACTCTGTTCGTACACTCGAAATGACTTATGTAAATAGCCAGCTCAGTTCTGATTCAGTCATTTGGAACCCCCTGTATATCTCGTATATTGAAAGACTTGAATCTATACAAAACAAATTCGTCACCTTTATCAATAGAAAGTTCTTTAATAATCTCAAAGATCCATTACAAATTGAAATACAACTCAATCTGATATCTTTGGCGGATAGACGCCAAATAGCTGATATTGAGTTCCATTATAAAATAATACAACAAGGACAGCAGTTCTATATTAAACCAACTTTTGTTGAATGTACCCTTGTATAATACCAGAGGATTACATTCATTCCAAACAAATCAAAGTAAAACTAATTACTACTTGAATTCTTCCGTAAAAAGGTGTTGCAAATCCTACAACTCTTCATCCAAATCAATAGAAATTGACATCTTTTCTAATTCCTTCGCAACCTTCACCACGTCTCTCAAACGTTCATACAATCACTATTTTCATATCTAACTATTGTAATTTGCGCTGCACTGTTCATAACGCGATATTGCATATTATTGATAACAATCAAAACATTATGGTTATTTTCACCTCATCATTTGTGAATACTCCTTTTGGGTTTGTCACGTTTTGTATTCCACTGAAAATAAATAATAATAATAAACATCTCACAAGGGTTACTTGAATATGTTATGGATTTTAATCAATTATTGGCCAATTCCTTCACATATTTGAAACATGAGAAGGAAGGAAGACGACAATAACAATTTCTGCAATTAAAGATATATAAGAAAAAAATTGATATACTTTTATATGAATCTGAAAATGGTATTCTAGTAAATTTGCTATATTTCATTATGAAGTTATGATAGGTAGTGATTTCATTGCCACAGTAGGACTGTGATAGAGAAACATGTTTTGATATATTCTTTTTAAAATAAAGTTTGTGAAGATAAATCGTGAGGTGTAGTTTTTAAAATTACTATGGATCTTCATCAAGTAACGGCTGAATCAATCAGAAAACTTATTTTTCTTTCATCTGTCTTCAATTATATTTTCCACAAAAATATGCTTACAGTAACATTGTTTCGTAGTTCATTTATCAAACTACTAGCGACCTACCCGGCTCCGCATGGGTGCAATGCTGATACTAAATATAACTTTACCCACCGGAAATTCAAGGGCATAGAGAAACAATGATGGAAAGCGAAACCTTTTGTCCCCAATGAGGGAGGCCCAGTTGGAATATTGAAAAAAATTTTTTTATTGAAAATCTACAACATACAAAGAACCTACATACAAAATTTCAGCCCTCGAAATTATGCCGGTACGGAGAAACAGTGATGAAAAATACTGGAGTTTTTCCCAACACCAAACCTTTATTTTTAACACCTCGACAAGTGTTTTGATCACCAAGTGATCATCTTCAGTTTAATCTTCCTCTTGACGATGACCACTTGGTGATCGAAATACGTGTCGAGGTGTTGGAAAAAAACTCCAGCAGTATTCATTACTACACCAAAGGTTTCAAACATTGCATCACAAGTGATGAAAAGGTAATTTTCATATAAACGCGTCTCTTTCATCTCAGTAGGGGAACCCCAGTTGGAATATTTATGAATCTCTTCATATTGCATATCTACAGCCTTCGAAAATATAGTGGTACGGAGAAACAGTGATGAAAACGTAATTTCCATATGAAAACGCATCTCTTTTAGCCCCAGTTGGAACATTTATGAATCTCTCCTTACTGCACATCTACAACATAAAACGAACCTACATATAAAATTTCAGCCTCCGAAAATATAGCGGTACGGAGAAACAGTGATGAAAAGGTAATTTTCAAATGTAAACGCGCCCCTTTCATCCCCAGTGGGGGAACCCCAGTTGGAATATTCATGAATCTCTTCTTGTTGCATATCTACAACATAAAACGAACCTACATACAAAATTTCAGCCTCCAAAAATATAGCGGTACGGAGAAAAAGTTATTAAAATGTAATTTTTATATCCAATCGCACCCCTTTCATCCCCAGTGAGGCACCCCAGTTGGAATATTAATTTATCCCTTATTATTGCATATCTACAACATAAAACGAACCTACATACAAAATTTCATCTTTCGAAAATAAAGCGGTTCGAAGAAACAGTGATGCAAAGGTAATTTTCAAATGTAAACGCGCCCCTTTCATCCCCAGTGGGGACGCCCTAGTTGGAATATTTAAAAATTCTTTTTGATGCACATATACGACATAAAACGAACTTACATAGAAAATTTCAGCCTTTAAAAACATAGCGGTACTGAGAAACACTGATGAGAAGGTAATTTTCATATGTTAATGCCCCCCTTTCATCCCCAGTGGGGAAGTCCCAGTTGGAATATTTGAAAATTCGTTATTAGTGTGCATCTAAGACCCAAAAAGCACCTATATACCAAATTTTAGCTTCTTAGGATTTCGTATTTATAAATATAATTTTTTTGATCGGGTGCTTTTGCAGAGCAAGATTTCAAACAGGAGAAAATAAATTTTTCAATGCCTTGGCATTAAATAATAATTTTCAATGCCTAGGCATTAAAAATGTCATTTCTATGATCGATAAATGTCACTGAGATTGACGTTTAATGCCAATCGGAGAAAAATAGTTTATTAAGTCTCTCTTACGAGTTAGGTATTGAATTGGTGGTTATTTTCAATTGTATTCAATATGTAGGATAAATTGTGACTCTTTTGGGCCTTGTTGCTTTAGGATATGTAGGTTGTACGTATATCTTTTAGAAATGTCTTGCTTAATTTCCTTGACAACTCGTATAATTTGTTCTGGACATTAATGACAAACCATTTGCCCACCACATTGCCATTGAATTCACCACAGCAATTACTTGAAATTCTTTCAGTTACTCCGTTCATGATAAACACGTGTTCGTGCCTTCATGAATGTTTTGATTCATGGGAGCCGCAGATTGAAATAGCAGTGACCATTTATCCGTGAGGTCAGCAAAACCAACAGCGTCAGATTTCTGAAAAAAGAAAGACTTCCTCGTGTGTTACGTACTTATAATTACATCTTCTGCGATAAGCTGTTCATTCATAATCATAGCGTTCGGATGGGAATTGCTCGAGCGGAGTTACCACACCGTACTATCTCTTCAAAAATGGTAGTGCCGATGAAATCGTCGAACAATTTTATTTTCATTCCCTAGGATGTGAATGTTCTTTGTCAAAGACATTCTCATTGACAAAAAATAATGTTTCTAATTTTTATAGATTTAAACCTCGAGAGGAACCTGTTCTAGTCATTGGCGGAATCGAATCCCTCCGAGAATAGAATGAATAATAGACAAACAAGAAGTTGTTTTTAAAATAGGTTGGTTGTACATGCGAACAACAAAACATAGTGTTACGTTTTCTCTGTGTGTTTGACAATACTTAAGTGATTATACTTAAACTCAACTTTATTGAAACTCAACACTCAACACTCAACAAATGTCTATCGCCAGAACACTTCGTGTCGCACTTTCAACAAAATTTCTCGATCTGCGTATTGGTAGTGTTTATATATGGTAATGGAAGTCTCTCGAAGCCAATAGGGAAGTCGTTAGAAGTCTCTCGAAAATACTCGACATCTGAAACAAGCGCAAGTCGAGTTGAGCGGGATCTTGGCCACGTCACAATCGATTTACGACGACCAGCGGCGGCCGGCGTTATTCGTTTCAGGGAATGATTTACAACAATAATCTTACGTGATTAAAATTTAGTTTTTGTTATTTTTATTTTTGTGAAAAAAGGAAACCTTAAAAAACCGAAAGTTTAGAATAATTTTCCAAAAAGCAATTGCAAGAAGTTTGTAATTTGTAATAACTCAAGTTTGAAATTTGGGTTCATGTAAAACCTTGCGAAACCTTCAAATAATTTTTCGAAAAGTAGTTGTAAGAAATTGGGTACTCGGGATTCGATGAAGTTGACGAAGGTCGTTTTTGCCAGGTCCTAATTGGTGAAGGTTCTACCGGTGGAGTACAAACTGAATAGAGAAAAGTTATTTTTGAATGAATCAATGTTCGTATAAAAGTAGTTGTTTTGAGTAGTATTTTTTTCGTGCTTCTTCTTTCACTTTGTATCTGAAACTAACTTCCATTCATGGTATACACATCTTTGTTGAGTTCATTTTGAAATCTATTACTTTCTTCCTTTCATTGGAAGTTTCTTTCTCTTTTTTAAAGACAAAACACAAGCACCACAGGAGAATCCTTAAGGCGCTCTGAAAGTGGTGCCTGTGCGAAAGTAGCGATTCACATTGGATTGAATCGCTGAAGATTAAATCCATTTAGAAAAACTTTCTCGGTGAGTTTATTCCACATAAACGCAGTTCTCCAAATGAAAGAGTTCTTGAACAGTGAAGTTCGAGATGTACTGATGTACTTGAACACTTCCCGTAAAAGTATCTATAGAAGAGAGACAAATCTCCAAACTCTCTTCGATGTTCCAGACTATCAAGGTTGCAAGTGATGTTCGCTTCTCCAATCAAGCGGATGGCTCTTTTCTGGATGGAATCCAACATCTTCAAGGTATTTTTAGGGACAGAGCTCCATACGTGAGAACAATCGTCCATCTTTCCAGATTATTGGAAAAACAGTTTTTTGAAACCTATTTATAAACGTTGATCACATAATGAAATAAAAAATCATCGAGCAGTCTGTAATCAATCAGAATTACCCAAATTGTTAGACATCCTAATTACAAAAAAGCCTACATGGGATTGTAGACATATAATCATCAATCAACAACATGGATTCAGTCGTGGTAGATCTACCAGTACAAATCTGCTCATTTATGAACACTGTATAATAAATACCTTCCACCAGGTGGATTCTATTCACACAGACTTTTCAAAGGCATTTGACCGAGTAAACCACAATTTGTTGTTGCATAAACTGAACGCTTTGGATATTCAAGAAACAATTTGTAAAATATGGTAACTCAGTACCTTCCTCAATCACAGTTCCATTGGGTATACCACAGGGTTCTCATTTAGGACCATTGTTTTTCAATCTATTTGTAAATGACTTGAAAGATGTTATTCTTTATAGTGATTTTTTTTTGCTTGCTGATGACCTGAAGATGTTTAAAGTTATTAATGACTGAACTAATACAGAATTATCATAGCACGATTTATCTAACTTTTTTCGCTGGTGTGATATAAATCTACTGCAATTAAATATAGACAAATGTTAAAAATTTACTTTTTTTCTGAAACAAAAATTCCGTTAACCGGCTATATAAAAACAATCAATCAGAACTGAAAACAACAAACACAATCAGAGATTCAGGAATCACTCTCGATTCAAAAATGTTATTTAAACCCCATATTGCAAATATTACTTCTAAAGCACTAAAAATGTTAGGTTTTATTCTTAGATCTGCGAATGAATTATCTCTTATTTCGATAAAAATCATATATTGCTCAATTGTTAGATCAATAATTGAATACAATTCCACAATTTGGTGTCCTTCATATCATGTGGATATTAATGTGCTTGAAAGTGTTCAAAATAAGTTTTTAAGGTACTCTGCATATAAATTGGGATATCATATTGGTCAATATGACTATAAAATTATATTCTCAACTCAAATACTCTGGCTTTGGCTTTGCCTAAAGCGAACACCTTGAACACTTTGAACACCTGACAAGAAGATTTATGGATTTTTGGCTTACTCCAATGCGTTTATTCACCCTTCGAAGCTTGATTCCAAACAGTTGTTGGACTACAGTAGGGATGAACTACGATGTCTAACAGGCCTTCTTACAGGTCAATGTCATTTGAATCATCAGCATCAGCTGTCATGAAACAGCAGAGCATATACTTTGTGCCTGCCCCGCTGGGGACCGAATCAGGTTTTTTGAGTTCGGCAGATCCGTACTCTCACCATCTGACCTGAAAGACCACTCACCATATAAACTATTCGGCTTCGTTAAGAATCTGGGTTTATTTGGCCGAGTGTGAATAGGTGTGAGCCACAATAAACCCTTATGGGTTGCGAAGGAGGGTCGAATAGACCCACTCACTTTAGACCTACCTACACTAATTCATAAAATAATCAATGGTAGCATCAATTCCCCGGAACTTGTAACTTTAAATGTGAATCCAAGGAGAACAAGAAATTCAGAAATCTTCAAAGTACCCTTTTGTCGCACCAATTAGGGCCGGAATGAATCTGTAGGTAGAATTTTGAGACTTGCAAATACATACAATGTAAATTTAGAATTTTTTAATTCCTATTTGGAAACATTTAAAAAGACTGAAAAGATTGTAATTCGTTAACTCATTTTTACGATTTTTTCAAAATTTTATTTTATATATTTTTTCCTTGAACCTAGCTTAGATTACTGTTGAATACATATGTGTGAAATTGCTGATTATTTTGCAAAAAATATGCTTTGCCGTAATTGAATAAATAAATAGAATACTGCAAAGAAGGTATGATCTGAGCTTAATAAAGCATCAAAAGTTGCTGAGGTGTGTACAGTTTTCTGATTCGGAACAGTGTTTCAAGCTCTTGCAATTCCAGCGACATGGTTGTGCCAAGACATATTGGTGTTCATTTCAACCCCGAATAAACGTATCGAAGCAAAAAGCGGAATTGTCTGTCCTGACGTTATTATATATGGTTCGGAGACATTTATCTTTTTGAAGAAAACCGATTCCTGGGTTTTTGTGGCATTGAATTGAACCTGGTTATTTTCACCCCAATTCAAAATCATCTCTAGATCCTCATTAACATATGCAACTTCTTGCTGCCGATGAAGATGTGCATCCGCAGCCGATGTCCTGGAATCCAAATGGAATGATGAGGAAAGTGTGCTGTCGTCAGCAAAGCAATTGTATATTTTTTTTGTATAACACTGGAGAAGTGAAAGCCAAAAGCTTTTTTCATTCTGTAAGAACCGTTTCGTTATTTATTAACATGTTACATTTCATATTTCACGAAATTATTTAACAAATTCCCTCAATTTAAGTCTACGCTAATGGAAATGGCCATAATATATTGGAGTGCGAGAGTTACGTTTATTGTTAATGTGGAGTGTGGTTTAGATCGTTGTGTAACGACACTAACGACAAATAACTATGCCCATTTACTTATGCAAATCGTTTTCCATAAAAATAATTCAAACATACTCTTCCTACACGCGAGATACTAAATTAACTTTATCATCTCCCGACTAAAACAAACCCAGAATCTTTACTGTTTTGTATTATGAATTATATATCAATTTGGTCGATTACAGTCGACTGCTTGTACGGGGTGTGTCTGTGTGATAGGTTACTTTCTATCGAAGTTTTTGAGAATTTATTAAGAGATATGATTGATCGAAATAGATATGAATAATTTATTACTTTATTATTATACGGTTTAAATGATTCAATTTTGAAAGAAAATGATGTTAATGTATGTCTGCCTTCGTTATCATAAATTACAGAAGTTTTGCAATGTGGAAGCATTCACTTCTGCTTTTTCTGAAATGCTGCAATATATTATCCTAATGCTTTAAACAAAAATCAAAAAAGATAAAGAAGATATGAAAATAACTATTCCCATCATTTTTAAATTATTAACAAGTTAGGCGATAATTTGATCAGAATATTCTTCTAATTATTTCAAGGACATCGTCAGGCATAGTAGATCATTGATTCCAATCTAGCACAGCTTCTGCATATTTTGGCAATGCATTCAATGAACTCTATAGTTTTTTCAATGCTCAAAGACTGGTCTATTGTAGATCATCAGAATCAAGATGGACATCACTGTAGGTCTTTCTGTCAGTCAAATACAGGAGCTACATTTTGACATCATTTTTCTACAAGTTGAAGGCCATCAGCTTTTGCATTTTCATTAATTTTCATTAAGGTTTGCTAATAATTTTGTGTGTTCGGTAAATAACGATTTGTACACGAGATTGCCGTGCTAGGAATCACACGTTAAAAGATAAGACCTCGTTAGTACTTAGCTCGCACAAGTTTCTCAACTTCTGAGAGTTGTCGTTCGTATGGGGGCGACAGCTGATTAACGGAAAAACAGATTTTGAACAGATTTTTTTTAAACAGATATAATGAAAAGCTGAGGGGACAATTACAATCCCTGGGGGATACCACTTGTTGCTTATGGAATCGAGAGTTGGTCATCAGTTTGAACTCGGGAATTATCATTTTTCTCAAAATATATTTATTTATTGATCAATTTCTATGTTTCAAAGTAGTCCCTCATAGATGTGATATACACTTGTGACAGCGTCTTTCAGCAATTTATTTTTCATCTCCCCAGTTGTCGCAAAACGCCGTCCTTTCATGAGCCTCTCCAGGAAAAAGTCGCAGAGGGTCAAATATGGTGGCTGAGGCATATTTATGGTGTTGTTTTTACCTAAGAAATTACGAGCAAGCAATGACGAATGAGCAGGTGCATTATCATAATGTGAAAGCCATGAATTGTTTTCCCACATTACCGGATGTTTTCCTCGTTATGCTTCTCGCAATGACCGTACGGCCATATAGCAAGGACTCCTGATTCACTATGCCACGGTAATCGAAAAAACAGAGAGCAAAGCCTCAAACTTGGCGTGCTTTTTCTTGTATTTGCTCTTTTGGGCTCTTCCATTAGGACGATTGGTTTCGATGTCATAAACCCCTTATTCATTTCTTGTGACCCTTTTGAGCAAATTTGGATCGCCGTTGACATCCGACAATTCTTGAGCGATGCTCAGGATAGCGGAAAATCGTCGACCACACAAAACACTTCATGCTTCTCACAAACTAAACATGCTAAATAGCTAAAACTGTGTACATATGTTCGAGACGAGTGTATCAACTTAAAAAATAAAAAAATGGACAGACCTGGTGTATGTTTGATACATTTGGAATACAACTCAAAATAGTATCATTGATACCAAAATTTAATTTGTCTTTCTTGCGAATCTCTACAGGAGATGTAACATCGACAGGGCTACGTATGAAGGTTTGCTGGAAAATAAAAGAATTTTTTAATAATTTTTTTTACTTTTTCCCAGTTACAACCTTATTCTTTTCAATATTCACCCCCTTCTATCCATATACTCTCCTTTCGAATTTTTCTATGTTCAAAACAATAACTTAAGTCATTTTCCAAAAGCTTAAACAGCTTCCAATGTATCAAACCTCATTCATTTCAATGTTTTCATCGCTCATTTGATTCCAACGCCTTGTACATTTTTATATGAGATTAGGTTCGTTGAGGTTGATTTTTATATAATATTTTTTTTTAGATTGATTGTAATTTTCCAACCAGCATAAGCCTAAAGTTGAAATAATGGTACTGTCAAACTTGTAGAATGTCAAACGTCTTTTTTATGACGTTATCAGCAAACACAATTGAGTCACTAAAATTATTCAATTCGAACAAATTTTTGTAATATTTCTTGTAAATTGAAGTTTTTCATGGTAGTGAATATGTTAATTGTAGACATTCGATAACACATCATTACACATTCAGTGGACTGTTGAACACTGTAATATTGAAGTTCTATTGAATAATCAGTAAATATCGCTACTGTTGTGATCGGTTTTGTGAAGCGTATAATTCGACATCTATAATATTGCCATTATGCATATCGAATTCATTCCGCACGATGACATTGATTCGTAATCCCACGGTATTTTATTTACATAACGCTAATTTACATATTTTTCGCCTCGGAATGTGAACATTGTTGAAAGTATATGGTGAGCCAGTGTATATTTGATACTTAGATGCTGTTGTCACCGGAGATTGTGTCTAAGATAACGAAACTGGTGGCATTGATGGTGGTCCATGGTGATGGTACTGTCTTTTCTAGATCGGATTGAAATAAACAGTGGAAAAAATGAAAAAAGTAAAAGGTCGAAAATACAAAAGCCATAGGCGTACTATACAGTGCATTTCTTTAATGTCCCCCCTTTTATTTTTTGAACGGGCCAACTCAAAAAATTGAAATTTGGGATAATGAAATTAATGCATGAATACTTTATTTTGAAGTAAAATTGACATATGAAACTTCTAAGATGGCGACTGGGCGCCATCTGGGAAAAAAATTAAATGGAAAGGGGGGTCATGTCACACATCTTTTTAAAGCTCCTGTCAAATGCTTCACAACCCTAGAATATAATCTCGATATCTTCAAAATGGCGGAACTTTTAATATAATTGACATTGACATTTAACTACATAATATGAGATAATTAGCTTGAGGTCAGTTCAGAAGATGCTCGAAATGGTTGCCTTGAACTTCTTGACATATGAACAGCCTATCCGATATTTCACGCCGAACATTTTTTAACACAGTAATGTCAATATCTCTACAAATATTTAGTATTCTCTACCGTTTATCCAATATTGAAGTAGGTTCAGTTTCGTACACCTTTTGCTTCAAATAACCCCATGGAAAAAGTCCAAAGGTGTCAAATCTGGCAAGCGGGCTGGCCATTCTGTAGGACCTCGACGGCCAATCCAACGACCAGGAAAGTAGGTAGGTAGGTAGGTAGGTAGGTAGGTAGGTAGGTAGGTCTGAAGTGAGTGGGTCTATTCGACCCTCCACCGCAACCCATAAGGGTTTATTGTGGCTCACACCTATTCACACTCGGCCAAATAAACCCAGCTTCTTAACGAAGCCGATTAGTTTGTTTGGTGAGTGGTCTTTCAGGTCAGATGGTTAGAGTACTGATCTGCCGAACTCAAAGAACCTGTTCCCCAGCAGGGCAGGCACAAAGTAAAGCATGTTTTTTATAGAGGTATAGAACTTTAAGTTGCAATAAAACAACGATGGATTATTCGATTGACATGAATTTTATTTATCCGAAAAATAATCTTGTGGCATTACATTTTAAATATGATTTCTGGCATATGACCGCCACGGCTGGCGCGGATGTAGTCCAATCTGGACGTCCAATTTTCGATGACT
The DNA here is from genome assembly GCF_025532065.1 of Leptinotarsa decemlineata. Taxonomy (NCBI): domain Eukaryota; kingdom Metazoa; phylum Arthropoda; class Insecta; order Coleoptera; family Chrysomelidae; genus Leptinotarsa; species Leptinotarsa decemlineata. The sequence goes on from NW_027412529.1 coordinate 9,086,949, forward strand.
TTTTCCAACATTTGTGGCCGTATATCGGCAATAACACGGCGAATGTTGTCTTCCAAATGGTCAAGCGTTTGTGGCTTATCCGCATAGACCAATGACTTTACATAGCCACACAGAAAGTAGTCTAGCGGTGTCAAATCACAAGATCTTGGAGGCCAATTCCCAGGTCCAAAACGTGAAATTAGGCGGTCACCAAACGTGTCTTTCAATAAATCTATTGTGGCACGAGCTGTGTGGCATGTTGCACCGTCTTGTTGAAACCACATCTCCTGGACATCATGGTTATTCAATTCAGGAATGAAAAAGTTAGTAATCATGGCTCTATACCGATCACCATTGACTGTAACGTTCTGGCCACCATCGTTTTTGAAAAAGTACGGACCAATGATTCCACCAGCCCATAAAGCGCACCGAACAGTCAGTTTTTGTGGATGTAACGGTGTTTTGACATACACTTGAGGATTACCTTTACTCCAAATGCGACAGTTTTGTTTGTTGACGTAGCCATTCAACCAGAAGTGCGCTTCATCGCTAAACAAAATTTGCTTATGAAAATTGGGAACAACGGTAATCTCGTTTTGGGCCCATTCGACGAATCTACGCCTCACTTGATGATCGTTTGGCTTCAATTCTTACACGAGTTGGATTTTGTAAGCACGCAAACCAAGATCCTTCCGCAAAATCTTCCATAAAGTGGATGGACACAGATCCAATTCCTGTGCTCGATGGCGGATGGACTCCTCCGGGTCTTCCTCAATGCTACGCTGTACAGCAGCAAGAGCTTCTTCTGTACGCACCGTACGGCGTCTCTGGGGATGCGAGTTATCAATAAGAGTAAACGTGGTGCGAAAACGTTACATGGTTAATCGAATTAACTGCTCTGATGGACGATTTTGTCGACGATAAAATGGACGTAGTGCGCGATACGTTTTCCGCACAGAACCATTATTTTCGAAATGAAATTGCACTATTTGCAAGCGTTGTTCAGGCGTGAGTCTATTCATGATGAATTGCCAAACCAAACTAAGAATAAATCACTTGACAGCTGTTAAATCGGTCGCCATCTTGAAAACTAATGCCAACTTAAAGTCCTATACCTCTATAAAAAACACCCATTATATGCTCTGCAGTTTCATCATTTTCCCGACACAGGCGATACACACTGTCTTCCGACAGTCCAAGCCTCTGCATGTGATGATTCAAATGACAGTGACCTGTAAGAAGGCCTGTTAGACATCGTAGTTCATCCCTACTGTAGTCCAGCAACTGTTTGGAATCAAGCTTCGAAGGCTGAATAAATGCCTTGGAGTGAGTCAATCCTGGAAGATACCGGGAAAGTAGTATGCAAATAGTTTCTTACTTGTCAGGAGTAATGTGGTAGTGCCCCATCTTGTTGGAATACAATATCTATATAGAATTCATTAGGATTCGCTTCGACGATTTCAGTGCTGAGAGGGTCAACAGTAATTTCCAGCATATTCAAATACAGTTTCCCTGTTGAATTTTGATCAATACATAGAGGTTCTACAATATGGTTTCCCAATATTCCTGCCCAAACGTTAATTTTTTACTGGATATTTGGTATGTGTTTCCCAGAAAACGTGAGGGTTGATGTCACTCCAATAACGGCAATGTTGTCTGTGAACATTGCCGTTTGAAAAAAAAGTACATTCGTCACTAAAACAAATATTTTAGGGATAGGTAGGATGGTTTCCGTCATGATTTCGCAGAATTCTGTTCTTCGATCAGGGTCATCTTCTGTTAATTGGTGTACCACTTAAATTTTGTATGGATGATGCCTATTCCTCTTCAAAAGTCTCCACACAGTAGAAGGAGACACCTCACAAACATTCGCGACGGAATAAGTAGACTGTTCAGGATTTACTACCATCTCACCAATTATTTGCACTTGCTGTTCTTCCGAAATGGACGGATGACCTGGGGGCATTTTGTTATGTACACCTCGAGTTGGTTTTGCGTCGCTCACAAGAACTAGGCTTTTCGCAGACCACAACGTGGCGTGTCGTGTCGTGATTTGAGCCTACATTGGTACAAATGTCAACTGACCCAGGAACTGCAGGTAAACGACGACGTGATAAAAAGCGAAGACCCGTTACATTATTGTCAATTAAAACCAGTTTCAAAGAACACTTAAACTTTATCAGCATCAAAGTTCTCTTTTCAATAAGTAATTTGATATAAATTCTCAAGCCTTAGTGGTACCAAGCTTTGATACAAATGTCAAATTAAAAAAAAGGATCATGAATGATCCTGCCTTGTATTGAAACTATTTACGGATATGTACTTATTGTTGGTATTTGTGAACAGTTTTTCTAAAACTCACAAAACTGGCACTGGCATAACTGTATTTGGTTTTTGCCATGAACTCAAATGAAAATGTATCCAAAATTTTTATAGCCACACATTATAATTGGTTTCATATCTACGAGTACGTTTGATGAATCCCAAAAACACTAAGTATCTAATTGACACTCTTTCGCTAATCCAGTTTGTATCGTCAGATACAACTAAAAACAGTTTACCCCACAAGTTCTAATTCTACCTATTAAATCTTAAGATGCCGTGAGGCATCTAGAATATGTCTTTGTGGTCGTATGATTCCAAAAGGTCAAGTCCCTGAACGTTTTGTACCATATCAATGAATAAAATCTAGAAACAAATAGGGGGGAGGTCGCGAAACTGAACTAGAGGTTGCAAAATAACTTTCCCGGTCACACTTACCTGGTTTTAAAAACTCAAAGATACAGTTTAATCAACAATTTTATGCCCAAATGGGCATTCAGGGAGGATTGGAAAATCTCAAAGAAGGCAGGTTTGGAGAATATCAGGTGAGCTGTACACTTATTTTCACAATATGAATCGTCAGGAATAGAGGAGACTTACCCAATAATGCTGCAAAAAGAAATGGAGCTTCTACTGCAAAAACTGTTTGGAAACCTTAGAATTGGTAGATGCGACAATATAATATTTGTATTCATCTTAATTATGTTGTTCTAGTCAATTGGAACTATAGCCATTTAGCAAATGGGGCAAATGGGGAAGAATTTGGCGAAAGCCTCAAGAACATCCCATGTTATCTGCATTAAAAACATTAGCAAAACTATTTGACAGATACGTGAAAAATTCAAGAACTGAAAAATCATTGAAAACTCACAGTGATACAAATATGAAAATAATGAATATTGAATTGTATGAGGATGAAGTCTACAATGAAATGTTGGATAAACTAGAAGTGGAAAATGAAAATACGAAATTATTTAGTTACGAACTATTGTTAAATTACGCATAGCAACGTAATCTGGAAATTATTTGAAGAAAACCTAGAGTTATAGATATTGTGAAATAGTAGAAAAATCGTAGTTTTTGGCGGTGTGAATATTATTCTGCAGAAATCTGTATGAATTTAGTTAGGTCCAGAATAAATGAACAAGTGAAGAAAATCAAGGATGATTGCTAGGAAAAACATAGTTTGATTCGCGACTTTCATCAATGAGTAAGCGTCTGTTGAATTCCGAAAGGTGACGCCACGAAAAATTTTGTTCCTGGTGAAAGTTTCAAGAAAGTCAAATGGATTAGTAAAAGTTCCCTCCTGATAAGAACAAAATGTATTCAGTCCACATATAAATCATTGATAAGGCAGCGCATAACAATTTCCAGTAAATCATCTGATCTAGATCGGTGGTGATTGAACATATAGGACGGGTATAAACATTGATTTTGATGAAACTTCGCATTGCAAATTAGTTCATCTCAGATTATAACAATTTTGAAACAAAAGTCATTAATACAGTTTTACAAAAACCGCGACACGTGTTTCGCTATACAATAGATTTCTCAAGCGATTTCCTAGGGCGAATTCACAAGTGATTCACTTCACTTGGTTCACAAGTGATTGATCCACCTTCTTCTTTTTCAGTGCGGTCAAAGGACTTAGATCATTCTTGCCCCCCAAATATGAGTTGCAGTCGTCGTAGTTCTGGTTTCATGAAGCAAGAGCTGAATCGATCCCTCTACGAAACCCTTCTTGACTTGGAAGGATCGATCGCAGCTTGAGAAATGGTTCTTATGGAGATTATGTAAAACATGTTCTTCCTTACGAATCAGTAGAGAGTTGTCCTGAAAATCTAGAGAAGAAAATTGGATTGGATAATTTGGGAAACACTTGCTATATGAATAGCATTTTACAAGTGTTGTTCATGACAAAGAATTTCAAGAACGAGGTTTTAATGATGAACGAGAACGGAAATGTTTCCTACTTATTCATCAAACCCAGACACTTGTTCATGCAGCTGCAGTTTCGTAAGAATGCATCATCTTTCCCTCCAACCGATTTCCCGGAGTCTCTGAAGTCCACTAGATACTCGTTAGGAAAACAAGAGGATTGTTCCGAATTCTTGGGGTTCTTGTTGAATACTCTTCGTGAGCCAAAAATAGCAGAATCAATACTCCTGACCGCCCTGGATAGAATGATTCCGAATAGTCTAATTCGTCTTGTGTTTATAGATCACCTGCTGGAAAAAGCCTCACTAGTTTACTTTGTAGTAGGTAGCAAAAATTTTACTTTTTGAAGCTTCCACTAACGTTTCCTTACATGTCTGATAACCAATCCATGCAAAGCTCATTGTTGAATCATCTGAAAATAGAACCTTGAAGGGGTGATGATCAACTGTATTGCCAATTAGGCGCCAAGTATAAGACGACAACTATAGCTGTGGAACCAGTCTAATGATAACACTGATGATCTTCAAACATGACTCAACCTCTGGCGGGAGCACCAAACTCATACGAAGGTTCGAAATAGATGACCACTTCAATCTAGCAGATCACTATTATAATCTTCATGCATTTATTTTCTAGCGTTGAATCTGGTCATTAATACGCATTGGTCAAATATGAAATGGACTGGTTTAAGTTTGACGATAGTCGTATCACTAAATATTCTGGCGATATCTTGTATTTAGTGGAGCCTTTGGAGACACCCTACATTTTGTTTTATGAAAGAGAGGACATTGGCAGATCAATATCTTCAGATGATGTGGTACTGAAGTTTTTTCCGATTTTCCTGCAGCTGAAAATGCAAATGCGTGACTGATGGAATCAATCAAATCGCACCGGAGCGCCACGCCATTTAATTTTGTTTGTTGTTTCATAATTTCATGATTTGTATTACTTTTTTTCAAATAGATATTTGAAATAAGTTATGATCTATTAGTGTTTTCCAAAAATTTGATTTCTTCGGAAAACTTCGGAATGAGTAAATAATTATCAAGTCTGTATATCAGTAAGTCAAGAAATGCGATACTCTCCGTACGTTTACCGATTCTCTGCTTATTCTCGTACAGAAATACTCTTGTAGATCAATAATGATGATGAAAATTGATAAGCAATATTTCTTGGGACATTCACCATCGTAAACCTCGGCGTGCTATTCAGAGAACGCAAATTGGAGTCATTATATCAAGATCCATCCGAATGCTGTTGAAGAATAACGATCGACTTCTGTGAATCAGTAACCAGTCCGGCATTTGACCAAGCATAAACAATCATTTTCTCGTCAATATTCAATATATTTCCAAGGCAGTGGACAGATTAAAAGAACAATTTATGTTTATCGAAAGCAGAAACCGCCTTACTCTATTTATTTACCTTTATTTGCTATTTACGATAAAATCGAGACGGAAACTACAAACGCTGTCCTTGAAGATATACTGCCGTTGTTACTATTAACTTTAAACGTATTATTTTGTCGTTGTTATGAAACTGATATCGTCTAGTCGGTGTATGTTCTGTAGTACTATTACTAAGTCCATTGTATTTGGTTTATACGAAAAGATAATATCAAGATTGATGGTGATGCAGAGACAATGCTGTTTGCGATGGCAATTTATGCTTATAATGCCTTCAGTGGTGGATAAAAAAATTAGGATAACTACGCGAAAAGCCTAATAATTATTTGTGATTCGGATAATTTTCTCTTCAAGGAATTGACTGATAAAGAGTCGATTCGTTCGAAGGGAAACTATCACTAATTTGTCATGATTTGATTATGTCCGAAGTAGAGAATTAGTTCCATTTCCATTTTTCAAAAGTTAGGTTCACGACACTTTGACTTGTATTCCTAAAAATTAAAAAAATCTGGTGTCGCAATTTTTCCATTTAAGTTCTGCTGATAGAATCACAGTTTCTGTTTAAAAAAAATCTGTTTTTAAAATGTGCTTTTCCGTTAACCAGCTGTCGCACCCCTACGAACGACAATCCTCAGAAGTCGAAACTTGTGCGAGCTAAGGATTGACGAGGTCTTACATTTTAACGTGTGATTCCTAATAGTGAGTTATAACATTTTTAGGCAGTTTTCAGATTTGAGTGTGAATTGATTTAACAAACTGACTTTTTCAATGCTGATGAAAAAAGATAATTTCAGAAATAATGAAGATTTGGTAAAGTTGTCTCTTACGAGATCTCTCTTAATCCTTATCGTCGAAATTAATGGCATTTATAAACGACTAATTGTTGCCTGCGGCTTCGCTCGCGTGTAATCTGGTTTGTCACATTAAGTTTCGTGACAGACTATTTTAAACAAATAGTTACAATATTTTTTTATCAACCCAAAATTTCAGGTTTCCAACTTCAAAACTGACGAAATTCAATTCAATATTTGAACCCCGATTTTTTCTCCTCAAGGGTGGAAATTCCTGATTCCCTTTCTTGATGCCTATTTACGCTATACAAAGAACCTTCCTGCATATTTCAAGATTCTAGGTTCAGTAACTTCGGCTGTACGTTAATATAAGAGCGGACAACAGCTAGTTATAATAAATATGCCAACTGCACTGATTAATGACTAGCTTCGAGAATCGAATAATGTTACCTATAATTAGCAAAGCCGTCACAACTGTCAACGACGTCTGCCCTCACGTGTCTGCCCGCGTTCGGGTGGCGTTTTCGACGAAGGCGCTTCATTGCTTGGACCGCCCCTCTACCCCTGCGCATCCACTCTCGTCGTCTTACAGTAGACGTGACGCGTAATGGCTTACTGCGTTGCATCAAGTTAATCTTATCGTGATAAATTTTAAACGATTCGTCCAAATTACATAGTGTTTACAAAGTTTACCTATATTGAATACTGACAAGTGTATCAATTTTTATAAGAATTTGACAGATATTCTGAAAGGTGCATTATAAAGAAAGTATCCAATTTAATTGGATACTTGATTGATGCAACTGGTTTTCCTCTATTTTTAATGTTTTGATATCTACATTTGTTCAAAAAGGATTTGAAGCTTTAATAACTTCTAATGATTATATGTGAGCGCTTTCAATAACAGACTGTGCTATCATCTTCATAGCTCTACTCAAACTGAACGTTTTATCTTCTTGTTTGTTCTTTTATACGATTAGAAAGTATGTTCTGTTCTGTTCTGTTTCGTAATGGATGAAAGGAGAGGACAAATACCTGCACTAAGGAGTTCTAACCATAGAAAAAAACAAACAAGAAGATAAAACGTTTAGTTTGACTAGAGCCATGAAGATGATAGCACGGTCTGCTATCGAAAGCGCTCGCATATAATAATTAGAAGTTATTAAAGCATTAAGGTGTGAAAGAGCCACAAACATATATATATATACATTTATCCATCCTCTCAAATTTTCACTTTTATGATAGAATAGATAGATTTATACTGAATATTGTTATGATATTGTGAAAATCGATCATTTGGCCTTGCGGTTCGAACTACCGATTCACGCAGCGGTGGATTGAGTGAGTGAAGCAAAACATCCACGTCAACACACCAGGCTACCTTAAAGATATTTATCATATTTTTCAATACTTTTTTTTTAACTTCAACGCCCTCTATTTCAGAAACGAAGCAACTCCGGACATGTGTTCATAAGAACTTTTTTCTTAACGAATTACCTTCTGAAGTTTCGTACCCGGTATATAAAATTGTTTTCTTTGTTTTGTTTTTTTTGTTTTCAGTCTGAATCTGGCATCGATTTCTTATGAATTTTTTGTTGTTTTGTATGTATGTCGGTGAATTTTCGAACATCCGCTGCTGTCTGTGTATGTCCATAAATGGACTGATCTTAACCATAATAGCTTGTTGGACTTTACGAAATTGCCTACGAATGAAAGTTAAGTATTATATTATGTTTCGTTAGTTAACAGATTTTCTCATGGTCTGCAGCAAAATGTGTTTTGTATGTTTTCCGTCTTGGTGAATTTTCGAACATCCGCTGCTGCTTGTGTATGTCCACAAATGGACTGATCTTAAACCATAATAGCTTGTTGGACTTTACGAAATTGCCTACGAATGAGATTTTCGCATGGTCTGCAGGAAAATGTGCCAAATGAATCGATTTTGGTAAGGCATAGTGAGATTTTGAGAACGTCCAGTCCTTTGTTTTAACCAGTAATCGTGTGAATAATTTTTTGTTGGGGCTTGAGATTTTGATTGGTAACAAAAAAAATTGTAAAAACTGTTATGCATCGACAAAATGCCAATTGTTATGTGATGAAACTGGCCGATACTTGATGAATATACACGATCCATATAATTACTGTTGTCCCAGAAATTTTAATTGTAGTTGAAATCTTTAGGATAGTATTGCACGTTGCTTTATTCAGCTGAATCATTAACGTTGATCTTTTCATCTTCATTATTATTTTTATCAAACGCTTAGAAGTTACATTACCTGTCTAGGTCCCTATTTTGAGTTTGAAGTAATAGACTTATTGAGGACTTGCAGAAAAAATATTGTTTCCATTAATCAACATTAATCGGGTGTCATGTGCGAGTGATAAGAGAACGATGATGCATTGGAAGAATTCAACGAATGAACAGTTTTGATTCGTACATCTGTGTGTCCCGACAGGAGATTGATTGCTGCACAGTTTATGTACAGCGATCAATCAAAACTGCACCTAGAGCCGTAAATTATTTGCATCGGTGTGTGGGAAGTGTAATCGATGGAGCATCGATGTAATTCTGATAGTATCTGTGATTTCTCGAATCCACTTCGATAAATAATATTTCGCGATTGTAATGTGTCGCTGTGGCGAGACCAATGATTGTTGATCTGCAATGCAAATTCAATTCTTTCGAATAGTCGATAGGTGTCGTAACGATTGCAATGACCTTGCTTCACGCAAGGTTTGATTGAAAATGGAGGGGTTAGTTTCTTTCGTTTCAATCCACAAACAAGTGAAATCGTACAAAAACACAAAACGTCCTGGTATATAACAAATTAAAGAAAAAACGTGTGCGTCTCGAGACTCCGGACAAAAATGATAACTTAAACTAATCTAAGTTGAATTATTTAAAACTGAAATTGATCAACTTAAGAAAAGCTAAGGTTATTACTTAAATTTTATGTATATCAATATGACAATGTAAGGAAAGGTTATTTAATAATAAAATATTTTATTGACTATTTTGTGTATGTACATATATTATCGCTACCATTAGTCTGGGTCACAAGATCATTTTTATGGAACTTCTGTTCAAGGGTACCTAAAATTATGATCCAAGGCTCATTCGATTCGGAATGACCTCTAGCAACTCTTTGAAAAATTTCAAGAGGGTCTCGAAAAAATGGCAAAAGTTATAAACAATTCTGTAAAAGAAAAGGAGATTTGTTTTTTTGCAAATATCTCGAAAAATATTAAAAATTTCCGGAATTTGAAAAAAGATCCAATATTTATAATTTTAATTTAGAGGCGATAATAGCGCTAAAATTGGGCGATGCGCGACCCGCACGCGCTGACCGATACGGACCTTTAAACAATGAAAATTATTTTAACCCATTAAATATCATTATTAAGAAAAAAATTCACATACCTTCTAGACACTTGAATAAACGAAAATTCCTGGAAAAAAATTTCATTTTTGAGGAAACGAGATATTAAAATTGCATATAGAACAAGTAATACGTTGGGAGGGTTAGTTAAAAATAATTAAGATAAAACATCCAAATTCAAGAAATCAGGAGTATATAAATTGAAGTGTGGAACGTGTCCTAAGGTCAAACCGACCGAAAATTTAGGAATCGAATCCAGGAACATCATATGAGCTATGTGAATAAGAAAACAAGTTCAACATATTCAAATAATCTTTTAGAAGAAAATAATATCTTTAACGAATATTTCGAAATTTCACACATACGAAATAAAGGTTGAAACTGAATCATTTGGAAGCAATGGAAATTAATAAACTTAAAAATTTAAACATTCTAATGAATGAACAACTGGATTTGAATAGATCACCTTTATTGAACTTGTTTTCTTTGACCGAGAAAGAATTATTATTGATATCGAAGTGAGGTAATATGATTCAGGTGATCATAATTGAAGAGGTACCTCAGGTAGAGGTTTAGGTATTTTGTTGGAGGTAGTCTCAATTATAGTTACCCGTAGTATGTGAATATTACTGTAAGAAGCAAGTTGAAGTATTCAAATCACTGTCGATAGAGCTACTGTGTTAGCTCAACATGAAAAGGCTATAGCGTTTTCGAAGTTTTTCTTACCTTAACATATTCTTTGTAAGTATCAGATTTGTTACATCTTTTTTCTTGTAAATACCAGAATTGTTTCATCTTTCAGTAATGTAGTCACTAGACATAAGGATTTATTAATATTTTGTATTTCACCCTTTGCTAAATGTTTTGTAAAATTGTAAATTGTAACATCAGACACGAGCATTCAGAAATACTTTGTAGTTCGTCACATTTTGTTGAATAGGTTTTTGTGAATTGGCTTTGCCGTTGAATAAATAAATAACTAAATAAATACTGTTTCCTCTATGAATATATTTGCTCTCGAAAAAACTTTTAAAATTATTTGCAATCATTGAATTTGTATATCATAAACAGCTATTGCGTTGTAAAATTCATCTGTGGATTCTCATCGAGTTTTTGTCTGTTTGTATCTAAAATTGGAAATAAATATGTAAATAACAAAACGTGTATAGGCCGTGACAGAATTTCTAATGCTAACGATATGGAAACGAATGGGAAACTGTCAGGTGAAGAATGTCAGATTAAAGTTCAACTCCCCAATTCTTTCACCCTAACCCAGTCTAAAAGCATAGTTGGATAGATGTAAAAGGTGAATCGTGTTGGAATTGTCATCATGTACCCTAGGATAAAAACGGGCATCAAAATCAATGTAGCCACGTAGCACAGAAATTTCAATTGATTGTAATCCCTAACCAGATTGACAACACCATTTCCACTATTCATTAGTTGGGACATTGTCTAGTATGACGAAAAATGATTTTAAATCCCTGAAAAACTCGACTAAAAGTAAACCATCAAGCATCTAGTAGACCGTGCTTTTAGGCCCTGTAGGAACTAGGCATCATTAAAAATTTTCTTCAACGGAAAGGTTACTCCAAAGCGATGGTGGAACAAACTTTGGCTAAAAGACAGCAGGAGCCCCGAAAGGAAGAGAAGCCGTCACAACCAGTGCTTGCACTTCCCTACATTAGAGGATTGTCGGAAAGGATAAGAAGGATTGGGTCCAAATACAACTTCAGAACCTGTTTCAGATCCGGAAACACTATCTGTAGCAGCCTCACGAAAATCAGGCCACCAAACGCGGACTGCGATTTCAAGAATTCCATTTACCGGATACTCTGTGAGCGAGGAAAATCCTATATCGGTGAAACTAAGATGTCATTGAAAGTCCTACAACGAGAAGAAACCAGTAAATCGGAAATAGCAAAGCATGTTTGGACCCATCAACACAACATCGATTGGTCCCAAGCTGAGATCTTACACAGAGAGGAACATTGGTTTAGGAGAAAATTCAAGGAAGCCACATATATGTTGTTTAACAATGCATCCAGCCAAGCTAGTGTAGAAATACGCAACATATAGAGACCCATTATCAAGCAGAAAACGGCCAAATCTTGCCAAACGGTCAGCTCCCGCTAAATCGGTGAAGTGGAGAGAGGAAAGAGGAGATAAGTAAAAGCACTCGAATGACCTATAATAGTAGGGGAACCCACGATGCAAAATGGGGATTTACTCGAGCGTCATAGAGACCTATTAAATTGCAAAGTTTAGATGATAAGAAGAAAAAAATGTTTTATAATATATACGTTTTCATCGGTGGGGGAAGTAGCTATAGATTTTCAAATATTTAAAAAAAAAAACTGTTGCATAGAAGATATCGCTAGCATCAATGTCCTACGTATTATTAATATTGTTCGTATGTTAATCTGATCGTTTGCATGATGCGGGTGGTTGTACGTAGGAGTTAAAAGTGAAAAAAAAAATATCTGAGCGCGTCACATTTTCTGAGGGGGTGTTAAGTGCAACAAACAAAGCTCTCATTCAATAATCTGACGATTTCGATCTGACGCAAACTTGCGGCCATTATTATAATGTGCAAAAATATTCGCCATTTTGAAATACTCAAGCGCGTCAGATCAAGATATAATATATGGTTCATTTTTATGTTCTAGACGTGCTGTCTCATAATCTGACGATTATCTAGGAAGATTCGCCTAATCTGACAAAAAAATATTTTTAAAAATTTTTTTTTGAATCATTGAGATTAATTAATTGAAAAGCTCAGGAAATAGCATGCAAATAAATGAGTGTATGTTTTTTAAGTAGAATACTTGTATTTATAAGAAAATAATTTTAAAAAAATGCTCAAAAAATTTAATTTTTTATAATCAATTGATCAATTAATCAGCATCTTCATCACGAACGAGTCTCTGTGATCAGCTGTGATGGCGTCATGACAACAGAATTCACAGTGGGGAGGGAGTGAGAGATTAATAGATAGAGAAGAAGTGAAAGAGGAATAGAAACTCGGAGAGGGGAATATAGGTATCACACAGCTGCACGCATTAAACTTCATCGACGAATTTTTGTTTGAGGCTTGAGGAAATCGTCAGATTATATATTTTTCGTTATCCTTGAATTATTTCCTTCAAAATGAAAAAAAACTACGTCCGAGGATGTCAAAATGGCGTTATTTTTTTACAACTTTGCTGCCCTCTCCTTTCTTTACGTCACTCTCAAATTGTCAGATTACTGAAATATACACTTTTTTAGCATGTATTTAACTCAATCTATCTTAATCTGATGCGGTCGAGAATTTCTGATGATCAATTTTTTTTTACCAATCTGATCCTTTATTCTTCACGGACGGCCTTATATATGGGGCTCATATTTGGTGGAGGTACTCAACCGGGTACAAGTTATCCTGTATAATAATCTGCCGCGCTTCAGTAAATCCCGAATTTATTCCCCTATTATAAATAGTCATTTCTCGGAGGAATAAGTCCTATTAGCTGCAAGGGTAAGGAAGCAAGTCCAGTCATTGCCCGAAAACGATTGTGGATACATACGAAACGTCGTAAGTATTTCACTTTCTGTGAAAGTGAATCACTATTGGTAAAATTTTGGATATGCTGTACCCTCTGATTTTGAAAAAACGTTTGGGTGTACTTAGGTCTAGATTACACAATTTTGTTCAAATCGAGTGTTTTCGACTCCATTATTAGGATCTTCAATTGTAATTTCATTCAAATTCATGTTAGAGATTTTTATAAATCGCTTACATCAAAATGGACATTCAAATCATACGCATTTCGAATAGTAGTCGGTGACAACCGCTTTTATCCAAAATGTTAACAGTACATAACCTTGGGAAAGAAAGGTTTTGAATGATTGAATGAATTTCAAAATAAACTCTTCACAGATACGTGTAGATCACGCAAAGTTGTAACTTTCAGACACAACTGAAAGAAAAAGCCTATCGAAACAACTACTTTCATAAAAACATTGAATTACACGAAAGAGAAAATACTTTCGATACTTTTATATGAAAATTGAATGACACAAAACACAATTTTTCCAATTTACCAACATTCGTTACGGAATTGAATCAGATATCATTCACAGGATTGCTACACAATATAGTAAGAGGTGAAATTTCAATGATATGAAACACCGTCATCATTCTGAAACATCGAATGTCCGACTTTTAGGATGACGGTGTAAGTGAAATTTTACCTCTTTCATTTGCCATATTGTGTAGCAATCCTGTGAATGATATCTGATTCAATCCCATAAAGATTGTTTGGAGTATAAATTGAATAAGAAAAAGTATTTTCTGTTTAATTTAATGTTCAAATAAAAGTAACTTGTTGTTTCGTTAGTCAATATTAAAATAGTTGTTTCTGAAGAAAAAACAAAAAATTGTATTTATAAAATACCTTGTTCTTGTGGTAAAAGTTACATTGGAGAAACCTCAAGACCATTGAAAGTGCGTGAGAATGAACATCGAGATTATATAAAAAATAGACAATTGACAGGATCAATATCATCAGAACACATTTTAAAATCAGACGGTGAACATCGGGTGGAATGGAATAGGACAAGAAAGATTACCAATGAGTCTCATTCTAAGAGACGTAAGCTAAAAGAATCAGTGTATATTCTCATGTCTGGAGAGAATTGTATCTCGAATAGCTCCATAGGAATAGACTGTACTTGGCTACCCATCTTGAAGAAAACTTTGGATAGTGGCGAAATGGCAACAAACTGATATCGGAGAGTATCTTGTATTACATCAAATATTTCAGTTGACAATCAACAACATTGACATAATTTCATATTTCAAAACACATATGTCGAAGAAGTAAAGAAATGCGCTATCAAAAAAGGAATAACTGCGAATATATTCGAATTTTTTATCCATTTCTGAAGACGGAGGCAGATTTTGGCCTCCGAAACGTAAAAGATAAGTATTATTTCTCAATAATTTTTTTGATAGGCAAAATTGTTGAATACGGCAAGCTACTGATAAATAGAAGATTTTTCTTTGTGAAACATACTTTGATTTTCACGCAGTAACTTATCGGGGTAAACTAAAAAGTTTGCCCTTCTACACTTGTATAAAGTTCTCCATTATAATTTTTATATTTTTTAGATTGTGGAAAGTAATAATTACCCAAAAAAGGTCGATAAAAAAGAGAAAGTAGTTAAACATTTTCGATAGTTTTATAACTTGCGCTCTTTCAAGCTCAAGCTTCAACTTTTAACAATGTTTGCATCGACAAATTTTGGAAAGGTATTAAAATGGAATGTTCAGAACTGTCCACAACAGCATTTAAACTTAAATTTTCTACATTTTACAACCGTGAACAAGGATTCTCCTTAATGATGGATCAAAAAAATCAAGAAATTGACTCTGAAAAATGTCATTGTTTTCAGGTTACAAAACTCATTCCAGCTCGTGTTTCTCACTAATAGAATAAAAAAAACATGTATATGCAACCCCCTTGTGTGTCGTGACCCACCGTTTGAGAACTCCTGATCTACAAATCTTTGTAAAGAGTTTATTTTGAAATAAGTTGCTTTTTTCCTTTCTTTGAAGGATATCCACGTTTTTTGTGTATGAAGATGGAGAAGTAGAAACCCAAAACCTTCGTTTCCCAATTCATATGATCTTAAAATTGAGAGATGTCACCAAAGAATAGGCGATTCAAGTTTTTTTAGGAAAAATGGTGGTTATCGAACTGATACGTGTGAAAGAACGTGAAAATAAGATGTGAATCTGATGTGGTGAATAAATACTTGAGTTTGTATTGTGCAAAGTGAAGGGTGAAAAGTTGCAATTGTCGGAAATTTTGAGGGCTGTCATTCTACACGTAAAAATACGTAAATCCACCCATTTTTTTCATAATAATTTTTAAGCCATTACTGATATGATATTTAAGGGAATAAAAGATTCATATACAATAATCTGTGAGATTTGTAAAATAAGTCAACTATAAGTTGTCCTCACATTGTCTTCTCATTAATAAAATATATCAGATTTGTTAACAAACTCTGACGAAACATTTTGATAATAATAATAATAATAATTTTTTATTATTTCCTTGTTAAAAATTACATTGTTATACGTACAGTGACAAGGAAAACGTCTGAGGGTGTGACACGTTATAGAGTATAATGTTTGTAGTAATCAATAATCAAAAAATATGATACATATAGGTAATACATATAATTATTTGTTCGGCTTAGATTATGTGAAAAAAATAACTATAAATAAATGAAAGCCAATTTTATCACATAGTTGTGATATTTTGTCATTAAAATATAAAAAAACAGTTTAAAATTCGTCAAGTGTGTAGCAATTTTTTTCAATAAGTGCCTTTTTCAGTCTTGATTTGAAAATGTTAAGATTTAGTGATATTTTAATTGATTCTTCTAATTTATTAAACATTTTTGTTTCAAGATAAAGAAAACTTTTCTGATAAAGAATTGTTCTATAAATATTGGCATCAGTTTGTCTCTAGAACGAGTTGGATAATTATGTTGCTGGAAAGGTGTATTATGCTTGTTTCTATAAACGTATATACACAATTCATAAATATAGAGACCAGCAACAGTTAGTATCTTGAGATTTTTAAAAGCATATCTACATGATTCTCTCCAACCAATACCGGCAATGATTCTTAATGCATTTTTTTGCAAAATAAATATTCTTTTAGCAGCAGATCCGGTACCCCAATTCAAAATTCCATATCTCAAGTGGCAGTTTATGGTCGCATAGTATAAGCTCAGTAAAATCTCTTTACTACATAAATAAGCCATGAATCTCAGAGCATAGCAGTTTTTTCTCAATTTAATACAGAGGGTCTCAATATGAGGAGTCCATGTGAGTTTGTAGTCCAAGGTGACGCCTAACATTTTTGTAGAAGTACAGGATTCAATTGGCAGTTCCCCATTTTCATGAATAACAAAATGTTCGGGCCAGTTACTAATTGTGAACTTCATCATCACAGTTTTAGATGTATTGAGTGTTAAGTGATTTTTTTCTGCCCATATGTTTACTTGTTTATGTACATCCTGGGTTCTTTCCTGTAGGGTTGTTACATCAATTTCCTTCACTATGAAATTTGTATCATCTGCATACGCTACTGTGTGAATAGTTGACAATCCTTGAAAATATTTCATCAGGTCATTTGCATATATCAAAAATAGTATAGGTCCAAGGATTGATCC
Organism: Leptinotarsa decemlineata; assembly: GCF_025532065.1. Classification (NCBI taxonomy): domain Eukaryota; kingdom Metazoa; phylum Arthropoda; class Insecta; order Coleoptera; family Chrysomelidae; genus Leptinotarsa; species Leptinotarsa decemlineata. The sequence goes on from NW_027412529.1 coordinate 9,103,998, forward strand.
CTGAGGGACACCCTGCCTAATGGTTGCCAACTGACTGAGAGTGTTTCCAACACTGACACGTTGCCCTCTATTTTCCAAGTAGGATTTCATTAAATCTAGGGCAGCTCCTCTTACACCATATCTTTCCAATTTCCCTAATAGCAGGTGATGATTAATGCAATCAAAAGCTCTGTAGAAGTCTATGAGCAATCCGCAAATATGGAATTTACCATCAAGAGCATTAACCACATGCTCATTCAACTCATAAAGTGCTGTTTCTGTACTTTCGTTCTTTGTGAAAACGTGTTGGTTTTCTGAAAAAAGGTTATTTGTTGTGAAGAAAGACATTAATTGATTTTTTAAATTTAGTTCAAAAATCTTGGAAATACTTGAGAGTAAGCTAATTCCTCTGTAGTTTTCATAGAGGTTTCTATCCCCTTTTTTATAAATTGGTGTTACTTTTGCCAGTTTTAGACTATACGGAAAAAATCCATTTTCAGTAGACAAGTTTATGATATACGTCATTGGGCTGCAAATTTTATAAGAACATTTTTTCAATAAATTGTTTGATATCTCATCGTAACCACTTGCGTTTGAATGCTTTAAGCTCTTTATTAAATCTATAAGTTCGGTGACGTAAAATCTGTTAAATGCAAGTAAGAAATTTGCAGCACATGATTTTTTTGTTTGTAATAAGGAACAAAAAGGTTTTATTAGTTACTATGCAAGTATCCCAGTGTATATTTCATATTACAAACTAAATTTCCAATAACTGTCGATATTCCATTTTGAATTGTTCCAACAGATAATCAAATATAGAATTGTAAATGTCCAACAATTATCTTTCATTCATATTTCATGAAATGCGAATTTAATTACAAGTCATGATAATATTTAATCGTTTTTTCAACTACAGATCGCAATCACTGAAAGGATAATAATGAACAATTTTACGAGAGAAATAAAAAAAGAGTATAAGAACTACATACTATAGTCCGAACGATCGAAGGTTGAGACATCAAGGCCGTTCATATATCGCCAGTGAAAAAGTACTACGCCTTTGTGTTATCACCTCTATAAATTCAATATGTAAGGCTTATTAGAGGGTTGGAAAGGCATCGAGATTCTGTGTGAAGGTTGTTAGATTTATGCTTCATTTTTATGTGAGATAATGAGATTTTTAATTAATATTGCTCAACTGCTAATATAGTTCCCGTATATTATTGCCAAGATAATGCTTGATTTCTATATAGACTGAATTAAAACTAGTTATGTTATTATTTATTACCACGGAAAAATATGAAAATTGTTTTTATTTCATGTGGAACTGTATTAGAGTCTAATTGCAGTAGACAAACCTAACTGAAATAAATACTAAATTCAATTCTATTCCATCTCTTCAATCCCATCTTATGAGTGTAGAACAAATATTTGGGCTCAAATAGGAATTCCGTTTAAATATCAGCCGATATTTCTTCCACGTGTAGTTATATCCTCATTCTTGACTAGATCTTTTATGATTTGTGTGCGATAGTGAAAAATTGGGTTGTAAAATATCTTCAATCCCTTTTTGTCATTGTACTCGTGTATCAAAACTGTCTCACATTTTTCATTCGATTACTTCAACAACCAAATCTTATACAGCGTGACTCACGGTCGATGGTAAGTAAGACGTTTCTGGAAAACGCAAAGCATGATTTTTCTGAAAATTTCACCTCTCACATTTCCTTACCTGTTCTATCGATCTAAAATATTTTCAGCATTGCGGCGTTGTCACTTCTATCAAAAAGTCCTAGCAATTATATTTTTTTAAATGGAATACCTCGTATATTAATACATTTTTGGAATCGCTCTAGTATTTTAATATTTTTTTGTTGATAATGTCCTATAACTATCTCTATCTGTTTTCTAGATAAAAAATAAATTGTGCTAAATATGGTCCAAAACATAGCCTTAATTGAATATAGTATATCAGTACTCTCAATTCATGCAAAGTTAATATTTTGATAATAGTTTAGACAAACTCGAAATATTCAAATAACACCAAGAAATCGACTCCATATCATACAGGGCGTGCTAAAATTACTATTATTTCCATTGTGCATAAAAGTAGTAGAAAGTTCATTTTCTCAAATGATACCCCCTGTATATTACTCGATAAATTGAAAGATGGTGAAAAATGCTTCAAGATATACATGTCCCTATACCAAAATCATCAAGTTTTCTCAATAAAGCCGTTTATGTGGAAAAATAGTTATTCACGTTTTACCTAGGTACAAGTGTTGAAAGTGGCATTTTATTTTATGAGTGGGGATTATTGCAAAACGAGCGTCAACAAGTGGAGTAAACTCACGAGCAAAATAAAATCACTTTTAACAAATGTATCATACAAATTTTTTTGTATAACGTTACTGCTGATAATAAGAAAAATTATAGGGTCCATGGGATTTGAACACACGATCTTTGGATTACAAGGCATATGTTACAACTACATACGCCAACTCACGTTATTTTAAGGAGGATTATTGGTTAGTCATGAAGTACTTTCTACAGTTGGACTGAATACTACTTCGTCATCGTCAGTACCTTCACAGGGATTTAATATTACCAATAGCACGAACTGCATGTGTGAACTTTTCTAAATGATTTTTTGGTAGGTGTTCTGATTGAAGTGTTTCTATCAAAGATATTTTCAATAACAGTTGTACAAAAAATAATTTTTAAAGAATTTGATTTCTAGGTATCCGTGAAAATATCAAGCTTATGACAGTTTAGTGACTTTTATAAGTAATTGATAAATGGTTATTGACTGTGTTTCAAAAAATCGCCAAAAATGAATGCACATATTGATTATTCAAATTAAGTTCTTATGAAATTATTCATTATACATAAACAGTGTGATTAAATCATTGCCAGAACTTGTAGAAAATGCAACCAAATGTATCCTGAATTAATACCAATGAACGAGAGGAAGTTTGTAAGATTACAAAATAATTTCTTTAACTATGGCTCCATGTTAAAAGCGCCTTCAACATAACCAAAACCTGTTACTTCAAATGAGGACAATACTGTTAACGTTTTGGAATATTTTTATGCATATCCAGAAGCTTCCATTCGCAGTGCAGAAATAGATTTCGGTGTATCACATGCTTCAGTACAACGAATTTTGAAAAATCACGGAATGCATCCGTATAAATTTATCAAAGTTCAAGCTCTAAAAGCAGAAGACTTTGAACATAGAATGCATTTTTGTGAATCCCTTTTGATTCATACACAGGAAGATCGGGAATTTTTGTCAAAAATAATTTGGAGCGACGAATCAAAATTTACGAGGGATGGTATTTTCAATAGAAGGAATAAACATTTTTGGGCTGATCATAATCCTCATGTTACAAAAGAAATGGGTTTTCAAGAAAAATTTGACCTGAATGTGTTCTGTATTCTGAAGAACAATAACACACTGAATGCAGAGAGATCTCTCCAAATATTAAGGACGACTGTGAACGATTTTCTTGAAAATTTGCCTTTAGAGGAATATAGGAATTTGTGGTTTCAACTGGACGGAGCGCCAGCTCATTCCACCCAGGAAGTTTCTAGGAAACTTGACGAACTCTTCGACTATCGTTGGTTTAGGCGTTTACGGCCGTGGGATTGGCCACCGAGATCACCAGATCTCACGCCACTTGACTTTTTTTATGAGGTGTTTTGAAAGAAAGGGTATAAAGTACTCCAGTGCCTACCAAAGAAGAATTGCGACGGCGAATAGTCGGAGTACTGAAGATCTGGATCCCCAGGAAATTGAAAAAGCAACCACAAGTCGCGTACAAAAAAACATTTTAAAGTGTTCAGAATGTAATGGACAACATTTTCAGCATTTATTGTGAAAATGTGATATTTTGTTTTCAATTTTGAATCATCCTATTCTGTTATTGTCTGTACTTCCACATGTTTTAGACCACAAAATCTTCCTTTTTATCTAGAAATGACTGATTTTTGGTACAGTTGTTCCCTGGAAACTTTGGGCCATAGTTAAGGAAATTATTTTGTAACCTCACAAACTTCCTCTCGTTCATTGGTGTTAATTCAGGATACATTTGGTTGAAATTTTTACACGTTCTGACAATGATTTGATCACTTTGTTCATGTGTATAATAAATAATTTCATAAGAACTTCGTTTGAATAATCGATATTTGCATTCATTATGGAAGATGATTCGAAACACCGTCGATAACTCTTTGTAAATTACTTATAAAAGTAACCAACTGCTATGAGCTTGATAATTCCACTGCTACCTAAATCCAAATTCTAAAAAAAAAATGTTTCTAGAAGAAGCGACTTTATTGAGAAAACTTGACGATTTAGGAATAGGGACATGATATATCATCTTGAAGCATTTGTCACCATCTATCAATTTACCGAGTAATATACAGGGGGTTTCATTTGAAAATTTTAGCACGCCCTGTATGATATGGAGTCGATTTCTTGGTGTTATTTGAATATTTCGAGTTTGTCCAAACTATCATCAAAATATCAACTTTTCATGAATTGAGAGCACTGATATACTTAATTTCAATTAAGGCTATGTTTTGGACCATATTTAGCACAATTCATTTTTTATCTCGAAAACAGATAGAGACAGGTATAGGACATTATTAACAAAAAAGTATTAAAATACTAGAGCAATTCCAAAAATTTATTAATATACGGGGTGTTCTATTTAAAAAAATAAAGTTGCTAGGACTTTTTGATGGAAGTGGCAACGCCGCAATGCTGAAAATATTTTAGATCGATAGAACAGGTAAGGAAATGTGAGTGGTGAAATTTTCAGAAAAATCATGCTTTGCGTTTTCCAGAAACGTCTATCCTATCATCGACCGTGAGTCACGCTGTATACATAAGGGCGGAGATTTGGAAGACCCCTCAAATTTCAGGTCAATTTCTTTATTATCGATCCTTTCAAAAATTATTGAAAGATTAGTAAAAAAAAGACGAATGTCCTTATCGATTAACAATGTACTATCCAGCCTTCAGTTCGCTTTTCAAAGTTTGAAAAATACCACAGATGCCATTTTCTCCTTTCTAGAAAATGCATACTCTAGCATGAATGATGGCAATGCTGTTGCAGCGGTGTTTTGTGATTTCTCGAAAGCTTTCGATTGCGTTGATCATAAGACACTGCTGCGGAAGTTCAGCCATAAAGGGATAAGAGGAACAAATTTGAACTGGTTTGGTTCATATTTGACAGGACGTCTACAGGTGGTGAAAACATCAAGTGGACAGTCTGATCTCAGTGACATAAAACATGGAGTACATCAGGGGTCTGTTTTAGGACCAATGTTGTTTTTAATATACCTAAATGACCTGATAACCTTCAACATCGCAGGAAAATTTACTGTATTTGCCGACGATACCACTATTATATGGAGTAATGAAGAAATTAATCAGCAATTAAATACGATAAAAATAGATATTCAACAAATTCAAGCCTGGTGTAACGCGAACTCCTTGTGCTTTAACCTAAACAAAACAAAACTAGTACCTTTCAAATGTATACTAGACGATTTAGATTTGGATAACCACTACATAGAAAACAAACAGCACACTAAATGGATCCCATCTGAGTAAAAAAGTATCTAGTGGATGTTATGCTATTAGAGTGATATCAAATGAACTAGGGTACACTACAGCTAGAATGGCTTACTTTGCACTGATCGAATCTCATATTCGCTATGGGATAGCTTTCTGGGGCCATTGTAATTTACAGTTACAGAATACGATATTTAAGCTACAGAAGAGGTCATTGAGATACCTTACAAAGTCTGAGCCGAGAGATCACTGTAAGCCTTTATTCATCAGCTACAAAATATTAACTGTCACCTGTTTATACATAATGGAAACAGTATGCTCAATTCATAAAAATAAAACTAGCATGTACACTCCCGGAACAAATTGTCACAACACCAGACAGAACCATATGCTTTACTTACCTATTCCAAAATTCATCTTGACTCAGCATTCTCTGATTTATGAAAGTATTAAAGTATATAATCACTTTGCTACCATTCTAAAAAATAGCACAGATATCAAAAAGTTCCGAAGTACATTTGAAGATCTTTCAATCAAAAAAGCTTTTTATTCTATCCATGAATTCTACCATGATAACCTGTAAATTCTACTTGATTTTTCAATGTTCACCTAAACCCATCTTCTCAATGTTTTATTTGTGAAATTGCTATGTTTGTATTTTTTATATTTTATGTCATGTATTGTGTTTTGTATTTTTCATATTTAATGACATTCATTTAATTTTTTTACCAGACTTTGTGGATAAGATACTAATCTTCCGACAATAAAGCATATATTGAGAATATATACATACTGTTTTCTTTGCCTCATCGCCATATATTCGGCTTCTGTAGTGCTCAACGCAATTCTTTTTTGCTTTCTAGTTATATATAAATACCACCGGTATATGAAGCTACCCAAGTTAGCTTCCACAAATTTTTGACTTGGTTTTGTAGTATTTTGAAAATATAATCCGCCAGGTCGGATGTTGTTTTCATCGACCATAGTTTTTGAATCTTCCATTTCAATTTTTCCAAAATATGCAAAATATCTGGAAAAATTATAAATATTGGTGTTGCAGTTCCGGGAGGACGATTTTTTTGGGAAATGAATAGTTTTTGAGATATTTGCAAAATTCCAAACCCCATTTTTTCAATTCATTGTTTATAACTTTCGCAATTTTTTCAATTATCATCTACACGCTACCCAGTCTACCATGAATAGACGGCCAGAAAATGAATTTATCCGTTACTTTAGGACCTCACTATATATAAGATTCATGATATTCGCTGATTTAAGTTACTTCCATTTACATATTTCTCACAGCCACTCACAGAGTTAGGGAATATTTATATAAATGAATCAATAGTAAAAACATTTTAAAAAACGAGCTTTAATTTGCATCTCTAAAAAGAAAAAAATTAACTTCAATTTGTATCAAACTCAATAATTTTTTCATTACACAATTCTAATAATACACAAGTTTCCAAGAAATTTGCCCATTTCATAAAAAAAATCAGATATTTTTCAATGAAATATCGAATTTACGCAAGCGATAAAAAAGAGAGATCTTCCCGAAAACGTAAAATTAGTCTATCAAATAATGAAATTCATGAAAAACACACTTTGCTTTTCTGTGAAAAATGGTTGTCGTTCCAAAAACATAACAACGTATTTGATCAGTACTAAAATATGGTCTGAAATTTTTACTATCTGATAGAAATTCCTTGTAAGTAATTTACGTTTATGTCATTCTATTCTATTTGAGAATGATTCTTATTTCAGACTTTGTTTTGTTACGGTGGGCTTAAAATGCTTTAATTAATTTCAAAGAAAATCATTTGTTTCTGGCTTGAAAATTATGCATTTTAGTGTGAGGAGAAGAATCACTTTGATTATTATTAAGGGGTTGCTAATTGAAATGTTTGAATTGATCATTGTTTGTAATTGCCATTTATATTAATTAAATTGATGATATTATTATCAATATAATCATCTACAATTTCAATATTCATTCCCAAGAGATTCTATGAAAAAAGGACCACCCATGTAAGTTAACGAATATTAAGTAACCCATTAATACAATTGGGAAATACTAATACATTTATCAATAATCGAAAGTAATTAACTGGTTCACTTCGCTGGCTACCGCTTCCCTTGCTTGATACTAAACTGACTCAGTAACTCCGCATGCTTCTTTATAGGTGTTTGAAAATTGGGTGGTTGAAAACAAATTGAAAATCCGCAATCGCTGAAACATGAACCCACCATCATTGATAGATTTTTCTAGAAACTATAATTTCTAAACGAACTGACAATTAAATGAATGATTTTCAGAATAATTTTGAAAAAGGTAAATTGCGATTGAAAATAATTGAAATATATTTCTGAAGTAATGAATTTGGTCATCTGTGAAAAATAAAACTTTTAGTAAAAAAAGTGTTCATAAAAGGAAATTCATCACCTTCGGATTCACTAAATTCCTACCCTGTAGAGACTTGATGATAATCTTATTGTTTTATACAACGTTCCAGCGATTCAATTAGTATCCATCGTGTAAATCAGTTCGACGAGTTTCGAGTAAACAGGCAGTTCTGTCTCGCAGATCGCTTCAAAGCAATTACTATTTCAATTAATTATTAGTCGTGAATGGTTGAAGGATGAATTGGTGTTATGGACTGGGGAAGGGGGAAAGTACTATTAAGATTTGCCAAATCATAACTCATCACCTGTCTGAAGGGCTTGACGTTGTCTTTTAGCCAAGGTATTTCGGATTTAGGTGTTGGGGTTCATGGTTATGAATTGAAACGAGATGACAAATGATGAATGATGAAATTTGGCTAAGCTGTTGGCCAAAAAATATTTGCGAAGGCGTCTGCTAAGATTAAACCTTCTCATTTTGAAAATTATGCTTCTTTGAAAGCTGTAGTCATTTGCTCTGATCACGGTCAACTTTTATTACACTCCGATGCCATTCGTTTCCTTTCAAAACTATTGTTTTTATATTGAAAGAGGTACATTTTTAGGGGAGATTGATTTTTTTTAAAAAGTTTTCGTGAATTTCATTAGTTTGGACTTCCATTATCTGATATTTTATAAAATTATTTGAAATCCCTGAAAGAACTAATGAAAAAAAAGAATTAAAAATTAATAGCTAAAAATAACAATTATATCAAGCAATTGAACAAACAATTTTTTGTATTAAGCAAAAAACTTTAAATAAAATATAGTGAAAAAAATACAAATAAAAATAGAACAATTGAACAAAAAATGTTGTGTTCAATTGTTCTATTTTCACTTGTATTTTATTTCACTATTATTTGATAAAATAATTGTTCTATTTTTACTTGTATTTTATTTCACTATTATTTCATTTCAGGTTTTTTTTCGCTTGATATAATTGTTATTTTCAGCTATTTTAATTCTTCTTTTTTTATTAGTTCCTTCAGGGATTTCAAATCATTTTATAAGTATAATATGAGACAATCGAAGTCCAAACTAATGAAATTTATCATGAAACATTGTCAATCACCTTCAAGCAAAAAGTTTTGGCTTTCTACTTCCCCATCTTTATACAAAAAATGTGCGGATATTCCAAAAAAAGTAAGGAAGTAATCAATTTTCAAAAAATTAACTTCTCCTGATATATACCATTTCAATTCAAACACGATTTCTATGACTGGGATTTAATCAAATAAGAGAAGAATGTCATTACGTACTCTCATTGATGACATGAGTAGATTAAACTCATTCGTGACATGAAATCATAATTTCATGAATGAATGGAGAACTTCATCTCGTATAATGTTATCCAGATTGGTTCTGAATAGGTAATAAGGCAATTTTCTTATTCCGAAACATCGGTTGTCCATCAGTGAGGATGTGAAACTTTACCTCTTTCATCTATACTATATTGTGTAGCAAACCTATGAATGTTATCTGATTCAATTTCACAAAGAATGTGAATTGAGTGTTCATATAAAAGTATTTTTCTTTCTTGTTTATATCAAAGTAGCTGTTCCGAGAGGACTTTTTCTTCCAGTTGAAAGTTACTTCTTTGCATTATCAACACTTCTTTGAAAGTTATATCTGTCCATGGTGATTTTTCAAAACAGACTGAATAAATGACAACTGATTTAACAGATGTAGCTTCAACAAGATGGACGTTATCAATTGTCAATGTTTGGAAGTTCCTGTTGCAAAACCCTATCAATGTTTTCTCCGTTTTAACCATCTCTGAATCTTTTATACAGTTAAGTATTATTTTCAATAACAAAATTCCATGATTATTCAGTGTATTTCAATATGCTACTCAACCATGAGAAGATAGAAAATCAGCTTTCATGGAAAACGTACCAGAGACGAGAACCCGCAAAAATCCTTTTTTACAATTACCGACGAAGATATTCGTTATTAAAAATTTTTTTTTTCTGTTTCAAACAAGATCTATACTCAGGTCATATCCTCAAGATCATAAAGTGAGTGGGTCTATCAACTTTTCTCTGCAACCCCAGAGACTTTATTGCGGCTCCAGTTCATCCAAACTCGACCAAATAAATTCAGATTTTCAACAAAGCCGATTATTTTGATTGGTGAATGATCTTTGCTAAATAATCATTTCCACATATTTCATCAGTAACATTAGACAACCACAAATGCATTGCTAGACTCAAGTAACCTCAAAGGACAAGCCTAAGAAAGTAAAGGTGACGGACGACATCTTTCCTTTCACGTTCAACTTTTACAAAATTCAATTTAATTCGTCAGGGTATTTTGGTTTATACAGGGTGTAACTAAATACGTGTAAAACATTTGAGGAGGTGATTCCTCATCGAAAAAAAGATAGGATCTTTCATATAAAGAAATTTCATTGGATCATCCCTTGTTAAGATACAGCCCGTTAAAAGGGGTACATAAAATTTGTATAACAATTTTTTTCACGAGCACTAAAAAAGTTACAATATTGAAATTAACCTGACGTTTTATAGTACCAAAAAGACACTTAGCCAGAAATTTATTTGGTTTACCCCATGGTTGTTCGCAGCAAAAAATTATTTTAGGAACAACTACAGAGATACATCATCATAAATGCGTAAATACAAAACCAATCTATCTAGTAGGTCACTATTAGCGATAGTGACAATTAAATTGGTATAACGCTGTCAGTTTGTGAATTTTCGAAATTGAATTAATACTAATTGTGTGTTGTTGTTCTGTTCCTAATTTGTTACTTCAATAATTCACTTGTTATTAAAATGACATACACAAATGAGGAAATGGCTGATATGAATTACGTTTATGATCTGTCGCAGGGAAATGGGTTAAAAGCTTCTTGAAGATATGCTGAAATGCATCCTCAACGGCAGCATCGTTCACATAGAATATTTGCTCGACTTCATCAACGATTACGAGAATATGGTTCATTCGACAAAAGAATGCAGGATTGTGGTCGCCGTCGAGAAGTACGAACACCACAGCTTGAGAAAGCAGTACTTAAGTTGATTGAAGAACAACCTACTACCAGTAGCAGAAAGATTGCTTTCCAGCTAAATGTTGATCATATGACGGTATTTCGAATTTTAAAGGAACAACTCTTATACCCTTACCACCTGCAACAAGTACAGGCACTGTAGTTGTGCCTGTACTCACGCTATTGTCGAAACTAACCATCAAGAAAAGTTTTCTTTTAACGTGTGGCTCGGAGTTATTGGGGATGATTTATTTGGGCCTCATTTTCTACCTCCTGGATTAAATGGTGAGGCATATGTTCAATTTTGAAGAGAATTACATCCAGTACTGCTGGAGGAAGTTCCTTTGGGCGTCAAAAGGTATATGTTTTTTATGCATGATAGGGCTCCCGCCCATTTTAGTCAAGTAGCACGTCAGCATTTTACTGAAACATATGCAAATCAGTGGATAGGTCGAGAAGGACCACATAACTGGCCCGCTCGATCCCCGGATCTCAATTCTCTCAATTTCTCTATTTGGGGCCATTTACAGCATTTTGTTTATCGTACTCCTGTTCGCAATGTAGAGGACTCAAGAAACCGCATCATCGATGCGTGCAGAGTAATCAGAGAGACTCCAGGAATATTTGAGCGAATACGTGGCTCAATGCGCCGACGTCTAGATGCATGCGTAATGTCTGAAGGTAGACATATTGAACATTTACTATGATTTCTACATGCTGTGTGTTTTGTTATTAATAAATTAGTTTTGTTTATTACCCTTCAATCGTTTAATGCAGGTACTAACTACAAAATAACAATAAATCCAATTAGGCATTTATGACGATGTATCTCTGTAGTTGTTCGTAAAATAATTTTTTGCTGCGAACTGGTTTATAATGTTTATAATGAAACAGGCTATCGGATATAAATTTTTTAATGGTAAACAAATAATAAGACAAAAAGTTACATTGGAAATAAATTTTAGGGGTTGCGTTTTCCACCCCTTACAACCATGGCGTAAACCAAATAAATTACTACTAAGTGTTTTTTGGTAGTATAAAACGTCAGGTTGATTTCAATATTGTAACTTTTTCAGTGCTTGTGAAAAAAATTGTTATACAAATTTTATGTACCCCCTTTAAGGGGCTGTATCTTAACAAGGGATTCTCCAATGAAGTTTCTTTATATGAAAGATCCTATCTTTTTTTCGATGAGGAATCACCTCCTGAAATGTTTTACACCTATTCAGTTACACCCTGTATAGAAAAGCTTTGGATCGGTGACTTTTTGAAAAGATGCTGATCAAAAGTTCATCATTTTTTCATATGAACCCAGATACAGTAACGGACTGGATCGCATTTCCAAAAAGTCGATCGTGAAAGTATGTTGAAAATCCTGAATGTGTTTGTTCACTTCAACAAATTTCAGGTAACCCTGAAGACATGATGTTTGAAATTGAAAAGTCAGGAATATATGTAATAATCTGTGAGAACTTTGACAAAAATATATCGGTCAGACTGAAGGAGGTATTAGAACTCGTATCAAAGAACACGCAGAGAAAATCCGACTTCACAGTGTCGCTCATTACACCATAGAATAAAAGAAGGCTATCTAAATTTGTTGAGATCCGTACATGACACTTGACTTTCGATTGCCCTAGAGAGTCGGGAAATAGCAAAGTGTGGCATTAGAACCATGAACACTGACAAAACTTTTATTCCAAGCGGCCTGGTATTTACCTTTATATAAATTACTCTCTAAAAATTGGCGAAAAACTTCCCACAAATTTGTACCGAACAAGGCACAGATGTGTGTCGAAAAGTAAAAGTGAATATATACCCATTTAGATAAAAGAAGTCGAGTTTCAAAGTAAGTAATTATCCTTATTCATTTCTTGAAGACGTCAACTTGGTTCGTGAAATCGTGAAACGTGTGTCGAGAAGGGTGTTGTAGTTCTGATGTTAGTAGCTGTATTTGTTTTGGATTAATTTAACCCTAGTGGTTCTAATTCTACCTTTAAATTAGTATGATCTTGGGTGAGTGGGTGTATTCAACCCAACAGTATAACCCGCGAGGATTTATTGTGGCTACAAATCCGTATACCATAAAGTATATAGATGATTCACGAACTGCTGATTTTTCTCAATGAACTGAATTGAAATGAATTGTTCGATACAAATCCTTTTTGAATTAGGTAGGAACGGAAATCATTGCGACGGGCGATGAAAATCCCATCGATTAGAGTATACATCTTTGTTGGCTTAGCATTCGAAATGGTAATTAATACGGTAGAGCGGGATCAACGGTGACCTTTGTTCAAGAGCATATTTGAATTTTAATTTAACGGGACGCCGCACGTGCCGAATGCAGGGATTAGGGCCGATCCTGCAAATTGAGATAGGATTGTTACATTTGCATCACACTGCGGCGAAAATTCGAGACTAAACTGACTTTATTGCGAACAACGGGTAGGTATTAGTGAAGGACGATTTGTTGGGATAACGCTATGATGTATATGAATGGCGGTTTTTTAATATTATACGGGAAAAACGAATTGATCATTTGAAAGATTCAGCAGTGTGGTGATGGGAGCAGGCGATCCAGAAAATATCCACACAAAGGAGTCACCCAGGGATCTAATTTGAAGTCATTGGCATAAACGGCCATGTGAATTTCTCTAATTTATTCGTCGATGATTTCAGTATATTTCTGACAGAGAACTTTTACAAAGAGATTTGTTTAATGTTTGTCCTTGGCCTGAAGAAAACAAATTTCATCTTGATAATAACAAATATTTTGTCAGTATTATTCTAGGGAAAACAATTCTACCATTCATTCCTTCCATGAATTATTACTCTTTATTGTATACGAGATTTATTGTATGAGATCCAGGAATAATAGTTGACAACGAACTGAAATTTGGTATTGTCGTGGTAAATACTGATCGGTAGAGAATGTTGTACAAGATACATATTTAACATACATTGATTACTATATGATGTCGGTGAGCGATTTTCTCTACGAATTCAAATTGAACCAAAGCGCTGCTGAAACATCCCAAACAATCAACCAGGCCTTTGGCAATGATAGTGTTAATGAACGCACTGTTTCAGCCTCGAAGATAAGCCCCAAAGTGGTCGACCTACAGTAATCCAGGACGAGCATTTGAAGACCCTGGTCAAAAAGCTCGAAAAGTTGGAGCACCATGATTTGAACGATCCTCAAAATTTGTCATGTTTCGAGGTCTGTTCTTCTTCGCTTTTGCGCAACCAAAACAATCCTTTTTTTGATCGGATCATCACGTGTGATGACAGGAGACGTTGTAGAGACCTCTTGCCAACCGACTACCATCTTTTCAAACAATTCGATAACTTTCTCACAGGTAGAACCTTAGCCAATCATGATCAGGCAAAAACGGCCTACGTCAAGATAATACTCTACTCATAGATTGGTATTGTAACTCTATCACTTCTAGTATGTTCTTGAACTATTGGTCATACCATAAGCAGTCGACGAAACTTAACTTGGTCAAGCAAATAAAGAACTACATTCTGCAGATTTCCGATCCTTCTTTTCATAACAAAAATTCGAATATACTTTTCCAATTATTCACCAATAACTCTTACCCAGATCCTCTACTAAAGAAGATCTTATTTACTACGTCAACCATTGACGTTCAAATCAACAATAACAACCAGTTGGATATAAATCCCTTACAGTCTGACAACGTCACAATTGGAGCTGATCCACCTCCAGTTCCTATAATTTTCTCTAATTTACCATATACAAGTCATATGACACCTAAGTAACGCAAAATTTTCAAAAATGTAAATGTAAAAATAGCTTTCAGAACCATATCAACCAATAATGAATTATTGTCGAAACTTAAAGATAGAACTCCTATTACCTTTCAATCTCAATCTATTCCATTCCATGTTTAAATTGTGGTAGGGAATACATTGGTCAAACGTCAAGAGTACTCAAAGACAGAATCAGTTCATATAAAAGTGATAGTAGATTACATCCTGAGAAATGTGCTCTTGATAATCATGTCTCCAAAGAAGGTCATAAAATGGACCATAACTCAACTATAATTTCATCAATTGACAGAAATACCTCTAAAAGATTGTTTTTGGAAATGTCACTTATATTACAATCAAATAATTGCCCTAATAGAAGATCAGACATTGATCACCTCAGTGAAATCTATGCCTTCCTACTAGACATTGATAAGTATTTACATTATTTCCAAACCAGTAATAATTCTGGTTTTTCATTAATATAATTCATAACATTTCACTTGTTTTCCTCAAAACTAATGAGGGTGTTATCAATTTATCAATATTAAATTGGACATATTTGATTTTCGATTTTCTCATTGAGTTACTTATATAACAGCAGATGTTTCTGATCACCGTAGCAGTACAGTTCTCCTTTGTTCCATAGTTTCATCATCGACAAACAAACACACTTTTTCAAACTGAATCACATGACAGCTGTCATTGTCAATTATTTGTTGTCTCTCTTTGTTCTTCAACCACATGGCTTTTACCAGTAATCCATAATTTCAAAACAAATAACAATTTTCAGTAAATTTTATTTGATGAATCATCTTTATGTCATGTGAGGCGTCAACCTCTTTTAATGTAGTGACTTGTTTTATTGTATTGACATGTTTCAATTGTTTAAATGTAACATTTTTTTCGATACGACCATCCTCACTAACACTAAGTTTTATATTGTACTACCATCCTACAAAGTTTGGAAAATGGCAGGCTAAATATTCATATGTAAAAAATACCGTGTCTCAAGTAGGAAAGGAAATCCTGCTTGAGATAACAATTGTATAGCGGAACACGTGTCGTGGTTTTGTAAACCTCTCACAGTAAAAATCAAAATACATTTCATCAGTAAGTCCTGTATATGTAATTGAGTTTTTCCGTGAATATTACAGGACAAGTATTCTAAACCATAATTATCGTAAAGTACCTTCCTTTTTATTCATGTTGGTTGAACTGACAAGCAGCTCCCTTCTGATGTGTGAATAGAGCAAACACACGAAATTTACATACATACGACTTTCGAAAGTGGAAAATAAATGTCGGACAACTGCGACACATATCAAATATCCTATCCTAGGGTTAACAACAACTCTGATTCATTGGAAACATCTGTTGCAAGCGGCACTATTGATTTAATATACGTAATAACTTTATTTGCACAAATAAAACTGTCCAACATGAATGATTCATATATTTTTGCGTTCAGTATACTTGGAAGGAATGCAAATTCATGTCTAAAGAGAGATAAGGTTATAGTAGAGAGTAGGTTATAGTAGGAGCTCAAGAAATGTGAGTGCGGTGGAATATTTTTCATCTTATGACTTCGGTAAACAAATTAGATCAACCACTTCAAGTTTCACTGAGACAAAATATGTTTCGCCTTATTTTATTCGATATTGCTTTTTGAGATCAACTGTGCTATAATATTCGGATATGTAATATTTGTTTTCATAGGTGTACCGCAGATGTATGTTAGATATCATTCAATAGTTGTCACTTATGGCCCAGTTGAGTTAGGATCTGACAACGCAAAAATTGTTATCGGCAATTTTTTTTCGGAATTCTTTAGGGAGAGGGCACTGGCAGTCTAAATTTCCGGGGTACTAGACCCGTTACGTCATCCGCCATATTGAATTTAAGGGTTGATTTTTTTTATTGAATTACTCATTTATTTTCAATTTCATATGGAAGATAGTGTTTAAACTTCCTTATGAGACCATGTTCTGATCAACATGAAAACTCGCACAGTGACTTGTGGCGCCCTCTATTGTCACACTGTTCGAAACTGCGCATGCGCTAATTTGATTTCCGTTTCCGCTTATTTATTGTCATTCTTCGTGAAAGAAGTGTTTGTGAACATACATTGCTTTAATTATTACAATGTATTCCTCTGAAAGTGATAATGATCCAGAATGGAAGCCAGCGGAAGTGACAAGAGCCGTTTTTTACACGCTTTATATTAGCTTCACCGGTATGTATGTATGTTTGTAACTCTCTGGGATCTGTATTTGACAGAATTACCGACATTACTGCTTGGTCTATTCGCGGGCAGATGACGATGTACGTAATCTCCTTGATATATCGACATAATTGCTTGATCTATTCGCGGGCAGATGGCGCTGTACGAATATAGCAATAGTCATTTTTCTAAACAATATATGGCTGATTGATCCCAAAGTTTAGATAAAACAAATATAGTTTGAAAAGTCTAAAAAACATGCTTTTATAGCATGCGAAACTAAAAAATGAAAAATAAATATAGGTTGAAGAACTAAAAAAACACGCTTTCAAAGAACAGCAAACTGAAAAGTTGAAAATATTGTTTTCAATAAGCTTTGAACAATAACCAACGAAAAATAGTACCTAGTATTATCGTGGGCGCCTTGTTCCATATTTTTTGTATATCAAGCGTCCGTCGCTTTTTTCACAATAATACTAGTATTTTTCGTTCGTTATTGTTTCAAGCTCATTTAAAAAATATATTTAACTTTTTAGTTCGATGTTCTTTAAAAGCGTGTTTTTTAGTTTTTTAAACTATATTTATTTGTGTATCAGTTCGTGCTGAGCAGGTAAATTGGTATCAGATTGAACTTATTGTCATGGCACGAGAAAATGCTATTACTTGGGCAATGAGTAGAAATCTACTCCATGGTTCATATAAATGCAGGAACCAGCGCGTTTTTATGAATTTTTTCATTAATAGAAAATTAATAGACAATTTTTTTTCGACTCATCATCCTCTATTATATCTACTGTGATGATTTGATCTTGTTTCGACCATGTTCTCAAGGGACTCTTATCAAAATAGTTATCAGTGTAATGATGGTTTCATTGGTTATTTCGACACACATGACTAGAAATAGACAAATTTGATAGGATCATTTTTTTGGCAAAAAATTTTCACAATAGTTGTTTGAAATTGACTTTCCAACATCTTTGGCTCCTACCAAATTTTCCTAGGATCAATATTTTTACATTTATACCTGAAAACAGAGGGTGAATTTTTTTATTGGACTACTTGTTTTGTATTTCTTTATTTTTAATTTTTGTTCAATTGTTTTATTTTTACTTGTATTTTATTTCACTATCATTTCATTTCAGGTTTTTTTTGTTTAATATAATTGTTATTTACAGCTATTTATTTTTCAATTCTTTTTTTTTAGTTGTTTCAGGGATTTCAAATCATTTTATATATAAGACAATGGAAGTTCGAACTAGTGAAATTCAACTACTTGTTTACTTTCAATTTTACGAGAAAAATTATGAAAAACGTAGTTGTATAAAATTGAATTTTCTGCAAATTTGGTCACGATCAATTTTTTTGTAGGATCGTTACTTCACGATTTATCGCGTTTATTATTAAATTTTTCGTATTATATTTTTTTTTGTTCATGCATTGATTGTCTTCGGAAATTTGATGAAAATTTGATGTGTTGATAATGTAATTCGCTACAATTATGATGTCGATTATTTTTAAGGTTCATATTTTTGGGACGCATGCTCACGGCAAAGGAAAAAAGAATTGTAAATAATCAGTTTCTCGAACAGTATAACTTTCGAAATTGTTTTTCAGTGCACATTTGAAAGTCTTTCGAAATTTAAATTATGTCTGTTTAGAACGTTTAGCCGATGGTGCGGCCAAGTTTTCAACGTTTGTATACATCCGAAATCTCAGGAGGGTCGGAAGTGACTTGTTCTGAGCGGTTTTCGTCACTATAAATAAAAAAAATTAATTGACACCAACATTGTACGAAAATCAATTTTATACAACTTTGATCATAACAATATTTCTCGTAAAATGGAACATAAACGTGATATACAATGATAAGATTTCACCCCCTTTTTTTCTCGGATATAAATCGAAAACATCGATTGTAGGAAATTTCATTTTGTACAACTTTGTTCATTACAATTTTTCTCGTAAAAATGAAAATGAATGAGTTATTCAATGAACCAAAATCAACGCTCAACCCCGGGAACTTAAATTGAAACTGCCTGTGACCCCTTTCCAATTCTAATTCGACTGGGCTATTAGAGAGGTTTGAGGGAGGAGAAATGACATTTTCAATGGTGTCATTTCATGAACTCATTCTTTTCAGGAATTGAAATAGTTGTGAAACAAGTTAGAACGAAACACAAAAT
Organism: Leptinotarsa decemlineata; assembly: GCF_025532065.1. Taxonomy (NCBI): domain Eukaryota; kingdom Metazoa; phylum Arthropoda; class Insecta; order Coleoptera; family Chrysomelidae; genus Leptinotarsa; species Leptinotarsa decemlineata. The sequence goes on from NW_027412529.1 coordinate 9,123,197, forward strand.
CTTTAAAGCTCACATTTTATCTTGAATATAAATGGAATATGTTTAAAAGAAGATGAAAATCACTTTAACACTTTTTTGAGAGAACCCAAAAGATTATTCCTTCATTAACATTCAGTTTCGTTTTGTGAAAGGAAAACTAATTTTTAAATTTCATGAACAGCTTCGAAATATTTATGTGAAGAGATTCGATAATAAATCACCATCATCAATCAGAGATCTGTCTTGTGATACCAAAGTTGTTTATATATTCATGACATACAATGATGACGTTAATTTCCCTTCGTTAACTTTATAATATTTATCAAACATTCGTTTACAAAATAAAAAATGAACGGACATTTTTCGATAAAATTACAAAGAAGGAAAGTAAGTATCAACCTGTATACAGGATTTTCTCAAATTTTGTTGTATGTATCAAATTTTACATTCATAAAAATTACTGAAGAAAATTACAGGGAGAAAATTACGAATTGAGAACAGAAGAATACGCTTTTTTATTTCAGGTTTCGGCTTTTCCTTTGGAACATGAAAACGAAAAACTATCACAAAGGAAGAACATCTCAACATACTTTATACAAGTTCTGTTAAAAAGTAAAGTGAATTTTTATTTTAAAAATATTCGTTCATTTTGTACCCTTCAAAGAAGTCCCCCTCAGATACAAAATACTTTTGCCAGCGATTCTTCAAATTCTCGAAGCACTCCTTTCATGGGTTGAGAACAGGAGAGAATCGCAGGGTGTCAAATCTAGTGATTACGGTGGCTTAGGTGTTATTTCTGCTCAAAAAATTACGAACAAGCAATGATGAGTGAGCAGGTGCATTATCGTGGTGTTTTTCCATGATACCGAATGTTTTTTTTGTATTGCGGGTTTGAAGGCCGATTTTTGAAATTTCTTCCTGACGTTTCGCTGGCGCGAGTGGCTATCTTCTTCAGAGATTCATATATCTTGAGTTCATCTCCGATGACTGGGGTTTTCGACTGCGTGAAGCATATTATGTTGATTCAGGTAGTTTGGTGTGCTAATTTCTGTACTTGGATTAGGTAAATTGCCAATTAAATTTGTTGACCCTCTCTTACCTGCCGTCATGATGTTTTTTATTCTTGGACTTATTAGAATGGGATTCTATATTCTGTTGAAAGGATCCGTGTGTTTGTGGATCTCTATTGTCTCCCGTACCACTCGGCTATGATGTCGCTGGTTGGGGGCAATGAGTTTCATGTTTTCAAACAGAATTCTGTGGTTTCCTTCACTGTATAGTCTGCAGTTTCTTTCATGCGCCTTCAGTCTTGTTCCCATGCATCTTCTGGTGGTTCCGATGTATTCCTACCCCTGCTGTTGATAGTGGGTATCTTTTATCGTCAGCCGACCTAAGGCTTTGTTGTACCTTTCTGGTGGGTTTGAAAACCCTTTCGATGTTGTTTTCCCCCAAAAGTTTTTCAATTCTGTTGATTGACATCACATAATACATACATAACACACATAAATAAAATAAACAACATATAAAAAACAAAACAGTCAAAAGATGCACAAACTCAAAAGATAACATACTGCACACAAACACAATACGAACGAAAAAACTCACACAAACCAGACAACATACAACATAATACAAAGAAAAACATAGACAACATATAAAAATATAGTACGCGCCAACTAACATGAGATTTTGATGCGTATTTAAAACCAAATTGGTCGCACAAACTGATATCAATAGTACAGTGGCGAAATATGAATTAAGTGGGTGGAGTATTTTTTTACTGAACGATTTTACGTTTCTGCGCTGACTCATCTTAGTTGGCGCGTAGTGTACAAAACATACAAATAATTCAAAAAAACCAAAGAATGCAAATGTGCCAATAAAAAAAGAAAATTTCATCAGTTCGGACTTCCATTGTCTAATATAATGTAAATTGATTTGAAATCCCTGAAAAAAAAATTTAAAAAATTACCAAACAAACAAACAAAAAATGAAAACTAAAAATTAAATTCCAAACCAAGTTACGTCACGACGTTTCGATTGTATCCACAATCGTCTTCGGGTGATAACTGGACTTATTCCTCGAGATATGACTATTTATAGGTCATTCGAGTGCTTTCACCTATCCCCTCTTCCCTCTTTCCACTTCATTGGTTTTAGCGGGAGATGACCGTTTGGCGGGAGTTGGTCGTTTTTCGCTTGATTATAGGTTTCCATATGTTACGTATCTCTACGCTAGCTTGACTAATGCGTTGTTGCACAACATATACGCGGCTTCTTTGAATTTTCTTCTAAACCAGTGTTCCTCTTTGTGGATGATTTCAGCTTGAGCTCACTTGATGTTATGCTGTCCAAACATGCTCTGCTATTCCAGATTTGCTGGTTTCTCCTCGATGTGTGTTTTTCTCGTGCTAAGCAATGCGAACTTTCAATGGTCTCTCAGTTTCTCCGATGTATGATTCTCCTCACTCGCAAGGTATCCGGTAAATGCAATTCTTGGAATCGAAGTCCGCGTCCGCGGAAACCTCTAATCAAGCAAAAAACGACTACTCCCGCCAAATGGTCATCTTCCGCTAAAATCAATGAAGTGGAAAGAGTGAAGAGGGGATAGGTGAAAGCACTCGAATGTCCTATAAATAGTCAGATCTCGTAGACGATTGTGGATACTTCACTCTACACCAGCGACCTGCCTAGGTCCGAGCGAGTGAAGATATCCCTGTACGCCGATGACACGGCTCTTCTCTCTTCCATTGGTCGAGAGCTCGGCGTCGTCTACATGCAACGTGCATTGGACGACCTCGAGCGCTGGTACCTCGATTGGAAGATCCGAGTAAACCCAGAAAAGACTCAGGCGATAACCATGGGAAGATTACTATCTTCTCCGGCCAGAAAAGTGAGAATCTCTGGAAGGGAGATTGACTGGCAAGCGCGGGTAAAGTACCTCGGCCTTCTAATAGACCGTAGGCTCACTTGGAATCCGCACATCATGTGCGTTAAGTCTAAGATCGGATAGCCAGTCTGTACCCTCTGATCAACAGAAAATCAAAAATGAGCAGGAAGAACAAAATCATGATCTATAACACGATGTTCAAGCCTGTCATCATGTATGCTTCAGGCGTCTGGGGACAAGCGGCTCCGTCCAACATTTCCATTTTGGAAAGGTTGCAAAATAAGCTAATTAGGATGATTGTGAATGCTCCTTGGTTCGTGCGGAATGAAGCCATCCGCAGAGATTTGCAGCTGCCTTCCATTCGGCAGTCCATCCAGTCGAGGAATGAGAGAGTTTTTGAAAGAACGGAAACTCATGAAAACCCGTTAGTTAGGGAAGCCACAGATTATGCTGTAGACGACCCCTCCCGAAATAGAAGGCTCCGACACTCTGTCGAATGAGGCCCTCCTGTCCCCCGTTAACGGATGAATAACTTTCTCATCTATCCCACCCCAGCCAGGTAGGGGTATCCCGTGAAGGGCGGCACTTCATGCCGTCATACAATCAGTCTTGAACCCATTGGTCCTCCTTGAGACTAATAATCAGCCAAAAGGGTAGGAGAGCTGGACTCCAAACTCCAAACCTGAAGGAAACGAGGATGACCTTCTGAGATTGTGGATACTAACAATCGAAACGTCGTGACGTAACTTACTCACACTCAGCACATAGCATACAGCACAGTTCACATAACAGATATCACACAACATAGCACACAACACACATAAAACACACAGCAAAGCAATATGAGATGAAGTATTACTTTATAAAACCAAGACATACAGAAAATTTACCACTGAAATTTATCATTCCCATTGAGGAGCTGAAAGCAGCGCAATTTTCGAGTGTAAAAAGTTAAAAAAATAACTAAATAAAATGTTTACGATTCAACATATGTGACAGCGAGACATTGGAAATAGAAACGAATGAACTTTTTTCTTGGGGCCAGACACCAAATGTCGAGCCGAGTATTTCGAACATTAAAAACATTCCGTCACTCGTCGGTTAGAAAGAATGGGACATCAAATCATATTTAGTTTATATAATGGTGGGTGGAACATGAAGAAATTATTAAGGGGAGGTCAAATGGTAAGTAAAGCACAGATGTGGAAAACAAATGTTTCTAAAAATATTTCAAGAGTTTGTTTTCGATTTATTTTTTGTATGAATAACCAAGCTGACAAACATTTCTAACTTTTTCAAATTTTAGATTTTTACATTTTTTTTTACATACATATATTTTAGAAAACGAGACTACCATGTTTTTCCAAAGTATCTGGCTGGCAGTTTTGTAGAAAGCACAGTTTCATTAGTTAGTAATTCCGTTATTATGATTGTTTTGAAAGTTTTTTCCGTTTTAATGTTATGTGTAGTTCAATATATCAATAAATAATGTGTATTCTACTGATCGCAATTTGGCAATGATAGTTTTAATTAACACACAGTTTGACGTTGGTGTGCGAAATTTCGTTTCGGAGATTATAGCCTCGAAGATAAACCCTGGAGTGGTCAACCTACAGTAATCCAAGGCTCGGATTTGAGGAGCTTGGTGGAGACTGACCTTTCACAAATGGTGAGTGGGATGGCGGAACTGGACGTCAGCTCCCATGCGATTTTTGATGGTTTATAACGTATAGGAAAATTCAAAAAGCTTGAAAATGGGTGCCCCACAATTTGAAACATCAACAGAAATTGTCACGTTTCGAGGTCTGTTCTTCTTTACTTTTGCGTAACGAATACGACCCTTTTCTGGATTTTTGTAATGAAATGTGGATCCTCTTCAGCAACATGAACTATTGAGAACAGTAGTTGGACACCTTATGTACTTTCCAAAGGCGAAACTCACCAAAAAAGAGCTTGATTACTTTATGATGGTTACCAACTGATGTGATTCACTACAACTTTTTGCAACTGTGCTTAACCATTCACAGCAGAGTCCTATTGTGAGAAAATCAACGACATTCACCGAAAATTGCGTCACTTGTTTGATTGATGACCTATTCATTTCGTATAAACTCATATGTAGGATAAAGAAAATAAATGCTCAAGTCGAGCTCTCTGTCGATTCCATAGATGCCGTCTTCGTAAGAAGATATGCTATTGTCATCACTTAATAGTAATAATGAGAAGTAATCTTGAAAGATCATTGCGTCTCAATAGGCCTATTTGGAGAACCGTAAGGATTCTTTCACACGGGGAGCTTCACGTCTCTCACTCCTATACGGGAGCATTTATCACTCCTACCTACCGCCCATTCACACCTGGAGCCTTTTTGGTTCCTAGCTCCTTGAGGTCAGTCGTAGAATGGATCACACGCGAGCTGTTGCCATATTCCTTCTTTACCGTCGATACAAACCTTGACGACAGGAACATCAACTATCAAGAATAGAGGGGATAAAGTTGCAAGATCTACGTTGACCACCTTGCAGACTTCCGTCCAACTTTTTACGACCTCATTTCGATCCTTATAAATGTCGAGACTTTTATCCCAAAGAGCGGGTCAGTTGGAGACAGCACTAATTAACAGCTCCACATCGTAATCTGCCATGATAAATAGTGTGAAGCGTGAACAAGGGAGAGCTGTTTTCACTCCTCGTGTGGAAGCCTCCACTCATCCTTTTGCATTTATGAAGAGGAGACGCGGCTCCCCGGCTCGAAGTGCAGGAGACGTGAGCGCTCTCGTCTTCAGGGTCGTGGCGGCTCCCGCTCTTCGTCTGAAAGTTCCATTGGACTCGTTGCATTTTGACTCTAAGAGCCTTCCTCTCTCTCAGGAGCGAGAGACGTGTAGCTTCCTGTGTGAGAGAACGCTAAAGGGAGGAGAAAAGACGGATGGAATAATCAAGCTTCACCACATTACCCCGAAGTCTGCAAAATGGGCCAGAAAGGGACCCTTTCCGGCCCATTTTGTTGAACATAGATATATTTATTCAACAACTTTACACTTGCATGTTTGTTGCAAGTCAGTTACAATGTACAGAGAAAGAGAAAAAAAAACTTGTCACAAGTTAAAAATATTAAATCATAAATTGTGAATAAAATGAAAGATAATTTTGAACATTACAATAATCAATCTAAAATTTTTGAAAGTGTCAAAAAACACATATTATGTATAAATGTGAGCTTCACATATCAGATGAAATAAAATCAAATTGAAGTACTTAAATAATCCTGAGTACTATAAAAACAGTTTTCCAGGAGAATAGTTCTGACTCTGTTTTTGAAGGAGCTTTGTTTGAGCACTTTGAACGAATTAGGAAGATGATTGTAGATATTGATATTCAATGAATTTTCAATAGATCTTGTGAGTTTCTATCGAGGCTGTATGAATAGATCTGCATTTCTTGTAGCATGATGATGAATATCCTGATGCTGCGAATAGATTGATTTATTTTTCTGGATTTCAAGTAATTGACTATATATGAATACCGATGGTAGTGGTAGTATACCCATTTTTTTGGAAAAGAGCTTACAGTGATCTCTATAATTGGCATTCATCAATATTCTGACTGCTTTTTTCTAAAGTCTGAGGATTCTAATGGAGTGAGAGGAATTACAAAACTATGCCATAATTCATATGTGAGAGGAACAAAGCAAAATATGAACTTCTCAGGGCGTCAAGAGACAATACTCTATTTAGCTGTCGAAAAGCAAATATACTCTTACTCAGCTTCTTACTCAGTTCATCAATGTGTGCATACCATGATAAATTTCGGTTAAGAGTGAGTCCTAGTAGTTTGGTAGTATCATCGCTATTTTCAGTGGTTTCAGTATTTGAGGTCGTAAACAAGATCTTCTGGGTCTTGGTTTCGTTTAATTTCAACTGATTTGTTGATCATATGGGTTCACTACAGTACCATAAAACACATCAAAATTTTAAAAGAAACAACAAACATATTTGATTACAATGATGTGCAGTGACCTTTGGTCAAAATCACTTCTCAAGTGGACTGACACCCTACATGCATAATTCATATTTCATAACTTTCTTCCAACATCCTCTGTTCGAATACAAAGCGCCAACCAACACAGTGCACTGAAAATATTAATATTTGAATACTCAGTTTGTTACGGAATGAAACTTTTAGGGCGAAAACTCTTGGTTTGTTTCCTTTTTGTGCTAGAACACAAGTACAGCTAGCTGTACGGTTATTCCGTTTCAGAAACTATAACTTTCGAAACAAATTCAAGCCGATTTCCCTTGATTCATTCCCTTGCCTGCATAATTTCCTCTAATCCCTTACCGTCCTTTGTGGCCATTTCGGATCTTTTATTCAGACACCACCAATCAGTCTGGCAGTATATTTCGTTCTGTTTACCTCAACTATTTAATTTGTGAAATGATCCTTAACTCCCTTGGGGTGTACCATTTAATTGCATCAAGACACGATCCTGTTACCAGTTGCAGGACCGGATTGCGCCAGCTGGAATTTTTCTACCGTGGGTGACGGAAAGTTTTATCGAAAGAGATACCAAAATGCCTCCGAATTTTATTTATGGATTTTAATTTCTTTTTTAATTTGGATATAACAAAGTTCACGAACCAGAAATCAGAAAACATGCGAAGATAATTTGGTCGCGATAAAAATTGTCCGCCTACCATTGTAGATGAAATATATGTGTTTTTTAAACTTCTGTACATAGCTGGGATAAAAAAAGCACATCATTTGAATAGGTACTTCTGAAATGTGGATTACATAATGGTTCTGCACCAGAATATTTCGGTGCTATTTTGTCAGAAAGAAGATTTCATGCACTACTGAGAGCCAACGAAAGAAAAACAACGTCAAGTGCGACAACCTAGCTTCGATTCTTCGTATTTTTGAAACGTTTGTGTATACTGTCAGCGAATATGTTACTATTGAGGAGATACTGTAGGCATTTAGAGGAAAATGTCGCTTAAGACAGTATATACCTAATAAGCCAGCAAAGTATGTGATAAAAATATACAATTTAGTGGACGGACAAACATTTTACATCTTTCATTAAGTGCTTCCTATCTTTGAATTAAAATAAAACGAAGTGTGTACGGGATATCATCGACATTTTTTATTCGGTTGTAAGACCAATTGATGCCATTATGTGTGTGATATAACATCATTCAAATGTCCGCCACGTCTTCTCTCGGTGGCCATGCCCTCAAATTGCTTGTGCAGAATATCCAATGTGGCATGTGCTGTCTGGCCATGTGCTGTTCTGTTGAAACCACATGTCGTAGGCATCTATCGATCTATAGTGCTCGCCGTTGACAGTGATGACCTGGCCAACGTCGTGTTCAAAGAAATATGGATCGATGACGCCGCCAGCCCGAAATCCACTCCAAACAGTGAATTTTTCGGGGTGCATAGAACGCTCTTGGATCTGATGTGGATTGGTATCGTCCCAAATTCTACAATTCTGTTTGTTCACGTACCCAGTTATCCAGAAATTGACCTCATCGCTGAAAATAATTTTTCGATGAAAATCAGAATCATTTGCCAATTGTTCCAGAGCCTATTCAGCGAACACACGTCGTTAAATATGACCGTTCACCTTCAGTTCCTGGGAGAGTAAAGTTTTGTATGGGTGCAGGCCCAAGTTACGACGCAAAATTCGTCAAGTTGTGGTCTGCGAAAAGCCGAGTTCTTGTGAGCGACGCGAAATCGACTGCCTCGGATTCTTCTGCACACTCTCACAGACAGTGGCGACGTTTCTGCAGCCTTTTAATCGACGTACGGGTGTTGGTACATCGTTTACTGAAGCAATGGAATCGAATTTATTCACCACATTGCGAATAGTCCTCTAGGTAGGACCATTATGACGACTGTAAAATGGTGAAGCGCGCTGTACATTGCCTGACGAACAGAACACCCATTTTGATGAAACAATTTTGTTATTTGCACGTGTTGTTGGATGTTATATCTGTCTATGGTGATTTGGCAAAACAGACTGAATAAATGACAACTTATTTGACACATGTAGCTTCATCAAAATGGCCGTTATCAATTGTCAAAGTTCGGAAATATATGCAGCACACTCATCACACATCATTCAATTTGGATCTTCACTGGCAGCAGGAGGTTGCATGTCTTAATGAGGATCTAAAAGTGATTTCGGATTGGGGTGAAAGTAGTCAGGTTCAGTTCAATGCCACAAAAACCCAGGCATCGGTTTTCTACAAAAAGATAAATGTCTCCAAACCGGATATAATGTCAGGTCAGACAATTCCTCTTTCTGCTTCGATAAGTATATTGGGGGTTAAAGTAGACACCAATATGTCTTGGTACAATCATGTAGCTGGAATTGCAAAAGTCGCTTCTCAAAAGCTTGGAACACAGTTCCGAACCAGAACACTGTAGACCCCTCAACAACTTTTGATGCTTTATAAATCTCAGATCAGACCTTCTTTGGAGCATTGTACTCATGTATGGAGCTCCGCCCCCAAATATACCCTGAAGCTGCTGAATTCCATCCAGAAAAGAGCCATCCGCCTGATTGGAGACGAGAACATCACTTGCAACCTTGATAGTTGGATTTATCTGTCTTCTATAGATACTTTCATGGGAAGTGTTCAAGTGACTTGGCACATTTGATTCCACCAAGAGCGGTACTTATCAGAAATACACGACGGACTACTCATCGTTATGAGGTTCAACTCAGTACACCTCGAACTTCACTGTGAAATAACTCTTTCATTTGAGAACTGTATTTATGTGAAATAAACTGCCTGAGAACGTTTTTTCAAATGGATTTAATCTCCAGCGATTCAAATCCTTTGGGTGGATCGCTACTTTCGCACAGACACCGCTCTTAGAGCGCTTTAAGGATTTTCCTGTAGTACCTATGTTTTGTTTTTGAAAAAATGGTATCATAATAAACAACTCGACGACCCACGTCACTTACCAAATGTCTAATATCATTTTCAGATAAATCCAGAAGAAATGTGTCAAGGGATATTTTTTTCACTTCCGTTGCACTTACTCATGATTTGTTATTGAATCATAAATTGAGTATGGTTGGTACCATAAAATAAAATTAGCCGAGGCTTTCGCTTAGATTCATTGAAGTGAAGGATATACCTCTACAAAGAAGTATGATTTTCTATGGGGAAAGGAAGATGGCAATAATTATATACTTTCTTATAAAAAAGTTATCATGCTATCAACTCTGCAGGACGAAGATGCAATAGATTCATCTAGTAGGTAGTGGAGATAAACCTGAAATGTTAACGTTGTGGAGTGGATTTTGTTGATGGCATGAAATGTGAGTATTCTGTAACAAGAGTTTCCAAGCGTTGGCCATTTTCAGTATTTTGTTCGTTACTCAGTGTTTCATAAATGCTCAAATAATCCATAGCAGTAACTTGAAGAAAAAGACAATGAAGAGAGCTTTTATGACGGAATCAACAAAAGTCTAGCGTTACCTCAACTAACAAAACGTTTTGATTTTCGATCGCTATCTCTTCCTCTTCTCTAAAAATAGTCAACTTTTTAGGAAAACCAGCTTCAATACTAATTTCAGATAATCAGCAAGGAAATGTAAGTTGTCAATTTTGTCCCATGAGGAAAAATCGATTTACACAACGTTAGTGTGGAACTTGTTCATCACCTATTTGTAAAAAGCATACACAGTGTGAGAAAATGTTTATTCCCATGCCAATAAACGTTAAAAGCCATGATTTGTGTTTAAAGGAAATAATCACAGAATAATCTCCAAAAATCTACATGTTTTAGTGTTATTTTAGTTTGTGCAAGCAACTGTCAAGGATTATTTTCTGTGGAGTTCATATATTCATATATATTTCATATTTTTCTGTTAGCGTTAAAACCGGAAGACAAAAAACTAATTATTTATTCATAGTTGCCATGCAGTGAAGGTTGCAGTGCCGATCCCATAGATGCCAACTTTGTAAAAGGAGGTGCGGTTCACACTGATGAGACTTTGGCAGGTCGAAACAATGTTGTATGGTGTTCGATCACGAATGTTCTGTCTTTGAGTTCTGTCTGGTTGAGCGATAGTTGCTTGTATAAAATAGTAATGTACAAAAGCTATTGTCCTAGAAGACATGATATTCTTCTTGTAGGTATACAACATATGAAACTATGATTTTAATGAAATCGAGACATGAAGGAGGATGACCATTCATTCAGATTTCTTAACAAAGAACGGACTGATGAAGAAATAACAGAGTACCACAAAGCCCTCTTTAAATTCACTTCAAATAAAATATGATATAGCCACATTAGTTCTCACCCAACGATATCTCTGCAACTGAAATGAAAAATAAATTATTGATTTAAATTAATCAGTTAAATTATTTTTTTCAAAATCAGTTTTATTTTTCCAATTCGTTGGACGTTTAAAATTCTTTTGAGTTGTTTTTAGGGGGTTTTATAACGAAAAGTAATGATAGTAGTCTTTATTGGCCTATTATTCATCTTCAACAATCTGTTAAATAATTAGTAATGGCGAACTTTAAACTTTTCAGAATGTAGAAGGTGAATAGTAACATAAAAGGTCAAACATTGGTTTTCGTTGGGAAATGAGAAGACTTCACGTACTTGTATAGATCTTACAATAAGTTTTTGTAAGAAAATGAACTGCAATCGATACCTTGTTCAAGTCAATTCCGGATCTGTATCATAATCGCATTTCAAGCTCGATTTTCTTTAGTTTTCGTCGGTTGGATTACGGTTCACGTGTTACACATCTGTCTATGGGGTGCTTGCCCACTTTGCTGCGTATGGTGCGTGCTAAGTTGCGTGAGTAGAATGACACACGAGGACAAAACAATCACTGTTTCGTAGTGAATACAGAGTGAGCAATATGAACCAAGTAAAATATTTGAGCACTGTTTAATGGTTATTTATGGTTAACCAATGGCAGTCCAGATGAACTTTATTGTACGTTCTTTTCAAAGTAGTTGTTTCGGAAGGGTTTCGTCTTCCAGTTTGAATCTGAAAGTAATTTATCGGCATGATTTTTGAATTTTGCTTTAATTCATTCTTTCTTCGGATGTTATCGATATTTTTTTTTAAGTTGGTAAAAGTTTTTTTTTATTAAAAAACTATTTTCCACCCAATTTAGACAAGATTTCTATGGCTGGAACTAAATCAAATAAGCACACGAATGTAGTTACTTACGTACTGTCATGATAACATGAGTAGATTCGTCTCATCCGTGACATATAAAGTCGTAGTGTTATGAATGAAATGAGTGCTCCATGTTGTAGTATTATCCACAGATGTGCTGATGAGATAATAATACAAGTGTCTTATTCCGAATCTTTGAAGTACGCCATTGAATATAAATGAAATTCTACATTGTAACTTATACAGGGTGTTTCAAGTTCGATCCTTACCATTGGGATCTCGAAAACTATGAGAGATACGAAAATGGTTAAATTGGGGTAAAGTTGCGCATTTACCTGACTAACAATATGCCGTTGAGAGAGTTTTGAAATTCCGAGTATATTCGGTTTTTATTTCTGGAAGGATTCGAAAATAAATTGCACCTCCACATTGGCTCTTTTTTTCCTGCTACATAATGGTAATTTCAGATTTGCTATCCGACGTTTCGTCTTCCTGCCACCATCATGAACTTTTTTTTATAGGTACTACAGATTTTACCTTTTCAATGATGAATCATAAGTTATCATTCTTTATCGAAAAATTGGCGATAAAAAAATTAATTTTCATCATAATAGGCTTTGACTTTGATGTTTCTAAATTTGACTTTCAATTTGTTACACCCAATAAAATTTTTTTATTGTACAAGTCATTGAATTTTTGGCAAAAAATTGCTTTCACGAATGAAGAAAAAAGAGATATGAAACAAATTTATTACAAATACGATAGAAATAGTGTTAGGATATCGGAAATGTATTTAAACTTGTATCCCGAAGGACGACAACCACATTAAACTATGTTCAAGTTATTGGATCAAAATCTCACCGAGTTTGGTTCATTTGAAAAGTCGAGAAAAAAATACGGAATAAGAATCAACAATCAAAATTTGATAAATGAGGTGTGTATGAGGTTAATCAGACATTGTGTCCTTTTCAATGAAAATAGAACTTTGAACAAATGACAATAATTAACTAAAATGTAAAGACAAAAGATTTAAAAAAAATTCTCATCATAACAGGCTTTGACTTTGATGTTTCTAAATTTGACTGTCACATTCGATAATCACATCGAACTATGTTCAAGTTATTGGATCAAAATCTCACCGAGTTTGGTTAATTTGAAAAGCCGAGGAAAAAATACGGAGATAGACTGGACCAGGAAACTGAAGAAAATTTGATAAATGAGGTTGAGGTAAGTTAGACATTGTGTCCTTTCAAATAAAAATTAACAATTTGCAGCTAAACATAAACCCGGGGAAATCTATACGTCAAATTTCCCCCGAAATGAGTATTTGTCACACAAGTGCTTGGAGACATCTCAAAAAAGCGGTTTAACATGTTAAACAATACACATATCTCAAAATTTGCTTCCAGGTGATGCCAAAAGGCTAATCAGAAGACCTGAGTTCCGAGAAATTTGACCTCAAGATCGATTTAGTATCAACATGTGGGCAGGAATTCACAAAGACAGAATTTTGGATCCTCATTTATTTGACAGAATTCTGAATGGAGAACCCTATCACCCGTTTACAATGTCGATATTCGAAAGACTATTTGGATGATCTACCTTTGGCTAATTGTAACAACATCTGGTTTCAACATGATGGTGCTCCACCGCACATTACCATACGAATATCTAATTACCTGTCTGAAAGGTTTGGTGATAAGTGGATAGGGAATAAAGGGCCGGTGAGGTAGCCAGCAAAGTCTCCATACTTAAGTAATATGGATACATTCTTATGGGGTACATTGAAAACATAGAGTTCATGGTTAGAGGGAATATCAAAACATTGAGGACCTTCAACACAACATTGTTAGAGAGTTCGAAAGATAGAGGAGGAGGGAAATTAATCGTTTAGTGAATAATATTCGAAAAAGGGAACAGTTATGTTATCATTAAAAATGCCATCATTCTGAGCATTTGCTGTGATTTAATATTGTCTTTACATTTTAGTTAATTGTTGTTATTTGTTCAAAGTTCTATTTTCATTGAAAAGAACACAATGTCTAATTTGCCTCACACACACTTCATTTATCAACTTTTGACTCCGTATTTTTTCTTCGGCTTTTCAAATGAACCAAACTCGGTGAGATTTTGATCCAATAACTTGAACATAGTTCGATGTGGTTGTCGTCTTTCGGGATATAAGTTTAAATACATTCCCGATGCCTTAACTCTGTTTCTGTCGTATTTGTAGTAAATTTGTATCATATCTCTTTTTTCTTCATTCGTGAAAGCCATTTTTCGGCAAAAATTCAATAACTTGTACAATAACAAAATGTTATTGAGTTTAACAAATTGCAGCTCAAATTTAAAAACATCAAAGTCAAAGCCTATTATAATATCTCCAAAAGGAAGACGAAACGTCGCGTCGTATAGCAAATCTGAAAACACCATTATGTAGCAGGGAAAAAATGGCAATGTGAAGTACAATTCATTTTCGAATCCTTCGAAAAATAGAGCCATAAAAAAATAAAAACCATTTTCCGAAATTTCTGTTTTTTCCGAATATCTCCGGATATACTGGGGATTTCAGAACTTTCTCAACGGCATATTGTTAGTCAGGTAACTGCGCAACTTTGCCCCAATTCATTCGTATCTCTCATACTTTCCGAGATCCTAATAATCAGGACCAAATTTGAAACACTCTGTATGTCCAGTTTCGACAGAAACCTCGGTTTACTGATCCAATATTTCAGAAAAAAAATGCATGGCATGAGCCAACCGATATGCAGGCATCCACAGCAACTTCACTAATAGTGATTCGACGTTTCTCCATAACAACGTTCTTGACTTTTTCAACATTTTCATCGGTTTTTAATGTGCTGGGGCATGCAGGGCGAGCTTCGTCATTCATATTTTCTGGAACTTTCATGAAAAGCTTGTACCACTTGAAAACATTTTTCTGACTGAGAGTACAATCACCGTATGCCACTGTCAAAGAGTGCTTTCGAGCACTTACTGAAAATTTCATGCAAATTCTTTGATCCAATTTTTTCGATAGCAAAAATCACTAAACACACAAATCATTTATAACTTTTATATCTCTCACACCAACACACTAAACATACTAAAAAGCTGAAACTGTGAACATATGTTTGAGACGAGCTTACCAACATAAAAAACTGAAAAATATCGCTAATCAAATGTATGTTTCCCGCGAAATTTGAACATTACCTTATTTTCTCAATAGTCCCCGTTATATAGTATTTTATTAGACAATGGAAGTCCGAACAAATGACATTTATTTTTGATTGTTGAGTATTATAGGTAAGTGTAAAATGAAGATTTTCTTCAATCACTTTGAAAAAACTCAATTACGTGACCAACTTGTGTTGGGTGAGTTGGCAAAATGATGAGAAAATTCATAAGTTTACAGGTGGGATTTATTATTTTTCACATTCTTACGCATGAAGGACATTTTTCTCGAGTACATAACCTTAAACCACTTTTTCTGTGAATTATAATAGGTCTCATAGTTTCTCGCTCGTTGAACAATAGATAGTAAAAAGTAACAAAATAAAAGCTAAAATATTTTTGATTAACTATTTGTTTCAGATCATTTCTTGGTATTGAGTACTCATGAATAATTCTTATTTTTAAATATTTCTGTCAAAGAATAAGTATAGTATTCTACTGGCAAAAAATGACCATTACTTGCTTGAAAACTTCATCCCCACGAGTAATGGCCAAATTTCTCGGTACTTGAAAAATATATATATATATATATATATATATATATATATATATATATATATATATATATATACAAAAAAAAGGGATGAGGGAATCTTGGATGTGTATTTGCATGATCTACACATCCATGTATAGAGTTACTTATTCTCAAATTGATTACTTCCTTCCTTTCTTTGGAAGATTCCCTCATCCCTTTTTTTTGTATCACGATGGAGTAGTAGAAAGCCAAAAACTTTCTTTCCCAAAAATTAATCACTCCTAAAAATATAACCCCTTCAATTCAAATATATATATATATATATATACTTATACTTATATATACTTATATATATATATAAAACGTTTCGCTAGCGCGACTGGCTAGCTTCTTCAGAGGCCATAAAACTGAAAAGTTCCACGATTCAGAACGGGGAAGAGGTTCAGATGGTTGCACGTGCATATCTACTATATAGTTCTAGTGTCACAGACATAATTGGAAAACTCTTAGAAAAATACAACATTGAAACGGTTTTCAAACCCACCAAGAAGATACAACAAAGTCTCAGGTCGGCTAAAGACATACCGTGCACTTGCGGGAATCTATACTTCGGAACCACCACAAGATACATGGGAAAAAAGCTGAAGGGGCATGAAAAAAGCTGCAGAATAGGCCAAACGGACAAGTCGGCTGTGGCGGAACACGCACTCAGTGAAGAAGACCACAGGATTATGTTTGGAAACAAGAATACATTGCCCCATAACCAAGCATACCATAGCCGACTGGTACGGGAGGCAATAGAGATCCACAAGCACATGGATCGTTTCAGCAGAAAAAAAAACTATGAACTCCAACCGAATATGGACTCCCATTCTAAGATGTTCAAGAATAGCAAACAGTTTGATGTCAAATTGGTTAAGTCTTTCTCGGCCGCGATTTTCAGTGTTACTATCTTCCTTCGGGTTTGAAGGCCGTCGTAGTTTGGAACTGCATCCTAACGTTTCGCCAGCACGAGTGGCTGGCTTCTTCAGAGGTTTGATGATTTACTGATGACTGGTGATTTCTAGTTCGTAGGTTACATTTATGTTACTCGGGTAGTCCGCCTCTCTTGTTGATGCGTTGCTATTGGCCAAAGTGTTATTACCTGTTAATGAAGTAACATTGCATTGCGCTGTTTGCCACTGTAGCATCTTTTAATATGGGATTCCAAATCCGGTTAAGCGTTTCTACCTCGTCTTTTTCGTTGTAGTTTTTCGCATGTTTATGGATTTCTATTGCTTCTCGTACGTTGGTTTGAAATCGACGCTTTCGATTTTGAACCAACCTTTTGGCTACGATACGTGGATGAGACCTTCATCACCTGGAAACATGGGAGGAACCGACTGAACTATTTCTAGACCACATGAAGGCTCAACACCCTAGCATCAAGTTCACTATGGAGACTGAACAGGACCAACGGATAGCTTTTCTAGATGTACTTGTCGAAAGGCGTGGTACAGGACTGACACATAAAGCGTACCGAAAACCGACACATAAGGACAGATATCTGCATGCACTTTCGAACCACCATCCAAGTCAAAAGTAGGGAATTATCAACACCCTGACGGAACGTGCCCGTAGAATATGTGAACCGGAACTCCTGCAAGAAGAATTGAAGTATCTTCAAGTAGCTTTAAGATCGAATGGATACAGTATAACCGAGATCAACAAGGCCATGAAACTGAATACTTCCACAAGTCAAAATAGGGAATGGGGAAATTCAAACGATTCCACGTGCATTTCTACTGTAACAAATGGAGCTTTCTAGCTCTTTTCTCATTTATTTATTTTTTGAAATGAATTTTATTAGCGCTGTCACCAGATGCAGATTTCTCCGCATCAAATTTTGAATATTAAGGCAGGTCCGAAAAAGCTGTAGGGTTCGTGCCGATCGCATGAAGGCCGGTATTTTTTAAACCTGATCATTTGATATTTACTTATTTTGTCCATCATTATGTGGTTCCAGAACTGAATTTTAATCTTAATTGAAATGCTTCTCACCCACTATTCTCTTCTCGATAAATTGACAAAAAAATCTCTTATTTGTTTTTGTTCTCTTAACTTCATCTTACTCTACGAGGATGGTATTTTTCTCAGTCCAAGAGAGAATGAAAGTCCAAGGTTTCAAATATGAAGTATAGTAAGTAGAAAACGACTCTTTGGACAAAATAATGAACAACGACGTGTAAAATCTTATATAAAAGGAAAATGTTAAATTCTATAAAGTAAGAGAAAATGGAACAAAGGAACTGCAACCAATTTTACCATGCTATTTATTTATGATTTAACCTGTTGGATAAGTACAAACGCACCAACTCGGTTTTACTTTTACTTCAGGGAGAGTGGTGTATACCTTAAAATTTTCGCCCCTTTTTTGTAATTGTATTATCAACTTTAGCTAAACAATCAGCACTAGGAACCCCACAATATGTTACCTCTTTGCAAATAGAAAGTAGATTCAGACAAAATAATATGTGAACTCCCTCTAAACATCAACTGGTTGGTAAAAAAAATAACAAACACTCACATAACGCCTCTTTGGGTGGTTCATGATCAACCATCGGATTCGTTGACCCGGTTTAGAGAAAATAACTCCACTATTTAGGCCTCCTTCCCCAGCCTCGAAGGCTGAGGGATGAGACCCCCGATCTCGCCTCGACGGGGTCCGGTGACCGACCTTTTTGTGTCTCCCGCAAGCAACTCCCAAGCCCTCGCGTCAGCTACGCTATCCACAAAAACCTCATATCAGCGTTTTTTCAACCTTCCCAAGCGTATGATCAGCGGCAGGATGCAATACATCATTTTTTTAGAGTAACTAAATTTTAACATGACCACAACGACGCTCGAAGGTCCGACAGCCATAAAGTAATTTAGCACTTTTTCACTGGAAAAATATCGACACCGAAGAAACGGGTGATCGACCTCGATCTCAATGAATGAAATAATATTTTATGTTACAATCGCAATGGTCGTTATTACACTACCGTACATTCCTGGGTTTACAGACAGAATCGGAAAAACTTAGGGAAGCATAAACCCATGTTCAAGCCCACCAGGAAAATACAACAAAGCCTTAGATCTGCGAAAGACAAAAAAAATCCACTCTCAGCTCCGGGGGTCTGTCGTATACCATGCACCTGCGGAAAAGTTTATATGGGTACCACCAGAAGATCCATGGGTACAAGGCTGAATGAATATCGGAGAAACTGTAGATTAGGTCAAATAGCCAAATCAGCAGTAGCGGAACACACGTTTAGTGAAGGATACTGTTTGAAGATGTGAACCACTTGCCCCCGATCATCGATACCACAGTCGGCTTGTACGGTAAGCCATAGAAATCCCATACTGAAAGATGCTGAAGTGGCAACAGCGCAATGCAATGTTACGTCATTAACAAGTAATAACACTTCGGCCAATAGCAACGCATAAACAAGAGAAGCGGACTACCTTAGTCAACATAAATACGAGTTACGCAGGTTAATATCCAGTCATCGGAGACAACTCAAGATGTGTAAACGTCTAAACCACTCGCGCCAGCGAAACGTCAGGAAGAAATTCTAATAATCGACGACCTTCAAACCCGAAAAATAGTGTAACTAATGTTTTATTATTAGGCACACCTTATTAAGACAATAAATGTAAATCATCTCTCTCTTTTTTTAGTCATTGAATTCATCGTTTTGCAGTGTCGAGGACAAGAGTCCTGTATATATACATTCTATATACGCCTCTGACCGTAGACATCAACTTGCACGGCAATTATAAAATGCAACTAATAAGTAGGTGGATGCAATGACAAGCAATTTCATTCCGAGATCATAGCGGGGGCACACTTGACAGCCTTGATAAATACATACATTTACGTTTCTACGGATTCATTTCCGGCACATTTTTTTACTTCGATAATACTGGTTTCGATAGACGATCTACCTGAATTATGAACATGTTATGTTCAAGTTTTTATAGACTTTTCAGTGTTTATAATTACTGATTGACAGTTTAGGCACATGAATTGGAATATGATATTTTGCTCGAAAGTTAAAAATAATGAAATTTTAATTCAATTCAAGGATATGCAGGTTATTATTGGTTTAAATAGTCTAGATGAAATATTTTGTTAGATGTGATTCAATATTTGTAGTGGTATTATTTAGGAAAGTAGTAGTTTTGTCATCTTGAAACTCAACACCAAAATATAAGAGCCAAAAGTGAATTTTGTTACTTATTACTGAATGCTGACATTGAACTCATAGTGCAGAAGATAATCTAAATTCAATATGAAGAGTAATAATAATTTGTCAGCAATTTACATCATTTGTTGAAAGAAAAACCGCATGTGGTAAACATGTGAATTTCAAGAAAAATTATATTATGAATATGGGCGTAATCTTCATTTTTTAGTGTCCACGGTATCGACAATTATCATAAGTCATTAGTTTCTTGGCAGTTTATGTTAAACTTCCCGAGCCATCTTCAACTAAATAAGTTCCTGTGAGAAAATTCGAACTCGTGAGCTTTCGGTCAAGAATCGGTTTGAATAACAATGAAAAGGATATACTTTCAGTCAACTTTTGTAGTTTTCTTGATAAATGCTGTAATGTGATGATTTTTTTAACATCACATTAAAAAAAAATTCTTCATCACTTTTAAAAATTCTGAGATAACTTTAATGGTAGTTGCCATTCAGTGATCCAGTCCACACAGAAAAATATCAACAGCATATCTCTACAATATTTCAGAACCTTTTATTGGCATCCTTTTGTAATGGAGAACTTCATATATTGAGAAAAGATATATGAAATATACCTTCTTACTTTGTCTCTAATATTGTTTTATAGTCATTCTGTCACTTGTCGTGACTTTCTTCAAGTCGGATAGTCAAGTACTAATAATTCATTCCACTCGATAGTCAACATAGAATTTCAAAACGCACTTTAACAATCTCATCCTACTAATTGTCAATTTTTGATGTAGATGTTTATTTTCGCGCACTTTCAATAGTCTTGATCTTTCACCAAATATACCTTTTGCTAGAAGAACAAGGAAAGTCGTAAATTCAATTTCCGAGTTGTTGGGCTTTATATCCGTGAGAAGGAATCTTTGTGTTTTTTGTTTTGTGAGAAATTTCAACAACATATTATATTTTTAGATAGTCCTAATATAGTTATACAAGATATACAGGGCTTTTCATGCAGGGCTTTTCATGATGAGCGTTAATTAGCCGTTTCTGGCAAACTATTCAACGGATCAACCTGAAAATTCCACAGTATGCATAAGTCAATACGCTACTATAAAGTAGCGGCTTCTTTGATTTATCAAATGGAACACCCCGTATATAATGTCATATTATGATTCATTATCACTTTGTCAACAAATTCATATACTATTTCCCTATACCTATCTATTACCGTTTAAAAGATATAAATTAATTTCGATATTTTTTTTACCAAACATGAACTTTTATAAATGCTGATAATCTTGAACTCTCTTGCACTGAAACGATCAAATTTGAATTGGAGTGGAGTGATACTATGAGGATCTTCACTCCGAGTCATATTTTCATTTGCCTCATACAGGGTCTTCAAAAAATGCAGATACTTTGATCTCATGAAAATATGAGTGGAACTCAATTTTTTCAAATGGAACACCCTGTATATTTCAACAGTTTTGAGCTCTACATCCAATTTTAGATTAATTTTGTTCAGATAAAACTATTTCTATTTTGAACCGTTTTCGAGATAAACTGTTTCAAACGGAAATTGAAATGGTTTCCTTGTGCATCACTCATTTTAACAGATTTCGTTTGATGTTTCTCAATTAGTCACAGATAATACAATGAAAAGATAATTATCAAAATACTCCTCAACCATCGAATGAAACTTCTCTTCAAACAATAGTTTTATTAACGCTGAAACACGAACTGAAAATAATAAACCCATGAATTAATGAGTTGATTTGATCGTCAGTGTATTTCAGAATACGTTCAAACACATCTCCACCTCTATTTAAACAAATATGTAATCTCTTCAAAATATTGTCATGTGTAGCGCTTCTGATCAAGTCTGGAGTCAAACTATTGAAAGCAGTTGTAACTCTCGATTTCATATCTTCCATTGTTGTTATTGGAGTGGGGTAAACCATATTTTTAATGAAACCCTACACGAAATAATCTAATGGATTGCCATCTGGTGTTCTCGGAGGCCAACGAAAAGGTCCATTACCAATCCATCTGTCATCGAAGATTTCGGTTAAAGCTTCGCTGACTGAATGAGAATTATGGGGTGGAGCACCATCCATTTGGTACCATACACGTTCTCTTCCTGGTCTATTATTTAAAATCATTTGAATTCCATTCCTCACTAAATCTTCATATTTTGATGCGTTCAAATTATCATCAGAAAACTCGATATAAAAAATTGACTCATTCTTTATGGCACAAAATACATTGAATTGCCATCTTTCTTGAAAATCCCTTTGGCGGACAACATGGTGATTTTCTGGCGCCAAATAATGACTGTTGTGTCTATTGAAAACTCCATTTTTTGTGAACTTGGCCTCATCTGTCCATATGATATTGTCAAGGAAATGTTCATCCTCTTGAGTTTTGACAAGTAACCATTCAAAGAATTCCACTCTACGAGGTAAATCAGTCTCTTTCAAATGTTGGACACAGTAGAACTTATGGGGATGCCATTTATGCTTATTAAGAATTCGACAAATTGTCACGTAGGGTATACCTATCTCCCTTTCAGCCTCGTGCAGAGAAGCATTTGGAAATGCATGAAAGTATCCCAAAACTGTTATACCATTGTCATCATCATCCACTTTAGTCTTCTTACGAATGATTTTTGGACGGAAGGTTCCCTTCAACCTACAGTTTTTTAGTAGTCGATTTATCACATTATTATTCGGAGTAGTTGTTTACAGCTGATTCTCGGCCTCCCCCCACCACTATGACGTATTAATTGCTTTTTTTATTGGTTGTTGTTTGGTGAAGTTTTTTTGTTGTGCAGTGAAGTCAAGGCGTTGTGACCTTGAAGTGTCTGGTGCATGGATCGTTCAGATTTTTTTTTCATATGAGATTTTGTGTGTTTATGTGTGTGTGTGTGTGTGTGTGTGTGTGTGTACCTGTCGCGCAATAGTTGTGTGGCCACATGCCGTCTAGCAACACGCATGGTGTGGCCTACCTACTTTGAGCGGCCATTTTTTGAGGCCACTAAATGCGGACCTATTTTAAACGAATCTACGCGGTCTGCTGATCACAATGGTACCTACTTCTCTGTTTGACCCCAGAGTGATGGTTCAGGGATGTGTCAAAAGTTGTGTTAACTCATCAAAATTTTCTCTACCTCATGTGGCCATCACTTTCGTCTGCCCAGTGCTGCCTCTACATTAACATGCATCTTGGAAACTACTTTCAAGGACTCTCGATTTATTTATCGAGCGGACTGAAGCAAAATTGAATTCTCGCAACTTGTGTTTAAAAGTGCCTTGTGTGGACAGTGTTCCTCATTTAGTAAGGCCAAGAGGTTTTTCTTACGATCTTCAGAAATGAAACGTTTTTGTTCAGCTGATGCAAATAAAAGATATTCAAATATGATATGATATGTGACACAATTTACAGATTTCAACTAGTGAGCTATTGAACTAGTTTTTTCAAAATTTGTCAAACAAATTCTTCAAAGAAGACTAACTACCTACAATCAATTCTTGCCGCTAAAAAGCTGGGGGTTAAATAAATCCCAACGTCCGTCCATAATAGGTATACCCACATCCCAAATATTAGAATGGCTTTCAACAAAAAATCATACAGATCGTAGAAATTATTATTCATTAGCCTTTTGAGACATGATTCAATTGATAGAACATAGGCAGTATATCTAATTGTATAATTCCAGGATAATGCGAAACCGTACAGAAATATGTACAGATCTTCATAATCAGAATAAAAATAAAAGATTGTCCTTTCCACGTAAGACAATCGTTGAAGAGTGTGGTAATTGGTGATCTTCACAATATTGACTATCTTTCAAAAATGAACTACTCCAAAAACCAATAACGAAGCCTGTTGACGCTATTGTGTAAGAGAACAAATATTACGGGTTTATTGAACTGGTTGTGAAAATCTCACGAAGTTTTGTCAATAAAGGTTTTTAAAATATATGAATCATTAGGAATTGATTGTACAAAACCGCGTTTGAATAATTTGCGACTAAAAGACTCCTTAAACCTGTCAGTTTCTCATTTCATCGTATCTTATAAAAAACTTTGAATAAACATAGTGCTTCATCACTTTTCCCGAATAGTAGGGATGCTGAAGTTGTAATAAGTTTTGTATTACTTGCAAAAGGAATTTTGGCGATTGTGATAAAACTTGGTAAAGTGGTCTGATTGATATACGTGGTGAAAATCAATATTCATCACCAGTTTTATACAACTCGGTTATCAATATCAAAATAAGGAATTGAAAATACAATGTCATGCTCTCATGTATTTTTGTCGTGTCGTGATCACTTTTCGAAAAAAAATTAAAAATAATAAAAATGTGTGCAGGCCTTTGAGCCAGGAAACAATATTATAAAAATGCCTTATAAGTACTTACTAATGTTCAAACGGTACTATGAGAATTCTTAATTTTTTTAAATTTGTACCAAAAGGTACGCTTCACTTTGTTACAAGGTGGTTTATTAGTTACATTAATGGATATAGAAGTTGAACTAAATTGAGTAAGCACCATTATTGAGTTTGTTGATGAAGAAATGACATTAGCAAATGAGTGTTGTTTACACCCATCAACATGCAAGGAATAACAAAAACTAGTTGAGCTTTGCCTTTTTAATTTTTAGGTAACATTTCTTGTTCTAATAGAAGGCCCTGCAGTATTTTTTTCTGGTAGAAAATGAAATTTCAATAATTGAAAATATTGAAAAATGTTTTTCCTAAAGTGAGAAATAAGGCATTATTGGGGCCTTAACAGTAAAAGTTACCTCATTTCAGGCAGACTGTGAAGTCATCACAGCAGCCAGGTTGCCTCTCAGCTCGCCATACAAGGCGGCAGACCACCCAGTCAACCAGAGTACACCAAATTGTTACGTGGTGTCCTGTCACCCAGCGGTGAACCAATCAGAGTGTACCAAGTAGGAGTTACCTCATTTCAGGCAGACTGTGACGTCATCACAGCAGTCAGGTTGCCTCTCAGCTCGCCAGTCAAGGCAGACAGACCACCCAGTCAACTAGAGTATACCAAATTGTCACGTGGTGTTCTGTCACCCAGCCGTGAACCAATCAGAGAGTACCAAACTGTCACGTTGCTCGCCAGCTAATCAGAGCGCGCACTTCTACATCTCAGAGCATCGTGGCGGAAGATTTAAATTTTCTGTGGACATGACTAATTCAGGCAGGCAGACGACCAGACGTATCCCTTAACAAGACAGACCGCCCAGTCACGGGGCGCACTTACGTCAGCTCATCTTGCTCAGCACAGCTTGCATAGGTTCCTAGGCAGGTTGATATTTCTGTACTGGGTCTACGACTGAAAATACCTGAACCATTCCGCCCCACTAACTCATACTCATAAAGAAACTAAATATGTTTTACTGAACAGTGATCATAATTCAAATGTAAAAACAATTCGAAAAGCAATAACCAACAGTTCGAAATTACTTTCAATATCTAACGGAGGTGTTGAGGCTAACGATCGAGTCTATCACACCAAAGACCTGCGTTCAATTCTCCAACGAAAACTTTTTTTAAGACGTCGTGAAACAAAAATGTGTTGAGCAAAAAGATGGGCAAACGTAAGCGCGCCACGTGACTGGGCGGTCTGTCTCGTTGAGGGATACGTCTGGTCGTCTGTCTGCCTGAACTATTTATGTCCACAGAAAATTTAAATTTCCCGCCACGATGTTCTGTGATGCAAAACTGTGCGCACTGATTAGCTGGCGAGCTGCGTGACAGTTTGAGGACACTACGTGACAATTTGGTACAGTCTGATTAGTTGTTGACGAACTTATTTTAAAATATGACAGTTGTCAGAAAATTTCTTCAAATGCTAATATTTTCTTTATTTCGATGAAAACTGGCCGAACTGCAAATTCTGTGGGTTTTTTTTTTGTTATGAATTGTGAATTATTTCGGCAGTGAAATATGATGAAATTTCTACAATGGTTTTACTCAATTGTTTGATTTCACGCCAAACAAATCTGTAATGTCACCAGGGTTTCTACACATCTTGGGCGGACGGTAGCACATTCATCAGTCTGGTTCCTAACTGATTGTAATGAATTAAATTTCAAAATTTGAAAGATTTTTCCATTAAATTTCACATTTTGAATTACGTTTTTCAACTATTTAATGAAATCAAAGTTGGGAATTCCATACATTGAAATATATCAATAAGATCAATTGTGATGACTACATTTTGTGCGCATGCTCAATTCCGATTTCAATTCATGGAATTTCAATCCACTTTCAGTGGCCAGGAGTTCATTATTTTTATTAAGGCATTCGGGCACGACTGTGTATGAATGGTAACATAATTATTTTGGCCACAAAATGATATCAATAGGTTGATATGCATTGTAGTTATTTCCGATGATAAGTCGAAAGCTTTAGTGTGTACGAAAAAACTGAAAAGTAGATTAAACCAGTGTGGAAGAAGACGTGTTTAATTGTCAGAATAAGGTTGATAAATCGGCAACAATATACGATCGACTACTTTTTAAAGAACATATCCAACTTCTTGTATTTTCAAAGATTGAGCTTGATAGAAAATATGTTCAAAATAGTGAGATCTAATTTTGAGTGAGCACTTTCCAAAGGAATTTGTACAAATCTTTTTTTTAACTCATTTGAAGAGACTTTTAGCACCTGACTCCATATTACATATTGGGGTTTTCAATATTTTAATTTATTATAGATTTTGTTTCGATAGATTCCGATGTGAATTATGAAATTTACTTTGGGAATTTTAGTACAAATGAAACTAATGAAGATTCGTTGATTATTGTTTTATTAACGCAGTTGGATATGACGAAGTATGGCCATATAATGATACCTGATACCTTGGAGATAATAAACTTGTAATTTTGAGGTGTGTGAAGTGTGTATGTGGCCACTAAGTGGCATCAGTATATTGACATGGAGCGAACGGTGCAGTTTCCGACTTCGGTATTTGTAGAGAACCCAAAAGTACCAGTTGTTTCGAAAATAATCATAATAAAAACAATAATAACTTTCATGAAAGAACAATGAACTGGCTTTTTTTGCCACCGAGTTGAACTTCGGATTTAATTTTCAATTTATTCAACATCGACTAAAGAATTGTGAGAAGAAATATATATTTGAGAATAATAAAGACGTTATTATTATCATTTCTCTATTCATTTTCAGTATCTTTTCACCCTACTAAGATTTTTTAGTGAATCATCACAATCATTCCCGTTAGAGTTTTCAATACTTCCAGTTGTTTTGAAAATAATCGAAATGAAAAAATCTATATTGCCAGCTTTCAGGAAATTTTCTATAATTTTATATAAACACTATATAAAACAAGTGTATATGGCCACATAATGATACCGGAAATAATGTCCTTGGAGATAATGACCTTGAAATTTTGAGGTGTGTGAATTGTGTATGTGGCCACAAAATGACATCAGTGGGTTGACCTGCAGTTACCGTTGAGGTGTGGTCATGGCCACAGATGTCTGTTTTGATGAAAAGTCACTGGCTTCGGTGTGTAAAGAAGAACTGGAAATAGCTGGGTATTCACCTAATAAGCCTCTACCGCCTGGTTATAATAACTTCGATGACCCCACAATTCACACCAGGGCGTGGTGTCCACACTACTATTGCGCGACAGGTATGTGTGTGTGTGTGTGTGTGTAGGAGAATGCACGGTACAGGGTTTCATCATGTGCTTGTTTGTCTATGTACAAACATACGTCTGCATACTTCGAAGATCCTCCAAGTAATAAATGCTCCATCGGTGTTAGGGCACCAAGTTAGTAGTGGAGTGACGTCACAGCAATAACCGTTCAACGGCTAGAGAGCGACATGTTCACTCCACGACGTGTGGCAGAGTAATGCGTATTCATCGGTCTGCCCTCACCTCTCCCGAAGCGATGAAGGTTCGCTCTAGCCCCGCTATCGATGGTGACACAATGGCAGCCGAGGACCGTTTGCCTAGCGTCTACCCTCTCCGAGACCGCAACGACCACTGCTTGCTCGTATATCGACATCTGTTATCGCATTCAGTTGGGAGGTAATCTTGGCGCATGTAGTTGAGAAGTGGGGTTGGCTATGACGTCTTGACGGGTCCTATCAGAGTGTATTTAAGAAGCGTACGAGTGTTGGCTATGTCAGTTTACATCAAGTGAGTTAGTGAGAACTATTATATAAAATGTATTCCTGTGACTGTGATAATCTTCGTCGGCATCAGCTCCAGAGTTGCCAAGGAGGGCCTGCAGTGAAACGGGTGAGAGTGGATAATGCAACACCTATGTATACGTGCAATTGTTGTAATGTGACAATTCCTATGACCCAAGTGAATTCTCACCGAAGAACCATGAGTCATAAAAATAATGCATGTGTTCAATTGTCTGACGGTGTTCAAATTATAACGAATGCATTCAATTGCCGCATTGCTACATACAGGGTGGAGAGTTCGATTGTAACCAGTGACTACATGTCATTTTTCAATGAGATTAGGCAGAAGGTCATTGAATTACTGGAATCAGCCATCAGGATCCATAAAAGCATCAAGGTGAATATGGAAGTTTTTGGGAATTATATTCTTCAGACTGATGATTCGAGGGACACGAAGTCATTTAATTCCCAAAATAAAATAGTGGACCAATCTTCAGATTTGAATGCTGTTTTTGATGGATTCCGTGATGTAATTGTGGCTCAAACGACTGAGTTCCAGGATCGTGACTCAGGTATTTATTTTTTAAAAATTTCAATAAGATTGAATAGTAATTTTTTTTTAATAATTCAGGTTGGACTTGTGAAAAAATATTGTTTCTCGAGGTCAACATTAATAAATACAGTCCACTGGAAGGACGTTCATATGTGAAGCTGCCTCAATGTATTCAATGGAAGAAAGCTGTTGTGAATGTTCGTAATGAAGATCAATATTGTTTTGCTTGGGCTATAACATCAGCATTATATCCTGCAGATAGTCGAGTGTCCGAACTTACGTCATATCCACATTTTTCCACTGTTTTAGATGTCACAGGTATGGATTTTCCGGTTAAAGTTAATAATAAGAGTATCGAAATATTCGAAGATAGGAATGATATTTCAATTAATGTTTACGGTTTAGAGAGTACATTTGAGAAGGGTAAAATGAAGTATGAAGTGATTGGTCCATTGCGATACTCACAAAGAAGACTCCGGAGACATGTCAATTTGTTGTTTATAACTGATGACTCCGGTAATGGTCACTATTGTTGGATCAAAGATCTTTCAAGATTAGTTTCTAATCAACTATCAGCTCATAGACAGAAAAAATATTTTTGTGACGGATGTTTGATATATTTTTCTGATGAGAGATTGCTTTTACGTCATAATATGTATGATTGTAATCACATTAGTACCACAACACCAACTACTAATTTAAAGATCAATAAATATGGTAGAATGGTTGCGGAAAATAAACTAATGTTTGAAAACTTTGAGAGGCAAATGAGGGTGCCATTTGTAGTGTATGCTGATTTTGAATCAGTGCTTAAACCGATTCATGTGAATGAGCCAAATCCTGAAAATTCATACACGATTAAAACATTCAAACATGCCCCATATTCATTTGCTTATTTGATAAAGTGTTCATATAATGATGATTTGTCAAAATTTGTTACATATAGGGGTGTAGATGCAGCTCAGAAATTTGTGAGTAGCATTGAAGATGATTTGAAAGAGATACATGAAAATCATCTCAGAAACCCTAAACCGATGGATACACAAACTGACGAAGAAGAAGAACAGTTTGCTGCAGCCAGAACTTGTGGTATATGTAATAAAGCATTTACTGATGGTGAAGTCAAAGTAAGAGATCATTGTCATGTCACAGGAAAGAAAAGATCACATGCCGCTCACTCGAAATGTAATTTAAATTTCAAAATACCAAACTTCATACCTATCATTTTTCATAATTTAAGTGGTTATGATTGTCATTTATTCATAAAAGAATTGTATAGGAATAAAGAGAAAGTTGATGTTATCCCGCAAACTAAAGAGAAATATATATCTTTCACGAAGCATCTCTTCACACACAGCTATACCGATAAAGATGGTGTGGTTAGGAAGAATTATCTCAAAATGAGATTTATCGATAGTTATAAATTTATGACTAATTCGTTGGAGAAGTTGGGTGCAAACTTGACCTCCGATCAATGTTTGGAGATGCACAAACATTTCCCACAAATTGAGAAATTCAATTTGATGAGACAGAAAGGTGTATTTCCATATAGTTTTGTTGATGACATTGACAAATTGAATTATCCATTACTTCCGACAAAAAATCAGTTTTATGACACACTCAATTGTGAACATATATCGGAAACTGATTATGATAGGGCTAGAAATGTTTGGAATTTATTCGAGTGTCAGAATTTGGGGGAATACTCTGATTTGTATTTGAAGTCGGATGTATTGCTACTATGTGATATTTTTGAAAACTTCCGCACCACAAGTTTAGAGATATATAACTTAGATCCGGCACAATATTATACTGCACCTGGATTATCATGGGATGCCATGTTGAAGTTCACTAATGTTGAATTGGAATTACTAACTGACATTGATATGATTCACTTTTTTCAAAAAGGTATACGAGGTGGAATTAGTCAATGTAGCGAGAGGAAACATATAGCAAATAATAGATTTTTACCCAATTATAATCCCAATGAACCTTCCACATTCATTACATATTTAGATGCAACAAATCTATACGGTCACAGTATGTCACAACCTCTACCAACAAGTGAATTTACATGGTTGACACCAAATGAAATTCTTAATCTCGATGTGATGGATGTGAGTACTGATAGTCCGTATGGGTATGTATTTGAAGTGGACATTCATTATCCACAAGAGTTGCATGATAAACATTCTGACCTTCCATTTTTAGTCGAAAAAATAATACCACCTCGTACACAATCGAAAATTCCCAAATTAATTCCAAATTTGAATGATAAAAGAAAATATATTGTTCATTATAGGAATCTACAGCAAGCTGTCAAAAATGGATTGATTGTAATGAATACACATAGAGTATTGAAATTCAAACAATCATGCTGGATGAAACCCTATATAGATCTTAATACTGAAATGCGTAATAGGTCTAACAACAAATCTGTTAAAGATTTCTATAAACTAATGAATAATGCGGTGTATGGAAAGACAATGGAGAATGTAGATAATCGAATTGATGTTAGACTCGTTACACATTGGGAAAATATAAAGAAAAATATAGGTGCCAGCACTCTCATAGCCAAACCAAATTTCAAAAATTGTTCAATTTTCACTGATAATTTCGTTGCCATTCAATTGGGTAGAGTGAAGGTTCATTACGATAAACCATTATATTTGGGATTTTCCATATTAGAATTATCTAAAACAGTCATGTATGACTTTTTCTATGGATGCATCAAACAACACTTTGATGAAAATGTCTCTTTACTTTACACAGATACCGACTCGCTCATTCTTAAAGTAAACACAGAAAATTTTTATGAATTCATAAAAACTAACATAAGTAGATTTGATACATCCAATTACAGTATAGTTAACCAATTCAATATTCCAGTAACAAGTTCAGTCTTGGGTAACTTCAAAGATGAATTTCCAAATGATCCAATCATGAGTTTTTATGGTACAGGTGCTAAAGCATATTATGTGAAATCTGTTGATGGTGAATTTAAGAAAGCCAAAGGGGTTAAACGATCGGTAATAAAGAATGAATTGACATGCGAAGATTATCAAAAAATCGTCGAACAAGGTGGTATGATATTCAGAAAGATGAATTCATTTAGAAGCGTGTTGCATGATATGTATACTGAATTGAAAAATAAAGTTGCATTATCATACCACGACGATAAACGATTTATCATTCCGAATACTACCCACACTCTTCCTTGGGGTCATAATGATATTGAATTTTATGAAAACGATCCAAATGAGAACATTCGTTGGATAAGTAATATTATTCAACAATCACAATCTCAGGAGACTCCATTGGATCAATTGATTAATTTATTATCTGCCGAGATCAATGATTGAAGTATCATTCAATATCTTCAAAACCGGAAAATTCAATATGACAGAAGTATTGTGATATTAATGTATTATGTATGTATGTATATGTATTACTGTAATGAATATAAAATGATTGAAATTTTATTTGTATTATTTCTATTTCCCTAATCGATTACTGCAATATATAGTATAATGTAAAAGAAAGGAATATCAGTTTGAAAAGAATCATCGTGGGTGCACAATGTCTAAAACAATCGATAAATTTGGCAGAAAAAAAAAATGGGGTGGTAATGTCATCCGAGGTCCACCCGGCAATGGATTTAAATTAACAAAAGATGGTCATTATGACATGCAAAGAAAAATATTGAAAAATACAAGCGAACCAATTGACAAGAGTGATTGTGTAACTGTATCATACCTTGAGGGGGAAATTAACGGAACAAAGGAGGTTATACTTCTAGCCCTACAAGCTGCAATACAATCCACAATAGGCAATATTGCTCGCGATGCCCGTCAAGCATTTGACGATAAAATTGCAGAGGCTCGGATAACTTTCACTCGTAAATTTGACAAACTTACAAATGATGTAGACATAAAAATGTCTGACATAACAGCGTCTACAAATAAAAAATTTGATGCTATGTCAAACATAACAGCGACTACAATGAAAAAGTATGATGTACTGGAAGAGAGAGTTGAAGTTTTGGAGAAAAGCCATAAAGTCAGGCCATCAGGTGGAGTGGGATATCCAGGACTGAACATTGATCCAAATATTAGAATAATAGAACCAAAACCAAAAGCAACAGATGACGTATTAATTGAACCAACATGGTGAATAGTGAAGTGGAATAGCCTGCCTGGGCAGGGCCTGATTAAGTTAGGTTAGGAAAAAAAAATGTGTATTTGAAAAATTAATAATGAAAGTTATCAACAAGTATTATTATATATATTTCAATGTTCCTGAAGTGGCATTAGTGATGTACTCGAATTCTGACTTGACATGTTCCCAACTGTTAAAATTTGAAAAAAAAAATTTAATTTGAAAAAAAAAAGCAAATTTGAAAAAAATTTTTTGAAATTTGAAAATAAATTTTAAAATTAAAAAAAAAATATTTTTTCACAAACCTATACCTTTTGTCATTACTATTTTTCGTGTAAAATTGAAAATAAGTGTAATACATTCAATATTACATAATGAGATTACAACCCGTTCTTTTCTTGAAAAATATCAATCCTGCGAAAAAATTAATAAAGACCAAATTTGTTGGAAATTGAATTCTCTACAACTTTTGTCATTACTATTTTTCGTGTAAAATTGAAAATAAGTGTAATAAATTCAATATTACATAATGAGATTACAACCCGTTCTTTTCTTGAAAAATATCAATCCTGCGAAAAAATTAATAAAGACCAAATTTGTTGGAAATTGAATTCTCTACAACTTTTGTCATTACCATTTTTCGTGTAAAATTGAAAATAAGTGTAATAAATTTAATATTACATAATGAGATTACAACCCGTTCTTTTCTCGAAAAATATCAATCCTGCGAAAAAATTAATAGAGACCAAATTTGTTGGAAATTAAATTCTCTACAACTTTTGTCATTACTATTTTTCGTGTTAAATTGAAAATAAGTGTAATAAATTCAATATTACATAATGAGATTACAACCCGTTCTTTTCTCGAAAAATATCAATCCTGCGAAAAAAATAATAGAGACCAAATTTGTTGGAAATTAAATTCTCTACAACTTTTGTCATTACTATTTTTCGTGTAAAATTGAAAATAAGTGTAATAAATTCAATATTATAATAATGAGATTCCACCACTCATTTCTCAAAAAATATCGATTCTACATACACACTGAACATTAAATACCCCCATTATTGATTTTAATAATATAGATTTACAAAAAATAAAGATTTTTTTCTCCAGTCACAATTCAAGTAGATGATCAATGCCGGTTCTATGACTGAGGATGACCAATGCCGGTTCTATGACTAAAAATTTTTAATTTTATGTTTCATTAAAAAAAAAAATTAACAACACACTGTAGTCCCCGCCCACTCTCCTCCACTTTTAGCCCCGCCCCCTTCCCACCATTGCTCGCCTCACCCCACAATTGCGCATGCGCGCCCCCACCTCACTCCCACCACTCCCACTTCTGCCTACACCCTGAGGAGCACACTTCTCGGCATTCAGTACGACAAGTCTTCTCATCGAGTGCAGTCCAGCTACAGCAATCTACTACAACACCAGTCTAATACAGCAGTCTTCTACAGTCTACAACAAGCGAATTTTGAGTAAGTTATCAATGTTACTTTTTCATAACAACTAACTTTGTATTACATTTTCAGAATGGAAAACTACACGCAGGAAATCGACAACGCTGTGGCATCGATCATACCTGTGGATGTTGAGGTGGAGCGACCAGGCAGCCCTGACATGTTCGAGGGAGACGAGGTGGCGATGGTCCAAGAGGTGAAGGCTTCAACTTCGGGTGGTGTGCAGCGGCCACGCAGCCCTGTCTCATTTCAGGAAGACAGGGTTGTTAACAAAGCCAAGCGGCAATCTGCAGCTAAGGTTGGTCCTATTCAAAGGTATAGGAGTAAATGCAATAGGACTAACCCTTATGCAGGTAGTTGGTCGACCGCCAAAAGGAATCCTCCGAGACGTCCCACACCGCTCGCATTGACAGTGGAAAGACGGAGGGCATATAAGCCGGTGCCGAGAGTGCCATCTCCAGGTGAAATCCTCACTCAATTTGCATTATCAGCGATGTTGACACCCATGGAACTCACACCGGTGCCTGATCCTGCCATGGAGGTCGTGCCACCAGTGTCGAAGCCTGCCGGGGAGATCGCGCCACAAGTGCCACCAGTGCCGGAGCCTTTCGGAGAGGTTAACCCCCAGGAGATGGAAACTTTCCTACAGAGGTGTAGGGATGTTGCACTTGCTTCACGAAATAGTGAGGCCGCGTTGGCTAGCATTTCCCGGGAGGAGAATGAAATTGCTAGCCAACGGCGCGAATTGTTAATGAGGATGGCCGAGCTAGATCGAAGGACTGCAGCTCTGAAGGAAAGGCGGAAGGCAGAGACCTCTTCGATAGAGCTCAATAATGAACTAAAAATATTTATAAAGAAATTTTTGAATAAAGGGAAATAGTTTTTAGGTCAACTAGGATAGTTTTAGGATAATTAGGTAGCATGGTAGTTTTAGGTTTGTAATTATAATTTTAGGAATAAAAAACAAAAAAAAAAAAAAAAAGAAGTGAAATAAAGGGTGTACATTGTTTTGGTTTGGTACACATTGAACAATGCGATGGTTGGAGCATTTTTCTTCACTTCGTCTTTTCATTATTTTTCTTTTTTTCCATTTTCAATTCCAAGTTCTTTCATCCCCACTCCTCCCCACTCCCTTTCAAAAGTATAAAAGTAGGAATTGTCTGTTGGAATATTCAGTTGATCAGCCACCTTCAACATGGAACCTGATTCAACTACTGAGCCGTACAGTGACCCAGCGCATCAACATCCTTACTGGTCTTCTATCCATGAAGGATTCGTGGACTCCACAACGGCACCTCATGACATTCCCTTCGAATTCATGAATAATGACTACAGGGTGCAGGTTCAGCATGTCACTGGGAGTGATGAAGCTGACTTATCGGACAGGGATTATCCGGATCCCTACCAAAGGGATGACGAATGGGGTGACCCACCGCCTGTAGACATCACAGATGAGGATGACGACGACAACGAAGATGACGCTGGCGACATCAGACTTCCACCATCCCCAATCCTTATCGAGGACAGTCCTCCGCCATCTCCTATCCTAATTGATGACGATGATGTCCTAAATTCCGACGACGATATGTAATCGTTTCCCTGTTTCTCCCACCCTTTCCTTTCCTTTCCTTTCCTTTCCTTTCCTTCCACGGAGTACACACTTTTTTGGTTGGTGTACACGAGGCACTGCGAGGCTGGGGCAGTGTCTTCCTCCCTCTCTCTTATTAGTTTTTCATAATAATCACTTAGAATTTCTCATAATAATCGCTCAGAGTTTCATGAAGATCGTCATTTTTAATGTTTTCGAATCTCAAACACTGTTCTACATTTACACTTCACCCCCTCCGTTTCATTTCTTCCAATATAAATATAGTATCAATCCCAGTTCTACATCATTCTTCCACAATGTCGATTGCTGATTCCACCACCGAACCGATGAGTGTACCAGAGTCTTCTATGATGAGTACAGGACCCATCCAGGTACATGAAATAGATTCTACGTTTGATCATTTCAGTACAACCTTCGCAGAAATGCTGCAACGCATCTACGATCTTCCTGATGATTTCCGGAACGTATGCAAGAGGAAGTAGATGAGTTAGACGATCTACAGGATAACGAGCTAGATGATCATGCGGACGACATAATTAGTATATCATCTGATTCAGATGAATCTGATGAATATGAGGACGACATCATCAGTATATCATCAGATACAGATGATTCAGATGATGACACCATCATGATTGTTTCTGATGATGAAGAGCGTTAGTCCATACCATTGTATGGATTAATAGGAAAAACAGCCCTTTTAAGGGCTACAATTAAAGACAATAAACAACTATTTTCAGAGCTATCATTATACTTTCAATCAGAAATAGGTTAAGGAGTGAATGAATGAACTTCAGGATCGCAAGTCGACTTATACGATTGAATAGGAAACGGAAGTGGTACGACTCCCACCTATCACTTGACTCGTTTTAAGTGGGAGAGAAGGATATGGCATCTCTAGTCGATGAAAGAGTGGGCTAGTTGACGAAAGAGCGCATGCGCTAGTTTATTTTCTTCTATAAAAGGTGAAGTATCAGTAACATCATCACCTTTCCTATCCACATTCTATTGCTATCACATATCATTCCTCCAAACCTAAATAATCATTATCATGAGCTCCATGCCACTATTGATTGCTGAAGATGGTTCACCACTTGTTGATATCGATCACACTAATTTTGAAAATATTCCAGTATTACATTTACAGTCTCAAGACTCGATAAGTGATTTTGATATTAGCGACTTCGTTAACTTCGCAGATGTGCCGGAACCAATTCAACAAATTATCGTTGAAACTCCAATCATTTCACAATCATCATCATCCAAACACCCTTCATCTACCCCCCCTCTTGGTGTTGATAAAAAATCCAGAACTAGCAAAAGGAAGGTTAATAATGCATCTTCATCGATTGTCACTGAGTTGAAAGAAAAAAAAACAATCGAAAAGTGGTTTGCAGGAGAAAAAGCCCACAACGAAAAGTGACAGATCGAAGAGGAAGACAAAATGTGAACCCAAAGAAATGAAGGGTGATTTGATGACTGAATCGCTATCTTCTTTCACTCCATTACTTCGGTTTGGAGATATGAAAAAGAAAGCGAAATGCCGTCTTGTAAAGGCGCAAAAGGCTATTGCTGAACATGAAAAGAGTGAGCAAGCTATTAGTGTCAATAAGGACACTCTTCAAGCATTAGATGCTAAGATTGCATTAGCGAAAATTGAATTGGCTAACATGAGCAAAGAAGCAGATGAACTACGTTCAAAAATCATGAAAGATGACAAATTCAATCAACGTTCGAGAATGCAAGCACAGGCAGAGCTTGAGGAGTCGACTCGACTTTATGAGACGGCATTATCAGTGAGAGATAATTGGCGAAAAGAGTTGGAGAAAGCATTTCAAAGTGACAGCGATTAGTTTTGGGAATGGTATTGTGTTCTCAATATTGTGAGTTGAAAAAAATTTTAAGCGGGAATGGAGTATACAATTAATTTGGTTTGGTATACACAGAACATTGCGAATGGTTGGGGCAATGTTTACCGCTGCAATATTTTTTCAATTCACTTACATATAATTGAAATGAAAACAATAATGAACTTTAACATTACTTTATTCATAAATACATTATTAGATACATTTAAAGCATATTTGATTCATCAATCCAAGAATTCTGTTCACTAGGAAGTCCTAACCACTTTACATATACTTTATTTTTCCTTTTCTTCAGCACTTTCTCGATCAGATATACATCAGGATTTTCGGTTCGCAATAACTCTTCTTCGTAAAAACATCCTCTAATAGGTTGTTCATTCATATCTTCAAGATTATAGGTTGTGGGAAAAGTTTTATTGATTTTAACAATCTTGAAGAGTTCCGTGGTAAAGTTCGCAGTGTAAGACTTTTCAAAAATATTTTTGTATTTGCTTATTCGTACAATATCATTCAATCGGAATTTGGGTTTACTTTGTTTTTTTCCAACTCCATTGATACCTTTGAATATCAATCTTGTTGATGGATCAACATTAATGGGTGCCATATCTATTGTACGATGAACTTTATTGTTATATCTACTAGTTATAGTTGGAAGAATATCAAGCCATTTGTGGTGACCTCTCATCGAAAATTCCTTATAGAGCCACCCCTTTATTGTACGAATCACTCTTTCTGCTATAGCTGCCTTCTTTGTGCTAAATGTTGAATAATGATTGATATTATATTCTCGCATGAGAGATGAGAAGCTTTTATTGAAAAATTCTTTCCCTTGATCGCTTTGTATGTGTTTGGGGGAGTATTTGGCTTCTTTCAGTACATGTTTCATTACATTAGTTACTGTACTACCTGTTTTATCTTTAACTGCTACAGTCCACAGATATTTGGAGTAACAATCTATCACTACAAGTATATATCGGTATCCTTCATTACTTTTTGCATAAGGTTGCAGTTCAGCTAAATCTATTTGCCATAGATCTGCAAAACCTTTGATGGTGGTTATTCTTCTACGAAAATTACGTCTTGCAGGTTTATGTAATTCATTAACAACTTGTCGTTTGACATCACTTATTTCATTAGTCATTCTATTTCAATATGATTAAAGAGAAAATGTGATAATGTTACTGCATTGAATGATAATGTGACAGTGATCATTACATGTGAATATGTTAATATATTATACCTTCTTCACGTAATTCTTCAATTATTGAAATTATTTCATTGTCATGTCCTGTATGACCAGCTGACTTTGAAGCTACCAATAATCGTAGGCGAGCAACTAACTCTTTCGGTGAATTCCAGTACACATAATTCACAGGTTTAGAATTATATATTTTCTCCATTTTCACTCGTTTGAGTGCTCCACCAATTTTACTTCTACTTCTTATTG
Organism: Leptinotarsa decemlineata; assembly: GCF_025532065.1. Taxonomy (NCBI): domain Eukaryota; kingdom Metazoa; phylum Arthropoda; class Insecta; order Coleoptera; family Chrysomelidae; genus Leptinotarsa; species Leptinotarsa decemlineata. The sequence continues at coordinate 9,162,445 of NW_027412529.1, forward strand.
GATATTGTCGTGAGTCTAATAGAGGTTTGATAACTTCACGAAATTTTTTAGAATTTGTATTTTTAAAACCATTCTTCTGATGATATTGTTTATATGGAGCATTCGTTATTTTCAATATTTTGGAATATACTTGACGAGTTTCTTCATTATCAACATCTCGTGGATTCTTCAAAAAGATCATATCATACAATTCTGGACTACCTGCGCATTCATATTTTTTCACTTTATTAGCATCCCAAAATGAAATGTTTCCATCTTTGAAATACACCACTAGACTTCCCATTTTCAGCTTTTGTGTAATAGGATCCATACGTACGCCAAATGTTCCATCATATGCTGGATTTCTAGATTTTATATTATTCAAATGTTTCATCAAAACATCTTCACCACTTTCATTCATAACAAGTGAGATGTCAGGATCCGAGGAATCGATGTGGGACGATGATGGTGTTTCGAATAGAGTTGTTCTCATATCGTCTTGAAGTGTGCTCGTGTCACTATTCACAGATAATACACTACCAAAAGATTGTTTTCTTCCTATTGGAGTACTCATGGGATAATTTGAAGTAGATTGAACAGTTCCATGATTTGGTGATAACACTGGTGATTTAGAAATAGCGTTTGATGATAAAACATTCAATGGTTTCATTATGGGCTCATACAATCTTTCAAGTGTCGTACGATTTTCAATATTATCATTCTTGATAGAGTTGAATTTCTGCCTGACAGCTTCTGTTGTCTTTACTAGTTGACGTTTCAAATTTATTTCATTGTTTTTATTTTCAGGATCTTTTTTTGTATTCATAATGCCCTTTTTTTGAATTAAAGCTTAATTCGTTGGTGAAGTGACCTCTACAATATTCAGTGATCGAATAAGTTCCAAAAACAAGATCATGGGTATATAAAACTATCGAATCCTTTGCGATATCTACCTTCATCTATTTTTCTATCCTTATCAATGACTAGAAATCCATATTGGTCCTCCCAGCATTTAACACACATCAATTGGAATTGTTTGAATGTTACATCGGGTGAAACATGATCTGAATAAATGTGATGTAAATTCGTCTCATCTTGTTTGAACATTATAATGAAATTGGTATTGTCACGCACTAACTGTTTGGGTACCCGTGAATATGTCTGTGCTAGATAAAAACAATCAACATCCTTATGACGTCCCATACAGAAATATGATCTAATAATATCTTGCTTTTCACATATCACATCATCGAAAATGAAAACAGAATTAGGCTTAGCGTCGGAGGGTTCCACTATTTCTGCATTATTGCTGAATGTATAAAAACCTAATCCTTTTATAGGTTCCAAAACACTTCGCAAGTACTGATATTTAGGTTGATTGAGTGATTTCGAATAGAGATACACATTTCTAAATCTCAGTCCTTGTGGGTGTGTTAATAGTGATATTGCATTCGTCTTTCCACAATTTGAAGGTCCTATAATGAGTCCTCGAACTGATGATGGGAGTAGTGGACCATGTCTGAATACCCTTTGTCCATTCAATCCACACCCAAATTTCTCATCTAGATTATCTACAGCAAACTTTTCTTTCTGTTTTACAATGCGCATCGTGCCGTGGTTGGAGACTATATAAATGTTATTAGCTTATTCATTTCAATGTGTACCATCAAACGATACGGACGTATTGAAAGTGATCGTAAAATTAAAAGAAGTTGTGGTTTTGTTAATGATTTAATAAACAAACTTCCTTTCGAATTACATCTACCCGGAGGTTATCAATACTGTGGACCGGGTACAAAATTGAAACAACGTTTAGCTCGTAACGACCCTGGAATCAATAAATTAGATATTGAATGCAAAAAACACGATATTCAATATTCTAAGCATCCATCCGATCTTGCAGCAAGACATTTAGCCGACAAAGAACTTGAATACAGCGCTTGGGATAGGGTTAAATCGAAGGACGCGAGTATTGGGGAAAGAGCAGCTGCATTACTTGTCACCAACATTATGAAAGCGAAAAGACATATGGGCATGGGTTGTAGTACCAATAAGAAAAAATGTAAGAGGAAACAAACGAAGAAAAATAAAATTAAAAAAGTTGCATTTGGTGCTGGGATAGTCCATAAAGTGCGAAATGTATTGAAGAAAGCTGGTGGGAATCAATTTGTGACGAATAATAGCAAAAAAGCTATCACTGTGGCATTGCAGGCGGCACGTAAATACCTTAAAGCTGCCGGTGGAAAGAAGAAAATCCGCACACCACGCATAATTCCTGTTCCCAAGATCGGTGGACTTTTACCATTGATACCAATTTTTGCTGGACTATCCGCACTAGGAAGTTTGGCGGGAGCCGCTGCTGGTATTACCAAGGCCGTGAATTCGGCAAAAGCCAGCAGAGCGGCTTTAATGGAAGCCAATCGTCACAATAAAACCATGGAGGCTGTAGCATTAGGCAAACGCGGAAGTGGAATATATCTCAAACCATACCGTAAAGGTTTAGGACTATATTTAAAACCATACAAAGCCACAAACAAAACAAAAAACTAATTGAACCCCTACCTCAGAGGCCTCTTACTGATCTCGATCTCAGTTATTATGCACAAAAAATGAAAATTCCACATTTTCGTGGTGTTTTTATGCGTGATAGATTACCATCTTCAGGTCCAAAACAAAACGAGACAGCTATTGTTAATTTAGATGGAATAAGTGGACCAGGAACACATTGGGTGGCATATAAAAAATGTGGGAAAGAAGTCACATATTTCGATAGTTTTGGAGATCTACCCCCACCATTGGAATTGACTCGATTCTTTCGAAAATGTTCGAATGTAAAAATCAAATATAACTATGATCGACAACAGAAATTTAATACAGTTCTCTGTGGTCACTTGTGCTTGCAGTTTCTCTCTAAATAATTTTCCAAATAAAAATGGATTCAACACCAAAACTGGATCGGGAGGCTATCAAGGGAATGGGGTTTTCACTTAGAATGTTTTCAAAATATGGTACCTTGAAAAAAATGGATAAAGTGATGCTTGCAAATATGCCTAAGGAAGTGATACTTGCATGTGTTGCACATGAGATTGCATATGTTTGGGAAAAGTTGCCTAAGCATCTGCAAGATGACATCGATATAATGAAACATAGATATTGTTATGAGCACCACCACCACGATCAAAATTCAGAATCGGATGTTAATGACGGTCCTATACCTCGGAAATCTATGTGTTGTATTTGTAATATAGAGGATGTGAATATTGGTATCAATAAAAATGATACTTATTACAATACAACACCTTCCAAAAAGTGTAAATTGTCTCAAATGTGCTGTTGCTGTGTACAATAATAAATTGAAATGTGTTTCAAAATATTCATCAGTCATGTCACGAAAGTTCGAGCTACAAGCTGTCGGGACAAGTGTCTTGAGTGCGGATTTTTTTCCACCTATTGAATTGGATAGGAACAGTCGTTATGGATTAGGACTTTTGGGATTCTATGGGTGCAATACAATCAATAATATAACTGAAGCTAATAACTTACTTAGTTTTAGAATCAGTAATGACAACTCATCGATACCGCAAAAGTTGACAATTGAAATTCCATGCGGTGCTTATGAAATAGAAGAGATCAATGCCGTCATACAGAAACATATCATGTTCAGATTGTTTCATGATAAAAAACCAAATGATGTCGTTGCAGATGATATTTTCTATCTACACGCCAATAATAATACATTCAAATGTGAAATGCGATCCAAATATGAAATTGATCTGACACATCCAAATTCAATAGCAGAAATGATGGGGTTCGCTCATGAAATATTTCCACCAAATCAGATACATGAATCATCATTACCAATAAACATTACAACTGTGAGACTTATCCGCTTAGATTGCAATATAATATCTGGTTCATATATAAATGGTGAAGAATCCCACATTCTTTTCTCATTCGATATTGATGTTGAACCTGGCTACAATCTCACTAAAGAACCACACAGTATTATATATATGCCTGTCAGTCCAGAAGGTCGTCAATTGATTCACAACATTACAGTGCGTATTTTGGATGAAAAAAATAACCTTATCGATTTTGGAAGTGAAGAAGAGATTTTCATTATTTTGGAATTGAAGAAAATCGAATAACTGTTGTTATGGGTTTCATTTATAATAGACAAAATCGCATTGAACAATCCCAAACGAGTTGCACTATCAAAAAGAAAGGTGTGCATAAAAAGAAGCTCATTCCACAAGTGTATGCTAAACAGTTAGCACATAACGCTCTGTCTGTGAGTGATCTTAAATTTTTGAAATCGATTGGATTGAAAGTGAGAAAATAACAATGGTGCTCGAAACAAACAATGAAAAGTTGAATATATTCAATGAACCAGTGCTCGATCATTCTCTCATAAGTTTACATGAGCACACATATAAGCCCTATGGATCACCGCTATTCAGGAATTCGGATGAAATCAGAATTGCAATCAATAATCAAGATGTTATACTAGATATTGCCGAGAGCTTCATTTACATAGAAGGTAAATTCACCCCCAAAGATGTAGCGAAAACATGCTATCTCTCGAATAATGCAATTGCATTTCTCTTTGACGAAATTCGTTATGAAATGGGTGGTGAACAAGTGGCTGTTGTTAGAAAACCTGGGATAACATCTACAATGAAAACCATGATATCATTTGGACAATCTCATGCTAACACATTATTGACATCTGGTTGGGGACTTTCACAATTGAAGCAAGATATCTTGGATACAAACAGTCATGTTTTTAGTGGAAAACTACCACTGAAATATTTGATGGGTTTTGCTGAAGATTACAACAAAAGTATCTTGAATGCCAAACAGGAATTGATTTTGATTATCGCTCGATCATTCAAAAACTCATATATAGGTGAGGTTGATGCTGATTTGGAAATAAATAAAATCGAATGGAAAATAAGACATATTGTACCAGATGATAAACACAAGCTCAAACTTTTAAGTAGAATAAACAAAAGCGGTCTGAATGCCAAAATCAAGTTGGCGTATCGTATGTGGGACCTCTATGAACTACCATCATTACGTGGGACTTCTTCAGACATATGGGCCATCAAAACAACTAACGCATTGGAAACTCCTCGTTTTGTCATCATCGCATTCCAAAGTACTACCACATCTGAAGATAGAACACAGGATATTACAAAATTCACAACTGCTGATATCAATAGTATTCGAGTATACTTGAATTCTGAAGTTTATCCATATGAGCGTTGGAATTTGAATTTCGATAAAAAACTTGATGCTCCTGCTTATTATGCTTTTGAGAGTTTCCAGCGAAGTTATTATGATAAAGATATGAGTGAACCTCTGATGGACATTGGACAATTTAGAGAGAATCCACTATTCGTCATCGATTGTTCTCATCAACCGAATGCAACAAAATCATCAACTATTGATATAAAGATTGAGTTTGAGACGAGGAAGACCAAGTTTCCAGACAACACTAAAGTATATGCATTAATTTTGCATGATACAGTCTTAACATACAATGCATTGGATGGTTCAGTTCATAGCAGATATTGACACTTTTTTTTTTCACTCTATCATGTACTGTTTCATGATCTTTTTTTTTTATTTGTAACTGACTTATATCATGTATTGTATTTTATATCATATTTATTGTTTTGTAATCATTTTCTATTGTATTTCATGAGATTTAAATAAATAAAACATGAAAATAATACAAAGTTTTTTATTTGACATTATTTATGATTTACAGGAACATACAGACTATCTAAAATAACTTCTTCCTCATAATCATCATTTTCGCGACCATCTTCAATTTCCTCTCGATTTTCATCATTCAATTCAAAGTGATGAATAATCCATTCTGGCAAGTATGGTTGGAGGCTATACAGGAATCTTCTTAGGTTCAGTTCAATCATAACATCACAAAGTTGCCACAATTCCAATTCATTATCCAAAAATTTGTTACAAACTTCTGCACCACTCCAATAGTTCTCAGCATCACGAAGGCATAATTCGATTTGTTTTTCATCATAGCATACACTCATATCATAATTGCTTGCATGTTCGGCTCCATCACCCAACACCTTCAATTTAGACGACAAATGTTGAACCGATGATTTGAGATCTACAACATCGACCCAATCTTGACTTGCGTACTGCATCCACATCTTTAAATGGTGGAACTGAAATTGAATAAAAAAAAACAATAAGCAACCTCCAATTTTTCAGTGATATAATACTCACATTCCCATTTTACTTGTAGTTACAAAGTGAGTGTATTCAACTAAGTTAGTAATGTTTATATTTCCATATAATTATTATCATCTAATATATGAATATTATAAAACAATAAGAAATTCATTATAATTACTATTATTATTCAATCATATTGAATTTGACTAGAGTTAGCGTTTTCACACCAAAAAAACTTCGTAAGCTATGACCTAAAGAAATTCACTATAAATTATTACTATTATTATTCAATTATATTGAATTTGACTAGAGATCGCGTTTTCATGCCAGCAAAACTTTGTTGGCTCTGTCCTAAATACATCATGGTATATTTACCACCTGATGAGTTGATACAAGATATATCGTCATCACTGAATTGCAACGAAATACGTTTTGGTAGCCATGTTTTAAATAATTTATCATTGCTCACATCTTGCAAAGTTAATAAAATTGATTTACCAAATCGTGTAGAATAAGTTGACATATTTTTAATTATGAACACTTCATCAATTGGCAATGATGATAAGGCCTTTTGCTCTACTATTTCAACCTCCTGTACAATCAAATTATTAATTTTATTCAAGTCTACTTTTGAAACGGACATGATGAAAATATATACGAAAATATAAACAATTTCCAACAGACAAATACACTCACCGTCTTCCTTCTATTACGAACTGAATAACACTCTACCAATTGCTAACTGCTGCAGATATATTCGTCTACTGATTTCATAGTGTGCCAGGCATTTCTTTTATATTAAACAGTGTGAGTCACCCCCACCATGAAACCGTGAAAGATTCACATTGCTAGTTGCTATCCACTAGAGATGCCTGACGTCACAGCCAAGCCCATCTCCCAACTTGATGCGATAACAGTTGCCGGTACGAGCAAGCAGTGGTCGTTGCGGTCTCGGAGAGGGTAGACGCTAGGCAAACGGTCCTCGGCTGCCGTTGTGTCACCATCGATAGCGGGGCTAGAGCGAACCTTCATCGCTTCGGGAGAGGTGAGGGCAGACCGATGAATACGCATTACTCTGCCACACGTCGTGGAGTGAACATGTCGCTCTCTAGCCGTTGAACGGTTATTGCTGTGACGTCACTCCACTACTAACTTGGTGCCCTAACACCGATGGAGCATTTATTACTTGGAGGATCTTCGAAGTATGCAGACGTATGTTTGTACATAGACAAACAAGCACATGATGAAACCCTGTACCGTGCATTCTCCTACACACACACACACACACACACACACATAAACACACAAAATCTCATATGAAAAAAAAATCTGAACGATCCATGCACCAGACACTTCAAGGTCACAACGCCTTGACTTCACTGCACAACAAAAAAACTTCACCAAACAACAACCAATAAAAAAAGCAATTAATACGTCATAGTGGTGGGGGGGGCCGAGAATCAGCTGTAAACAACTACTATTCGGCTTCGGAAGTTATGGATATCTTTCATGAAATACTTGGCATGTTCTACTTGCAATTCTATTGCACTCACCATAAATTATCAATAAATTCAAGAAATCTTCATTACTGTAACCTAATCTTGACATTATTCTATTATAATTGGTGGCTATCACAATCAGTCAAAACCACCAACGAAAGTCTGACGTTAAATAATTGGTTTATTTATTTTTCCAAAGCACACTATTAAAAAATATTAATGTGTACTGTTGTACGTTAGAGACCAATACCTCAATGTATACAAATTGTAACTTTTTTTAAGGTAGGTACATACCAATTTCGAATTGACTGATCTGAGACAGTTAAAAAACTGGATAAAAAAAAATATCACTAAGTATAAAAAAAATGTTGAATATCCAAAATAAGTGATGAATTCAAAAAAACGAGCAAGAAAACCACGTCAGTTTCCGTTTGAAACAGTTTATCTCGAAAACGGTTCAAAATAGAAATAGTATTATCAAGTCCCTGTATGAGGCAAATGAAAATATGACTCGGAGTGAAGATCACTCCACTTCATTTCAAATTTGATCGTTTTAGTGCAAGAGAGTTCAAGATTATCAGCATTTATAAAAGTTCATGTTTGGTAAAAAATATCGAAATTAATTTATATCTTCTAAACGGTAATAGATAGATATAGGGAAATAGTATATGAATTTGTTGACAAAGTGATAATGAATCATAATATGATATTATATACGGGGAGTTCCATTTGAAAAATCAAAGAAGCCGCTACTTTATAGTAGAAGCGACAACGCCACTTCGTCTGAAATATTTTAGGCGTGTAGGTCATATTGATTTATGCATACTGTGAAATTTTCAGGTTGATCCGTTAAATAGTTTGTCAGAAACGGCTAATGCACCTTCAAGTTAAATTTTCATATAAATGAACTATACTGAGTGTTTCAATGAGTAATATGTTATTATAATTCAAAGGGTGCAATTTTTAACATTTTTTCACATGTGTCATAAATATTTCTTTCTGTTTTTTTGGGTATATAACCTTCCACAATCTGATGGACTATCATAGAAAGAAATATGGATTGTCGAATCTTTTTTATGAACTCTATGTTACCCAAATTATGACACGAGCTAACTGATTATAAACTCGTCCGTATAATCAATTATATAAGGTAGTAAAAAACAACCTCTTCTTGCTGATATCATCTAATACGAAATAATGAATGACTGGGCTAAAAGTAATTTCTATTCTAGCTGTTAGAGTTGAGTCGGAGTGACCGACGTTTCCTTGAAACGTTGATTTGAATGGACAGAAGACTTTCAACTTGATAAAATTTACCTTTACATAAAATGATATCGAGATGGTAACGATAATGAGTGGGCACCTGTCAGTGGTGTGCCGAGTGTTGATTTTTTCATTTTGGTTTGCAGTTTAAAAACATATCGAATAACAATTTGCTCTTCTTTAAGAAAGCGAAGAGGAACAACAATAAAATAATAAACAGCATCAATTGCTGACATGTTTTTATAACTATCTCTGATTGAACGTGAAGATTAACTGTTTTGTCTTCGTTTTTATATTGCAGAAGAAAAAAATGCTTGTTGAAAGTATGTTTTTTATCGCGTCAGGTATTGATGATGCATGTACTCGTATAATGATTCATTTTCCCAAGTGTATTCAAATATGCACTATTATATTCAAACATTTCCCGAAAAATTTTCATGTTCAAAGCCATATTATTTCAATTTCACCATACTTCACCTCAAACTTATATACAGAGTGTATCTTGGGATGTTTTAATCTATTTCAGGTGGTGAAAACGAACGTATGTCAAAACTTACTTCGTTTCCGAGTAAAAAGTGTCAAAGTTTCACTCAAAATATTGGTTTTTCATCAATAACTTAAAAATATTTTCGCCGAGTTTAATGAAACTAGGTGTGTTTGTTGGCAGTAACAAGTTGCTTATTTCCATTCAAATCATATTACGCATAATAATTCCTGTGGAAAAAATTATTGTACGCCACTGTTTTTCTCCAAGTTTGATACTTTTATTTGATTGAAAAATTTATAAAAAACGTGTTTGAAGACAAGATTTCATACAAATGCATCAAACTGAAAAATGATTTTTTCATTAGTTTGATCTAGATGATTCTGTAATACATTTAAAATCTCTCCGCACAAGATGATCTATTTTGTATCCGTGGCAAGCATCTTACTCACAGAATAACATGGATCAAATAATGGGAAAAATTATTTTTTGATGTTTAGTGAATTTGTATAAAAGCTTCCGTCTGAATATTGTTTTTTTATAATTTCGATTTTTAAACATTTTTGAAGCGGAGTAAATAAGGAATAAAAATTATTTACTTTTGATTTAATTATCTGTAAACCCAGAAAGAATAGGCGGGAGTTTTTGGTGATCATCTCAAGGGGCCGCAGTTTCTTCTTTCTCGACTGAATTGTGTGATGTACCTTTGCTAGTAAGACGAAATATGTGGTGTATGCACGAAAGGGCACCTGCTCGTTTCAGTGTAACCGCTCGTGAATATCTGATACTTTTACTCACCAGTGGATAGGTCGTGAGATACCTCAACCGTGGACACCTAGGTCTCCAGACTTGAATCATCTGGTTTATTTCTTTCGGGGATATTTTAAATCGTTCGTTTATGTGACACTAGTTTACGATGAAAATGACTTGAGAAATATAATTATGTGTCATTCTAATGTACGGCACAGGATGAGAAGAAGATTTGATGGGGATATTGCAAGTCAAGGTTCTCATTTTGAGCATTTGATTCAATTAATTTTCATTATTATCTATGCTATGTATGTCACCTATATTTGGAATAACGCAATCGAGAAACATGAAGGGTCAAGAGCTGTTGCGATTGATATTTCCAAGACCTTTGACTTTGGGTTTGGGTGGGTTTGCTGGCCTAACTTCGATGCTATGGCTTGTCGGATCATTTTTGAGTATGGCTCTCCAGCTTCCTCAAAGAACGTTTCCTGCAAGTAGCCGTTGATGGATATCTCTCGGACACTTTTACCATCAATGCTGGTATTCCCCAGGGATCCACATTGTATCCGACCTTCTTTTTATTGTATAACAACGACTCTTTCGAAAAAAAAAACAAGAATCCAATATATTGCTCTACTGACGACAGCACACCTGTCGTCAGCTGGGTTTGGGACATCGGCAGCGGATGCACATCTTTACTGCCAGCAGGAGGTTGAATATCTTAATGAGGATCTTGAAGTAATTTCGAATTGGGGTGAAAATAACCAGGTTCAATTTAATGCTACAAAAACCCTGGCATCGGTTTTCCCCAAAAAGATATCCGAACCTGTCATTATCATATCCGAACCGGATATGATAATGTCAGGTAAGACAATTCCGCTTTCTGGTTAGATAAGTTTGTTGGGGGTTAAAATGGACGCCAATATGTCTTGGCACAATCATGTCGCTGGAATTACAAAAGCCGCTTCTCGAAAGCTTGGAACACTGTTCCGAACCAGAAAACTGTAGACAGCTCAACAACTTTTGCTTTATAAAGCTCAGATCAGACCTTCTTTGGAGCATTGTACTCATGTATGGAGCTCCGCCCCCAAATATACCCTGAAGCTGCTGAATTCCATACAGAAAAAAGCCATCCGCCTGACTGGAGACGAGAACATCACTTGCAACCTTGATAGTTGGAGGTTGGAGATTTATCTGTCTTCTATAGATACTTTCACGGGAAGTGTTCGAGTGACTTGGCAAATTTGATTCCACCAAGCGGTACATATCAGAAATACGCGAAAAACTGTGGCTGCTCATCGTTTTGAGGTTCAATTCAGTACACCTCGAACTTCACTGTTAAAGAACTCTTCCATCTGGAGAACTGCGTTTATGTGAAATTAACTTCCTAAAAACGTTTTTCCAAATGGATTTAATCTCCAGCCAATGTGAATCATTATTTTCGCACAGGTACCGCTCTGAGATTGCCTCAAGGAGTTTCCTGTAGTACTTGTGTTTTGTCCTTATTAAAATGAAATAAAAATTAACTAGCAGTTTGGATTTATCTACTATTAAAATAGAATGTCATTTGAAAGTTTGTTCAAATGGCGACTTGAATTATTCTACGCCACTGATTCTAATTCGATAAAGCTATTTCAAAGGATATGAAACCTAACGAAAACAGTCGGTGCAGCTGTTTTCAGTCGCAGACCCAGGACACACATATATATATATATATATATATATATATATATATATATATATATATATATATATATATATATATATATATATATATATATATATATATATATATATATATATATCAACCTGCTTAGGAACCTGACTGTATTTCAAGCGGAAATTTACGCTATTGAATTTTGACCCGTTTGTCCTTCTGGCAAACATCAGTTCAAAGGGTAAGGGAGCGAGGCTCCAACCTGACTAAATTCAAGATGGATTTCGAGTATTGAATTTTGTGGAGAGATTAGAGGAATCCAACCTCCTACACAACTCAATAAAAATTCTCAGAAATACTCAACATATTGCCTCTGGTCTGGATTCCTGGCCATACTGGCCTGGAAGGCAATGAGGCTGCTGACTCCCTTGCAAAGGAGGTTGCTGCAAGCAGCTTCATCGGACGAGAACCTGTCATTGGGATCGCTTTAGGTCTTGCCAAACAAAGATTGAACACCTGGATGGCAAGAAGATTTATGGACTTCTGGCAGAATCTTCCAGGATTGGCTCACTCCAAGGCGTGTAATCACCCTTCGAAGCTTAATAACAAACAATTGTTGGACTACAGTAGAGATGAACTACGATGTCTAACAGGCCTTCTTACAGGTCACTGTCATTTAAATCATCATATGCAGAGACTCGGACTGTTGGAACTCTGTTTGGAAAATTTTGAAACAGCAGAGCACATACTTTGTGCCTGCCCCGCTGGGAACCGAATCACGTTTTTAGAGTTCGGCAGAGCCGTACTCTTACCACCTGACCTGAAAGACCACTCACCATACAAACTAATCGGCTTCGTTAAGAAGCTGGGTTCATTTGGTCGAGTGTGAATATGTGTGAGCCACAATAAACCCTTGCGGGTTGCGGTGGAGGATCGAATAGACTCACTCATTTTGGACCTCACCTAACTTAACCGAACGAAAACTGGAATTATTATCCGTTATGTAATTTCATAAAAAGAATCCCCTTGTTACTGCCAACGAACACACCCGTCATTGAAAATGGTAGAAAGACTATTGAGTTGTTAATAAAAAACAATATTTTTAGTTAGACTTTAACACCTTGTTACTCGGAAACGAAGCAAGTTAGGACACACGTTCTTTTGAATTTTTTTTTCATAACATATAATAAGCAATCACTACCTGAAATTAATGACATCATTCAATACACATCCTGTATCAATACAAAAGTTATTATAACTCCATCCAATTCAGTCTAGTTCCTAACCATCTATATCCTAAAAGCATTCCCGTTCATAAATAAACCATCCAGCAGCAGTGAAGAGTAACCGAAGGTGCAACAAACTTGTTCAAGCTGAGTTTCAGAAGTATGAGGAAGGCCCGAGACAGCTGAGTAATGAAGTTATAAATTTCATCTTGAGAAGTCGTAATCGTAATGCATTAATGCATATATGTATATGCATGAACGTATAACGTTAATGACGTGCCCTAGTTATTTGCGGAGAGGTTCCTGTAAACGATAAAGAAGCATGTTGAGCCGTTCGTTTTCTCGTAAAATTATCGTTACATAAGTGGAAGTGTTTGAAGCTTGTAGTTAGTGCATTATAATAACTTCCAAGGACTTTCCTTGATGTGATGTTCTGGAACACGGTCGAGAATGCCAGCATAGAAAGTGGGATAGTATCTCTGAAGTGGAGTGGACAAGTTTTGTCCGATTTAATGTCATTTGCTTTGTAGCTCCATATCTCAATGAATATTTAATCTATTGTTTCGGTATTGACGACACACCGGTGTTGCTCTACGCTCCGGAGATATTGAATCCGTTGTGGGGAACGAGAAGTGCCGAATTTATTGGAACCATTCGTTCCCCACCCTCAGGCTCATCCAAGCTAATAAGCCTGATGTAGTCCTTCTCGATCACCAGAGCAAGACGATATTTGTCGTGGAGTTTTCAGGCTGTCATTCTTGGCTCACTGCGCTTGCTCAGGGCACATGATTCTCGGACCCAATGATCACTTACCTCACGGTGTGGGGAGTGGTCGTTGGTTGATAATGCTGGCGTTCCCTCCCGAATGTATTGGGGCTTTGGGGAATAGGGCCTGACCAGCGCATACTTCGGTATTAAAATAATAGTAGCTTTACTGTCCAACAGTTAACCATTTACAGGGCAATATAAAATTATATTCGAAAAGAAAAACTAATTGTGATTACCTACTTCAAGTACACGTTTGCTATTCCAATAATGTTATGAAGGTTAGTGGGGAATATATCACAATGGGAACAAATGCTATTGAAATGCATACACATAATATAAATTGGAGAATTGAGCATAATGTTAGTTTTTGCTCTGAGAGGTCTAAAAATGGACTGAGATCGTGAAACTGGCCGTAGTACAGTGAAGTTATTTCATTTCAGAATTTTAGGACAGTCAACTCTCTCATTCACAAATTTATATAAAAATATAAGCGACGCACATTTTCTGCGATGCTCTGAACTCAAAAGTTCCAAACGTTCATATATGACATAATTAGTGATACCTCTCTCAGGGTAAGAACCCTCTATTCTGAAAATTAGAAATTTACAAAACTTTTTTTGAACTCTCTCAATGGCTACGTTATGAATCTCATAGAATTGACTCCAGACTATACTTGCATATTCTATCTTCCAACGTACTTAGGTCAAATACAACAGCTTCATAGCTTTAATATTATGAAGAAAAGAGAAACTTTCTATGAACTAAGTTACTTTAATGTATAAGTTTGAAAATGTCCGTATAGGACGAAACTGCAGTAACGTTAGTTACAAATAAAAGTGGTTAAAAACATAGAAAGTTTCAATAATTCTCTTTTCTTTCTTTTGATTTCCTAACACGTAGTAATGGCTACATCCATCAATTTATCACCTAGAAAAATCATATACAACCTAGATATTTATTAATTCATTGCTCAATTATCGTAATAGAAAAAATATGGGGAGAAAGAAAAAAATGTCCATTTTTGACACTCCTTCTCTCTATTCACGCGCAGTTTTATATATAATTCAATTATAAAATATAACTTTCTACCCAGTGAATTCAAGCACTATTCCATTTTCAATTTCAAGAAGAAATTAAAAGTTCATTTTGAATCAACTTGGCTGTTTCCTTACTGGTTATTGATTATTGATTACTTTATAATATAACTCTTAGTCGAATGGTCTTTCTACCCTATTTAATCAATTATTTCCATTCACTGTGTTGTATTATACAGCAATATCCTTGAGAGCTAACTTGTAATTTGTAATCATTTACTTACTTTATTTTTTTTATATACCTTTCATTTTATTTCACTTCAAGTTAATAGGTTAAGTTGTAAAGCAGCGTAAGCTGAACTTCGCCTTTCAACGGCAATCTTGTAAGTCGTGTACGATGAATAAAGAGCATTCATTATTATTATTATTGTTAAATAGTACTTCCATGAGATCCATTGAATTCTAGGTTTCGATACCCTAAAAATAATACGACCAGACAATCGCAAAAATTAACCCATTAAACTGACTAGATGACAAGTTGACAAACATTTGAAAGCAGAATATCCTTTTTTTTATCATCACGGCACATGGTCAGAGCTGAATTTAAGAATTGTGCTCGAATCTTGGATGGATTTGCCATATACGTTAACAGGAGGTGAATAAACGAGTTTTCTTATTCTTGAAAAAAGAACAAAATACTCACTTAAGTGTTTTGGGAATTAAATTATTCTATCTTCCTAATCTAGCCGTATTCATCAGATTCCACTTCAGGCCACCCACCATCTTCAGATACGTCTTTCGCTAGCTTGTCAACTATTGATTGAGAGATATTTTAGCAGACACATCTTTTTTATGAAACTAGAACTTAGCACAGAATTGTTCGCATAACCTTACATTGTTTCAGGCCTTCTCTTTATGATTCTTCTTTGTATGCTTCTTTGGTTACATCTTGACGATTCGCTTTTATCGTTACCTTTGAAATGATACTACAAGTATCTGGTAACTAGAAGATGAATAATTACAACTGCGCCACTTATCACAGAATCTCAAAGATCATTTATGAACACATCAGACCTGTACAGGGGTCCGAACGAAGTCCCATAGGAGAGATTATCCATTAGAGGAAGATATACGCTGGCAACATCTTGATGAGGCGATTTCTTTCCACAATTTCTATTGCTTTGTTTATATTATTACCTCACCGGCTTGTTGGCTACATTAGAATGTTGTCTTTTAGCTGTGAAGGTAGGGGGAAGCTTACATTCTTTTAAATAGCTATACAACTAACTATCTATCTAACTAACTATCCAGTTCCCTCAGCAGCCTTATCTACCAGTGATTCTAGAAGAAGGAATACAATTAACTTATCACTTATTATATTATATATGTAAACTCTGGTGTATATACATATACATAGCGGTATCAAATGATCATTTCCATCTCTCCACGCGAATTTGAAAGTATCAATGCACATAAGTCTACTTGCAGCTTGCACAATAAATAAATTCACTTTCTATCATATTAGAGTATTTTTCCACGACCCACTCTCCGAAAGTAGCTACCCACATTATTTTTCACTAGTAAAACCCCCATCATAGCCTCCAAACGTTGCTTCTATTATTTAGGTTATAAACATCCCGAAGAATCAACCAGGCATTTAGCACTCTTAGAGGTTGGTTTGCGAAATTTCGTTGTGGTGGTTTTAGCCTCGAGAATGAGCCCCGAAGTGGTGGACCTACAATAATCCTGAACGAGGATTTCGGGAGCCTGATGGATACTGACCCATCACAAATCAATCAATCAATTTATTCAATTCACATACATATTCTTGTCTATAATAGATGTTAGCATATCTTTAATAATGATTACAGTAGATGAAAGAAATTAAAAAAATAAATTAATAACAATAAATAAGTGGTGGTGTTCAGTTCTTGGGAAGCGCCTAAGCAAATCTTGTGTTACGTATTTTTCCAGATCTAGAGCAAAAAACTATCCATTTCTTTCAGTAAAAATTAAAAATTTATAATAAAAAAAAAATAGAAAGCAATGATCAACCTGAAGAAGTATTGAACCAGACAATAAGTCGAAGAGGAGATAAATAAAAAAAATCAGACATGATTCAGTGAGTTGATTCAAATATTTCATTTGAGAAATCAAAGTTGTGATCAATGAAGGATCTAATTGTTTTTTTGCGTTCATTAATATTTTTTATATTTCTTAGTTCAATGGGAACTTGATTGACAAGTTTCGGTCCAAAGTAAGTAACAAACCTTTGGGTATATACGTTTTTACAAAAAGGAACACTAATTGTTCTCTCGGATTTGGCTCGGTTGTCGTGTATGTGTGTCAGATATGTGAGAAGCGAGTTCAAAATCCATAGTATACAGTGATAGGTATATAATTTTCTGATATTGAATAAACTAGCCTCCTTATATAAGCTATCAGTTGGATGTCTTCTATCTTTCTTCAATATTATTTTAAGCAATGTGTTTTGTATCACTTGAAGACTATGTAAGTGTGTTTTATTCAACCCACCCCAAACAATAATACAGTACCTTATAACTAATTCAACTAATGCAACGTATGTCATCAGTAATAAATGTTTATTTAGTATGTTTCTGAGTTGACAGAATTTAAAAATAAGTTTTCTAAGTCTTTTCTCGAGAAAATCTACATGTTTGTCCCAGCGTACATGTTGGTCAAGTATCACACCCAGATATTTTATTGTATCCGTTTCCTTTATACGTGGACAAGAACAAACTAAAGGAGTGGCTCTTGGGATGGCAGAAGAACTGAGCTTCAGTACCCATAGGTATTTGATAGTTTAAAACGTATTGGAAATGTTAAACACCATGTTTCGAGGTCTGTTCTTTGCTTTTGTGCAACCAAAACAATTCTTTTTTTTAATCGGATCGTCACGTGTGATAAAAGTGGATCCTCTATAACAGGGGACGTTTAGGACGGTGGTTGGACATCGATGAGCCAATCAGGCGCCCCTCAAAGGCGAAAATTCACCAAAGGAAGATCATGGTTACTGTATGTTGGACAGCGGCCGGTGATATTCACTATTACTTTTTGCAAACGGGACAAAACATCAGAGCAGTGTCCTATTGTGAAGAAATCGAAGAAATGTACCAGCAGTAATCGGCCCTGCTCTACAGAAAAGGTCCGATCCTGCTCCATGTCAACGCCTGTTGAAACGTAGAAGTTCTGTCTCACCTACCATACTGCCAAGACCAATCGTCAACCGACTACAATCTTTTCAAGCACTTCGATAACTTTCTAACCGGTAGAACCTTCGCCAATGTAATCCAGTAATTATTCCTTTTTGAAATGAACCTGAACCGGTTAGGAATGAAATGTCCCATACCGTAACCCTAATAGGTGACGGGGTCATATAATTTATCTTTTATTTGTTTTGCAACAGCGAGCAGATGACCGATGCAACAGTATTCAATCTGACAAAAGGAAAAAGCATGCATATCGAGCACCACCCCGGTCATTTTCACCTAAATAACAAATACCCCAAATTAAATGACGACCACCCTTTTTGTGTTATGATTTATGAGCAGATAATAAAGGGCCATTCACTTTAGCCGCTCAGGAGACACAATAGGGATTGTACTTTATCGGATGAACATCGGCGTAGGGAAGGGGACAATATAAAGTGATCAGGAATTATTGCAAATTGGCCAGAGAAGGTTCGGATTTAACCATACAAATTGGTAATACAGCCTGTTATGACACCATATTTACTTAAACAATTAAGATGATTTTAATGAACAATTATAACTTTAATTTTCGATAATGAAAATAATGGGGAAACGATATGACAGTCACAAACCTTATTTCTGAAAATATTACGACCTGTTTCGCTATCACATCAGTTGCATAGGTAAATAATCAATTATAATTACCTGAAGCATTCATTACTTCTACATTATATCTACAAAGACTAGGATAATTTCCAAGGAAAGAGTTCAGAGTAATGGTGATCTATTTAAATCCAGTTGGTCATTCAGTAAAATGTGAGTTTTTAAGTTCATTAATTTTCAATGTTTCCAAATGATTCAGCTTTGAACCTATATTTTCTATGTGCAAAATTACGAAATGCGCACTAGATACGCACTTAGATGCGCACTAAGAGAAGATTTTCAAATATAACAATTGAAGAGCCCTCCCCGGTGATGAAAGGGGAGCGTTTACATATGAAAATAATTTTACATCACTGTTTTTCAGTACCGCTACATTTTCTGAGGCTGAAATTTTGTATGTAAGTTGGTTTTATGTTGTACATGTGCAATGCGAGATCATTCCAACTGAGGCGTCCCCTGGGGATGAAAGGGGCGCGTTTACATTTGAAAATTACCTTTTTATCACTGTTTTCCTGTACCTTTATATTTTCGGAGGCTGAAATTTTGTATGTAGGTTCATTTTCAATGGTAGACGTGCAATGAGAAAGGATTTTCGAATATTCCAACTGGAGGGCCAGCCGGCCGTGTAGAAAAAGGGGTGTCCATAAAACAAAATTATCTTTTCATCACTTCTACATGCCCTAAATTTCCGCTGGGTGAATTAATATTCAGTATCGGCCGGGGCGAGTCACTAGTAGCTCATATGATGTTCCTGGATTCCTAAAAAACAAGTTCAACACTTCAGTTCTTTCTTCTATTTTCACAACAGAAAAAAAGCTGATGGAAAATGACACTAGATTTTTGGATGCTTTAGAAAAACTGAGGATATCAAAGTTTGGTATGAGATCTACGAAAAAAAAAGAATAACGCGTTACAGAAAACTGAATCCCGTGAGCATAAACAGAGTTGTTATTCATTACATATATTACCAAAGGATTTAAAAATACTATAACGTATAACAACTTGGTGAAGGTTGTCCGAAATAGTTTGAAAACTATTCAAGTTAAAAGAAAAAACGATGTGAAACGAAAAAACTAGAAACTCAAAGAAACATGAGATTTACCTATCATTGAAATTTTTACTAATCATGACTCGTTGTTATTTTCTGTGACAAACACTCAGCCATTTCAGGAGCGGCTATGTTATTTGATGCTCTAATCATATATCAATTTTTCATACGAACAGAATACGAAACAGTTTGTGTGTTCAGAGAATCCTCTTACTAGTCTGCTATAGTAAAGGGCATAGTGAAACATCAATTATATACTACAATATTGAATTACAGTGGCGTCAACTTTTTGTTGAATTGGAGAACACAAATGCGATCATAGAGAAAGAACTGTCGCTGAAAAAAAACATTAAACCTACAAGAATAAAAATTGAATTGATTGAACGGAGTATATTTTCAAGAGGAATAAGTTTTTGGAAAAAAACAAGGCTTTTACTTCCCGCTCTTTATAAAAAAAGTGAAAAACCTCAAAGGAAGGAAGAAACTTTTATTGTGACATGAGTAGACTTTTCTCATCCGTGACATAAAGTCATAATATTATGAATGAAATGAGTGCTTCATCCAGATAGGTGCTAATGAAATAAGACGCGTGTCTTATTCCGAAACTTCGAAGTCCGCCATTAAAGATATTTCTTATTGTAACTCTTTCATGCAGGTATAATATTGTGTATCGGCCCTATGAATAATATCTGATTCAATTCCACAACGAATGTTTGGAGTACAAACTGAATTGGAGAATGTGATTTTCGTATAATTGAATGTTCATATCGAAGTAGTTATTTTGAAAGGACTTTTCCTTTCGTCTAACTGTTCATGTCGTGGAATCTTTGAAAAAATTTAAACTTTCGTTGAAAAAGTATGTATTGACAAACAGAACTACTGTGAAAAATGTAATTAATACAAAAAATAATTGAGCAATGCACCTTGTAATATGTATTTTAAATTAATAACAGTATATGCTTTGATTGGCTTCTGGGTTTTGCCATGGTCTTCTTTGGTTATAATCTATAAACGTTTCAACTGCAACTGCGGCAGTCATCTTTAGTTTCAGTTGACACCTCAAAAAGAGGTGTGAATGAACTATGTTATATATAATATTTGATATGTTTGTTTTCTCACATATAATTCTCAGAAACTACTCTGGAGTTTCTGGCACATGTGGTATATTTCCAACGTATGGCTGACATGATACTTGTCAAACAAACGTTATTATCATTATTATTATAAGTTGTTGTTTCGAGAGGGCTTTTTCTTACAGTTTCTGTGTGTAAGTAACTTTTATGCATGATCTACAAATATTTGTGAAGCGTTTATTTTGAAGTGAAAGCTAAAAAACGTTTTTCCAAAAAATTGTCGTACTCGACACGTGCTAAAATTTTCAAACTATTAAAGAATTTTGTTATCCTCAATCAAAATGTAATGAATTCGAGTACGCCTTTGGTCGCGCCCTTCATCACCTCTTGACTCTTTCGTTTCACGAAGGGAGGACCTAGGAAGTGACCCGGAAAGTCTTTTGTGCTGACCGTGGCAGATGTTTCGAGTGTCGTGAAAGGAGTAAATTACGATAAAATTACGCAATTACGTTCAGTGCGGTTTGATTTAATTGATCAATTGCCGATTTCGCAGATGCGGCTTTCATTGGTTGCTCTGGTAAGTTGAACAATGGTTTTGATTAGATTTGAGCGGAGCGAACTTCGTACCACTTTTTGAAAGATACTGAATGTCGGAATGCCGCAGTGGAATGGAAACGAAAAGAGCTTTAATGAATAATTCAATGATTTGATGGATGTAGCCGTTACTATGTGGTAGGATATCATTTCTCATAATTTGAAAATGTCCTCATAGGACGAAACTGCAGTAACTTTTGTTACAAATAAAAGTGGTAAAAAACCACCATATTAATGCAATGGTTGATGTGGGGCAACTAGAGATTTCACATGCGTTGTCAATAAAATATGTCATAAAATACATTCTTTGATACAGTATCTATTTTTCGTCAATTCAAAAGTGAAGGCAAATCAGTTAGCTTGTGATGCACTGTTTGGAACCTTTGGTGTAGTAATTGATATTACTAATTTCCAACAAACAAGTCACACACTACAGAGCCTTTTAGGAAGTCCAAAGGACAAAGTCGAGAAATCGGAAAAGTCTGGAATTTACGAAATTAAATGTAAGGACTGCGATCAATATATCATGGACCGACAAACAGATCTATTGAAATAAGATATAAGGAACACATAGCACACTTAAAATATGGAAGACCTGAAAAATCAGCAGTCGCCCATCATGTTTTGCAAGAAAAGCATTACATAGACTTTAGTTAGTTAGACAAGTTAACAACAACAGGCATCTAGAGGCATATGAGAGTGTAGAAATAAGTAAACATAATAATATTACGAGTAACTTTGGTGGACCAATACCTAATAAATTATGTTGAAGAAAAGTAGTCATTTTTTGATGAGGAAATCAAAGATTATCACCTTCCACAATCTGGAAAAAATATAAATTGTACTATGATTGTAAAATATACAGTTCGCGTCAATTCAAAATATTTTTAGCACTGTATTATTTATCAGCTATTTGTTGTATGCAACAATGTTACATATAAAAAAAAACAAAGGAATTGTACAGATACTTATATTAGAGTTTTGGAAGCCAAAATCTGCCACCATCTTCAGAATTGAAAAAATCTAACTTGCAGTTTTTTTTCTGTTCAATTCGTTTCAGTTTCAAACGTGTTCGATATACTACGCTGTTCATAAAATAAGGTGAATTTTCATTTACCCAAAAAAAATATTTATTCATCAATTTCTATTTTGCCCTTTGCATAGTAGTTTCCTTAAGATATAATACACGTGTGCCAGCGATTTTTTTAATCCTTGTACAGTTCTGATATACAATTTTTGGTATATCCTTGAGCTCGTTCAGCAATTCAGTTATCTCCTCAATCGTCACAAAATGCGTCCTTTCATGGGACTCTTCAACCTTGGGAACAGGAGAAAGTCACAACGGGCCAAATTTGGTGAATACGGTGGCTGAAGCATGATTACGGTGTAGTTTTTTGTAAAAAAATAACGAAGAAGCAATGACGTGTGAGCAGGTGCATTATCGTCATACAAAAGTCGTGAATTGTTTTTCCCCAATACTAGACGTTTTCTTCGTAATACATTTCGCAAGTGGCACATGCCTTCAGGATAATACTCCTTACTCATAGTACGACCAAGTGGCAAGAACTGCTGATGCACTACGCTACAGTAATAGAAGAAAACAGTGAACAAAACCTTGATATTTGATCGAACTTAGCTTGCTTTTTTTGGTCCTATCACTCCTGGGCTACTTCATTGGCACCGAAATGCCGACATCCTCAGCAACTTCTCTAAGAGCATGTTCGGAAGCATGCTCAGCTACAGCTGATTTGTCTGTTTGTCCGAGGCAACACTTTGTCTTGTGTTCAGAGAAAAGGGTACCTATACTTCTTTTTGTGGTTCCAATGTAGACCGACAGGCAGCAAGGTCGTGTTTCTTCAAGATTTTTCCAGTCCGGTCCGCTACATTTTTAACATAGGGAAGGAAAGCTTTTTCCTTGATTAGCATATCTGGGGTTTATTTGGTGTTCTCTCTCTCTTTGGTGTTGGAAATAGTATTTTTGTTTGTTATTCGTTTTTTGATGTAATTTTCGTTAATTTTGTTGTTATCATTTGATGTCTGCCAAGTGGGTTCTTGGACATAATAGTCTGAAAATCCCGGGTCAAATACCTTACATTCGTCATTATTTGATATATTTGTAGAGATAAATAAAAATTTCTATGTTTTTTACCACTTTTAATTGTAACTAACGTTACTGCAATTTCGTTCTATATGGACATTCTCAAACTAATACAATAAACTAACAATGATTCATTACATTCGCCAATATATACCATTCAGGTACTTGATTGAGTACTTGAATTTACAGTTCACAATGCGGATGAACCAATTTAAAAACCGGAGAGTAAATTAAATCGATATGATCATTTAACAGGTTGCACCCGCAATGTTTATGCTTGTAAATTTCCAAGGATTATAAATAACTGAGTTTGCAACCCTTCCTTGCATAGTGCAGAATTTCCGTATCGTTTACATTCGGAAACTTGTGGTTGCATGCCAAGGAATGGTTGGAAAGAGTCGAATCATTCTTTCCTAGTCTGAACATGCTGAGCATGAAAGGTCCTTCAGACCTAAATACTCTGTAGTATTTCGAAATGGAATGAACATAGGTTCAACGTTTCCTTCACTAATTCTTTGTAGGTATGTTTCGAAGGTTAAGATGAAAAGAAAGATTGGGATGTCTAGCATGCCAAGACAACTTGAACTATTCTTTCAGTAACCTGTGACCATGACGCGCAAACTCAGAAGTAGTCACTTGTATTTTTTTACATAAGTCAATACACTTACACTTCCCGTGTTAGAAATCACACGTTAAAAGGTAAGACCTCGTTAATCCTTAGTTCACATAAGTTTCGACTTCTGAGGGTTGTCGTTCGTAGGGGTGCAATAGCTGGTTAACGGAAAACAGATTTTAAACAGATTTTTTTAAAACTTATGTCATCATCAAGTAACTATATCATCAGAATGTCCGAGAGCATTTAAGGTGAATATATCTCACACTAATTGAACCTTCTGAGAGAGTGAGCTGCGATATAGAGATATTTTTTATGTCTATTGTATTCGAAACCTCCGATGAGTTATTTAAAGTCCCACCCAGAAAGTAACTCAAATTACTGTTGTCGAAACTCTTAAAATGAACTCTTATTTTCTCAAATGAAAAAAAGAGGTGGAATATCGAACAAAGGTAAATCTGTTCATAAATTATTAACAAGAATTCACAACTGCCTCTGGAATGAGAAAACTTGAGGAAGATTGAGAAAGATATAATTAAAATTTTATGTCTGTTTTCAGTTCCAGCAGACTATTTTTAATTAAACTTCTCAAAGAAGCTGATATTTTTCAAGCTGTTCTTTGTCTCCAAATCAATACTGATTGCGAGCATCTCTGAAAAAGAACCGGGCGTTACAGTCCGTTGATTATGAACTAATTCCGCATGGTTTTTACAACCGAAGTGCAATCGCAATATCAATACCTTCTAAAGCCGGCCATACACTTATAGTTTCAACTAATAGTTATAGCTGTGTTCTGAAATGTACACATGAAGTTTAATCATTCAGTTTTTCCCACAGGATTCAAACTGGAAGGGCAATTTTGTGGCTCTCACTTCACTTGTTCCTATTACACAGAAAATAAAATAAAAATCGAAATGGCGAAAACAGTTTTTCGCTCGCTCCTGAAACAAACTGAACGGAGCATTGTTCAGTTGAACCCACATAGACGCTCATTTAAATCAATAGTTTGATTTGAAGTACTTCAAACTTTTTTTCATTTCAAGTGAACAATTGAGTTCGACTGAAATACAGACTCAAGCACAATTATAGCTGTTGAGTTATGACTGTCAGTTAAAACTGCACGTGTGTGGCCGGCCTGAAATTTCAATATTTACAATTGAAAGGATTGACTCAACTCTGCGTGTGTATTTAAATTTGAATTCTTCATAAACATTACTCAGAAAAAAACTAATTAATACACTTTATTGTATGATTTTCGCTATAAAGGGCCTTACAAAAACCGCGACACGTGTTTGGCTCAAGCGCTTGAGAAATCTATTGTAGATCGAAACACGTGTCGCGGTTTTTGTACAACCCTTTATAGTGAAAATCATACAATAAAATGTATTAATTAATTTTAATATGGATTTTCATCAAGCATCAATTATTACTCAGTGAATTTGGATTTTTTGTGCCAATAAAAGGTCATTTGTGTCAATTAGGTCATAAATTTTCCATATAATTTATGCAATCGAAATGTGCCTGGGTTTATATTTTGTCCACCATTATTCAACTTGCGAGAAAGCTTCGTATGATTTTCAGAATTATAAATGAAATTGAATTAAATTCTTACTTTTTCACTGTTGGGACGGTACCTACATTGGCGGCGTTGTACTCATTCATTCAACCGATATATGGAACGGTGGTTTGAGTCCTACGGCCAGACTATCAATTTTCACTGCGTGGCATCCAATTCGTGCTACGAATCTCACGTTAGAAAGTAAGATCTCGGTAACCATTGGCTCCCACACAATTCGGCTTCTGAGGGTTGTCGGTTGAGTTCATATAAAAGTAGTTATTCCGAAATTTGAACTCCAAACATAGAGTATATGGAATTGAATCAGATATCAATCACAGGAAAGCTACACAATATAGTATGTGAAAGAGTTACGATATGAAATTTCACTGTCACAGAACACAGTCATCCTCACAGGTGAACTTCGAAGTTTCGGAATAAGACATTTGTATTATTGCCTCATCAGCACCAATCTGAATAACGTCACAAAACGAAGCGACCAATTCATTTATAACATTACGACTGCATGTCACGAATGAGTTAAATTTTCTCGCGTTCTTCTTGAATGCATTCTAAAAAATTAAATTCATTGAAATTTTCTTATATATTTTAAAAAAATTAATAATAATTTTGGAAGTGATTCTCCGAACAAAGTCCATTCATCCTATTTATCGTTTCCATTCCAGGAACTGTACTACCACATTTTTCTAATATTGATGGTTCTTGAAAACTCAAAAAAAAATTTCGTTATTTTCAAAATTCAATTTCAAGTTGTGGTCAGAAGATTCATTTGATAAAGTAGTAAATACAGCCTCCTTAAAAAATCAGATTGAAAGTTTTGCTCCTCGATTCATGGGTAATTCCCATCAAGACGCCCAGGAGTTTCTTCGTTATCTTTTAGAAGGATTACATGAAGAGGTTAATATAATTAATGAGAAACTCAAACCAATCTTAACGGAGATTGACGAAAAATTGAGCGACAGCGGAAATGCACAAGAGTCATGGCTCACATATTTGAGGATGCATAACTCTAAGATTGTAGATAATTTCGTTGGCCAATTGAAATCCACGATGAAATGCACCGACCAATTGAGTTTGTGGCAATGCTTGGATTCGTTTGCAGGAGAAGAAACTTTGGATGGAAATGAAAAACCGACGTGTTCGAGGTGCAAGGAAAGGAGAAAATGGACAAAGTCCCTATCAATCCACAAGTTTCTCTATATTTTAGTAATACATTTAAAAAGATTCTCTCCAACGGAAAGTAGAGGCAAATTGAATGATGT
Source organism: Leptinotarsa decemlineata (assembly GCF_025532065.1). Lineage (NCBI taxonomy): Eukaryota > Metazoa > Arthropoda > Insecta > Coleoptera > Chrysomelidae > Leptinotarsa > Leptinotarsa decemlineata. Next base: position 9,189,463 of record NW_027412529.1, read on the forward strand.
CATCGAATTTCCTCTAGAGGCATTGGATATGGACAATTTTGCAGCAGAAAATGTGGCTACTTGTTATAATCTATATGCACTTTTAAATCACAGTTGGACTGCTAACAAGGGCATTATACAGCATACTGTAGACACCCGTATACTGGCGCGTGGCACAAATACAACGATTCACACGTGTCACCAATTTCACCAAAGTCGCTTGTGAGTGGAAAAGCATACGTCCTCTTTTATGTAAAAGATGGAACAAAATCGCACCTTTAGGATAACCAAGGAAAAGTTTCTTTGTGCAATTATTATTTATTTTTTGTTAATTTCTTACACGTATCTGTTTCGTTAATATAATTTTTATCAAAATGTAATTAAAGTATAGTTTCAATCCGATTTCTTTAGAGGACGATTATATATTTTTTTAACTGATTGAAAGCTATATACGGGTGACCTTGGAGTCTTCATTCAAATACTAACAGTTGAAATCAATTTGAATATACGCAGACTCAGAAAAGAGCAAGTCTTAGAGAATATACTTATTGAACTTCTCTTTCCGACATGATGGCATCATCATTTTGTTTGATAACATTGGTTAATGCAGTGAAAAAGATGAGGTGTTAGATCCATGATTCATTCTAGAAATACTCTTCTGTGAATCATGCTCAATATCCTGGTAAATGGTGTAGCGTTACTATGCAACTTAACTTTCCGATTACACAGCTGAATCAACCATTTGTTCAGATCTTCGTTTTAGATATTATAATAATATTATAACAAATTTAATTTAATTGAAAGAGAAACACTTTGTAAATGTACTTAATTCGAAATTGAATTCCACTTATATTATATCACGTCACTCCAGTCAATCTCATTCTAATCCTTTTCCATTGGACACTTTCCACTTTCCACTTTTCTATTCATCTTGAACTTGTGTCATATGGAAAGCACATTATGTGACATGACGTTATAAAACCGCTTTGGAGGAACCAAATTGCTTTTCTGGTACAATTCATACTGTCTGACAAGCTATTTCCATTGCGATGTTTTCAGAGGCGTATCATGAGTATTTTAGAAGTTACTTCCAATATTTTACAAAAATCTTTTTGAAAAATTCGAATGATTCAATAGACACCGCGTAAAATATACAGGGTTAGTCAACAAGATTCCCGCGGTCCATTGCTATCAGAGGAAACAATTTTACGAACTGTTCAATTTTATTTGCAGTTATATCGATAATTATTTTCGTGCATAGTGGGTGATTCAGCCAAGCGTGGCCAAGCAAAGTTGTATTTTTTTAAATAGTACACACAGTATATGAATACGTCATTCGATTCCATATTTTTTAGCTCTCTGAGGAATTTCTGTTTTCAAATTTCCATTGCGGCATTGCTAAGTTATTGCAGTAAAACCTGTTTTGCAGACATTTTTTTTTTTTTTCACCACCCGCATGTCTACGGCAATTAAGTGGATTTTTTTTAGGAATAGTTAGTCAACATCACTATAATAATTTTGGAAATCTCAACTTTTGGAAACAATATATAGGGTGCACGGTAAAACCGGTCAAGTTTCATTAATTTTCAAACAGATATAATTAATCTTTCTTAAATGAAACATCCTTTATTTTTTCATTTGTATGAAATGTTTCAACATTTCACTACATTTTTCATCAGAGGTATACTATTTTTTTGAACGAACTTGAAACAGACTTCAAGTATTTTTGGTTTTGGGTTCCCAAAAGTCAGTTATTATGAAAGACCTAAGTGTATAACACCATTTTCACATTTACTTCTTTCATTATATGCAAAATTTATAAATAATAATCATCCCAATAATCTGCCCAACTGAAAATCCAATTATAGAGGTAATAAACATTTGAAGAAATACATATGACATGAATCAGTTGTACAGAATAGAAGTAATATTAGACATAATGAATGTAACCATAATTGAAGCAGCAAAAATGAAATATTTAATGATGAAAAAAACATTCAGCTAACTATAAATCAATACACTTTTAATAATAGAGGTCATTTTTGTTGACAATTTCTAATAATTCACAAAGGGGACCAAAATATGAATCGAAATCTTACAGATAAACTTGAAATTGCGACATTTCATATGAATAGGAGAATTGTATAAAACATTTCAGCGAGAATGTGCACAGTGAAATTTATGGTTTGTATGAGTATGAAAAGATGGGACAAAGAAGGCAAACTTTCCTAATGAGCTTGATACCGAAAAAAGCACGCAAAGTTCGATCAAATGTCAAGGTTTCGCACCTTCGATTATCGTGGCGTAGTCAATCAGTTCTCGCCACATGGTCGTACGTAAGGAGTATTATCTTGAAGTTATGCTACGCTTGCGAGAAGCAATACGAAGAAAATGTTCTGTATTGTGAAAAAACAATTCATGGCTTTTGCATCACGATAATGCATCTTGCTCACTTGTCATTGCTTGTTCGCGATTTTTTGTTCAAAAAAAAAATCGTAATATCATGCCTTGTCACCCTGCGACATTTTTCTGTTCCCAAGATTGAAGAGACCTATGGAAAGACGGTGTTTTACGGTTTTGATTTACACCTCTAGGTGCTTTACAACGTAAAGCTAAAAATTTCAGACATTTTCTCTGAAGAGTTTTTAGCGCGTTAATATGTGTAGTATAGTGTGTATTTTACACACAATTCAATATTAACCATATATTCAAATTTACCTGTAAACACTCCACACCAGTAAATTATCCTGATTTACACCTCTAGGTGGATATCTACCATCAGAACGTAAAGTTAAAAATTTTAAATATTTTCTCTGAAGAGTTTTTAGCGCGTTAATATGTGTAGTATAGTGTGTATTTCACACACAATTCAATATTAACCATATATTCAAGTTTACCTGTAAACACTCCACACCAGTAAATTATCCTGATTTACACCTCTAGGTGGATATCTACCATCACAACGTAAAGTTAAAAATTTCAAATATTTTCTCTGAAGAGTTTTTAACGCGTTAATATGCGTGTATGCGTAATATATGTGTGTATATCACACACAATTCAATATTAACCATATATTCATGTTTACCTGTAAACACTCCACACCAGTAAATTATCCTGATTTATACCTCTAGGTGGATATCTACCATCACAACGTTAAGCTAAAAATTTCAAATATTTTCTCTGAAGTGTTTTTAGCGCGTTAATATGTGTATTATAGAGTGTATTTCACACAATATTCAATATTCACCATATATTCAAGTTTTGATCTGACAATCCCGTAATGAAGAGATTTTAGAGCTAACACGTTTGAAAATTATTTACAATTTCTAATCATGAATCCTAAATTACGTGTAGCCTCTGATGCAAAGTTATCAATATATTTTTTAAGGACAGAACACAAGCACTACCGGAATTTTTTTAAGGCGCTCTAAGAGCGGTGCCTGTGCGAAAGTAACGATTCACATTGGATTTGAATCGCTGGAGATTAGATCCATTTGGAAAAACCTTGAACCGAGGTTTGTGTTTAATAAATCCTACAAAATACAAATTAAGCAGAACACAGAGTCAGATGCTACAAATGCAATACGGATTTATACAGATGGCTCAAAAACCAAAGAAGGCTCAGGATGTGGAGTGCACTCCAGATCACTAAGCCTAAGGATTAAGTGGGGAATGGGAAGAAATACCAGCGTGGTCCAAACAGAACTGGCTGGTATCTCAATCGCCACAAAAGAAATAACCAAGAAAAGAATTTCTGGCAAAAACATAACAATTTGCACTGATAGCAGACAAGCACTATTAGCCTTGAACAGACAGCGTGTTACTTCAGGGCTAGCACTAGAGTGCCACCAAGATTTAGCCAAAGCCTTGGTAGATAATAACATTATCCTGAGGTGGGTTAAAGGGCACGACAGGAGTAAAGGTAATCGCATTGCCGACTCTTCAGCCAAGGAAGCGGCTGGACTAAGAATTTTAGGACCCAGTGGTACCCACGGCCTGATGACTTCGACAATTGCGGAACTAGTCAAATGTTACACCCATGCTCAATCTTTGAAGAGATGGGATGATATCAAAGGATGTAATCATGCCAGGATCACCTTGGGCGACCCTGGGAAGCTGGCGCCGAAGAAATATCTGGCAATGACCAGGAAAAATCTACGCCTTACAGTAGGATTTCTGACTAGCCACTGTCAGCTAAGGAAACACCTACATAATATGGGGCTAGTGGACACACCTCTATGCAGGATGTGTGAACAGGAAGATGAGACTGTCAGGCATGTCCTGTGCGAGTGCCCGGAGTTATCGTCAATAAGAGAGTGTGTGTTCGGCGAGTCTTGGCCTACACCTGCCGATATAAAGGAGATGTCTCCCAGCGACCTGTCCACCTTCCTGGAAAGGACAGGATGGACGATGACCTAGGAGGACAACTCCTCGGGAGGATGTACAATGGGTCACATGTGGCCTAAGTGCGTGGGCTTACATTCATCCTCCCTACTCTACAGATACAGATACGTTCTCCGAAAGTTCATTCCACATAAACGCAGTTCTCCAAATGGAAGTACACCTCAGTAAACCTCAGTACTGAGTTGAACCTCAAAACGATGAGCCACACAGTCGCATATTTCTGATATTTACCTCTCTTAGTGGAATCAAAAGTTGCTGAGGTGTACAGTTTTTTGGTTCGAAATAGTGTTCCATGCTTTTGAGAAGCAGCATTTGCAACTCAGCTACATGATTGTGCCAAAACATATTGGTGTCCATTTTACCCCAAAAAAAATTATCAGAGCAGAAAGCGGAATTGTCTGTCCTGACATTATTATACATTGTGAAATATTGAGCTTAGTGTCAAACACAACGCCAAGATCTTCCATTTCTTCACATTTTTGTAACCTTACATTATCTACTCGTATATATATGACCAATTACCCAACTTTCCAAAGTTAACTTCTCAGTTCGCCTGTTAATACATTTGAGCAGAATGTGGAAGGGTAAAAACCCAAAAAATATTAAGTTAGATCAGTTTTTCATTTAAATAATTGAAAAAATAAGGTCTTCTTTTCATTCCTTATAAACGCAGTTCTCGAAATGAAAGAGTTCTCAAAAAGGACAGTTCGAGAAGTAATGAGTTGATATGTACTGCTCTTGGTGGAATCAAATGTGCCAAGTCACTTGAACACTTCCCGTGAAAGTATATATAGAAGAAAGACAAATCCTCAGCCTTTCTTCGATGTTCCAGACTATCAAGATTGCACGTAATGTTTGCGTCTCCAATCAGGCGGATGGCTTTTTTTCTGGATGGAATCCAGCAGCTTCAGGGTATGCTTAGGGGCGGGGCTCCATACGTGACAACAATACTCCAAAGAAGGTCTGATCTGAGCTTTATAAGTTGCTATGGTTTGTAAAGTTTTCTGGTTCGAGACAGTGTTTCAAGCTTTTGAGAAGCAGGTCTGAAAAGAAATGGAAGTGACAGAATAATATGACATATATAAGAATAAAAAAAATATTATAGGAAGAAGAAGAAATGTAACGTTCAAAGTGAAGCGAGTTATTTGTATTCATAAAACCGCAACACCTGTTTCACAATTCAGTAGCTTCGTCAGGTGCTTCCTATACGGTTTCGTAAACTGTTCACTAAACATTTCAGAATGAACTGTTATTTGAACACAGCAGCAAACCTGTCGAAACTACGACCGAAGCCGAAACTGCATTCGGGAGTTTCCGCGTTGTGATCGGTCCTGTTCGGCGCGTTGGATTTCATACAAGCGACGAAGACATTTTGCCGCGTCCACGTACCTATTCATGTCGTGACTCGTGAGTTACTTTGTGATTTACTTACCTTTACCTATTGTGATATTAGGTAACAACTTGAATAAGTAATTTTATGTTTAATATTTTTGAAAAACCAAAAAAGAATCTACACCTACTTAACTTAACACCTCACCTATTTTAAGTATTTTTAAGGTGCAATTAATATTTTTTCTTAAATAGGGGGTTGTTATGTTGATTTGTTGACTATCAATAAGTAAAAATGTCGAAGACTGCATAACGTTGTGATATAAAGATAAAAAAATTAAGACTGACTGATTATAATAACGTTTTCTTAATTTTTTCCTCAAAATATAATCCTTGTAAGAAGTTTCGGTTTCGGCCGAAACTGAGACCGTTGCCGGTTTCGGTTTCGGTCGTAAAAATCAAACGACTTTAGTGAATCATGTCGCAAATTTCATTCCCACCTGTTCTCTTACGTGAGCTCTACTTACAAGAGCGTGGAATATAAACATTTCGATGTTTACTTTCATGTCATTTTACAAACGTGCCCCTGAGAAGAATCGTAAATTTAATTTTGCTATTCACAACAAACGAGTCAAAATAAATTTCTCCTTAGTAGCATTGTTCAAGCAATGCATCATGTGTAATGGTGTGTGCCTCTTAAAGCAAAACCATTATGTTACTCTTATTTGTGAATGCAGTTTTGTGTCCCCTCAAGATCCGAAGTTATAGTAGTTACGAAGAAGTCAACCGGAAAAAATGTACTGGATTTAATGTTATGGATGGACTCGTTGGGAAATATGATTAGTGGTGCAGAAATATATCAACAGAAGAATATCAATTGATCATTGATGCTGTGTACAATTTTTGACAGGTTAATTGCATGCTTAGCAGTGGATTTTTGTCAGAAAAACAATAGATTAATACTAAAAACAGTAAAAAATATATTATACACAGTGCATACATGATATAATACAAGCTGTACTTGAAAAACAGTAGACCTGGCAACTTTGAGCATGGCGCTCCTCTCAAGCAGTTTCTTCTTCTTCTGCAGTGGATTAATTCGCAATATTTCACATCTAATTGCTTCACGGCTTCGTTGAGAAAAAATCGATCTATTCGCTTGGGGCATTGCAAAAAACAACGTATCGGGATTCGATGAAGATGACGAGCCCCGTTTTTAACTGGTCCTGATTGGCGCAGGTTCTACCGGTGAGAAAGTTTTCGAAGTGGACCTGTAATACTGAAAGTTTTTGTAGTAGACACTACGTTGAGAGACTCTCTCGGTCGGTATATCTTCTCCAGCTGGGCGAGAGCTCACTCTTTACTTTTCATATAAGTCAAGATGGATCACTTTAAATTTTTTTTCCCTTTTTGATAGATATTCATGTCCTCTTTGTGGAACTATCCTAAAGTCATCATCTGTACTAGTAATCTCCAACAGCAGTCGCAATCCTTCTTCGGATATGGCCAAATTATAATTATAAGTATTCTCTTTGTGAAGCCGCTACTGTCAACGATAATGAATAATGCGGTAATGATTTTGACATTGCGAATTCTCCGATACTCTTAACGGTAAACCTGACCCGAAATGGCATCAAGATGTCGAGATGGTGGCCCGGCGCGGTGGCCAAAGATCGGACCTGTCTGTGACGTCTTCGGAATGTTCCGATTATTCATTGTGCTCTCGAGATGGGAATCCATTTGTAACGAAGGAATAATGAAAAGATCGTGGATGTCAAATGCGTCCGCAACGGCAAAAGGTCTTGCGGTTAACCAAAGTCCTTTGAGAGATTTCAATCAATCTTAACCGTCGACCCCTAACATAAAAGATGGTCATTACATTTCGCTAGATTGAATTGGAGTATAGAAGAGGTGTAATTTGTGGAGACAGTTCATTTCATTTCTCCTTTTGTTCGATCCTTTCATGAGATTTGATTGGCTATGTACTATATTAATTTTAATACCTTTATGTTTATATTTTTTTATTATCTATGATATAATTGCGAATTCACAATCTCTGCTGATGGTTAACCATGACAGTGACTTATCAGGTAAGAGTTCATCAATATCCGATTTTTCAATGAAACACAAATCCTGAGTACATTGGTATTAAGTTTTTTTTTGGTTCAATTCGGTTCTTTTTCATTTCAAGAGTTCATTTTCAACCTCATCGGTCTTAACGCATACTACTTGCTGGTCATTTGTTATTTGTGGAATCCTTCTTTCCTGTGTCAGTGATTTCTGTCTCCTTTCTGCTGTTTTTTCCGGATGTTGGCGAATTGTGATTTTCCTCGGATGTTTTTTCAAGATACTTAATGATTTCTTTCTAACGCCCTACATTTCCACATTGAGAAGAATCTTGCCCTTCCTCTCCACTTGGTGAATACCTTTTATAGAGAGTTTGTAAGAGTTTCTGAATGTTTACTTCCACTTTACTACCAGCTTAGCGCAGGCATCAATACAACATGTATCGATAGGTAACTACTAACTACCCGGCCTTAGAAATTAGACTTTCGAGAATTCTTTTGGAACTTGATGAAAGGTTAAATTGTTAAGTCTTTCGATATCTGCGTCATATTCATGCAAGATCTTGAATATTTGTTAGTACTCATTCCTGAGTTGGTCCTGATATTCCTACTTCATAACCTTAGTGATTTTTCACCATAGCGCATTTCTGTAACTTTCACGATTCTTGATCCTTTGGTAGTCATTTGGGCTTCTCTCCAGGATATAATGAAGTATTTTCATTGTCTGATGACTGCACGGTGCTAGAACTAAAAAGATCTTATTCACTTTCCCCCAGCCGTTCTATAACTGACCATCAAAATACATTGTTTCATTTTTTTATATCGTTGCTGCTGTAAGTATGAATATTCTCATCGAGACAAGTCAAATGAGGGCCGGTTTACTGGTCAAGTGAGTATGCTTCAATCCCATATATCCTCAATTTCCCCTCATACACCTTTAACTTCTTCTATAACCTCCACAAAGAATCTCCCAGGCAGTTATTGAACTTGTTTCATCTTTTTTTCCTGTGGGCCTAACTGTTTCCTTTCAATTGCGAGACTTGACTTCCACACCGTCTATTGTTCTTCTTTTTTTTCTTCCTGTTATGTCTGTTGCCTTCTTCCTTATTATTATTTTCTTTTTTTCATACTCAGTTTCATTTCTTGTCGAACTGAATGTTTGAGCATCTTATCTTCATTTCATTTTCATTCCTATTTTCTTCTTCTTCACTCCTCTGTTTTCTTATTCATTGCTCCGTTGGCGGATGCATGAGCAGGTACCTACATCTGGAGTTTCCTGAAAGGAAAGCAAAAGAAAAAACCAAAAGAACATATCCTGATAACATTACTATTCGTTCATCTCGTTTAGCCCTCTACTGCCTGATTAAAATTATTTTTGTAAATTATCCCCTGAAACAAATAACGCCGGCCGACGCAGGTTTTCTTCGATCAACTGTGACTTGTTCAAGGTTGCTCCAAGCCCTAATTGTATAGTTCAAGTAAACGATATAGTGCAACATACCTTTCAACAGCTCCTCTCTAATAATATAGTTAGGGAGCTAACTAATTTCGTTATCCAATAATCATTTCTGATTATATAGGAATCACAATGACTATATAATATATATATATAAATATATATATATATATATATATATATATATATATATATATAGATATATATATATATATATATATATATATATATATATATATATATATATATATATATATATATATATAAATATAGAGAGAGAGGTAGTCTTTGCTGACTAGTTACGAGCAATTCCTTGGAGTTATTTGGGATAGCGGCGAAGCGCAAGCGTACTCTTATAACATTATATTTCCAATTCGAAACATCAGGGAGCTAAGATGATAGATTTTGAATTGATACAGAACTTAAGTTAATCTCTGTCTGTCTGTTTAAAAATCTGTTTAAAATCTGTTTTTCCGTTAACCAGCTGTCGCACCCCTACGAACGACAACCCTCAGAAGTCGAAACTTGTGTGAGCCAAGGATTAACGAGGTCTTACTTTTTAACGTGTGATTCCTAACACGGACGAATACTTACAATGTTAGTGAGATTGGTCGCAATTGAGTTGAGTTAAAATTAAAATATGAACGTTGTGATCATGATAAAAACAAGTAACAACTGTAAAATTACAAGACATATGAATTAAGTGAAAGCTACAATATATATACGTTTAATGAGGAGTAATCATAAAAATTTTTTATGTTCATTCTCAAATGAAATTTTTTTATGATTACTCCTCATTTAACGTATATATATTGTAGCTTTCACTTAATTCATATGTCTTGTAATTTTACAGTTGTTACTTGTTTTTATCATGATCACAATGTTCATATTTTAATTTTAACTCAACTCAATTGCGACCAATCTCACTAACATTGTAAGTATTCGTCTATTAACTTAAGTTCTGTATTAATTCAAAATCTATCATCTTAGCTCCCTGATGATGACAATAACCATTGTCGAAATATTGGAAATATAATGTTATAAGAGTACACTTGCGCTTCGCTGCTATCCCAAATAACTCCAAGGAATTGTATATATATATATATATATATATATATATATATATATATATATATATATATATATATATATATATATATATAAAAATTTCCATCTAAAGTAATAATAAAAATAATAATAATTAGAAATTTAATTTTCTAAACCCACATCAACTTTAACATCATTTAACAACTTATAAATATATATATATATATATATGATGAGAAAATACTTCTGAATTCTACTTACTCACATATATAAATACAATCGATCGCTTCAAAAATACTTCACTAGCTTTCTTCTAAAGCTTCTGATGATTCCTCTTCCATATTTTCTGTTTCAGTATCACTGTCGTCATTTGAGTCAATAATGAATTTATTTCCACTATTAATATCGAAGTGTCTAATCTCCATATAGTCTTTTTCAACTAAAATTACTATTTTTGTCAGTCTTCGAAATATCAGATACTTCTTTTTTAATTAGCTCTATTATCTTCTTATTAAATTTTGGAAAATCATTTTTACGCCTGATGATTTCCCCAAATCAACTCGATGGGATTAAAAATACAAAAATAGGGGGAAGTCTCAGTATCCTGCGTCCATACTTTTCAGCAATACTCTCAAGGGCATACACTTTTCCAAATGTTTTTGTCTGTAAAAGTAGTTGGTTTGGTTTTTGGTATAGCAATCTTCAAAATACAAATTGTTATCCATTAAAAAACTTTGTATTTCATCTTTCCTCGAATTTTTATTCGGTACTTTGATGGGCTGTCGTGAATGATAGTAAGTGTTGTCAAGAACTATTACACTATTAGTATCCAAATTTGGGATCAATGTGTTTCCAAACCATTTCTCGAAAATATTAGCTTCCGTGTTCTTATAATAGTCAAGATTGCAGTGCTCAAGTTTTTTTCCACATAATTTCAAAGAATTCGGAACCCATCCTTTACTTCCGCCGCAATACACAATGATAAGTCGCGATCCTTTGTTTGCAGGCATGTTAGGTGTACTCGAACCATTAGTCCACCCTTTCGTAACTGTGTCGTGAATGTCATACCGTTTCGTCCAAATGGAAAATTTGCCGTTGTTCTTGTTAATATTTGGTTATTTGTTCTAAGTATTTATTACGCAATTCCACTATTTTTCTGCTTTTCATAACTGCTTGGCGTTTGTTTATTATTTTAAATCTAAATCCTAGTTTCTTTATCCAATTCAGAAGAGTTTTGTCACATCAGCTCACGTTATGGCCGGAAGTATTAAATTTCTTCCTTATGATTTCAGTTGTAGGAATCGCATTGCTTTTGTAACAGTCGTATATTGTTATTTTCAATGTTTTTATTAGATGAACGTCTAAAGATTCTGGTAATTCTGTCTTGCGTTCATAATGTTTGTTTCTGACTATTTTACGTACAACTCAGAAAGGAATTTCGGTCAAATCTGATGATGCTTGTCATCACACTCGTTATAACTATTATTACTCGTCCAAGGACGCCACATTTCAAACAGACAACAAAAATTTCATCGGTTTCTGAATTGAACATTGATGACACGATGGCGATAACCATTCCCGCATTCCTCGATTTCTATTCGTCACCGTAACACTATTTCAAATTTAATTTTATGACTTTTCAGTCAATCATTAAACTCGGTTCGTAAAAATTATCCAATAATAACAGCCAATATTTGAGTAGAACTGGCCAATACTTGATGAAAATTCATATTAAAACTAATTAATACAGTTTATTGTATGATTTTCACTATAAAAGGTTTCACAAAAGCCGCGGTTTATGTAAAACCCTTTATAGTGAAAATCATACAATAAACTGTATTAATTAGTTTCTTTTTACGAACCGTCAAGTCTACAGTCCACGTTGACCAGTTCGCTGCCGTTTCATTTCTATGTATTGGTTTTTTGGCCTTTGAGAGTACCGCCACCTTCAAGAGTGCACAGTATTGTTTACTTCGACTATACCTATCTCGAAAATTCACATCGAAGATTGTCTCACTGGCTTCGAAAGGGCTCGATCGAGGTTCGTTAATCCTTAGCTCACACAAGTTTCGACTTTGGATAGTCCTTTTTCCATATAAGATTAAAACCCCAAAAAAATTAGAAGGAATGTTTGTGGTTAATTGTTTTTAATGACTATGACTTTCTGTGTAGGTACTGAAAATGTTATACCAAAATCAATAGACTTTACTTTCTCACAACTATAATTTGTTACTTCGTTCATAGACGAACGAGCAGCGTTCAGTTATGACTGTCGAGATAGAGTATGTCCGTCGATAAATTCAGACATAACAATTTGTTTAGAGCCGACGCTTCGTAGGAATGTATACAAGAATTTCTGTGTGACGAACGGTTATTGCCGGCAATTTCGCCGAGCTCGTAATCGTAAATCTTTTTTTACGAACGACCCGCTGCAGTAGCGAGGAATTTGTATCTCATAGATAGAAATGCACTTATGGCCGAAACGATAACTCAATAAACATTCAATCATGCTTCGGGTGATCGCTGCGGTTGTCCCATAGTCTGGTTCACAAGTGCAATTTTATCGAAAACCTGACCTCCAAGACGGACAATTACGATCAAGATGTCATTCGATTTAGAATGGAGACTAAAAACTTCATTAACAGGACTCACAAAAGTTACGGAGTGTAGCTAAAAAGTAACGGGACTAGTTTCTGCCATACAAAAGGTGCGAGCGTCAAGGTCAAAGTCGATATTGCAGAGTCGTCTTCCATCCCCCTCCATATTTCAGCCGGTTGGACAACACTCGCTTGCTCAGTTGGACCACAGCTTTTGTTCGTGTTGGACCGTCTACCAGTCGCCCGTCGTGTCAATAGAGCAACATTTCAACTTGAAATTTTCAATGGAACTCCGAAAATCTGCAATAGAAACCTATTCTCTGTTACAAGTGTATGGGGATGAATGTATGTCACGTAAACAGGTTTTGGAGTGGTATGAAGACCGATAAGGCATTGAAGATGATCCACACCCAAGATGCCAATAGCCAATTGACAACCGAGAAACGAATCCTACGAAACATCCATAACCTCCCATTACGATACCCCTCCCAAGATTTATATAACCGAATGAATATTACCCCAATCAACTTGATATTTCAGGAACAACAAAGACGATACGCTGCGAAAGTCATGTAAAGCAACAACACCGGTCTTATCACCACCCTCACCACCCCTTGGACACCATGTGGAGGACCCAGAAGGATACCAAGAAAGAAGCTTCCGTTCCTCCCAGCCAGACTCTTGGGAGCAGTGGAAGACCCGACGTAGCAAATCCGGGACATCCTTGAGGAGTACCCACTAGCGATCAGATGAAGGAGAGCACAGGACCTGGAACACCCTGAAATCTCAAACATACTTCCCCCAGCCCAACAGAAACCCGAACCCTCAAGAACTACCACAGCAAAGGACTCGAACACTCCAACCAATAACGCAACTACAAACTCTAATAATTTTAATTCAAATTATTTGTAAAGGAACCTAACCCTGAAGAGGCATAAGTCTATAACAGTGCCTCTCCTTATATCATTATTATGTAACTCATACTGTCAACCACAAATGAATAAACATTGAAATTAATCGAAACCACGTTTTCAAAAAAATGACGCATGTGAACCGGACTAACAGGTCGAATGGGCCGAACACATTTCAACGAATCGTCCGTTTTGTCAATATTCCAGAAAAAAACTAGAGGACTGTTTCCATGGAATTGGATCCGGAATGGAAATTCTACGGCGGCTAGATGAGAATCGAAGTGGTGGAATTATTCGCGTGCTAGTACAATTTCATTCGAATTGAAAACTAATTGAAATTTATAGTGAAGAAAAGAACAAAGAATGACACAGGCCACTACACATTGTGTTATGGGTTTAATTAGTACTAGTGGACATATAACTTGGCGAATGAATTTAAGCAGAATAATATTTATGTAGGGCGACCTACCTCAGTGATGAGTCCATGCTGTGTGGGGAGTATTACAGCATCTGTAGAGTAGGGAGGGTGAGTGTAAGCCCACAGCACTTAGGTCACATGTGACCCATTGTACATCTTCCCGAGGTGTTTTCCTCCTAGGTTATCGTCCATCCTGTCCTTTCCAGGAAGGTGGACAGGTCACTTGAAAACCTCTCCTTTATACCGGCAGGTGTAGGCCAAGACTTGCCGAACACACACACTCTTATTGACGACAACTCCGGACACTCGCATGGGACATGCCTGACAGTCTCATCTTCCTGTTCACACATCCTGCATAGAGGTGTGTCCAGTAGCCCCATATTATGAAGGTGTTTCCTTAGTTGACAGTGGCCAGTCAGAAATCCTAATGTTAAGCGTAGATTTTTCCTGGTCATCGGCAGATATTTCATCGGTGCCAATTTCCCAGGGTCGCCCAAGGTGATCCGGGCAAGGTTGCATTCTTTGATTCCAACCCATCTCAATAGGGATTGAGCATGGGTGTAACATTTGGCGAGATCCGCAATTCTTTGGCTAAAGAGTCGACAATGCGATTACTTTTACTCCTGTCGTGCCCTTTAACCCACCTCAGGATAATGTTATTATTCACCGAGGCCTTGGCTAAATCTTGCTGACACTCTAGTACTAGCCCTGAAGTAACACGTTGTCTGTTCAAGGCTAATATGGCTTGTCTGCTGTCAGTGCAGATTGTTATGTTTTTGCCAAAAATTCCTTTCCTGGTTATTTCTTTTGTGGCGATTGAGATACCAGCCAGTTCTGTTTGGACCACGCTGGTATTTTTTCACATTTCCCACCTAATCCTTAGGCTTAGTGATCTGGAGCACACTCCACATCCTGAGCCTTCTTTAGTTTTTCAACCGTCTGAGTATTACAGCATATTGGAGCTGCCAGATTCAGTACCTGAAAATTTATAATCTAGTGCTAGAGTAAGGACGTAAAATAATTCTTCCTTTTAACTTTTCAGTGAAACAAGAAATCAAGGTCGGGAAAAATGTATATAAAAAGGTATAATATGAGTACCTTTTTATTAAAAAAGCATAGTGTTCAACTGATCTTGTTGGATCGTTTATTAGTTTTTTCATAAAAGTATTTTTTGTTATGGTATGTTTGTTTACTAAATTAACTGAGATGATTTATTTTCATAATCGACTCCATTGTTACTGTAGCATTTATCAGCTGAAAGCATTTCAATATTAGTATCTGAATGTAGATACCTTATATGCAATCCTTTCATTCATTTGAATCACTTCTAATATTTTAAAGTCGTAATACAACAGTCTAATCTATAATCAGATATTTCTCCCGGAGAGCTACAAAAATAACTATAAGTGGTTGGTCACAACAGTTCAGTATCATCATATCTGCAATCCTATGTAGTCCAAATAACAGCTTCTAGCAAGTCTAGCAAGTCTGTTTTTGTTTGGCCTGTTTTCTCCATGACCGTAATCATTTCAAGTGTTTGCCAAATGTCCTATTTCCTGTGGTTGTTGCTGTCTGCTCCTTAGCTGTCTTTGGTAGACCTGTCTCAAGTATCGTTTTCTCTATCGTTTTTTCAGAACTTCTACCATCCTTTGATCACTTAGGTTTCCATTTTCAATGTCATAGATTCCTAGGAATGGAGTAACCTAACTTTAGTAATTCATACCTATAACAAGTTTCGATTTTTCCCATGCAGTGCCAGTACTGGTGTAGGTGGCCTTTTCCTTTTTCATCCAACTGTTGGCCTTAGCTGCTGCTTCGAGTTGTCCCATGATAATTGACCTTTTAATATATGAGGATTTAGTGTTTCACCTCGTGATGTTCTTGATACTTTACTCATTTCCTCATTTAATTCCATTGCAGCCTCATAGGATGATGTACCCTGCTATTTGAGTTGGTTGCTGGAATTAAAGCACTTACAGCTTGTCAAATGCAGGAAGAGCTTTCCAAATTTCATTGTGGTCTTGCCCACTAGACGTGCGTTTGTTAGAAGAAGGCGAGTGCGACAGAGAGAGAGAGAGAATCTCAAGCCTCTTCCTACATTTGACGAGCTGTACTTTCATAACTCTAGGAAAGGCGCTGGGTTGTTTCGGTGTTCTCAAAGATGGATATTTTGGGTAAGTTTCGAGCAGAAGGTTAATGAGAGCTGATCATTTTTCTTAATTTGTATTGTTCTATTCGTAAATAACTTCAAAATCCCCAAGAGTCAGTCATAAAATTTGTGAAAATGTTATCACCGATACCGACGACGATTCTTTGATGATTCTCACCTTCATGCAATGCACCAAAAGTCGTGTGAACATACGAATGTTAGGTATTGGACCCAAGTGGTGAGCAAATAATGAAACACCCAAACAAAATCCAGAAGAATATGATGAACATCGAACAACAGAGTGCAAGGAACACGATTTTTGGAGTGGATATCATGAAAAATTGGAACAAAAAAAATGTTATGAGTCAATGAAGAAACTTGGAAGAAGGTAAAAAAATAGGCGAAGAAAGGATGATTTCTTTTCAAAATCCAAGTCTACTGTATAATTTTGAGTCAAAATGTAGGAATCAGTTTGAACTTAGTGCCCTCTGAAAAAATCGCTTCTGTTTTTAACCAGAAATTGATATAAATACCTATTTCAAGATTAATGAATTCGAGTTCAACATAGAGGAATATCACTTCTGTTTTTGGCTGGTCTTCTAATGCAAATGATGTGTTCCGTACACAAAAATGAAAATTAGAACATTTTAACCTTCACTGGTCTTTTCATGTATGAAACTTTAAAACTACGATCATTCAACAACTCTAAAAGCCTTCGCACGGGTAGCAAACACGTATGCTTACTTTGTTTTATGTCATAGAAAACGAAGAATGGAGAAAGTTTCCGTTTCTAGTTGGAGGGCTTTTGAAGATATGAGGGTTGCAAGTGTTGCCCTCTAGAAATTAGTGGAACAGTCCAGAATATTCGAGTGTATTCGAAAGCATTTCACATTCCAAAACATCTCGGAAAGTTTCGGAATGTTGTGAAACAAACGAAAAAATCCTAGATTACAGTTGAATGATCAAAGGCGGTATTTGATGTGGTAGCTTTCTACCCTCCATCGGTTGAAGAGGGTTTTCATCTGAAAGATGTGCTTTAGAAGATATAGGAAATGTAAGTTTCGTCCTCTAGAAAATTTTGGCATAGTCCAGAGCATTTTAGAGTATTCAAAAGAATTTCATAATATTTCAGAATGACAAGGAACATTCTGAAATGGTCGACAATAGTCTTCAACGTTCCAGGTAATCCCGAAACAGCCCATATCATTGTAGAAAGATCAAGGGACACTTCAACAAATGGTAAACTGAACGTGGTGACAGTAAAGACAAGCTATTTGAAAATAAAAAGTCAGGGATATATTAAATAAGATGTGAGGACTGTGATAAAAATATATTGGTCAAATTAAGCTATCTATTGAAACTCGTTTCAAAGAACGCAGAAATGAAAACTGGGAAGACTGTGCCAAAAAATATATCGGTCAGACAGAGAACTACCAACATTCGATTCAAAGAACACGCATCATATACACTTTGTCCGCCTTTATACAGGGTGACTCACGGTCGATGGTAGGTTAGACGTTTCTGGAAAACGCAAAGCATAATTTTTCTGAAAATTTCACCTCTCACATTACCTCACCTGTTCTACCGATCTAAAATATTTTCAGCATTGCGGCGTTGTCACTTCCATCAAAAAGTCCTAGCAACTTTATTTTTTAAAATGGAACATCCCATATATTAATACATTTTTGGAATTGCTCTGGTATTTCTATACTTTTTTGTTAATGATGTCCTATACCTATCTCTATCTGTTTTCGAGATAAAAAATAAATTGTGCTAAATATGGTCCAAAACATAGCCTTAATTGAAATTAAGTACATCAGTACTCTCAATTCATGAAAAGTTAATATTTTGATGATAGTTTGGACAAACTCGAAATTATCAAATAACACCAAGAAATCGACTCCATATCATACAGGTCGTGTTAAAATTACTATTATTTCCATTGTGTATTACTGTATATTACTCGGTAAATTGAAAGATGGTGAAAAATGCTTCAAGGTGATATATCATGTCCCTATACCTAAATCGTCAAGTTTTTCAATAAAGTCGCTTCTTCTAGAATTTGGATTTAGGTAGCAGTTTAATCATCAAGCTTATAGCAGTTCGGTTATTTTTATAAGTAATTTACCAAGAGTTATCGACGGTGTTTCGAATCATCTTCCAAAATGAATGCAAATATCGATTATTCAAACGAAGTTCTTATGAAATTATTTATTATAAACATGAACAAAGTGATCAAATCATTGTCAGAACGTGTAAAAAATCCAACCAAATGTATCCAGAATTAACACCAATGAACGAGAGGAAGTTTGTAAGGTTACAGGCCCTGAACGCCTAAACCAACGATCGTCGAAGAGTTCGTCAAGTTTCCTGGAAACTTCCTGGGTGGAATGAGCTGGCGCTCCGTCCAGTTTAAACCACGAATTCCTTTATTCCTCTAAAGGCAAATTTTCAAGAAAATCGGTTACAGTCGTCCTTAATATTTGGAGATATCTCTCTGCATTCAGTGTGTCTTCATAAATAAAAAAGCTAATTTTATTGTTCTTCAGAATACAGAAAACATTCAGGTCAAATTTTTCTTGAAATCCCATTTCTTTTGTAACATGAGGATTATGATTAGCCCAAAAATGTTTATTCCTTCTATTGAAAATACCATCCCTCGTAAATTTTGATTCGTCGCTCCAAATTATTTTTGACAAAAATTTCCGATCTTCCTGTGTATGAATCAAAAGGGATTCACAAAAATGCATTCTACGTTCGAAGTCTTCTGCTTTTAGAGCTTGAACTTTGGTAAATTTATACGGATGCATTCCGTGATTTTTCAAAATTGCAATTGGCATAAAAATGTGCCAAAACGTTAACAGTATTGTCCTCATTTGAAGTAACAGGTTTTGTAATCTTACAAACTACCTCTCGTTCATTGGTATTAATTCAGGATACATTTGGTTGAATTTTCAAGTTCTGGCAATGATTTGATCACACTGTCCGTGTATAATAAATAATTTCATAAGAACTTCGTTTGAATAATCGATATTTGCATTCATTTTGGAAGATGATTCGAAACACCGTCGATAACTCTTTGTAAATTACTTATAAAAGTAACGGAACTGCTATAAGCTTGATAATTCCACTGCTACCTAAATCCAAATTCTAAAAAAAAATAATGTTTCTAGAAGAAGCGACTTTATTGAGAAAACTTGACGATTTAGGTGTAGGGACATGATATATCATCTTGAAGCATTTTTCACCATCTTTCAATTAACGGAGTAATATACAGGGGGTTTCATTTGAAAAATGAACTTTTGACTACTTTTATGCACAACGGAAATAATAGTTATTTTAGCACGCCCTGTATGATATGGAGTCCATTTCTTGGTGTTATTTGAATATTTCGAGTTTGTCCAAACTATCATCAAAATATTAACTTTTCATGGATTGAGAGTACTGATGTACTTAATTTCAATTAAGACTATGTTTTGGACCACTTTTAGCACAATTTATTTATTATCTCGAAAACAGATAGAGATAGATATAGGACATTATTGATAAAAAAGTATCAAAATACCAGAGCAATTCCAAAAATGTATTAATATACGGGGTGTTCCATTTGAAAAAATAAAGTTGCTAGGACTTTTTGATGGAAGTGGCAACGCCGCCATGCTAAAAATATTTTAGATCGATAGAACAGGTAAGGAAATGTGAGAAGTGAAATTTTCCGAAAAATCATGCTGTGCGTTTTCCAGAAACGTCTAACCTACCATCGACCGTGAGTCACGCTGTATAAATCTGCCTGTTGATATTAGCATGAACTTTCACGGAAAAAAAAATTCGGCGAATTTCTAACCGAAATCGTTGGTGTGTGCCCTGTTAGATAGATATAGAGGACTGGTTTGGAATTATAAATGAGAATATTTCTCTTCCTGAAGATGCCAACTTGGTTGGTGAAACGCGCGTCGCGAGAGTGTTGCAGTTCCGGTGTTTGTAAAAAGTGCTTGTTTTGGATTTATTTTTGCACCAGAGTTCATAAACAAACTCGTACGAACAAGTAGAAACGAATTCCGGTATCACACAAGGCAGCAATAAATTTATAATGGTAAAAATCCGCCTGCTGATGAATTCGCAGGAAGTTTCAATGATAAATAAATCAGCTGCGCTAATTGCCGTTTTCGTTTCGTGCGACGGTACACAAGACCCTTGTCCGAGACACCCCACGCACGTCACATTGTGTCTGTGTTTGCCTTGTAAACATTCGGCTAATGAGAATGTTGTTCCCTTTCTTCCTTCCTTCCTAATATTCTCGACACCGCTGAGGTGTGCGAGGAATTTTGCGGGATCTGATTTCCCGGTGTTATACAGGATGCACAGAAAATGTGCAAGGACTTGTGTATTTTTATTCAATTCGAAAGCATTATTTTTGATCAATTCAATACTGAATCTATACCAAATCAATTAATTTCTATAGTTTATTCAAAAAAATTCGAATTAATAAGAATAACTCCATTATCACAAATGATTTTGTTATTGTAAGTTTGCGCGTGGGATCGCACTTTGAAAAGTAAGACCCCTTTCCTTGTTTCGAATAATTTTGTGGTTTACTCACAGTAAACCAACTGATCAGTGGTTAAAACGATTTTGAAACGGTTTTTTGGTACATGAGTGTTTGACACAAAATAATTATAGCTCCTGGTCACCTCTCTTGAGGATAGATAGATAGATAGATAGATAGATCCCAAACGTAGAGAGCTGGGTTAACCGACCCTTTGGAGAAGTAGACTACTACCTCACTCAAGCACTTTCTGGACACGGCTGCTTCGGTAAATATCTGTTCGACAGAGGAAGATCGGAGTCCGCATCCTGCATTCAGTGTCAGGTAGATGATGATGCGGAGCACACGCTTTTTGCATGCTTAAGATGGACTGAAATGCGTACGGAATACCACCGAGAAACGGTGAAAATATTTAACATCGAACATATGATGGAAGATCTCAAAGGAGAAGAGACCTCATGGGACTGTGCATACAAAGTATTGAGGAAAATTATCGAGACAAAGGAAAGGGAGAACAGAAATTGAAGTACCTAGTTACCATTTTTTTTGTTTTGTTTGTTTGTTTGTCCGATCTTTGGATATATCACGGGTCAAGTACTGAAGTAATGCGAGAGCGGTTCCCGGTACTTGGCACCAAGAATAGTCGGTGAGAATCCGGCACAGCGTCTATGAAGATTTCCCCTCCTCCTTAAAAAAAAGATAGATAGATAGATACATAGATAGATAGATAGAATATACCACATAGATAGATAATACCACAAGTAGATATTCTTATGGCTGAAAAATAACCCGTTGAATGTGGCATTCACACTCCACATGCCTATAATAATGTGTAAATTCAAAAGGCCCTAGGTCGGTAAGTGCAAATACTTTGATTGTCCCACATTTCATCTTGGATGGGCGTCAAAATCTCACTACGCTTCGCAAATCTTTTCGGTTATATCTCTAATCAGCTTGGCAACACTGGGTCAGATTCTGTTAAACCTTCTTGATATACTTGATTTACTATCGAGTTCTGGAGTATTTTTATGAAGCTATTGTCATCATGAAATTCAATCTGTGTAACTTTCATGTTTCTTCAAAGAGATTTTCCCAAAGTATAATTATTAACGGATACTATATGTTGCGTTGTGATGAGTACCACCGTGAACACGCCAAAAAAGCGTAATGGCAGTAGGCACTATATGAAGACTTGTGACGTCATACAATCAGAAAACGACTGTTATGTGAAAATTGAAACGGTTCAGAATGAACTTTGAAACAAAATTTTATGAAAGGAAGAAACAACTCATCATATCGTTTTAGTAATGAATAGGAAGTCTTTATTGATATTTGAGCAGAAATAACAAGAAATACAATCAACTATTGTTTCGTGTTGATGAATCAGGAATTTCACGTTTCGATTTATCAGCCACAAAATAACGACCGCGACTACTTACTACTATTTTTACTAATTTGTATTTGTGTGGCATTTCTTCGTCTTCAGGATGATGAACTAATTCCTAACTTGAGAACTGGTCTCTAACTGGACACATTTTCACTTTCAGGTGCACATAAATTCTCTGAATCACAAAGTCATTAATGTGAACATTTTTTCATTGTCATGGATAATTGTTTTACAGTACATGATCTATCTACACACCTTCATACATAGATTTTACGGAAATATTTAATTGTTCTTCCTATCTCTATAAATTTTCATGTAAAGATGGAGAAATAGAAATTTAAAAGGTGTTTTCCACAAACTAATGTTACCTAAAAATATTCCCTTCTCAATTATCATTTCATTACTATCATTTCCCACATATCTCAGGTATATTCTGAAACTTTTGGTTTCTTCAAGAACCTCGAATAACAAAAAAATTTAAAGTCTCAGAATCAAATCAAATTGAATTCATTTTCAAGATAATATACAATTATCTCCAGTAACTTTCACCAAGACATTAGAATATTTTTATTGTGTTATATCACCCATTCAGATAGGAGTTCTATATGAACATTTTATGGAAACTAGTAGCTACTCGCCCCGTCTCCGCTCGGGTGCAATGCTGGTACTGAATACAAATTCACCCACCGGGAATTTAAGGGCATGGAGAAACAGTGATGAGAAGATAATTTCGTTTTATGGACGCGCCTTTTTCCCCCGCAGCTGGCGCTCCAGTTGGAATATTGGAGAAACAGTGATGAAAAAGTAACTTTATTTTATGAACTCCCCTTTTTCCCCTCGGCTGAGGCCCCAGTTGGAATTTTCAAAAATCCTTTTTTATTGTACATCTACAATATGAAACGAACTCACATACAAAATTTCAGCCCCCGAAATGATAGCGCTACGGGGAAACAGTGATGAAAAAGTAATTTTTATATGTAAACGCCACCCTTTTATCCCAAGTGGAGGTGCCTCAGTTGGAATATAAAAAAAACCTTCCTTATTATATATCAAAAACATAAAGCTAACCTACATACAAAATTTCAGCTTCCGAAAATATAGCGGCACGGAGAAACAGTGATGAAAATATAATTTTCATATGTGAACGCTCCCCTTTCAACCCCAGGGGGCACCCCAGTTGGAATATTTAGAAATCTTTTCTTATTGCACATCTACAATATAAAACAAACCTACATACTGAATTTCAGCTTCCAAAAATATAGCGGTACGAAGAAACAGTGATGAAAAGTTGATTTTCATATGTGAAAGCGCCCTTTTATCCGCAGAGGGGGCGCCCCAGTTGGAATATTTAAAAATATTTTTTCTGCACATCTACAACATAAAACGAATCTACATAAAAAATTTCAGCTTCCGAAAATAATTCGGTACGGATGAAAAAGTAATTTTTATATGTAAACGCATCCCTTTTTTTCCAAGTGGGCTACGCCTCACTTGGAATATAAAAAAAGATCCTTCCTAAAGCGAACCTACATACAAAATTTCAGCTTCTGAAAATATAGCGTAACAGAGAAACAATGATGAAAATGTAATTTTCATATGTGAACGCTCCCCTCTCAACCCCAGAGGGGCACCCTAGTTGGAATATTCAGAAATCCTTTCTCATTGCACATCTACAAAATAAAACGAACCTACATACAGAATTTCAGCTTTCGAAATTATAGCGGTACGAAGAAACAGTGATGAAAAGTTAATTTTCATATGTAAACGCGCCCTTTTATCCGCAGAGGGGGCGCCCAGTTGGAATATTCAGAAATCCTTTCTTATTGCACATCTATAATATAAAAAGAACCTACATACAAAATTTCAGCCTCCGAAAATATAGCGGTACGGAGAAACAGTGATGAAAAGTTGATTTTTTTATGTGAACGCCCTCTTTTATCCCAAAATAGGGTGCCTCAGATGGAAAATAAAAAAATCCTTCCTTATTGCATATCAAAAACATAAAGCGAATCTACATAAAAAAAATCAGCTTCCAAAAATATAGCGGTACGGAGAAACAGTGATGAAAATGTAATTTTTATATGTAAACGCTCCCCTTTTATCCCAAGTGGGCCCGCCTCAGTTGGAATATAAAAAAATCCTTCCTTATTGTATATCAAAGACATAAAGCGAACCTACATACAAAATTTCAGCTTCTGAAAATATAACGGTACGGAGAAACAATGATGAAAATGTAATTTTCATATGTAAACGCTCCCCTTTCAACTCTAGGGGGCACCCTAGTTGGAATATTCAGAAATCCTTTCTTATTGCACATCTACAATATAAAACGAACCTACATACAGAATTTCAGCCTCCTAAAATATAGCGTTACGAAGAAACAATGATGAAAATTTAATTTTCATATGTAAACGCTCCCCTTCCAACCCCAGGGGGGCACCCCAGTTGGAATATTCAGAAATCCTTTCTTATTGCACATCTACAATATAAAACGAACCTACATACAAAATTTCAGCCTCCGAAAATATAGCGGTACGAAGAAACAGTGATGAAAAAGTGATTTTTATATGTAAACGCCCTCTTTTATCCCAAAACGGGGCGCCTCAGTTGAAATATAAAAAAAATCCTCCCTTTATTGTATATCAAAAACATAAAGCGAATCTACATACAAAATTTCAGCTTCCGAAAATATAGCAGTATTGAGAAACACTGATTAAAATGTAATTTTCATATGTAAACGCTCCCCTTCCAACTCCAGGAGCGCACTCCAGTGGGAATATTTAGAAATCCTTCCTTATCACACATTTACAATATACATATAACGAACCTACATACAAAATTTCAGCCTCCGAAAATATAGCGGTACGGAGAAACAGTGATGAAAATGTAATTTTTATATGTGAACACCCCCCTTTTATCCCCAGTGAGGGCGGCCCAGTTGGAATATCAAAAATTCATTCCTTATTGCACATCTTTAACATAAAACGAACGTACATACAAAATTTAGGCCTCCGAAAATATAGCGGTACGGAGAAACAGTGTTGAAAAGGTAATTTTATACAGGGTGGGGCACCGAAAACGAATCAGATCGAATATCTCCGAAACACATGTTGTTTTCTGAAAAAAAATGCAAGAACACGAAATTTGTAATAATTATGGTCTGATTCGAATCAGAATTAATGATGATATTGCTTATGAAATTACCTTTTAAGTGATGTGTCACACTTACTACTTTCCTTATTCAAATTGTGTGGATGATAGTGAACGAGGGGTGGGGGGAGAGGTATGGCAGTTGATGTTATGATAGAAAGATGTCCCCCTTGAATTACAAATTGACGTGTTTTTGCATTTTTTTTTTCAGAAAACATGTGTTTTAAAGATATTCGATCTGTTTCGTTTTCGGTGCCCCACCCTGTATGTAAACGCGTCCCTTTTGTGCATCTGAGACCTAAGAATCACCTGTATACCAAATTTTAGTTTCTTGGACTCACCAATGAGGAGAAACAGAGATGAATTAGTTGATAAGTGACTTTCGCATTTATAAGTATAGATAAAACAATTCCAAGACAATAAATTATAATAAGTACCAAAAATAAAATTTGAAACTCATTGAGGAAAAAATTATAAGTGGATATGAGTTGAGTATATGCTTGTTTAAGAAAAGATACAGATGATATAGGAACTGTTCTCCTTTACTACTGGTAGTAGGCTGTAAAGCTTTGGACCATAATAGAACACGAATCTTTCTTTGGGTATATGGTTTTTCTTGTAGAATAGCATTTCAATATTGAAATTTTCGACTGCTCTAGTTCTTAAAGTTGTAAGAGTTACATAGTTGTTAAAGTTCCATACTACATCCATACTAAATCCATACATACTAAATTTATAATGATCTTACGTTAATAATGTAAATTAGTCTCTTGATATAGATGATATAGATCATGAAACTCGTAAGTCCCATCTCAAATATTGGTCAGTAATAATACTTTAAGAATTTGCCGTAAGAATTTTCCTGTGGAGCCTAACATTCCTTATAGTTTGAATACACTACACACAATAGAAAATAACTCGACTGGAAAGAAAAAATCTAATTATTATCTCAGAGACGACCGATCTCTTCTGTGGATAGACACGTTTATTATCGTATCTTGCACTTTTGCGGTTTCCTAACTAGAATTAGGCCTAGGCAAATATACACCATTTCGATATCTACTTCCCACATTCCCATTTCTCATGAACTAATCTAAAACAGGATAGTCGGGAAAGGATATTAGTTTTGTTTACCCGTTTAGGGGATAATAAATAAACACTATATCGAACAACAATAAACAACAAAGTTCGTTCAAACTAAACGCTCGATCTTGGTAAAAGTTTTCTTGACACACATCGTTTGTGATGGATAGCATGAGATTTGATTGCCTCATGTTTCCATCTATTTTGTTTGACTTTATCGGAGTTCGACAGGCGAAGGCTGTTAACATCCGAATCACCTAGGGTTTTCAAAATAAATACACTTTGATGACGGATTCGATCTTGTTAGGGGCGTGCGTTATCAAAGATTTTTGATATGTACCCACTAAGTAAGAATATATGTATTTGAAATTGTCATCCTTGTTTGGAAGTATTTCCCAAAGTAAATGGAATTTTTGCACTCACTTCGATACTGGATGATTATTTGCAACGTAGGAATTGTTTGGTATTTGTTTTTTTATACAGGGCTATTTAAATTCGTTTCTGTACATGTGGACCTCGTAAACGATAAGATATAGAGTGTCATTTAAAGTGTGGCAGAGTTGTGTATTTTAGAGACCTATTCAAAGATGTCAAAAAAATCGAATATAGCTATATTGCCTATATTCGCAGACATATTGAAAATTTGTCCACATTTTGCTGTTGGCACTTGATGTGGGCTATCAGAATATGTACATGAATCTTTTATACAGGGTGTCATCTGACTTGAGTCACCCCCATCTTTGAATTTTTGAATACGGACCTGTATTTTTTGTTGTGGATCGTAGACGTTCACTTCATATTGAGAAATTAAATTTTACTTTATATATCAGGATATTTCGGTAATATTTGATTATAATTGGATGAATTATTCCTTTTTAAATTACGGCCCTGGAAATTGGTTGACTGAATTGAATAAAAACACAGTAGCAACGTCTTGCTATGTACCGTAGAGTTTTTAGAAAGTATTTTTTTCATTTTTTAGGTACCTATTCATATTTTTTCCATTGTTCTGGCCGTTTTCTATAATGAACTTCGAATAAGAAAACCTTTTATGATTATCTGAAACTTATCTACAACAAAAATATATTATATGTGTTTTTATGAGCAGAAAAAGAAATGATAGCACTATACTATACTACACTATACTACAGTCATCAAGTATGGGTATTATTCGAAAATTGGAATCCGAAAATACGAATTTTTACTACGAAATTAATGAAACAGTTTGGTGAAGATTGTTCCGACAACGCGGATATAGTAACAGATGAAGTTTTGCTTTTCTATTTCATGGCCCAATCCATCACTGTATAGCACAAATCAGTCACTTTATGGCACTGATCTGTCATTTAATGGCATCCATCTATCAATTTACGGTACAGATGCCAGAAGGTTACGGATTAATAATGTTATTGACAATAATAGTGATTCAAATGCGTTCAACAAGTTATGCTAAATGTATTGTTTAGGTCATACCATGTACTATATATTTTTTATGCACTGGGGTCCTCGTATTTGAAAACGAGCCTTATAACAAACTTTCTTTAATCATATTTTTTGTTGCAGGTAAGAAATGCTTCGGTAGCTTTTCGGTACCTTTAAGATATTTTTGGACTACGAAAACTGGGTGAGTCGATAATTTTGTTATTCTGGATGACATTAATGGTGTTACTCTATATTGTCAGAAAATCCAGTAGGTATATAAAAATGAATTGATGTGTGTTAGTCTCACTAAAACTCATGAATGGCTGGACAGATTTAACCATTTTTCGTTTTGATATATTATATTTGCAGAAGTCCAAAGAAAATAATTGACATAATTGACATTTGGCCGTATGACTTGACGATAATTTGTGCAAAATGAGCATTCCACTTATGTAGCCATTCTAATTCAATTGTTTGATCTGTTATTCACTCTTTTATTTTCTTCTATTGTAGTTTATTAAAGTAAAAACTTCCCATAAATATTTAACAACAAACAACTATAATAATAATAATAATACATTTATTACCCATCAAAGAAAAAAACAGAAGAATATACAGTAATGGTGGTGCTATTAAATTATATTCTGATGAATAAATGGCTGGACTTATTGGTTCAGATAACAGTTGAAAATCGTTTCTGTTCTTCCACCAATGCCAAAGAGATATTTACAGTTTTAACAGATAGCAATACATTAACGAAACTAAATGAGTAAAGATAAGTAAATAAAGAGAAGGAGAGGAAAGGAAAGCATAAGAAGGTAAGGGTTAGAGAGAGAGCAGAGCAATTTTTGAGAACTTCACTGAATACTTAGTAGGTAGTTTTTGAATTTGGATTTGAATACCAACGGCGATAGTTGTAGGTATGATCCATCCAGTTTATGCAAATTATTTATGCAGACTGCCATATTGTAGGAAAAGGACCGTTTGTATATTTCTTTACAGTGTGATGGTATAGTAAGAATGGTTTGTTTACGAATATTCAAATTATGGATGTCCGTTCTAAAAGAGAGTTTTTCATGTAGATAAGGTGGAGTCTTTGATTTAAATATATTATGAATCTGGCAAGCTATATGATGACGTCGCCCATTGTGCATATTTAGCCATTCAAGCCCTTTTAGTTTATCAGCAATTGATATACGACTGACTTTTGTAATACCACAAATTAGACGAACACATGAGTTCTGTACTTTCTGTATACGACGAATTTCGACTTGATTAAGACAAGGACTGTAAACAACATCGCAATAATTAAAATGAGAAAGAACCAAGGTGTCACATAACATTTTTTTGAGATCTTTTGATAAAAAGTGTCTTTGAGGAAAAATTAGCTTTAGAGAAGCGTATGCGATTCTCAATTTATTAGTAACGTGTTCTTTGAAGCGAATTGTTGTATCAACTATAAGTCCCAAATTTTTACAAGAAGTTTTAATAGGTATTTTTTTGTCTCCAATTTTGAATATAACTTTATCAGACAAAAAATCTGAAGCATTATCTTTTCCAAAAAGTAGAGCCATCGACTTGTTAGGATTGATTTTCAGTCCATGATCAACAGATACCTTGTGCAAGGAAATCAAATCGTGATTGATGGACTCCGTGGCAGCTACCAAATCCAAGTATCTAAAAGAGAAGTAGATATGCGTATAGTCCGCATAGAGATGATATTTACAAAATTTGTGTACGTCAACGAAGGTTGAGGTATAAACAGTGAACAGTAGGGGCCCTAAAATACTTCCTTGAGGAACATATAACTGCCAGCGGTGTAGAAAGCTCGTTATTAAGTTTAACAACTTGTAATCTATTACTTAAGTACGATCTCATAAGAGCATGAGCTGAAATACTGAATCTGAAATAATGTAGCATTGACAACAGCATATCATGATTTATCAAGTCGAAGGCTTTTGAATAGTCGAGAAGAATGAGCGCACTCATTTAACTTTTCCAATAGCCTCAATTAAGTCGTCAACTACATCAGTAAGAGCATTTGCATAGCTCCTTCTGAATCCAGATTGTTTGATGGATAAAATATTGTTTTCAGACATAAATATTCTAATTTGCGATTCCATTATTCTTTCGATAATTTTAGAGAAGGTAAGCAAAATACTAATAGATCTTAAATCACCGTATTCTATCGGGTGCTGATTTTTAGGCAGAGGTATAATATTAGCGTATTTCCATGCTCTGGGAAAATAACATTTCATCAGACACTGATTCATTATATGAGTTATAATAGGTAAAATGAAGGGGCAGCATAACTGGATTAGTACGATATTCAAGTCATCATTGCCAAAAGCTCAGGATTTAATATTTTTTATTATATCATAAACATTCTCTTCAGAAACCAAATTGAATGAAAAGGTTGAGGTTATTCCCTCTTTCACATTATTTGTGTGATACTCTAATAGCTCATTACTATAACGGTGGTAATATTTTTAGTTGACTCGATGAAATATTTGTTCATGTCATTTACATTATTTAATTAGTCCGGAATGTCCTTCTTATCACGCATAGTTATATTCATCTTTTTGAGTTTATTCCATTTTTCTTTCGGAGTACAATTTCTAAGTTTGAAATTAAGATAAGTTTTTTTGTTCAGCCTTGATGACGTTTGTAGTAAAGTTTCTCAGTTGTTTATAATATGACCAATGTTGCGGTAATTGAGTTGTCTTAAACTTATGTAAAGCCTTATCTCTGATTTTCTGCATGAACTTGATGTTGTCAGTTATCCAAGGAGCATATTGAGTTTTTCGTAGCGCAACAGTAGTTTTAGGTGCATGTGCAATTAATCCTCTTATGTTTTGATTGAGTAACTCAACCTTCTCATCCAAATCATCCGTTATAAGAATATTTTGCCAAGGTAAAGCTTCTAGTTCATATTGAAAAAGTTCAGTATTTATGTGATTTAGAGCCCTGTTTGTGATTTTTTTCTTAATATTAATATTCTCAAAATTGACTTTGAATCTGCAACTTAATCGCATGTGATCTGCTATTTGACTGTTTTCTACAGCTGACTTACATTCTTCAGAAGTAAACGTGGTTATCACCAAATCAATAAGAGATTCAGAAGTGTTCGTTATTCGTGTGGGTTCATTAATTAGTTGTGAGAAATTGAAGGTTTCAATAATTGAACTGAAATCTTGAATAACTGAAGAATTTAAGTCAAGCATATTGATGTTGAAATCGCCAACACATATAATGCTAACATTTGTAATCAAGTTTGAAAATAGATCTTCAATGTGGTCGAAAAAAATTTGGACACTAGTATTTGGAGGTCTGTAAACTATAAAGTCCTTGCATTCACTAAATACAAACCTACACCCAACCCCTGGTTGGGGTGGGGGTGTAGGTTTGTAGGTGGGGGTGTATCATTCAATTCTTTTGAGACTTCGTAAAAGTATTACCATTTACTGTTTTTGTTGTATGATTAGTGAAATAGTTCAGTACATAGTGCGTGACAACTTTTTAAATCTGCAATGCTCAAAGAGAAACCTGACTCAGTTGACGTCAAGCAAATATAAGACGAGCCACGTCCGTACTAACCGCACTAATGACCAACGAGACACAGAAAATGATAATATACAGGGTGTCAATTTGAAAACTTCTCACCCTCAATATCTTCCTTCCAGTAAATAATATGAGGGCCAGCTCTATCCCCAGATCTTACTCTTTAAGATTTTTTGTCTGGGGATACATAAAGGATAAAGTTTTTTCAACACCAAGTACAGATATCGACCATCTCAAACAAAAAATAAGAAATGCATGTATTAGTATTACACTTATTATGCTAGAAAATTGCCACAGAAATTGTCTGGATCGACAACTCATGTGCATTCAACAAAGAGGACGTCAATTCGAGCATTCAATGTAGATTGCCATGTGGCTTTGATTTTCCGTATTGGTTTCATTTTTCCCAAAAGTCATGATAAAATAAATTGTTTTTCTGTTTGAGTGTTGTCACTGATGATGGTGGTTATTTCCAATGGAACGCTATAAAAATATCCAATGCGATATACCTTTGGATTGTGAATTTATCGCTTTATCAATATCCGTAATAAAAAAGGTTCGTAATAAAAAAAAAAGTTGATGGTGGCCATGTTGACACGAAACGTTTCATCGAATATTCATTATTACATCGTCATAGTACACTTTGAATACAATAGTTTCCTTCTCTATTTTTGATATTCTCTGAAACAACCATTCCATTCGAAAAAAAAACGAAAAACAGCATTTTTGGCTTTTCACGTATAACTCGAGAAGGGCTAGAGTCCCCGTAACTTTTCTTTGATCATTGTATTGTTCCCGATGACAGTTACTTTTTTTCCTTTTTAATCGTCTTTGTATCTGTTGCGGTTTAGAATATAGCAATGTTATCCCATGTCAAAAGAAACGGCCTGTAGGTATATTGTAATCAAAAATATAAGTGCAATTTGAAGTTCCACAGCTTCTCCAGTACATCCACATTCACCAATATGTGATTTTTGCATGTAGATAATTGCTCCATCGACACATACGCCTAGTAACTGATTGTATGAAAAAACGAAAAACGAATGAAATCCAAGAACATATGAAATATTAATGCTCCAAAGAGTACATGGCGGACGACCAACAAAAAATTGTTTGGTACGACCATCACGTCTTTACAGTGTACGTTCCACCTCATTTTAAGACAGGTTTTTTGAACGCGAATTTTTATCAAATCTTGTTACCTGTCTTGTTTACTGGTATGGGTACGTCGAATAGTTTTTGTCTTCCGTCTTGAGTTTCGATGGAAATCAACTTTGCAGACCCTCCACAGTCAATAACCTTCAATGTACTGTAACAGTCGAATTATCGTTTATGTTCATGCCATGTTTATATACAGTGTGTAAAAGCTAAATGTAATAAATTCATCATTTCGGTTACGAAACTAAATGGGAAACATCTGTATACCGAAAATCCACTCGTACATAACAGTATCCGAACCAGAAATCCAACCACCATCAATCGACTAAGAGAGGAATCATCAAGACTCTAGTAGACCGTGCTTTTGGGCTCTGTAATACAAAGGAAAGTCTCGAAAAGGAACTAGCCAGCATCAAGAAAGATTCTTCAACGGAATGGTTACTCCAAAGTGATGGTGAAACAGACTTTAGCTAGAAGACAGCAAGAGCCTCACAAGGAAGAGAAGCCGCCACAACCAGTACTTTTACTTCCCTACATCAGAGGATTGTCGGAAAGGATAGGAAGAATTGGGTGCAAGTATAACATCAGAACCTGCTTCAGATCTGGGAACATTATCCGTAGCAGCCTCACGAAAACCAGCCACCAAACGCGGACTGCGATTCCAAGAATTACATTTATCGGATACCCTGTGAGTGCGGAGAATCAGACATCGGTGAAACTACGAGGCCCTTGAATGTTCGCATTGCCGAGCGCAAGAAACACACACAGCGAGTAAAAACCAGAAAATCAGGAATAGCAGAGCATGTTTGGACTCATCAACATAACATCAAGTGGGCTCAAGCTGAAATCATCCACAAGGAGGAACACTGGTTTAGGAGAAAATTCAAAGAATATATGTTGTTCAACAAAGTATTTTTTCGTTTAATATAATTGTTATTTTTTTCAGCTATTTAAACAGCTTTCACAAGTAATAATAATTTAGGTAGAACCCTGTTTAATGCAAAACCCAAACGGGATAGAATGAAAAAGTCAGGTATATATATTTATATAGAATAGTGTGGCGAATGCTCTGCAGTATATACAGGCCAAACCGGTAGAAATTTTGAAATAAGACTGCGTGAACACGTCTGTTTGGACAGAAAATCTGCAATGTACGAACATCTTCAAGAATCGAACCACAAGATAAATGAAGATAACCGCAAAATCCTACATAAATGTAATCAAGGGAGAAAAATGAATCTGTTGGAGGCCATGGAAATTAACAAATCAATTAAAAACCAGAAACATATACCCCTAAACGAGCAACTTGATTTATGTAGGTCACCTCTCTTGCATTTATGAGTTTAACAACCCCTAGAATTTTCAGAAGGGTATTTTAAGTTGGCATCCTGTCTCTCAAATTCCTACTGAAAATTCTATAAAATCGATGTTCCAAATTCAGATTTCAGTTTTACACTTGATAATGGGATCAAACCCGAAATCCGTCGTAAAATAAAATTTTTCAGTGGTATTTAGACAAAAGTGTTTTTATTCATTTAATTTAAGTAATCTTTCTAACTTTTTACATATTCTTTCAGGGATTTCAAGTCAATTTATATCATATTAGACAATGAAAGTCCGAACTAATGAAATAAAAAGACTCTGTTTCCACTATAAGAGTTTTAGTACTCGTGAAAATATCATTTATGCAATTCATAAACTTTTTTTCATTTTTTTTTATTTAGAAAAAATCGCATCAGCCGTAGCTATTAGCGGCAAACATATAAAATATATATCTAAAATATGCAGTTGTTTACATTACAGTTTAAATAAAATGTTACATTCTTTAAGAAACTCAATAATATTGTTGGTATTGGTATTTTGGAAAATTTCACTCAGGCCGGAGGGAATTTTATTGTTCAGTCTCTCAACTGTGAAGAGCGGGTACTGTACCAGAACATGCTTAACAGTCACAAGTACTTCACACGTCAGAAACTTGTTGATAACTAACAGTAACGGAAAACTGGAAATTGTCTCTCTCCCTCTCAGATACGCTGGTGTTTTATAGAGATTATCCTTGTCGTCAGGAAGAAAAAGACCAAGAATCCAAATTTTGAAAACATTATTTGGATTTTGTAGAGAAATTAACATTCAATATGGCACCAATTGAAAAAATGTACCTACCTGGTATGTTTATACCAGTTTAGTTCTGATGATAGTTTTATCATCAGAACTAAATAGTTTCATGTAAGTTGTGTTGAGATCTATTTGGTGCAACTTATGAAAATGGACGTAGAATCAAACTGGTTTTTTAGAATTGAAATTTTACATATGAGCTAAAAATTGTATTTAAAAATAATCCATAGCAACTTTTTCCATATTTTGAGAAATAACTCAACTTTTGGACAATACAACTTGACAGATAATTCGAACCACTGAACTATTATATTTTTTGGCTAAATTTCATCTCGATGGAAGTGAAATTTATGTCAATATCAAATATCGAATGAAGCCTTTTATAAAAAAATCTCATCTAATGCATACTTAAATGATCACACTGTACATTTGCTAGTCAATGGGTATGATTTTTACGAGACAATTCTAGGCTTCAGCAGCAATTACCACGTTATGGAAACTAATAAAAACTACAAAACTCCGAGACAAACAAAACGATAAATTAACCGAACAAGATGACAAGATGTTCTTTCCAAATTACAAATACCAATTATGCTTAGTCACTCTTAAGATGTTACGATACTTTCCATGATACTTTCTATAACGGAAAAGACGACTAGGACTGAATTACCGAGAATAACTTTATCCTGAAGATTAACTCGTGAAGTTTGTTTGATGTTGTTGTTTTGGAATCACTCGACCGACTCTTTTGAAGAGAATAAATTGATTTCAGACTGTGACTTTTTGTCTGACAATAACGCGCAAAGTTGTCAAACAAAAATACAGTGTGATCCAAACTCAAGTTGGCACTATTGCTAACGTCTTTATTGTCGAACATAGGAGTTCAATTAAATAGTGAACAAGTAGTGTTTTTTCGATGATTAACATGGTGCTAACATATAAATAATTGGATATCTCGATTTTTATTCATTAAAAAAACTAAATGAGACACCCTGTATATTTCTATCCTAATCGATTGCCAACTCTTTTCTGAATTAAAACCAAAAATAACGAAGTAATGCACCTTTTTCACTTCTCATAAAGTTTACCATGATATTTAATGATAATTATGACATGATAATTAAAACAAAATGATACATATCGGTTGCAACAAATTAAATGTTCGAAAACATCTCCTCCTGGCTCATTACATTTTGAGCATAGCTACTTTAAATTTTTTTCTAGCTTTTGAAACGGTTAGGTTAGGTCTAAAATGAGTGGGTCTATTCGACTCTACACCGCAACCCGCAAGGCTTTATTGTGGCTCATATTCACACTCGGCCAAATAAACCTAGCTTCTTAACGAAGCCGATTAGTTTGTATGGTATGTGGTCTTTCAGGTCAGATGGTAAGAGTACGGCTCTGCCGAACTGTAAGAACCTGATTCGGTCCCCAGCGGGGCAGGCACAAAGCATGTGCTCTGCTGTTTCATCATTTTCCGAACAGAGACGACACACACTGTCTTCCGACAGTCCCAGTCTCTGCATATGATGATTCAAATGACAGTGAAGTGTAAGAAGGCCTGTTGATATCGTATAGTTCATTCCTACTGTAGACCAACAACTGTTTGGTATCAAACTTCGTAGAGTCAATAAACGCAAAAGTTCATAAATCTTCTTGCCATCCAGGTGTGTAATCTTTGTTCGGCAAAGCCTAAAGCGTTATCGCTATCTGGAGGTCATCGATACTATTGTGTGATTTTCATAATTTCGTCCTTTAAAAATCTCCAGAAATGAAAATAAATGGGTGTAAAGTCCGGAGAACGGCTAGGCCAACGACCTGATTCTCTGGTGGCAAAGATCATTGAAAAGATCAGCTGAAACATTATTACCGTTACGAGTATTGTAAAAAAAAACTCTTTGGCGATCAGCTGGATTGAGATTTTCAAAAAACTGTTCCAATATGGTTCTAAGAAACTCCAGATAAGGCTTACCTGTTAAAGTAACATTGTGAAAAAAGCTGGCCCAATGAGTCCGCTGAAACGTACCTGTAGATTACAAGAATGTTTCACATAAGAATCTCATTACTTCAGTAATGATGATTTTTGCTATTATACAAATGCCTCGGTCTCTAAAATTACAATCGCTCCAAAGATTTAGTTTAACCAGGATTAGTGAAAAAAAGGGGCAGTATTTTGAACTCGAAAAGAGTCGGCAATCTGTTGAGATAGAAATATACAGGATGACTCATTAAAAAATACATCTCTTCAAATAAATCGGAAACGAGATATTCAATTATTTTTCTGTTTGCATCACGTTAATCAGCGGAATAAACAAGTTAGCAATAGTGCCGATCTGAGTTTGATCACACTGTATATTGAATGACCGTGTTCA
This sequence comes from Leptinotarsa decemlineata, assembly GCF_025532065.1. Classification (NCBI taxonomy): domain Eukaryota; kingdom Metazoa; phylum Arthropoda; class Insecta; order Coleoptera; family Chrysomelidae; genus Leptinotarsa; species Leptinotarsa decemlineata. Next base: position 9,226,613 of record NW_027412529.1, read on the forward strand.
ATTCTATTAGTTTCACGTACTATATATTTAAACCGGGTAAGATTTCAGAACTTGAAATCAAGCATGAAAGTGGAACTAATGATGAAAAGAAAGAAATTTCATAATTATCTGACTGTACTGACAACAGTTTGGAAACGATGATGTCAGCTGCGTTGAAGGTTTGACATCAATATTCAAAATGTATCGAAGGGTTCTCAGGCTGCAGACTCCCCGAGTTCTGAAAATCTCACTTGTATTTGAGAATTTCGGTACATATTTTCTTGTGGTGGATTGAAGTACCGCTTTTCATAACTGAATTTTTACTAAGGATGAAATGAAAGACAAAGAATAATTATAATTTTTTCGTTTTTATTAACTTTCATTCTTGTATTTGACTTTAGTACATTATTTGTTGAAACTATCATAATGGCTGTGATTCATACCTGCCCTGCATTTTACTTGACAGTTTCACTTAGCACTTTGTGATAAGGTGATAAGGATTCGGATAAGAATCTCTCCAAAGAATATTATACGTGCCTTTGGTTAAAAAAAGCTGATTTTCACAGTTAGTATGTGAGAAAAATCATCATCCATACATAACCTCTATCGGAAATATTAGAACGAAGTCAAACGGTAAAACAAAGTCCTGTCAGCTATCTTTGACATTTACCAAAGTATTTTTTTTACATATTGCTGGCGTCTATAAAAATATTATCAAAAAGACTACTATCAGAAGTTCACAGTTAATCAAATCAATCGAAAAATAGCAAATCACATATTTTTCACATTCAGCAGTGCAGATCAGATGTTTACCGTTTGATATAAACATTTCTGGAAAACATTTTAGCGCTCTCATTGTTTTTTTTTCTCATGCAGAATTGACCATTCCCAGGCAATGAAGGCACTGTTGATATATGACAAATTCAGTTGGATTTGGCTGATCTAAAAACAATTTTACAGTTAACTTTTTTTAGTTTGCGGCTCGTACACATGATTCAATAATCTTACACAGATCCTTTAAAGCGTCGTCCTTGTATTTCTCAAGCACTTGTTTGCACCAATCGACCCGAACATCATTTTGATTATTTTGTCAGATTTCATGAGACACACACACAGAACCAACCTTTTTCACGGTTCAATTATTATGCAATATTTGATATATGCCGGTGAAACCAAAGCCTGGGGTTGCTTCAACGACTTAGTATGTCGTTTGACGATATTATATAATTATTTTTTGTACAGCATCATTGTTTTTCGACATCGCATATTTTTTAATTTGAATTCAATTTGCGAGTTTTTTATTTTCAATTTTGAACAATAAATAATGAAATTTGGAACAATCATGAAATACAAATCAATTGAAAGAACTAAGATTATAAAAAAAGGAAAGAAGAAAAAAATCACATCAAAGGTGCTGCTTCGTTCCCTTCTGTTCATAAAAGAGGACATATGCCTCATTGCTCACAAGTGATTTTGGGTGAAATTGGGAACACGTGTGAATCGTTGTATATTCATGCCTCGTGCCACTATATGAGTGTCTGCAATATACAGTGTAATGTCCGTTGTAAGTAGTCCCAATGTGATTTGAAAGTGCATGTAGATTATAACGACAAGGAGCCACATTGTCTGCTGCATAACTGCTCATATCTAATACATCTGAAAAAAAGTCAATGGAAACATTCAATTTGCCTCTGAACCTTTCCGTCGGAGAGAATCTTTTCAAATGAATTACTAAAATACGGGGAAACTTATAGATTGATAAGGACTTTGTACATTTTCTCCTTTGCTTGCACCTCGAACACATTGGTTTTTCATCTCCATCCAAAGTTTCCTCTCTTGTGAAAGAATCCAAGCAATGTGACAAACTCACTTGGCCAGATCTTTGTGGTATGGGAAGGGACAAATCCCAGAAAGGATCAAAGGTTACTGATGAGTGTCCACAGTGTATGCACTTCATAGTGGATTTTAATTGACCAACGAAATAGTCTACAATCTTGGAGTTGTTCATATTCAAATATCTCTGCCAGGACTCTTGTGCTTTTCCGTTATCGCTCAATTTTTCGTCAATCTCAGTTAAGATCGGTTCAGGTTTCTCAGTAATTTTCTTGAGGTCCTCATGTAAACCTTCTAAAAGATATCGAAGGAATTCGTGGGCGTCTTGATGGGCAGAGCCCATGTATCGAGGGGCAAATCTTTGAATCCGATTTTTGAAGTAGACTGAGTTAATTACTCTATCAGATGAATCTTCTGACCATAATTTCTTGATAACTTCTGCGAACGATTTGATTAAAACACCTTTCACCGAGTTATCAAAAAGCCATTCTGATGGAAATGTCTCAATTTCTCATTCAAAATATAGTGCATCAACTCCTCTTTGAATTTTTTATGAATGATTTTTTTACTTCGTGCTGTTTGTTTTCAATTTTCCAGTAGTATTATTCCATCATATGGGCACCTCAATGATCCTAGTACCTCTCTTCTATGACACGAATATCTTGATGGAACTGCCCTCAGCCAGATTTTCAAGTAGATCATCTAACTCGATGTGAATGAAGTGCAAATTAATGCCTAAAACAAGCTGCTGGAACTGTGAAAACATTTTTGCACGTAGTCCGAGTATTCCTTACTTGAAGGCCATGAAAATGTCTACTTTCTTCTCTAGTACATACACTTTTGAACTGTTTATATATGTATCTGACTGAAAACAATCATCATCTTCATTTATACTTTTCACAAATTTCTTAATCAGCCCTAGTAGGCTGTGGAATTCTGTGTTATTCCTAGAAATAAACGGTTCATCAACTTTTATCGAAACTAGGAGGCCAGTCTTTCCTAGTCCAGTGTTTAGACTCAGCTTTAGTGGACCAAATGGATATTTTCTTTATCTTCCTTGTTGTCCTAGAAAAAACTGACAATATTCTTCTTCAACCTCAGTTGGACGTGCAATTGGCTGCCAACCCAATTTAATATCTAAATAATGCCCAGTTCAGGCTGGGGTTAGACAAATCTATAGATGAATGTTTTTCATTCGAATCATACTCCTAACACATTGCAGTTACGTAATCAGGATTATGTGAGCAATCAACAAAGTCATCATCTGCAGAGAAGAATGGAACTAAGTCTCTCTTTCTCTCTCTCTCCTGATCCTGGGTTAAAATCTCAAATGCTTTTCAGAGAACCCAAGGTTTTTGACTTATTTACTAAACTTTCGATGAAAGGGCTTAGGTTCAGGAGAAAGACCCAAAGTAAAATCGGCTGATCCACTTTCATCACTTCATGAGGAAAAATTTTCATGTAAGTTGTGATGATTATCTGTATTTGTGCCGCAAATACGCCTTGGCCTTTGTATTGTATCACGAGGTGATCTGGCCATGTCCAGCCAGATTCCGAGCGGTAAATTGGGGTGGACATTTCTGTTCATCCCCAGCCATCGCTATAGATTGAGGTGAGCATTTCTGATTGCTGATTGGTTTTTGTTTTTTCTGTGTCTGTTTTTGTATTTGTTTCATTCATGTGTGTTCCCACGAGTAGCAGGGGAAGAGTTGGTCACTCTGGCAGAGCTCCGCATTACCAGAGGAAGGCTGATTACAATGTTTCGCCCGGATACCCAAGGAGATCGTTCATAACTGCATATCACTCTGCGGCCATTCAGCTGTCGGTACGATTCTTTACACCTTTGGGTAGGCTGGTCCACGGTGGCATGTTTCGCAAAGGCTTTTGGGGAGTTTTGGTTCCCCTCACCCTACTTATTTCTGCCACTGACCAGGAGTCCGGCGACCCCATCCGTAAGGCTACATTGGCTTCCAGGACAGGGCTCCCAGTCCCCTGGCCGTTCCCCTATCCACCAGTTGGAAACGCGCCCGATAGGTAGCCCAACCTACGGGTCGTGATGATTATATTTTTGTGCAATTTAGGTTTGAAATCATCTGCGTGGAATTAGTAACAATAGTTTATACAGTGTGTAACAACGAAAACTTAACAGAGCCGTTTTTTAATATAAAAAGTAAGATTTTTAAAAAAAACTCGGACACTTCGATTTCTAATTAGAGGTGGACACCTTTCAGACTAATCAGATTTTTTGTAGTACGCACCCCCTCGGAGGGGTGCGTCCGACGACCCTTATTCAGATAGGGAAAGTAGGTCGAGTGGCATCTTGTTTTAAAGGTCTTTCGAATACCTTTACAACTCTGAAAGTTGAAAGAAAAGTTTTTAACGATTAGTTTTCGAGATAATTTGAGGTTAAAATTTCCATGTTAATAATACATTAGACAGACCACTCGGTAACTTGTATTCCTAAATGAAAAAAAAAAAAAATTGAGCAGTTCTTCTTATCAGTTTTTTGTTAAATAAAATCCCTTTTTTGAAATGAATACCCACTCCTCTTCTTCCAGTTTTCATTATCATCATCAATTTTAGTTAACGAGCAAAACGCTGGTAAACACCTAAGCAGAAATCACGTTCTGGATTTGGTCACAAAATTCAGGGAGACAGGTTTGGTTTTAAATAAGAAAAGAAATGTTCAGAGAAGGGTAGTGAATGACAATAATGCGATTGGGGTGATTGGTCAAGTCATTGCCAATCCCAGGTTAAGTACCAGAGGTTTATCAGCAATAGCCGGAATAAGCCATATGAGCGCATGGAGAATCCTTAAAAACCACAAATTCCATCCTTACAAAATTAAACTTCATGAACTCAATGAGGATGATTTTGACCGAAGACAGGAGTTTTGTGAGGGCATGAGCGAGAGATTAATGCAAAATCCCGAGCTGCTTTATAACATCTGTTTTTCGGACGAAAGCTCATTTTATTTAAATGGTTGCGTGAACCGTCACAATTGCCGTTATTGGTCGGATGAAAACCCAAGACAATACGCAGAAATATATAGCCAACATCCCCAAAAGTTGAATGTCTGGGCCGGAATATTAGGGAATCATATTCGAGGTCCATTTTTCATTGATGGAAATTTAACCGGTGATTCTTATTTACAACTTCTTGAAGAGGCAATACAACCTTGTATAGTTGAAATAATTGAACAGGATCCAAGATGTCAAGATGAATTTATCCATTTTCAAGACGGTGCACCACCCCGTTATGCCCAACAGGTTCGAAATTTTTTGAATAATCATTTTGAAGGACAATGAATTGGCAGAAGAGGTCCAATTGAATGGCCAGCACAATCACCAGATTTAACACTACTGGACTATTTTTAGTGGAGATATTTAAAGTCTAAAGTTTATGCTACACTGCCAGCCAATTTGGATGAATTACGTCGTAGATTTATTGATGAATGCGAGCTATAAGTCCTGAGATGTTGAATAATGTGAGAGCAAAATTCGAACAAAATCTTTATTGTTGCATGGAGCAAAATGGCGCACATTTTCAACATTCACTCTAAATTTCCTATGTGAGTTACCCTTATTAGGTGTTACTTTTTTTTGTGTGCTTTAAAAACAATTATTGGGATTTATTAACCCTAAAACAGTTTTTTAAACTTTTCTGTGTCAGGTTGTATTCGTTGTGTAGGTTTTTAGTATGATTCACTTTTTTATCAGAAGCATAAAATATCCACGTCAAAAGGCAACCTTTTGACGTAACCCGGTCAGGGATAGTCAACTTAGTTATGATGATATTTTTTGGAGTGAAACGTCGAAAAGAAGTTATAAGTGGTACATATGTAAATGCAGGATTCATAATGTGTTGAAAAATTCAGGTCCGTATTGGAAAAAAATGTATGAAGGTGGCCCTGAGAAAAAAACGTCGTATTAAAAATAGAATGTGTTTCTATAGTAATAAAGATACCAAATCATCGAAATTGACGATTTCAATTTTCCTCGATTATTTTGATAGTCTGGATTTATAAATTCCATTGCATTGTAAAAAGTACATTGTCTGTTCAATTTAACCAAACCGTATCTTCTACCGTTAGCGAGATAGCGATAGTGAGCAATTCAATTTTCGTCACCCGGTATAGCTAGTCCACTTTGTAAATTCTTCATATCCTCCGTAAAAATATGGACAGATTGCATTTGAATAAATAATAGCCCGTTTGAATAACAAGCAAATATACCTACTCGGCTGCATAATTTGAAGGCTTAAATAATAGAACAATAACGTTAACTTACAGAACAATGAGGAATTCCACATTAGCTATTTAAATGATTTAGTTCCGTAGGTACAATGTCCCGGAGAGTATTCAAATAATGCAGTTGACGATATCAATAGTTATCGAAAAGTGAAAACGAATCGGCAATGTCTATTCGTTCGGAACAAAGAAAGTGTGTACATGCAGGAAACCCTCATTGAGTGCAAAAGTTTTCTAGTTATTTATAGGGGCCTTTGTACTGAGATCATTGTCTGTCAATGAAATGAAATACCGATACTGAAAGAAAATGCATAACTTATTGAAGTAACATTTTATTGTGTAATTTTCACTGTACAATTTCCAAAAAAACGTGTTTCGCTATATGATGCCTGTTCAAAAAACAAGTTGAATTTTCATTTTTCTATGTTGGCCCCTTCAAAGTAGTCCTCCTCAGATATAATAAATACGCTTGTGCCAGCCTTTTTTCCAATGCTTGATATGCACTTTTTGGTATGTCCTTGAACTGTCTCAGCGAATTGGTTTTTTCTCCTCAATCGTCGCAGAACACCGTCCTTTCATGTGTTTTCAATCTTGGGAACAGGAAAAAGTCGCAGGGGACCAAATCTGTTGTTTTCGGCCAAAAACGAACGATTGGAAAGCTTGTACTACTTGTAAACAGTTTTCTGACTAAGAGTTAGGTTAGGTTAGGTCCAAAGTGAGTGGGTCATTCGACCCTCCACCACAACCCGCAAGGGTTTATTGTGGCTCACACTTATTCGCACTCAACCAAATAAATCCAGCTTCTCGACGAAGTCGATTAGTTTGTATGGTGATTGGTCTTTCAGGTCAGATGGTGAGAGTACGGCTCTGCCAAACTCTAAAAACCTGATGAGGTCCCCAGCGGGGCAGGCACAAAGTATATGCTCTGGTGTTTCATTGTTAATGAGATAGTCGGATAGTCAAGGTGCAAGATTCCCGCCTTGATACACGCGACAACCTTCCCATATGAGGGTTTTTGCCTGTCAGCCACACTTGATCATGCCTTAGATTCAACCGTGCAGGGCTTTTTCGCCTCTGGTTTTGGTGAATCATCACTTGAGGGCAAACGTTTGCTAATATGCTCGCGGAGGGGGTGTTCCTCCACCTGAGAAAGATTCTGCGTACGCCGCTCAAGAATTTGGTGCATGGCGGTTTTATAAGGTACATCGCTCTTGAGAAGACGACTCAGTTGTTTCCTGGCTGCACCACCAAACCTTTTTTCTTTAGGTTCAGTGATTGGATCAGGAGTTGAAGAGTTGGGAAGCTCTCACTTCTAAACTAAATTTACAGGGAGGTCAGTTGGAGACGTGAACTCGACATCCATCTCCTCTGTAGACTTGCTCCTGAACTAAATTTACAGGGAGGTCAATGGGAGTCGTAAACTCTACATCCTCCTCCTCTGTAGAGTCGCTCCTGAACTGAATTTACAGGGAGGTCAGTTGGAGTCGTGAACTCGACATCCATCTCCTCTGTAGACTCGCTCTTAATATAAATTTACGGGAAGTTCAATTGGAGTCGTAAACTCGACATCCATCAACTCCTGAACTAAATTTACAGGGAGGTCAGTTGATGTTTTAAACTCGACATCCATCTCCTCTGTAGACAGGATGATCAGTTGATGTTTCAAACTCGACATCCATCTCCTCTGTAGACTCGCTCCTGAACTAAATTTACAGGGAGGTCAGTTGATGTCTTAAACTCGACATCCATCTTCTTTGTAGACTCGCCCCTCACCTAAATTTACAGGGAGGTCAGTTGAAGTTTTTTAGTTTAGTTTTGAAGTTTTTAGTTTTTAAGTTTAATCTGTCCATAAAAGCTAAGGAAAGAAGGTCAATCACGGCAGAGCCACACATTACCGTGACAAGGCAATTATACGACGAAGGTATCTCGAAGGTGATACAACTTGTTGCCTTGGATTCGCAACCGTAGGGGTAGAGGTTACACGGGAAGATGATCTCACATTCCGGCCTGTTGCAATCTCATTTTCTTCGCGAGCTTCAATCAGTGCTGTAGAAGGCAGATGAGTTGATATTAAGTTAGTTTAAATATTTTCCTTGTCCAAGGTCAACTCATTATCATCGTTTGATTGTTGATCAGGTCTATCAGTCACTTATGAAGACACACATTCTACCTTCCTAAATATATTCGAGTTTAAGGGATAAATTCCTGTTTTCAATCCTTGTATTATATTCTGTTTTGCTAGGGGTAGCATTCATGGCTATGCGGTATCTAGTTTTAAAAGGCCCATATACTATGACATCGAGTGGTTGCAGTTTATGACTGCAGTGCGGTGGGAATGTAACTATAATGATTGAGTTCTGTCTGGCAAATTCAACCACTCTGAGACTCACATGAGAGCTGTGATTGTCCATTAATATCAATGGTGGATTGTCCTTTGATGGCTTATTACGCATCACAAAGTATTCAAGCGCTTTAGCAAAACAATACTCAGTATCCATCCAGAATAGAAAAGGGGAACTCCCGTATTCCAGGAAGAAATGATAAATCAGACAGCAAATAGCAAAATAAAGGAACAATTTTTACCACAAAAAATCCGATGTTCAAAGTGCTTGTAATAAATTAATTTTGAGTTAGTTATGAGTTCCACGATACTAATGATATTTTGGTGTCATTCAAATTTGATAGAGAAGCAAGAACCAATTGAAAAGATGGCATTCAAAAAGACAGGTCGAAAAACACCTATAAACTGAAAGAAGAAGACCCAAAGAGAACCAAAAGTGGATTTTCAAAAGGAAATTAGATGGATAAGTAGAAAACAAAAAATCTGTTTTCTGAAAATATTCTCCTTTTAATCCATAAAAACAAACATATTTTTCAAATTAGCATTATGAATCGTCGTAAAAGGTTTGTTTATAGATATATCTCATCGTGAAAATTTATTGAATCTGTGAATGCAAATTTCTTACTTTCTTTCGATATATCCTATTATTTTGAGGTCTACGACCGGCTTGACCCGCGATTTTCTTTTCAGATTACTCAATCGACCAATTGAAATATGTCATCGTTTCGTTTCACGCAAATTTCCCCTTTTCATCAGTCAGCTCACGTCCAGCTCGACAGACCAAAAAATCTGGCGCATTGTCCATATCGCACGTGGTTCGCATCTAATTACTCACTCTGTATAATCGACGACGATCGACCCATCCTTGCGAGCGGCCGGTATAACTGTGCATGAAAAACGAAGAAGGCCAGGAATGATTGAAAGATCGTTTTATCGGGACGACAAATCGATGTCGCGCCTCCTGGAACATGACGGTCGCTCTGTTTATTTTGTCCCGAACGTCGTGCGATAACGGGTTATCCCTGGCTGAGTCGGCTGACTCGGTGTCATGTTCTTCTAGCCACGGGCGGTCGCTTCAACTTGTAGCCAGAGATCCGACTTGGCCGCGGTACAGTTGTTCGTTGCGATCGTATGTAGGTGGCTGTGAAATTCAGCTTTTGACAGATCGTCACACGCGTGCATACGAATCTTGCGGTAATCGGTTTGTAGAGTATTGTTTGTCGTTTTTTCGCTATTTGGTTTTTGTTTCGGCTTTGCGGTCGTTCTTCTATTACTATTAGATTGATATTGAATGTTTTGTGCTTGAATTGTTTATGTAGTGTTGTAGTTGGTTGTTGTTTTGCTACTATGTGAATTTGCTTCGCTTTTTTCACTGGATTAATTTTCTGTTTATTTTGAAATCATGTTGAAGATTCAGATGCTGGAACAGCTGGTCACGAACGAGGATACAGAGAATTCACGGTAAGTGGGTGCTGAATGCAGAGTTCTAAGAGAAGATACTTTTTTGAGGAAAAAAGCGGAATAACCTAACAGCATTTTCCTGTGACTTCTACCAAGACTTGTTAATTACGCAGTTTTATAAGTATATTTCAAATTCCATTCAAAACAATTTCGGATGGGTCTTATATGACTTCCTGAATAAAATAAACTCTTTGAAAAGTGGATTGAAAATGCTTCGTTCAATTAGTACTTTGATTTTTAATTATTTTCTATCCTGTTTTCATCGGGAATTAATGTAACATTGGATTATCAAAAAGGTGGTTAACGAGAATGTGAGTATGAGTATAAAAACGTCATACAGACTCTTTTTTCAAAATAAGCCAGCCTGAGAAATTGTTGGAGATGAACTTCATAATTTTTGCATGTATGGATCCACTTCAGAATCTAGAAAATATGCATTGATGTGTCCTAGTGACCTATATTTTCCGCGTGGAATTTCATAAAATTCTCTGGAACGAAGTAGTAAATCTATTGAGTACATTAGGACGTGGTGATTCGTATTACTGGGCGATGTTGCCATACCTCAAAGGTAAATTTTCGTTTTGTGGACACCCGGCGATTTTGAAAAAAATTTTAACTGTACTTACGTATTTTAATGCGTAGATTACGAATCCGAAAGAAAAAAGCGGCGCTCTCCCTTATTTAAAAAGTTACGGCCCTTCAAAGTTCTGAAAAGGGCAACTTTTCAGCCTTCTTTTTCACCAAATAAACTATTTAAAAACACAAGCATTTATTCACTAGGTCACCTTTACACCGTATTCCTACTTTTTTCACTTCAATAATCAACATTTTTTCTTATAAAAAACTTAATTTAAAAACGAATGCTTCTCCTGGTGACACTCTTATACTTGTGGGTTAGATACTAGTGACATTTCAGAAAAAAGCGGTTGGTATTTGTCGTCACCTACTATTTTAAATTCGTAGATTTGCCGCGGCTGAGGCCCCAATTGGTATTTGAAAAAATCCTTTCTTGTTGCACATCTACAACGTAAAACTAATCTGCATACAGAATTTCAGCCTCTAAAAATATAGCGGTACGGAGAAGCAGTGATGAATAGGTAATTTATTTTCATATGTGAACGCTCCTCTTTTATCCCCACGAGGGCGGGGGGTTCCCTAGTTGGAAAATTTAAAAATTATTTCTTAATGCCCATCTACAACATAAAACGAACCTACATAAAAAATTTCAGCCTCTGAAAATATAGCGGTACGGAGAAACAGTGATGAATAGGTAATTTTCATATGTAAACGCACCCCTTTTATCTCCAGAGGGGGTCCCCAGTTGGAAAAATTAAAAACCCTTTTTTACTGCAGATCTATAACATAAAACAAACCTACATACAAAATTTCAGCCTTTGAAAATATAGCGGTACGGAGAAACAGTGATGAATAGGTAATTTTCATATGTAGACGCTACCACTGAACTATTTCAAAATCCGTCCTTGGTGAGTATATAAGACCTCAGAAGCACCTGCATACCAAATCTCGATTGGAAGATCCGAGTAAACCGGGAAAAGACTCAGGCGATAACCATGGGAAGATTACTATCTTCTCCGGCCAGAAAAGTGAGAATCTCTGGAAGGGAGCTTGACTGGCAAGCGCGGGTAAAGTACCTCGGCCTTTTAATAGACCGTAGGCTCACTTGGAACCCGCACATTATGTACGTTAAATCTAAGATCGAGGGTCGGATAGCCAGTCTGTACCCTCTGATCAATAGAAAATCCAAAATGAGTTTAAAGAACAAAATTACGATCTACAACACGATGTTCAAGCCTGTCATCATGTACGCTTCAGGCGTCTGGGGACAAGCGGCTCCGTCCAACATTTCCATTTTGGAAAGGTTGCAAAATAAGTTAATCAGGATGATTGTGAATGCTCCTTGGTTTGTGCGGAATGAAGCCATCCGCAGAGATTAGCAGCTGCCTTCCATTCGGCAGTCCATTCAGTCGAGGAATGAGAGAGTTTTCGAAAAAACGGAAACTCATGAAAACCCGTTAGTTAGGGAAGCCACAGATTATGCTGTAGACGACCCCTCCCGATATAGAAGGCCCCGACACTCTGTCGAATGAGGCCCTCATGTCCCCCGTTAACGAACGAAAAACTTTTTCATCCACCCCACCCCAGCCAGGTAGGGGTATCCCGTGAAGGGCGGCACTGATGTCTTAGGACTTCATGCCGTCATCTATCAGTTGTGTACCCATTGGTCCCTCTCAAGACCAATGATCAGGGGAGCTGGTCTCCAAACCTGGAAGAAGTGACGATGATGGCATTCTGCATACCAAATTTTAGCTTCCTAGTACTTACCAGTATGGAGAAATAGAGATGAATGAGTGTTAAGTGAGTGACTTTCGCATTTATAAGTATGGATGTTACATGCAGAATCTAATCTAATATATAAAAATGGATGTTTGTTGGTTGGTTGGTTGTTAAGTGATAAACTTCTACATCGCTCGACCGATCGTGATGAAACTTGACATGTATAAGTAATTTTTCATAGAGAAGGTTTTCAGGCTATCAATTTTACTGCAACTCGCCACTAGATGGCGCTGTAGAACAATTTTATGAAAGCACTGTTCTATAACGCTGTACTAGTACTAGTAATCAATAAAGTGCTGACGAATATTATGAATTCAATCCAAAATCATAACATAGGATAGTTCCGAGGGTATTTCACTATCAGTGGTTTAAAAAATGAAAGCCATTATTCATTCAGAAGTAAGGTTGTTTGGAACAGTAGTCATATTGTTACGTTTTAATTATTTGTGTCAGTTTGTGGACTTTTGGATAGGAGTATATTTATAATATTCTATTGTCCAATATCGTGGATTTTTCTTTTTTTTTTCAAATCAATAATGAGTTCTGCTAGACTTTTTGATAGCCTAACCGTTAAACTAGAAAATCAAATCAAAATCCTGGACTATACAGAACTTTTAGACTGTCTCATCAGTTAATGACAAAAATGTAGTTATTTCATGCAGAAACGGTAAAACCAGAAATTTTTGATTTGAAAGGGTTATATTTTTAGGAGTGATTAATTTTTTGGGAAAGAAAGTTTTTGGCTTTCTACTACTCCATCTGATACAAAAAAATGGATGAGAGAATCTTCTCTCATCCATTTTTTTGTATCAGATGGAGTAGTAGAAAGCCAAAAACTTTCTTTCCCAGAAATTTTTATTTTGGAAATATTCTTCAAGTGGTATGTCAGAAATAGAAATACACTAAAAAGTTTTGGCTCATTTTAAATTTCTATCCCGGTTCGTATCTCATCTTATCTCAGTCAGTTGGTTCTGTTTAAAAAATGTATTGCTCTGCATTCAATTTAATATCTGTTGAGTGCTTACTTCAGGCTCAGAAGTAAGATTGGGGATAATTTACATTGAGTATTTCAGATTTACTTATTTATCGTTCCAAAAAAATAATAAACAGAGAATCGATAATAGTAGTCTAAAATGAGCCCAAAATTATAACGTTCGGAGTCATGCTTAATGAAATTGCCTGGGTTCTGAGCTTTATGTTAAACTAGCGATCCCAAAATAATATCTTCTATAAAATAAACTTTCAATCTGACTGAAACAAAAAACTGGCGAGAGTTCCCTTTCTCTCTGTCTCTTTCTCTCAAAATTAAAGAAGATTGCTTTCCACTCGGGCGCATTTGTCCAGGCACCTCCTACCAAATTGACGTCAATTTGACAGAAGCTTCGTCAGGGGGGGGGGGCGCAGCGGTCTTGCTTGAAGCAATGCTACCAACATATATAAAAGTCCCGCGATAGCACATGGCATCCGAGTACCTTCTTTGTGGACGAACGTTATCGGCACGTCCGTCCACTACCACGGCCACCACGAAACTCCTGGCGAGAGTTCATTTCATATATATACACATATGTCAATTCACGTTTCAGTACGGAATTTCAGTACGAGAGGTTTTGTTATAATAAGAAAAGAGGGGTGATGAAAAATATTACATCACTATGAATCCCGATCTGAATCCCCATTAAGGACTCTGTCATTCGAAATTATAATTCAACTGCATATTTGCGTGAATTTTCTCATTGTTAATATACCGTTATTTTCAGCTAGCTACTCCTGAATTCCAAAGTAACGTTTATATCATTTTTGATATTCTCTGAACACTCTTATCGAATCGAATGACATTTCTCTATTGTGTTGAGTGTTTGAAGTTCACGGAATATGCTTTTTATCTTTAGGTTACAAATTCCAATGCACGTAATCACTTGAACTTCCTTTCAACTTCCTGCCTTTTAGAAAAGTGACATTCTGTTGATTGATGCGATTTTTTATGGCTGTCGGAATGAATGATATTCTGTTTCAGTGTTTGTCTCTGAAAAGAGAGTAAAGCTGTCTTCACTGATAAAGAAATTCATTATAAAGTCAACATTATAAACAAGACATCAGCGAAGAAATCGTCAACATATCATTTGTGTGAATAATAGCTACTTCATTATGATATATGATTGATCAACGTATTCAGTATTCGGGCCTCTAAGTTTCCTTTATATTACATGCGATTTAGAGAAACTTAGAGGCTCGAATTTCATGGATCTCATTGATCGTGATTGAACGTATATGTTGATGTGAATTTTCTGTAGATTATTTTCCGAAGGATTTTAATTTTTTTATGTTTTTTCTTATGTTCAATACCATTCTTCACGTTATCAAAATTGAGTTTCCTCAAAAACTGCCTTTACCAAAATAACTTTTTTCCTCTTTCCGAAAGGTTTCATCGCCTCAAAACATGTTAATTTATTTCGAATTTATTTTTGAAATTTCGTTTTAATTTTTAATGAAGTTTTTTGAAACTAGTTTCATATAACTTCTGAACCGGTACATATTCACCTTTACAACCCAATATTTTGGAAAAGGAATGGAGAAATTTTTTTTAACTGATGAACATTTTATTAAAACAACGATAAAAATAAAATAAAAACAACAATAAAAATTAATTGGCGCTCCGGGGCGACTTCATTGATTCCAGTGGCGCATTTGCTTTTTCAGCTGCAGGAAAATCCGGAAAAACCTGCAGCACCACATCATCTGAAGATCTTGATCTAACAATGTCCTCTCTCTTATAAAACAAAATGTAGGGTGTCTCCAGGAGAAATTATATTTTGAGTGAGAAAATCAGTATTCTATTTGAGAAGATCAAGAAAAAAATGTTTTCTTATTACGATCCACCCAGTATTGAAAAAAAATTCAATACTTCCTTCAAGCAAACATTGAAAAAAGATTTTGGTCAAATTATTATTCCATAATTGAAAAGCTACATTGTTAAAATATCTTCATAGCAAAACGGCAGTTGTTAGAATGAGGTTTAATTGAAAATACATCAACTTTTTGGCGTTATTTTTGACATAACATCTGAATCGCTCAGTACTTATGTACCAATATAATAATATATTTTTTGACGGAATCTGAGAATGGTGAAAATATATCTCATCCTATTTTTGGAATATTTCGAAGAAGCTCAGTGAACTGATATCCAAAACTATTACACGAAACAGTGTTTGATTAACTCTTCTTCTTCATCTCAAATATACAATATAAGATTTATGTGACACACACTGTAGGTATGATTGTTGTTTTTCAGTGGTTTATTTATTCATCGCAATTCGTTTTTTTCTCGTTTTTCTCAGATAGTGCAAAGATGAAATTTCTAAAGAAGTTCAATAAAAAACTGTTCCACAGAAAATGACTTTGGTTCCATATGTACTTAAGAAAAATAATTGTGATAGATGTCGAAACTTTTAGAGTCTGGTAAAACTATTTGAAAAAATATTCAGTGTTTCAAGTGTGTGAAAATAATTGAAAACGATTGTTCGTTATTCATAATTTGTTTCATCCGTGAGCATTTCCTATATCAATTAGGTCGGTTTAATTTGTGGTATTTGTAAACGAGAACACGATAATGAGTAGCGCAAAAAACTAAGAGTAGCCAAACTATTAGCATAATTAGTTGGAAATGGATTTTTTAATAAATATTGATAATTTTGTCCTCGTTTTTCATGCAGGTATGTTGATCCGTAAGTGATGGCGATGAGAAATTTGACCTTTGAAAGGAAAATCACTTTCTACGTGTCTTTGCAGTTCTCACTGCTACTGCGTAAGTGGGTGTAAAAAGTATTGCATTGATTGTATCAGTGGTATCATTTGGTACATACCGAGGTACACACCTCTTGGAATAACGACAAACATTGTAACTTCTTATTCGCTCTTCATCCAATAAGAAACAAATTGTGGTTTCTTACGTTCAATTTTACATTGATAAATAATAATCGATATTTAAGTAAAGTTATTGTATCAAATTAGTGTTGAATTCAGAAAAATGAAGCAGTTATAATAAAAAAGTATGAATAATGATTTTTATTGAAAACCCTATTCAGTGAAATGTTCACTATAAAATTGGTAAAATCTTAATGCTATCTAAACATCGCTGTACTATACAGGGACTTCCTCAATTTATATAATTCTTCGTTCATGTATTAGCCGTTTGTTCCATTCGACCACGGAGTAATAGCCCTGATTTTATTCTCTTCAATAGTGATTCCTCTATTCTGATAATATCTTACTTCTCTTTATGTTATTTACTAACTGCTATGTATTTAATATTTACCTGGTTTCTATATTTACTTATTATGTGATATGGTGAACAACGTACTGTTTCAAATGAGACATTTCTCGATCCATATCTTTCAATAAGAATATATAGGTAAAGCCCGTCGTCATGTACCTGTATCAACAATATCAAACAATTTCCACCTATTCTGTAGCCAAAGCATGGTGAACGACCTTAGACTTTCCCGGTCTACGAAACCGAGTATGTGAAACATGTTCCTAGAAACGTTTTTAAAAGGTTCGCTTAGTTTGCCCAACATACATTCTATCAAATCCTCACGGCTTATTTAGTTAATTTCTTTTTTCGACATCCTGTTTCTCAGGTTGGCCATCACTTATTGGATGGAACGATTAGTTTTGAAAGCAGACTTCTAAGTGGCTTTCAAAAATTTGGATTTATCCGTTGGTGTATTTTGATTTATGTGGAAGATCTGTTAACTGTGAGTCAGGAATACCTATATCTGAAAGTGCTAGTATAGACAAGCCTGATAAAGCTATTGAAATTCTCACAATAAAGTGTTTCTTGAATACGTTACGGATTTTCATCAAGTATAGGCTGATTCCATCACATGTGGTAGTATTCTTCCCGAATCTATGCCATGCTGGTAAACAGAACTGCAACTACGACTTTTCAAGGCGAAGCCATTAGGTTCAGGGTCACCAGGGGCTGCCTTCAAGATGAGGTACTATCTCTCCTTCTTTGGTAGCTCCTAAATTCCTCATCGGAAAGGGTAGCTTGTAATGTCCTCCAAAGCACGTTGGACGTTGTTCACAGTAGGTGCTTGAGGGAGCAGATGTCTATCAAGCCCAGCAAAACTGTGATAATCACTTTCACCAGGAGGAAAAAATTGGACGATCTAACGCCACTTTCCCTCAATGGTGAGGTTATTCCGTTTGGAACTGAGGTGAAATATCTAGGCATTGTACTTGATAAAACTCACCTGGAATGCTCACTTGGAAAAAGTTTTACACAAATCCAGACTGTTTCTATGGACATGTCGAAGGATTTGTGGTAAAACTTGAGCTTTAGGTTCCAAACAAATCCATTGGAATTACGAGATGATTGTCGGACCAATGATCACTTATGATGCAATTGCCTGGTGGCCGAAGGCTTTACAGAAAACGGCCCAGGCAAAGCTCTCTGGCTTACAGAGACAGGCTTGTCTGGCGAACAGTGGTGCCATCAGTACCATACCGTCAACCGCCATGGATCCTTCTAGATCTATCTCCTCTCCACCTAGCCTCTCTCCTCTAGCCTCATCAAGCCTCTCTCTCCTTCTGGAGAGAGAGGCTAGATGAACTGCATATAGACTTGTGTACATTGCCAATTACCCCCATCAATTCAATGCAGACTGTTGGTTGACACTGGAAGTCACAGCATTCTGGAAATGATCTCTGACTTTATGCCTTCAACTGTCAACTACGAACTACCTTATAAAGTACTTTTTCCGAGTAGAGACAACTGGATCCTACGGGAGAAGGAATTATTAGGAGTGGATAGTTGTTGGCTCACAGATGGATCTAAAACACCTTCCGGTTCTGGTGCAGGTGTTTTCAGTCGTAGACCCAGGACGGAGATATCAATCTGCCTAGGAACCTATGCGACTAAATTTCAAGCGTAAATTTATGCTATTGAATATTGGAAGAATTCAACCTCATACACAAATCAATAAAAATATTCTCCGACAGTCAAGTGGCGTTGGAAGCTCTTGGCTCTTACCGAGCACGTCTAAATTGGTAGCAAATTGCCAAACACGACTCTCCTCGATAGAAAGACTGGATTCCTGGCCATACTGGTCTGAATGGCAATGAGGCTGAACTTGTCATTGACATTGCTTTAGGCTTTGCCAAACAAAGATTGAATACCTGGATAGTAAGAAGATCCATGGACAGTGTGTGTCACCTCTGAGATGGTTCATCGGAATGGGTTTTTTATTTATTCTGCTGAAGAATTTGGAATTATCACTTTTGATTCATTATCGTATCAGGCACAGGCGATATCGACGAAGGCGGGAAATGTGGGTGAGTCCCCTTTGTGGCATGATCTTCAAATCGACGATGGCCACCACTTTTCTTATTTTCGAATGAGAAAAGACACATTTCAATATACTATTATAACTTTTTTCGCACTAGATCGCAATGAAATCCCA
Organism: Leptinotarsa decemlineata; assembly: GCF_025532065.1. Classification (NCBI taxonomy): domain Eukaryota; kingdom Metazoa; phylum Arthropoda; class Insecta; order Coleoptera; family Chrysomelidae; genus Leptinotarsa; species Leptinotarsa decemlineata. The sequence continues at coordinate 9,245,295 of NW_027412529.1, forward strand.
GCAGAACAGGATCGGTTTGCAATTCACACCTAGTCGGACGAAAACTGCCGAACGATACGTGCTAAGTGGACGCGGTCCCCTACCGATCCACGTGTTTGGATCGTTCATGCATTGTCATGCGAATTTTGACGAATTGATTTCGCAATTTATCGCAGCTTTCTGCTCCCAGTGGACTAGAGATCTAACTCCGTGTGAAGTAATAATATAACGCAGACCAGAGAAGTGTAGTGTCGCTCAACATGCCCTAGAGAACGGCCACAGAATAAGTGAGAAATGTTTGAAATTCTGGGATGGGTACATGACAACAGACTTTAAGTTGCGTATGAGAGTTCACTGTGCATCGTGTATTCCGTGCTACGTCAACCTACTTTAAATTTTCTTTGGAGTACGACAAAACTATATTTTTTGTAAAATCTTTTGAATTTCAACCATACTGAGCCAGCGAAAATATGTCAAAATTTTTGCTGTCAGAAACACCTACTGGTATTCAGGAGAGTTGAAACTGATTTCATAATCAGTTTGTTAATAACAATTATCACGATAATTATCGTTAATCATATAAAAAGTGTATCTCATGAATATTTATTGGTTCAGCTTATCGCGAATTTAAAGTTACGCTGTCGAAAATTGAATAACTTAATAAGTAGGTATATTACGATGAAATTCTTCAAATTGTTTCTCCTAGAAAGTCTTGTAATTATTTTTTTCATGCTGTATTCACGACCTTGGAAGTGAGTCATCTGCAGAATTGATTGCGTTGGATATTTATGCCGCCATGTTCAACAACGATTCTCCATTTGCGTGAAAAATGCATAATTGATAGATTTCACATGGCAACAACACAGCTGTTAATGATTATCAACAAGCAGTGTGGTTTCTAATGAATGATTCTGAGTATACGTAACAGAGATATTATACAATAATTGAGTTAGTCTGTTTAATTTTTCTCAGAAATATATGGATCACTTCGAAGCTACTCAGTTCTGAGATTAATATTGGTTGTTCCAAAAGTTTCTTCGTTTTTAATGTCATGTGTTTTCATAGCTCCATATCTCAATGAATATTTATTCTACTGTGTCGTTATGTACTGATCGATAGATAATTTCGTTGTGTTTGTGAATGTTATGAATGTGTTTATACATTGATGTTGTTCATTTTTTTCAAATTTCAATTTTTTGCTTCTTTTCAGCTTATATATGATGTCGTTTAGCGATTTTCGGTAAATTTTTCTCTACGAATTCAATTTGAACCATTCAGGCTGTCGAAACAGCCCAAACATTAACCAGGCATTTGGCAATGGTAGTCAGGGCCGTCGCCATGGGGGGATGGGTGGAGTCCTCCACCTGCTTTTTTGACTTGGGGAAAAATTGGGAAAAGTTGGGAAATTTTGGGCCATGAAGATAGATAAAAATAATGGTAAAAAAATGAATAAAAATTTAAAAAACAAAATTGAGAGAAAAAAAAAGGAGAGGTAATAGGAAAAGGGAAGGAAACGTGAGAAGGTTGGGATTTCTCAACATGCATAACTTGAAGAGAATTCTGAGTCGTTTGAAATCTTCAAAAAGGTTTAATTTCTCTCAAGTAAGAAAACATTCCTGAATGGTCCACAAATTTTGAAGTGACAATTTTAGAAAATTACCAACTTTTCGCTGTTTTTTTCGAGCCGTGAAGATAGAAAATATAATAGTAGAAAATAATAAGCACAATATTATTTAAGTGTTTTCTTTCATTTGTATTGAATATTCCTATACATGCTGGATATGGTGGAAGACCAAGGACCTTGGTCCAAAGTAGAATAATTCCCATTATCATTTTTATAATCACCAATCGGTGGGGCTGGGAAAATTTGAATTCCATCCCCCCCCTGGTTTTTCTTTCCGCTACGGCCCTGATGGTAGTATTAATGAACGCACTGTTTGACGTTGGTTTGCGAAATTTTATGGCTTCGAAGATGATCCCTGATGTGATGGACCTACATTAATCTGGGACGAGGATTTGAGAACCCTGGTGGAGAATGACCCATCACAAATGGAGCGTAGAATGGCGGAAGAATTGGGCGTTAGCTCCCATGCGATTTCAATGATCGACAGAAATTTTCACGTTTTGAGGCCTGGTCTTATTTGCTTTTGCGCAACCAAAACGATCCTTTTTTGGATCGGATCGTCACGCCCCAAAGGCGAGAACCCTGCCAAAAAGACCATGATTTCTGTATGGTGGCCAGCGGCTGGATTGATTCCCTATAACTTTCTGCAACCGGGCCAAACATCGCATCAGACTCATATTGTGAGAAAATCGACGAAATTAAACGAATTGAACGTCGAAGTTGCTTTCTTTCTAAAATGCGCCAAGCAAAAACGGCTTTTGCTGACTTCATCGAATTCCGAGCATGCCATTTCATGCTGACAGAATAAATCGACTTGTGTTCCATTGGAAAATGTTGTGTATTTCGATAAAATTGAATAAGTAAATTGAATAAAGTAGACTCATTAAAACAGACAAAACTATTAAAACAACCTGTATTAAACAAAGTGGATTGAACAAGCTGGATTTTTCATACTTTTATCCAAATTTTAGAGTAGATTAAATAATTGCTTGTATTTTTCTCATCGTCAAAATCCTGGAAAGTGACATCATTTAACTGGAGTTATTTACAACTCGATTCGCAATAATTATATATTAAAGTATTGTTGTAATAGACGTTTATAAAATATATTCTAATATTATTGAGTAACATCGTGACTATTATCATCAATAACAATGTACTCGACAATGTAAGAATGCAAGTTTAATACAGGCCCGCATAGGGGTACCTAGTACTACTATGCAGCCCTGTTTGGTTCATTTTGAATTCGTAGAGAAAAATTGGAAAATTGGGGAAGAAATTAACAGCATGAAATTCTCTATCTATCAGTATGTATCACAATACAGTAAAATACGTATTTAATGAGATATGGAACTACGAGTATGAAAACACATGACAACAAAACGGACAAAATTTTTCAAATAACATGATAATACTAGCTGAAATGAAAGTTCAAATCGTTTTAATCCAATACATGATATTTTGGTTCAAGTTCTTTCTAATTTAATCTTGAAATAAAATCTTCAAATAGGTCGATAAAAAATTTTGATTTTCTCCACATAACATGATTTTTGTTCAATATCATAATGATCTTCACAGAAATATATATCAGATCGAGTTTTAGATTCAATTCAATTCAAATATACTTTATTGTCTGAAGAATAATTCTTATTGACAAAGCCTCGTGCGAAATATAAATAACATATACATGAAATCACAAAAGTAAAATCACTAAAAGTAAGTGATAACATGAACTGGAAAGAGACATGTGAATAATAACAAACGTTCAGGATATAAGAACATGTTCAATAAAATTAAATAAATCAATAAAACTGAATTGAATAAAATCAAATCAATAAAATACCGTAGATATTACAGTTAGTCTTCTTAATTAAAATTATCATCGTAGAATTCTGCTAAGCTCTAATAAGGTCTCACAGAAAGCAAGTCTTTCAACTCTTTCTTATTAGCTCTAAGGTCATTTATGGTTCTTATAGCTTGAGGATGGTGATTGAACATTTTTGGACCGTTGTAAATAACATAATATAAGCCCGGATTCCCGACCCAAGAGGGCAGTTCAGAAAGTGAATCGAGGTTTCGCTGTGATATTCAACAAGAAATTCGGTTAGCTCCAAACATTACGTGAACAGAATCCAGAAGTCGGAGAAGTGCTACAGTTGAAGAAGGACCAGAGAAACATTTTCTACTTGGTGACCAAAAAGCATTCTCGAGACAAACCGTCCTATAAAGATGTCTGGAGGAGTCTCACCAGACTGAGAGACACGATGCTCGACCAGAATCTTGTGGACTTGGTAATCCAGAAATTAGCCTCGGGGCTCGATAGGCTGGATTGGAGAGTTGTGAGAAGCATGTTGGAAACGATATTCAGATCGAGCGGCATCAAGATTTTGGTGTGCGATAACCATCTTCCACGAACGAGCATGAAGACTTTACTGTGCAGATATGGGGAGTCCTGCAGGTATCGACATACACCAAAGATAACGTTTCGGGGCGAAACGTGTTTAAGAAGGGGGCAATGTAACGAATCTGAAGTCGCACCTGACCAGTACACCGGCCAAATCATGTAACAAACACATGACCGCGGAATAATGCATTTGGCAACCGCCTGTAAAACTCTAGTCGAGTACCGAACCGACTACAGATTTCTAGAAAGAACCGTTACATTATATAAGCCCGGCTTCCCGAGCCAAGAGGGCAGTTGAGAAAGTGAATCGGGCGGTTAAATGAGGAATTCAAATAGTGAAAAGAAATTGAGCGTTAGTTGCTAAATGTCGTAAATAAATAAATTTGTGATTAGTGAAATTGTATTGGAAATAAATTTGTTTAAGACAGTTAATTCTTTAATTTGTTACAATACTTATATCGCCTCATTACTTGACCAGTGAGGTATGTCATGTCATAGTTATGTGATGAATAATAACGTTTCGAATCATAACTTTTAAAGTTATACCGAAATTAAAAATGAATTGTAATATAACCAGCTATATCAGGTTATTATGATATTTTGACAAGTTCCCATAATACACATTATTTCTATTAATTTTCCGAAAGGAACAAAAACTGTAACTCCAGTTGGAGGTGATGTGTATATTTCAAAGCATTTACCAATGAGTGTGTAGGAGAAAAAATCATCTCAATTAGCTTGTAACAAATCGTCATCGAATCACTTCCATCGATCTAATCGACTGAAATAAGAAGCAATCGCTCCAAGAGCAAGCATGGAAGTGATCCAGTCATAAAATAGGCGGCTCGTTAACAACATCAGACATGTTACTTCGGTTTTTATTTACATTTCTCGGATTCTAACGCAATTTATAAATATTGCTAATAAACCGACAGCTTGTTTGAAGTTTACCGTTCAGTTAAGAAAGACGATTAGATAATTGATATGTGTATCTATGTTTCTGGTAGTTTGTCGATTAATAATCGGTTAAAACGTTGTCTGTTGAAAAAATAAGGTAAGTTTTAATTTTCCCAAAAAAAATACTTATTTATTTATCAATTTCTATTTTGTCCTCTTCAAAGTAGTAACCGTCAGATACAGGTTTTTTCAATCCTTCAATTTATTCATCAATTTCTATTTTTTCCCCTTCAAAGTAGTAACCGTCAGATACAGGTTTTTTTCAATCCTTGAAGTAGTTCTGATATGCACTTTTTGGTATGTCCTTGAGATCTCTCAGCGCCCGAATCACGATCGGAAGATCGTGGGTTCGATTCCCGCCTCGACCAGATATTTTTCTCGAGAGAATTTATCTTGTTGAAGCGGGGATGATTCTGCAACCGTGATAGAAATCACACGTTAAAAGGTAAGACCTCGTTAGTCCTTAGCTCGCACAAGTTTCTCAACTTCTGAGAGCTGTCGTTCGTATGGGGGCGACAGCTGATTAACGGAAAACAGATTTTGAACATATTTAAACAGATTCGTTTATCATCTCCTCAATCGCCGCAAAACGCCGTCCTATTATGAACAGGAAATAGACTCAAAGGGCTAAATCTGCTGAATCCGGTGGCTGAAGCATGATAACGGTTTTGTTTTTGGCCAAAGAATTACGAACAAACAATGACGAGTAAGCATGTGTATTATCGTGATGCAAGAGACATGAATTGTTTTTCCAGAGTACTGGATGTTTTCTTCGTATCGCTTCTCGTAAGCGGCGCATAATTTCAATATACCATGTATGGGCATGTGGCAAGAACTCCTGATGCACTACGCCACGGTAATCGAAGAAAACTGAGCAAACATTTGACATTCGATCAACATTGGCGTGCTCTTTTTGGTCTTGGATCTCCATTGAGACGATTGGACTTTGTTTGTCACCAGTTATGTCCTTTTAAAGCAACTCTGGATCGCCGTTGACGTCATTCAGCAATTCCTGAGCCATGCTCATGCGACGGTTTTTTGGTCAAAATTCAGCAATTTTGGATTAAACTTTGCTGCCGCACGATTCATGCTCAAAATTCCCGAAAAATTTTATCACACTAGCAAAACGATATGGTGACATAATCAGCAACTTCTCTAGTAATGATTCGACGATTCTCAGTAACAATTTTCTTCACTTTCTCAACATTTTCATCGGTTATTGATGTGCTGGGGCGTCCAGGGCTAGCGTCGCCATTCACATTTTCTCGACCTCCTGTAAAAATTTTGTAAATACCACTTGTAAACAAGACTTAGAGTACAATCACTGTATGTCACTGTCAACATTTTTTTTTGTTTTTGAGCACTTGATCCCATTTTTTACACAAAATTTGTTGCAGATTTTTTTATCCTTTTTTTTTCGACAGCTGAAAATCACTGAAAACGTAGAACAATTCTAACTTTCATGCCTCTCGTCAATAAACTAAAAATGCTAAACAGCTAAAACTGAACATTCACGAAATAGTTATCTATGTACCATAGGAAAAAAACTGTCTATCATAGTCGAGCCTACAAATTGATAGCATCAACTCGAAATTCGAAATTTAAGTCGAAATTTAGAAATTAAAATCGAAATTTGGGATTTATTCAGATTAAAGTGTACAGATAAAGATACATATCGACGATTATTATAAAGTTTCTGTTGGATGACGAAACTGCACATAAGCATTTTGTATGGTTGAGTCGTGCTTGTTTACTACATTTCCAGAAACATTGTAATTGTACAGTAACTCGTTGAATAGTGAAAGTGTAACTAATCAGTATACAGTGTGGTCCACTAAGTTTGCAACAAATGGGAAACTTTTTTATTATCGATTTCTCAGAAAATGTTATTCCTGACAAAAGTTCGGGCATGTTCCAAAACTATAAAAAGTGTACCTGAAATGGCTTTATGACAAATATCATACAGGATAGGCCAAAAAATATAAAGTTCGTTCAAGAGTACCCTTATTTAAAAAAATATAGAAATATGTTGCAGATGAAAGTTGCTTAGAATTGAAAGTTATGTTCAGATACGTAGTCATGGCCTGCTATTCGAATTTAATTTCTTTTGGGAAATTTTGAATTACCCCCGTATGATACATATTTTTACTATTTTGATTTAATATGTATTTGAACTAGCCACAATCGAATCACTTTGGAGTATTTTTTATCAAATTGAAGTGTATTTGTAAAATTTATTTGGATTTGTATTTTTTTATTTGTAAAATTTACTTGGATTTGTATTATTTTAGGTTTTCTTTTTAACGCTTGTTTCAACCATAAAGTATCTAAACTGACAAACTCAAAGTGCAAACACGATATTTCATTCGTGATGCAAAACAAAACAACGCTGTTTCAACCTGTCATAGGTTTCATCAGTTGTACTAGGCTAACCACGCATGTATCGCTGGACTCAGCTGTCCTTTAAGATCGATCTATGGGATTGACAGAAGACTCAATCCCGAATATCAAGGATTAACGAGGCTCCTAAATGCAGTCTGTTGTACATCCGCAAGTATCTTCAGATGTTGAGTCATTAAAATTTTGTTACTGTACTACTGTGTGACCTTCAATTTGAAATTGTGATTTTCCGGATTGAGCTGATAAAATGTATTTCAAAACTGATTTTATTTCTGTTTGTGTAAATGTTATGAATTTGAGACGTTATAAAAATGAAAGAAGTCAAAATCCTAAAGTAATTGGCAAGTGTCTGGAAATGCGATGAAATAATGTGCATCACCGAAGACGGAAAATAATTAGTAGTAGCCGTTTGAATTCTTCATGGGGTTACGATAATGAAGTTCATTAAAGATAACCTCTCGTTGGATATGTGATAAAAATGTTATAAAAATAATTTTATTTCATAAGCAAGCATTCGTTTTTTGGTTTGAAAATTGATAATTATCCTCCAAACAATGTATTGTATATCTGGGAGTATCTCAGAGAACGAAAAAAATGTTTTTCAGAAATAAAATGACCAAAGTTCAATACAAAAATAAATTAGGAAATCGTTTCACCTCATTCTGAATGTTTCTCTCGAGATTATATTTGGAAAAATACGTTCACTTGAAAGCCTCAAGATTTCTCTATGTACAGTAAATAACGCCAAGACACACTTCTCTATCTTTAAACAAAACAAGCCACAACCATTCTTTCCCAAAAATGAATCTCTACTAAAAATATACTCCTTTCGAAATAAAAAGTTTGATGATGCGAAATCATAATCAAAAAAAGAGGTATCTCGGCGGTGCCGTATTTTTACACGCTTTATATTAGCTTCACCTGTATGTGTGTATGTTTGTAAATCTCAACGTCGGGATCTGTATTTGACAGAATTATCGACATTATTGCTTGATCTATTCGCGGGCAGATGGCGCTGTACGTAACCTCCTTGATATATCGACATTATTGCTTGATCTGTTCGCGGGCAGATGGCGCTGTACCTAACCTCCTTGATATATCGACATTATTGCTTGATTCCTTCGCGGACAGATGGCGCTGTACCTAACCTCCTTGATATATCGACATTATTGCTTGATCTGTTCGCGGGCAGATGGCGCTGTACCTAACCTCCTTGATATATTTCGAACTCACTTTACGCGCGCCTGCTGCCTTGGGCTTGGTAGCTGATTTTCAGGCTCCCTCTCCGGAATAGGAAAATTTCAATGGTTATTTTTCTAAACAATATACGGCTGATTGATCCCAAAGTTCAGATAAAATAAATATGGTTTAAAAAGACTAAAAAACATGCTTTTATAGCATATGAAACTAAAAAATGAAAAATAAATATAGTTTAAAAAACCAAAAAACACGCTTCTAAAGAACATCGAACTAAAAAGTTAAAAAAAATTTTTTTAAAATAAGCTTAAAACAATAACGAACGAAAAATACTAATATTATTGTGAAAAAATCATGGGGGCTTTGTACCATATTTTTTGTATATCAAGCGCCCGTCGCTTTTTTTACAATAATACTAGTATTTGTCGTTCTTTATTGTTTCAAGATTATTTAAAAAAATATTTTTTAACTTTTCAGTTCGATGTTCTTTGGAAGCGTGTTTTTTAGTTTTTCAAACTATATTTAATAATTTTGAAATTAATTTGAACATATGAACGTTTTCCACTTCAGAAAAACGAGACAGAATAATGATTATTTCATGCCCATTTGGAAATACAGTTTTACAGCCAATGATCAATATTACTTTGATACCAAACTGAATAATGAATTATCCACCAAAATATTCAGTATCTGTTCGAATATTTGAATAATAGTGATATTGCATGTGGCCTCATTTTTGATACTCGTATTGGGTTGACGATCTGACTGCGAGAAATTTGTATTCTCCAAAAAAAGTAAATGCTTTATTATTATTTTCCCGAGTATTATTTCCACACCGTTGGGTAAGTGATCATTGGGTCCGAGATTCATGTGGCCTAAAGGCGCAGTGAGCCGAGAATGACAGTCTTGCATTGCAGGAAGCCGGCATTCGGCATCATTCCATTAAAGACTCCGATGATCAAAACAATCATTTCGACAGAGTGGTCTGGATAGAGTATGTGGAGTTCGGTTTTCGGACGATATTCGTTTCACCGGGAGCTGAAAACTTCACTACAAATATCGTCTTGCTATGATGGTTGAGAAGGACCACAACAGAATTATAAGCTTGTATGAGCCTGAGATTGGGTAAGTAGTTCCAATAGATTCGGCACTTCTCGTTCCCCACAATGGATTCAATATACCCCTTGAGCGTAGGGCAACACAAGTTATTATAATTATTTTTATTTTCCCAAATAATGAGCTGGTTGAGCCCTGTCCCCGAAGCTCCGATATATTCGGCAGGGCGCGCTAGCATTATCAACTAATGACCACTCCCCACACTTTGGAAGAAATGATCATTGGGTCCGAGAATCATGTACTTTAAGCAAGCGCAGTGAGCCAAGAATAACAGCTATCTGCATTTGTCCGGTAAGATTTCTGCCATCGTGCGGCAAGCCCGAACGGTTTGCCGCACTGTAGCATGCGATGCCGCACTTTCTATTATCATTATTATCATTGTAATTACAATTACATAAAATTCCAGTCCATTTTGCTAAGCATCGAGTACAAATGTTTCGAAAGTACTTGAAAATTAATGTAGTTATGACTAAACCTGAAGCAGAAATTGATCCTGAGTTTTCCAGAGAAGCTTCCCGTTTTCGATTTTTAATCTTTATAATTCTATACACAGAGTTTCATACAAAAGAAGTTAAAATGAAAACTAAAATCAAATTTATAAAAAATGGATGACTTCATCTTTGCTGAATTCAATTAACGAAAAAAATAAACTTTACAAATTATCTCTAAAATATCCACAAAATGAAGAATTGAAAGGAAGGTATAAAAATTAGAAAACCAAGCAAATTACTAAACAAGCAAAAAAAGATAATTTTTCTCAACAAATTGAAAAAAATCAAAACTCATCTAAAGCTTTATTAAAAACTGTAAATTATCTATGTGGAAAAGATAAAACTAAAACAAACCTAGAGGCTATTGAAAATGCAGATGGCACTGAAATAACGAATAAAAAAGATATTGCGGACAGATTCAATGATTATTATAGTAAAATAGGACAAAAACTTGCTGAAAAAGTCTCAGATGTTCCCAATGATACCGAAAAAATCGAGTTTTTTGATCAAACCATGTATTTACATCCAACAAATGAGAAAGAAATCGTTTCGAAAATAAAAACTTTGAAACCGAAAAAATCTCCTGTACCGGATAAACTAAGGGCGGACACCTCAAAAGAGGCAGCATCAGAAATCGCCAAGCCCCTAGTATTCTTAGTGAATTAATGTTTTGATATGGGGCGTTTTCCTAGAATTCTTAAAAGCGGAATAATAAAACCCCCACATGAAGGTGGAAATAAATCATCTGTCGCTAATTACAGGCCCATTACACTAATATCTAACTTATCGAAAATAATTGAAAAAATTATCAAGAAAAGATTATACTCATACTTAAAAAAATTCAATATTTTATCAGATCGTCAATATGGCTTTAGAGATGGCAGATCTACAGAGGACGCTATTCTGAGAATGACGAAGATGATTTATGAATCGTTGGATAAAAAAATTCCTACCGTCAGTATTTTTCTAGACCTGTCTAAAGCATTTGACACTGTCTCTCATAAAATACTTCTTAATATATTTAAACGATATGGAATAAGAGGAAATACTTATAACCTCCTTGAAAATTATATATTGGGTAGAGATCAATAAGTTGAAATTGATGGAATTCTCAGTGAAACACAAATAGTATCATATGGAGTACCCCAGGGAACTGTACTCGGACCTCTTCTGTTCAGTATCTACATAAACAGTATGTTATTTCTAAACACTAGTAGTGAAATCATTAGCTTTGCTGATGATACTGTTGTGGTGGACAAAGCGTCAACCTGGCAAGAACTCAAAGAGAAAGTACAGAGTGATTTTCCCAACATATCAAATTGGCCCAAAGGGAACAAATTAACATTAAACTATGAAAAGACAACTTATCTACCTTTCACGTCGTATGCTTGTGGTTTACCAGATCTTGGGCATTTGAATGTAGGACTAGACTCTCAAATGAAGGAAGGTGACAAAATAAAGTATTTAGGAATCATTGTCGATCGACATATGAAGTGGAATATGCAAACAAAACCAATATCAGGAAAAATAAGAGGTTTTTTATCTAAATTCAAATATTTGAAGGATTTCTTGAACATTAACCAGTGAAAACTGTTTATTCTTCCTTGATAGGGTCCTTATTATCCTATGGGATTTTGGGCTGGAGCGGGGCCAATGATTGCTTCTTGAACCAAGTACATGTTTTACAAAGATGGGTTCTGAAAATTATGTATGGCAAAAAGCTGACATTTTCTTCTGACACACTCTATAATGAATCTCAATGTAGTGATGTGAGACAAATATTTGTTAATAAAATTTTATATTATGTCAAAGCTAATAAAATTCAAGTCACCCCTCATGAATATTCTTACAATACCAGAAGAGCTGATGCAATTTTCTTTCCCAGAAGTGAAAAATGTATAGGTCAACGAAGTGCAAATTACCTTGCTCCAAGAATATATCTGCTGATAAGTTATTCAAAAAGAAAATAAAAAAGTGGATTGTTAGTAAAAGACCCATAATCAATACAATTTTCAAGCAAAAACTATAGAGAAAAAAAACTGAATTACACCTGTTACAACTGATTACAAGTATCTGTGTCTATATGTCGTGTTACTCAGTATTAAACGACGTTACCCCGAAAATGTAAAATCAATCGAATTGTGACTTAAATATAACTGATTTGAGAAATAACCTTAGAATAAGAATGTGATTAATAGTATCGTAGTTGTTTCGATACAAAGATACGTAGGTGATAGATATTACATTTTTTTATGGATTATGTCAATTGTTCTCTTACATTAAACTTATTTTTTCTACACCCGTACTCTAACAATACACTTATATGACCATAATCCGTTTCATAATGATATCCATTATGATACAGATTTTTCATAACGATACAGATTATCAACTTTTTCAATCAAGAATCCTGTTCCTTTGTTTGTCCTAGATTCTAACCTAAGTAACTAATTGCTTCATTTGTCAAAATCAGTTTTCATATTACCTACCTATATTATCAAAATGTCTGAAAACAGCGATATAGAAGGAATACCATCGACTCCAATATTTTTAAAAGATCAGATTAATTACAGTTGTTATATTCAATATAAATATAATTAGAATCTTTATAGTTTTCATATATCCATGATAATACCATTAAGTTTGTGTTTTTTTTTAAAAAAATATGAGTTAATCACTGTAAATGTGTTCAATACAAATATAATATTTATAGTTTTTCATTATTTATCGGGTTTAGAAAAAATAGCGTATGCAACTCTCATGTAATGGTTATTAATACACTCGCATATACCATACAAAACTCGCCTTCGGCTCGTTTCGTATCCCGGTTAATATCGTGTCGATCATTACATGATCATTGCATAATATACTATTGTAACTGCCTTCATATACACATACACAAGTAGCTTTTGCAGCTACTTCTATGTTTTTTCCGTGTTTATTCATCACCTACCCTAATTTAATGAGTTACTGTATTTTTTTTAAATAAACTTTTTATGTAATTATATGTTGTTTACTGTGAATAAATATTATTATTATTATTCCAAATTCGTTAAAACAACACAGTAATATTGATAAATTCAGAAAAGAACTTATCAGTTTCCTGCAAGTTACCACAATCTGATCCATTTCATTTTCGTATATCCTCCTGTGTTTGACGAGTATTCATTTCTCGTTATCTTGCATATTACTTTTTTCACTTTCTGTTGTAGTTGATGAGTATTCAAGTGATCCAGCAAATGCCAAAAACTGTGTGATGTAAATTAATGTTTTAGGACTAGCTAGGTTAGTTCTTCAAGTTATTAGTTATATTATAATATTTAAAGCAGCAAGGGTTGAATGGTAGAGCACCCTCGGGTGAACTCCCCCTTGGGATTTGAGTAGCATAAGGAGAAACCATGTAGATATCATTTTATTTTCCATTATATGCACGATGTTGTATTCAACCTATCGACGTTTTTTTTTGAATGCCAATGGCACATGATCTCTCTTAGAGTTTTAATCTGATTCTCCGAAATTGGATTTCTTTATTACTGTTAACATAGTGATATATCCTCGTTTCCGGTTGCAAAATTATGTTTACTCAAATAATACAAATTTCTACACATGGCAGCACATACCTTCAATTAAATTTTTCACGTATCACGAAACAGTTTTAATGACTGTATAACCAATTTTCACATCTCCGTGTGTATAAACGATCGTTTGAAAGTTTTCATATGAAATTAGTGCTGTTCAGTCTAGTTCTTGTCTTTTAAAATTACTCAATTTTCCAGAATGTCTCAATATTCGCACTTACGAGAGTTGACAGTGTTGGAAGCGAGTTATTCAGATTGTCCTTGAGAGTCTATTGTTTCTTTTTTTGAGTCATCTGATGGCTGTTTGGAGGCAATGACCCACGAAAATGAGTTTTGCTGTGATTGCGATTGTTAGTAGTAATTGGAAAAAACTTTCTCTGTCAGTTGAAATGTTCATTGAAGTAAGCGATGCTTATTGATGGGTAACCGTAGTTTTTCTTGAATCTCATTTTGAATCTTGATCATATCATTTAAAATATCTAAGGATAGACATTGTTTCCGACGGTATAGGCATTGGGTCCTCTCTTTAACCGAAAACAATCAAACTACAAAACTTTTTTCCAAACTTTTTACCCACTGTTGAAACACTGAAATATTTAACTGGCTTCAATATCGATCCATTTGACCTGCTAATTTCGTAAATAACATTCTGACTGGCATGTGTTTGAAGCAAATGATGAAAGAACGAATCCGTATGACAAAAACACCGCTAGTATGCTAGTTTGCTAATTATTCATAACCTATATTTGAAATAAGCGATCGTGAAATATTACTTTTCGATATTAATTGTCATACAGAGGTAAATTCTCCCGAATTCATCAAGTGCAGGTATTTCAAAAATATTGATCAGCATCAATTTTATGCAGACCTTTGGAACAACATTTTTGAAATGCCCAACAATATTATGAGTCTCCTTAACATACATGCTGAAAATCAACGATTGCACTATCAAAGCATGGGACGAGGGTAAATGTACATTGCTAATTTTATTAGCAATGAAATAATTAAATAAAAAATTATGTTGAACGGTTTTATTGAAAAAAAGATAACAATGATGTTGATAATGTACTTAAAAACTACAAAAATATTCGGAAGGTCCTAGGTAGTAGTCTTCTCCGTATCTTGACAAACCCCTTCTGGTATGAAAGACAAAGTGTTAACAGTACCCGTTGCCTAAAGGACGCCGCGTTTTTTCAAATCAAATGGGGCCCTGTTGGCACCTGTTGGTCACTTGATGGGTATTTCAATTCCCTATCCAACACTTTTTCATTTTCCTGAGTAATTAGCAGTTTCATACTAAAACCTCTTTGTTTTTCCTGTTTTTCCATCAACCAGTTGTCGATCCCTACGAAAGACAACTCTCAAAAGTTGAAACTTCTACGAGCTGAGTTTTAACGAGGTCTTATCTTTCAAAGTACGATTCCTAACACGGAATTACACATTAAAGGAATCGCGTTTTAGAAATCTGTGATCGGGTTAGTTATCTTTGGGTTCCTGAAATCGTCGCCTATAGAGGGCATTAACATCTGTTAAAGAAAATCTGTTTAAAATCTGTTTTTCCGTTACCCAGCTGTCGCATCCCTACCAACGACAACCCTTAGAAGTCTAAACTTGTGCGAGCTAAGGATTGACGAGGTCTTACCTTTCAACATGTGATTCCTAACACGGATTAGACGATAGCAAGTGAAAATCGATCGTTCAGACTAGGGCTTGAACCACCGACCAACACGGCAGTCAATTCGAGTGAGTGAACAAAGCACCCACGCCGAACCGCTTGGCTACCGACCGACCAATACCTTCGGTACTTTATAATTCTGAAAGTAGAATAAACTTGTAATTGATATCCTGATACCGTGATATGAGTCAGTTTGTATTGTGAATCAAAACGACAAACATTAGTTTATCCATGTAATGTTTGAGCCCTGATGATGGATTTAATAAAGTTCGAAACATTGGCAAAAACTAAATTGTTCGTCTATGAAAAAATAATAATAAAACAGCATTTGAAAATATTATCTGGATCACCACACCTCTCAAAATGCATATAAAAATTTTTTTATTATATTTTTCTTTGAAAGTAACACATGGTTTTCAATAAAATAATTGCCATGATTTTCATTAATCCTTTATCCCCTATAATAAAGTATTGGAATAGTTTTTGTACTTCGTAGTTGAACCTTTTTATTTCCATTTTCTCACGTATCACGTAGCCAATTATGCAACGAATTATTTCACGTCAACTATATTGAACGCTTGAGTTTGGTATAATATGTGGGTCACTAACAGTATTGGACACAACATGCGAGTATTCCAAATCATCCGGCAAGTTATTTGACATGGTTATTTGTTGTTAGATTGGGGAATAATATCAATTTATTTAAAAACAAATGAATAGTTTCAGTTCCTTCACTTCCTTGAATTAAATATTATATTTGGAATATGTTGGCTAGAAAAAATCAAGGCGACGCACACACGGCAAAACAGCCGATTTACGGCGACAAAAACATTTTTCAATACAGAAACATAAATTGTGTGTATAAAACATTATTTGTGAGATATAATTTCATGTTGGTTGAGTTTTTATAGGAATAAAAGGCAAATATTGTTTAAAAAAAGTTTTTGATTCATATATATATATATATATATATATATATATATATATATATATATATATATATGTATGACAGGAAAACAAACTAGCTAGAACAGTAAACATTCAAATATATCAAACTAGAAACTTAAAAATTAACTAACCTATATAAAACAATAATAATGATGATAATTGAATGATGAAAACAATAAGTTCAATCAGAATCCGATGAATCATCGTCACTCTCATCATCACGGTCACTCTCCGTGTGAATATTTGTTAAAAATTCTGGAATTGTGATCATTGATGACACATCTTCATTAAATACTTTTTTTGTCCTGGTAGACTTATGACGTTTGGCAGTTATTACTGGATCCGAATTTATCAGCATCCAATGCATGATATCTGTGTTTGTATCTATCCGTGACGTTTTCCTGGAATGGGAGAGTTGAATGTTTTTATATTCTTTTTGGGTTGCTTCCAAAACATCTTCTGAAAGTTGTCCCACAGGTAATGGCAAACAGACTATTATGTCACTACTGTGAATAAGCAGCTTGTGAACAGAAGCACTCATCTTGTACCACCCGTAATTTTGTACGCAAAGTTTTGCAGTCTCTAGACAGTGAGATTTGTAAGTGTCTAGTTTTATATAGTGGCAACTGGATATTGTGCTCAATATGTTGGCAAATATCTTCAATAGATTCTCATCCAGAACTGTTATTTCTGCAACAATAGAGGAATTGTCGGTATTCCCGTCATTTGAGTTTCCTCCACCCTGCTTTGGCTGATCTACAACTAGACCCATCTTCTCATAAAATAGATCAGTGATATGTTTTTTTCTTTCCTTCACTGCGTTTTTTGCTGTATCTCCTCTAGCTTGCCACTGTTTTGATTCCATCTTATAGGCTATGTGCAAAATATATTCGTAGCACCTGAGGTATGAATGCAAAATTGAGATTCCCAACTTAAATGCAGAAATGTTGCATGGTCTAGCTATCACTTTCTCAAGGTCATTTATATCTCTTGGTGTGACTCGACATATATTACAAGCCTGTGTTGACGCTGTGTCCGTCAACACATTACACGTTTTTCCATCCATCATTGTGCATATGGGTATATGCTTAAACTGAATACTTTTTTCTGCGTTCAGCAGGATATCTGTTGGTTTCAGATTTTGAATTTGCTGCATAATGAATCCATACATTCGCTTTGTGGTTTCATTATTTTCTTTTACCAACATGAAACATATCGGGCGACAGTATTTTGTCGAAGATGGACTGAAGTTCTTCCAGAATATAAACTTTTGTTCTCTTGCACAACTGACATTTCTAATGGCACGATTGTACTAGTGACAAAATTGGAATCTGAGTACTTTGGATCATTTGTGAAATTTTGCTTGTAAATACTGTGACATCCACTCCCATCTAAGCCCCATTTATAATGGACATCAATTTGCGTTACTTCAGTAGGGAGGTGCAGTTGAAGAACTTCACTCTGGACTTCGAATATCTGGCGGATTGTCAAGTCCAAGAGATCTTGAAGAGGTATCGCAGCCTCGCTTTCAGAAATTATAATACTATTTGGGTAACATTTTTTTTCACTTCTGAAATTGTATTGCAAGCAGGATAAATATTGGCCCCTCTTGTTTTGGCACCTCTCTGAATATAAATGTAATGTTCTTTGGTAAGATTCGTATCAATAATGAGTGCCAAAGCTTCTTCCGGGCTGTATTTTTGTAATGAAGGTATTTCTTTCACATGCTGCATTTTTCTCAAACTCCTTGGTGAAGCTTCGAGAGCAAGCTTTATAACGTTCGCAGTTTTTCTTCTTCTCGTCTTCACTAAGCTGGATTCGGCAGCATAAGGAAGTTGCTCAGGAGATACATTGTCGACAAAAGTTCGAACATTTCGTTGTTTTGTGCGCAGAGAACACTCCTCAAAACTTTTTTTTGGTCTGGTTGGATTCTTTTTCTCCTAGGTGTAACTGCTTCAATATTCGAAAATTGAGGAACTTGGAATTCTTCGCTCAACCACCTTGCATGTTTGTCAAAGAATCGTTCTTGCATGTTGTGGCATTCTCCCCATTTAGACCTCAACTTCGTGATGAAAACTTTCATTTTAATTCTCAATGCTTTTTCTGTTGTTGATGGACAATCTTCAATGTTGTATTTGTCGACAATGTAATCAAACAATCGTTTATTGCACTTAGGTATCGATGACTTGAACAAACTTTCGCTCCTCAGTATCAAGAACAGTTCTTTTCTGGTTATTTTCGGCAACGCCACAGCGCCATCGACTGTCTGACTACCTGTGAAAAATGACGAATTATGTGAAAATGTGGCAAAAAGGGGTGCTAAAAACTATTGCGAACTAAAGTTCAGACACGTGGGTTATGTTTGTTCACTTTTTCTAACCGGAACAATGTGGAACTTTTTTGAAAATCTAGTCAAACTAAGCCAAACAACAAAAAAAAATGTGCATTCAACGGATATGTTCGAATATTTCACTAGGATATTTCTATAACTACATAATTATATTGAAATTACAATGTACTTACCACAAGGTAAAATATCCATATTGAAAATATTCCACTTAATGCACTATAACTTCACAAAAACACAACAAATCGACACTACGGTTGGGACAGAACTGATGAGCCGAGTAAGGGTGATGAAAGAACTCGAAGTTTGGCTACCTGCCCCATGGATTAGGGCATTTCTAGAAAAAAACCTAATCTTGTATTGGATATAAGGGATATTTGAGACCGGTTTGGCATTAAAATTTTATTCAAAATAAAACTTTATTTTTTTGACTTTTGTCGTCGTAAATAGGCTGTTTTGCCTTGTGTGCGACGCCATCAATATGGCATCCCAACATATCATACTGTTTTAAGTTTTAGCTTTTAGTACACTGTTTGCTTTCTATCCTCTTCAATCTAATACATTTTATTGAGATTGAAAAATTATGTCAAATTGTTCATCTATGAAAAATTTTGATGTCTTCCCAGACAAAGTCGACATTGAATAATAACTTTCCAGTATTACTTATCTTTTCAATTCCACCGATTATCGCAAAAATAACAGTTAAATAAAAGTATATTCAGTTGATTTGTCTGTAGAATCATATTGCATCTACACTCAATTCAATAACGTGAAGGACATTTTCAAATTGATAAAATCAAGTTTATTGTATCAGTTTGAAACAATAAAAGTCATTTTCAAACTAATACAATAAAACTTACTGTATTCTGCATGTCTGCGAACGACAACCCTCAGAAGTTGAAACTTGTGCGAGCTAAGGAGTAACGAGGTCTTACCTCGACATTTTGGTAATTTTTCACTATCTGAAAAATATAACATTTAAATTTTTAAAATTATATAACTTATTCTCTGCACATCTGGCGCCACATAAAAATGCTTCAATCCCAATATTTACTTTCGTTATTAATAACCGGTTACCAAAGCTAATATTGTGATAACACATTTCCTCTCGTAGTTACCGATTCACAAAGTTTGTGTATTAGTCAGGGCAAATTCCTAGTAATGAACAGATAATGAAATTCAAAGTTTCCCCATCATTATTCCCCTAAATTTCGACAGAAAGCAGACTGCAGACAGATCCGGCAGTGTGAATCATTTCAATGAATAGAGTTGGTCTCTCATTCCCCTATTCCACGAAATTCGTGGCATATTTCACCAGTATTTTGGTGAAACAAGCTTCTTAGCTAGTTTTTAACTCGTTCGTAATCCAAACCGCGCAGGGTGTGTCACTATGTACAAATTTGTCTCAAGATTTTCCTTGCTGGACATTTGCTTAAAATCAGATAGTCCGTTCCACATGACTACGTTAATCTACGGAAAACTTTTGTTTGTCCACTTTTCCATGAATAATCGAATGCATCTTGTCAAGCAACCATTTAAAGAATGCTTTCAAATTTTTGCAAAGTGTGAAGTTAGTCCAACGTAAGTGCCTCTTTGTCGGTTGTCTCAAAATAAAACGCTGAATTAATTGCTGTGGTCAAACGATGTAAAATCAAATGGAAATTCCCGGAAATGTTAAAATGAATATAGAAAAGTTATAAAACTTTCGTTTAATTTTAACACGAAAATTTGGGCTGGCGTGAAGTTAGCCCAGTTTTTTAAATGAAGAATGGAAAATGACAGGGTTGAATTTCAGTTTTTGGTTTTTGAAAGATAGTTTTGTACCAAAAAAAAAAGATCTTTCCCAACGTGAAGTTGATTTAGAGACATACCGTTGACATGGTAATCAAAGGTATTGTTCTACTACTTTGTTAAAAAAAAGAACTTTTTTCAAATCATCTAAAAGAGCAATTCGTTCAGGCCAGTCTTAACTCCCTACACTGAAGGTTGATGGACTAACACTTATTAGAAAACAACTACTCCCCTGGCTAATACCACGAAGGGCGTTGGATTATATCCGACAGGTGTCAGTGCAAGATTTCTTCACTGAAGTTATTCCTGCATATGCTGTTGGCGATACAACTGCCGTAATAGCCATCGACTTTATGTTAATGATAGACACTCGCTTGCACTAACGAGTGGCCAAGCCTGAAAACGGTGTGTTCAAATAATGGAAAATCTATTGCGGCAGTTGTGTCGCCAACAGCATATGCAGGAAGAACTTCAGTGAAGAATCCTGCCCTGACTCCTGTCGGATATAACTCAATGCTCTTCGTGGTATTAGCCAGAGGAGTAGTTTTTTCTGATATGTGTCAGTCCATTAACCTACAGTGTAGGGAGTTGAGACTGGCCTGAATGAATTGTCCCTTCAGATTACTTGATTTATAGCCAGTCTTCAAGTATGCTCACTGACTATATGTGAAAAAAAAAACGATTTTGCTTTTGTATACACGATATCATGATTCTGTAAACTCGAGCTAAATTTGGAAGAGCATGTCATAAAAGACATTGAGGTACTGGTGTGATATCAGTGTATAGGTGCTTTTTAGGTCTTAGATGTGCACTAAGAAAGGATTTTCAAATATTGCTAGTGGGGCGCCCCCCGTGGGGGGTTAAAGTGGCGCAGTTACATTTGAAAATTACATTTTCGTGACTGTTTCTCCGTATAGCTATATTTTCCGAGGCTGAAGTTCTGTATGTAGGTTCGTTTTATGTTGTAGATATTAGTCTAATCAACAAGTTTAAAAACATGAAAAATAGAGATGAAGGGCCTAAAAATATGAGCGATAGCTCATTCGAATTGGAATCACCTCTAGAAAAATATTTTTGAAGAATTTTGGTGCAGGTAAAAAATTGCAATTGTTATAACAAAATAAGATTAAACAAAATGGTATTTAGTTTTTCGTTAATATAACATAAAATGTCATTTTAAAAATAAAAAAAAATCTAGTATCGAATCCCGTAGAAAAAAAATGTCATCACCATTTTTCAAAAAGTTATTTAATTGTTAACTAACAACTTTTTTCCCAATCTCCGTTGGCACAAATAATGGGATAAAAGGTATTAATAATTGGCCTATAAATTTTAAACTTCGTGGAGCCCTTTTGATATATATACTTCATAAGATCCTGCGATAAAAGTTCATAACTATTGCAAAATGAAATATCTAAAAATTGTTGATAATTTTTTTTTTTCAATTGATATTCAGCTATGTCTGTTTTCACATTAAACAATGGCAGTTATTAACATAGGATATGAAGTTTTACGTAATTTGTTTATTAAATTGTTTTAAACAAATAGAGAAATTCAATATTTTTCAAAAATTTTTTTTTGCTAATTTGTTGTCTAGAGATATTTATGATTTAAACATTTTGTTTTTCTAAATTTTAATTTTTAATTGTTTAAAATCGATGTTTTCACATTTAGATTGTTTAAATAATTAGTTAAGAAATAATTTTGCTTTTTAAAATCATAATTTACACTTTTAAATAGTTTGGCAAAAAAATTTATTTATTATTTGATTGTTTATTAGTTTAACAATTTGTTATATACAAATATTGACCAACGTTATATTTTTTTTTTCCTGCTTCAGAAAAAAACAATTAAATAATGAATGATTTTTTTTTGCCAAACTATTTAAAAGTGTAAATATGCAATCGATCAATCAATCAATTTATTCAATTCAGATACATATTCTTGTCTATAATAGATGTTAGCATATCTTTAATGATAATTGCAGTAAATTAAAAAAATAAATAAATAACGCCGAAGCAAAGCTTGTGTTGCGTATTTTCCCAGATCTTGACACAACCATGAATGAAATGAAATGAAAGAAATGAAAATTTTTAATTGAAAGAAATTAATAGAAAGCAATGATCAACCCGCAGGAGGAATGGACCAGACAATCAGGCGAAAGGAAGACAGGTCTAAGTGAGACAAAAAATCTTTCAGGCATGATTCAGTGAGTTGATTCAAATATTTCTTTTAAGAAATCAAAGTTGTGATCAACGAAGGATCGAATTGTTTTCTTGCGTTCATTAGTATTTTTTATATCTCTCAGTTCAATGGAAACTTGATTGACAAGTTTCGGTCCAAAGTAAGTAACAAACCTATGGGTATATACATTTTTACAAAAATTAACACTAAGAAAGGATTTTTAAATATTTCAACTGGGGCGCCAATCGCGGGGAAAAGGCGCATTCATAAAATAAAGTTACCTGTTCATCACTGTTTCTTCATGCTCTTAAATTTTCGGTGGGGTGAATTTATATTCAGTATCAGCATTGTACCCGTACGGAGCCGGGGCGGATCGCTAGTTTTTTTTCGCGGATTGGATATAGTTTCGGTTTCCTTTCACATTATAAAACTCAATACGGTTCTGAGGATTACATCAAAAGTGAATGTTATCTGAAAATGAATATTTGCAGAGTTGCACCAACCGTAGCCCTAAGGATTTGCTTTATCAACGGAAGGACTTACTTATTCGTAGAATCGGGAAATTGAAAAGGGGAAAGCGATAGGGGTGAGTACACAGGACTCTGATTGCAGATTGCGTTTTCTCGGCAATCCGTTCTGCTGCTTTGTCGATGAATAAGACTTCATTCGATCATCTAGATGAATGTAGGCTTTGACGGTTTCATGAAAAGTAATGATCTTTGTGAAAGCTTGCTAAAGGAAAAATATGGAGCGAATAAAAAATGATTTGGAACTCTTGGAATATAAGTGTACTATTGGAAACACATTTCTTCTATATATATTTTGTAAATATATGTAAATGTCTTCATTACCTCTCTCTTGCTTCCTTCCTAAAACTTGCTTCACAAGAAATATTGGGGGTTTTGAGCCAAGAAACAAAGTTTTCTATGGAAGGATTTTTTACTTCAATGTAATAAGCTATTGTTGCAATTTTGAAACTTTCTGTGCATAGACAGTGCACAGCTTAGTTATATTGTGTTCAATAAAAATACGGTATCCAATTAAAATTCAGTTTTTTTTTTCATCATACGGTTTATTATAAAATAAAAGGCGTCAAATGAGTGACTCGAAGTGCCAGGATTAAGGCCCAGTTTATATACGTAAGTAATGAACATTAGTGGGTTATGCCTAAAATGTCTATTACTACTAACCTTCTTTCTTTTCCACAGAAGTTGATGTTTTTACGGATTATGCAAAGTCGAAAAGATTAGTGATGTGGGTATCATTTTATAATCGAACATTGTCTGTGGTGATATGACAGGAGTTGAGAGGTTTGTGATTCATATTGGGACGGTGATGATATTTTTGAGATTGGAAAACGAGTTCGGAAAAAAGGAAAAAATTCGAAAACGTTTTAATAAGAAAGAAAAGTTTTTGCTCACTCTACTAATATGTGTTTTACTAAGAGGTATGTCTCGCATATATCGCAGAATGGTTTCTGTTTGCCAGTGATGAGCCTTTTATGGACGAAACGAAGTCTGCTGATAGCTATTTGATGGCTTTTGGCTCCAGTTCAAAGTTTTGTTAGGTGTTGATCATTGAGTTATACAAAAAACACAATTTCTCATTCTAATTACATTCATTTTGACCGAAGAAACCGTCGCATGACCATCCTTCAGGAATTGTTGAATGACGTCAACGGCGATCAAGATTCGCTTAAAAGGGTCATAACTAGAGACGAATCGTCGGTATATGGTTATGTCATCGAGACGAGAATCTAATTGTCAATGGATGAGCCAAGACCATGAAAAAAAGCTCGTCAAGTTCGATGGAATGTCAAGGTTTTGCTTATTGTTCTCTTCTATTACCGTGGCATAGTGCACCATGAGTTCTTGGTCCTGTGGTCAATAAGAGTATTATCATGTAGTTAAGCGCCCCAGCGAGAAGCAATACGTCCGGTTTTGTGTCTGCTAAGATTGAAGAGAGCAATGAAAGGACGATGAGAAAAAATTAATATTCATCTCATTCTATGAACATACAGGGCTTTTCATGATGAGCGTTAATTAGCCGTTTCTGGCTAACTATTCAAGGGATCAACCTGAAAATTCCACAGTATGCATAAGTCAATATGACCTACACGCCTAAAATATTCAAATATACTAAAATATTCAATAATCAACATTTTTCTTATAAAAATGTTAAAAAATACACGGAGCTGCTTTTTGGTTACATATCACTGTATTTTACGTTTTTAAGGTTAATGATATGGTTGGTACGACTGATGCAATCCATATTCCTGAAGTAATTCAAATGTTTTTAACCTTCATTCTTTAGATCGTAAATTGGTTTTTGTTGGTGTATTACGAATTTGAAATAGTAGGCGACGGCAAATACCAACCGCTTTTTTCTGAAATATCACTAGTAACTAACCTAAAAATAGAATAATGTCACCAGGAGAACCATTCGTTTTTAAATTAAGTTTTTATAAGAAAAATGTTGATTATTGAAGTGAAGAGTGTTAAAGAAGGAGGAATAAGGTGTATAGGTGACCTAGTGAATAAATGCTTGTGTTTTCAAATAATTTATTTAGTGAAAAAGAAGGCTGAAAAGTTGCCCTTTTCTGAACTTTGAAGGGCCGTAACTTTTTGAATGAGGGAGAGCGCCGCTTTTTTTTTTCGGATTCGTAATCTATGCATCAAAATACGTAAGTACAGTCAAACATGTTTTCAAAATCGCCGGGTGTCCACATAACGAAAATTTACCGTATATGTTTTAAACTATTATTATAATGCTTGTTATGGAGTGGGATATTCATAGAGGGAAATGAACTAGAGAAATAAAAGTTAGATTAGACACTTTGGAGAGTGTGCGATATGGGCATCACCAATGACGTCAATCAATCAGGAATATCAATAGCACTGGATTATTCCTCTAATATCTGTTGAACTTTTGGAAATTTTCAATGTTTTCCAATCGACCCAAGAGACTGGTCATCACTAGACTCCCCTGCGGCTGTTCAATTATCGCAGATATAACACATGTCGACCTCATCTGTTCCCCACACACCGCTATCGAATAACAAATAATGGCGTGTGTTGATACATTTTCCCGTGAAATGAGTAATATAGCAATAACAGTATAATAAATCACGGTTTGTCAGTTCGCCGTACTAAAAATCCAATTAAATGGATACAGTTGTCGTTAATACCGGAGAAGTACGTGCT
Organism: Leptinotarsa decemlineata; assembly: GCF_025532065.1. Lineage (NCBI taxonomy): Eukaryota > Metazoa > Arthropoda > Insecta > Coleoptera > Chrysomelidae > Leptinotarsa > Leptinotarsa decemlineata. The sequence goes on from NW_027412529.1 coordinate 9,271,189, forward strand.
CATTCCGACCGAACATTCGCACATCGTCACGGATTTTATTCGGGATAATGTTGTTATTAAAATTGGATTAAACTTGCTTTGTGTCTGGACGCTCGGAGGACTGTTCTTTGTTTGAAATCCGTTGCAGTCGCTGTTTCCGCTGATATCAAACTGTTTTTTCGTGAACTCATTCAATGAGCACTAGTTATGGTACTTTCTTTCATACCTTTCATTTTTCAATATTATTTTTACTATGACTTTTGAGAAAAGCGTCCATTATGTGAGAGTTTCTTGTTGGGTAACTAGGCAATGATCTCATAACTCACATTTTCGAACCAATCACAGTTGATCAGGTTTATAACTCACTATCTCCGCGGTCAATCACAGATGAGCAAATTCATAACTTTGCAGTAGCGTTTCAATTATTTTCATTCACAAATGATTATGAAACTAGCTACTTCCAAATATATTCTCAAACGTCAAACTTAATCCTTGAATTGACATTTCGTTTCTAAATATGTAGTTTCTAACACAAAAAACACGAATGAAATATTGTTTTAGACAGTGAAAAGAGTGTGCAATACTAGCTAATGCATTGGTATTTTTTGAAAATTCATCACTTGATAATAAAAAGGGAGTAGTTTGAAACTCAAATAATATTGTCACACCAATCTGTTCCATTCAATTTATTTTTCATTCCATAAGCCAACACAAATATTGGATAGATTATTGGATTGATTAGCAATCACAACACAGCAGAAATATCAAAATTTCAGATAATTAATCCCTTAAAATTGAAACACATATCATATATTGAAAATGTTGCATGTTGTTATTGAAACTTTCAGGACACAATATTATGCGTTATAATAGTTTCAGATTACCTCAAAATCCCAAGAGCACAAAAAGCAAGGGCAAGAAACTTTTACATATCTAGTACTTGAAATATTCAATTCATTGCCAGGAAGTATAAGAATTATTTACAGCAAATATATTTTTAAGAAGACCAATAAAGAGTGGGTTCTCAAAACGGATAGAACCTTTTTTCATGTAATAATTGGTCCCTAGTAAACAAAAAGACAGAAATAAATGAAAAAAATTAACATATAACACAGATAGAGGTTAGGTTAGGTCAAAAGTGTAACCCGCAAAGGTTTATTGTGGCTCACACCTCTCCACACTCGACCAAATGAACATAGGTTCTTAACGAAGCCGATTAGTTTGTATGGTGAGTGATTTTTCAGGTTAGATGGTAAGAGTAGGGCTCTGCCGAACTCTCAAAACCTGATTCGATCCCCAGCGGGGCAGGAACGAAGTATATGCTCTGCCGTTTCATCTTTAATGAGGTAGTCCATATGAAAGTTTTGCACGACAGCTACATCTGGCGATGCCTTAGATTCAAACGTGCAGGTCTTTTTCGCCTCTGGTTTTGGTGAATCGTCACTTGAGCGCAAACGTTTGCTAACCTGCTCATGGGGGGTTCCTCCACCTAAGACAGATTCTGCGTACGCCACTCAAGAATTTGGTGTTTCATAAGGTACCCCGCTTTCGAAGAGACGACTCAGACGTTTCCTGGCTGCACCACCAAATCTTTTTTTTTTCAGGTTCTGTTATTGGATCAGGAGTTGGAGAGTTGAGAAGCTCTCGTTCCTGATTTAAATTGACAGGGAGGTCAGTTGGAGTCGTAAACTCAACATCCATCTCCTCTGTAGACTTGGTCCTGATCTAAATTTAAAGGGAGGTTAGTTGGAGTCGTAAATTTGACATCCATCTCCTCTGTAGAATCAGCGTCAGAAATAATTTTTAAGTTTGTTCTGTCCATAAAAGTCCCACGAGTAGCTAGGGAAAGAAGGTCAATCACGGCAGAGACCCGCATTACTGTGACAAGGCGATGCTACGACGAGAGGGCGCCCGGTATCTCGAAGGTTCCGTAAAGATAGCTGATAGGCTCAGTTGGCTCAATGTCATTCATCCTCTTGGCACGGATACACACACCTTTTTTCTCCCATCTTCTCATGACAATCATTCCATCATTCTCGTTCCCTGTACTAGTTTGTACAGGTTCCGTGTTGGATTGTTTGAAGGTGTTGGATGTTCGTCATATTCTTCTGGACGTAATTTCATACGTCCATATATTGCCTGTAATTAGTACCCTGTAATTATTCTGAGCCGATCCCTACTATATTGAAGTAGTTCTTCGGTTCTTTTCTCGGACGGTTCCCCAATGAAAGTTCTACTGTGTCTGTTGCCAGGTACTTTTGTCCAGTACTCTGTGTGCTTCTTATTGGTCCATATCCTAATCTGGTTTCGTACCAGTGATTTTGATACCCCCAGAGCTGATTCAGGACCTATATATGAAGTTGATGATCCGCGTCTAGCGCATTCATCAGCTTCATCATTACCTGTGATTCCTGAATGCCCTGGCACCCAGTACAAAGTTAATTTGTTCCTGTTTGCAAGTTAATTCAGTTCTTCATGGCATTCCTAGACCAGTTTTGATGTCACCTTCGGGTTTGTCAGAGCCCCTAGTGCGCTCTTGCTGTCTGTAAAAATATTGATCCGCTCATTTCTTTGAGGTCTCAATTTAATAAGCCTTGCACACTGCAAGATAGCATACACTTCCGCCTGAAATACGAATGTGTATAGTCTTAGCGGATAGCTGTAGTTTAGATTTCTATCCGCTCGGTATATTCCAGCTCCCGTTCCATGTTTGGTCTTCGATCCATCTGTATACCAGGTGTTTTTTCCAAACATGTTTTCGGGATGACTAATGGTCTTCCACTCTTCACGGCTTATGATTTTGGCCGTGAAGTTTGTGTTAAAGATGTACTTCGGTGTCATGTGGTGCGTGCACATATTCAATATGTGCTCCTCCACTTGTTCCGAAATTTCTGTTCGGTCTGATCTTCTGTAGTTCGGTGAGTTTTTCAGTATGAATTGGCCCATCCTGGCCTCCCCCATTATCACAAATTGTAAAGGAGGTAGATTCAGGAGTGTCTCCAATACAGCTGTTGGGGTAGTTCTCATTGCTCCCGTCATTCCCAAACATGCAAGTCTTTGCACCTTGCCTAGTTTGTTGATGGCTGCTCACCTGCTTCACCCTTCACCTTCACCTTTGGCCACCAGACCAGAGATGCGTATGTTATCATGGGTTTAACCACCATCGTGTATAGCCAATATACCATGTCTGGTTTTAGTCCTCATGTTTTTCCATAGGTGCGTCTGGCGAGCATCAGTGCTACCTCCGCTTTCCTCTTTATCCTGTCCAAGTGTTGGTTCCAAGTCAGTTTGGAGTCTAGGATTACTCCCAGATATTTAACCTCCCTCGACACTTGTATTTCTTCACCTCGAAGTTTTAGAGGTCCGAGACCCTCCGTTTTAGTCCTCTTGGTGAATGCTACTATGGTCGATTTGAATGGGCTTATGTTAACCCCTTCCTCTTCGGTCCATCTCGTTATGATGTTCAGGGCCTGCTGACACACACACACCTTAGGATTGAGCCATCGTTGGGATGCCATTCAGTTGGGGAATAACAGAACCACAAGTTATTCTACCATTCCCGTATCCAGCGGGGCTACGTGGAAGCAGGCATCCGATGGCCGGTTTGCTCAACCCTCACATCCCAAGCCAATGTACTCGCCAAAAACAGTGAAAGATGAATATGGACAGCCAACCCTTCTACCTCAGATAGAACAGTTGTTCGAACTGAATATTGAAATTTTAACTTTTTTTCTGTTGTACCTCTTTTCGAAACTTGATTCGCTAGCAGTATTCCTCAATTATATTCATTAATTATAATCGTTCTGCTTGTAAGTAGTTGTCATAGACAGTTTCGCCAGAACCTAAATGACTGAACTATTTTATTTGCAAATCTGTAAATGATTGGAATTCAGTTTTGTTGATTTTGTTTTGGTATTGCGAAAAAAGTTAATATATTCAAAGACTTTTGAAAACACAGATTGCTTTGTAATTAGTTTGTTATTGGAAATTATTTTATGATAAACTTATATATGGATGGTACAACTTTGCTCGAAAACTTCCCTATTATCAAAGTGGAATTCACTAAATAAGTCACCTTTGCAGCGTAGTTGGTATAACAAGGAACTTGTAATTCAGAATTCTTGTTATTTGAAATTGAAGGAAACAATAAAAATAGAAAGTATTTCTGAATGACTACTTAGACTGCTTCTGATTATGAAATTCAATAATATTACTTTCTTCTTTGCTTGATGACCTATTTATTTTGTAGAAATTCATATTGAATATATAGAGAAGATAGCTTTCCTCTGATTTCTACTACGGTTTTTATTTGTTACGACCCATGAATTTTATTTTGAGGTAAAAATTGTTTTTGATTTTTCACAATGTTTAAAAATGAACATTATTCACAGTCAAAAGAAAGATTCATGACTATCGAACATATAAGCGCGTTTTGATTAGTAGAGAATATTTATTATTTGAGTTCATTGTTTTGTTTGTCCAACATTCATGAGGAAAACAACGAAATATTAAAAACATCAGTGAACATGCCCATAAACACAAATCTCCTTGATCTTTCTCTTGTTACTGGGTATAATTATAGCTATAAATTATTCTTAAATATCTGTCAAGCTTAAACAAAGTTATAGGAATAGTTATGGATAATGAACGAGCGATGTGACAGCAAACTCGTTTCTTTCATTTTACGGTTGTACTTTATTCTTGGTACAAGAATAGAGAATGCCTATTCTATTTAACTTTTATCAGCTTGAATATCATCTTCACCTCCAGACTATTAAAAACATAATCTTAACAGTTTATTATGAGTCCTTCATGTCTTATTAACTTTTATAGAACACCTGCCAGTATCTTTCAGTTTCGTAGTGTACGTAACGAATTCATCGGTGATGTGGATCATCAGAAGACTTACGAAAATAAATTGGAAAGGGCAACGGACTCTTTTCGTTCTCACATAAATTAACTGCTACATAAAGTGATATTTATTAATTTCGAACGGTTCGGTAATGAATAATAATACTGGTTTATAACGTTCAGCAATTTTTTTGCTTGCCACGGAGTAGACCTATATTTTAAAATATGTGATGGACTTAGCCGATACTTTTGATAACACTACTGTGATATGCAATCAATTTCAAGAGAAATCGAAATTATTCCGATGTTTGGTGATGATACTCGAAGTAGTAGAAAATCTGCTCCATTGAATGCTGTTATTAATGAAACTGGTAGTGTTATTGTAAAAATTATCGACTTCGCCAAATACTTCGATATCCTGAGGATATAGAAGGAGGTATTATTTGTCTCGACTTCATATACTACACGGTCTGAAAAGTCATAGATGGCACTAGTATAATTGCATTCACCGCTTTTTCAGTTAGTACTAACCGTCAAAAGAAAGCTGTTGAAATTTCATGATATTCTACTCATAAATTTGTGAGTTATTGTGCTAAGTCAAACACTACCTTTGTTATTTTCAAACAATTTCGTGTTTTGATTTTACACAACTTCTTGATGGAATAAAATACTGTTCAAGCGAAGCAATGGTTTGAAAAGTATTATAAGGACTTCGCTTCATCAGAAACAACAATTAAACCTTGGTTTGCTGACTTCCATCGTGGTCGTAGAGACACCGCTGGTGCAGAACGCAGTGAACGTCCAAATGAGGCAGTAACACCAGAAAACATAAAGAAAAACACAAAATGGTTTTGAATGATCGAAAAGAGAAATTGCGCGGGTTAGCTGACATTGTAAAGATATCAAAAGAACGTGTCAGCTTCATGTTGCATGAGCATTTGACTATGAGAAAGCTCTGTTACCGCGCAAGCTCACTGTTGACCAAAAACAAGAACGTCTTGATGATCCTGAGCAGTGTTCGGCCATGTTTAAACATAACAAACAGAAATTTTGGCGTCGATATGTGACAATGGATGAAACATGAATCCACTACTTCACTCCGGAATCTAGATGTACTGTAGACAAGACAAGATTTAATTCTAACTGTAGTCTTGCAAGGTTTGAAACGTAATAAATGATTTTACAAAAATGGCAATGTTTCACATCGGTAGTTAGAGAAGGGGTCAAATTCGTCGTTATAGGGATAAACAAGAGGTCTGGTTGGTAGTAAAGGTAGAAAATGTTATTATAGCGGGTAATTCTCGAGATAAGGGATACAAGGAACAATTAAGGAATTGAAAATTTAGCTATTTGTAGTTTAGAATATTCACGTGAATAGACCTAAATGTACGGGTTGCTTGAGAAAAGATATTCAAGAATATTGAATTTTATGAGGATAAGTGGATTAGAAAAGACCCGTACATTAGAAATCAAACTAGAAAACCCCGATTGGGAATAATGAAAAATTAAATAACTTCAACAAGATTAGTTAATAATACTAAAAATAAAAATAATGCCATAAAAAATCAGTTTTGTTGAATAATTTGGGTTGAATTGTGTTAGTTTCGTTAGTCTTGTAATTAATATTGATTATAATATTTAACTGAGTTTCTAATTTTCCAATATTCCGTAACGCAATCATCTCACAAATCAGATAGATAATAATATGTAAATACTTACATTAAAATGATCTTCACATACATGAAGAGCTCTGTTGTTATGTGAAATAAAATTTTTATTCCTTCTGCATGCATTTAACCATTTTGTTCGACGATTAGGAACATCTTCAGGTACATACATATTTTATTGGGTGATTTAATGGAAGTATTTGTGCACAAAGGCCCAATGCAATATTTGTAATATTGTTTGAAAGTACTTGTTAGATTCATGGACGTAATTTTTCTACGTCTATGGTTAGATTCACAAAGCTGAATCAAGGTTAAACACAAATCACAAAATTATACAATTAATATTACAAATCTATTAAAAAAACGGACCTCATCGCATTTTACAAAAAAGCGTTTCCCTGCAGCTGCTTAATAGTATATTATGCAACGATCATGTAATGATGGTTATTAAGACACGAGCATTAACCGGGATACGAAACGAGCCGAAGGCGAGTTTTGTATGGTATATGCGAGTGTATTAATAACGATTACATGAGAGTTGCATACGCTATTTTTTCTAAACCCGATAAATAATGAAAAACTATAAATATTATATTTGTATTGAACACATTTACAGTAATTAACTCATATTTAAAAAAAAACACAAACTTAATGGTATTATCATGGATATATTAAAACTATAAAGATTCTAATTAATATTTATATTGAATATAACAACTGTAATTAATCTGATCTTTTAAAAATATTGGAGTCGATGGTGTTCCTTCTATATCGCTGTTTTCAGACATTTTGATAATATAGGTAGGTAATATGAAAACTGATTTTGACAAATAAAGCAATTAGTTACTTAGGTTAGAATCTAGGACAAACAAAGGAACAGGATTCTTGATTGAAAAATTATGGGATTCTATTGGTTGATAATCTGTATCGTTATGAAAAATCTGTACCATAATGGATATCATTATGAAACGGATTATGGTCATATAAGTGTATTGTTAGAGTATGGGTGTAAAAAAATGAATATATTTAAATGGCGGTCACAGCCTGCGCCAGATGCGTGTGCCCGGATTGATACAGTATGACGTCATGACAGTTGGCGACTTTAAACGCTTGTTTGAATGGGTTTTTCAACGCAAGAAACTTTTTATAGTTTTATAAACTGAGTATTGATATTTCACTGCTCATATTTTGCAGTAGTTAATAGTTATCATAGCAGAACACATTTGCAATGTAAAAAATATCTGCAAGTTCCCTATCAGTAGTGTTTAATGGTTCAATTGAATTTGTTGATCCAAAATTGTTCTATCTATTATATAGGAAAAAACAGTACTCTTCAACTATGGCCACCGCAGTCTACTACCGATTTAACAGCCCACGATTTTCAGTTCCGGAGAATGGTGAAAAATGAAGTATAAGAAGTTAGGCCAAGAAATCATACTGACCTTTGTGACCTAAGTGAGTCATAAAAACTTGTGTGAAAGAACGCGCAGCTCATATCTGATTTCGAAGACTAGAAAAATCTAGTGTTGCTCAACAAGCCTTGTAGAACGGTTATAAATAGAACAAATAAAAACTGAAAATGTCGATCGGTAAATAACTATGGAAACATCAAAGTGTGGCATGAGAACAGCCCATTGGTTTTTTTCAATTTGGGAGAACTTTCATAAGAACATTTCCGGCAAATTTCTTCCCGAAATCATTGTTGTGTATCGTAAAGAAGAAGTGGCTTCGGGGAATAGGGCCTGGCCAGCGCACACTACGGTGAAAAAAATCGTCTTTATTATCTTCTAATACATTCAAAGCAAATGAATCAGTTACAGTTCATTTATTAACTAAAGATAACAGGCGAAGTTCAGTTTACATGATGACAAGTCACTATTCAATTGCTCTTCCACGTAACCTCAAAAATGTCGCCTAGTACGCAAAGGAATAAACAAAAAAGATTTTAATTATCTCAAAATATTATGACTATATATAGATTTGTAATAGGTAGGTAGCTATTGATAATAAGAATCATTTGAAATCGGTATTAAAATGATTGAAGTCATCCACTTGGAAATACGTTCTCAGAGAGTTTATTTAACTCCACCGCAGTTCTACAAATGCAAGAGTCCCTTGACAATGAAGTTAAAGGTGTACTGAGTTGAACCTCTAACCGATGAGCAGGCGTCTCGTTTTTCTGATATGTACCGCTCTTGGTGGAGTCAAATATGCCAAGTCATTTGAACACTTTCCGTGATAATATCTATAGAAGAGAGACAAATCTCCAATCCTTTCTTCGATGTTCCAGGCTATCAAGGTTGCACGTGATATTTGCGTCTCTAGTCAGGCGGATAGCTCTTTTCTGGATGGAATCGAGCAACTTCAGGGTATGTTTGAGGGCAGAGCTCCATACATGAGAACAATTCTCCAAAGAAGGTCTACTCTGAGCTTTATAATGCATCAAAAGTTGTTGAGGTGTGGACAGTTTTCTGGTTCGGAACAGTGTTCCAGTTTCTTGAGAAGCAGCCTTTGCAATTCCAGCGACATGATTGTGCCAAGACATATTGGTGTCCATTTTAACCCCCATCAAACTTATCGAAACAGAATTCGCTTCGAGAAGAGTAGTTGCGTTTCTGGTGATTGATAAAAAAAACTTGATTTTGGTAGCATTTTTTTGTCTTATCGCAAGTCCACATTGCATTTGTTGAAGTTACATCCACTATTGTCGTAAAATTCGCTGTGGAACGTACTTGTGAAGATAACATCAACTGAAACGGCAATAAAATAGTTACCATCTTGAAGGAAATCGTAAAAAATATTGTTTGAAGTTCACATAAATCATGATTTCATTAAAAAATTACATTGACGGCGGTGATCATTAAGTAGTTGTGGGCTTACTTGCTTAGCAGCCTATGGAAATGCCCGCGGCTCTTATAATCATACGTTTCCGTCATGATGAGTACAGTACCATGCTGTAATACTCTCATCTACTGGTATTATATCTGAACCGGTTGAATATAAAGAACATAAAGGTTGAGGGCAGGCATTCATCCGGACAGACAGATTGTTTGTAAATTTGCAAAAAAAAATCGAGCACCGCACCGACAAATCCTAAAATCCTGATAAACCGTTGCCTTTATGAGTGCTCCAATTGGCAATTCTTTCTTTTTGTTTTTTGTGAAGTACACTCTTGATAGCATCATCATAAAAATACCACCTTCCATCATATCAATGAACAAATATTTTACTTATGAAAGTCATTCTCAAACACTACAAATTAGTTAGTCAATACCTGTTAATGCAAACAATCAAGCAATAGGTCTGTAATACCTGCTTATGCCTGAATTAAAAAATTTTGTTCCATCATGAACTATTAGAAAAGAAGATGACATTCTCTTTTACGAAAACAATATCTATGGGATCGACCGAATACTCAATTCACGAATATCGAAGTTGAACGAGGTTCGCAAGGTTGTCAGTCGCGAGGCCAAGATTCGACATCAACATCCAAACAAGGTTCGTTTTTTGTCTTTCTTTGTAGCTTTCAGTTCAAGGTAACTAATCGGCACCAAAGCATTGGTGATCCAACATCAGAAAGCGTCATTCTCGCCAGCCATAGGTCTTATATGTGATACAAGGCGAGACCACGAATGTATGAATTACCAAATTCAACTCTGCTTCAGAGACAAGCCAAAACTATGACATTTACCCTTAGGAAGTTACCAACTGTGAATCCTGGATACGTGGATGACTCCTTCGTCATCTGGAACCATTGGAGGGACGCTCTAAACATTTTCCTAGACCACTTGAACGCTCAACACCCCAGCATCAAGTTCACCATGGAGAGTAAACAGAACCAACAGATAGCATTCTTAGATATTCATATCGAACGATGTGGTGCAAGACTAACTCACAAAGAGTACCGAAAACCGATGCACACTGATAAAGTACCTGCTGCACGGACTATCAAACAACCATCAAAGTCAAAAGAGAGGTGTCATCTCTACTCTAATTTAACGGGCTCGAAGAATATGTGAACCAGAGCATCTTGAGGAAGAATTGGAACGTCTTCAAGTGACTTTGGGATCGAATGGATACAATGTGCAGTGAAATGAGAAGTTCCACGGTTCAAACGGAAAGGCGGCTCAGATGGTTGCAAGTAGGTATCTTCCATATATCGTTCGGGTTATAGATATAATTTGGAAAACTCTTGGGGAAACACATCATTGAAATGGTTTTCTAACCCACCAAGAAGATGCAGCAGTCTCAGGTCGGGTAGAGACAAGCAAGTTGAATATTGCATTCGTTTATAGGACCAAACTGCACTAACGTTAGTTACAAATACAAAGTTTTATAGTAACGACTACATCGATCACTTTATTGACAGATTCATCGGATTTATCTGATGATAACACACTATCATTTTTGCTTATACTTACTTCATTACTTGATCACAGCTATGTATTATTATGTAAATATTTCAAATTAAAAATGTCATAACCTTGATAATTTTATATAAATAAATAAACATGAATTATCAGTTCCAATGAGTATTGAATAACCAAGCGAGTATAGGAAATACATGTTGAAAAGTAAGACTCTGGGTTATTGTTCGAAAGGTGACGACAGACAGTTCGAGAAAGAAAGACAAATTTTATACAGATGAATCGTACCGAGACGGTTATTGCATAAATTTCTGTGAATGAGAGCTATTTATTTGAATTGGAGTCTCTGGAAAATTTTCATAAACAAATAATAGATCAGGTACCAGAACTAACAAAAAATGCAAATTTACTGGTATACAGTCAGCAAAAGACAGCACGAATATAAATCAAACCAATCTATTGATCAGCGTTTACTCAATGTTTTTGATTTCAAATTGACGAACAAGTTGCGTCGTATGTTTTATTTCATTGCTTAAAGTAGCACACTACCGGCATATCTAGTTCTCGGCATCTGTCCACTAAAAGCACATGAGAAATTTACAAACTGTAGCTCTTGTAATGGAATATGTTCTTATTGGTTGGTGACATTAGTTGATATATTGGTCTATAAAAGTTGAGACAACATGTGAGGTTTTAAATAAATCTGTGATTTTACAGCTGGAGTGAATATGGTTAATCTTGATTTCATGTCGATGTCGTTTTTAACTGGCATGGTGATATACTGATGAACATGGTTTACATTTTTTCCGTTATGGTGTAATAGGGGTGTGAAATTATATTTGGATACTATGAAGTAAAGATTTAGAAGAAGGTACCAGTTTCACCTCTTATCAAACTATCGTATTTCAAATAAATCAAAATTAAATTTTTCTAGATTTTAAAGAATTCACTGAATAGTTTTTTTGTCAAGAAAGAAGAAATATAATTTTAGCAATACTATTTTTCATTTTTTATTTGATTCTCATAGTCACTGAGGATATCAGAAAATTGCTAAAAAAGGCGATTTTTATTAAATAATTTGATGGATGTAGCCGTTACTACGTGGTAGGAAATCATAATGAAAAGAGGAATGAAAATTTCTATGTTTTTACCACTTTTATTTGTAACTAACGTTACTGCAGTTTCGTCCTATACGGACATTTTCAAACTTATACAATAAAAAAAAACAAAAAAAAAAGATTGAAAATGTCCGTATAAGATGAAACTGCAGTAACGTTACTTACAAATAAAAGTGGTAAAAAACATAGAAATTTTCATTTCTCTTTTCATGGCGATTTTTGTCTTGTTGGGGGTGATTTGATACTTATTCGTGAGCTGACTTGAAATCAATAAGTAGAAATAGTAAAAAAGGCACTGTTGTTAGCCAGGTGGACGTCCGGAACGTCATGGGGGTTGCAAACAGACCAGACATGAAGAACTGGTTCTGCATCAGGTAGGAAACCCCACGATATGCATCTATGATCTGGTGTCCAAAGATGAATCAAACCATCGCTAGTGGCGAACAAAGTAAGAATCGGAAACTTTTTTGGGAATAGAGAGAGAGCAATGAGAACTACACCAACAGCTGCGTTTAAGTTTCTTCCTCCTCCTCTTGTAGTACCTATTGGGAAAAACAATAGTGTTTTCGTCCTTACTGGAAGAATCACTAACTGACAAGATATCGGGTAAAACATACATTTCAGAATATGTGGAGAAGCGAACATTACCGACATACATCTTCGGCACATTTCCGGTTGAAATCATAAACTGCGAAGAGTGGAGAATGCACAGTCATGCTCAGCTGAATATCTGGTGTACCGACTACCGGAGACTACCGACTGTGCGGAGAGAAAACTCTATTTTCCGTTGGGTCGGTACACATCAATCTTCCAGAATAAGTGTATGAAATCTTCCAAAGGTTATGAAACAATAATTCAAGGCCTATCAAAATGTCAGTGGAAATTCCGTAGGAATCGAGAAAACTAACGAATAGGAATAGATTGACCCAGTGCCAGTACACTCAGGTGTAACAGGTAACAACAATGCTGATGAGTGAATCAGATACTAATCATCTCCATATTTAGACTCTGAACCAGCTGTGGAGTACCAAAATCTTTGGTATCGAACTAGCTTAAAGAGTACCGTCCAAGAATAGAACTGAAGAATTGCTTGTACAACATAGGGTTCGGCTCAACAATTACCAGAATATTTCAATATTCGTACTTCAAGTACAACCTGTCTATTGGTGTGAATATCAACCCTCTCAGTCTGTTGAGGCATCAATTATTTTTGAGCATTGAAACACTCTCACCTAGCTCTCGGTTCTTCAAATCACAAAGGTCAGTTAAATAGTTAAGAGGTGTTAAATTCTATTTGTCTAAGATATGTACGTTATAGGTCGCTCATGAAAATAAATTGTATTTTCCCTATTATAAAATAACCAGTTTTTCAGTGGATGACTTGCTTATATTTTAGCAAGTGACATTATGGGTCCATTAACCATTTTTAACTGACAATTTTAATTGAATGACCTTCAACATGTAAGAAGCAATCAAATTAATAATCTCGGAAGTATTTAGACTTCTACAAGGCAGAGTTGGGTCAGATACAGGAAAAAAGGATCCGGATACCGGATACGGATACTTTCAATGTATCCGGATACTTTTTGAAAAATTACAGATACTTTCACCTAAAAAATGTACTCGGATACAAGTATTCGGATACTTTTTTCGGATACTTTTACGGATACTTTTAGAGTTAGTTTAAATAGTGTTTTAAAGTATACAAGTAAAAATACTAGGGATGAATATCAAAAACAAAAAGTGATAAAAAAAGATAGGAAATGAAAGAAATTCAAAAAACTGTTCATATTTATTTTGTAAACAAAGAACATTTCAGTGAAAAAAATATATTTTTAGCTTTTACCACATTGTTCGGTAGATGTGACATTTATATCTATAATAGTACCTTTGAGTTTGAAATTGCCTTCGTCATTACCAATACTCAAAGTGTTCATCACTTAATTTTTTTCTCTTTGGCGTATCAATCATAGTTGCAAAAGAGAAAAGTCTTTCTTCTGGTGCTGATGAAGGTAAGCATGTATTATACTTGAGTGACACTTTTTTTAATATTGGGTATTCATGTAATACTTGTAAATTCGTTCTTTTGTCTTCCAGATAATTCCAGCAGAAGTTTTGTAGTTTTATTGCTACTTTCACTGGTACCCTCCGTACCCCGTTCGTTCATAGTACTACTACTGCCTACAGCGCCTACTTCTTGGTTATCTTGGGAATCCGTGAAATCAAAAAGATCGTCCACATTTCGATCCCCGCTTTCATCTGATTCGTTGTAAGATTCATATTCCATCTGTTTTTTTTGTAACATTTATTATACATTTTTTAATATATTCCAAAGATTTTTTTTGGATTTTTCTCAATGTTATACCACTTTAGTGTAAATTTGATCGAAAGATCGAAAAAAGTATTCGGTATTCGGATACTTACAAATTTGGCCACGGATACGGATACTGAATACAAAATTTGAAAAACATCCGAATACAGCTTCTGAATACATTTAAAGTATCCGGATACTGTATCCGAATACAGAAGTATTTGGATACTACTCAACTCTGCTACCGCGACCCGCGACCCGCGACCCGCGACCGCAACCCGCGGAAGTTTATTGTGGCTTACACCTATTCAAATTCAACCAGAAAAATCCAGGTTCTTAACGAAGCCGATTAGTTTTTCAGGTCAGATGTTAAGAGTGTGGCTCTGCCAAACTCCGAAAACCTGATCCGGTCCGCAGCGGGGCAGGTACAAAGTATATGTTCTGCTGTTCCATCATTTTCCAGCGGCGACACACACTGGCTTCCGACAGACAGAGTGTCTGCATATGATGATTCAGACGACAGTCACCTGTGAAGAGGCCTGTTAGACATCGTAGTTCATACCTACTGTAGTCCAACAACTGTTTGATTTCAAGCTTCGAACGGTGACTGAACGCCTTGGAGTGGGCCAATCCTGAAAGATTTTGCCAGAAGTTCTTAAATCATCTTCCCATCCAGGTGTTCAATGTTTGTTTGGCAAAACCTAAAGCCATGCCAATGACATGTTATTGTCTGATGAAAAATTTGCACCACCTTTTCATGCAAGGGAGTCGCAGCCTCATTGCTTTCCAGCCAAGTGTGGCCAGGAATTCAGACTAGAGACAATTTTTTAAGTCTCTCTATTGAGGAGAGTCGTTTTTGACGATTTGCTACCAGTTTAGACGTTCCCCGGTAGGAGCCAAGAGCTTTCAACGCCGCTTGACTGTCCGAGAAATTTTTTATTGACTTGTATATGAGGTTGGATTCTGCCAATCTCTCCACACACAAGGCATAGATTTCCGCTTGAAATACAGTCGCATAGGTTCCTAGGCAGGTTAATATCTCTATCCTGGGTCTGCGACTGAAAACACTTGCACCAGAACCGGAACGTATTTTTGACCTATCTGTGAACCAACAACTATCTGCTATTGATATTTCCTTCTCAAGCTATGAAGTGGTACAAAAATATTTAAAATATCGCTTCGAACCAGTTTTCAGGAACTAGTTGGTTCCCAGGATTTTAGGGAAACCGTCAGCCATCTGAAGATAATAATTTCCGCCATTCAAATGATGGCTGCACTGCTACTAAGCACGTCCAAAGGATGAGTTTGCCTATCTTTCTCAACTTTTGAAGTTACAGTCATTGAAAAATATATTTATGTCAGAGTGTAAAGCAAGCGTCGCCAGCAACCGGATGTGTCAATCGGAAACTTGAATCAGAAATTAGGTTTGCCAATTTTCAACAGCCGCTTCCGCACGACAATTACAGCAAACCGTGTCAGTAATGCAACGCCGTCGACCGACATCCGCTAGATGTATACTATAATGAATTTTTATGCGACCATTCAACGACATATTGCTAGCATGCACGCCACCAGAATGTTAATTGGATCAATTAAAAAATTGTACTCATATTCATTCGTGTTCATGTGTTGATCTTCCAATTAGAAATTTTAATGGTACAAAAACCGCGTTAAGTGTTATGGAAGAAGAAGGCTGAATAGAGAGATTGAAAGGAAGAGAACGCAATTTTAACGAGTTGTTTGCTTATGCGTTTCGTACTGATAATCCAGTCATTTAAGCTTAAATTAGGTAAGAATCTCGGAATTCGAGATACCCAGCTATAAGTCAGTAAATACTTGTATATTGACACCCTAAAAGTTGTCTCAAAACCTACATATGGTAGGGTGTAAGCAACTATTAAATTTCAAGGTCAAAGGTCACAAAAATCGGTTTTTTGCGCTTTTTTTGGAAATATCTCATTTACTATGGGTTTTTTGCCATTTGTATTTTTGTATTTGTATTTTGTTTAAAAAAAATTTTTATACGGTGAACCGTTTTCGAGATAGAGGGCGGAGAGCGCGCGGTCACAGCATCACTTCAGGTCAACCGGTGCCTCCGGTCGAAAACGCGCCATATATAGTTGATGAACTATCGATAAATCAATGATTATAAATATTTGCAAACTTATGAGAATTTCAGAAATGGAGTTTTCACAGTGAAACGAACAGAAAAATATAATTCAGGTACATGGACAGATATGGTCATCGAACAAAGTCTCATGAAATCCATGAAAACCGAAGGAGGACTATCTCGTGGTCGAAGTACGAAAGAAAGTATTTTGTGTAAATGGGTATATGCTATGTACGCCACAGATACTATTTGTGAGGAAATGGAGAAGTTCTGTAATATCTGCTTGGAGTCGACCGAGCAACACGTAGATTCCAGAGACTCAACAGTGAAAAAAGACAATACTGACGTAAATATACTATTTGAATGGTTTAAACTCCATGATCCTTTTCCAAATACTACGCAGTTAATATCGATAGCTTCTGGAATTGTTGGAAATGAGCAAATTAACTGCTACAGAGCTTACTAAATTGGATTAGAGTCTATGAAAAAGATCACCGACTTATCATTTAATGAAATAAAGTTTAAACGATCCGAAAAAGTAATGCCGCTTTCCAGTGTTAACAAATCTGTAAAAATAAATGATTGTAAAGTTGCAGTGGATCCATTATTACTCCTCCAAAGAATTACTGTCAGCAAACAATTTGAAAGTAATCTTGAAGAATATCTTCAATATGAATTGAGTCCGTATCCAACAGCTCTATTTGATAATGATGGCATGAGAAAAACAACAAAATCGTCATTGTATGACAACATGAGCCCAATTGATTTTGTTCTCAATATTACGTTCATTATTGATGGCGGATTTCTTCTTCATCATGTTGTATGGAGCAGAGAAGATACTTTTTCTATTATTTTTGATAAATACATGAATTATTTACAAAGGCATTACAGTTCCAAAATAATTGTTGTATTTGACGGATATTCAGACTACAGTAAGAACGTAAAAGCTATGGAGCAGCAGAGAAGAACTGCTGCACTTTCAAAAACGTATGAAGTTTGTTTCGATGAAACAATGGTTGTACCAGTTACTCAAGAAAAATTCTTATCAAATCGAAATAACAAAGATAAGTTCATTAATATGTTAATTAAAAAATTACAAGCTGCAAATATTACTACTAAACAAGCCAGAGATGATGCGGATGTTCTTATTGTTGAAACTGCAATTGAAGAATCAAAGTCTAAAAAAACTGCAGTTATAATAGGACAAGATATTGATTTACTTGTCATTTTAATTGGGCGTACACTGTCTTACGAACAAGAAATTTTCTTTAAAAAAGTTGGGAAAGGTAATGTAAAAACGGAGATATACTCGACTAAAAGATTTGAGAATTATCCTCATTCTAAAAAACATATTTTATTTCTGCACGCATTAAGTGGCTGTGACACAACTTCTGCGCTTTTTAAAAAGGGAAAAAATCATTTTTAAAAGTTTTTGAGAAACTGACAAATTTGGACGAACTAGCTGCAGCATTTGAGGAAGAAAATTGTTCGGCCCAGAGATTATTAGAGAGTGGAACTCAAACCTTATTGGCAGTCTATAATGCTTTGAAATCTGTGAAAAGTCTCGATCATCTTCGTTATATGCATTACGTCAAGTCTACAAAACTTAATAAACCTGTGCAGCTTTCAAATATTCCACCAACAAGTGCAGCTGCTCATCAACATTTCAACCGTGTATATTATCAAGTTCAAACTTGGTTAGGACATGATTTGGAACCCCAGGTATGGGGTTGGGCAATGCGAAACGATTTTCTGGAGCCTATCATGACAATTTTACCACCTGCTCCAGAAGATTTGCTAAATACAATTTTCTGCAACTGCAAGAGTGGGTGTGGTTCGCGATGCGGATGCAGGAAAGCGGGCTTGCAATGCTCTTTAGCTTGTGGCCAATGTAATGAGCAAGCTTGTCCCAATGCTCTACCATATCAGAGCGACATTAACGAAGAAGGAACCTTTGACCCCGAAATCATGGAAGAACTTGAGACAAATGTCGTTGAAGACGATAATGAAGACCAGTTTGAAATTTACCAGCAGCCAGAAGACGACGATGAAGAGGAAGGAAATTATAAATTGTAGTTTTTGTACCCTTTATTCCATTTCTTTACTTTCAATAAAAATAAATGTATTCAATGATATTTTTTAATAAAAAGATTAATTCATAATTTATTTGTTTTTGTTTCATCATGTAAGAAGTTATAAATATTAATTAGCTTAAAATTCAAATATAATTCCTATATTTTCATTAACAATTCTGCAATTACATGAGCAGGTAAGTGTTGTTAAATAAATTAATACTGAATAAAAAGTTGTAGAGAATTTTGTATTCTAGAATATTGATAATAAATACAAATAGCAAAAAACCCATAGGAAATGAGATATTTCCAAAAAAAGCGCAAAAAACCGATTTTTGTGACCTTTGACCTTGAAATTTAATAGTTGCTTACACCCTACCATATGTAGGTTTTGAGACAACTTTTAGGGTGTCAATATACAAGTATTTACAGACTTACAGCTGGGTATCTCGAATTCCGAGGTGAACTTACTATAATGACTGGACTATGATCTGTTTCGGTTTTAGTGCGGTTCAAAATTAATAGAAATGTTTGATTTCATGGTTCTCGTAATGAATGAAATTTTCTTGTGACATGTTCAATAACAACATTTCTCTTTGAAATAGCATCTCACATATATAAAAATGTGAAAAAATGATATTGTATAAGATAGATTGATTCGATTTTCTAATAGAAAAATCCTTTGAAACAATTGAGCTCGCAAGAACTGCTGCTTCTTGACCTTTTACCTTGCTGTTTCTTTTTAAAATAATCTAGTTGGATTTTCTGATCAAGCCTAGAAATATACTTTCATATTCTCGAAAAGTTGATTGTTTGTTTATTGTATACAATGTGCATTGCCATGTATGTAGAGTCAACAGATAGCGGTATTGATATAAATCATTATCATCAGCAAGTGTTTTGTCAGGTTCCAATTATTCTTTTCGTATTTCCAACTGAAGTATAGATACCTTTCCGAAGTATTGATTTATACATCTGCTTATTTCAATGTTTTATTTATTTAGAGATCCTGAAGAAGATTTATGGCCATTTGATTTGTTCTGCCGTACCAACTCTTGCTAGTTCATCTAATTTATCATTGCTTGCAGAGGTCGAGTGGCGTGGAAGCAAAAAAGTTTAATTTCAATTATTTCTACAAGCGATCACTTTTATTTCTCTCCCCTCACTTTCATTTCTGTCATTCTATTATAGACTGGCACTTAGATAAAATGTAGATGGTTTGGTTACGGTAGCCTAGACGCATGTATATGCCTAGGTTAAGTTAGGTTAGATCCAAATTGAGTGGGTCTATTGGACCCCCCACAGTAACCCGCAAGGGTTTATTGTGGCCCATACCTATTCACACTTGACCAAATAAACCTAGCTTATTAACGAAGCTGATTAATTTCTATGGTGAGGTCAGATTTTTGCACGTCAGCTACACCTGACGATGCCTTAGATTCAACCGTACAGGGCTCTGGTTTTGGTGAATCTTCACTTGAGTGTGAACGTTTGCTAACCTGTTCATGGGGAGTTTGTTCCTCCACCTGAGGTAGATTCTGCGTACGCCCCTCAAAAATTTGGTGCAAGGTGGTTTCATGAGGTACCCCGCTCTTGAGGAAATGACTCAGTCTTTCTTAGCTGCACCACCGAATCTTTTTTTTTAGGTTCAGTTATTGGATCAGGAGTTGGAGAGTTGAGAAGCTCTCGCTCCTGATCTAAATTTACAGGGAGGTCAGTTGGAGTCTTAAGCTTGACATCCATCTCCTCCTTAGCGTCAGAAATAATGTTTAAGTTTACTCTGTCCATAAGAGTCCCACGAGTAGTTAGGAAAAGAAGATCAATCACGGCAGAGCCCCGCAATACCGTGACAAGGCGATGCTACATCGAGAGGGCGCCCAGTATGCCGAAGGTTCCGTAGAGACAGCTGATAGGCTCAGTGACATTCATCTTCTCGGCACGGATAAACACACCTTAGGATTAAGCCATCGTTGTGATGCCATTCAGTTAGGAAACCACAAGTGATTCTGTCATTCCCGTATCCAGCGGGGCTACGTGAAAGCAGGTATCTGATGGCCGGTTTGATCAACCCCAATATCCCTAGCCAATGCACTCACCATGTATATGCCTATGTCACGTTATTTCTGAGCATTGTTGGTCTGGTTCCCAGCAAAATCAAAATACTCAGCTGGGATTTTGACCTAGTCTGTGTTCGTGATTTATTTCCAGTCGGTGTGCCCAAACTACTCTATTGAGGATTTTCACTGAGGGAGTAACTGCCTTTCAACTGGTTCTATCAATACTGGTACTTTCATTTACTGGTATTCTTTGATTATAATCTCCAAACGTTTCAACTGCAACTGCTGCAGTCACTGAAGATAGTCGTCACAGTTGCAGTTGAAACGTTTGAAGATTATAACCAAAGAAGACCACGGCAAAACCTGGAAGACAATCAAAACATTGACGCCAGCCGAAAAAGCCTACATTCGTTAATGTTCTCAATAGTATTAAAAATATAACAGAAAGTGATTCAATGATGGCTGCGATGATCACTTCGTGAAGTGAATATTATTGTAGATTGTTGTGGTCTAAAAGAAAGTACATGTTATCCTGCCACAGCGAAAATATCATCAACATAAATTACCGTTCTTTGAGATCATATCGTTAAGTTTCGATAAGATACTGCAATGGGTTCTCAGGCCTTTCAGTCTTTCAATACTGCGACATAAGGTCTTTCATACATAACACTAATCTGTGTTGAGTTCTGGAAAGTAAGAGTTCTACAGCTTTTGGATGCACAACGACAAGTATCTACATCATCAACTGTCCGATCAGCTCATCACTAAGGTGATCCATCAATGGGCAGTGTCTCATTTCAGATTAATTTTTGGCCTTTTTAGAGATTGTTCAGCATTCTTTGGGGCGATATACTGTTCAATCTCCTAGCTTTCCATCCTGGAAAATAACTCAAGTGGTATATTTGTTGTTAAAATTCCTATATTCCTATATATTAATAGCTCCTATGATTGGTTACGCATTTTGCGACTGATGCTTTTTCAATTTTGATTAGGCTTAAGTAATTATAAGTGTAATGACCACTTGGTATGATCCTTGATAGGGATAAAGATAAATTTGCATATGAGATAAGTTGCCGCTTGATCAATTGTCTTGCCAAACTATTATACTTCTTCCGCAGATGTAAGCTGAGTTCTATTTGAAGTACAGATTCTACGGCCATACTTTATATTCTTGACTAACATTGAGTCTGCCTTGATCGTGAAGCTTCATTATCGTTATCTATACCTATAGCGATATAACAACATAACAATACTTTAGGATCGACTTTTTGAGTTTCAACTTGAGAATGATTTATTCAGTTGAAATTTTTCAACTTGGTTTTAACAGTCTTGGCAGGTTTATTTCATTCAGATTATATTATCGAACACTAAGAACCGAACGAAATTTGTACAGCTTCACACCTGATGAAATGAAAAATTGTACAATCATATATTTTAGATTCAGTGTGTTTCGAACATTCTTATCTCGTAATCAAATTCCTTATCGGGAAAATATTGCCGAGTTTGCCTGTTTTTCAAAATGGAACAGGTCTTGTGGTTAATGGTCAGCAATTGCGAAACGATCCATAAGATCGACATCAGAGGCCATTAATTCTTGAAAGAAGTATCGATCTTGAATATGTAAGACATTACTGGTGGTTCTTTCTAGATTTCTGTGCCGTGTTTATTCATTTCCGAACATCGGTACCCGTACAGCACGTCGTCACCTATGCGCTGACCTCTCGTCGGATACAATAACAGCTCCCATGCTTTATATCCTCGGAGTGCTTTGTATCTATTCCGATCGCATATCATTTTAAACAACATGCGCCATAACTCTCTCTGCGATCATAATTCTGCTGGATCTGTCACTTCCAATTTCCTTGCTACAAATAGGTTGCTTGTTGTCTGCTCCCGTTGTTTCTTTTTTTGTCTGTGGAGTTTCGTAGCAGTGGTCAGTGGCGTCCGTGGAATGTTCGCAATGGTTGGTGAATTTGCAGACCATCTACACTTGGGGAAACACATGCGTCATCAATAGAGTAGGGCGGGGCAACCAAAACTAACAGAAGAAAGAGGAAAGCTTCTGTCGGGACTGGTGATAGATGAATTATTATTCAGCGTACTCAACGATAAAATTTATTAACACAAAACACGATGATAAACATAACACGAAAAAGGAAAATTACAGGGTAACCTCAAAGAACTAACGCTAAGTTAGTCCGCTATTTTAGTCCGCCCGATTAGCGAGGCGGACTAAGCAATAGTTGCCGGCCGAAATATCAGAACAGAATGAATGCCTGCGGCTAAAAAAGGTCGAGTCATAAATTTAGTCGAAAGGGATCAACCACTGTGCCCAAATTCTTTGTCTAAATCCGTAAAAGTTTTAACAATGAGTACCTAGTCGAAACATTCCAAGTGGTTTCGTTCTAAATATCCATGTTTTTTTGGCAATGAACTTTCGGTTTGAGAGAAGAGAGCATTTCGATGATATGCGATGAAAAAATACGAAAATGATAAGTAATAACAAAAATGAAAGAATCATCATAAAAAAACCCAAGCAGATAGATATTTTGAACGCCTGCGGAATAAAAGAGTTATGATAAGATAATTTTGTAATAAAAATGTATGATACAAAATAAAAATGAATAAAGGAATGAAATGTTTCTGAAGTAAGAGTTGTATAAAAAATCCTACACCGCTATACTAATACACTCCCGAAAACAAAGGCTTTAGCAGATCAACAAAATAGAACCTCAAAACCAAAGAACATGGATGAAAAAAGAAACAGGAGTGTCTGTAGAAAAGTAATCCAGTCAAGTGAGGAAAGCAACGATAATGATTGAAGGTGGTTGACAATGTTTCGTGGTGTATTTCATCAGTTCGGACTTCCATTGTCTAATATAATATAAATTGATTTAAAATCCCTGAAAAAATCAAAAAGATTAACCGAAAATAACAATTTTATTTAAACAAAAACTGAAACTACAAGGAAATAACATACAAGCTACAACCAGAAAATAAAAAATTGAAATATTAATGAAAGCTGAGAATTAAAAAATATTATTAGCAAAAATGAAAAATAAAAATTAAAAGATTCCAAACCAAGTTACGTCACGACGTTTCGATTGTTAGTATCCACAATCGTCTTCGGGTGATAACTGGACTTATTCCTCCGAGATCTGACTATTTATAGGTCATTCGGGTGCTTTTACCTATCCCCTCTTTTTTCTTTCCGCTTCATTGATTTACGTATCTCTACGCTAGCTTGACCAAATGCGTTGTCGGACAACATATACGCGGCTTCCTTGAATTTTCTCCTAAACCAGTGTTCCTCTTTGTGGATGATTTCAGCTTGAGCCCACTTGATGTTATGTTGATGAGTCCAAACATGCTCTGCTATTCCGGATTTTCTGGTTTCTCCTCGCTGTGTGTGTTTCTTGTGCTCAGCAATGCGAACTTTCAATGGCCTCTTAGTTTCACCGATGTATGATTTTATATTATATTAGACAATGGAATGTTTCCAAAAATATAACATCGAGTGGTCCCAAGCTGAGATAATACACAGAGAAGAAACCCATCATCAAGCGAAAAATGGCCAACTCCCGCCAAACAGTCATCTCCCACTGAACCAGTGAAGTGAACCAGTGAAGCGGAAAAAATGGAAAGCGGGGATAAGTGAAAGTACTCGAACGACCCATAAATAGTCATCTCTCGGAGGAATCAGTCCAGTCATCGTCCGAAGACGATTGTAGATGCTAACAATAGAAACGTCGTGAACTAACGTGGCTTGGAATCTCTTATCTTTTCAATTTTTATTTTATTTCTTTATAATTTTCATACTTTATTTTTATTTTTTGTTCAATCGTTCTATTGTTACTTATGTTTTATTTCAGGTTATTTTTGCTTAATATAATTTTTATTTTCAGCTATTCATTTTTAATCATCTTTTTTTAGCTGTTTCAGAAATTTCAAATCATTTTATATATTAGACAATGGAAGTCCGACCAAGTGAAATTCACTGGTGGTGTTACTTTCGTGTCAATCGTCGTGTCAATTAAGTTTCTGAGATTTTATAATGTTTTTCTCATAAGATATATAACTCATATTATCATAAAATGATATTGAAGTTTGGTTTCGAACTTGAAAAATGAATATAATTCTAAAGTTAAACTTAAGATACGTTGATGTTTCGTTAATTCTATTCTCAGGTAATAATAAGAAGAAAAATATTTTAAGTTTTAAAACTGAATAGTTGATTTGGCTTGACGTTTTAAACGCTTAACTTGACAAATACCCTTGCCCAACTTAACTCACCATGGGGTAAATTGAGCATGTTTGATTTTCAGCAGTCCAACAGCTGTAGCTTCTAAATGTGTGTTATTAGCAACAACATATCAAAGACACTTTTGAAAGGAAAATGATACAGAAAGTGTATTCAGTTATAACAAACTTTGGACACTGATGCAAAAAAATCATATGATGGATAACATGGGTGAACCCATCTTTATAGATTTTGTAAGCAAACATATTCATTTTCATCCTGCAAGTATTCCCATAAGTCGTACTCAAATCGAACAGATTCGACAAAATTTTTGGGTACTTTTATTGATTCGAAATTCAATTTTAGCAGGCATATAGAATTACATCTACCAAAAACTGAACAAAACATATTTTGCCTTCATAACATTTGAATCAAACTGCCTCGAACATGATCCTGATGAATTTTTATTGTGCTTTCGTGTATTCAGTCCTAGGTTGCAATATTGTTGTGTATGAAATATCAACGGATAACTCTAGGACCTTTATAATTCAAAGAAGTAAGAATGTTCATACTCACTCTAGTAGAATCTGCGTAAATTTTGAGTTATCAAGAGTCATCCTTGAACAATCAACAATATCCCCTCTCTACGCTGGAAGACAGTGACACAATATGTTACCTGAGCATATAACTGGATTATAAATTCAATGTTGACAAACTTCGGTACATTTTCCTCTTAATCTGCTGAGGATATGACCGGTGGTCAGTCGGCGATTACTTTTATTATGTAGGTAAGCAAACAAAAATGTGTAGTCTTGGATATGGGAGTTCTATGATGCATTTTAGAGAGATTCCTTCCTCTAGCTTCAGGTTGCTTCCTGCATCTACCAGCCCGCAGACGCTCTCGAGATCCTCTCAGGAAAGCTGTAGCATCCAGGCAGAAATTGCTGCTCTGGAGTCGTACTTGTTGACCATCTTTTGGAATATCCACTACGGCAGCCATAAAGTCATATTGAAGAAATTCCAGTTAATTAGATGATATTGATATTATCGAATGTTCATTGTGCAAGATTACCATTTTTATAACCGAAACAGCTTTCCAGATGAAGGCATCTGTAAGTCAGCTATACATGACGATACAGTTTGGTTTTTATCCTGATGCATATTCTGCTTCTACTTCTGCTCTTGAGGAGGCAATATATTGACTTCTGGCTACACCAAGGTTTGTTGACATGATGAGGAGTTGTAGTAATTCGAGTCTCTTGCACTTGGGGTAATTTAGTCGACATTAATCTTCTCTGAAGAATCAGGGTCAGATTCTTTGGTTACTTCATAGTCTATGAAAGGTATCAGTAGAACTTAGGAAAAGAAGGCCTATCACAGAAGATCCCCACCTTACCATGACAAAGCTTTTAACAACGAAAGAGGGCCCGAAGTTTCCATTAGTGACAGAGTGGACTCAAATTCATACATCCGTTTCAATCACGCCGCCCCCCTCCCTACAGGGGAGAGATAAAATGGACCTACTTGGTAAAATGAAGGTACTACAAGAGTTACCTTTTTGGTGAATTCTATGTATAAATATCCATTGAAAGGGTAGGTTGTTCGGAGCACGTCGTTTCGTTTTCGTTAGTTTGTCGATTCACTTCGGATATAAAGATTATGACACATCTGTGAATATCCATTGATTATACTGTACTTCTCAGTAAGGTCAATAAATAATTTTTCTGATGAAGATCCAACCAAATTTATTTCTGAAACTCAAAATTCACCTAAGGGATTACCCCAAGGATCAGATTTGGGGTATTTATAGTGCAAGGTAGTAAAAAATAAAAATAAAAGTTGTGACTTTCATAATTTTTTGAAATATTTAGAATTTAGAAAGTATTTTTTTATTGTGATGGGGGGAAATCATAAATATAAACGTTACAATTTGCCGATAAGAAAGTATTGCTTAAAAACTAGTCAAACAACATAGTATTATCGATAAATGCTGTTTGTGATTATTATAGCAGTGATAATCGATTGTCGTAACCATAACAATACCAAACCCGCTCGGTTTTAATTGAGTAGATCTCAAATCTCCTTATCTCGAACAACAACGGCGATGTAATACGTTATTAAATTAAAATTTACGACTATAATATCCTGAAGTCCCCGAGCACGCTTCATTTCGAGAAAGTTTCGTGATCCCTGAGACGTTCCTCGGTGTGGGAAATTCGTCGACGGATTCTCCATTAAATTTCCACGGCGTCTATGGCAATTTCCGCCTAAGGCTTTGATGGGAACCCGGGGTGCCTCTATTCTCTTGCTACTTTACATCGATTTAACCTTGTCTGAAACAATTTTCGGGCGATAAATTATAGCCGAAATTCTTCTCTGTGTTATTCGATGGTCCTGCGGGATGTTTTCTGCTCGATTTTTCGACGTGAGCTTTATACGGAAAGAGGCGATGTCGTTTATCATAAAGTGAAGAGGCGTCTCTTGTCGGATAGTGAAATATTTCTTTTCGGATGTTTCGAAGATGGAGTTTGAAGGATTTGAGAGATAATGAAAGAGGTGGAAAACATTATGTTTTCATTAATATTCCTTAAATTGACAAAATTTGCATACTTTTGATGAAAAAGCTCAATTCTCCATTTTTGCACTATACGTAAATGTTTTATCATGAGCTATATTATTTTAGAGTGAGCAGTTATATTTATTAATTCGAGTGAAATATCATTATGATAATGGTGATAATAATCAACTTAACCTTGTTAAACTAACAGATTTACTATGAATATGTATATTTATTTTTAGGACTCAGTTTTAGGCTAAGTTTGTATTCTAATCCAGAATTTTTTGCTCTTCACTTAATGGGGATATCTTGGGTTCTTTTACCTTGATGTTAGGCTAAGCTAAAAATATGATATTTTTGAATCAGATTGTGTTATGTGATTCCAGGCTCATTTCAGGCTTCTGTTGCACCCGACCACCGATTTTCTAAGTGTCTATATTTTTTAATCAGTAGGTTCTGCTAACTTCATACAATTAAACTGGCAACCAAATCAAAATCATTCTCTTTTCGAAAAATTCAAACTTGCAATAATTCAATGCTCATTTTAGGCTTCTTCATTACTATATTGAAAATTTTCATTTCCACGTTTGAATTGAATATTTGAGTGATTATCTATGTCACAAACGATAAAAGCAAAAATAATTTTTCGAAAATATTCTTCGATTATAAGTGAGATAGACTTGAAATTCCAATCTTATTTCAGGCTTGTATGACCCCACATCGGCCTACTTTCTATACAGGGTGTTTCAAATTCGATCCTCACCATTGGAATCTCGAAAACTATGAGAGATACGGAGATGGTTAAATTGGGGCAAAGTTGCACATTTACCTGACTAACAATATGCCGTTGAGAAAGTTCTGAAATTACGAGTATATCCGGAGATGTCCGAAAAACACAGAAATTTCGAAAAATGGTTTCTATTTTTTCTGGCTTCATTTCTCGAAGGATACATTGGATTCTTCCTGTTTTGAATAGAACCAGATTTAAGTTTTCAATGATGTATCATAAGTTATCATTCTTTTTCGAAAAATTGGAGATATTGAAAAAATGCATTCTTATCATAATAGGCTTAGACTTTGATGTTTCTAAATTTGACATTCAATTTTTTACTGTACAAGTCATTGAGTTTTTGGCGAAAAATTGTTTTCACGAATAAAGAAAAAAGAGATATGATACAAATTTATTACAAATACGATAGGAACAGTGTTAGGACATCGGAAATGTATTTAAACTTATATCCCGAAAGACGACAACCACATCGAAATATGTTTTCAAGTTATTGGATCAAAATCTCACCGAGTTTGGTTCATTTGAAAAGCCGAGGAAAAAATACCGAGACAGAATGGACCAGAAAACAAAAAAAAAATGATAAATGAGGTATGTTTGAGGTAAGTTAGACATTGTGTCCTTTTCAATTGAAAGTAATAATTTGCAGATAAACATGAACCCGGGGAAATTACACGTCAAAATTTCCTCCGAAATGAATATTTGTCTTACTAGTGCTCGGAGACATCTCATAAAAGCGGTTTAAAATGTCACAAAATACACATATCTCAAAAATTGCATCCAGGTGATCCCAAAAGGCGATTAGAATTTTGTAATTGGCTAATAAGAAGACCTGATTTTCCTGTTCTCGTAGAAAATGTAATTTGGACAGATGAAAGCAGTTTTATACGAATTTTGGGATATTCAACGGAAATATTCAACACATTTGAAGCATAAACAACCCCTGGCAGTTCTGAGAAATTCGATCTCAAGTGCGATTTAGTATTAACATGTGGGCAGGAATTTACAAAGATAGAATTTTGGGTCCTCAGTTATTTGACGGAATTCTGAATGGAGAAACCTATCAACAGTTCTTAATGTCGATTTTCGAAGACTATTTGGATGATCTACCTTTGACTAACTATAATAACATCTGGTTTCAACACGATGGTGCTCCACCGCAAACTAACAGACGAGAGTCTAATTACCTGACAGAAAGGTTTGGTGATAAATGGATAGGGAATAATGGGCCGGTAAGATTGCCAGCAAGTTCTCCAGATTTGAGTGTTATGGATACATTATTATGGGGTACACTGAAAAATAGAGTTTATGATCAGAGGGAATATCAAAATATTGAGGACCTTCAACACAGCATTGTTAGAGAGTTCGGAAAATTGAGGAGGAGGGAAATTCATTTCATGATTTGTATTATAGAATAATATTCGAAGAAGGGCACATTTGTGTTATCATGAACAAGCCCAGCATTTCGAACATTTACTGTGGTTTACTTTTGTCTTTACATTTTTGTCAATTATTGTTATTTGTTGAAAGTTCTATTTTCATTAAAAAGAACACCATGTCATATTTATCTCATACACACCACATTCATCAAATTTTGATTATTGATTCTGCCTTCGAATTTTTTCATGGGCTTTTCAAACTAACCAAACTCGGTGACATTTTGATCCAATGACTTGAACATAGTTCGATGTGGTTGTCGTTTTTCGTGATACAAGTTCAAATACATTTCCGATGTCCTAACACTGTTTCTATGGTATTTGTAATAAATTTGTATCATATCTCTTTTTTCTTCATTCGTGAAAGCCAGTTTTCGACAAAAATTCAATGACTTGTGCAATAACAAAATGTCATTGAGTGTAACAATTCGAAAGTCAAATTTAGAAATATTAAAGACAAAGCCTATTATGTACTTATGATGCACTGTTTGGAACCTTTGGTGTAGTAATGAATATTACTGGAGTTTTTTCCCAACACCAAATCGTTATTTTTAATACCTCGACACGTGTTTCGATCACCAAGTGATCATCTTAAAGAGGAAGAAATATAACGATTTGGTGTTGGGAAAAAACTCCAGTAATATTCAAAGCCTATTATGATAAAAAATAGTTTTTTTCAATATCTCTAATTTTTCGAAAAAGAATGATAACTCATGATACATCATTGTAAAGGTGAAATCTGATTCTATTCAAAACTGAAAGAATCTAATGTAGCGCCCATAAGAAAAAATAAAGCTGATGATATTGGTCGGAAGACGAAACGTCGAATAGCTAATCTGAAAACACGGCAATGTGGAAGGGCCATTTATTTTCGAATCCTTCGAAAAATAAAGCCAGAAAAAAATAAAAACCATTTTCCGATATTTCCGATTTTTCCGGATATCTCCGGATATACTCGGAATTTCAGAACTTTCGCAGGGTCATATTGTTAGTCAGGTACATGCGCAACTTTGCCCCAATGCGGAATGTTCCTCAATTTGGGTTATTATAGCAAATGCAAGTTTAAACAAAATGAAGTTGAGTTTAATTCATGAGTTTTTCAAATTCACTTCGAAAAGTATTCAAATTGATGTTTCAAATATTGGGTTTTGACTTTGAAAAGGATTTGTTTCTAATTCACATATTGGCAACAGCGCCAATACGTACCTAGATATTCTACTTTAAAAAAGGAAAATTATTTTTATAAATCAACAATTAAGGCAAAATATAAATTATAGTTCAATACCACCTCCACAGGCCACATAAACAACAGTTGTTTTGTTATTTATTTATATAGAGGAAGATAGGTTAGGTGCACAAAATGTCACAGAATGTCTCGGAACTCGGAACATAAGTAAACAGAACAGCACGCCTCTGAAATATGTCATCTTTGTTTGTCTCATACAGTTAACAGATTCATTGTCTTTTATTAGCTATAACCGATGTTGCCAAATGGTGAAATAGAAACGAATCCCTTCAAAAGTTGAATGCATTATTTCATTCCTCTTTTTTTAACTATTTAAATAATTTTTTTAAGAAATAGGTTGATATGATAATTTTAAAATGCGTTGTTTTAGAGATCTTTTATGAAAACTACTTGAGTTTCGTCAGGAGGAACATTCCCCATTTATCCATCCTCGTATCTCTTTTCTAAGATCCCAATGGTGAGGATCGAATATTTTTCATATCTGAGTCCTCCTAGCCTGATGGTTAAACCAAAAGAGAATCATTGAATCATTGAAAATTTTCATTTTGAAATAAATTTAGGTTCATTTTAGGCTCCTTCATTACTCTGTGGAACAACTTTTTGCTCCTTTATTGAATTGAATATTTGGGTGTCTACTTCAGGCAAGAAGCGGAAATAATTCTTCGAAAATAGTTTTTAACTATGAGTGAGATAGAAATATATTGAGAATTTGAGACTCATTTTAGGTTCCTATTATCCCCATCGCCATGTGCTGTTTGAAAAAAAGTGGTTTCTTCTAGCTTAACTGTTGAGCTGGCAGAATTGAATCGAAATTTTTCTGCAATGACGAGTGACCAGGTGCATAATTCATGGCCGAAAGCCATGAATTATTTTTCCACAATACCCATGATATCTCCGTTGAAACAGAGCAAAACATTCTGGAATACACTACACAATGAACCTAAAGTTATATATTTTTATTAAGCCTGATTATCTCGATTCTTTGTGATCTATTTAATTCAACTCACGATGTTATCTGGGATCAAGCCACAACAGTTCACCTATTTGTTGAGTATTTAATACCGTAATTATTGTTAACTTTATTTTGGCCAGATTTCCTTTCAATTTATTAATTTACTTGTCTATTATAATAGAGTTCCCTACTTGAGAACAAATTTGAATGTTATCCATAACAAATGCATTGTTTTCATAAATGTGGATAGTGCCCCAAACAGCAAATAAAAACAAAATAATTTTTTGTTTGTTTTACTGAAAATCTAATTTTGCATTCTTGCGGGGAAAATGACAAGGTGCATATTGATGTAATTCGTATGAGAAGTTATTATGGAGTGAAAAACTGTTTGCACATACGTTTCTTTCAGAGGTAATGGACAAATATTTTGCATCAAAGACACCCTTAACATTTCCGCTCCTATATGTGTTTTGTGTTACATATTTTGACCGTTCTAATGGAAAGTCAATAACGTAATACCTCTTCCAGAAGCAGAAAATCCCGTGTTATTCGCCAAAAACCGGAACACAAATACTCGGCGTAGTAGTATCGTTGTTTACACTGAAAACATAATTTAAGATTGCCGTTATTTTCTACGGTCATCCGCTTCCTTCATAGGGTACTTATCCTCTAGCTGTCCTATCGTAAATAACTTGATATTTTGTTTCAATATTTATGTGGTTTTTGCTTGAAATGCTTTCCTAGTATTATTATTGATATGATTTTTGTTAATAACAATATGTTATGTAATAGAAATACCGGAATAATAATAAAACTTTTACTGAAACTCTATTTCATTAACATTAACATTTAAATACTAGAAATCCTAATATGTTTACAATAAAGATATAGAACTTTGCATAGGAATCGTGTTTTTTTTTCATATTTTTGATATATAATTGATTGAGAGATAACGTTAGTTCTATTTTTTTAAATGTTGAAACAATAATTATAACTACTGCCTTCGCCATAATTAACAATTGTATATAAATAATAATTGTAATCTCCTCACCATTTCAAATATGCGAACAGTTTAGTGCCATCATAGCTTGAAATGAACTAAGTTACCATTTGAATATTGAGGCATAAATCTTCGAATTTAAGGATACTTTGGTGTAGATTTTATTAATTGGAAAAGCACTTTTTGGATAATTTTACTAAAATAATTTTTCTTTTTCAGGTAAGGGGATATTAATACATACAAAAGTTCTAGAAGAGAAATTGCGTTTTTATGCCACTACTGGATATAAATTGAAATGGAAGTAGTTCAAAGGTGAGATTAATTTTCTTGGAAAAAAGCTCTTTGGCTTTCTATACTTCTTCATCATTAAATAAAAAAATATTTGATACAAAACTTCTAGATAGAAGATATCCTGGTATAAAGAAGTTAACATGTTTAACAGAAAATTAATAACACAACAAATATAATCATTTAGTAATTATTTTCTATTTGTGAAATTGATGGCCATCATTAAATTAGAAAACATTATTTGATGTTCTTGTAAAATTTCTGGATTGTTTTAGATCTTTTAATTTTTCAGGAAATTTATTGAAAATCAGTTAGTTTCATTAGTTTAGATTAGTTTCATTTTCTTCTAATACACTGTTTGGAACCTTTGGTGTAGTAATGAATATTACTGGAGTTTAGTCCTAACACCAAACCGTTATTTTTAACTCCTCGACACGTGTTTTCATCACCAAGTGATCATATTCAAGAGGAAGATTAAACTTCAAGAGGAAGATTAAACTTCAAGAGAAAGATTAAACTTCAAGAGGAAGATTAATCTTTCTCTTGAAGAGATCCTTTTAGATCTACCTCTTCTCTACATTTTTCTGGAGAGAGAGGCTAGATGGACTAAATATAGACTTGTGCAATTTAATGCAAAGTACAACAGAGTACTGGTTGACACTGGAAGTCACAGCATTCTGAAAATGACCTCTGACTTTATGCCTCAAACTGTTAAGTACGAAGTGCCTTATAAAGTACTGTCCCCGAGTAGAGAGGACTGGATCTTTCGGGAGAAAGAAATATTAAGAGCGAATAGTTGTTGGTTTACAGGTGAATCAAAAACACGTTGCGACTGTATTTCAAGCGGAAATTTACCCTATTGAATTGTGTGCGGAGAGATTGGAAGAATCCAACCTCATACACAAGTTAATAAAAATATTTTCGGACAGTCATGCGGCGTTGGAAGCTCTTGGCTCCTACCGAGCAACGTCTAAATTGGTAGCTAATTGCCAAAAACGACTGTCGTCGATAGAAAAACTCAACAGATTGTATCTGGTCTGGATTCCTGGCCATACTGACCTGAAAGACAATGAGGCTGCTGACTCCCTTGCAAAAGAGGGTGCTGCAAGCAGCTTCATCGGACCAGAACCTGCCACTGACATCGCTTTAGAGTTTGTCAAACAAACATTGAACACCTGGATGGCAAGAAGATTTATGGACTTCTGGCAGAATCTTCCGGGATTGGCTCACTCCAAAGCGTTTATTCACCCTTCGGAAGCTTGATACCAAACAGTTCGATAGGAATACTTAACAGATTGTCTCTGGTTCCTGGACATACTGGAATGGAAGGCAATGAGGATGCTAACTTCATTGCAAAGGAGGATGCTGGAAGCAGCTTCATCGTACCAGAACCTGTCATTGGCATCATTTTAGGCTTTGTCAAACAAAGATTGAACATCTGGATGACAAGAAGATTTATAGACTCCTGGCAGAATCTTCCAGGATTGGCTCACTCCAAGGCGATTATCCACCCTTCGAAAGTTGATACCAAACAATTGTTGGACTACAGTAGGGATGAACTACGATGTCTAACAGGCCTTCTTACTGGTCACTGTCATTTGAATCATCATATGCAGAGACTTGGACTGTCAGAAGACAGTGTGTGTCGCCTCTGTTTGGAAAATGATGAAACAGCAGAGCATATACTTTGTGCCTGCCCCGCTGGGGACCGAATCAGGTTCTTAGAGTTTGGCAGAGCCGTACTCTTATCATCTGACCTGAAAGACTACTCACCATACAAACTAATCAGCTTCGTTGAGAAGCTAGGTTTATTTGGTCGAGTGTGAATCGGTGTGAACAACCCTTGCGAATTGCGGTCGAGGGTCGAATAGGCAGACCCACTCAGTTTGGACTTAACCTAACCTAACCATGATATGATGAATTTTAATAAATTTACTTTCACAGTCAATTAAGAAAAAGTATGTTTCACTCACAAAATATTGTAATATATTATATAAGTAATATTATATATCATGTATTTGTGGTTTTTTAATTTAATTTGCCTTTTTAGTGCCAGTCTGTTCATAATCCCCAAAAAAAAGTCGATCTCCATATATCTGTTTGTTTTGAAAATTCCCCGATTCCACAATGGGGAATGTTCCTCCTGACGAAAATCAAGTAGTTTTCATAAAAGATCTTTAAAACAACGCATTTTGAACTTATCATTTCAACCTTTTTCTAAAAAAAAATTATTTGAATACTTAAAAAAGAGGAATGAAATAATGCATTCAACATTTAAAGGGATTCGTTTCTATTTCACCATTTGGCAACATCGGTTACAGCTAATAAAGGACAATGAATCTGTTACCTGTATGAGACAAACAAAGATGACATATTTCAGAGGCTGTTCTGTTCACTTATGTTCCGAGTTCCGAGACATTTTGTGACATATGACATTTTGTGTACCTAACCTATCTTCCTCTATATGAATAAATAACAAAACAACTGTTGTTTATGTGGCTTGTGGATGTGGTATTGAATTATAATTTATATTTTGCCTCAATTGTTGATTTATAAAGATAATTTTCCTTTTTTAAAGTAGAATATCTAGGTACGTATAAATTATTTCAACTTGATATAGGCGCTGTTGCCAATAAGTGAATTAGAAACAAATCTCTTTCAAAATCGAAACCCAACATTTGAAACATCATTTTGAATACTTTTCGAAGTGAATTTGAAAAACTCATGAATTAAACTCAACTTTATTTTGTTCAAACTTGCATTTGCTGTAATAACCCAAATTTAGGAACATTCCCCATTGTCAGTGTTCTCCACATTTACCGTTTGAAGCGCTAGTTTCATAACATAAGTTCAATGCTTATTCAAGTTTTTCGCCGATCAAAATGCGTTTGGTTCAAATTTTCAACACGAAACTGGTTAATTTAAATTAAGTGACCTTTTCACCGAGCTGTTTTTTCTTCTCTTTTTGTAACCGTCAAAAGCAGTCAACCTAGCCTCTATTATCTACCAGCCCTTAGGTTCTCGCTCGTTAATTGTTTATCACGTTGTGGTCGAGCAAAGTTTGCAATACCGCAGAGCAGCGGATAGTGGAATTATCGCGCAAACACAAGACCAGTAGGCATTTCGAGTAAATAAGTAAAAGTAAATAGCCGTCCGGTTAATTGTGACGTAAGTGCTGGCCGCAAAATGCACGTGCACGGTCGACAATGGGTAATTGTTCAGATAATGGAAAGATAAATGAGATGTTGGTACAGGTCGATGAGAAAATTGTTCAAAGCGAATGCGATATCTGTATTTCGGTGTGAGGTAATGCTTCACTGCTGCTCTGAAGCGAGAAAAGTATCATTTTTAACAGTCTAGCACACGGAAGAAGACAGTGAAGAGAAACATAACAGAAAGAAGGAATAATACAATCATTTGTGTGAAACAAGGCTCTTGTACTCCCAGGACCAAGTTTTTATCACAGAAATTGTGTAATAAAAAGAGCACTAGTCATAATGGCGCCAAAATTGAAAGCTGGTTCCAACATCAAGAAGAAGAACGATTTCTCTGTATCGATTTTTGTGAATTCTCGCACGTTTTGGTAAAGTCGCGAAACGGGGATGTTATGCTCTCTGGTAGATCAATTGCAAAAAATCGGTTGTAGCGATTTGGGTAGCATTACCATCGACGGGATTTAGTTACCAAAAAAGACACCGTGAAAAATTAAGGGCCTGCATTTCGATAATTTTCTGTGGTTCAGACCACACATTTCGATTTCGAGAAAAAATCATACGAATCTTAATCTAAAATAGAATATTATTGAACGAAAAAATAAACTTTACTCTGCGACGGTTCAAAACTCTTGTATTATGATAAGCAGAACTCTAAAAACTACAAAATTCATGTATAGTACTTATCAGAAGCACATAGAAACGTGAACATGTGTCTCAATACCTTGATTTATTTCGGTGGTTTAGCATGGATGCTAGATTTCCACTCATTTAACAAACGAGCTATCCAAAACGTAAATCCACTAAGCCCCTGCTTAGTACTTACAACAAGTACAAATGATAACGTACAATGGGAACATTGTTAAAAGATGGTGAATATTTTTTGATTTGAAAAGGATATATTTCTAGGAGAGTTTTAGGAAAATATATCAGGATATAACCAGGGTTTTGTAAAACTTTCTGAGACAGCCATTTTGGGGAATTTCAAATCTAAATTCGAGTAAAACTTTGGCATATATAGGCAATCAACAATTCAAAATGACAAGAATCTAATATATAAAAATGGATGTTTGTTGGTTGGTTGGTTGGTAAGTGATAAACTTCTACATCGCTCAACAGATCGTGATGAAACTTAACATGTATAAGTATTTTTTCATAGAGAAGGTTTTTAGGCTATCAATTTTTCTGCAACTCGCCACTAGATGGCGCTGTAGAACAATTTTTTGAAAGCACTGTTCTATAACGCTGCGCCCGCCTAAGTTTTTTGCCGTAGAATCAAAAACAATGTGCCAAAATTGCGAGATACTGCGAATGCTCGCAAGTAACGAGCAGATGTATTGTTAAAATTGACATCTAGGATGCATTCCGGAAGGATTATTACATTGAATGAGCCTTTTTCCTGAGAATAGTACAGCGAACGTGTCACAAGAGGCAGCACTAGTAGTAGGGACAAACATAAAATATTCACATGTAAAACTGTGTTATTTACGTAATATTAATTTGTTATTTAAAAATATGAATCTGATATAAAAAATTATTTTGTGCTAAGTATAATGCCAACAAAGCATTGCTGTTTTGCGAATGGGCTCATTTAGCAAATTTTTTTCATTTCATTTGAAAGTATATGTTTCAAATAGTACATCTGCAAAAAATCTGAATTTTCACTCTTTATCTTCCCCCTCAAATTATTAGTTGAATGTGGCGTTCACCGAAACGGGGCGTGGTCAATCTTGACGTCACATCAGTCGACTCGGCGACAAGGGAGTGCTGGCGGATAAGCGAAATACGTGTGCTAAAGCTGCAGAAAGTAAGTTTTGTATTGTTTACCGCAGTGTGTCAACTGCGTGAATATGAATAATGATAAAAAAGACGATACAAGTATTGCATCGCTCCTAAATGCAAGAATTCTTCGGTAACTGCACGAGAAAAACTTTTTATTTCACTATCAACTAACTTAAAATCACGAAAGTTATGGCAGCGCACTATGCGGAGGGCCGACTTTGTATCTGCCAAGGGGACGCATTTTTGTTGCGAAATTCATTTTAATGTAAGTATGAATGATAATGATAATAAAAAAAATTATAGTTAACTTGAGTACTACTTTAAATTTTAGATTGAAAAAGACATTGAAAATTACATGTATGTCAAAACTATGAAAGTGGGAAAAATTATAATGAAACCAGACGTAATTCCGCATATATTTGAAGCGAAGATATCGCTGAAAATCAAAGCATGTCCGATGAAGCAGGTTCACAGGAAAAAACCTTCGATGTTGGAATTCAAGTTAATAATAAGGTTTTTCGAAGATCAAAAGCTACACAGACCGTAAATATTATATACCACCGAAAAAGAAATCGTTCTAAAGAAGTAGAAAATACAGAAAGTAATGGAAAAAAATTACGACTAAGTTCTCCGTGGACAGTGAGAGTTCGAGTACATCAGACGTGACTTCTGTTGATACATCATCAGATTCTATTTTGTCTTGAATATTTGTTCAAAACTGGAATTCGAAAAACAATATTGAGCGAACATCTATTCACGTCATAAAGAAACCTCCGAATTTATATCTTGGAATCCCAAAGGACTCTTTATTCATTCTACAACCTTTGTCTCAAAAATGACAGTTACCCACAATTGATTTATACATTACTTGGAAGAAAATTAAATTGAATTGGTTTTATGAAATTTTGGCGGACGATTTTTGTTCAGCTGCTGCTTCCGTATTTAAGCTATTAAATGAACACTTCTAAAATTAGCAGTTTGTTTGAAAACATTCATTCAATGGAAAGCTATAGAGGGAGTTAGGGAAAATCTGCTTATACCTCTTAGACATTGCATCGTTATAATAACGTACAGTGCATTATTGATAGTTTTGAGACATCGATTCAGAAACCAAGTGACCAAGTTCTCTACTAAAGCTGTCTTCTAATTAATACATAATGGTCATTAACTTTTAAATTGTTTTAAAAACAAAAGAATTCAAAAATACGTAACACGTGGTGTTTTCAAACCAGTCAGCAAATGAAACAAAATCCGACGATGGCAGCGATTCATAATCTCCAACTACAGGCACGGTTGCCACCGCTCGAAGCTCGTTGCCTGGTGTGACGTCAAGGTGTACCACGGGCGATCTCACACTTTCAATTGCTCTTGCTCAGTCGTTAATTGACAAATAAACTGGAAAATTTTGTGGGATACTTGGGAGATGATTTACTTACATCTTCTTGTGTAAAAAATATTTTTTTAAATTGTACTTTACCATATGTTTATATTAGGATAAGGCAGTGTTTGTCCCTACCGAACTACTAGCGCTGCTAGTGAGTGATTTTTCGTACTTCAGGAAAAAGGTTCATTGTCTTTACTCAGTTTACTTCATTTGTTTACTTAGTCCAAGTACGGTTCGGACGTGATAAAACTATCGATTTCACTGCTAATTTTACTGTTCTCGGGTTTTTTTAATCAAAAATATCTTCTAATCTCGATGAAATCTTTCATTTTCAATATACAGAGAGTTGTCTGCAAAATCACAAATAGAAATTTTGAAAACTTCATCTATGGTGAAGCTTTATTTTTCATTTTTTGAAAACATTTTCATAACTGCATTTTTTACTACTACAAATATTAATTTTTTGACATAGCCATTATTCTGAAATGAATTCTTCATCGAGCTTCCACACATTCAAAAATCAATTATCAAAATCGACTGATAACAGATAAAAATATGGACATTTTCCCTAACGCCGCGAATTTTTGAGAAAAAATTTCGACATTCTTTTTCCTAGTTATATGAATATGTACATGGGAAATCGACATCTTGAAGATTCGCAAAGTTAGGTGCCAAAACCACACTCCGAAAATAGCCTGCTTTTAAAATTTCCAAAGATCGATAGTCTGTTTTGGGGTGCGTAGTTGTTGCCAAATGGTCGTACGGCTTTTAAGGAATATATACTATACACTGCTTCCCAGAAGCAATACGAAGAAAACGTCCGGAATTGTGGGGAAACAATCTCCACCTCTGAAAAAAAAAATATGCAAATTTCTCTTTTAAATTTGATATTTTCCCTGAGTCGATTCCTTGTTCCTCGTACTGATATAATCGTAAATACTGAACCAAAATGGAATCGTTCACTTCTGCAAAACACTTTAAAATGTTTTATGGCTACAATAAAACGGATGTGTTCTTTCGTTCGTTAAGTTTTCAAACATTGCGAACTGTAACCGAAACCATAAAATGAAACTTGATTCCACATTTTACTGTCACTTTTTTGCCATTAAGTCCGCTATCGGATTTCAATTTGTAAGTAAAATGTCGCCTGCGCGAGGGGGCGACCTTTTCATATTGACCCTACATTCAAAGGTCTGCCTGCTCCCTTGTTACGGAATTGAATTGAATGTCAGAATGATATAAATGTCTTTTGAATGTTGTT
The DNA here is from genome assembly GCF_025532065.1 of Leptinotarsa decemlineata. Classification (NCBI taxonomy): domain Eukaryota; kingdom Metazoa; phylum Arthropoda; class Insecta; order Coleoptera; family Chrysomelidae; genus Leptinotarsa; species Leptinotarsa decemlineata. The sequence continues at coordinate 9,311,866 of NW_027412529.1, forward strand.
CGTGCCGGTAGGACAGCGATATATTTACCTTACGGGCTTTTGATTGTATAAGTCAAAATTTCATGTTTTGTTTCGTTGTTTGAAATCTTGAGAGTCAGAGAATAAAAATTATATTTGCAATATTTTGAAATGGAAAAGGAAAAAAATACAAAGCTTTTAGATTGTCGTTTCGTACTCTACTTCACGATTTTTTATTGCTTAGTTACCAACCCAATAGTAGTGGACTTTATGGTTTGGCGGATACGAAACCAAAAGAGCAGTTTTTGTTTAACTTAATCATAACCTTTATAGTTGAAATTCCGTAATATGCAAGTGCATATTTTTTTGGTTTCTAATCTTACACAATTCGAAAAATGAATGAATTAAACTGAACTGAATAGTTCACCCCAAAAAGTTACTGTGTAATATAAACCTTCTAAATGTTCAATTAGTCGGCAACTTGTTGAATTTATATATGTTGACTATAATTAAAATCAAATCATCTCAAAGAACAATTTGTTCGGGCCAGTTCCAACTCCCTACACTGTAGGTTAATGAACTGACCTATCAGAAAATAACTACTCCCCTAGCTAATACCACGAAGGGCGTTGGATAATATCCGACAGGTGTCAGTGCACGATTCTTCACTGAAGTTATTCCTGCATATGTTTTTGGCGATACAACTGCAGCAATATAATTAAAATAAATGCCTGAGAACCCTACCTCGACTAAATATTTATCTAGATGATTGGAATGATTGTGCAACGTTACATCGCTGACAGACTGCGAATAGCCATGATGGCATGTGAAGTTAGCGACACTGCCTATTCAGAACGCGAGACTTCAGTCCATTTCCTTGAGCAGCGAAGTAATGAATAATTTTCAAGTGTGGGTTCCATAGACGTACATAAATTAGAACAATTTATTTCAAACATTCAATGTTGTTGTGAAGAAAAGAGAATTGAAACTTTCTATTTTCTTCATTATGATTTCCTACCATGTAGTAACGGCTACATCCATCAATTTATTCAATGTTATTGTATGATTTGTTATATGAAAATCACTTTTTCATGAGTCACATACCGGAGTTTGATGTCATGATTCGATTCGGTCTAAGAGTGCTTTAATCAGATACTTTATTATACGAAGAACATGAATCAATGATAAAGTCCTTTCGACTCATTCAGTGTTTTCATTAGTGAATTATACTAAGTGTGTGAATTAAAATTACTACTTCAGTTTTTCTCTCTAGTAACACAAATGAACAAATGTGCTTTTCGTATACAGTGTGTAACAACGAAAACTTAACAGAGCCGTTTTTGAATATAAAAAGTAAGATTTTAAAAAAAAGCTCGGACACGTCGATTTCTAATTAAAGGGGAACACCTTTCAGACTAATCAGATTTTTTGTAGTACGCACCCTCTCGGAGGGGGTGCGTAGGGAAAGTAGGTCAAGTGGCACCTTGTTTCAAAGATCTTTCGAATACCTTTACATCTCTGTTAAAAAAAATTGTAACGATTAGTATTAGTAGGTATTTTTATTGAGTTCAACTCTTTTTAAAATAAATCAAATTGTTTTTAAGGTACAATTCACGTTCAGAACTTTCATAAAAAAAAAATTTTGCTTTTTATGACAACCTGCTAATACGTGTCCATTTGATTTCGTAAAAGAGTAAGAATTATTTGTTTATTACGAGGAGATTTTTTCGGGGGATGGGATTGGTTACCACCCTTACATTTTAGGTAAATTGAATGGCATCTCCTTATGAAGGTTGTCTTTTGACGTGGATATTTTATGCTTTAGATAAAAAAGTGAATCATACTAAAAACTTACCTACACAACGAATACAACCTGCTAATTTCCTTGAATGCTGATGACACAGAAAAGTTTAAAAAACTGTTTTAGGGTTAATAAATCCCAATAATTGTTTTTAGAGCCCACACAAAAAAAAGTAACACATAATAAGGGTAACTCACATAGGAAATTTAGAGTAAATGTTCAAAATGTGTGCCATTTCTCTCCATGCAACAATAAAGATTTTGTTCGAATTTTGCTCTTAAATTATTCAACATCTCAGGAGTTATAGCTCGGCTTTCACAAAAAGTAGTCCACTGGTGTTAAATCTGGTGATCGTGCTGGCCATTCAATTGAACCTCTTCTGCCAATCCATTGTCCTTCAAAATTATTATTCAAAAAATTTCGAACCTGCACCATCTTGTTGAAAATGGATAAATTCATCTTGACATCTTGGATCCTGTTCAATTATTTCAACTATACGAGGATGTATTGCCTCTTCAAGAAGTTGTAAGTAAGAATCACCAGTTAAATTTTCATCGATGAAAAATGGACCTATAATATGATTGCCTAATATTCCGGCCCAGACATTAAACTTTTGGGGATGTTGGGTATGTATTTCTGCATATTGTCTTGGGTTTTCATCCGACCATTAACGGCAATTGTGACGGTTCACGCAGCCATATAAATAAAATGAGCTTTCGTCCGAAAAACAGATGTTATAAAGCAGCTCGGGATTTTGCATTAATCTCTCACTCATGCCCTCACAAAACTCCTGTCTTCGGTCAAAATCATCCTCATTTTTCCGGTCATTGCTGATAAACCTCTGGTACTTAACCTGGGATGACTTGACCAATCACTCCAATCGCATTATCGTCATTCACTACCTTTCTCTGAACATTTCTTTTCTTATTTGAAACCGAACCTATCTCCCTGAATTTTGTGACCAAATCCAGAACGTGATTTCTGCTTAGGTGTTTACCAGGGTTTTGCTCGTTAAATAAAATTGATGTTCTATTAGCATTTTGGTCGTTGCCAAAAAATAAAGCAATAACTGAAACCCTTTCAGCAGTAGTGTAAGGTATTTTTAAACAAATAACAATACACGACCCGTTTAAACAAAACAATCGAACGATGTGCTAATGAAAACTGGAAGAAGCGGAGTGGGTATTGATTTCGAAAAAGGGATTTCGTTTAACAAAAAACTGATAAGAAGAACTGCTCGAAAAATTTTTTATTTAGGCATACAAGTTACCGAGTGGTCTGTCTAAAGTATTATTACCATGGCAATTTTAACTTCAAATTATCTCGAAAACTAATCCTTACAAAAACTTTTTTTTAACAGAGTTTTGAAGGTATTCTAAAGACCTTTAAAACAAGGTGCCACTTGACCTACTTTCCCTATCTAAATAAAGGGGGTGCGTACTACAAAAAATCTGATTAGTCTGAAAGGTGTCCCCCTTTAATTTTCAAAAATCTTACTTTTTATATTCAAAAACGGCTCTGTTGAGTTTTCGTTGTTACACACTGTATAGTTGATACTCTGGTGTTTGCAAATAACGGGAGTCATAAAATCATCGATATGTACATTACAACTAAAAGAAAACATTAAGCTGTGAAATGACCAAGACCATCTTTAAGAAGAAAAACCGTGTCTGTTGATGAAAACTGCAAACTTAGAAGAACAGTGCATTCATTTTAATTTGACATTGAAATACCGACTAACGACGAAATAATGGGAGCCTTGAAAGAAGACCAAATTATATCTCAATTGAAAGACGGAAAGAAATTGTGGAAAACTTTGAAAGAATTGAATTTCAGGGAAATAATTAAATTATTCGGTGGAGGAAACATGACCTAAAGCAGATGAGTGGCTTAACGAAGAATATACCGTTGGGAAGATGTGGTAAGACAAAAACATCACAAGATTATATCAAGAATATTTGGAGGGCTGGTCTACCAGATCAAAGTCACCTTCTGGAAAAGAAACGCGAACTTTCTGGAAACATTTTTCCAAATGGATTTAATCTCCAGCGATTTAAATCCCATGTGAAACAATACTTTCGCACAGGCACCGCTCTTAGAGCGCCTTACGCCGTGTAGTGCTTGTGTTTTGTCCTTAAAAACAACATAATTATTAGTTTCAATATCTTTGATTACTCACGCCACTTCAGGTGATAAAACAAACCAAAGGATCATACAATCTTTTGTTTGGGATGCAAAAATAGGGTGGAACCAAGAAAGTATTATGAATCGGTCTGTGCCACTTGTGACAAATCATGTAATGATCATTTATTACTTTTCACTATTTGAAAACAGAGTAGAGTACAAATAGATAGATAGTTCGTTAATTGATTTTTATTGCTTATCAACTAACTTTATAATAATTAAATTTGAAGGGTGTATTTTTTCATGATAGTGTACTGCATGTTTTTGGGAAAAACAGTTTTTGTTTAATTCAATCACAACCTTCATTATTGAAACTACAAAATATGCAAGTATCTATTCCTTGAAGTCCTTGAAGATTTTCTGAGTTTCTAACTTTCAACAATGTGAAAAATTAACGAAAGAATCGAAAAATGAAACAAAACAACTGATCTCAAACGTAAAAACGAGTGAACTGTTCAATGTTGTTGTATGATTTGTTATATGAAAAGCACTTTTTAATGAGTCACATACCGGAGTTTGATGTCATGATTCGATTCGGTCTAAGAGTGCTTTAATCAGATACTTTATTATACGAAGAACATGAATCAATGATAAAGTCCTTTCGACTCATTCAGTGTTTTCATTAGTGAATTATACTGAGTGTGTGAATTAAAATTACTACTTCAGTTTTTCTCTCTAGTAACACAAATGAACAAATGTGCTTTTCGTATACAGTGTGTAACAACGAAAACTTAACAGAGCCGTTTTTGAATATAAAAAGTAAGATTTTTAAAAAAAGCTCGGACACGTCGATTTCTAATTAGATAGATAGATAGATAGTTCGTTAATTGATTTTTATTGCTTATCAACTAACTTTATAATAATTTAATTTGAAGGGTGTATTTTTTCATGAAAGTGTACTGCATGTTTTTGGGAAAAACAGTTTTTGTTTAATTCAATCGCAACCTTCATTATTGAAACTACAAAATATGCAAGTATCTATTCCTTGAAGTCCTTGAAGATTTTCTGAGTTTCTAACTTTCAACAATGTGAAAAATTAACGAAAGAATCGAAAAATGAAACAAAACAACTGATCTCAAACGTAAAAAAGAGTGAACTAGGAAGTTCACCCCTATAACGATTTTTTTTTAAATAAAAAATAGGCGAATGTATAAGAATTTTTTTGCAGTTAGAAAATCTGGGGCAAACCCAAAAACTTAAATCCTTCAAGTTTGGAATTGAATAAAAATGTCTTCTCATTATAGTATCAAAGATGGTACATACAGGGTTGGACACAGAATTGAACGACCTTTACAAAAAGGTTTCTAAAAGAGGGTTGTTGTGGGAAGATAGTAGTACACAAGGGTCTGATTTTTACATAGAATTGTGTTCCCCTGAAAACTAAAATTAATGTGATTCACGATTTTATATAGAGTTGGTATCAATGTACTTATTAAGAGTGGCTTATTTCAACTAATATATGCCCACTTTGATTTTACAATTCAAACTTTGACAGGCACAGTCTACTCAAGTGTGGCTATCAGATAGGATGAAAAAAGGCAGTAAACGTACTTTACTAGTGTCCTTTGAATAGAAAATATGACTAACATTCAAGTTATTTTTCAGTTCCGTCTTTTTTCATCCACCTTCCAGATAGCATAGAACATGATTTACTGGCAGGACTTTTATTATTACAATGTTCCAACCAGTAGTTACATTAAAGGATTGATTTTATCAAATGTGCAAAACTTGTTCGAGCAAAATACACTCCCTTCATATTAGAATCTCCCACACACCTGTCAAGTATCGAATATACCGGGTGTCAACGAATCTATTAGACAAGTCATAATTTCTAGACTATTAGGAGAATTGAAATGAGATTTGGTATAGTTGAATGGTATGTGGAGAGGAATGTTTTCACATATTTTTCACTTTCCGGTCACTTCCGGTTTCAGCGGAAATGGCTCCGGTTCTGAATTTTTAAATGGAACACCCTGTATATTGTAACATTTTTGGATTTCTGAGACAATTCTGGATCAGAAACTGACATTTCCGGAAGTTTTTCAGCCTACTTGATTTTTTCAGAGTCACTTTTAAAATTGCATCTAGGTGGCCATGATCGGACGTAAACTAATCTATGGACCTCAGGTGATATCAGAAAATTGCAATAGCGGAGTTTTAGTGACTAGTGTGTTGAATATGAATGAGACAAGTTTACAAAATAACATTTTCGTGTCTAACTATTATTTTTCAAATGGTGACCATTTTTTGACAAGCAATTTCCGAAAAAAGGATTTTTTGACGAATCTAACGTTACTAATTTATTTGCGATTGGATCAACAAATTTAACAAATTTAACTAATAATTTCAGCGATGCACTTAGATTTTTTGCAATATCCTAAGTTCTTGAAAATTCCACTATAGTAAATTTTCAAAGTGCATCCCTCCTTGTTCAAGACACATTTCAGCTCGTTCAATTGTTTCTCTCAACACGTTTTGTAACATTTGAGGCGATATACTTCTAAATGCCTGTTGAATCCTTTCTTCTAAGATTTCGAGAGTGGCTGGGGCTGTTGCATAGTAGACCCTTTCTTTTACATATCCCCAAATGAAGAAATCTAACATAGTCAGATCCGGTGAGCGGGCAGGCCACCGTACTGGACCGTTGGTTGCAATAACTCTATTATCAAAATGCTCTATTGAAAAATCAAGTACGTCTCTGCTATTATGGGGTGGTGCTCCATCTTGCTGGAAGTAAATTTGCCGTAAAACTTCTAAAGGCATATCATTAAGATGATCCTCGATTTCATTTTGAAGAAAACCCAAGTATCTAACCCCTGTTAACTGACCTTGAAACAATATTGGACCAATTATTCTGTTTCCAACGATACCAGCCCAGACATTGACGCCAAACCTTTCTTGAAAATTGCCCTCTCTCATTGCACGTTGATTTTGTTGGGCACAGTACCGACAATTCTGCTCATTAAACATGCCATTATTTGTAAACCGTGATTCGTCGGAAAATAGAATGAAGTTGATAAAATTTGGGTTAACTCTATGATTTTGAAGCAACCAATCACAAAATACTATTCTTCTATTGCCGTCGTCAGCATACAAATGTTGATGTAACTGATATTTAAATGCTCGATATCCGTATTTTTCTTGCTGATTCGTGACTTATCTGCATTTCTCTACTAATTTCTCTTAAAGAAACCGTTTTGTCAACTTCTACCATAGCAAGAACGTTAATCTCAGTCTCCTCATTTATGACAAACCTCTGTTCTGCGTCTCGATTTCCCTCTTGCCTAAAACGACTCTCAACATAGGGAAAATACTGATGAGATGGGTGTTGCCGATTGGGATATCTCTGAACATACAACTCAGCAGCTTTCCTTGAATTTCTGTGGCATTCTCCAAACAATAACAACATATCCACTTTTTCACTTTGAGTATACATTATTTCGACGAAAAATTAAACTAAAATTAACGAAAATCAAGAGAAACTTCTACTTTCTGCTCATAAAGCTTATGTCACTGTCATAACCTAGGTGAGCGTTTTGTTCTCCAAAGTGGACTTGATGGAAATAACCGCAAAATATTATGCATCATTCCTATCCATGGCACCCTTGACAAAAGTAAATGAATTTGTATCGAGTATTTTCCTCAGTAATATTTAATTTATGTTCTTATTTGTAATCCAATCGCAAATAAATTAGTATCGTTAGATTTGTCAAAAAATCCTTTTTTCGGAAAGTGCTTGTCAAAAAATGGTCGCCATTTGAAAAATAATAGTTAGACACGAAAATGTTATTTTGTAAACTTGTCTCATTCATATTCAACACACTAGTCACTAAAACTCCGCTATTGCAATTTTCTGATATCACCTGAGGTCCATAGATTAGTTTACGTCCGATCATGGCCACCTAGATGCAATTTTAAAAGTGACTCTGAAAAAATCAAATAGGCTGAAAAACTTCCGGAAATGTCAGTTTCTGATCCAGAATTGTCTCAGAAATCCAAAAATGTTACAATATACAGGGTGTTCCATTTAAAAATTCAGAACCGGAGCCATTTCCGCTGAAACCGGAAGTGACCGGAAAGTGAAAAATATGTGAAAACTCTCCTCTCCACATACCATTTATCTGTACCAAATCTCGTTTTGATACACCTAATAGTCTAGAAGTTATGACTTGTCTAATAGATTCGTTGACACCCGGTATATCTAACTTCTCTAGTTCCTCTCAATAAATTATCCACCTAAACGATAATGATACTGATGTTCAATCGATAAAGTATTTCTTATTATTCTTGGTAATGGGGCAGATGGTATAAAACATGATTTACTGGTAGGACTTTTATTATTACATTCTAGTCGATAGAATAATTGCCAGATACTGGTTGAAAGCGGTTTAATGAAGGATTGTCAACAACTTAGCAAGATTTCAACGACTTGAATTATATATTGAGGTGCATCTTGGTTACTATTAGGAACGGTCGGCAATATTTTGATATTTTCCAGTCGAATCAATATTAATTCCTACACATATAGTTGAAAAACGTGTTTGTCACATCGAACTAAAATGTTAGAAATGTTTTTTTTGAAGCTTAAAACGATAACGAACGAAAAATACTAGTATTATTGTGAAAAAAGCGACAGTCGCGCTTGATATACAAAAAATATGGCACAAAGCGCCCAACCTTTTTTCACAATAATACTAGTATTTTTAGTTCGTTATTGTTTAGAGCTTATTTAAAAAAAATCATTTTGAACTTTTTAGTTCGATGTTATTTAAAAGCGTATTGTTTAGTTTTTTAAACTATTTATTTTTCATTTTTTAGTATCGTATGCTATAAAAGCGTGTTTTTTTAGTCTTTTTCAACTATATATTTATTTTATCTAAACTTTGGGATCAATCAGCCGTATATTATTTAGAAAAATGACCATCGATATTTTCCGATTCCGAAGAGGGAGCCTGAAAATCAGCTACCAAGCCCAAGGCAGCAAGTGCGCAAACGAGTGTTACAAATAAGGCAGCAAGCGCGCGTGTTAATTAAAAAAAACGCTTTTTTCAAATGAAGAAATACATGTAAAGTTAGAATTATATCAAGGAGGTTACGTAGAGCGCCATCTGCCCGCGAATAGATCCAGCAATAATGTCGATATATCAAGGAGGTTACGTACAGCGCCATCTGCCCGCGAATAGATCACGCAATAATGTCGATAATTCTGTCGAATAATGATCCCGAGCTTGAGAGTTACAAACAAATAAACAAACATACATACATACAGGTGAAGCTGATAAAAGCTTGTTTAAAAAAATGGGAAGAAGCTTTCTACTTCTCGATATTCAAACAACCAACATGGGAATTTTTTTCAGGCACAAACTGGAAGAAGAATCCGTTTCAAAATAACTACTTTCATATTTTGTTTATTTGTTTAAAAAAATCTGATTTGAACTCTGTTTTTTCGTTAATCAGCTGTCGCCCCCATACGAACGACAACTCTCAGAAGTTGAGAGACTTGTGCAAGCTAAGGACTAATGAGGTCTTACCTTTTAACGTGTGATTCCTAACACGGTTGCAGAATCATTCCAGAAGCTGGAATTCTCTCGAGAAAAATATCTAGTCGAGGCGCGGCCAATTCAAACATTCGTTTTAAAGTTAAAACATATATATTTCATACGAACTAACTGAATAGGAAACTAACTGAGTGTTATTCAATGTTCTTATAAAAGTTGTCTTTTCGGAAAGACTTTATCTTCCAGTATCACCTGCACGATCTACACATCTTTATGAAAAGTTCATTTTGAAATTAATTGATTTCTTCCTTCTTTTGGAAGTTTCCCGCGTTTATTGTGTAATTTTTTCTTCCTTTCTTCGAAAGCGTTCCATGTTTTTTATTCGAAAATGAAGAAGTAGAAAGTCGAAACTCTCAGTTCCCAAGAACTCATCAAAAAAATGTTTTCTCTCCAATCCAAAGCTCAGGTACAATAAGCCGAGGTCTTCAAGGTTTTTGAAGAGAATCCCATAAATCCATTTAACCCCACGTAGATGCAGCTGTAAACTGATCTCTGCAGCTTCGATATGCATCTCTTACCGAGAGGGTTGCATCTTGGTGACAAAGGTTTTGCCATCTTGAACAATTTTAAAAAATTAAAACAAGTTCATCGACCGCTCAGAGAGCTCTTTGAAGAAGGAATTCACCATCAGCTCTTTCACAGTAACAGACTATGCAAAGATGAGGATCCGAAGACTCCATCTACAGACTCCATTCACTATCATTCCATGATTAATATTTATTTTTCGGGAATAGCAGATAATAACGAACATTTTTAATGAAAATTGCTGTATTGTTTATCGAAATACTCCCCTGGATAATCAAAACACTTTTGCATTCGTTCGAACCATTTGTCAAAGCAGTAAATCGTTGACCAAGCAGTTTACCTTTGATATTTGGGAACAAGAATACGTCATTTTGTATGGACTGTATGGAGGATGAGTCATCAACTCGATGTTTTCACTGCTGAAAAATGTATCTAATTAACGAGATGTGTGAGAGCTCGCATTTTCATGATGAAGAATGATTCGTCTTCGGCGTATAGTTTTACGAAGACTTCCGGCAAACAAATGGACATGTACCACTCAGAAAAACAGGCGACCATTTGCTTCGCTGTGCTTCTTCCACGAACAACTTTTATTGGATTTAGCTCGTCTTGGAATACCCACACGGTCGATTGCTGTTTTGTTTTCGGCTCATACGCATATATCCATAATAATTTCCTTACACCACTTGACACAAGCTTTTTTGAGCGATTATCACTTTACACACTGCATCGATTTCTCGTGGCACCACAACCAAGTTTGGACGATATTCACGGAATTCGTAGGCGACCGAACTACGACCACGGTTGAATTCACTATACTAGCGTTTCCCAACCTGTGGTCCGCGGACCACAGGTGGGTCCGCGAGTATATGTATGGGGGTCCGCGGTGTCTTCTCTGGACCATATATAAATCGCTCATTAAATGCAAAAGGGCCGCAAAACGAAAAATCAGCAAACCAGTTTTATTAGAAAAATGTGATCTAAGCACATGATATTTAAAAAAATTAAAAAAGATACATCCAATGATGTATAACACTATTATTAATCTATAAAAAAAGAAGAAAAAATACATAAATTGGTTTTTCAAATTTCGTTTTGGCTCTCCTGTAAAAAAAATATATTTGGGATTGCGCCCCTTTTGCATTTAATGAGCGAATTGCTTGATATTTCGTAATCGCCACGCTTACTTAGCACGGCGAACGTGCGGTGAGCGAGAACGAATGAATGATGTGAGTGAATCAAGTGCGTGCTGGCATCGTGCCGGGCCGGGACTCTTCCCCCACCGCACCGCACTGCTCGCAAATTACGCTTACATCCGCCGCCCGCGATTAGTGCAATTGTTTTGATTTGTGCTGTGTTACGTCCGAGCTTAAAATAGTAAAATTACGTTTTTCAAGTTATTGTGACCTGTGAAAATGAAACGTTGGTTAAAACCAAATGACTCCGCTTTGGACGGAGCAAATGAAAAACCTTCGACTTCAAAGGTTAAACGTCGTAAGTTTTGCGACGAATACTTAGCTTTCGGTTTCACAAGTACCAATTTAAACGGGGAAGATAGACCTCAGTGCGTCAAATAAGTCGATGAAACCGGCCAAACTCCGACGTCATTTAGAAACAAAACACCAGGAATATCGTGACAAATCAAAAGCCTTTTTCAAAGTTGAAGCCTCGCAATTGGAACAAAGCAAAAAAACAATGATAAAGACTGCTACTGGGACCAATAACGAAAGTGCTGTATAAGCGTCCTACCAAGTATCTTTGCTAGTTGCAAAAAGTGGTAAGCCCCACACCATTGCTGAGGGCTTAATTTTACCGTGTGCTAAAATCATGGTTTCTGCTATGTTAGGTGACAAAGCTTCAAAAGAAATGGACGTTGTATCGTTATCAAACAACACAGTGAAGAGGAGAATTGATGATTTGTCGGGAAATGTTAAAGAACAGCTGATTTTCTACGTTAAAGCAAGCAGATTTTATGCTTTGCACAGATATTAGCAATGATGCAAACTTGCTTGCATATGTTCGTTACGAACAAAACAACAGCATAAGTGAGGATTTTTTATTTTGTTTACCTTTACCTTCGCACACTACAGGTGAAGCAATATTTGAAGTATTGAACAACTTTATGTCCATTCATGAAATTACATGGGACAAGTGTGTGGCAGTTAGCACCGACGGTGCTCGGCTATGACCGGGACACGAATAGGGCTGCAGGCGCGCGTTAAGAAGATGAATCCAGCTATTATCTGGCATCATTGCTGCATTCATAAGGAGGCATTACCAGCTAAAAACATACCAGAACAATTAAAAACAGTGTTAGACGACATAGTGCATGTGGTGAATTTTATTAAAGCTAGGCCTTTAAATTCCCGTATTTTCGGTATCATTCGTGAAGAAATGGGAAGCATTCACAAGCAGTTATTATTGCACGCTGAAGTCCGTTGGTTATCTCGTTGAAGAATTCTGGACACAGCGTCAGCAAATATGCTGATTACTTCAATGACTTTGGATGGCTTACAATGGCAGCATATTTGGCTGATATATTTAATGCCCTTAACGAGTTGAACTCAAGTTTACAAGGGAGAGATACCAACATCTTCCAAGTCGATGATAGAATTGAAACGATGCTAAAAAAATTTGATCTTTGGATAAATCGTACATTTCAAAAAAACTATAATCACTTTCCAACACTGTCAGCGTTTTTGGAGTCCTCTGGTGAAGTAACTTTCAGTTTGTGTAACTTTCAGACACAAACTGAAAGTTACTTCTTTGCATGATCTACACATCCATGTATATAATTACTTATTTTCAAATTGATTACTTCCTTCCTTTCTTTGGAAGATTCTCTCATCCATTTTTTTTTGTATCAGATGGAGTAGTAGAAAGCCAAAAACTTTCTTTCCCAAAAATTAATCACTACTAAAAATATAACCCATTCAAATCAAGTAGCAATTGTTAATGAAAACGTTGTGAGTACGTTCATGCTAAAAAATGTCAATGGTCGATATTTCGTACTGAAAACTCTGGCGTAAAGTGAATCTCTTGGAAACACCAGAACAAAAATTACGATCTTTCGACGTGCGTCATAATGATCTCCTGAGGACGCTAACTTGGTTAGCGAAACGCGAGTCGAGAGACCGTAACTTTTGTTCTGGAGTTAGGAAAGCGTTTTCAATAGATTTATTATGGTGTTGCCACATTAGTGTTGCCAGTTCTCGAAATATGAATTGTCCCCATCGTATTTTCATTACTATAAACTGATACGAACTGACACAACTATATCACCATATAGGTTATTCTAAGAATGGAAAAAGCGATTTGACATTGTTCCGACGAGGAACAAAAGATGTCATCTGGATCTGTTGCTTGTGAATCTGTTGAAGAATCTATCTTGTATTGGTAGGTTTATGGCTCAAAGTTGTTGTTGTTTGTACGGTGGTCAACAACAACAACGAAGTTTCCGATTAACAATCGGCTTAACCATGGCACAGTACAGTGTAGGTTGTTTGAGAACAGTTCTTGTTTTGGGTCTGTTCAACGCCAGTGGTTCAACTTCTGTCTTTAAAACACACGGTAGTTTTCCAATGTTGACCAAGAGGTTATTTGAAATGCCGGAATTTCAGTACCATGTGAGATATCGCAAGCAGGAGATTTGTTTGTATTGAGGTTTCTGAGTTTTCTGATTTGCCTTCTTCAGTGTACATGATAGTATTTAGTGACTTCCATCTCTTTGGCCAAAAGTATACAGTATGTAAAAGTCAAATGGAATAAATTCACGTCAAATGTAAAATATAATTTGACAGTCTACAACGTAAAAATGCCACCCCTACCTTCAACCCCCTTCGAATGACAGGTTCAACCCCCAATTTTTTTAATGGAAAGTATAGGTTTGTGATATATCGTTTGGAAGGTCTCTTCATTCTCTATTCAAAACTTTTATCGGTTTCAAGTTTATTGCAACAATTGCAAAATCATGTGGTTACCGAAATTCGATAAAATACCCTCAAAAACTGAAATGCAATGCAAAACGTGATGAAATGTAGAATACGAAAACGAACTATGAATGTTAACGAAGTAGATGTTCAAAATGTTTACTGCGAATGTCGTGGCAACATTCTAATCTCAAAAAAACCTTTCTTCTAACATTATTCAACATATCAGGCGTGACCGACTTAATCGCACGCATTATTCGTTTTTTTAAGTCATTTAAATCTGAAGGTTTAGTTTTTTACACATTGCTCTTTACATATCCCCATAAAAAATCCAATGATGAAAGATCAGGTGATCGCGCTGGCCATTCAATCGATCATCGCCTCCCTATCCACCAATTAGGAAATGTATAGAGGTATTGCCGGACAGTAACTTGGTATTGTGGTGGTGCTCCATCCTGCTGAAACCATATCGTATTCATTAGAACTTGAGGGTTTCCTGGATCAGGATATAAATTTGCTTAACTTGTAATGACATCAATTTGAAGTAGTGCCAAATAATCATCTTGATTCAAGTTGAAAAAGGGTTTCCCAAAATGGTTTCCTAAAATTCTTGGCCAAACATTAACCTTTTGAGGGTATTGTGTGTGTTCTTCTCTTATCCAAAGTACACTCATCAGAAAACATAACGTCTTCTAATTGGATGATATTGTTATCCAATATGTCCATCATTTGCTCACAAAAATAAGTTCTTCTATTAAAATCGTCTTCCATAAGCTCCTGCATGAGTAGGTATGAATGTAGTGTGGGTTTTCCTCAATGTCAAGCATCACTTCTAATTTGAGTTCATCACTCATTACATTGGCAACTGTTTTTTTATCTGCCCCACACTACCAAGTTCACGAAACTGATTCTCTATTTTGCTTATTGTTCCTTGAAATGTAGGCAGTACATCAGGAAATTTCTCATTGAATAAGCGAGCTACTTCCTGTTGTGTTCGGGTTTTATCTTCGTAACCAATCATTTATAAAACTATTATTTTATACGTTTCCGTTAATCTAACCATTTGTCAGACTTGAAGTGAACGAACTTTAAACTTAAATTTAAATACTGACAACTAATGTTGTAACATATAAAACAAGTTGACAAGGCGTTTTAAAGTAACGTTGTCACGGAAATTATTTACAGTTTGTTAAAGGATACCATCTAAAAAGAACATTGCTATGGTTTTTGCCTACTTTCTTATTCTCAATATCTCAGCATGAAATGAGTTTTGAGTATATTTCAATCAGTTTTGAGTGTATTTTATCGAATTTGGATAACCACAGGATTTTAATTTATTTTATCTTAATTGTTGCAATAAACTCGAGAGCGAGAACATTTTTGAATAGAGAATGAAGATACCTTTTATAGGATAAATCACAAGCCTATACATTCCATTAAAAAAATTGGGAGTTGTACTTGTGATTCGACGGGTGTTGAAGGTAGGGGTAGTATTTTTCCGTTGAAGTATGTCAAATTATAATTTAAATTTGACGTATTTCGTGATTTTGTTAAAATATGTACTGTAACTGAAAAATTAATTTATTCCATTTGGCGTTTACACATTATATTTATTTAAGTATGTTGCAAAAAAATCGATGTTTCAACATCCCCTTAAAAATACAAATTGTATTTCATCTAGATACAAAATGTGGCCCCGCAAATTTTCTGTCTTAGATATCAAATTTCCTGAACACAACCGAATCGATGTACTTGATATCCTTTTAATCTCGAAAGTAACTCAATTCCAAAACCGGTCACATGATCTAACGGATGCTGGCTGCCGTCCCCCTCTAGCAAATAAAGTTCATTTCGTTTCAATTTCTCCTCACATAAAGCATTTTATGGAACAGGGAACAAAATGAGCCCTCCGAATAGCAATATCATAAGCAGCTTCCTGAATTTAACGACGTTTTAGAGTCGGATGATGAAGCTAAAGATTTCGTAAGAAGTCACTTTGGACGTTCACTCGAGCGGTCGTGATTCGGTAAAAGGTTTTTTCGCGACGATGACTCTGAAATTCTTACCGCAATTTTGGAGTAATTAGACGGGATTGACAATTCGCCTCTAGTCGGGATGATGCTATTAGGGAATCAAATGTTTTCGAAATTGATCTCATCAGCCTTTTTGTCCTCGGTTGATGATTAGCTTCACTCGCTTTTTTGGTTTTGAGGTTTAATCAGAGCCGTGGCGAAGGGCAATTTGATAAGGATGACAGAATTTGCAGTTAATTATGTATAATAGTAAGGACTTGGGGACTCTGTTCAGATTTCTACTATACTTAAAAGTTATAATGAACTGGAATATGCTTCCAGAAAGTTGCGGAATAAAAATTGCAAATAGCACTTGAGGAACATTCACGCCAGGACGCAGATCAGAAATTATCAATCTGTGGCTTATTACACGAAAATTGAGGAGTCGTCCGAAGTAAAATGTGTAGGAAATTAGATTCTCTGATGAATGGCTGATGAGTTCAGTAAAAAGCCTATATAAAAGTCGCAGAGATCACTTCACTTTCCTGGCAACACAAGGATAATCCAATGCATGAAACCTTCTTTAACAAAGTTGAAGTGTCTGACTTTCACTTTTCTCAGAAGTTGGAAACTCAGGCATTTATCATGGCCTGTCAGGATAGCGTTTTCATTACCTTGGTCTGCCGCGACACGCTTGACTCTCAGGCGTCTCACGGCAGACTAAGGTGTTGAAAAATTGCTGTCAGCATGTCCAACATATGCGGTCTCAGCCTATATCCATGAACAACACGTGGCCCAAGAGTATTTTATTACCTCCTACGGCACTTTTACGGTATTGACGAGACACCAGTGTTGCCCTACGCTCCGGGGAATATTGTGGATTCTGTATCTGTAGAGTAGGGAGGGTGAGTGTAGGCCCACATCACTTAGGCCACATGTGACCCATTGTACGTCCTTCCGAGGAGTTGTTCCCCTAGGTCATCGTCCATCGTGTCCTTTTCAGGAAGGTGGACAGGTCTCTGGGATACATCTTCTTTATATCGGCAGGTGTAGGCCAAGACTCGCCGAACTCACACTCTCTTATTGACGATAACTCCGGGCACTCACATAGGACATGCCTGACAGTTTCATCTTCCTGTTCACACATCCTGCATAGAGTCCCATATTATGGGGCTAGTAGACACATACACACACCTCTATACAAGCTAATAAGCCTGATGTAGTTCTTCTCGATCATCAGAGCAAGATGATTTTTGTGGTGGATTCTCCAGCTCCTGGGGAGACGAATATCGTTTGAAAACCGAAAAGAAGAGGGAACACGGTTTAAATATCGAAAATTTCTCTTCGAACTCCACAGGTTTCATCCAGATCACTTTGTCAAGATGGTTGTTTCGATTATTACAGTTCTTGATGGAGTGATACCCTCTCTGCTCTCGAATGTCAAAATCATGCCGGCTTGCCGCACTAAGGCAGAAATTTTAGCCGGACAAATGCAGAATGCTGTCGTTCATGGCTCACTGCGCTTGCTCAGGGAATCAATGAAATGGCCTTCACAAAAGAAAAAAAGTGTGTCATCTTGCTTGGAACCAGGTGTTTCATTTGTTTTCTTCATATGACACTTACAAAAGCTTTTTGTTGTAGGTACGATGTTGCCTTGGCAAAAGGCACCGTTTTATATTTATAAACCATTATTTTCTTGATGAATCTCTTCTTCACAGAAGCAGCAAAATACACCGCTACAATTTCATTGAATATCTGATGGGTCAGAATTGAAATAGGATGACGCTACATAGCTACTTTGGTTTTGATGTTCATTCTGGCTGGAATGTGTTCCAAAGTGCATCCAAATATATTCACGCTTGGCAACACGCTGCGACGCATACATCCTTTCTGACGTCACACACATTTTCTTTAAGAACAAAACACAAGCACTACAGGAAAATACTTAAGGCGTTCTGAGAGCGGTGGCTGTGCGAAAGTGGCGTATTTCTTATATGGACCGTTCTTGGTGGAATCAAATGCGCCAAATCACTTGAATACTTCCCGTGAAAGTATCTATACAGGGCTTTTCATGATGAGCGTTAAATTAGCCGTTTCTGACAAACTATTTAACGGATCAACCTGAAAATTTCACAAGTATGCATAAATCAATATGACCTACACGCCTAAAATATTTCAGACGAAGCGGCGTTGTCGCTTCTACTATACAGTAGCGGCTTCTTTGATTTTTCAAATGGAACACCCCGTGTATAATATCATATTATGATTCATTATCACTTTGTCAACAAATTCATATACTATTTTCCTATACCTACATATTACTGTTTAGAAGATATAAATTAATTTCGATATTTTTTTTTTACCAAACATGAACTTTTATAAATGCTGATAATCTTGAACTCTCTTGCACTAAAACGATCAAATTTGAAATGGAGTGGAGTGATACTATGAGAATCTTCACTCCGAGTCATATTTTCATTTGCCTCATACAGGGTCTTCAAAAAATGCAGATACTTTGATCTCATGAAAAAATGAGTGGAACTCAATTTTTTCAAATGGAACACCCTGTATATTTCTACATCTAATTTTAGATTAACTTTGTTCAGATAATACTATTTCTATTTTGAACCGTTTTCGAGATAAACTGTTTCAAACGGAAACTGACGTGGTTTTCTTGCTCGTTTTTTTGAATTCATCACTTATTTTGGATATTTAACATTTTTTTTATACTTAGTAATATTTCTTTTTGATCCAGTTTTTTAACTGTCTCAGATCAGTCAATTCGAAATTGGTATGTACCTACCTTAGAAAAAGTTACAATTTGTATACATTGAGGTATTGGTCTCTAACGTACAACAGTACACATTAATATTTTTTAATAGTGTGCTTTGGAAAAATGAATAAACCAATTATTTAACGTCAGACTTTCGTTGGTGGTTTTGACTGATTGTGATAGCTACCAATTATAATAGAATAATGTCAAGATTAGGTTACAGTAATGAAGATTTCTTGAATTTATTAATAATTTAGGGTGAGTGCAATAGAATTGCAAGTAGAACATGCCGAGTATTTCATGAAAGATATCCACAACTTCTGAAGCCGAATAATAATGTGATAAATCGGATACTAAAAAATTGTAGGTTGAATGGAACGTTCCGTCTAAAAATCATTCGTAAGAAGACTAAAGTGGATGATGATGACAATGGTATAACAGTTTTGGGATACTTTCATGCATTTCCAAATGCTTCTCTGCACGAGGCTGAAAGGGAGATAGGTATACCCTACGTGACAATTTGTCGAATTCTTAATAAGCATAAATAGCATCCCTATAAGTTCTACTGTGTCCAACATTTAAAAGAGACTGATTTATCTCGTAGAGTGGAGTTTTTTGAATGGTTTCTTGTCAAGATTCAAGAGGATGAACATTTCCTTGACAATATCATATGGACAGATGAAGCCAAGTTCACAAAAAATGGAGTTTTCAATAGACACAACAGTCATTATTGGGCGCCAGAAAATCCCCATGTTGTCCGCCAAAGGGGTTTTTTAAAAAGATGGCAATTCAATGTATTTTGTGCCATAAAGAATGAGCCAATTTTTTATATCGAGTTTTATGATGATAATTTGAATGCATCAAAATATGAAGATTTACTGAAGAATGGAATTCAAATGATTTTAAATAATAGACCAGGAAGAGAACGTGTATGATACCAAATGGATGGTGCTCCACCACCCCATAATTCTCATTCAGTCAGCGAAGCTTCAACCGAAATCTTCGAAGACAGATGGATAGGTAATAATGGACCTTTTCGTTGGCCTCCTAGAACACCAGATGACAATCCATTAGATTATTTCGTGTAGGGAGAGTTACAACTGCTTTCAATAGTTTGACTCCAGACTTGATCAGAAGCGCTACACATGACAATCTTTTGAAGAGATTACATGTTTGTTTAAGTAGAAGTGGAGATGTGTTTGAACATATTCTGAAAAACACTGACGATTAAATTAACTCATTAATTTATGGGTTTATTATTTTCAGTTCGTGTTTCAGCGTTAATAAAACTATTGTTTGAAGAGAAGTTTCATTCGATGGTTGAAGAGTATTTTAATAATTATCTTTTCATTGTATTATCTGTGACTAATTGAGAAACATCAAACGAAATCTGTTTTACAAAAATGAGTGATGAACAAGGAAACTATGTCAATTTCCGTTTGAAACAGTTCATCTCGAAAACGGTTCAAAATAGAAATAGTATTATCTGAACAAATTTAATCTAAAATTGGATGTAGAGCTCAAAAATGTTGAAATATACAGGGTGTTCCATTTGAAAAAATTGAGTTCCCCTCATTTTTTCATGAGATCAAAGTATCTGCATTTTTTGAAGACCCTGTATATGGCAAATGAAAATATGACTTGGAGTGAAGATCCTCATAGTATCACTCCACTCCATTTCAAATTTGATCGTTTTAGTGCAAGAGAGTTCAAGATTATCAACATTTATAAAAGTTCATGTTTGGTAAAAAAAAATATCGAAATTAATTTATATCTTCTAAACGGTAATAGATAGGTATAGGGAAATAGTATATGAATTTGTTGACAAAGTGATAATGAATCCTAATATGATATTATATACGGGGTGTTCCGTTTGAAAAATCAAAGAAGCCGCTACTTTATAGTAGAAGCGACAACGCCGCTTCGTCTGAAATATTTTAGGCGTGTAGGTCATATTGACTTATGCATACTGTGGAATTTTCAGGTTGATCTTTTGAATAATTTGCCAGAAACGGCTAATTAACGCTCATCATGAAAAGCCCTGTATAAGAGAGGCGAATCTCCAACCTTTCTTCGATGATCCAGACTATCAAGGTTGCAAGTGATGTTCGCGTCTCAAATCAGGCGGATGGCTCTTTTCATTTCAGGTACTCTCTCGGTCAATACATACCAATGCGCAAAGCAGACAGTTCGAGGCTGCACTAGGGACACTGCTGACAGAAATAGACTGACTCTATACAGGCTGACAAAACTCACAGACAGCGTAAAAGTTGATGAGTGTGCCAAATACGAAGGATCATTAACTTTATTTATTGGACCTGAATCAACTGTGGAAGTACCACAGGAAGTGTATCTGTGAGAAACATTAAGTGTCTGAGAAAATATATCTGGGAACACACACGGAAAATCTTTATAAAGGGTCCATCCGAGAACAAAAGAACTGGCTAAACAAAGCAGGGATCGGCTCAGAAAAATTATAGGGCTACTTACTCGTTATTTTTCATGCGAATGTGAGGCACTGGATGACGAAGCACACTATTCATAGACAACCCACATTATTTTCAGAACAATTTAACAAACACCCAATAAGGAGCCCCCATACAAACTAGTACAGAGAACAAACTTGTTGGAATCTGCGAAAAAAGACAGGGAAAGAATGCATTAAACTCATGAGTCATTTTGAATTCTCGCATTATTTCACAAAATTGAATTCTCCTATCATAGTCATCCTCACTGAGTTGCTGAAGAATACTCATTTTGTAAGGAAATAACTTATTTAGTTTCAAAACTTTGTGTATAGAACCAACTGAAATATTGTGAAGTAGTAGGCTCAACGGCGAATTGGCCTACAATCTCGGCTTCCGTAAGAACTCTCGGCTGCTTTACTTCTTTGGGAACACACACAGAAAATCTTTATAAAGGGTCCATCCGAGAACAAAAGAACTGTCTAAACAAAGCAGGGATCGGCTCAGAAAAATTATAGGGCTACTTACTCGTTATTTTTCATGCGAATGTGCGGCACTGGATGAGGAAGCACACAATTCATAGACAACCCACAATATTTTCAGAACAATTTAACAAACACCCAATGAGGAGCCCCCATACAAACTAGTACAGAGAACAAAATTGTTGGAATCTGCGAAAAAAGACAGGGAAAGAATGCGTTAAACTCATGAGGCTGCAGTGTTTTTCAGATACTCGAAAGAAACTGATAAATAAGACTCTCAGTAGACCCAAGTAGCAGAAATGAAAACAGAAAGACTTTCCTCCTTTTACTTGCACCCTTTTCTCAAACAACCGCACTGGCCTGAAACTATCAAGGTGACCAAAGCATAAATCTAATCGATATCAAGCAATCTGACCGGCACACTCACACCATGCAACATAATTATTATAATGGAGTCACTTAGTGGCCAGAAGCGATGACTTTTATTCGGTTCTTGTCATACGTCAATGTCAAATTCATTATGTATCTCGTACACACCATCTCAGATTGTCCTCCTTAATCGAGTCATTATTAAGATTCGTATTCGATATGGCACCCGATTTCGTAAGCGAAATGAGAGTGATACATATAGAAGTGGTCCGAATGATAGTTATTGAGTTGTCCGAAGAATTATATTAGTGGGTTTGACGGCGGATATGTCCCCAGGGTGAAAATGTTAGATGTGAAATACTTGGAACTAGATTAGATTTCTTTCCTGAGATATGCTTGGAATGATGTATTAGACTTATCGAAATTCGCTGGATGTTTTCGATGGATTTTATATGAATACGAATATGAATGGCCAAACACATTGATTTTTCAACGATAAAAATGGAACGCCTGGCGTTGAATAAACACAAAAACGAGCACTTTTCTCATTAAGAAATTCAAAACTCTTCTCGGGGAAGAGTTTAGCATTTCTGGTGGATAGGAAAAGTGCTTGTGTTGTTGTTTTGATTGGTTTCCGCCGGGTTTTGTCGTGGTCTTTTTTGGTTACAATCTCCAAACGTTTCAACTGTAACTGCAGCAGTCATCTTCAGTGGCGTGATCGAAGTTTTATTTTTGACATATCAACGTATCAGAATACTTCGACCCCGCCACTGAAGATGACTGTGTTGATGGGTCCAAACATGGTCTGCTATTCCTGATTTGCTGGTTTCCCCTCGCTGTGTGTGCTTCTTGTGCTCGGCAATGTGAACATTCAATGGTCTCTTAGTTTCACCAATATAGGATTTTCCGCACTCACAGGGTATCCGGTAAATGCAATTCTTGAAATCGCAGTCCGCGTTTGGGGGCCTGGTTTTCGTGAGGCTGCTATGGATAGTGTTACCGGATCTGAAACAGGTTCTGATGTTGTACTTGGAACCAATTCTTCTTATCCTCTCCGATAATCCTCTGATGTAGGGAAGTACAAGCACTGGTTGTGACGGCTTCTCTTCCTTTCGAGGCTCCTGCTGTCTTTTAGCCAAAGTCTTTTCTACCATCGCTTTGGAGTAGCCATTCCGCTGAAGATCATTTTTGATGATGTCTAGTCTCGAGACCTTCCTTTGTATTACAGAGCCCAAAAGCACGGTCTAATAGAGTCTTGATGATTCCTCTTTTTGTCGATTGATGGTGGTTGGATTCGTGGTTCAGATACTGTCCCGTATGAGTGGGTTTTCGGTATACAGATGTTTCCCAATTAGTGTCGGTCGTCTTCACCTAGAATACCACTGGCACTGGTTTTAAACTTCCCCCTCGATATCTAAATTGACGTGTTTTTTGCCTACGGCAAATTCTCCCTGCTAAACGAAGTACTAGGGGTGGGAAGTTTTGAAATGAAGGAACTGTATAGCGATCAATCAACATCTAACATTCCATAAGTAATGGAAGAAGTTGAAAATCAAGCCAAAACTTGGTTTCTAGCAAATAAATTGAAGTTGAATTGTGACAAAACTCAAAATCTTGAGTTCACCACTGTAGTAGGTTCAGCTAACAAAAGTGTAAAATTACTTGTTATTACTCTCGATAGTACTCTATCATGGCATCAACATACAGATCTTCTAGCATATAAATTATCTAGTGCAATATTTATCCTTCGTCAACTGCAAACCATCACAAGCGGTGAGATTCTGAAATTGACGTATTTTGCATTATTCCATTCACACATCAGCTACGGTGTCGTTCTTTGGGGGGACTCTCCTGGTCGATGAGAATTTTCAAACTCAGACGCTACTGGAAATCAGAAGAAATGCTCAGTTGCTAGAGGAACAGTCTGACATACACCATCACTTCACGAGAAATGCGAACAAGGTAAAAACATGCCGTTATCGTTTGACTAGATCAAGAATGAAATGAATTCTGTTGATTACAATCTTTTCAACTCTCTGCCAAAAAACTTTAAAGAGCTTAGTATCACCAAATTCAAAAGAGCCATCAAGGAAATGCTACTCAACCAATGTTTTTACTCAGTCTCGGAATACTACGATCATTTTAGGACGTCAGCTATGCCTACTCGAGATGAAACATACTCACCGGTATCGATTGTACCGAGGTAGTTTGTAAATACCCCTATTATCATAGGTGAATATTTATTTGTTTATACACTGTGTCCGTAAAGTATGGAACAAATTCATTTTTAGCTAAACAGGTCATTTTAAGAAATAATCCTGAAACACGTCGATTGTTGATGTTAATTTACCGTATTTTAAAATAATAATCTAATTTACAGGGTGAATTACGTTCGAGTAATGACGTCACCGTCATTTTTTTTAAATGGAACACCCCCATTTTGTCTCAATTTTCGGATTACTCTAGCTGAGCTGATTCCAAAAATGTATCACATGTTGATTCCGATTGGTACAGGGTGGACAAAAATACAGTAGTTGTGTGTGTGCTAATGAAGTAACGCGTAACATTCTTTATTAGGTAAATTAACAATATTATCAAAAATACTCATTGTCTAGCGGCAATTGGTTTAAATGTAACACCCCGTAGTTTGCTACATGTTTAGAGTAAAAAAATGAGCTGTTTCCAAACATGTTTGGTACTTGTGGTCTAGCAGACAGAATATGAAAGAAATTATTTCGTGAATATTCGAATGATTGCTTAGATTTAATTGGAAGTAGAAATGGAGTTAAGTGTAAAACAAAGAATTGAAATACTTATGATGATTGGGTATGGAGACAGATCGCGAACTCAGATGGAAGTGTGCAATTTGTTCAATGATAAATATCCAGAAAGACCTATAACGCGTTCAACAGTCAGTAAGCTGGAAACGAAATTTCGAGAAACTGGTACGGTTGCAAATGTACGCAAATCAGGTCGTCCCCCTGCAAATGCTGATACAGCATTAGATGTTTTACTGAGTTTTGAAGAAGATGCGCACACTTCTGTTCGTAAAGTTAGTCGCGAAATCGGTGTTGGCAAAACAACGGTACACAAACTATTGAAGCTTGAAAAATGGCATCCTTATAAAATCAAACTTGTGCAAGAATTAAACGAAGATGATCCCGAATGACGACTCCAATTTTTGCGAAGAAATGATGGATAAATGTCACCGAGACCCTCTCTTGATACAAAACATTATTTTTTCTGATGAGTCCACTTTCACGTTAAATGGTGAGGTTAACCGTCAGAATTGTAGATACTGGGCAGAAGAAAACCCCCACTGGATGCGTGAGCATCATACACAATACCCTCAAAAGGTAAATGTATGGGCTGGAATTGTACGAAATCGAATCATTGGACCCTACTTTATCGAAGGTAATTTAAACGGGGCAAAGTACCTTGAGTTTTCAAGGGGTATCTCGTACCTACTTAACGTAATTTATTTCCCAGCAGATGTAATCCTGGAGGTTTTGATGAAAGTTTATGGTTTCAACAGGATGGTGCACCTCCACATCATGCTGTAGATGTTAAAAGGTACGTAGATGAAATTTTTCCGAACAAGTGGATTGGTAGACGTGGACCCACTGAATGGCCAGCGAGGTCACCAGATTTAAGTCCTTTGGATTATTTTCTGTGGGGCCATCTGAAGAATGTTATTTATAAAACGAAACCAGCAAATATTGAAGATGTACATGTGAAAATTCGAACAGAAATAAACAATATTACACAAGAAACCATACACAAGGTTCAGCAAGAATTTGTACACCGTTTGGGTTACTGTCAAATACAGCAGTTCGAACATTTAATATAAAGTCAGGTATTCCAGCATATTCTGTCCGCTAGACAATAAGTATTTGATAATATTGTTAATTTACCTAATAAAGAATGTTACGCGTTACTTTATTAGCACACACACACAACTACTGTATTTTTGTCCACCCTGTACCAATTGGAATCAACATGTGATACATTTTTGGAATCAGTTCAGCTAGAGTAATCCGAAAATTGAGACAAAATGGGGGTGTTCCATTTAAAAAAAATGACGGTGACGTCATTACTCGAACGTAATTCACCCTGTATATTAGATTATTATTTCAAAACACGGTAAATTAACATCAAAAATCGACGTGTTTCAGGATTATATCTTAAAATTACCTGTTTAGCTAAAAATGAATTTGTTTCATACTTTTCGGACGCAGTGTATATGTACATAGACAACCCCTGTGTTGATTAATATTTTTACAATTTAGTTATTTGTTTTATATATTAGATTTAAGAAAGCCTATATACCTAACTTGCTACATACATGAAAATGTAATGTAGTTAATGAAATTATCTATTCTATTATATTCTATTCTATTCTATTATATTCTATTCTATTCTATTCTATTCTATTCTATTCTATTCTATTCTATTCTATTCTATTCTATTCTATTCTATTCTATTCTATTCTACAGTTGGTTTTCGAAAATACATCCTGTTACCAGTTGAGAATTGAGTGATTGATTGAAATGAGGCATTTTATTATGCAAACTAATTAGCTACTAGATCTATTTTAGTTCTCTATACTGAATTGGACTCTAACACGAGTTGCACCTATACCCATCTGAATTGCCGACCGAGGGGATGCCTATGTAAACTTCAACAAGTCCTGGGAGACTCCTAGTCATTTTGTAAACGATAATCTCGACCCCATTCGTAAACGCGTAGATTGGCACCAACCACAGGAATCCCCAGGGATTCCCTTAGGAAATTGGTAATTCGAAGAAGCTTGTTGCCGCTTTTTAAAGAAATGAGAAGGGTTCAGTGTTCCCACATTATTCCAACAATGAACGGAAAATGTAAAGAAATGTTGGTGATACTTATTTGGGTTGTTATTTTTAAGCAGTTTAATGATGAAGTAGATGTTACAGATATTTGTGACAAAATGTATTTTTGATAGCTCGCCTCTATATGAGAATTCTCGCGATGGAACACTTCTTCATTCATCGGAGCAGATTTGAAATGGAATTAGTTCTTTAAAAGTGAATATAAATACCCATACTATACTTAAATATCAGTTGAACTTCCATCACTTTCGAAATATTCAACATTGATATTCATATCTATCAAACATAGAAATACACTAATTCCACCAAAAACAAAATTGTTATCAGTTCTAGAGTAGTCCAGAACATATGAATGTGTTCTGAGAGTATCCTACAACTTTCCAGAACATCCCGGACCATTCTGGAATATGCTGAAATATTAGGGAAAAATCTGGAATGTTGGGGAACATCCCAAATCGTTGTGTTTAAATTCCACAACAATATCGAATGCTGTGGAATGTTTCAGATTATTGTTAACTGATCGAAGACCAGTTATCCACTGAAAGATGTTTATGAAGCAAGAATTATCGATCTCCTGTAATCATTTCGTTCCAACCAGAGGCGGCGTAAGGCGTGGGCCTTAAAAAAAGTATGTTAAATCCAAAAGTAGACGACATGAATTTTTTTCATAAATATTACATTAGAAAATTCTCAAATTGAAGATATTCCACTCTGACGCACGAAATATGAATGAAAAACTCGTGAATACATTTCTTTTACT
Source organism: Leptinotarsa decemlineata (assembly GCF_025532065.1). NCBI lineage: Eukaryota > Metazoa > Arthropoda > Insecta > Coleoptera > Chrysomelidae > Leptinotarsa > Leptinotarsa decemlineata. Next base: position 9,339,550 of record NW_027412529.1, read on the forward strand.
GTTGAACTATATTATATTATGAAATTATTCAGTTGAAAAATTATTATCTTTGTCGTTTCTGATCATTCGTTTTTATTTTGTGTTGCAACATTACTTGGCGTTGAGGTGCTGTTGCGAAGAATCCCCGGTAGAGACCTCGGGACCTTCCCTTAATATAAAGCCAATCAAAGTTTCGCATGCAGATGCAGTCTCCCTTCATGTTCCTATATTATAATTTCTAAAAGTATTTGGTGTGAGAATAAATAATGTTACATAGTTTCAAAATGATAACACGTGAATATTACTGGAGTTTTTTTCCCCAACACCAAACCGTTATTTTAACACCTCGACACGTGTTTTGATCACCAAGTGATCGTCTTCAAGAGGAAGAAGATAACAGGTCAATAAGTATGAATTCGGAAAAATATTAACAGTTGTGTTTATTTTATTTATCAAGAATATGGCAAGAAGTATTTATTATACTCACAGTCATATATTTCTTTATAATTTCCTTTACAAAACATTACATGACTGAAAATTATGTTTCATATCTTCGAGTTGTTGCGCTAGAATCCACCTCCAGGTTACGGATACAATATTGGTGGGTTCTTCATATTTCATCAATCATGTCAGGTTTAGGCACCAAGAGAGATAGACATAAAGGGAGAAAATATGAATCTGGTTCAGCAAAAAGAAAAAGTGTCAGTGACTTTGACTAGGGTTTTGATACGGCGACCTAGCAATGGTGTTTTTTTTAATATTTTTGAGTCGGTCTTTTTATTTTCAATTTTGTTTAATGTTCCAAAAAACAACATAAGTAAACATTTTCGTGTTTCCCAATGAATAAAAAATTGTTTGATTTCAAGTGATTTTTTTATTTTATAAACCCTTCTTCTTGCACCATCAGAGGGCCTCGCGAAATGTAACTTGCCCAACGAAATGTAACTTTAGGTCCAACACTACACAATCTCATATAAACTCCATAAGTGTAGCCGGGTACTGGTACTTCAGGTATAAACTATGATAAAATCATTCAGAAATATGTTAACAACTATGAATTTTAGTTTCAAAATAGGTATGAACCTAACTACCTGAAGAAAATACAAACAAAATTGTCATCTTTACTTTTAAATTGATCGACCATACGTTAAACAAAACCAACCCAATTTCCTTCTTCATCGCGCGTGTCGCATCGGACACTTAAATTTATATCCCATGCCATACTTTCAATATTCGTGAAATTATGAAGGCAAGTAAGCTGTTTGTTTGATAAAGATCAATATCTCATCTGTCTAAATAACTTTACAAAAACATTATATGTGACATTATTTTAAACATCAAAATGAGTACTGTATTGAATGATTCCGTACAGTCTATCTCGTCTTGTGTTTGCAGATCTTTTGCTGGAAAAATCCTTAATTGATTATTTTGTAGTAAGTAGGTAAAAAAAAATAATCAATTCATTTTTGTGAGCTAAATCATTACTTTGAAGTGATGTGCGAAAAGAGAATTGGCAAAAAACTTGGTTTCATTGTTATCAATCGTCAACTGATCAAGAAATAATTCTTATTATACCATACTTTATCAGTTTGCTGAAAGAGAACAATAATGAAGATGAAATATATCTTCAGAACTGATTTACTGCAGCAATTTATACATAAGAGCAATGAGTAATGACTCTGTTAATGTTAATGTAGAATCTTTTAGATTCTTCTGCAACATTGTAATACATTCAATAGAATCCAATCAAAATGTGCTAACCATGACAGTCTCAATATCTCATCTAGATTTATTTCTGACATACTTCGAAAAGCGATCACTGAATTTGATAATACTAAATAATTATTACAATATCGTTTTTTGTTTTACGAAGATTGAAATTTTATACTGCAGTCAATGATGAAAACATCAAGCTGACAGGCAGTTATTGTATAATTACAAAAAAAGTCATTATTGACATTGTTTTTTGTAAAGGGGGAATATTTGTTTGTTATATATAAACTCCTAACCGATTAATACTCAATATTTAACCGACTTCAAAAATTCTGTTGCCTATACAGGAAGGCAATTACATTGTCTGTAAATAACAAGGGCTGTATTTAATTTTCGAATAAATAGAGATTCCCAACAAAATTATGAAAATGTTACCCATTGTATCAATAATCACTACATATAAATATCCTCCCGCCGCGTATCTCTGTCTCTTTGAAGGTTCATGTGTATGATTTATTATTGTTTTATGTGAATTGGTTGGAAAATACATCATCCCTTTGAGATATAATAAAATAACTTCACTTTTCTACTAAAGATAGCTTAATTTGGCGCTCCGGGGCGACTTCATTGATTCCAGTGGTGCATTTGCTTTTTCAGCTGCTGGAAAACCCGGAAAAACCTGCAGCATCTCACCATCTGAAGATCTTGATCTGTCAATGTTCTCTTTTTTATAAAACAAAATGTAGGGTGTCTCCAGAGGCTCTAATAAATTCAATACATCGCCAAAACACTTAGAGATACTACTATCGTCAAACTTGAACCAGTCCGTTTGTCTTTGACCAAGGCGTAATAATGACCAGATTCAATGCCAGAACCACAGTGAACAATGACTGCATGAAGATTATAATAGTGGTCTGCTAGATTGAAGTGTTCATCTATTTCGAATCTTCGTAAGAGTTTGGTGCTTCCGTCAGAGGTTGAGTCTTGTTTGAAGATCATCGGTGTTATTATTAGATTGACTGGTGCGTCAGCTATACTTGTTTTCTTATAACAGTCAGCTAGTTTGGCGCATGTTTAACAATACAGTCGATCATCACCTGTTGAAATTTCCATTTTCAGATGATTCAACAATAAGCTTTGCAGGGACTGGTTATTATTTCACATACGTTTTGGCTACCTCTTGAACATTTACTTCAAAGTAAACAGGTGAGAATTTTTCCATCAAAAGAACTACAAATACAAGATGAGATAGACTGTACGGAATCATTCAATCAAAAATTGTCAGGAGTATTGATTCTGCTATTTTTTGCTCACGAAGAGTATTCAACAAGAACCCCAAGAATTGGGAACAATCCTCTTGTTGTCCTAACGAGTATCTAGTGGACTTCAAAGACTTCAGGAAATCGGTTGGTGGTGAGGATGATACATTCTTAAAAAACTGCAGATGCATGAACAGGTGTTTGAGTTTGTTGAATAAGTAGGAAACATTCTCGTTCTCGTTCATCGTTAAAACCTCGTTCTTGAAATTCTTCGTCATGAACAACACTTGCTATTCATGTGGCAAGTGTTTCCTAAATAATCTAATCCAGTTTTCTCCTCAAGATTTTCAGGACAACTCTCTACTGATTCGTAAGAAAGAACATGTTTCACAGAGTCTGCATAAGAACCATTTCTCAAGCTGCAATCGTTACTTCCAAGTGATGAAGGGTTTCGTAGAGGGATTGATTCGGCACTTGCTTCATGAAGCTCTTCCACTGAAAGGAAACCAGAACCACGAGGACTGCAACTCATATTTGGGGGGCAAGAATGACCTAAGTCTATTGACCGCACTGAAAAAGAAGAAGGTGGATCAATCACTTGCGAATTAACCTTGATAGGAGACTGATGAATATCCACATATCTCTGCTTGCTTCGAAGAGATTTTTGTTCCATGAGGGCAATGCATGATCTCATGAAAATTATGTGAAGGAGGAATAGTTCCAAGGACCGAAGCAGCATTACCACGTTGAATAGCAATACGAATTCTTCTTATTAAAAAAGAGGTAGAACGGTAATCTTTCGTTGCGTGGCCTATTCTCCGAATAACAGAGACTCCGGGCCATACACACCAAAAGTTTCAATCGCTACTGGATCGAATAGACAGATGTCACCGAGATACTGGTATTTTTTTCGTTTCAATTTTTCGCCAGACGATGCTGCGGTTCCAACAGACTTTGAACTTTCGGCTTGATGGAAAGTCGCGACCGTGTCAACGCAAGTGAAGTCCCATACTACAGGTTTACCGTATTTCCATGGTATGAGAGACATACTATCTGGTCGTTTACCATCATCTTTTGCATTTTTTAGTCTCTCATTTGCATATTATTCTACGTAAAAAAAGAATTGAAAGAAATTACATAATTTTTTAATGCTTTATAAATTTCGTAATAGCGATTGACAACCATGAAAACCAATTTAAACTGCCTTCTGAATGTGATTTGCTAATGATGGTATAGATACTCACTGATGCTGAAAGTTGAACCCTCTTTCCATATTACTAAAGCGTGCAAGTCGCGTCGGAGGGGGTGTCGAACAATTCCAAAAGTTATGAACCAATTTCACTTCACGTATATTAACGAATATAAAGACGGAACTTTTCAGAACCGCGCCGCTTCAGTTCCACTCGAGTAGACTCTTTCAAAGACTCTCCTAACAACCTGCACGCCGAAGGTACATTAAGACCTGAGATACCTGAATGGAAAAAAGACCCATTAGCGATCTGCTGTTGAACCAGCTGGCATTTTTCGGCAATTAGTCGCCGCCGAAAATTGTCTTTTTGTGTTCGTTTCTAAGCTGAGGGAAAGCACTCGAATCTGCAATAACAATGATTGATGTTCCGAAAAAAAAAATCGTATCTCGCAGCGCAATTAATTTGCTCTCTGCGTCGTCCTCAGCTTTCTAGATTGAAGAAGAAAAACAATTGGACCAATCCGTAGAATAATGAGGCGGTATGTTTCTTTCGAATCTATTGTTCGTTTTGTCTCGTCGTGAAGTTTCCGATGGGATAGAGGAACGTCATATGCCAGTGGTGTAGAAAGGGTTGGGGATGTGAGCGGGAATGAAAGAATTGTGCTTTTTACTTATGTTCCGAATTTGTACTTCAGATACACTCCATATGAGATATACTGATTTGAAACTTCGATGGGAAAAGTTTTTCAAAACTATTAATTTAATGTTATCAGTGAAACAAATGTCTATGATTTTGTTATTCAATTATCATTTTTTGAATGGGTGTGAACCACAATAAACCCTTGCGGGTTGCGGTTGAGGGTCGAATAGACCCACTCACTTGTGACTTGACCTAACCTAACTACTTAACCACATATATATAAATATATATATATATATATATATATATATATATATATATATATATATATATATATATATATATATATATATATAATAATATATATATATATATATATATATATATATATATATATATATATATATATATATATATATATATATATATATATATTAATATGGAAGTGTCCAATCTTCATATAGTCTTTTTCAACTAAAATTACTTTTTTAATCCTTTTCTGCCAGTCTTTTTCGGTAATATTAGATACTTCTTCTTTAACTAGGTCTATCACCTTCTTATCAAATTTTGGAAAATTATTTTTATGCCTGATGTTTTGTTTCAATTTTCCCCAAATCAACTCGATAGGATTGAAAACACAAAAATTGGGGGGAAGTCTCAGTATGGTGTGTCCATACTTTTCAGTAATACTCTCAAGGGCATACACTTTTTCGAATGTTTTTGTGTGTAAAAATTCAAGTAGTTTGTTTTTGGTATAGTTATCTTCAAAATACAAATTGTTATCCATTAAAAAACTTTGTATTACATCTTTCCTCGTATTTTTATTTGGTACTTTGATGAGCTGCCGCGAATGATAGGAAGCCTTTTTGAAAACTATCACACTATTACTGCATCACATCGCGCCCTGCGTTCATAAGCTTTGTTTTAGACTATTTTACGTACGGGTGAGAAAGGAATTTCGGTCAAATCTGATTTTGCTTGTAATAGTTTTTTCTCTCAAAACCAAACTTGATATGTAGATTCTAATATACATTGAAACATACTCTCTGTGTTTCAATATTTAAATGCATCCGAGTTTTATTCACTGGTATCTCTTTTCGCATTGTTCACTAGCGTTATTGGAATCACTACACAGGAAAAAGTCTGCGTTGTTATCACACTCGTTATTACTATTAGTACTTGTCCAAGGACGCCACTTTTAAACAAATGAAACAACAATATCGAATTTCAACACTCAAATCGCGATCAGTTCCTGAACTGAACATTGACAACATGACTCTTCTAACCATCCTCACATTCTATTGGTCACCGTAACATGACTTCAAATTTAATTTTATGACTCTTCAGCCAATCATAAAACTCGGTTAGTAAAAATTATTCAATACGAACCGCCAATTCTTCAGTCCTCGTGGACTAATTCGTAGCGGCATTATTCCTTTGTATTGGTTTTTTCGACTATACTATCTTATCACCCGAAGACGATTGTGAATACTAACAATCGAAACGTTGTTACATAACTTGGTTTGAAATCTTTTAATTTTTATTTTTTTATTTTTTGTTGATAATATTTTTAATTTTTCAATTTTTTCAGCTTTTATTAATATTTCAATTTTTATTTGTTTGGCTGTTGTTGTATGTTATTTCTTTGTAATTTCAGCTTTTTGTTTGATAAAATTGTTATTTTCGGTTAATCTTTTTGATTTTTTCAGGGTTATCAAATCAATTTATATTATATTAGACAATGGAAGTCCGAACTGATGAAAAAAGTTATTTACTTTAACGTGTAAAATCTGAAAATATTAGAAATTCTATAAATATTCGAGGTTGATATTCTTGTTGTTTTAGGCTATTGAAACTTCCACAATTCAAAAAATCGACAACAGATAATCTTTTGAAAATTAATAAAGGGGGCAACTGAAAAAATCACCCGAGAATTACTGCGCAATGAAAATAAGTGAAATGTCCAATTAGTTGTTCCTGTGGAAAAACTCATTTAGTTAAAATTTCAAGATAACAGGTTCGAGAATAGCAAAGCATATTCCAAAATCAACTGGTAACCATGCAAATAAACGAAAATTGTCACCAAAGAACCTTAAGAAAAAATTTGAAAATTCAAAAAATCCGCATACATTCTTTCATTATGTAACTGTTCAACTTAACTTCCAAAACACTCAATCCACTACAAAACATAAATAAATAAAAGAACAGAAAATGTAAGAAAGTAATGGATATAACTAATAACATTAAAATCATCATAAATCTATTTCATCTTCAGAGCCCTCGCTGAAATGAACATTATTAGCAGTTGTGAGCAATGTGTATCGTCAGGGCTTTCTCCAGATGCCACTCGAGGTCCTTTTCAGTTTTCTTGGGTCAATGTATACAAAAATGTCCTGTAAGTCAGGTGCGTACACAGAATGAAGTATTTTTCATTTTCTCTCCAGCAACTATCATTGTCGTAGTTTTTTGTCAAGTTCTTTACCTCTTACACCAATCTGCTACCCTTTGAATTTTTCTTCTGATAATCACAATCATCTGAATCATAACAGTCATGTGTAGGCAGGAAAGGAGTTCTAGTTGTCATATAGATCGGCAAAGATCCAAGTTGTAATTTTTGTATTTTTTTTCTTCTTATTTGCTTTGCCAATTCGGTTCCATCTTTCTCTTCGACGACACGCTCCTCCTCTTCCATCTTATCTTCCTTTTCTTTAAATCTGCCTTTTTCTTCGCCAACAACATTTTTCTTTCGGCTTCCTCTCTTTGGTTTTGCAATTTCTCTTCTTTTTCGGCGATAGCTTGTTTAACAAGAGGTTGAAAATGGAAATGTGATCCTAAACTCAATTGTCTGTGTATTAATGTACAGTATGGAATGTGACACCTCGATATGTCATTCTTCTGACTCTTGTTGAAGGAGTATACCAGTCTTCGTCTATGGTGTTTTTTCAAGTGGATTTTTGGGTTTTCTTTCCGAAAGGTTAACAAACTAAAGAAAACTTAGAATATGCATTCGGGATTTTTTTCATAGTTTATTCAAGTGACAACAAGTTGATGAGTAATTGGAAAGTGAACTCTTTTGTAGTATTCACCTATCAATTTTTTGAGGTATTTGATCCCAACCAATATATTGAGCAAAATTTATTCCAGCGAATAATTTGAAAGTTACGCCACTGGTTTGGAGTTCAAGTTGACGAAATAAATAACGTTTGTCTCTCCTAAGATCCGCTAATGAGTCTCAATCCGAGAACTCTGAAAAAAACCGGTGAAAAATCTCGTACACTTTGATTAGAATCTGGTAGAGGCCGATTGGGAGAGGGCGTTTTTTTTATTCGAGTTTACTGCTAGTTATCACAATAATGAAACTGAGATTTATTACGCAGTTAGGTTTTTGGATCATGTTTTTTTTGATCTCGATTAGATTGAAAAGAGATGTTGGTGTCAGGCGAAAAAATCAAATGAACGATGTGGCTTTAGGGACGTGAAATTCATTTAGGACAATTGAACAGCCCTGGTTTTCGAAGTTGTTTTCGTTTTGGATGAAAAATAACGGCACTTGATATTTCAAATATTATCAGACGTTACTGTAATAATATTAATGTTTCATTTTATACTATGAATCCTAGTTCCAAATTGTTAGTCAATACTGAAGATAAAGTACCAATCTCCCATAAATCAGGCATTTACAGAATTTCGTGTTCACAAACAAATTCTTCTGCTCAGTATATCGTACAAAGTGGTAGGAAAATTAAAACAAGAGTTCTTGAACATGTTAAATCAATTGACAATTTCAGAAACTTGAACTTAGATGATTATAACACTTAGAGTTCATTCTCTTACCACATTCTCAATTACAACCATAGTTGTGATATTGATTCTCATTTAGATATTTCACACGTCTGCCAAAAAAGAACTTTACTTAATATTCCTGAAATTTTTTAAATTAATTCTACTATTAATAACCCTAATGACATATCTCTTAATGAACAAGTACAGTTCGATCGCCAAAAGTTTTTCAATTCTCTTAAATTTAACTGAATTTCCCCTTCTTTAATCTTCCATAAACCCCCATTTTCATAACAAGATGGCACGTATTGATGGTATGGGATCTGTTTGCTCAGAACACGAGTCGATTTGTGGTGTTTTCCCCTCTTGTTGTGTTCTGTGTTTGTGGGTCTCTAGTCATTGTTTCATGTCATTTCGATTTTATCTCTATATATAATTTTGACAGTTGATTTCCCTTTCTCATTCTATTCATTTCGGATATTTTCTTTATAAATCGTTTTCATGTACCGGTTGATGATTTTGATGTTAATGAGTGGGTATAAAGGCCTCAAGTCGCCCATACTTCAATTACTGAAAAATATGGTGTTGAAAATTTCTTTTTGTTTTCTACAAAAAAAAAATATTTTTTCAAAATGAACTGAAATCTATCACAACAGAAGATGGTATTGATTCAATAGACAAAAAGGAAATCGCGGATTACTTTGCTGACCACTATGATACAGTTGGCAAAAAAACTAGCAGAAAAAATTACATAGCCTTCGCCAATGAATAAACCAACAAATACAATACCTTACTCGATCTTCATAGAATTTGCAATTGTTAAGGGCATTGAAGAAATTATTGGATCACTCAAAGCAGGTAAAGCTCCTGGACGTGATAACATAAAATCTGAGACATTGAGGGATAATTCAAATCTCATTTCAGCTCTTTCAACACATATAATAAACAAATCTATAAATCTTGGCATATTCCCAAGTATTCTAAAAAATGCATCAATAAAACCTATATATAAAGCTGGTAACAAGAAACAAGCAATAAATTATATGCCAATTTCCCTAATAAACAACGTTGGGAAACGTTTCTGAAAATCAGATTTGACAGTTTCTTCAATAAATATAATATCACATCCGACAAACAATATGGCTTCAAAGAGTCCAAATCAACTGAAGATGCAATGACAGACCTAATTGAAAACATCTATAATTCCATGGAAAAAAGTAATCCATGTCTATGCATATTCGTCGATCTGGCCAAAGCCTCCGACACGGTCAGCCATCAGAAACTCCTTCAAACATTTGAAGCCACGGGTTTCCGGGGAACACCACTCAGCTTGATGGAGAGCTACCTTAGTGAAAGAAAGGAAATGGTTGATATAGATGGCATGATAAGCTCAGACAAAAACTTTCAAATACGGCGTGCCGCAAGGTACTGTGTTAGGCCCTATTCTATTCAATCTATACATCAACGAACTATTCAAAATAACAACACAAGATACCATTGTCGGCTTTGCCGATGACACTGGGATCTTCTGTGAAGACTCATCCTGGTAATCTCTAAAAGCCAAAGCTGAAAAAGACGTATTCTAAAAAGGCAACACGTGTTACGCCATACAATCTATCTAGTGAAAATCACACAATAAAGTGTTTTTAGAATACGTTAGTTATGGATTTTCATCAAGTATCGGCCGATTCCATCATATAGCTGAAAATTCACAAATGTGATAAATTTCTTTCAAACTCGATTACTAACCATCAATTTTCAAAAAACTTTTTTTATCCCTTTCACATGCTACAGCGATAATCTTCCAACATATAGGCAACTTGAATTCAACAGCGGCCTCACAAAAATCCCTTCAGCTTCCCACATGTAAGTTTGAACAAAATAAAGTTGAGGTTAATTCATGAGTTTTTCAAATTCACTTCGAAAAGTATTCAAATTGATGTTAATGTTGGGTTTTAATTTTTAAAGGGATTTGTTTCTAATTCACATATTGGCAACAGCGCCTATATCAAGTTGAAATAATTCATATGTACCCAGATATTCTACTTCAAAAAAAGAAAAAGTTTTAATCTTTCTCTTTGAAGACGATCACTTGGTGATCGAAACACATGTCGAGGTGTTAAAAATAAGCATTTTGGTGTTGGAAAAAAACTCCACTAATATTCAACAGTTGTTTTGTTATTTATTTATATAGAGGAAGATAGATTTGGTGCACAAAATGGCTTATGTCATAGAACGTCTCGGAACTCGGAACATAAGTGAACAGAACAGCACGCCTCTGCAATATGTCATCTTTGTTTGTCTCATACAGGTAACAGATTCATTGTCCTTTATTAGCTATAACCGATGTTGCCAAATAGTGAAGTAGAAACGAATCCCTTTAAATGTTGAATGCATTATTTCATTCCTCTTTTTAAAGTATTTAAATAATTTTTTGAAGAATGTGGTTGAAATGATAAATTTAAAATGCGTTGTTTTAGAGCTCTTTTATGAAAACTACTTGATTGTCGTCAGGAGGAACATTCCCCATTAAGATAGACTGTCACCTCAGATGGAACTACCACGCATACTATATTTCAAAAAAATAAAAGAGCATAACCAACAGGTTTAAAGTCTACAGAGAAATATTTGACTTGAAATATATGTTTGTCAATTCTATATGACACACTGATTCCGACACATATAATATACGGTATAAAAGTTTGGGGTGGTATCGCAGACACCTACTTGAAACCTCTAGAGACATCACAAAAATGGATCTTGAAGATCATACTCCGTAAAAACTATAGACACCCAACGGAAAAATTATTCACACAAGCAAAAGCTCTGGATGCCCGTCAACTTTACTTCCAATCACTAGTTCTCCACCACCATAAAAACAAGCACAAATACGAGGGTATACACCACAAATATGAAACACGCTTCAAAGGCAAAACAACAATAATTCCAAGAGTTCATACACGAACATGTCAAAGTTCATTTACTTACCTCTGTCCAGTCTTATATGCTGATATACCAGATGATCTCCGCAGAGATCATTTGGCTTGCTAAAAAAAAAATAAAGAATTGAATTCATAGCTATCCAAGAGAAAATATACATCGATCAATTGATAGGAAAAACTTGAAGTGAGATACACTATGCCTTGCCTACTTGTTCATATGCAAACTTGTATCTATACCTAATAAAATTCCAACAAAGATGAATTTTGATATTTGTTCTTAGGCATATCACTGCACCGTAAATCAATAATTTCCATTTGGACTTCCGTAGCCAGGGTTACAATGTCAGAATCAAAAGGATTTTGTCATTCGCAATGACATCAAAATCTGAAAAACGAGTATCAACATTTATCTTCAAAGCACTCAAAGTTTCTATTGCAAAATTGACGGGAAATTCAGTCTCTGTAGTGTGGCTGAATATTTCACATGTTTCAAAATGTGTAAAACATTTTTTACGTAATTGCGATTGAAATAGTATTATTTTCTGCCTGAAGGATTTGATATTGGTGTATAAATCAGGGAGAAGCTGATTTTCACCTTGCAATCTCAAATTATTCAGTTCATTCATATGATTTGTCAAATCGACATAGAAGGCTAACTTTCACATCCATTCACTATTTTCTAAATCGGCAAAAGGGCGCTGCTTCTCATTTAAAAAAATTTCGATCTCTGCTCGAAGTTCAAAAAAGCGCTTAAGGACTTTTCCGCAACTAAGCCAGCGTACGGCAGTATGATATGGTAAATCATTTTCTCCAATCTGTTGAATAAACTCGCGGAATTGTCGGTGATTCAGCCCAGTGGATCTGATGAAGTTAACAACTGATATGACTGGTTTTAGAACTTCAGACATATCCAAACATTTTTCGCACAAGGACTGTTGATGAATGATACAATGTGAGACTAATGGTTTTGAACCACCATCATTTTCTACAGCCTTTGACACAAGTGCAACCACTCCTTTATTTTTACCATACATATTTTTGCCTCCATCAGTTGTTATAGATTTCAAATTTCTCCATCGAAGGTTTTTTTTATTAATGGCATTTTCAACTCCCTTAAAAATATCTGCCCCAGTTGTCGTGCCGTGAATACTATCAATATCAAGAAGTTCTTCATTCACTTCATAGCTTTTATCTACTCCGCGAATAAAAATCAACACCTGAGCAGTATCTGACACATCCGTTGACTCATCCAATGCTAGAGAAAACCACTCATGATGTCCATTTTTCTCAGACAGTTGAGATGATATATTTTCTGCGATGTCTTGCACCCTCCGACACCCTCCGCTGACAAACTGGCACTTTTAAATAAATTCACCTTTTCGGGGCATATTTCTTCGGCTACTGCAATCAAGCATTCTTTTATCATTTCTCCATCGGTGAATGGTTTGCCACGTTTTCCGATTTCAAGAGCCACACGAAAGCTGGCGTGAGTTGCAGACTCTTGTTCAGTATTCGCTTTGGTAAATAAAAATTGCTGCGATTTGAGTCCGCGTTTCAAAGCTTCAAATTTTTCCTTCCACAAACTTCCTGTATACTTCGAGTAACTTTGAAAATGTTTCGATTCATAGTGTCGTTTAATGTTATAGTCTTTGAAAACAGCTATGGTTTCATTACAAATTAAACATAACGCCTTATTACTGGACTCCATTTTTCTTGGAACGTTCTGCATTCACTGTCGATTTTTCGTTTCTTTTCCATACTAACAAATCACACATAAAAACAATAATTCAAATCAAAATACTTTTATTGACGGGTGTTACTTTATTTCACAATAGACAGTTTCTCTTCCTTCGCCTTTCCTACGCAGACTAACTCGCAGTTGCGCCGCTAGCTTTTTTATATGCAATTATTACTGCCATCTCGAGGTGATCGGAATACACTAGCTAGAACCAGAACTTTCTCGAACCAACGCGGTAATTCCAAATATTTAATTACTCCTAATGCCACCTAGCGGGTAGCTGAAAAAGATAGTACATAGTACCACTACTCGCCACTAGATGTCGTTAAGTGTCACAATACACAATAATAATTGAAATGCAAAAAAAGCGTAAGTTTGCTTAGGTCACGCACTTTGCGACTATCCTAGTCTAGAAATATAGTTAAGGGCAGAAATTGGTCCTTGGAACAAAATCATTATAGCCCGAAGGCTTCAAAGTTTGGAGACCCCTGATCTATACTGTACACGAACATAATTATGTTTATATGCATGTATGTTTTACCCACTTTTATTTGTAACTTACGTTACTGCAGTTTCGTCCTATAAGGACATTTTCAAACTTATACATTGAAATCATATGTTTAATTTATAAGTTTGAAAATTTCCTCATAGGACGAAACTGCAGTAACATTAGTTACAAATAAAGGTGGTGAAAAACATAAAAAAGCTGCAGTAACGTTAGTTACAAATAAAGGTGGTGAAAAACATAAAACGTTTAATTTCTCATTTTTCATGATATTTTTTTTATAAATTGAATAGGAAGTATATGGTGCCATCAATTTTGGGTTGAGTGGAAAACAGGGTTCTAACCCTTATATGTCCATTGATTATGGTCCTAAATTTGCCAAATATTTTCGTTAGCAACTGATGGCCGTCTCTGCGTGACATGTGTCTGAGTTGCCCAATTAAGTTTAAGTGCGAACATGTGCAAACATCGCCTTACTTTCGCAATATGACGAGGCAATTAAAACTTTGTCAGTTCACCCGAAGGTAGTCTCTTTTGTCCTAAAAGCTCCGAACTCGGAACAACTTGCGGATGATTTTCTCGTCGAACTTCATCGCACTTTGATATTAACTTTCTCGACAAGCCCGAACGGGGAACGTTTATTGGGGTCAGACAAGTCGACTCCCTGAGCCAGAGATGCTGAGATATATGGATAGGGCATTGTCAAGATGTGTCAACAACAATAAGAATGCACAGTAGGTGATTTAGGGGGGGTGATTTAGTGGAGAGTTTCATCGGAGTAATCTGCGAAATGGGTCGTTCGGACGTAATAAAGTTATAAAAGTTACGATTCGCAGATTGAGTGATTCAAAAAAGAAACTGTCGCTTCAACGTCATTGAGGTTCTGAAAAGAGAGCACTCTGGCCAAAGAGGATTATTTTCTGACTGAATTCCATCTGGCTAATTTTATATTAGAACTTTATTGGATGGGAAGAGAACAGCTCCTGAAGAGCAACTTATTCAATATCGAAGTTGTAAAAAAGTTTTTTCACCCTCCGAACTGCCACTAGCATGATAGAACAAGCAACTACGTGCCACAAGCACCTACAAGCAACTTTTTTTTAAGGACAAAACACATGCACTACATACAGATTCTTGAGGCGCTCTAAGATCGGTGCCTGTGCGAAAGTAGAGATTCCCATTGGAGTTGAATCGCTGGAGATTGGATCCATTTGAAAAAACGTTCTTAGGAAGTTTATTACACATAAACGCAGTTCTCCGGATGAAAGAGTTCTTAAGCAGTAAAGTTCAAGATGTACTGAGTTGAACCTCAAAAAGATGAGCAGCCACAGTCCGTCGCCTATTTCTGATATGTACAGCTCTTGGTGGAAGCAAATGTGCCAAGTCACTTGAACACCTCCCGTGAAAGTATCTATAGAAGAGAGACCAATCTCCAACCTTTCTTCGATGTTCCAGGCTATCAAGGTTGCACGTGATGTTCGCGTCTCCAATCTAGCGGATGGCTTTTTTCTGGACGGAATCCAGCAACTTCAGGTATGTTTGTGGGCAGAGCTCCATACATGAGAACAATTGGCCAAACGAGGTCTGATCTGAGCTTTATAAATCAGCAAAAGTTGCTGAGATGTGTCCAGTTTTCTGGTTCGGAACAGTGATCCCAGCTTTTGAGAAGCAGCCTTTGCAATTCCAGCAACATGATTGTGCCAAGACATATTGGTGTCTATTTTAACCTCCAACAAACTTATCGAAGCAGAAAGCGGAATTGACTGACCTGTCCGCTTCGGAGACATTTATCTTCGAGAAAATCGATGCCTGGGTTCTTGCGGCATTGAATTGAACCTGGTTACTTTCACCCCAATTCGAAATCACTTCTAGATCCTCATCAAAATATGCGCAACCTCCTGCTGCTGGTGAAGATGTGCCTGTGTAGCCGATGTCCTGAAATCCAAATGGAATGACAAGACAAATGTGCTGGATTTTGGATTCTTGGATTTTTTCAATAAGTCATTGATAAATACTACTGGAGTTTTGTCCCAACACCAAATCGTTATTTTTACACCTCGACACGTGTTTCGATCACCAAGTGATCATCTTCAAGAGAAGGAGTTTTATCTTCCTCTTGAAGATGATTACTTGGTGATCGAAACACGTGTCTAGGTGTAAAAATAACGATTTGGTGTTGGGAAAAAACTCCAGTAATATTCATTACTACACCAAAGGTTCCAAACAGTACATCATAAGTAAGTCATTGATATACAATAAAAAGAGGGTTGGAGACAATATACATTTCTGGGGAACACCAGCGTTGATGGTAAAGTTTTCGAGAGATATCCATCGACGGCCACTTGCAGGGAACGTTCCTTCAGGAAGCTGAAGTGTTAGACACAGAAAAGATCCGACAAGCCAAAGCATCGAAATTCGGCCAGCAAACCCTCATGGCACACACGGTCAAAGGCCTTAGAAATATCAAGCGCAACAGCTCTTGATTCTACATGTTTCTCGATTGCGTTGTTCCAAATATGGATAGCATACGATAGAAAGTCGCCTGTTGGTCATTGTTTCCAAAAGTAATATTGATGATCGTTCAAGATGTTGAAGCTATCTGAATATTTGAGGATGTAAAAAAAAGTTATCGATGCAGTTTATAGTGGGTTTTACAAAAACTGGTTTAAAAAAAGCGGCTTTTATAAAACCCTTTTATAATGAAAATCATACAATAAACTGTATTGATTAGTTTTTCAATATGGATTTTCATCATATATCGGCCAGTTCCATTCAATTATTTGAGGATATAGTGTTTTACGACATTCTCCATGATATTTGATATCAGTGATAGCAGAGGGACTTCGAGACATAGAATTTTTTACATATAAATACTACGATCAAAAATAATTCAATTACCTGTTTCAATTTCATACTTGAAACCTATTTAAATCTGAATATGGGGAATCAGTTATGGTTAAATACCAAAACTATGCCTGTCCAAGTTGAGAAAACTACAACTAATTCCTGAACAATCTTTCTTAGAAAATACATGTCGGCCATTTTTAGAGTTCTATCGACTTTATTATTTAATAGATGCTATGATCTCGCTGTACTCTTTAATACCTACAAATTTGATCCTATGGAAATCTTGGATGTTTTAAGTTATCCGACAAAACCCGCGATTTCTTCAATTTTTTTAAACAGCATTTCCTGAACTATAAATCAACAGTTCAATGTAATGGTTTTTTCAACCAACGAAAAGGTCCTATGAAGCCGATATGCCCAATTTGTAGTTTCAAATAGGAATCACACTTTAAAAGTCAAGACCTCATTGAACTCATGACTCAATGAACTTATGGCGACTACTGCCTCTAGAGCAGTAGTCGACAAATAAACTAAAAATGAACAATGATAAGACCCAGCACATCATATTCTCCTCTAATAAGAACATTTCGAATGGATCCACTGCTAAACTCATGAGGATAACTTTGGCATCAAGTATAACAAGCTTCACTCAAATCTGCTAAGGAGGTCTTTACATTTTGAAATGATTATGTCTTTCGCCAAGCTATGAAGTGTTACATCTAAATCTGTTCAAAAAATCTGTTTAAAATCTGTTTTTCCGTTAATCAGCTGTCGCCCCCATACGAACGACAACTCTCAAAAGTTGAGAACTTGTGCGAGCTAAGGACTAACGAGGTCTTACCTTTTAACGTGTGATTCCTAACACGGTTGCAGAATCATTCCAGCTTCAACCAGATAAATTCTCTCTGGTCGAGGCGGGAATCGAGCACACGATCTTCCGATCGTGAGTCGACCGCCCTACCACCGCGGCCAATTCCACAACAATTCCAAATAGAATGTAATATTTTTCACTTTGTTATCAAGTTTAATGTTTGATACAGTTTTTCGTTATATTATTTATTGCTTAGCATCGATTATTGAAGTGATAATTTCTTATAGGAGGGTAAACTGTTTCGTTACGTAACGCGTTACGGCGCCAGTCTGTCTGGCTTCCCTTTCTCTCACGCATACGGCATCGGCAGACAGGCTCCTTCTCTCTCGTTGCTTATCTCTCCTCTCTTCGCTTGACTTGTTTATTGTGCGATAGACATATATTGCTTACAGTGTTTCTCTTTTCTGGTAAAATTTACTTAGTTGAAGGACTAATATATTCAAATAATAAATACGGAAGTATTTCCCTCGGTCGGAAAACAACAAAATGCACACAAAAACAAAAAAAACTTCCAATAATAAATATTCCACAGCAGAGTGCACGGAATTATAATTTCGCCTTCGCAATAACATGAAAATACACCCTTCAGTTGTGAAGAAATGCAGCTTATTTCCCATTTCTTGCGCTAGAATAGAGAACAATGAAACATCAGGAAAATCATTTGAATTGGTAATGTCTTTGAGATGCACTCGAATTAGAAGTGGTATCATTGTACAAAACAACTCGAAACTCTGCTTGATTCGGTTTCCTTTTGTGAATTAATTAAGAAAACTGGAGGAAATTGGACGTCTCCTAGAAATTCAATTAATTCATGAACATTCAGTAGCAAAAGTCGGTATTAGACTGCCTGACAGTGTTGCCAACCGAATAAAGTTATTTTGCTCAATGGTGATGTTAAAAATACGCTAAATCCAACCGAAAAGCCCGACACATATACTCTGTCCAACTAAGCAACAGAGTGCTCCAAAATATTATCATGCATAGTGCACGTGATCTTCCAGGCAAGGCTGCTTGTACAGAGTCGCACTAAGGAACGACCAAAATTTTTATATTTTTTGTAATAATATGCGGCTGGGTATCGAACTTTTTTTAGGTGGAGTGTAGGGACATAAATTAACAGTTTTTTCAGCCGTATCAGTACTTGACATTTTGCAGCCGATTGCAGTTAAATCTGATTTCCAGCGTAAGAAGACTTGATTATTTTAGCCAATAGATGCAAATGTGCGTGTTGATCATGCTCTGATCATTGTTTGGGTTGCTTTGTTTGTTGGATGGATATAGTTGAAGTCGCAAGGAGTTGCGTCCATCTAAGCAACAGAGTGCTCCAAAACATTATCATGCATAGTGCACGTGATCTTCCAGACAAGGCTGCTTGTACAGAGTCGCACTAAGGAACGACCAAAATTTTTATATTTTTTGTAATAATATGCGGCTGGGTATCGAACTTTTTTTAGGTGGAGTGTAGGGACATAAATTAACAGTTTTTTCAGCCGTATCAGTACTTGACATTTTGCAGCCGATTGCAGTAAAATCTGATTTCCAGCGTAAGAAGACTTGTTTATTTTAGCCAATAGATGCAAATGTGCGTGTTGATCATGCTCTGATCATTGTTTGGGTTGCTTTGTTTGTTGGATGGATATAGTTGAAGTCGCAAGGAGTTGAATGGGCATAAAACAAAAGGCCAAAGAAACACGCGTAAATGCCGAAATACGCCGATTTTGCGCTCAGTTGGCAACGCTGTGCCTGAATGTTCTTCGGGGGTTTCAAGAGATGCTTTGTCCATTGTTATGGAGTATCTTTCCCTCGGGAGTTTATGGAGTACGGTTCGGATGTCTGCTCTCCTTTCGAGTTTGTTTCCGACATCATCTGACAGCGTTATCGAATTATGTCTGAAAGGTTTCGTTGGAAATGGATTAGAAGTAATAACAGAAAGAGGAACCAACGTTTGAATCTTGGAACAGTCCAAACCACTAAGAATATCAATTTTTTAACTAATTTCGACACGCTATCCGCTTGATTGTTTGATATCGTTAGTGAGACACGTTAGTGATTTTTAATGCATTTTTTAGTTTACACTTGAGAAATGAAGAAACTGATATTGTCGCAACTCACTACTCGCTTTGCTTATCACGAGAGGAAATAAACGTTTAAAAATTTTTATTCATTTTGAAAACTTATATTTCCAAAGAGAGATGTAACATCTACGTTTGAAATAATTGATTAACACATGGACATAGGTTGACAAAAAAAACCTATTTTTTTGAACTGCTTGTTTGTTGATGAGGGAGTTATTAGTTTTTGTTTGTATTGAACTGTAATATCACCTGAAATATGTCATATTTTTTTCTTTATTTCTCTCTCGTTCTTCTCCTTCTTTTTATCTCACTCAGTACTAGCGGTAGGTACTTTTATCAATTTCACATTTCAATAATTGCTAATTACACAACACAACAAAAAAATATTTTTTGAATGTTTCCTACACTAAATTAGTCAATTTCTACTAATTTTGGGGTGATAAAAACGAAAATAACAATGAAAAATTTTTATTAGCTCTGGTTTTTGAGATACACAGTACTTAATCTTAAAGAGTAGTTATACTATACGTGAAAAGTGAAAGTACATAAAACAATATTGTTATGTTTCTTTTAGAATATTTTAAGTACAAAATTAATAAAAAAAAACATTATTCTTAGTGTTTTGACAAATAAAAGAAGTTTGTACCACCAAATTTCAATAAAGTCCATCCGATTCATTGTAAGATCGCTGTCGTTTAGCTTGTCTTTTATAAAACACTTCTGGAGCATCCCTACACACAGACCAGCAGTAGTCTGCAAGCATTGCTTCATTCCAACGGCCCTGATATCTCTGTTCCATTAAGGCAATGTCTTGATGGAATCTTCCTCCATGTTCGTCACTCACAGCTCCACAGTTTTGTGGGAAGAAATTAAGATGAGAGTGAAGAAAATGAATTTTTAAGGACATGTTGCATCCAAGTTGGTGGTAAGCTTGAAGAAGCTCTTTAACCAATGCTGTGAAGTTATCATCTCTTTTGTTACCTAAAAACCCATCTACAACCCCCTTAAAGGCTTCCCAGGCTCTTTTTTCATTTCCTGTTAAAATCATGTCAAAAGCAGGATCATTTACGATTTCACGGATTTGAGGCCCAATAAAGATGCCTTCCTTGACTTTAGCATCACTCAACCTGGGAAACTTTGCTCTCAAGTACTTAAAAGCTTGTCCTTCCTGGTCCATGGCCTTCACAAAGTTTTTCATTAGTCCCAACTTAATATGTAATGGGGGAAGGAGAACATCCTTAGGATCTACAAGAGGCTCGTAAACTACATTTTTCTCATTAGGGTTTAGGTCTCGTGTAGGCCAGTTCATTTTTTATAGTGAGATTTTCTATCCCGACTGTCCCACAGACACAAAAAACAACAGTACTTGGTGAACCCTAATTGCATTCCTAGGAGTATAGCAATGACTTTCAGATCACCACAGATGTGCCACTTGTGTTGTTCATATTTGATTGATTGGAGAAGTGTTTTCATATTTATATACGTTTCCTTCATGTGAACTGCATGACCTATAGGAATAGAGGGTAGCTGATTTCCATTATGCAGAAGTACAGCTTTTAAGCTTAGTTTTGAAGAGTCTATAAACAGTCTCCATTCAGATGGAGTGTGATCCAAATTCAAGCAGTCCATCAAACCAATAACATCAGAACAAACTACGAGGTTTTCTTTTTTCTCAAAAAAAGGAAGCAAATCTTTTTGACGCTGTCTGTACTGAGATATTTTCACATCATGTTTTAGAAGATTCCACTGTTGTAGTCTTGAGCCTAACAGCTCAGCCTTTTCCTTAGACAAGCGAAGATCTCTTATAAGGTCACTCAACTCTGCTTGACTAATTCTGTGCGGATCACTAGACCTATCGCTTACCTCAAAATCAGGGTCATAGGATGTAGAAGGATGGGTTGCTCCTTCTAAACAGTCTTCATCACCTTCCTCTAAAATTTCATAGTTTTGGGGTGGAGAAGGGACTGGCAAAATGTCTGAGTGTGGTACAGGCCGAAGAGCAGATGGGAGATTAGGGTATTTAACCGTTCCTCTTTTCTTCATAGATAAACTTTGCTTAATGGGAGGAGTTAAGCAGAAATAACAGTCGTCTGTATGATTGGTAGGCTCACGCCAAACCATAGGTACTGCAAAAGCCATTGCCCGGTTTTTATTTTTCAGCCACTCTCGCAATATGACGGAACAAGAATTACAACATATATGAGGAGCCCATGATTTATCTTGGTCCCCAACTTTCACACCAAAATAATGTTCATAGGCTGTCTTAACGATAGGTGTCATTTTACGTTTCTGAGCCTTAAATGTTATTTCACCACATATATAGCAAAAGCTATCGACAGAATTCACACACTTTCGAGGCATTTCAGATCAGCACTTAAATTAATTTAAAAATCAACTTTACACGATAATTTCAATAGCAACCACGTGCGTACAATTGACAAACTCACATAGGTTATGTTTACTACTTAAGAACAGCTGATGAGAGGGGTGTTATGTAAACAAACATGTGTACCAACTGTTGGTGATGAAATATTTCATTTGTTGAAAACTCAATATACATATATATAATATAATTATACTATATCTTGAAAACAAGAGCTAATATATAATTTTTATGGTCACTTTCGGTTTTAACACGTGGAAATACATTAAAATCATCTAATTTCAACCCCGAAACAAAAACTTTGTTGTGTTGTGTTATTCTCATTTTCGACAGAAATTCTATAATGAAATCCCCATTTCGGTAACGTGTGAAATCAACGTATATTTTTTTCCTTCCTAAAGTTTTTATTAATGAGAAAACGTTCGTTATACAATAATAACCGGAAAGCTCCGTCAACCGTTTCGTGTTTTAGGAGTTTCGGGGCTTAGGGTTAGCGCGAGAAAACATATTAATGCCTTTCTCCTTGTATCTAGCAAGTGTTTTGTAAATGATAAATAACCGGAAGAAATTTATGGAGATCATCTTTATTCACGTTCCGTTTCAGAGAAAGATGTAAGAGATTGTGTTGGGTATTAAACATTTTTACACTTCGTGGTGATTGATGAACTTTTGAATTCGAAAGTACGTATATAAATTCATGGTAATGTATGTAAGGAAATTGTTCAATGAAAGGGAATTCGAGTACGAATCTCACATGGCCAAATTCCAGAAGTGAATCTGGTAGAAGTGGGGCTTTGTTCACTAAATGAGAATTGTCACTAGTATCACAGACGAAGATGTCGTATATGCAGTCCAGCCACGATGAAACTGCGACCCAGTACTGTCTTGAATGGACGAGGGGTAATATCCCGAAACCGGTCTATAGGTGATCACTCGAATAATTTCAGCGTAATACCTCTACAAACAAAAAGCATTAGTGAGATTTTTCCCAGTGAGGACACTTGCGTATATTTCTGTCGGATATGAAATAATGTCCATCGTAGTATTAGTCTGGGAAGTAGTTTTTTTTCGACAGACATTTACCATATTCTACTATGGTACACGTTTTGATGATTCTTCATGGACTCAAATTTCACACCTAAAAATTAAAATGATTTCGACAGAAAGAGTTGAACTTTATGAGATCCACTCAGAACGCGTCAACTGTAATCCAGTTTTGTTGTATACCATACGTTTCACGGATGAATATACCATTCATCTGGATTGGCAAGTAAATTGTCCAAGTCTTATTGGGAATGATTCAAATCCTAATATGATACAGCAGAAACACATCCAATATCCCCAAAACTGAATATTTGGGTAGGAATTTTCTGGTACACAGGACCATTCTTTCTGGAAGAAAAGCTGATGGAGTAGAGTTTTCCAATTTGCTGAATAATCAAGCTATACCAGGTATTACCAACGCCATACATTAAGATCCTCTATTGCGAAATGGGGTAGTATTTCAAGAAGATACGGTGCTCCTCCTCTTTTCGTAGTACCAGCGCGACAGAACCCCGGACTCCACTAGACTTTTTTCTATGGAGATGATTAAAATCAAAAGTCTGCGAAACGCAGCTAATTATCAATAGACAATTCACAGTAATCTGGTAATCAAATAACAGGACCATTTTTTGTGAAAGAAAACCAAAAGGTGTAGTGTTTTCCAATTTGTTGATTAATTAAGTTATACCAGACATTTTCAACGACATCCATGGAGATTATCTATTGCGAAATGGAGTACTATTTCAACAAAATACGGTGCCCTTCGTCATTGCGTAGTACCAGAGCGACAGTGCCCCGATAACAAATTTCCGGGTCCATAGATTGGAAGGAGAGATTTTACAGAATGGTCACCCAGATCCCTTGATTTGACTCCACTCCACTTTTCTGTGAAGATGGTTCGAATCAAAGTCTGCAAAACGCAGCTAACTATCAATAGACAACTCACAGTAATCTGGTAAACATATCACAAGACCATTCTTTCTGGAAAAAACCTAAGGACGTGGGGGTTGCTGAATAATCAAGTCATACCGGGCATTACCAAAGCCATCCATTAAGATCCTCTATTGCGAAATGGGGTAGTGTTTCAGCAAGCGCGACATAACACCGAAGAAGAGGTTTTACAGAATGGCCACTCAGATCTCCCGATTTGACTTCAATATCTCCATATCTATGGATATGGTTTTGATCAAAAGTCTGCGAAACGCAGCTAACTATCAATAGACCATTCACCGGAAGAAATTATCAAATGTTGTAGGCTACTAACATTCAATACTCTTCAGAATATGAAGGATAATAATCACAAGCTCGATTACACCAATACACGTTGATGGTGCGCAGTTTGAACATTATATCGAAAGCGAATGCAAACTCGAAAAAGTATTTAATTTCTTTCGGACACTGCTTATCGTTGTAATTTATAAATGTTACAGGGTTAGATATAGAATTGAAAGAACTTTTAAGTAAGGTGTCGCTCGAATATCATTTCAATTTTAAATTTTTGATATGTGGGATGTTATGGGGAGGGGGTGGAGGGATGACAAGGGACTGATTTCAAATATAAATGAAGGAATGGCTCACAAGAGGTTCATTTGTACGTGGAAATATGTCTCTGAAAACTGAAATTGATGTGTTTTACGGTTTTGTAGTCTCAATAATGAATGACTTACTCACAACTGACATGCACTGTATTGAATATCAGTTGAGAAATCGCATCATAGTTTCATGTGAAACAATCAAAAACAGTTTCGGAATTTTTCGAAGAGTACCTCTGATTTAATTTAGTGTTTGTGCTCTCAAGGTAATTGAGTGCCAAGAAACCAAAATGTATTTAGATAACTGTTAATTTTCAATTGCAATTATTGTTTAAATTGATATTTCTCGACATGCAAATAAATGAGTTTTATTTTTTGTAACATAAAATGACCAGATTTGTTGAGAAAATAATGAGACTTTGAAAAATATTTTCACTTGAAAAAACAGTGGCGTATTACTTTTCTCTCTAAAATATTTCAATGCAAATTCCGTATGGACGTCATTGATAGTAGAAAAAAGATGATAACTTTGATATAACACAAAGTTGTCATGAAAATTGTTTCTTTTGAAACTAGCACCCTGTAGTATGAAAATTGAAACCTTTGGGACATATGGACCCAAAAATACTCTATTTTGAGCAACATTTTGTTAAAAAAGTGGCGGTGCTATACTTTCGTCAAATTCAAAAACAAAAAATATGAATTGCGTTACTCCGTAAAAAATCGTAATGAAGCTACATATTTTGAAATAGTCTCAATACAAATTACACCATCAAGAATAGCCATTTTGATTATAAATTTAATTCAATTAATAATTCGAACCGCAAATTATTCCTTCAAAATTAGGCAGCTTCATGATGGAGTTTGAGATGTGATCGAGTCATTATCGAATTTGAAGCGAAAAAAGATTCATAATATTCTTATTGATCAATAATTCACTCTTTATTGATTAGTACCATATACAATCTGTATGTGACATTCCTAATAACGATTGATTGAACTGATGGAACAACAAACAAGCGTATATATATAACTTCTCCGATAATTGTAATGAATGAAAACTTCAGAACAATTACGAACATCATGTTCACGGCACACATTAAATAATAGCAGCCTGGTATGGTGTATTTATTGAAGTGATAAATGATGTTCCGTATATGAAACAACATAAATTTTCCAACGTCTTTATGCGGAAGTCGTTGGAGCGCGAAATTGACTGCTCACGATAGTTATCGTCGTAAATTAATATTTTGTTATTTAGGTGGAAAGACGGTAGTGTCATCTTTAGTCGTGAAAAAAATTATGGCTTTTGGCAAGATTCAGGTTCACATAAAACTAGGTTGTATTCAGTCTGTCCAGAGGTTTATCATGGCTCAAATTACAAAAACAGCAAATGTACAAAACAGCCTGTAGGGATAAAAAATTTGGCACCATGGCGAAAGAAATAGCGAAATTTTTGCAATTCCGAAGGTCATCTGCGATTATTTTAGTTAATGCAGAGGCAAATCTTTTAACTTTAAAACGCCAGGGGGTTGGAGATCTAGCAATGTTGCTGAATCTTATATCGACAACTCCATAGCTAACAAAATGAAAATTTCAAAAAGTATAGTAGAATCCATTCAGCCTCCACCGCCATTAGAACCTGAACACAACAATTCTGTGGAAGCTCAGTACGTTTTCCCATCAACTTCAACTTCGACCGCAGCTAATATTTCAATTATCGAAAACATGTTGAAACAACATGCCATCGGCTCGTGCCAAAAAAATTATGCTCCCGGAGAAATATGTCGTTTTTCTCACTTGTACAATATACTATTTAACAATTGACGTAAATGTCTGTGGTGATCATGCTTTGATCATGCATCTATCTTTGTTTGGGTTACTTTGTTTGTTGGATGGATATGGTTTTGTTGTTTCGAAAGTATTTTTTCGCGTATCTCAATGTTTATATGAACGTAGAGGAACTGGTCCGAATAAGGCCCCCTATCTGTTTTTTTATTGAACCTTGCTTATTATATTTTTATAACAATGTCTAAACTAATTTATACATGCTATAAGACCTTAGAAACAAAACTGCTAAATATATATTTTTTATATATTTTATTTATTTTATAGGTAATAATATGAAGTAGGGCTTATCTTTCTAACCAGGCCAGGCTGTTTGAAATATGGGCCCCATTCAAAAAGTAACGAAATAAAATAGCAAACAATTTATGCTTAACGAAAAATAAACATATCTGTGAAAAAATTAAATAAAATTATCTACAAAAATCGCAAACGTAAGAGTCTTTTTCAGCTCCGGAACACTGTTCATGTGCCCAGAGATTGCACATTAAACATTACAAACATGTTTCTCCACTAGTATCATCAGAAAACTGTTGTTCACAAAATAGACATGTAGCCTCATTGTTTTCAGGAGAATACTGTCCTATCTGCTCTACGTCAAGGTCATCGTCAGCGGGCAAAAATTCCTCTTCCTCTTCTTCATCCGAACTGAATTTGGTTTTGGTTTTTCTCTTGGGTTTTTTTACATTTTCTTTCGGCTTTGCTGCAGAAACTATTCGCTTCCCATTTCCTACGTTTCTTTTTACATTTTCTTTTGATTCAACTGAAAATACTTGTCTCTTTCCCTTTCTTCCTTTTGATTTTCTTATATTCTCAATTGATACTTCAAGGTCTGATTTATACGGAGATGAAGTTATAACTTGAGAACGACAAGTTTTCCTTCCTCTTGAAGACGCCCGCTTCGTGACTGATGGGACAGGTGAAAGAACGAATGGACTGATGAATGTTTTTGAACAATCTTCTGGCACAGTTGTTGCGTTCGTTGTGTTCCTTAATGGTGGATCTGGGTCTTTAGAACAACTTGGTTCTTGATCTTCTGAACGAACTGATATTTATAGTTACAGGTTTTCTCGGCTTCAATTTTCTCAGCAATGAAATCAGCATCAGAAAAAACGTTTTCATTTATTGGCCAGATTCCTGTTACTTCAAACCCATTCATAGCTATCTCTGCCGCCGGCATTTCAGAAATGCTCTTCCCAATTGTTCTGCTAGATCAAATTGTGTTAGGGCTCTATTATTAATTCGTATCCAAGTTCTAAACTCTTCACTATAATAAGCTTTTAGTGGTCCCATGAACGTTTTGTCTAGCGGTTGGAGTTTATGTGTCGAATGAGGAGGAAGTGATATGATGCAGACATTATTTTCCCTTGCCTAGTTTATTATATCTAAATTTCTTGTGTGGCTGTAATGTCAACACTACTAACAACACTAGCAGTGTATATGCCATTTTACACAGATCTCTTCTGGTTAAACCAAAAAACTGAGACTCCATTTTGAGAATATAATCAACCAATTCTTCTTCTATAATATCATATCCAAGAATTGGTTTTCGTCCCAAATTGGTACTTATAATTTCAGCAACATAATTGCTGCTCATTATGACTGTCTTTACCATTCTCTGTAAAGTCGTTCTTGGCACCTGGAAACTTTTGGAGGCACTTTTTGATCCCATTTTTCTCCCTTTCATAGCATCGACGGTTTTTTTCATGTCATCTTGTGAGTTAAAAATGGGCCCCTAGCCCATATTTAACTCACACAAGGGGCCCATATTTCCAAATATGTACGTTCAAGAAAAATATTAGCTTATGATTTTGTAATTATTTTTTGTTTATAATCAACATTAAAATCCTTTTTCCTCCCTTTTTCTGTCATACTGGCATAATATATCAATTCTGAAATAACTTATGATTCACTGTTTGGAACCTTTGGTGTAGTAATGAATATTACTGGAGTTTTTTCCTCGACACGTGTTTCGATCACCAAGTGATCATCTTCAAAGAGGAAGATTAAAACTAGAAACTCATGCGAGCTAACCCTATTTATGCTCTAAAGGTAACCCATACAGGTAAACCATCCAGGCGTACCAACCGTACAGGTATACCAACCTAAATTAATTTTACAATTTTGCCTTATCTATTATTTTACAATATATGTTTATATAAAACAATTTTCAGCTATATAAAAATTAATTTCACAATATTGCCTATCCAAATTAGTTTTGCAATGTGTCGTTATTTAGTAATCAGTAAACTCAACAACATTATTTTATTTTATTTTAACAAGCTATATAGTATGCTCCTTGGTATAGGTCCGTCATCGTTATTCATAATATTATTGTGTTTACTTATTTCTACACTCTCATAGGCATCTAGTTGCCTGTTGTTAACTTGTCTAACTAATCTTAACGAACTGAAGTCTTTGGAATGCTTTTGTTGCAAAATATGATGGGCGACTGCTGATTTTTCCGTTCTTCCATATTTTAAGTGTGCCATGTGTTTCTTATATCTTACTTTAATAGATCTTTTTGTCTATCCATAATATTTTGCATCGCAGTCCTTACATTCAATTTCGTAAATTCCAGACTTTTCCGAATTCTCGACTTTGTCTTTTGGACTTCCCAAAAGGCTCTGTAGTGTATGACTTTAAAAACCACCTTCATACCTAGTTCCTTGAAAATCTTTCCAAAGTTCCTCGTATATTGGTGGTATGGAGCTGAGATGTATTTATCTTGGTTTTTGTCCTGAAAGTCGAGATTTCGTTCATTCTTAACCTAAGCTCATTTTTCCTTATTATGTCATCAACAATATGGTACGCCTGGATGGTTTACCTGTATGGGTTACCTTTATAGCATAAATAGGGTTAGCTCTCATCAGTTTCTAGTTTTAATCTTCCTCTTTGAAGATGATCACTTGGTGATCGAAACACGTGTCGAGGTATTAAAAATAACGTTTTGGTATTGGGAAAAAACTCCAGTAATATTAATTCTGAAATAATGTCAATGAACACAAATATGACGTAATATAGACTTACCCAATAAAATTTCTTCAAGAGTCAAAGGCAAACGATCCACACTGTGTAACAACAACATATGTAATGGTCGCGGAATCTGTAAATATAAGACAAGAGAGGTGCCTTCTAATATATTTGGACAGTTTCTGACAGATGGAACTATTTGTTTCATAGATAGTCGGGGGGGCCATATTAAATACATAACCCATATTCGGACCAGTTCCTCTAGTTGTTTCGAGAGGGTTTTTTTTCTTTCCGTTTCATCTTTGCATGATCTCGTATCTTTGTGAAGAATTACCTTTTTGAAACAAATTACTTCCTTTCCTTCTTTGAAGTTTCCCACATTTTTTTGTATGAAGAATGGGAAGTAGAAACCCAAACCGTTCTTTCCCAAAGAAACTATTTCATGTTTTGAAATAATAATGAACTTTCAATTAATTTCGTTTGATTTATTCCTGTTGAAAATTTGGAAAATTTCTCGTTGTCTCACTTGAATATATTTCGTAATAGAAAGCAATTCAATAACGATATGAAAGTGTTCGAGTGGGAAACAGTCGGGTGTATTATTTTTTTGATACGGTCGTTCAGTTTTTAATTGGACGCGAGAACATATGTAAAATTATTTAAGACAACAATAAAGTTAGGTGGTAGCCAACAGAGCGGAGAAGCATAAGACACAAGCGAAGCACGTGTCGAATATTACACCTTGCTGGCCAAGAAAGTTAATTTTTATGAATCGGAGGCATTTTCTGGATACGCTCCATAAATGTTCTTAATTGGAACGTACGTACGCCTTTCTATATAGTAATATGGAGTATTGAACACGTGTCCGTAGATGATAGGAAATTTATTTTTAATATCGGTGGGTTTCGGATCGTTTGGTTTGAAATGAATAACTTTTTTGGATGATTAAAATACAGTTTGGTATCTCTTTAATTACGTTGATCTTCCACTTCGCTCAACATGCCATAGAGAAGTGAAAATGCTTGAAAGTGTTGAGGCCGGTACATGACAATGAGTTTTTTTTTATATAATAAAAATAATAATGTTTATTCACTTAAAATAGACAAAATGTATACATAATTATCAAATACAGGGTGTCCCTGGACTTCCTCTTTTCCTCTCGGGAATGTATAGATGGGGTCAAAATATCACCAGTACTTCATATAACTTTTTTTCCTAAAATCCTTCGTTACCAAGTAACGGGCCCTCGAAGTTACAAAATGAAAAATGTTTATCTTTGATAACTTTTCAAGTGAATATTCAAAATCATCCAAATTTTGGTAATTGACTAAACAAATGAATTCCTTCGATGAGCTTTCATGCAGGAGTCAGTTGTTTTGCTACAAAGTCAGGAACGGACTACCCCCGATGGTCCACACCCCAAAACTTTGAAATGACAGATAATTAAGGTTACTTGGACAATTTTATGAATGAAAGTACTCGTGTGGAAAGTCGATCGGAGCAACGAGTCTTGATAAAAATGTAGTTTCACTCGACGACATCAAACCCGCTCGTCCACCATCATTTGAAATGAATAATTATCAAAGCAGAAATAATAATGATAACGTTAATTCAACAACATTTATCCTGACATGTCTACCATTATTCGAAAATATTAGTTTTTAATGAAAATGGAAATGATAGGTAAAATGTTCATAACGAATTTTTATAATGCAAACACGTTTAACTAACGAAACTCAAGAGCCTCAAGAGCAAACAGAAATGAAAAATCCGCTACAGAAACTGCTCGATATGACCACCTTCTCTCTCTATACATTTTCTTAGTCTGCGAAGACACCCTCTCTGTACTTGAAATAGCATTCCAGGGTCGTTTCGTATGGCTTCACAATGTAATGTTATTCTATTCAACAATGCATCTCTTGTGTGAATATGTGTAGCGTAAACAAGGCTTTTTAGATGCCCCCACAGAAAGAAATCCAATGGATTTAAATCCGGAGACCGCGATGGCCATGAATATGGCCCACCTCTACCAATCCATCTATTGTGGAAAATATGGTTCAGATGGTCACGCACAATCAAACTAAAATGAGGAGGAGCGCCATCATGCATAAACCACATATCTCTTCGGGTTTGCAATGGAACATGTTCCAAAAGTCCATTCAAATCGTTCTGAATGAACTCCAAATAACGTTCTCCATTCAATCGGTCCTGTAGAACGAATGGTCCTATAAGATGATACCAGCCCAAACATTCACGTTGAATTTCCGTTGGTGTTTGGTTTGCAATATCCCATGGGGATTTTCTTCGGCCCATATATGGAGATTATGAGAGTTGATAACTCCATCTCTACTGAAACCTGCTTCATCAGTGAATAAAACTCGATTAATAAAAGTCATATCCTCTCTTTGCCTATCCATGAACCAATTGGCATATTCCAGTCGTGCTGGAAAATCTTGAGGTGTCATGGCATGTACCTTCTGGATGTGAAATGGGTGGAGCAGTTGTTCCCTAATTATTCTATGAATAGTGGACTTGGATGTATGGAACTGTTCTGATAGATTTCTGATGCTCATTGAAGGATCATCAGCGACGGCTTCCAAAATATTTTTCCTCCAATACAACGGTACGTACAGTCCTAGGAGCGCCCTCACCACCTCGTTTTGGCAAAACTGTATCTACAATAATATCGAAATAAAACAACGTGCTCAAATTAATTATCAATTATTACATACCTGTCTCCCTCAAGCTGCGATCGACACGCTCGAATGTTTCTCTTGACGGTACCGTTCGATTGGGAAAATGCTCGGAATACAGACGACGAGCTTCTGCAGCATTACAAAATGCTCGTCCATAAAATACATGCATATCTGCATATTCATTGAATGTAAACTGTTCGGCCATATCAAAAAAATTCAAAATATCCTATAGAATATTGACAATACAATGATAGTCATATGACAACGCAACCCTCAACAAAACAAAATCGCATTCCAGTTTCTCATTTTTTATCAAAACTTTCTAAAAGGTTTTTTTGTCAACATCTGTGAAAGAAATGGAACATAATTATTCCCTGGATATTTTTCACCTGATCATGTGCAGCCGTTTTTGTAGTTCATTCGTTTGCTTTTTATTAGTATAGTAAATATTTTTTCCGATGTGCGTTTTTTCAGCTAAATTCAAATTCGTGTTAAAGAATTTCTCCCATAAAATTATAATTATCAGTGAAACTCCTCAACAGTTTAGCTGTGAAGAAGAATTTGAAACATTCGAATGTTGAGTTTCATGAGATTCAGATAAGTGATCAACACGAAACGTGATTATTCCACACGTATTATGTACATACAAAATGTGGAATGAATTCGATATTTCATAGTAGAGTAGCTTGTTAGTTTAAAAACACCACGAATCTACAGAACTTGATATTTCTTTTGAAAAAATATCTGCTATCACAATTGTGACTTAAACTTCCATATAGGTACTGTACTTTTTGTTTACGACTTCATCTTAGCATACTTTGTATTATTCCTGTTATAAATGTTGTTGAATTAACGTTATCATTATTATTTCTGCTTTGATAATTATTCATTTCAAATAATGGTGGACGAGCGGGTTTGATGTCGTCGAGTAGAACTACATTTTTATCAAGACTCGTTGCTCCGATCGACTTTCCACACGAGTACTTTTATTCATGAAATTGTCCAAGTAACCTTATTTTGTTGAAAAATATTGAAAAATATCTGTCATTTCAAAGTTTTGGGGTGTGGACCATCGGGGTAGTCCGTTCCTGACTTTGTAGCAAAACAACTGACTCCTGCATGAAAGCTCATCGAAGGAATTCATTTGTTTAGTCAATTACCAAAATTTGGATGATTTTGAATATTCACTTGAAAAGTTATCAAAGATAAACATTTTTCATTTTGTAACTTCGAGGGCCCGTTACTTGGTAACGAAGGATTTTAGGAAAAAAAGTTATATGAAGTACTGGTGATATTTTGACCCCATCTATACATTCCCGAGAGGAAAAGAGGAAGTCCAGGGACACCCTGTATAAAAAGGAGTAAATGAACAACGGTATCACAGAAGGAGCATGTCTTCGAAATTGCAGATATCGATGAATGTGGAAATGAGACCTATCAACGGTGTTGAACGTCCCATTCCTAATATCCTTTCATTTACACTCTTAGAGAATAAGGTAAATATTAGGTATCAATCAGGAAGTAAATAATGATAGGGCAATAACAAAATACTATGGATTGATTCATTGACCTTGAGTTTCGCCAGGTAATAATTCGTCTTGATGTATATAAAAACATTTACATATCTTGTAAGTGATAGTTTCAGTCATATCTTGATGATACTAACTTGGATAGCAAAATGCGCGTCGAAAGTTAGCATTTTTGTTCTACTGAGGAAAAAGGTTATTCAACAGAATTTTCAATTATGTGTGAATTGAAAAGAGTATAATTTTGAAAGAGGCTAATGTTTGGAAAAGAACGGTTTTGGCTTTTTACTTCTCCATCTTTATACAAAAAAATGTAGGTATCTTCCAAAGAAGGGAAAAAGCAATAAACTTCAAAATAAACTATATACAAAGATGCGTAGCTCATGCAAAGAAGTAACTTTCAGACACAAATTGGAAGAAAAAGCCCTGTTGAAACAACCACTTTCATATAAACATTGAAATATACTAAAGAAAAAATTCTTTCAGCACAACTACGGCGAACGTCGTTCCGCCTAACAGTCAATGAATGAGCAGATTCAGGATTTTCAGATTGATACAAAGTGATAAAATAAATGATAGTGGTATATAATAAAACAAATGGAAATTGGTAGTAAGAGTGCACTCTTCACCTTGTGATATACATGTGAACTGCGTTTCATTATAACACGTCAGTATCATCACTGATGGCTTGCCTCTTTCATTACGATTTTTTTTATTGATGAAATATCATACTTTATTACTTCTATTCCCGATGAAAACAAATCCAAAATCATAAAAATGTTGCAGCACTTCTTGGATACTTTTATTATTATTATCATTATTATTACTGATGAATCAGTATATTTCAATATTTATTATTCTATTCCCGAAGAAGACAAATCCAAAAACATAAAAATTATTAAAATTGGTCTAATTGGTCTAGCTGTAATTGAGTTCGTTTATTGTAATCATTATTTTTTTTTATCGATAAATAATCATATTTCAATACGTATTATTGTGTTTCCGACGAAAACAAATCCAAAAACACAAAAATCATAAAAATTGATCCAGCCGTTCTTGTGTACTTTTATTATTATTATTTTTATTATGATGAAGACTAATCCAAAAACATAAAAATTGGTCCAGCCATTCTTGAGTACTTTTAATATCACTATTATTTTTTTTTTGGTTTTAAGGCGTCGACTACGAGGTCATTGGCCTTCTACTTTAACATTTGCTTTCTTCCTCAAATTTTTGAGTATAGCCCAATAACTTTCATAAATTTTATAATTCTCTCCAGACTTTTATTATGATCTTTCAAACATTTTTTCATAGAATTTGGTATTTCAAATCGTTGTCTAGCTTCATCATATTGGACACAATTTAGCAAGATATGTTTCACTGTTAGCCTCTGTCTACATTGTTGGCATATTGGTTGTTGTTCTCCTGAGAACTCAACTTTTTAACCTTCCCTGCACTTTTACAAATAATTCAAAACCAAAATTAGCCAAATCGGTCCAGTCGTTCTCAAGTTTTAGCGAGACTAACGAACAGCAATTCTTTTTTTTATGTTAGAAGATAGAAGATTGAATTTTATTCATTATATTTGAAAGTATTCTTTCTTTCGTATAATTCGATGTTTATGTGAAAGTAATTGTTTCGAAGGGCTGTTTCTTCCAATTTTGTGTCTAAAAGTTACTTTTTTGCATAATCTACACATCTTTGTGAAGAGTTCCTTAATTGCCTTCTTTCATTCTTCGGAAGAATCCCACACTTTTTGGTATGTGGATGGAAAAGTAGAAAGCCAAAGTATTTCTTTCCCAATATATGTCTGGTCACCCCATATTATCAGAGCGCATGAACATACATTCAAAAATGTACCGAAGACAGTTACATTGGGCATACATTTGACTTCAAAATGCCGTCTGGAAATATTCCAAAAAACCAGAATTTTTGAAAATTGTGTTCATTCTGTTTTATCTCAAAACGTTAACGTTACGTTAGCGTAAAATGAAACGTCGAATGGCGAAAGTGAGCAAATAATAATTGATACAAAGACATTTTCTTTCAAATTATTTTTTGAATACACTGATCCGTAACTTGGTGAAAATCAATAACACTAATCATGATAATAATTACGAATATTCTACAATCTTCTACAAGTCTATCTGAAGAAACTACTGTTCTAGTGCAACGCGTATTGGAAATAAAGTCTATATTGTTAAAACCGGAATACCCCAAGGTAGCATTTTAGGCCCACTTTTCTATACCTTCTATACTGCCACATTCATCAAAAAGATGAAGTCTTGTAAATATCACCTTTATGCAGATGACTCTCAAATATATTTATCTTTCGAATCTTCAGATATAGGTCGAGCAGTAACCGATATAAAATTTTATTTAAATACTATTCTAAAAGTGTCTACTGACTATATGTTGAATATCAATCCAAACAAATCAGTAGCTATTATTTTTGGAAGTGATAGCATCAGGGAAATAGTAAAAAACTACAGCTTGAAAATGGAAAACTCTGAGATACAATTTAGACCGTAAAACCGTAAAAAATTTGGGGTTGATTTTAGATCATAAACTAAGATTTCATGAACATATAACCTACAAACTTAAAATTGCTTATTCATCATTGAAAGTCATATGTCCCCATACACAATATTTGGATGTATATGTCAAGAAAATGCTATGTGATTCATTAGTTTTATCTCATTTCAATCACTGTGGAGCTGTTTATCATTCATGTTTAGGCAAGAACGACAGGTGCCGCATACAAAAAGTTCAAAACTCTGGTATCCAGTTAATATTTGGTATCAAGTTCAAAACTCTTGTATCCGGTTAATATTTGGTATCAGAAGAAGGTCCAGAATTTCACACAAATTAGCAGATTTGAAGTAGTTGAATATGTTTAAACGTAGACGTTCTCATGCAACATGCATATTCTTTAAAATATTCAAATATAGGAATCCTCTCCACTTATATGAACATTTGTCTTATAGAACAGATATCCATAACCTGAATTTGCGTAAAAAGACAGTGCTAAACATTTCTGTACATAAAAAGGAAATATTCAAACAATCTTTTTCTATATCTCATCCACAATAAATTATCTCCATGAATGGGATAACAATTGTTTTAACATGTCAGAAAATGTTTTTATAAGTAGGTTTAAACAGCATTTGTTCAGCATTCAGAATAACTAGTCCCGCGGCAAGAATTCTGAAAAAGGTTTTAGCTATTCATATATCCTTCTCTTTTCTCATATATCTCATATATCATATATATCCCATATACAGTGTCACACATAAAGTCCGCATCAAATGGGATTTTTTTTTGTTCATCTCTTCAAGCAACTTCTGATATCTCCATTAGGTTGTGCTTTAAAAATGATGCCAAATGAC
Organism: Leptinotarsa decemlineata; assembly: GCF_025532065.1. Lineage (NCBI taxonomy): Eukaryota > Metazoa > Arthropoda > Insecta > Coleoptera > Chrysomelidae > Leptinotarsa > Leptinotarsa decemlineata. The sequence goes on from NW_027412529.1 coordinate 9,376,476, forward strand.
ATGCATATGACCGATCAAGTGATTTTTCTTTCCTGTCAAATTTGACATTTTTTCCAAAAAATGTTCAGAAAAGCAGTTATTGCTCGAAATTTCAAAAATCGGTAAAGAGAAAAGATGATTGTTTTTCATTTTTTACCCATATACCTCAACAAAGTTAGTGCTTTATGCCCAACTTATCTTTCCAACGCATTTTTATTACCAATTGCAATTCTAAATACAACTTATTTCTCAAAAATTTAAAACACCAGAAAAAATTATGCCAAAAATGATGCAAAGTTGATACTGTTTTTAAAAACAGATAAATATTTCGCTTTATTTCTACTTTCTGCGAAATAGCTTGATACATAAGCATAATTAAAAAACAATATCAATGAAAAGTCAATAATTTATTCTTTACTGCACTTTTCAAACAGTTAAACTTTGATTTACTAATTACGAAAAATTACAACGCAATTAAACTAAGGGAAGGAATTATAGGAAAGTAATTTCACATTTACTAATATCTTTTATGGGGTATGAATGAACAAAATTACTTCAGAAATCAATTTAGATCTTGTTGCCTAGAAAAGTTGACCGTAAAAAATTCTAACAAACATCTGTTAAAATAAAGTTATAATTTAAATTAAAAACATTAAACCAAATCGGAACATATGCCTAAACCATGTAAATACCAATAGAAATACAAAACAAAAAGTCACATTTCGGTGTGCCTTCCACCACGTTCAATGCAATCAATTGTCCTTTTTGAAACATCTTTAACTGCATTCTTTATACTACGGTGTTTCGTGCTTACAACACATTCTCGAATAACTGCCTCTAAATGGTTTATATCTCGAAAAGGTATTTGCTTATACACCTTTTGTTTTAAGTAACCCCACAAGAAAAAATCTAGTGGGGTTATATCAGGAGATCTAGGCGGCCAAAAGTGTTCCATATTGCGACTGATTACTTTGCCCCTAAATATTTCCAAAAGACGCTCTTTAACCACCCTTGTAGTATGAATAGGTACACCATCACACTGATACCACACAACATTTCTTACTTGAAGGGGCATATTATCCAAAACTTCAGATAGTTCGGTATTCACAAAGTGTAGGTAGTCCGGAGAATTTAAATTATGTCTAAAAAAGTATGGTCCTATAATTTGATCGTTTAATATGCCACACCATACATTCGTCTTAAACGAATATTGATCTCGACATTCGATTACGAAATGTGGGTTTTCTTTTGCCCACCACCTGCAGTTTTGCGAGCTCACAACGCCATTTGAAGAGAAGGTCGCTTCATCTGTCCATAAAATTTGATAAGGAAAATTATAATTTTCTTCTTCTTCCCCTTGAAACCAAAAAGAAAAATACAAGCGCATATCGAAGTCCCTTTCTTTTAACGTATTGATAAATTTCGGTTTATAAGGCGTAAATTTATTTTTGTGTAAAATACGTCGTACACTCTCTCGGTTAACATCTGTTCTATCTGCAATATCTTGAATACTTGTTTTCTCATGTTCTACGACATCCAAACATATTTCAAATTCCACTTCTTCAGTATGTCTAGAAGGCTGATGTGCTTTTCTAAAATTACTTTCAACCGAGCCAGTAGATTTAAACTTAGCTATTATCCTACTAACTGTTGACTGATGAATATTTCTTGCAGGATGTCTGGCATTGAAAATATCAGCTACTTGTCGGTGACCGGTTTTCTCCCCACATATTAAAACGATTTCAATTTTCTCTTGAAGATTCAGCATTTTTAACAACACACTAGACAACGAATAAACTATTTTAAATCTAAAACTGATAAACACTATTTTGAGTTATTCAACAAATGTCATATGACAATAAAATATTTTGCTTATTCAGTTCACTTCAATTGTTTCCACAGTACCCTTAGTTTAATTTCGTTGTAATTTTTCGTAATTAGTAAATCAAAGTTTAACTGTTTGAAAAGTGCAGTAAAGAATAAATTATTGACTTTTCATTGATATTGTTTTTTAATTATGCTTATGTATCAAGCTATTTCGCAAAAAGTAGAAATAAAGTGAAATATTTATCTGTTTTTAAAAACTGTATCAACTTTGCATCATTTTTGGCATAATTTTTTCTGGTGTTTTAAATTTTTGCGAAATAAGTTGTATTTAGAATTGCAATTGGTAATAAAAATGCGTTGGAAAGATAAGTTAGGCATAAAGCACAAACTTTGTTGAGGTTTGGCTAAATTTGAGAAATCGGCAAATGTCAAATTTTCGAAAAACTGTAAAAAACTAAATATGTACTAGAGAGCTAAAAATTGGTAATGGGTAAAAAATGAAAAAACAATCACCTTTTCTCTTTACCGATTCTCGAAATTTCGAGCAATAACTGCTTTTCTGAACATTTTTTGGAAAAAATGTCAAATTGGACAGGGAAGAAAAATCACTTGATCGGTCATATGCATGTCATTTGGCATCATTTTTAAAGCACAACCTAATGGATATATCAAAAGTTGCTTGAAGAGATGAACAAAAAAAAATCCCATTTGATGCGGACTTTATGTGTGACACTGTATATATCTCATATATCAAATATCTCATATATCCTTCTCTTTTCTTTTATTTTCTTTTCTTCTCTTCAAGCCCTCATTTATTTATTTTTATACATTTTCGGCATTGCAAAAGCCATTTGCAATCAAATACAAAGTATTTTTATTTGCCTCTTTCTTGTATTTTGTTTTTTGTTATTATCTTGTTATTTTGATGGCAATAAACTTATTATTATCACTTATTATCTGAATACAAAACCATACAAAACTTTTCCGCAACTAAACCGTCTTCGAATCGCATAAAGTTCCCGTGATCCCAATAGTCGGAGTAAAATTCAAAATACCCGGTATATCATTTGAGGTTCAACTACAGAAAAAGGAAAAAACTTGTGATGACACTACTCCATGCCATTCTTTTCCGGTAATTATTTTTTGTAGAAATGTTGAAAGGATTGTTTGATAAATAAATCAAAGTAAATAAACATCGATCAAAATTGACACCCCGGCGACAATTTCGCCCTAATAGTTTATCTTGAAGGAGAATGTGACTGATTTTCCGATAACTGTTTATGTTCATCGAAGTATCGCCCCTTGTTTATAACAGTTGTACGCCACATCGACGAATAAATGCGCCATCAAACTTTAACCCGGCAATAACCGACGTGTCGAAAAGTTTTTTGTCCGGATGTGACAGTCTCGCCAACAAAAGATTGATCGTTGGATGTTTTGGAACGAGAAACAATTGCTGTTTTATTACGGACTTCATTAGTGAGCCGAACCAGTTCTCTGGATGTGCCAGATTGTATTTGGTCGAGACGTCCATCTGTTCCACAGCCACTGGGATGTGTGTGGTGGGGAAGGTCGACGGATATGGATGGTTTTCGTCGGAATATGAAAAAACAATTTGTGTTCGGTATTGCTCGAAGAGTCTTTGAAAAAAGTTTCATAAGTCAGCGATAAGTTTGCTTCATTGTGAAATTAATGTACGTGGGCGGTCGCTGAGGTGTGTATTCATTTATTAACATAATCTCATGACAGCTCTATAAACTTTTCCCAGCGACGTTCAATGAGTTCGATACCGTTTTCATAATAAGAACTATCTTGCTCCTCAAATAGTCATTAACTGCCGACATCTTCCAAATAATTATAGACCAGTCGCTTTGCTATCAGTGATATCAAAAATGAAGAAGAAAGTCGTAAACCACCATATCCTACAATATTTGGAAGGCTTCAACATCTTGAGCGATCATCAATATAGCTTTCGGAAACAAAGATCAACAGGCGACCTCCTATCGTGTCACCCATATTTGGAATAACGCAATCGAGAAACATGGAGAATCAAGAGCTACTGCGCTTGACATTTCTAAGGCCATTGACCGTTTGTGGCATATGGGTTTGCTGGCCAAACTTTGATGCTATGGCTTGTGGAATCATTTTTGTGTATGACTCTTCAGATTCCTGAATCCTGAATCCCTGCATCAACGCTGGTGTTCCCCAGGGATACATATTGTTGGAAAAAACCAAGAATCCAAGATATTGCTTTGCTGGCGGCAGCACACTTGTCTCGTCATTCCATTTGGATTCCAGGACATCGGCTACGGAGACACATCTTCACCTGCAGCAGGAGGTTGCATATCTTAATGAGGATCTAGAAGTGATTTTGAATTGGGATGAAAGTAACCAAGTTCAATTCAATGCCACAAAAACGCAGGCATCGGTTTTCTCCGAGAAGATAAATGTCTCCGAACCGAATAGAGTAATGTTAGGTCAAACACCTCTGCTTTTTGCTTCGATAAGTTTATTGGGGGATAAAATGGACATCAATATGTCTTGGCACAATCATGTCGCTGAAATTGCAAAGGCTGCTTCTCAAAAGCTTGAAACTCTGCTCCGAATCAGAACATTGTACACACCTCAGCAACTTTTGATGCTTTATAAAGCTCAGCTCAGACCTTCTTCGGAGTATTGTTCTCATTCACGGAGTTCTACCCACAAACATACCCTTGAGTTGCTGGATTCCATCCAGAAAACGGCCATCCTCCTGATTGGAGACGCGAACATCACGTGCAACCTTGATAGCATGGAACATCGAAGAATGGTTGGAGATTTGTCCCTCTTCTATAGATACTTTCACGGAAAGAATTCAAGTGACTTGGCACATTTGATTCCACCAAGAGCGGTACATATCAGAAATACGCGACCAACTGTGGCTGTTTATCGTTTTGAGGTTCAACTCAGTACACTTCGAAATTCACTGTTTAAGAACTCTTCCATCTGGAGAACTGCGTTTATGTGGATAAACTTCCTGAGAACGTTTTTGCAAATGGATTCAACCTCCAGCGATTCAAATCCCATGTGAATCGCTACTTTCGCATAGGCACCGCTCTGAGAACGCCTTAAGGATTTTCCTGTAAAGCTTATGTTTTGTCCTGAAAAAAAAAATCACCTGGGCCATTTTTTCAAATTTGGGAACAGAAAATAAGGTAGCAATAATTCAATCTTTAATTCGTTAATTTTGGTCAATGCTATAGTGAATTTGTGAGCTGGTGCGATGTCTTGATGGAGCAACACTTTTTTTTAGCCAAATGCGACTGTTTTTGCTTGATTTCTTCACAGCATGCTTCAGTTTTGCATCACCGTGAACTTGGTTAGCGCAACGCGCATCGAGAGAGTACTATAGTTCTGATGTGTCTGAAAATGTTTTCATTAGAATATATCATGCCAAAATTACCATTTTTTTTCTATTGAATCATTTCAAGGAATATGGCAGATAAATGAGCTCAAAAAATCTCATAAATATTCATTTACGAGTTTCTTGCACATGAAAACCTGTGACTATAGTCATCGAAATCTACGCTATCATTTCATCCCCTTCAAAGTACTCCCCATCAAATATAATACACTGGTGCCAGCGTTTTTCCAATCCTTGAAGCAGTTCTGAAATGCACTTTTTGATATGTCCTTGAGCTCTCTCTGCGAATCGGTTTTTATCCCTTCCATCGTCTCAAAACGCCATCTTTTCATGAGTATCTTCAATGCTGGGAACAGGTAAAAGTCGCAGAGGGCCAAATCTGGTGAATACGGTGGCTGAGGCATGATTACGGTGTTGTTTCTGGCCAAAATAATACGATCAACCAATGACGGGTGAGCAGGTGCATTATCGTGATGCAAAAGCCATGAACTGTTTCTCCACAGTGCTGGACATTAGACTCTACGACCATTTGGCAAGAACTCCTGATGGACTTTGCCACGGTAATTGAAGAAAACAGTGACCAAAAGCCTGACATTTGATGGCGTGCTTTTTTGGTGTTGGTTCTCCTGGACTCTTCCATTGGGACGATTGGACTTTGGTTTCTATGTCATAATCATATACCCATGATTCGTCACCAGTTATGACCCTTTCAAACAAATCTATATCCCCGTTGATGTCATTCAACAATTCCTGAGCGATCCTCATGCGACGGTTTTTTTTTGGTGAAAATTCAGCAATTTTGGAACGAACTTCGCTGCCACACGCTTCATGCTCAAAATTCTTCAAAAAAGTGCATGGCATGAACCAACCGATGTGCCGACATTCACAGCACTGTTCTAATAGTGATTTGACGATTCTCCTCATTTTCTCAACATTTTCATCGGGGGTTGATGTGCTGGGGCGTCCAGTGCAAGCGTCGTCACTCTCATCTTCTCGACCTTCTGTGAAAAGCCTGTACCACTTGTAAACATTTTTCTGGCTGTGAGTAAAATCACCGTATGCCACTGTCAACATTTCAAGTATTTTTGAGCACTTTATTTCATTTTTCACACAACATTTGATGCAACTTCTTTGATCCATTTTCTTTCGATAGCAAAAAAACGCTGTACACCCCAAACACTTTCAACTTTTATATTTGTCACAAACAAATTAAACATGCTAAACAGCTGAAACTGTGTTCGAGACGAGTGTACCAACATAAAAAATAGCTAATCGACCGTACGTTGTTCGTGAAATTCGAACATTCACCTTATTTTTTAACAGTCCACGTATATACATATCTACACATCTGCATATTAGAAATTTCCCTGTTATCGAATTCACAAGGCTTTTTTTGTTCGTTCGATGGGTTAGTCCTCTTAATGAACACTTTTTACCAATAATCAATTCACCATAAATCTTTTCCTTTGTCTTCATTATCACTTATCACATCATTTGTGTATAAATTATTACTGGGAGATTACTTTGAGATTCCTGAATTGAGTTTTCGTAGGGGCGTCTTCAATTACGAAATAATAATATTAAATTAATATTAATGAAATAAATTAACTGAAATAAAACTTTTACCATTTTTACCATTGATAGTCTGTAGTGGTGTGAAATTCGCAAAAATGTAAATTGTAAGTGAATACAAAAAAGAAAAGTTATTGCTGTACGAATGAAGTTGCTGGATTGAAATAAAAAAACCTAACCTAACCTGGAACTTCAACTAGTGTTTCCTAATGTGACTAATTACCAGTCCGTGCAAAGCTTATTGTGAAATCATCTGAAAATTGAACTTTTAACGTGTGATAATCAACTGTATTGGACACATGCGCCAAAATAACTGACTATCATAAGAAAACAAGTATAGCTAAGGCACCAGTCAATCTAATAATGACACTGATGATCTTCAAACATGACTCAACCTCTAACAGATGCACCAAACTTTTAAGGAGGTTCGAAATAGATGAACACTTCAATCTAGCAGACCACTATTATGATCTTCATGCAGTCATTGCTCACTGTGATTCTGTCGTTGAATCTGGTCATTACTACGCATTGGTCAAAGACAAAAAGGACTGATTTAAGTTTGATGATAGTCGTGTCATGAAGTGTTCTGGCGATGTATTGAATTTACTGGAGCCTCTGGAGACACCCTACATTCTGTTTTATGAAAGAGGACATTGGCAGATCAAGATCTTCAGATTCACAACACAACAAAAAAATATTTTTTGAATGTTTCCTACACTAAATTAGTCAATTTCTACTAATTTTGGGGTGATAAAAACGAAAATAACAATGAAAAATTTTTATTAGCTCTGGTTTTTGAGATACACAGTACTTAATCTTAAAGAGTAGTTATACTATAAGTGAAAGTACATAAAACAATATTGTTATGTTTCTTTCTTTAGTGTTTTGACAAATAAAAGAAGTTTGTACCACCAAATTTCAATTAAGTCCATCCGATTCATTGTAAGATCGCTGTCGTTTAGCTTGTCTTTTATAAAACACTTCTGGAGCATCCCTACACACAGACCAGCAGTAGTCTGCAAGCATTGCTTCATTCCAACGGCCCTGATATCTCTGTTCCATTAAGGCAATGTCTTGATGGAATCTTTCTCCATGTTCGTCACTCACAGCTCCACAGTTTTGTGGGGAGAAATTAAGATGAGAGTGAAGAAAATGAATTTTTAAGGACATGTTGCATCCAAGTTGGTGGTAAGCTTGAAGAAGCTCTTCAACCAATGCTGTGAAGTTATCATCTCTTTTGTTACCTAAAAACCCATGTACAACCCCCTTAAAGGCTTCCCAGGCTTTTTTTTCATTTCCTGTTAAAATCATGTCAAAAGCAGGATCATTTACGATTTCACGGATTTGAGGCCCAATAAAGATGCCTTCCTTGACTTTAGCATCACTCAACCTGGGAAACTTTGCTCTCAAGTACTTAAAAGCTTGTCCTTCCTGGTCCATGGCCTTCACAAAGTTTTTCATTAGTCCCAACTTAATATGTAATGGGGGAAGGAGAACATCCTTAGGATCTACAAGAGGCTCGTAAACTACATTTTTCTCATTAGGGTTTAGGTCTCGTGTAGGCCAGTTCATTTTTTTATAGTGAGATTTTCTATCCCGACTGTCCCACAGACACAAAAAACAACAGTACTTGGTGAACCCTAATTGCATTCCTAGGAGTATAGCAATGACTTTCAGATCACCACAGATGTGCCACTTGTGTTGTTCATATTTGATTGATTGGAGAAGTGTTTTCATATTTATATACGTTTCCTTCATGTGAACTGCATGACATATAGGAATAGAGGGTAGCTGATTTCCATTATGCAGAAGTACAGCCTTTAAGCTTAGTTTTGAAGAGTCTATAAACAGTCTCCATTCAGATGGAGTGTGATCCAAATTCAAGCAGTCCATCAAACCATTAACATCAGAACAAACTACGAGGTTTTCTTTTTTCTCAAAAAAAGGAAGCAAATCTTTTTGACGCTGTCTGTACTGAGATATTTTCACATCATGTTTTAGAAGATTCCACTGTTGTAGTCTTGACCCTAACCTCTCAGCCTTCTCCTTAGACAAGCGAAGATCTCTTATAAGGTCACTCAACTCTGCTTGACTAATTCTGTGCGGATCACTAGACCTATCGCTTACCTCAAAATCAGGGTCATAGGATGTAGAAGGATGGGTTGCTCCTTCTAAACAGTCTTCATCACCTTCCTCTAAAATTTCATAGTTTTGGGGTGGAGAAGGGACTGGCAAATTGTCTGAGTGTGGTACAGGCCGAAGAGCAGATGGAAGATTAGGGTATTTAACCGTTCCTCTTTTCTTCATAGATAAACCTTGCTTAATGGGAGGAGTTAAGCAGAAATAACAGTCGTCTGTATGATTGGTAGGCTCACGCCAAACCATAGGTACTGCAAAAGCCATTGCCCGGTTTTTATTTTTCAGCCACTCTCACAATATGACAGAACAAGAATTACAACATATATGAGGAGCCTATGATTTATCTTGGTCCCCAACTTTCACACCAAAATAATGTTCATAGGCTGTCTTAACGATAGGTGTCATTTTACGTTTCTGAGCCTTAAATGTTATTTCACCACATATATAGCAAAAGCTATCGACAGAATTCACACACTTTCGAGGCATTTCAGATCAGCACTTAAATTAATTTAAAAATCAACTTCACACGATAATTTCAATAGCAACTACGCGCGTACAATTGACAAACTCACATAGGTTATGTTTACTACTTAAGAACAGCTGATGAGAGGGGTGTTATGTAAACAAACATGTGTACCAACTGTTGGTGATGAAATATTTCATTTGTTGAAAACTCAATATACATATATATAATATAATGATACTATATCTTGAAAACAAGAGCTAATATATAATTTTTATGGTCACTTTCGGTTTTAACACGTGGAAATACATTAAAATCATATAATTTCAACCCCGAAACAAAAACTTTGTTGTGTTGTGTTATGTGGTGCTGCAGGTTTTTCCGGGTTTTGCTGTGGCTGAAAAAGCAAATGCGCCATTGGAATCAGTGAAGTCGCCCCGGAGCGCCAATTGATTTTCGTTGTTTTATAATTTCATGATGTGAATTACTTTCTTCGTTAACAGAAATATATCCTGAATTAGACCTATTCAGTATTCTAGGCGATTTTTGTCAAAAATATCGCCTAGAATACTCACGTAAAGTTTTTTCTTACCTCAGAACGATATTGATATTGTTCTGAATAGTGATATGGTGTAGCACTTTTTCTATTTAATGAAAAGGAGCTAATGCAGACGGCAGCTCTTCGTCGGTTGGCACTATGGGTTCGTTTACAGACAAAAGTATATAATTGTACAGTAATTGATTGGTCAAAAAAATAGGAGGGGCGCCACTGCAACTTTTAAAATGTCTTTGTCAAAGAGTACTTACTTGGAAAGTTGAGCAACCGAGTAATGACTAAATAGTTGTTATACTCAAAACTATAACAGACTTTACCATATGATATTATCAAATTGATGAGTGTTAATCAATAAATAAATAAAATATAGTAAAACATACAAACATTTAATATTAATAACTCTTCAATGGTTCAGAGCAAAAGTTCCCAGAAATAAGACTTGTAATTCTAATAATAATATTCAATATTAGATACTTCGAGAGGTTAATTGATTAGGTAGAAGATGTTTTAGGAAATTAATTTTCCAGCGCATAGTACTATGTGGTGGTTTACATATATTCGTTGAAAAACATACACTTTGACCTGAGTGTATCTAGGTTGAATGCACATTAATAATTAAAAAATTTAAATGGTAGGATTTTATCCTGTATAAAAAATAAAGTAAAACCTGTTCTACTGGCGACAGCACTTTGAAACCTGAGAACGGAATCCCAGGCCAACCGGGACTGGGGTGATGAGTGGAGCGATACTACGATAGCTTTATTCTCTCTGAGTGCAATCAAATGTTCATCGGGCTAAACCATGGAGTGTACACTTCGGGCAAATGAGTCCTATTGGAACCATAATACCAAAAATATCCTTGAAATGTAGACGAGGGGTTAAACCAAAGCTTGGGAGATAGCAACCAGAACAGAAACCGTGACAATTCCCTGGGTAAAATCCTCCGTGTACAACAACCCTATAAATGTTTTTTTTTTTATAGAAACTGTCCTATATTGTCGCTAGCAAGAGAATAATTTGAAAGAAAAGTAGGAAAACTCACCTTATGTGAAGGGTTTTATCTTGTAGCAAAGAAGGCGTTGACGTAATACAAAGTATTCAAACACCAAATTGTCGTAAATGTTCAATATAGGCCTCTATCAAAAGCCAGGACGTAGTGGTTGATGATAAGATGGGTAGAACGAAATATCCACTAAGGATCATTTAACAAATTCAGGATTCGTCAGCCGAACAAAACCAGAAGCACCTGTAGGGCAGACACCTGTCGTTTTCGCGAAATCTACCATCCTAACTGATCAGAAAACAATTCATTTTCTTCTTCTTCTTTTCGGAAGATAGGGTACTAGCGTTTTGACCTATCAATATTTGCATGTTCCATGCATAAAGGACCAATCTGAACAGAATAAAGTAATGGTATGTTTGGTTGTATCTGGTCAGACACCCCCTAAAGCTAAATTGGCTACACTGACGAAAAATGAAACAGTCGACAGTCAAAATATCATCAAACAGCTGACAATTAAAATTAAACAGAAAATACCAACTCGAAGACACTCCTTGTGAAACTTAACCATTACCAAAACATTCGAGATTAGCAATGGGATTTTTATACGGTTCCTCTCGATGAGGTTAGACAACCAACTCTACATATTATTTGTTATTTTCCCGTTCGCTGAGGGCAGGTCACCACGGAGTGAAATCCATGTTGCTCTAAAACTTTTTTATTTATTTACAAAATAAAGTAGCGAAAATTTACATGCTACAATGGTAGCAAATTGAAAGGCTATATTTTTAGGAGATATTTTTTTGTATGAAGATGGAAAAGTATAAAGCGAAAACCTTTCTTTCCCAAATATTCCATTCAATTCGAAATTTTTCAAGGGCTTGCTATGTAAGATAGGGGTTTGAAAGACATACACTCGTAGTTAATAAAAATATACTATGTTTTTTCTACCAGAAAATCAAATTTAATTTGTCCGAACGACTTCAACCATAAACAACAAGTAAATGTATCACAAATTGAAATATTTAACCAGTAGATTTAATCGAAGGGTTAATGAATTAGAGTCAGTATAGTAATAAACCAGTGACTGTCCCGTTGCTCATTTCCCTTTCATACATAAAAAACGAAAAACCTCTGCGGGAATAGGAAGGACCCATGAATAATTCGTCTTTCGGGGTGAATCTCTTGAAGCGCATCGAATATTTGAATGACACATGTAAATTCGAGTGATCGTCAAAGGGCACAATCAGTGACTGCGACACGAAATTAATTCGTTCTCCATGTGGCATAGCAAGGGGTGCCCTTTGACAGTTTTGATAGTTTCTTCGTCAATATCGAGTGACAGTTAGCAGTTTAGGGAAGGGCTAGGGAGTGCTGGAAAGTTAGTGTACGAATGACATGTTCACAGTTGAAGAATTATGTCGCATCGAATACGTCAGTGACAACTGTTTTGTTTTTTTTGACAGAGCGATTGTTTTATATTTCAGGGTTCTTTTCGTCGCAAATATTTTTACCAACATAGGGATCGTGGTATGCTTTGACGATATTATTATTCTTTGGAATTTGCATTAATCAGAATTATCTGAATTTCAAACTGAGTATTTCTAATTCGACTTTCACCATTGGGGAGATATAAGGACGGTTAAATTGGAACGATGTTGCGCAATTATACCACCAACAAAATGCTGTTAAAAACGTTGTGGAGTTCCTAGTATTTCCCGAAGTATTGGAAAAGATACATTTCGTAAAATCTTTTTAGTTTTTTGTAACTATATTTGGTAAAATACACTGCCAGGCATAAAATTAGGGTCACCCAATGAGTTGAAGTAATCTTGGAAATTTATGTAAAACGCAAGCACTGCAGGAAGATCCTCAGGTGCTCTAAGAGCGGTGCCTATGCAAAAGTAGTGATTCACGTTGGATTTGAATCGCTGGAGATTAAATTCGTTTGGAAAAACGTTCTCAAAAAGTTCTCCAAATGAAAGAGTTCTCAAACAGTAAAGTTCAAGGTGTACTGAATTGAACCTCAAAACGATGAGTTGCCACAGTTCGTCGCGTATTTCTGATATGTACCGCTCTTGGTGAAATCAAATGTGCCAAGGCACTTGAACACCTCCCGTGAAAGTATCTATAAAAGAGACACAAATCTCCAAACTTTCTTCGATATTCCAAGGTTTTTCAAAGAATAATTTCCAGTACAAATTTGTTTAATATCGTTATAATATCTGGGTTTTACAGCACTCCGAAGTTGACACAAAAAAATTGATTTGCGTCCTCTGAAAAACTAAGGCCTAAAAAATGTAACAATTCAATGAAATATAACGAAAGTGGCAGACTGTTTCTCAAATATATTATCCCTTAAACGAGTGAAAATCGAACACAACGGCAGAGGAATATATCAATGATAGTCTGTCAAGCGATATGTCATTAGTGAATAAAACCTTGCAATCTGTTGGAAAACGAAACAGCATCCACTACCGCTGACTGCAGTACTGTCGATATACATGTTTGTAGTCATAATTAGCTATAAATTTGTAAAGCATGTAGAATTGTAGAATGATTTTAAATTTTATCGTAGAAAAAGTATAGTGTGTCACTCGTGCTGATAATATATTCCACTTGTTGCACTGTATACCTACTATTCCGACCTTATAGTCCGGTCGAATTAGACTAAAAAATAACAGTGATGGTACATAAATTTACAACAAGCTGCAAATGCGTGTAATTGTACAAAACATAGTTAAAAATAAGATTTGAAAATTCCGAATGATTGCGATGCCTGGAAAAAAATGTATTCGAGGTCAAAGGTCAAAAATCTCGAAAAAATTGGTTTTTTGCGATTTTCAGGAAAATGGTAGGTTTTATCATAAAATAACCTCAGATAAAAATTATAGACCATAAAATTTTCTACAAAAAATGTATCAGTATTTTTTTTTCTTAGGGCCACCGTTTCTGAGATACGACAATTCAAAAAGTTGTAAAAGTTGTAAACGTCATTATATGCATAAGTATGCCATGTATATACATCTAACATAACGATGCCGACGTACTGATTATTTATACAGCTATAGTGCAATTCAATTTGACAAATACAACTATTGTTGTTGGTGAAGATGTAGACTTACTCGTACTTCTTACTGCCCGAACTCCACCTGAAAAAACTATTTTCTTTGTAAAGCCAGGAAAAGCTCAAAGTCAAACCGAAATATATTCGTCAAAAAGTTTATCTACTTTCGCAAATAGTCAAATTCATTGCTGCATTTTACAGGAGGGGTAAAGCAACAGTCTTTAACATGTTTGAAAAACAAGATTTAGTTCAATGTGCTGAAGTTTTCAAAAAAAGTAATTCGACTCAACAAGAAATTATCACCAACGAAATTCAGTTTCTTCTTTCTATGTACAAAGCTCCAAAAAAAACACCTGCTTAGATAAGTATCGATATGCATGTTTTGTTAAAAATACTAAAAATAAGAAACAGGTGCAATTAGCTTGTCTTCCTCCAACCTCAGTTGCTGCTCATCAACATCTTTTCCGGGTATATTACCAAGTTCAAGTGTGGCTTGTTTATCAGCTAGACACAAAAGACTGGGGTTGGAAGTTGGTCGACAATGCATTAGAACCTAATCAGACTTTACTCCCACCTGCGCCGAAAAAACTGCTGAGCACAATTTTTTGCAACTGTAAAAAGGGATGCAGCGCTAAATGTGGTTGTGAAAAAGTTGGATGTTGTGTTCTCTGGTATGTACACATTGTCAAGGCCAGTCATTTTCTAATGCTGAATCACCAATAGTGCAGGATTCATTTGATACCAACGAGGAAACATGCGATACATCACTCTTGACGCAATTTACCTACAAACATCAAGAAGAAGAAGAAGATCAAAAAGAAAAAGAATACCAAGAAGAACGACAAGAATTATTTGAAGCTTATGACTCAGGTGAATAAATTTTTACATTTTCTAAAATTTAAATCGCTTTTATAATTTTCAACCCTCCCTAATATATTTTATTTTGCAAGTTTTCAATTTGACAGAATCACAACTGACATGTGGAATAGGACTACTGGGGAAACTACGTTAAAAAAATTCGCTAAGTACACTACCTCATAGGTGGCGTGGAAACGTGTGCATATAATGACGATTACAACTTTTACAACTTTTTGACTCGTCGTATCTCCGAAACGGTGGCTCTAAGAAAAAAAGGTACTGATACACTTTTTGTAGAGAATTTTATGATCTACAATTTTTATCTGAGGTTATTTTATAATAAAACTTAACGTTTTCCTGAAAATCGCGAAAAAAAAATTTTTTTCGAGATTTTTGACCTTTGACCTCGAATAAGTTTTTAACTATGTATGAACAATTACACGCATTTGCAGCTTGTTGTAAATTTATGTACCTTCCAATGTCTAGATTGACCGGATTATTAGCAATTTAACTATATTTCTTTGGTATCATTATTGTTTCTCTAGATCTGAATTGAGAAATCTGCATGACTGATCCATTTGAAGTAATTGCCTCGCAAACTAAACAGTGAATCTCTAGGCCCATCATAATAACGTCTGAAACTACTAAGTCATTTAATGCCTAGGAAATGGCCATTGGCGCCTACATCCAGTCATCAATAAAGCCGTTTTATGACTTGCGTCAAGGATGAAAGATACAAGGAAAATTTCAATTCCTCAATTTTATTTCCTCGCTTCAATTTTATGACGTAGTTTTTATATATTGGGAAATTGATGAAAGGCATAGTAATTTCATTCGTAAATATAAGCAACTCTGTGCAATAAACTTGAAAATCGTAAATCCTTTCCCTACTCGTAAATGAACTTGAACCATTTCCTTCAGAAACTTATAAATTACTTTGGTATATGTCGTGATGTGATAGATAGAAAAAAGTTAAAAAAATTCTACAACAAATGTAAACTTGTAAAAGAATCCTCATACATCCAACCTAATTGAATAAAATATTAAAATCCAATTCAGAAATGAGTCCGTTACGAACAGTTGTATACGTTATTACTTGAATCACTACCAATTTTTATCTTTTCAAGGACAAAACACAAGCACTATATGCGCTCTCACAGCGGTGCCTGTGCGAAAGTAGCGATTCACATTGGATTTGAATCGCTGGAGATTGAATCCATTTGGAAAAACGTTCTCAGCCACAGTCCATCGCGTATTTCTGATATGTACCACTCTTGATGGAATCAAATGTGTTAAGTCACTTGAACACTTTCCTTGAACGCATCTATAGAAGAGAGACATATCTCCAACTTTTCTTCGATGTTCCAGACTATCAAGGCTGCAAATGATGTTCGCGTCTCCAATCAGGCGGATGGCTCTTTTCTGAATGAAATCCAGCAACTTCAGGGTATGTTCAGGGACAGAGCTCCATACATGAGAACGATACTCCAAAGTTTGATCTGAGCTTTATAAAGCATTAAAGTTGCTGAGGTGTGTACAGTTTTCTAGTTCGGAACAGTGATCCCAGATTTCGAGAAGCAGCCTTTCCAATTCCAGCGACATGAGTGTGCCAAAACATATTGGTGTCCATTTTAACCCCCAACAAGTTTATCAAATCCTGATATTATTATATTAGGTTCAAAGACATTTATCTTTTTGGAGAAAACGATGCCTGTGTTTTTGTGGCATTGAATTGAACCTGGTTACTTTCATCCCAATTCGAAATCACTTCTAGATCCTCATTGAGATATGCAACCTCCTGCTGCCGGTGAAGATGTGCCTCCGTAGCCGATGTCCTGGAATCCAAATGGAATAACGAGACAAGTGTGCTGTCTTCAGCAAAACAATACATTGGATTCTTGGATTTTTCCAATAAATCGTTGATATACAATAAAAAGAGGGTTGGAGACAATATGGATCCCTGGAAAACACCAGCGTTGATGGTGAGAGTATTCGGGAGATATCCATTGACGGCCACTTGCAGGGAACGTTCTTCCAGGAAGCTGAAGAGCCATACATAAAAATGATCAGACAAGCCATAGCATCGAAGTTTGGCCAACAAATCCTCATGCCACGCACTATCAAAGGCCTTAGAAATATCAAGCGCAACAGCTCTTGATTCTCCATGTTTCTCGATTGCGTTATTCCAAATATGGGTGACATACGATAAAAGGTAGCCTGTTGATCTTTGTTTCCGAAAGCCATATTGATGATCGCTCAAGATGTTGAAGCCTTCCAAATATTTGAGGATATAGTAGTTCACAACTTTCTCCATGATTTTTGATGTCACTGATAGCAAAGCGACTGGTCTATAGTTATCTGGAAGATTTTTCTTGCCCTTTTTGGGAATAGGCTGAACTAATGATTTTAATATCATAACTATCGCTTCAATCAAAATGAGATTGGTATGTAGGTATGTAAGATTTGGATGTGCATTTGTGGCGTAGTGCATCAGGAGTTTTTTCCACATAGTCGTACGGTCAATAAGGAGTATTATCTTGAAGTTATGCGCCGTTTGCAAGAAGCAATATGAAGAAAACGTCCTGTATTGTCGAAAAATAATTCATGGATTTTGCATTACGATAATGCACCTGCTCACTCGTCATTACTTGTTCGTAATTTTTTGGCCAAAAACAATTACGTAATTATGGCATAAGTGTATTATATCTGAGGGGAACTACTTTGTAGGGGACAAATAGAAAATGATTAATATGAATATTTTTTGAGAAAAATTAAAATTCACCTTATTTTTTTTTACAGACTTCGGACATTTCACATGTTCAAATAACAGAGGTATTTACAATCAATCAGAGTTACCACCAAAATATTGAATTGTTATTTCACTGCAGAACTTTCGTTCCGCAAAGACCTCAAAGATTTGAAATTAAATTAAAATCCACCTAATGATGTCTTCATCATCGTTTTCCTAGAAAACTACAAGTTGATTCTATTATACACCAATTTATCTTAGGCCTTCAATAGAGTCAATCATAACATATTGATTGCTAAGCCCACGGTATTTGGTATAGAAAAAATTGGTTTACATCATGAACATACAATATGGTAGCTTTGTAATAGAGTTCAGTATGTCAAATATGACAACTGGGTGTCAAGACATACTGAAGTATTATCAGGAATACATCGGGGATCTTACATAGGCACGCTGTTATTTATCAATGTTTGATATTCAAGACGTAAAAAATAGTTCAAAATGTCTCTGTTGCTGTGAAACAGTAGTTTAATATAGAGAACTGTACATATATAAATAAATGCCAGAGAAACACTCTCTCGAGTATCAACAATGTCTGCCTTTCATGAAATAAATTGATTGAATTGATAAAAGCTTTCGAAAATATGTAGCAGCTTGTTCATAACATTCCATATTTCATAGTCATAGTTAGTGATTTTTTATTCTTCAAAGTTTTGCATTTTCTCATAACTTTGCATAGCTCTAAGATCTATATAATTTGGATTTTGAAAATAATCTAAAATTTTCGTAGTTTCCGTCGTGGAAATTACATTCTAATCAGGTGAAGAAAAGGTGAAGAGAAGGAGAAGAAAAGAATCTGGTTAAACGAATTGAAGGGGTTATATTTTTAGGAGTGATACATTTTTGGGAAAGAAAGTTTTTGGCTTTCTACTACTCTATCTTGATACAAAAAAAATGTGGGAATCTTCCAAAGAAAGGAAGGAAGTAATTTGAAAATAAGTAACTATCATGCAAAGAAGCAACTTTCAGACACAAACTGGAAGAAAGCCCTCGTGAAACAGCTACTTTCATATAAACATTGAATTACACGAAAGAAAAAAAATTATTTCGAAACAAATACTTTTGTATGAACGAATTATACAGAAGATACTTTTCTCTACTCAGTTTGTATTCCAAACATTCGTTATGGAATAAAATCACATGTCATTCACAGGAGTTCTACTTTAAATAAATGGTAACAAATTGCACTTACATGGAACACTGTCATCCTCACTGGTAGACATCGATGTTTCGCCATAAGACACTTGTCTTAAGGCTCTTTGGTACCAAATTGGATAACATTATAGAAAATACACACAATTCATTCATGAATTACGATTTTTAATGTCACGGAATAAGTTTGATTAATCAAATTATCAAATAAGTGAATGAATGTCATTACGATGTCATCGATGACATAAGTTAATCCTCATCGCACAAGTTTCAACTGTTGAAAATTTTCGTTCTTAGAGGGGCGACAACTGGTTCATGGCAATTTTTTTTTTTCATACCGATTATTTCTAAAGGAAAAATGGGCAATTTCATTATACATATGGAACAATAATTAGCTCTAAAATTAGCTCAACCATACCAATCACATTACCTAACTCACTGCAATCAATATATTACAACTAAATAGCTATCGAGTGAAAAAGGCAGCAAAATTTAATTTCATTGAGACAAATTCGAAAAGTATTCGCCAATCCGATTATAACTACAGATTACCTGGTAAAAATTGAGATGAAATAGCTCTGTGATCTCAGTTTAACGCGAAACCCAAAAAAAAATAACTCCGAGAGTTATCAAACTTTGATTATTAAACAAATGAAAACAGAACGAACCTCTGGTGAAAAATTACAAACAAGTTCAGAAACTTCCTAATAAAGCTCTCGCATTCTGTAATTAGACTTTCTCGAAAATTAGTTTTCCTCGAGTTTTATTGAAAATAATTAGCTGGCGTTTGTTCTTCTACAGTAAAGATAATCAAAATGAGCTTTATTATAGGGGCTCATAAAATTACCATCGTGGACAAGGAGAAGATATCATTTTTCTCGAGTGAAATGGAAGTGTCAAGATTCATGAATAATTATTTACGGGCAAAATAAAACTTCCATAAAAGGTTCAGAATTTATTTTGAATGTTCACTAAAAGAATTGGTATTATAATATTGAATTTCAATATTTGTTTGAAGGTGATTGACAATGTTTCATGATGAATTTCACTAGTTCGGACTTCCATTGTCTACTATATAAAATGATTTGAAATCCCTGAAACAACTAAAAAAGAAGAATTAAAAATGGATAGCTGAAAATAACAATTATATTAACCAAAATAAACTTGTAATGAAATAATAGTGAAATAAAAATGTTAGTATCTACAATCGTTTTCGGGTGAAGACGATTGTAGATACTAACAATCCAAACGTCTCGAACTAACGTGACTTGGAATCTCTCCACTTTTTATTTTTATTTTCTTTATTTTTATTTATTCAATTGTTCTATTTTTACTTGTATTTTATTTCAC
Organism: Leptinotarsa decemlineata; assembly: GCF_025532065.1. Lineage (NCBI taxonomy): Eukaryota > Metazoa > Arthropoda > Insecta > Coleoptera > Chrysomelidae > Leptinotarsa > Leptinotarsa decemlineata. The sequence continues at coordinate 9,396,651 of NW_027412529.1, forward strand.
TATTATTTCATTTCAGGTTTATTTTGGTTAATATAATTCTTATTTTCAGCTATTCATTTTCAATTCTTCTTTTTTAGTTGTTTCAGGGATTTCAAATCATTTTATATAGTAGACAATGGAAGTCCGAACTAATGAAATTCATTGAATTTCTATTTGTGAATGATGCTGCAATAAAATATTTGCATACTTTCCTCTGAATTTTTCAAGTCACTATTTCAATGAAAATGTCGGCTTCTTGTCTTCATTCAAACAGATTTATTTGCATAACAATTCAAAATATTGTTACATGAGTGCTTGGCAATAATACTAATGAATACTTATTATTAAAATTTAACCTGATTTTCACAATGAAAGATTTAAGAAGAAGAAGAATATATTTATTGAAATAGGTAACCTCTATATAAAATATTATATAAAACATTACTAACATTATAGAAATTGAAAATAATTATAAAAAACACAAAATGTGGATATAGTTTAAAATTGAAAATAAAAAAATAAAAATTTCTAGTTTGAAAAATAACGACATATGCTATTAAAAATACATTGCCATATGAGTGCAGCTCCAATACAATGATGAATAGAAGAAAACAACATACAAATACTATATTTATTAATATTATCTTACCAAGAATTATTCTATCTAGCATTATGGATGGATTTCAATAACTGTTTTTTAAAAATATTTACTGATGGACTAGATTTGATTACATTAGGTAATTTGTAGTATACATCAAATTATTTGAAAAATAAAGAATTCAGGGCACTTCTCCTATTTGTTTTAAATAAATGCAAATTAGTATGATTCCTTGTGGCATATTTGTGCATTTCTAAATTTAGACTAACAAATTCAGAAAAATATGAAGGTGATGAGTTATTCAGAATTTTATATATGAATGTCATAGTTGAGTAATACAACCGTAAAGAAACTGGTAGCCACCGCAAAGTTTGTAACATGATTCCGATTTTAGTGAATCTATTCACTTTTAAAACAATTCGCATACCGCAATTTTGAAGTTTTTGTAATTGAGATGTTTAATTTAGATTAAACAAGAAAATAATAGAAGCACAGTAGTCAAAATGTTACCAGAAATTCTTGCAAAGAAATATAGCTTTTTAGATATTTCTTTACATAGGTGTATAATCGAGATGATTGCCAAAAAGTAATAAATTATCCAACTGGAATCCAAGATATTTGATACATGACACAATTTCAATGTTTTCATTATCGATTATTAGATTTATTTCACCTAAACTAAGGTTGTTCCATTTATATTTTGTTGTCATAATCATTCCTTTAGTCTTCATTTTATTCAATTTCAATTTATTTGCCATGAGGTACTTATTTACATCCTTTGATGCGGAATTCATTTTATCAATAGCTTTATCTAAGCTTGTATCGTAGCATGCCAATAGTGTATCATCTGCAAATACATTTACAGCAGAGGTGCAAACACCCTACCTTGCGGCACACCTATATGTATATCCAATTCCTGTGAGATATTATCTTGAACTCTGACTTTTGCTTTCTATGGATAAATAGTCATGTTTACGAAACAGAGGCACGTATTTCGTTATATGAAATGTTTCTGCTACTGTACAACGCACTCATTTCTTTGATCGTATTCCCGATTTTTTCATCTACTTCAGTTATTTTGTTTATTTATTTTCATTTTATCTTTTTTTTCTCTTCTCTGTGACTTGTTATGTCTCAGTTACTCTCCTAGTTTTTTTTGTCATTTCGTTTTCATATTACCATTGATAAATAATATTGTCGTTTGAAATAACAGCAAATATATCAGTATCCAGGTAGTCACCATACGTCAGCAATTCCACTTGCTTGAAAAAATGGTAGTCGGTTGGCGACGACGGTGATTTGTGAAACGTGTGGACGGGCGTTGTCGTGGAGCAGGATCGGGCCTCTTCTACGAGTGCCGGCTGCTGCTGACGCAATTTCTGGTACATTTCGTCGATTTCCTCTCGATAGGATTCTGCTGTGATGGTTTGGTCGGGTTGCAGAAAGTTATAGTGAATCTCACAAGCCGCTGACCACCATACAGTAACCATAGTCTTTTTGGTGGGTTTTCGTCATTGGAAAATAGGATCGTTTTGGTTACGCAAAAGCAAAGCTTTTTGACCTTTCCATTACGTTTCAAACTATCAAAAACGCATCATAGCTGACGCCTAGTTCTTTCGGCATCCCACTGACCGTTTGTGATGGGCTAATCTCCATCAGAGTCATCAAATCCTCGTCCTGGATAACTGTAGGTCGACCACATCGAGACTCAAATCTCCGGAAGGAAATTTCGTTCGAACAGTGCGTTCATTAACAAATACCTGATTAATTTTTCGAGCTGTTTCGGCAGCGCTTTGGTTCAATTTGAATTCGTAGAGGAAAATTTACCAAAAATTGCTTAACGATATCATATATTGAGTAATAAGCTGAAAATATACAAAAAAATAAAAATTTGTAAAAAATTAACATAATCAATGTACAGAATTGTCTGTCGATCAATATAAACCACGACACAGTAGAATAAATATTGATTGAGATATGGATGTACAAAAACACATAACTTCATCACAATCGAAACGTTGTGAAGTAACCTCGTTTAGAATCTTTTCTATTTTTCATTTCATTTTCAGTTTTTGAAATTTTTACTTTTTTGCTTATTTTACTTCATTGTTATTTCATTTCATGGTATATTTCTTAATATAATTCAGTGTCACTATCAGAGGCTTAGTATAATTGTTATTTTTAGCTTTTCACTTCAATTTTTAATTTTATTTATTATTTCAGAGATTTCAAATCATATTATATCATATTACATAATGGACGTTCGAACTAGTAAAATGAACAGCAGTGGTTATGCAATTCTTCAGTCTACAATAATGGATCGACAATGGATGAATTCATGTTTCATCCATTGTCACATATCGATGCAAAAGTTCCGGTTTGTTATGTTTAAACACGGCCAAACACTGCTCAGAAACATCAAGACCTTCTTGCTTCAGGTCAACAGGGAGCTCGCGCGGCATCTACTTTGAACAGAGCTTTCTCATAGTCAAATGCTCATGCAATATAAAGCCAAAACATTCTTTTGATATTTTCATAATGTCAGCTAACTCACGCATTTCCACTTTTCGATCATTCAAAATCAATTTGTGGATTTTCTTTATGGTTTATGGTGTTACTGCCTCATTTGGACGTCCACTGTCTTCTGCATCATTGATGACTCTACGAACAATGTTCAATTGTTTCTGATGGAGCGGAGTCCTTATAACACTTTTCTTCAGGCCATTGCTTCGCTTGAGCAGTATTTTTTTCCTTCAAGAAGTAGTGTAAACTTGAAACACGAAATTGTTTTTGGTCCATTACTTTGAAAATAACAAAACAACAACAATAATTCACAAACTTATGAGTAGAATATCATGAAATTTTACCAGCTTTCTTTGGAAGATTAGTTTAACTGAAAGAGCGATGAATGCAATAACACTAACGCCATCTATGTGTTAGGCCCGAGACTCTTCAGACCATGTAGCAGCATTGTTTATAATGTATTTGTGTATGAAAGGTTTTGGCTGTCTACTTCTTCACCTTTTTTGCAATGAATAATCTCTCCTAAAAATATACCCCTTTCAATTTATATGTGCGTATATTTATTGTATTTCAGGGCGTGCTTCTCTTCATCTAATTTTTTTTATTATTTTATGTGTTATGTATTGACAACAATGATTGTAGCATAGTATTATGACGTGTTCTTTATCATATAATCATATTTTTAGAGTGATATAATGGTCTTCTTTTATTTCAGGTAAGGAAGATTCACGAGGTTCTTAGAACAAGTACTCTCTGGGGACAACAATAGTTTCAGGGTAAGAATCGTAACAGGTTCATAACAATTTTATAAATTGGACACCGAAAGTATCCCGTATCGTCGGAACATCCCCCTATACGTGTTCTCTTGCCGCTGATAAACTATTCCCCTCTAATGTTCACTTAGGCGACATTAAAAATTAAAACGATCTCCCCAACGAGCCCTTATCAACGAACCCTTCATCGTGCGGAAACCGCGTGGAGAGATGTTTTAAATCTTCATATATTAGGGTTTTCCATTATGAAGTGGTGTACCGAGTGTTCATTGGCAAAACAAAACAGCGCACAGTTGAACAAAAAATTGTAAAAGTGGTTGTGTATCAAATATTGTTTGTATGACTTTTCAATTGAGAATTTCAGTTGGGGGATATTGAAAGCATAAAAAAAGAACGAATAAATGCAGAATGTTGAAGGTACATTGGGTTTTTTCATGAATGATAGTAGTTATATGTAAAATATTCTTGGGAATATTCAAAAAAATGTGGGAATCTTCCAAAGAAAAGAAGAAAAGAATCAATTTGAAAATAAGTAACTCTATACATGGATGTGTAGATCATGCAAAGAAGCAACTTTCAGACACCAACTGGAAGAAAGCCCTCCTGAAACAGTTACTTTCATATCAACATTGAATTACACGAAAGAAAAAAATTCTTTCGAAACGAATACTTTTATATGAACACTGAATTATACAGAAGATACGTTTTTCTACTCAGTTTATTCCAAATATATAAATATAACCCCTCCAATTAAAATATTCTATAAATCTAATTATAATTGTCAATATTCTTTCTATTATTTTCGAGTATTTTTTGGCTCTTTATTATTTACAACACATATTTCTTCTATCGTCATCAAGGTCATCACTGGCATAGTTTGAACTAGTCATAGCGATTGATTTTTTTTTCATTTTTATTTTATATATATTTTTTTCAATTTGATGGAACCAAGCAATACCTGATGAATATACATAACGTATTCAGGAAACACTTAACTGTGAGGCCTGTCTTTACTAAATAAATCTACATATTCGATCCCTTATACAGTGCTTTTCTTTAATGTCCTCCCCTTTTATTTTTTGAACGGGTCAACTCAAAAAATTGAAATTTGGAATAATGAAATCAATGAAAGAATACTTTATTTTGAAGTGAAATTGACAGATGAAACTGGCGACTGGGCGCCATCTGGAAAAAAAACATTGAATGGAAAGGGGGGTCTTGTGACACATCTTTTTGAAGCTCCTGACAAATGCCTCATAACCCTAGAATATAATGTCAATATCTTCAACTACTACAAAACAGCAGAACTTTTGATAATTGCCTGAATACATTGACATTTAACTACATAATTATAGGTAATAACTTGAGGTCAGTTTAGAAGATGCTTGAAATGGTTGCCTTGAACTTCTTGACATATGAATCGATATTTCACGCCGAACATTTTTGAACACAGTGACGTCAGTATCTCTACAAAAATTTATTATTCTCTGTCGTATATCCAATATTGAAGTAGGTTCAGTTTCGTACACCTTCCGCTTCGAATAGCCCCATAAAAAAGTCCAAAGGTATCAAATCTGGCGAGCGGGCTGGCCATTCTGTAGGACCTTGACGGCCAATCCAACGACCGGCAAAAGTAGTATCCAAATAGTTTCTTACTTGTCTGAAGTAATGTGGTGGTGCTCCATTTTGTTGGAATACAATATCCATATCGAATTCGTTAGGATTCGCTTCGACGATTTCCGTGATGAGAATGTCAACAGTAGTTTCCAGCATATTCAAATACAGTTCCCCTGTTAAATTTTGATCAATAAATAGAGGTCCTACAATATGGTTTCCCAATATTTCTGCCCAAACGTTAATTTTTTCTGGATATTGGATATGTGTTTCCCGGAAAACATAAGGGTTGGTGTCCCTCCAATAACAGCAATTTCGTCTGTGAACATTGTCGTTCAAAAAAATATACATTCGTCACTAAAACAAATATTGTGGAGATAGGTAGGATGCCTTCAGATAATTTTAATTTTGTATGGATGATACCTATTCCTCTTCAAAAGTCTCCACACAGTAGAAGGAGACACCTCACGAGCATTCGCGACGAAATAAGTAGACTGTTCAGGACTTACTACCATCTCACCAATTATTTGCACATGCTGTTCTTCCGATATGGCCGGATGACCTAGGGGCTTTTTGTTATGTACACTACCGGTAGTTGTGAATTTGGATACAAGTTCCCTCAACTCTTTTCTACAGATAGGACGATTCGGAAAACGTTCATTGAAAATCCTTTCGGTCTCGTGAAAGTAACGCGTCGCACCGTAAATAAAAACCTCTTCAATTCTTTCTTCAAATGGACGAGAATTGACCATTTTAGAGATTGTTGACGTGTTACCTTTCTACTAGTAAAACCGAAAACTAAATGAGAATATTCTAACTAAACAATGATGTTCATTGTTTTACTGGTATTTTTTGTCGTTTCTTTTTTCAAAAGATAACTTAACAAACCTTATCGAGTTGTTGAAATTGACATGTGGCAGATACAAAGGAATATTTCTAGAAATATCGATATTAATGTGTTTGTCTTCAGGAAATTATTAAATATTCCGCCATTTTGTAGTAGGTGAAGATATTGACTTCATATTCTAGGGTTGTGAAGTATTCGACAGGAGCTTCAAAATGTTTTGTCACACGACCCCCCGTCGTCATCTTGAAAGATTCATCTGTCAATTTCACTTCAAAATAAAGTATTCATGCATTAATTTCATTATCTCAAATTTAAATTTTTTGTGTAGACATGTTCAAATAAAATGCACTGTATATATTTTTGAAGTACCCAAATTTCAAGTACCTGATTTTAGTCAATTAATTTTAAAGGTGTACCTGAGTTTGTAATGAATGAAACGAAGTGAGTTATTGAATTCTATTTGGTCATTCAGTGTATTGCCCAAAGATTGAGCTTTGAACTTTCCTCTTCTAAATATTCATGATTGAACTCATGTCCTTCTGCTGAAAGATGGTTTGTAAATGTGGAATTGGTCTCTCTATTCAAAAAACTACTTTTATGGTCTTTATTTCTTTGAAAGAAAGTTCTTCCTGTTTGGCCAATACAAAGTTTTGCGCAAGAGCCAAAAGTCAACTTAGACACTCTAATCTATTGACACTGAAGGTTTTTTTTAAGCTTTTAGTAGATTATCTACATCATAATCTTTTTTTTTCAATAAAACCCTTTAATATCCTGTCGTTTGTTACCCATATTGAGGTAGTTGTGAAAAAATATGTAGTCCGACATTTTGTAGCTGCAGATATTCTCGAATTCACAATTTTTTTTTAATGTATAATAATAATAATGATAATAATAGTCGTCTTTATTGTTTCCCAGCTGTAGTTACATACAAATATTTAGATAAATTACAGAGCTAGTTGCTGATATAACAAAAGGCGAAGTTCAACTCAGCACAAGTGCTACTGAGTTGTTCTTTCATCATCAAAACTAAATGTGCATACCAAATATCAGATCAATCTGTCAAACAAACAAACAGAGCAAGCTAAATAATTTTTTTTTAAATATCATTATTTTGCAAAATCAATAAACATTCTATATTTACTTCAAGCTGATTTTTTTCAAAGCTAATCACTTTAAAATGGTCAAATTTATAGACTATTCACAAACACAAATAAGTGACTATGAAGTCGCTAAAAAAATAGGGACTATGAAAATGAAGGTTTTCTCTTGTACATTGTAAGTTGTAACTTTCTATGAGCTTCCCCAGAAAAAGCATTGTTTTTGGGTGACTTCAGGAATTTTGGTTCAGGTATGTACGAATTGATACCATTCAATTCTTCGTGAGAGAAAGGGTGTTTGGATTGGGAGATTTTCATCTGCCAAGGACTTTTCGTGATTATTGTTATATAGCGTCAAATAAATTCGAAGCACATTTTCAGGATGCCATATACTGTACCGATCGTAATGTCAAAGAGTGACCACCTGGACCGTAAACATTCAATCACATTTGACAGATTTGTCAGTTGGTCGCGTGTTCTATGGTCTAGTGGGCATGGCTTCGTAGGACAAAAGAATAACGACTTAGTCAAGTTTTATGGGGCACTGATGACGCGATGAACGTTACTCGACCGACTGTCACAGAAATGGATGAAAAATGACGCCGGAATCAGATTCCAGTATGCGACAGATGGGTAATGGAATGTAAATTAGTTTTTTTTTCATGAATTAATAGGAATTTGATATGCACTGCAAGCTATTGTACGTTTCACATGTGGTTGGTGTTATATCAAAATCAAAAGTTACATTTTCATTTGTATTTCCAATCATTTTTAATAATACATAATAGTGTTATGAAAGATAATACAAAATGTTTCTACAATTCAGACACGTCCCATAAGTTATTTGAAATTTTGAAAAAAATTGGTGAAAATCTATTCATCCATAGATATCGAATGTTTGTAGCTTTGAAATTTCAATGAAAAACATTTTAAACAAAAGTCGATAGAATTAAGGTTGAGGCTTTCATTTTGTCTGTATTTTTAAAATAAAAGTAAAGTTCGAAAATAATTTGAGAAAGCAGTGATTTTGAACATCCTGATTATTCATTGAGTAGATCTTGAGAAATAGTTCAAGTAAATATTTTTATTTTGAGAGTTTTTTCTTGATGGCCTCTGTCCAAATTTTCAGTCTTTTATTTTGTTTCATCAACAATTTGAAAACGAGCCACCCTGAATAACTTGGATCACCCTATATTATTTTGCATTATCAGATGTATGCAGATATGCAGATTTCAACAAATTATAAAACATATGATCTGAAGCATATAGTTTGGGAGCTACAAATTATTTGAGTTGAAAACGAGACATGAACTTCTGTACAATCTGTTACCTAGATTTCATAAGTGTTTTTGTGAAACTTCAAAAAAACGTCTTATTTTGCCTAGTTAAATTCAATATTCTCTTCATTTTGTATTTGTCTAGCTCTACAATAACGAATACCTACCAGGTGAAGTTACAATTGGTGTTTCTGTTTTTGAGAATCCTTGAGAAACAATACTTTATACGCTTCGAGAACGGAATGAAATAGTGAGTTTGTACTACCAGAATGGAAATAGTACTAGAGCTGCTGTCCATATGTTCAATGATAATCATCCAGGAAGAAATGCATGACACAAATACGTTTCGGAATTATGGAACAATTTTATGGAAACTGGGTCTGTTAACAATAGAAGGCATAACCTTTCACGATTTGTCAACGATGAAGCTATTTGTACTGCAGTTTTAGGGCACGTTGGACTATTGGAAAATTCGCAATCTTTTACTCAGTTATTTCAACAATCAGGAATCAGTCGTTTTCAGGATCCTTCATAAGTACAAATTCTGGCAGGAATTTTTGGTGGACCTTTTTTTATCGATGATAATTCGACTAGTGATAAATATTTGTATATATTGGAGAATTGAATAATGCCGTCCATCAATAAGGCAATTGAGGAGGATAAATATTTATTCGAGAACGAAATAGTTTTTCAGCAGGATGGTGCACCTCCACATTATTAAGCTCCAGTGCGACAATTTTTGGATGATCATTTTCCTGGTCGCTGGATTGCTGAAGAGGTCTTACAAAATGGCCACCAAGGTCTGCGGATCTCACTCCTATGTAGATTTCTTTCTATGGGGTCATTTGAAGTCTAAAGTGTATGAGATAGATTCAACAACATTAGAAGATTTGAAAGACAATATCATGATGCATTGCAGAGAAATGACTCCCGAGATTCTCAACCATGTGAGGGCGGATGCTCACCATGGAGCACCTGATAATGCGAAACAATATAGGGTGATCCATTTAAAAAGAATTGGTGACATGCTCTAGGGGTGCGATAGGGGAAGTAACATCAAATGTGAATATGTCAAAACGTGTCTCCCTGTATTATATTGTTGACGTGTTTTTTTATTTTTCCTGAAAATCATTGTACCAAAAGTTATTCAGGGTTGCTGGTTTTAAATGGAATGCACTGTATATAAATCGAGTGGTTCCTTTAGTGCCTTTATTAATAGTATTCTCACGGCAAAATTTGTATCTCAAACTGGTAATATTTGTATATGTCACGCGGCTGAATAATATCAAATATTATTGCACACATTGAATCGGCGTTGATATCAGTTGATAATCAGAAAACACTAGCTGAATAACCTGCTGTAATATTTTTCTCAACGTGTGTGTTTCATAAATGTACATTCGAAAAGAATATTCACACAGAAGCGTTTTCTGCTTTCAAATAATGGATAGTTCATTTGAGTAACGTAAATTAACAGACGTACTCACTACACTGTTCAACTGACAACATCACTCGAAAAAGTTTATCGGCAACTCTCAATATCAAAATTATATTTTGGTGTTGTAATGTAATACAGTTCCTTTATGTTTTATTTACACACCATGACAGGCGCAAATAAAATTAGTACCTACGTTACAAAAAGTGAGACTTCAAAGTAATCGAAAAAGTTTATCAGCAACCTTTAACATCAACACATATAGTAAGGCGGCATACTTGTACTGTATGTGATTTTTTTCCTTATACGAGGAATTGGGCAATTCGGATATGCGGTTGATTAGTATGTTGTTTGTCGTTCGCTTCAGCCTTGTTCGAGAAATGATAATCTGAAAAGAATTCAATTTTTAATTATGGGAAATCATCGACTTCATGTTGATGATGGACACTACTTTGCACTGACGAGTGGTCAAATATCCCGAAACCGTTCTGCAAGTTTGCTTGTTCCAATAATTGAAAATCGATTCCGGCAGTCGTATCTCCAACAGCATATGCAAGAAATGTTTTTGTGAAGAATCCTGTACTGACACCTGTCAGATATTATCCAACGACTTTCGTGGTATTAGCCAGGGGAATAGTTGTTTCTTGATAGGTATCAGACCAATGACCTACAGTGTAGGTGAGTTGAGACTGGAACGAATTATTCTTTTAGATAATTTGTTTTAACATCAAAATTATAAATCAACTGATTTAGTTATCCAATAATTTTTCCACAGAAGGGTTAGTTGGGTAATAGAATCAATTAAAACAGTTCAATTGTTTTGTTACCAACGTTTCGAATTCAATTAAATTCTACTTCACGATGCTGTAACAATGAATTTTCATAAACATGCCTTCTACAAAATCATTACTGCTATAATTTCACAATTACGAGGAATCATGAATTTTTAAATTAATTACTCACCGAAACGGAGTATATAACACATGGCGTTTACCGGTATTCCCATAATTTTAAAACAAATAACGATTTTTATTAAAAGTTTTAATTCATTATTCTTCTTTGTATCCAGTGAGGTGTCTACCTCTTTTAACTTGATGACTATTTTATTGTATTGACATGTTTCAATTGTTTAGATATAACATTTTTTTCGACACGGCCAACCTCACTAACACTTTTCCCTGAAGATGATAATAAATTTTATCGAAATATTGGAATAACTTGTGTTATAAGAGTACACTTCCGTTCTGCTGTTCACCCAAAGAAATTCCCAAGTTTTGTTCATATTATTATGTATCAAATATGTCGGATGTTTTTAAAAAAGTTATATTTTTAACACGAAGAAACTTCCTTTCGGTGAACAATTTATTCAAGAATTCATGATTACTCGTTACAATAAAACGATAACAGTTATAAGTTTTGTGGGAGATATGCTCATGAAAATTCATTGTTACAGAGCCCCGATGAAGAATTTAATCAGAAATAAAATTATACTGAGAATTATATTTTCATTTCTTTCAACGTGGTATCTCTTTTTACTAACATTTCTATAGATCTATTGATTAGTATAATTAGAAGAAACTGGGTAATCATTTCAAACTTCACCACTTTACCAATAGATCTTTTCATGTTTTTGAATTCTGTATAGATTCCAATTATTTTTGTTACAATGGATCTTTTTACAAACATGTTTTTGGGTTGGGAATGTAATTGTCACCCATTTGTGCAGACTTGGTAATGACATAACTTCAAAATATATGCATTAAGAAGTTGTCATTTCCATTGCCATTTTTCAAAATATATTGATACTTCCATTCCAAAAAATAAACGAACTGAAATATTACACTTTTCATAGTTTTCATCCAAAACTAAAATTTACTTTAGAAATGGATGAAAATAATTCGTTAGCATTTTTAGATACTAAAATAATTAAAGATGCAAACCTAATTTCAATGGTAAATAATTTTTAACTTATTTTTCGAAACATAATATTCAAAGTAAAATCAACATTATAAGGAATTTAAAATCAAGACCAATTGCCATTTCCAATTCTGAATTCCATAACAAAAATTTCCAATTAATTGAGAATTTCCTAGTAAAAATTAATTTTCCTTGAGCCCTCATTAAAAAAATAATCGAAGAAAGAAGTTTCTCCTCCCAAAGTACAGGGGTGAAACCCAAATATCACAAAATTCCATTTGTAGAAAATGTATCTGTTAAACTGGGAATGCTACTCAGTACCGGAGAAATAAAAGTGGCTTTTTCAAATGAAAATACAGTTAGAAAGCATTTTTCCTCGAAACAAAAAAGAAAAACACCATAAGAAATACAATCCAATGTTGTGTAGAAATTGAACTGTAGAAGCTGTTAGAAATGATATGTTGGGCAAACCGGACGGTATCTTATAAGACGAGTGTCAGAACACATGAGAGTCTTTAAGGAACTGAATAATAAAAACCGCACAGCTCTCGTTGAATATGAAAAAGAATATGGAAACATTTTTGATTTTGATCATCCAACTATTCTAGATGTTCATCCATATTTATCCAAAAGACTTTTGAGCGAAATAATACATATCCTCAAATGCGATAGTATTAACACTAGATGAGATGTCGATGACCTTAATACTGCATATTTCAATTTCATACGTAAAATATCTGAATAATTTACACTTTTTTCATTCTTTATCTTTCTGCCATTGATTAAAAAACAGACACCACCTTATCAGAATCACGGATAAAGCCATTCGTCTGTTTTATGTCGTTTAGAGTTGGTGTTGTCTTGAAAATTTATTGTTGCAATGTTTTTTATTTTTTATTTTTTGAATACGTATCTAATATGTCTAATGATTTTTGGAATAGTAATATTATCAACACGAAGAAACTACTTTTCGGTAAGTAATTTAATTAAGAACTAATTATTTCTTGTGAATTTGAAAAGATGATAATCGTATAAGTTTTGTGGGAGGTGTATTTATGAAATTCATTGGTACAGAGCCCTGAAGAAGAATTCAAAACGAAACGTCGGCAAGAATACAATTGTTTTTTAAGAAAAAATTGATCCTGTTACCCAACCAACCCATTTTTCAGAAGATTATTGGATCACTAAATTAGTTAACCAAGAGTTAACCAAGAAAACAATGTTTTTTTTGGGAAAAATTGACCCTGTTACCCAACTAACCCTTGTATAAATCAAAACTATATTTTGTTGTTGTAATGTTATACAGTTTCTTCTCATTACAGTTTCTTCATACAGATATATCTTAGGCACTAATAAATGATCTATCATCCTGTTTCACTAGTTCGGACTTCCATTGTCTACTATATAAAATGATTTGAAATCCCTGAAACAACTAAAAAAAACAAATAAAAATGAATAGCTGAAAAATAACAATTATATTAAGCAAAATAAACCTGAAATGAAATAATGAATGGAGAAGGAAATCCACAAAGAATTGTCATTCTTAGACGTTTTGGTGAAGAGGACCGACACTAAGTGGGAAACATCTGTATATCGAAAACCCACTCATACGGGACAGTATTTGAACCACGAATCCAACCACCATCAATCAACTAAAAGAGGAATTATCAAGACTCAATTAGACCGTGGTTTCGGTCTCTGTAACACGAAGAAAGGTCTCGAGAAGGAATTAGACATCATCAAAAATGATCTTCAATGGAATGGCTACTCCAAAGCGATGGTAGAAAAGACCTTGGCTAAAAGACAGCGGGAGCCTCGCAAGGAAGAGAAGCTGTCACAACCAGTGCTTGCACTTCCCTACATCAGAGGATTATCGGAGAGGATAAGAAGAATTGGTTCCAAGTACAACATCAAAACCTGCTTCAGATCCGGTAACACTATCCGTAGCAGCCTCACGAAAAGCAGGCTACCAAACGCGGACTGCGATTCCATGAATTGCATTTACCGGATACCCTGTGAGTGCGGAAAATCCTATATTGGTGAAACTAAGAGGCCATTGAATGTTCGCATTGCTGAGCACAAGAAACACACACAGCGAGGGGAAACCAGCAAATCAGGAATAGCAGACTATGTTTGGACCCATCAACACAACATCGAGTGGTCCCAAGCTGAGATCTTGCACAGAGAGGAACATTGGTTTAGGAGAAAATTCAAGGAAGCCGCATACATGTTGTCCAACAACATATTCAGCCAGGCCAGCGTAGAAATACGTAACATATGGAAACCCATCATCAAGCGCCAAAACGGTCATCTCCCACGGAACCAGTGAAGCGGAAAATGGAAAGCGGGGATAAATGAAAGTACTCGAACGATCTATAAATAGTCATCTCTCGGAGGAATCAGCCCAGTCATCACCCGAAGACGATTGTAGATACTAACAATCGAAACGTCGTGAACTAACGTGACTTGGAATCTTTATTTTCTTTTTCATTTCTTTATTTTTATTTATTTTTGTTCAATTCTATTTTACTTGTATTTTATTTCACTATTATTTTATTTCAGGTTTATTTTACTTAATATGATTGTTATTTTCAGCTATTCATTTTAATTTCTTCTTTTTAGTTGTTTCAGGGATTTCAAATCATTTTATATAGTAGACAATGGAAGTCCGAACTAGTGAAATTCATCATGAAACATTGTCAATCACCTTCAAACTATCATCCTGTGTTACCTAACCTCTCTGATATCCTTATTGGTTGTTTGATAATTCTGTACTTTTATCGAAAAACACATCTCTCAGTACGTATATTTGCAACAGAAAATTACTTTCAACTGCATATTTTGGTGTTTGTATATTTCACGATTCCATTTCCATTCCATTCCATTCTCTTGGTTTTTGCTGCTTTATGAAAATTTCAATAACATGGTATATTGGTGTCTGTTCTGTCATTGATTTAATCTAAACTATATATGAAAATGTAGATTACGTCCCCTAAATGACCACAAGTTTTCGGTCAGACCCTCTGAGGAATGCGAAGACCACTAACATGAAACATCCTCCTCATAATGTCGAATTAATTGTAATGCATGAGACCATAAAAGTGATATATTCGTTGAGTGTTATGGTATTAAAGTCGTAACGACCGTATTCACTAGCGTTAGGCATCTCAAACAAGGATTATTGATCCAAGTTGGTTTGTTATTAACTGTAAGGCTAGTGTTGCACTATACGTTTTCACCGGTGCATCAAAAACGCTTGAAAAACAACATTGCATCGACAACACAATCATTCCTGTTTACCCAAGCATACAACCCAAAAGGCAAAATAATTTAGACAAATAGATAGATAGATCTTTATTGTCAGAAATGTAATACAAGTTGTCGACAAAGGGTGTCATGTTTATAAATACATAAAATGTTAGAAATATACAAAGTGTAGTTTTTCTAAGACTACATAGTATTCACCAAAATACAGTAAAGATTAAAAATAACAGGCAAAAAAACAATCAAACAATATCAAAGATAAGAAAAAATGTACAAATATGTTTTCAATAAAACAACACAATTTTAAAATCACTTGAAATGAATCGTAATATACATCGTGGTATACGAAAGACTAGAATTTGTACGCAAAATACGCTTCTAAACTGTAGAAGCACTTTCCCAAAACAAGATTCTTTACTGATTTTCAAAATTTTTTAAGTTTATTAATTGGTGTAATATGTTTTGGTAGGTGATTATAATAATAATATTTATTCGACTACGTTACATAATACAATGTTTGTAGCAAGTCATGTTTGGTTTTACGTTTAAAATTTATAACAAATTATCTAAGAACAATTCGTTCAGACCAGTCTCAACTCCCTACACAGTAGATTAATGGACTGAAAACAACTACTTTCCTGGCTAATACCACGAAGGACGTTGGATTATATCCGACAGGTGTCAGTACAGGATTCTTCACAGAAGTGAAGCCTACACCTACTGTGTAGGGAGTTGAGACTGGCCTGAACGAATTGTTCTTAGATAATTTGATTTATAGCCAGTCTTCAAGTATGCCCACTGATTATATGTGAAAGTTTTCTTTCCTTATACGAGAAATTGAAAATCAATAATTGAAAATCTATTGCGGCAGTTGTATCGCCAACAGCATATGCAGGAATAACTTCTGTGAGGAATCCTGCACTGACACCTGTCGGATATAATCCAACGCCCTTCGTGGTATTAGTCAGGGGAGTAGCTGTTTTCTGATAGGTGTCAGTCCATTAACTTACTGTGTAGGGAGCTGAAACTGGCCTGAACAAATTGTTCTTAGATAATTTGATTTATAGCCAGTCTTCAAGTATGCCCACTGACTATAAGTAAAATTTATAAGTTAAAATTTACAATAAAATAATAACAATCACATATGAAAATCGAAAAGAAGTAGTGACTTGTGTGTTACCACAAAAATGCGTTCTGAAGTCATCGACAGAATAGAAGCAATGCCTCAACAAATAATTCTTCAATTTTCTCCTGTAAATGTTCAGACTGAGTTCTTTGAAATCTTGGGACAAAATATTGTACAGAGAGTAATCTTTGGAATTTTTTCGAGATAAGGGAAGTGGCAATCGATTTGTTTGAAGGTGATTGACAATGTTTCGTGATGAATTTCACTAGTTCGGACTTCCATTGTCTACTATATAAAATGATTTGAAATCCCTGAAACAAGTAAAAAAGAATAATTAAAAAAGAATAGTTGAAAATAACAATTATATTAAGCAACAATAAACCTGAAATGAAATGATAGTGGAAAGGCAATCGATTTATTCTAATGTGGTGAGCGTTTCGTGTGTTATGTTTGTGGATATCACATTGTTTCGCCAAGGATGGTTTCTTCGTAAGGATTTCAATCAAAACGTAATAAAGAAATAAAGTTGGCAATTGCATAATTCCGAGTTTTTTGAAATATTCTTGACAGTGATCTCTGTATCCAATATTAGCCAGGACTCTCAATGCCTTCTTTTGCATCCCAAATATTTGAATGGAATGAACGAATTTCCCTAAAGTTGTACACCATAACTAATATGAGAGTGAAACAGTGAAAAATATAAGATTTTTAATATATTTGCACTAGTGATGTACTTTCATTATCGAAGAACCAATAGAGAACCCGGAACTTTCTCTTCAGTTGAGAAATGTATGTGCAGACCAGTTGAGTCTATTATCTAATGTAATGCCCAGTAATTCAACTTTATTAGTTTCACAATTAGAGATAATTTGATTATTAGCAGAAATCTGGATGTATTGTGTTTTCTGACAATTTAGTTTCAGCTTACTAGATAGAAACCACTGATTAGCACCATTAGATACCTCGACGAGATCAGACTGTGACAATTCATTATTTTTATCCGACGAAATGAAAGTGGTGTCGTCCCCAAAGAGAACCGATTTGAACGCCATCATTTATTTGCTCAAGTCATTCACACAAATGACAAATGAGAGCGGGCCCAAAACAGACCCTTGCGGAACGCCATGCTTAATAATTTGAAAGTTTCATAAGGTACCGTTGAGCATCACTGCTTGTTGACGATTAGTAAGATAGGTTCTTATTAAGTGTAACGGAATACTTCTGTCTACTTCTATAGATTTGAGACTGCCTGGTGGGCGTTTTTTAATCGCTACGCATATGTAGACCTTTCTGTAGAGCTTTCAAACTTTTCTTTATGTTTGTGAAGTAAGCAGACAGTCTCTAGAATGGATATTTCAAATATTGGTTATATTTTATTTCTGCAGAAAAGTGGCCTACACGAGTTACGCATCTTCAATTTGAATATAATTCTCAAAGCTCTTTTCTGGGTAACGAATATACTCTGCAACAAAATATGTCTGCCTGAGCCCCAGAAAGGAATTCCATACCGGAGATGACTTCATAAGTGAATAGTATGCATTTATTGCGGCTGAAAATCCGAGTTCACGACATATGACATTTATGGCAAAGCAATCAGAAGATAATAATTTATTTTTTAAAGCAGTGATTTGCGTATCAAATTTTTTACTGTCGATGAATATACCAAGAAATTTAGTTACAGGCTTACTTTTAATCATGTGTTCACCTACTATTACTTGTTGTAAGTCCCACTTGAACGTTATCAGATTTGTTCTAGTAAAAAATTAATCTCTACACAAAATAAAACCCTTGTAATTTAATGAAAAATTTGTTTGGATAAAACAAAAAAACAGTCGTTTCAATGCTATTTCGGGCCCAAAGGGCTGTTATCGACGAAAACATCAAAAAAGTTTACTAAATAGTTTTGGTTGACCATGAAGTGAAGTTGATCGGGATAGCTGAGGCTCTAAAGATATCAAAAAATGTGTTTGACATGTCGTGCATGGATATTTGGGTGTGCAAAAGCTCTGTTCAAAAAGAGTGCCGCGAGCTCACAATCTAAAAAAAAACAACAACGAATTGATAATTCTGAGCAATTATTGAAGTTGTTACACCATAAAAAAACCGAATTTAGGCGTCGATGTGGGTGCCGTGCGAGCTCAGTGTTGACCAGAAACAAGAACGTCTTAATGATTCTGAGCGGTGTTTGGCCATGTTCAAATGTAACAAACCTGAAATTTTGCATCGGTAAGTGACAATGCACAAAACATGGCTCCTTCATTTCACACTAGAATGAAACTATCGTCTTCTGAGTGGACTGTACGTGGTGAACCGACTCCAAAGGGTGCAAAGACGCAACAGTCAGCTAGCAAGGTTATGGTATCAGTATTCTGGTATGCGTATGGTATCGACTATCTTGAAAAGGGAAAAACTATCAACAGAGACTATCATATAGCGTTATTGGAGCATTTGATGGACCAAATCGTGGAATGAAGGCCTCATATGGAGAATAGTGCTGTTTCATGAAAATAATGTACCGTGTCACAAATCGATAAAAACGATGGCAAAATTGCATGAATTGGGCTTCGCATTGCTTCCGCATTCACCGTATTCTCCAAATCTGGCCCCTAGCGACTTTTTCCTGTTCCCAGATCTCAAGAGAATGCTGTCTGTAAAAAAATTTGGCGCCGATGAAGAAGTAATCGTCGAATATGAGGCCTATTTTGAGGCTAAAGAAAAATCGTACTTCTGAAATGGTATCGAAAAATTGTATGACTGCTATAATCGTTGTATCACCCTCGAGGGCAGGTTTAATAATTTTTTTTCTATGTCAGCCCACGAACTTTTCAACCCAACTGTTATGAAATCACATACTGTCTTGGACAACATTTTTCATCATCATGAACTGCATCATTTCAAGGCTTTCGAAGCTGGGCTCTCATCAATGTAGGTTCAAAAATTTGATAACTAATAAATTCCCTAAAAATTATTCACTTAACTGGACAAATTAAAAAATTGTGAAAATTTGGGAAGTTTTATCAAGAAAAATTCAACAGAATACTGATAGCTCATCTATAGGATAGTTCACAGCTCCAACACAAGAGTATAGTCGTATTAAGTGAGAACAACCACTGGTCACTTTACCCCAGTCTTCGTCATATGTATTGCTTCAATTTTCTTCCCAACTTTTTCAAGACATCTTAACGCAATACCCTCAGTTTGGCAGGATACTGTGACAGGTTAAACTGGTTCAGTTAAAACGGATACGTTTTAACCGCACCAGTAAACGCAGATTGTGACACCAGCCTAACAGTACTCTTCATCATTGGCTCATTACTCTCACATTTCGGCGTGCATAAATTTCGTTTGATTCATAATGTAGAATCTCCCGCATGGTGAGCATGCAGGTTTTTCCTCGTCAGATATATGAGGTCTGTAAATGTCAGTGGAATGATATACACCGGCTGAAAAATTGATGTATTATTCGGGCGAACAGCTTTCTCACTTTATGAAATATTAAACGCTTTGCCGATAGAGTTGCCGAATGTACGTTCGATGGAAAACTGTATCCAGTCATTCTCAATTTTCAACAACTGTTCAACAGGCGAACTGAATCTTGGAAGGAATTGTTTGAAATACACAGGCGTACCTTATAGTCTGCCTGTTACAAGAAAATGTTGAAAATATTTGTCTTTGGTATTCAGGAAATTGGTACAGTCTGAATGAGTGTCGACGAAGTGAAATGTATTTGGATCAGTCTAGTAAATAGGAGAATGAAAGGGTAATTGATAGGTATTCCCACTTATTTGGAAAGAAAACATTGGTGATTAACAAAAAGTTTCCAGTATTGCCGCCATAATTCTTCTATATAATCCAATAATAGGAAAAAAAGGCTGAATATAACTCGTGTCGTTTTCCGTTTTGAGAATAACAATCTTTTTCGATTTAGTTACCTGGAAACCTCAATACCTACTTTGACAGTGAAGACTGACAGCATGTATCTTTCAATTCAATGGTGATAGTCTCTTTTAATTCTTTGAAAGACCTTTTTTGTGCAATACCTCTTACTGTTTTTTTTTTGCAAATAATCTTTCACAATCTGAGAAATAAAAAAAGCCTGATCAGTAAACAATCCGATGAAGTTTAATGAACAACTAACTGAAAAGTTCATCTCAAAAAATTAATGCGTAATATAAACCACTGAACAGTCCAATTGGTCAAAAACTTGTCGTATTAATAAATCTTGCCTACACCTTGGAAATAGCAATTGAAAAAATTTTAATTTCTATACTTACCTTTCTTTAGTGGTCAAGGTTTCGGAAAACAGTCTATTTCCGTTATCAAAACCCAAAATTCATTTTGAAAATTTCGCGCCGAATTGTGAATAGCTTTAATTCTTTTGACATACGTCATATTTGTGAATGTATATTAGTTTTTAATATGAAGTAATAGGCATATATTTTCAAAATAGCTCTAGTAAATGCCGCTTGCTGACAGAAACTGCAAATATATGTATATAGGATGTAATGTTGTGAAAGAAATATTTGTTTTTCATCGATTGTAGTACAAAGTTACGTTACAGTTTCTGATACACAGTGATTTCGGGTAGAAATATAGTTTACCTTTTTATGAATCACTTTGTTTGAATTTGCGGAAATTTTCTCGTGAAACTTCCAAAAATCTAGTGTCATGTACCGATCTCAACAATTTTAGACAGTTATCATTCAATAAATTGATTGATGTAGCCGTTACTACGTGGTAGGAAATCATAATGAAGAAAAGAGAAATGAAACTTTCTATGTTCTCCAAGGCATGTTGATAAACACTAAATTTTTCTGATCTTTGATATCAGATATGTGCTGCGTGTTATTAGAAACGAGTTCTAGTTGCTCGCTCAGTCTGACCAATATATTCCTATATTTTTGTCACAGTCCTCAAGTCTATTTCATGTATCTCCGACTTTCATTTTCCAATATTCTCTTGAGGGTTACTTAACATTTGTTGAAGTGAGTAAGAAGTTTTGAACGCGACTCACACGTTCAACTTTTCAAAAATACAATCTGATCCATTAGTGTTGCTTGCTTCTTATGATTGAACAATGAACTTTAACTCTCAATCTTTTTGAAAAATCGGAGATTCCCGTTTCCTAATCAACTTTATATACTAGATTTGAAGAATACCCGTTGATCTCTGATGTGTCCCCAATAATTTTTTTTTTCAATATCGTACCTTTTTATTCTCAAGGGAAGCGTAACGAGCCTACGAACAAAAAAGTTTAGACCTGCCATTTTGTGTTGTGGATAATGGTGTGTGGTATCAGGAATATATCTAAGAGCACTGGTATTTTTCCTGTAGACATCAAGTTCTAAACCCTGGTAACTTCTAATCACTGAGACATCCAAGAATGGTAACTGTGTTGTTTTCAACTTCATGTAAACTCAAAATTTGGGAATCTGCAAATACATCTTCATATGGGAACTAAGTCCCTGTAAAGTAATATAAATCATCTATTGTTCCCATTTCAAATCTGCTCATTAAGAGATTAGCTATGAAGGGGGATCAATGGATTTCCCAGTGTTGTGCCTCTATACTGTCTGTAGAAACAGTTGTTGAACTTCGTTCAATTCTGATCCATGCATGTAGTCCTCAATTATTCCTTCACTAAGACTATAGGCCCTCAGAAGATCCCCCAAACATACAATGGTTTTTGGCATAGAGACACTTGAAAACACCGAGAATATATCAAATGATAATTTGTATCGGAAAATGAAAGTGTATAAATTTAGTTATAAATATATCTCCAACAGTGAGTAGGGATGACGGCTCTTCAGAGCACCCCCTCTCCGCCACATTTCGTCATCACCCAGTCGACCAATCAGAAGCTACCGCGCGCATAGCAGGAAATTTGAATTGTTCTCACTTCAATGAGATTTCGCCCTTGAGATAGCACCTCGACTTGGGCCTTGAATTAGGAGACGTACCCTCAAATTTTGAGTCCCGTTTGGGACTTTGGTATGGTCCTCGAGATAGGATTTCGACTGAGACCTTGACTTTGATCTTGAATTAGGATGAGGCGTGCTCAAAAATTTTACGTCAAATATTCCAAAAAAAAATTGAACCTCGATTTGGGCCTCGATTTGGCCCTTGAATTGGTCCTCGAGTTGGGACTTGAATTAGGATCAGGCATTTCCAAAAATTTTACCTTGAATTTCCTCTTAAAATTTTTGAAGATATTTAGGTATATTGCTACATAATATGAAACAAAGTCGCTTTTCTGTGTATTCAAGTTCTGCTGTTTGGGAAAAGTGCTTGATTTTGGATTTATTGCCAGAAATTCTAGTTTCATCTTCTACTACCTTTTTAATGATTTGTCACACTTTGTACTTTTCGTATCGTGGGATAGGGGGTACGACAGTTGAAGTAATGATAAAAAGATATTCCCCTTGAATTAAAAATCGATCTTTATTTGCATTTTTTTCAACAAATCTATCTTGAAGATATTCGATCTATTTCGTTTCGGAGCCGTACACTGTATACTCGAATGTTATTTTTTGTATATTATGTAAATGTTATCATCTTCGAAATGTTCATGTTCAGTCATATTGCAAAAACGAAATATACCAGTTCAATCACAGAATAAAACAATATCTTAGTTACATTTGGCTTTATCTGCAGGATTGATAATATTGTATGTAGATTCAGGAGTTGTACTTTCACACTTCCTTCCTTTTTTTCCCTCTCTCTGCCGTGATCCCCTCATTACACAAACACCCAAAGGTAACTCGACTCTATAACAATCGAACTGGTACAGAGCCTCGGCATATTGTAACATAAAAATTCGAACACGCCTTCTGATGCTTCCTCCTCTGTGAGAATATTAATCTGTTATTATGTAAAATCACACCTAAATGATTTCGCTTTGTTCGCATGAAGAATAAAAGATCTGTTGAATAGGCACTAATTAATACTCGAGTACGCTTTTCGTAAAAAAATATTGAATTGAATTGACATGGGCGGACTGGCCCAAACAGCAAATTCATAGATTTTATGTTTTATTTAGAATAATAAGAAAATAAATATTTCGAAATGTGATTCGAAAATATGTATCTCTACCAACATTTCTATCGAAAAGAATGTGACAAATTTCTACCGGAAATTGAATATTTCTCTGGGTAATGACATGAAATAATTGAATATTTTGAATTTTATTTCGAAATTTGTATTTTTTGAATGCGTATGCATTTCTACTGGAAACAGTCTTTAAACTTATTTCGATTTATTTAAATTATAAAACAAATTATATAAAATTATAAATTATAAAAACTTTATTTCAGGCTCAAAAAACGGATCCAAAACTAAACGCAATATACAAAACAGCTAGAACAAATCACTCAAATTTGATCAAATATACAAAGAACCATTACTATATCAACAAAATTCATTCATCTTCCAACATAAACAAGACCACATGGAGTATTATCTCTACTCTGAACGGAAAATATACTACTTACAAAAACATCTCCTTCAAAACAGGTGATGAAGTAATCAATGATCCACAATCTGTATCTGTAAGCCTTCAATGATTTCTTTATTCAGGCGCCGTATGACACCATTAATAAAATAATCAATAAAAGTCAGTCACCTTCTAAGAATATGAATAAAAATATGCCTAATAGTTTCTTTATCAGATACGTGACTGAACAGGAAATTATGGATACTATAAAGTACAAACTCCAAAATAAACACACCTGTGGCACAGACCATATTTCTGGATTCCTAATTAAAAAAATCGCCGCCTCTATCGTCGAACCTCTCACTCATGTAATAAATGCCTCCCTTCAAGAGGGCTTATTCCCATCGAGATTGAAGAATGCTCTTGTATCTCCAATTCTAAAAAAACATGATCCGCAAAATATGGAAAATTATGGTCCCATTACTGTTCCCCCCATATTCTTTTGAATACACAATACTTACACAACTTGTGAACTTTCTAAATACAAACAGTTCACTTCACCCAAACCAGCATGGTTTACGCACTGGACATTCCACCGAGAATGCAATTCATTGCCTTTATGTAAAAATTGTTAATGCCATCGAGCTAAGACACAATCCAACTGGAATATTCTGTGACCTCAGTCGAGCTTTTGACTGCGTAATACATAAACAACTGCTTGATAAACTTTATCAAATTGGAATTCGAGGGAAATTCCATGATTGGTTCAGTTCTTTTCTCGAAGGAAGAACCTAGAGAGTAAAAATTAGCCACACTAGTGCAAATAAAAAACTCACATATTTCTCATCTCCACAAGAAAATAATATTAGTGTACCTCAAGGCTCTGTCTTGGCTCCTATACTTTTTATCATCTGTATAAATGATCTCCCAATGGTTTTACCGGAAGCGTTCACTTGCTTATATGCTGACGACGCTACTCTACTCCTCTCAGATAAATCAAAATTAGAACTCCAAAATAAAATATCCAACACCACTGATATCCTACACAGTTGGCTAAGTAAAAACTCGCTATATCTCAATCCTTCCAAAACAAACTACATGACATTCCATACCAGTCAAAACCTCAATTCACCAGCCTTAAACCTGAACCTATGCGGTATCTCTATCGAACCCTGTACCACTATTAAATTCTTGGGTATTTGTCTTGACAACCATCTTACTTTTAAAAAACACTGCAAAAGTCTCACCGGCTCACTGAACTCTAAATGCTATCAAATCAGAATGTTAAAAAATGTATTGAACGCTGAAGGTCTACTATTATTTTATTATGCTCAAGTTCAATCCAGAATTAGTTATGCAGTCAGTATTTGGGGTACATCTCCAGCCGCTAAGATATATTCATTGCACAAAAACGAATAATTCGTTGCATAACAAATGCACCGAAGCTGCAGTCATGTCGAAATCTCTTCAAGAAACTCGGTATTCTTTCTTTTTACGGTCTCTATATTTTGGAAGTCGCAACATATATTCATAAAAGGAAAAACACGTTTCTCACAAGTACTGACTTTTATAGTTACAACACTAGGAGAAGAAACGAGCTCCGCCTACCATAGTCACGTCTAAACCTCTGTCACAATTTACCTGATATAATGGGATTGAGACTATATAACGTCCTCCCCAATGAATTGAAGTTAATAAATCAGGCACACATTTTCAGGAAAAAACTAAAGATTTCTTACTTCATATTACACCGTACGATCTGAATGAGTATTTTGAATATTGTCGCAATTGCTAGTACTAACTTTTGTCACGTCTTCAAATATACTGTGCTGTCCGCTAGCATTTATATATTTTATTCACTTATATACATTTATTTATTTTATGCTAGTATTGAGTTTTGTCATGTCTTCAAATATACTGTTCTGCCCGCTAGCATTTATTTATTTTATTTTATTCACTTATATAAATACCTATATTAATATATTTTACTACAATTTTGTATACCTTGACTTGCCCTATAGCTTCTTGTATGCTCATATTAGGGACCAATAAACGTATTATTATTATTATTATTACTTTGAAAATTAAGAGGGTGAGAAGAAAACCAGACAGATATATAGTTTTTCATTTTTTTTTTCAAGAGATGCACAAGCTACGCATAAAAAACCTTGTAATGCTATAAGAGAACATGCGGAAAACTGTGTTGGAAAGTTTATTTCACAAGATTCTACACAGAATCTAGCAGCCTCAGGGTTAGCTTCAAATATCCGAATCCAGAGAAGTTCGAATTTGAACTTTCTTGAGCATTGAAAGTTGTTGCTAGCTCAATAAGTTTCCCAACAGTAACATATTTGACAGCCTACAAATTAATCGACGTAGATGGCGGAATGGTTATTGATATTATGATGCCCCGTTCACTCACATTCCCTTCATAGAGAAAAGAGATGACTGGGTTATCGTAGTTGCTTTCATGTAAGCCAAAATTTCCAACAACTCATAGTGTCAAATATGTTAGGAGTTGACTTGTGGTTCTTGCCCAAAAATTTATATTGGCTAACCGGGAGGAACATTTTTACAGATGATAAAAATCATAGGAGTAGTTTATGGAATGTGAAGACCAATTCCACATTCGAAAATCATCTCCTGGCAGAGGGACATATGTTCAACTACGACAATGACATATTACATTCAGGAGAAAAATGTTTAGAATGCTTGTAAATTAATAGATTTGGATCATCTAAAAGAACAATTCGTTCAGGCCAGTCTCAACACCCTACACAGTATGTTAATGGACTGACACCTATTAGAAAACAACTACTCCCCTGGCTAATACCACGAACGGCGTTGGATTATATCCGACAGGTGTCAGTGCAGGATTCTTCACTGAAGTTATTCCTGCATATACTGTTGGCGATACAACTGCCTGTTGCCGAAAAGTTATTATCGGTGAACTGTCGCACTGAGGAGGATCCCCAGCTTGTTGAAAAACTACCCCATTCCGCACTAGAGGATCTAATTATATAGCTTTGTCAACATATTGCATAACTGGATTATTCAGAAGATTGAAATATCCTTGTCCACTTACGTTTGCTTCCAAAAAGAATGACCCTGTTTGGTTACGAAAATTCCAGCCCAACCATGTAGTTTTTGGAGATATTGTGTATGTTTCAGTATCGGATATTTTAACAATTCACATGCCCATTCAGAACAAAAGTACGTTCATCTGAGAAACATCAACTGGATGACGGTTGACGATTTCCAAGAATTCCGTCAATTCTGTCAAAACCATCTTCGTCAATCAACAATTTAATTTCATTTTGTAACAACGGAATTACTCTCGTTGAGGAATTGGGAAAACGTTTGAACGAATCTCGCTTGATGTTTGGGACAACATAGTCAAAGCCTGTCTATTTTCCTTTAAACAACGTATCCTGAAACTCCAACATTAATATCATCGTTAACAGTTTCCACCAATGTCTATAACAATTCTCGTTGAGAACACAAGAAGAGGCCGTTGCAGATTTTCCATGTTCGTAGTACAAATCTATTATTTCAATCCACTTTTGAAGTGTATTGACTATTTTTTATAAAAGAAAAGGTAATGATCCAAATAATAACTTGGTAAACAGGGTAAACATGAAAAACTATAACCATAAAACTTAGCTGACAATCACTATTTCTGGCTAATTTTGACAGCAAGCAGGCGATGAAATTTAGGAGCATATTGTTTACCTGAACAAGAAATTTTCCACCAAGTGTTCTAATTTCTGGTATTTCAATCAGTATCATTCAATAGTGCTCAATTTGAACATTCAAAATAGTGAAGTTGTTTGTTTAGGTTAAGCTTCTAGTTTGGAACTGAATAAAAACTTGGAACAGTATTTTATTTTTCTAACATTGCTTATGTTGACATATCAAAAGTGTTATAGGATTGTATACAAAATTCAAATACCTTTCAAATAAAAGGTCATTCGACTATTATTTCCATTTGAAATTTTCGACACGAAATTTGTTGTGTGGAGGGGATGGCTGACAAGGGTTTGATTTTGATGTAGAAATGTGTCCTTCAGAAAACTAAAGTAGACGTTTTACACGATTTTTCACGGTTTAATATCGAATTACTTTTTTAGGGGGCTGAAATGCACTGTATGCATTTGTTGCCAATCCGTCCCTGGATTATCAACTACCTTCGAGATGTTCGTTACATTTACATTGTTTTTTTTTTCATTCAACTAGCTTCCTTCTAGGAGAGTCTATTTGGGTCACTAACTTGTACATAATAGCTCCTATTCTATTATTCGCACTAGAAATCTTTGTTAACTGGAACTTACACGCCCATTTCTATACAATTTTTGCTGTTAGCTTTATCGTGGAGCTGACGACTTATGCAACGCCTTTGTGCTTCTGTCATGGAAGTTATAATTTCTTACAATCAAGTCGATCGCTAAGGTGATCGTTGAGAGGTTTGAATAATAATAATGATATTGATAATTTTTTCCAACCACATTTCCAATGTTCGGGGATGTTTTTTCAAGAAAAGAGGTCAACTAACCTAAGCGAGAATTAAACCATATTTATGGGTACTTTGTTGAAGTCTGTTGGAAGTATAGTTGAAAAACACCTTAAATATATCTTATCTCCATCTTTCGTTTACCAATTTGTTGTCTTATAATTTCGAATTTGGAGCAACACAATCCGAAAATCTGAAAAAAATTGATGGAGAATTTCATGCCAGCGTAGAAAGGGCAAACTTCTAGTTTGTTTGAAGTGATACTAAAAGACACGAAAATTTCATCGATAAATTTCCTTTTTCGGAGTTTGGGTTTGAAAAAATTATATTTTTCTAAAAAAATTTTCAGGTCGAGTGGTATTCGTAAAAAATCATTTCTTGAAATATTCTCAGTAGAATGCATTGATATAAGAAGAAAATACCAGTTCTCAAATAAAATCAATTGAACTACCTCAATAAAGAGACATTTCAACATAAAATTTTTTTTGAAAGTACAATTTCCAAAGAAACATAAGTATTTTCAATTATATGAACAAAGTATACGTGAATGACCAAACCCGTATTTTCCAACATTAGAATTTCATTGTTGAAATTCATCGTACCTTGACATGCCACATTTTGTCATATTTTTGTGATGTTATGTGTGATGTCTAGTCACTGTCATAATCATAATGTCGAATCAATCCTGTGAATTTCTGTAGTAGCATATAAGCAAAGTTTTAAAATTTACTCGCGATCATATTTGAATATTTCAGTATATTGGTTCAATATGATTGTGACAGTGATAGAAACTGCGAAAGTGATAAATGACTAGGGCCTGAGGGTCACGTATGATTCAAGAATACCACGTCGATGTTGATTTCATGGCTGTTAGTTTTATCGCTGTTGAGAAGAGTCGTTTCATCGCTTTTAAACTTTGTTTTGATGGTCTAGCCTTCAGTATTTTTCATTAATTCATCGGTTTGACCAAAATAATTATTAAAAACCGAGGCAAAAGTCATGTGTCACAAACATTCAATCCTTCAACGTTTCAAAAACTTCAATCAACTTGAAAAAAAGAAAACAATCGTTTTCAACGTTCTGAATAAAATAGTTCTAAATAAAAGTCCGGGGTAGCATATATCTACCTCTCATGTGGTAGCCATTATATGCAAAATATTGAGCCATAAATATAATTGTTCACTTTTTTACAATGCATATTTTAGAATATCTATTAAATTCTCATAAAAATTAGTACAATTTTCATTTTAAATATTTAATATAGATAAACTTTGTCTTTTACACTAAGTAATTTGGACAAATCATTTGAAAGTTATTACGATAAGATTAACTTGACGCAACGCATTAATTACGCGTCGCATATACTGTAAGACGACGGGGGGTGATGCGCTGGAGTAGAGGGGTGGTCTAAACAAAGAAGTGCCATCACCGAGAATGCGACCCGAACGCGGGCAGACGCGTGAGGGCAAACGTCGTTGACGGTTGTGTTGGTTTTACGAATGTTTTTATAGGTAACATAATTTGGTTCTCGAAGCTATTTCATTACTTAGTGCGGTTGGCATATTTTTTTAGTTACCGTATTTTTAAAGTAAAAATATAAATAACTAGCTCATGCCCGCGTCGTAGAATTTGGTTTGTCATATATCAAGTTTCGCGACAAACCATTTTAAACAAATAGTTACAATATTTTTTTATCAACTCAAAACTTCAGGTTTCCAACTTCAAAACTGACGAAATTCAGTACAATCTTTGAACCCTCATTTTCCCCCTTGGGGGTGGAAATTTCTAATTCCTTTTCTTGATGCCTATTTACGCTATACAAAGAACCTACCTGAATATTTCAAGATTCTAGGTTCAGTGGCTTCGGCTATACGTTAATATAAGAGTGTCAGGTACCCACTTATACAGTACTAGCTATTCTCCGCTGTTCTACCCGCGTTACCGTGGGAACCTACCCTAGTTTTTATTCCAGGTCATGATCTATCTATATACCTACTAACATACATTTGAATCCGTTGAGCTGTTAAGACGTGAAAAAGTAAAAAAAAGTAAATATATACATTACATTCATCCATCCTCACAAACTTCGCGCATTTATAATATCAGTAGGAGTAGGATTAGTACGATTACCAATGTATTTCATTCTTATCCTTTCACTTTTTTTTTGCTGATTCTATTCAATATTGTACCTATTGATTGACTGACACTCTTATATCAACGTACAGCCGAAACTACTGTACCTAGAACTTCGAGATATGCAGGTAGGTTCTTTGTATAGCTTAAATAGGCATCAAGAAAGGAAATCATGAGTTTTCGCCACCAAGGGAAAAAATAGGGGTTCAAAGATTGTATTGAATTTTGTCAGTTTTGAAGTCGGAAACCTGAAGTTTTGGGTTGATAAAAAAATATTGTAACTATTTATTTAAAAAATGTAATGTGACAAAACAAAATCTATGCGGGCGAAGCCGCAGGCAACAACTAGTCGAATATAAATGTACGATATGAAACGGTTGTTTCCTTGTGAATTCGATTTTATTCTCGAAATTTTGTAAAAGGTGTCGAAATAAAGTGGAAAATAGAGTCTATGGTGCATTTTACCATTTTGTCTTTATCCTTCTTTCAATCGAGGATTACTTTCTATCCCGATTTCGATGATTTCAGAAGAGTATGTCAGTTCTATGATTCCGTTACCTTTCAAGGACACACAAATGCGTGCAAAGTGCAGGATACGAATGCAATTACGAAGTTTCATTCCAAAGGGTTTGCTACCTACTTCGAAGGGACTGCATATAATTCAAAGTAATTTCGAGTGGTGATCTTTTGTTATTTTATAGCGCCTTCATTTTCTGTTCGACCTACCAGAAGCGCCCCTTTTATTCAAATGATACGATGCGGCAGTAATTGGGTGAAAATAGCTACACGGTGCTAAAGGTTAACTATAATGAGTCCGTTTGATAACTGTAGTATTGTGCAAAACATCGGGTTAATTAATTTCGAGCCTCAAAGAGGAAACGGCTAATTTAATTAGCTTGAAAAGAGACACGAAGTGGCGTTGTAATAACCTTCTCGGCTCTACGTCATCCTTTATTATGTGAAAAGTTTTACATGACGAACTAAAATTAATGCCAGAATGGCTTAAACCGTACTCCTTTGAAATGGAAACTCTAAGAATTTTTATGATTTCACAACTTGAACTCAATATAACTATAGAGTCATCATGTTCTACGAATTAAATACGTAAGTACTAAGAATACAATAGTAAATTGAAAACAGAGGGATTCATTTATTTTTGTCCGTTTTTACTCTCCAAACTGAAGTGTCTCAGTCATCGACCGTCTTTGCCAACAGTGGCATTTTCACACGTTATTGGTTACTCAAACAAAACGTAAAGATGTCGGGAGAGGTAGATGTCCTTGCTCTCAAAGAGGATGATGTTACGAAGATGTTGGTGGCTGGAACACATCATGGAACTGCAAATGTAGATTTCCAAATGGAACACTATGTCCATAAACGTCGCTCTGATGGAGTTTACATTATTAATATTCGTTAAATGTGGGAAAAACTGTTGTTGGCGGCACGGGTTATTGTAGCTATAGAACGCCCTGATGAAGTGTTCGTTATTTCATCTCGCCCTTATGGGCACATACTGCACATACTGGAGCTTCTCCCATAGCAGGAAGATTCACTCCTGGTGTGTTCACTGATCAGATTCAAGCTGCATTCAAAGAACCTCGTTTATTAATTGTTACTGATCCAGCCTTTGATCATCAGCCTATTACTGAAGCTTCATACATCAACAATCCAGTTATTGCTTTGTGCAATACCGATTCTCCTTTGAGATTTATTGACATTGCTATTCCTGGCAATAACAGGTCTCCACACAGTGTTGGTTTTCTCTGGTGGCTATTAGCTCGTGAGGTCCTTCGTCTCCAAGGAACTACTTAACGCGATACCAAGTGGGAGGTTGTAGTCGATCTATTCTTCTACAGGGAACCTGAAGAGGCAGAAAAGGAAGAACAAGCTGCAAAAGAAGCTGTTGCAGCAGCTGTTAAACCCACTGAAATTGCTCTGGATCCACCAGATATTGACTGGAATACCATTGAAGCTACTGATTGGGCAACTGAGATCCCACCAGTTGCGCCTGTAGTAGCTGGCGCAACCCCTTCGTATACAGCTAGCGGTACGGACGACTGGGCAGCGGAAGTTCAAGAACAGTAGACAGCTACAAATACTACACAGCAACCCGTTGTTGTTATCAACTGGGGAAGTTCCAGTGATTGGCAATAAAACTGTTTCTAAATAATGACGTGTGATAGATGATTTTGTATTAATAAAAAAAATACTTACACAATTTAATCGAAATAAGGACACTTTTACCAACGTAACACAAGTCGATCAATTCCGTCAGCATAAAAATAGGGTAGTCTGGATTCGATGAAGTCGACGAAGGCCGTTTTTGCCTGGTTATGATTGGCGATGGTTCTACCGAAGAGAAAGTTAACGAAGTGCTTGAAAAAAATGGTAATCATCCAGAGATCTGTGGAGTATGGTGGGTGAGGCAGAACTCAATTCTTTTAATTTTAGAAAGGTGATTTTTGAAACGTGCGGATGGGCGTTGTCGTGGAGCACGATCGGACCTCTTCTGTTGACCAGTGTTGGCTGCTGCTGACGGAATTTTCTGTTTCCCCACTATAGGATTCTGCTGTGATGGTTTGGCTAGGTTAGAGAAAGTTATAGTGAATCACAGCAGCTGCTGCCCATAATACAGTAACCATATTTTTTTTTATGGATATTTACCTTTGGATAACTCATCGGTGTCCAATCATTGTCCTGAACGTCTCCTGTAGAGGATCTACATTTCCTCACAAGTGACGATCCGATCCAAACCAACATCTAACATTGCATTCATTAACATTATCATTGCCAAATACCTGGTTAATTTTTGGGGTTATTTCGGCAGCACTTTGGTCCAATTTGAATTAGTAGAGAATAATTGGTCGAAAATCGCTTAACGATATCATATAGCGATAAGCTGAAAAGAGGCAAAAAAAATAAAATTTTGAAAAACATCAATGTATAGAGTACAAAATTCTCTATTGATTGGTACAATAAATATTCATTGTGACCGAATATAAAATAGAAAATGCCAACAATGCCGCAACAATGTATTTGAATAGTCAAGCCTAAAAATTTAAATGACTCCAAAGTTAACAAAGCTCATAATGTAAAAAATGAAAAGTATCAAACCCTATTGAGATATCCCCGAAAAAAAAACACTGTAAGAATAATATAATTTTTTTATCGACCTTTTTTGGGTAAGTTACTGCGTAAAAATCGAAGTATTTTTCACAAAGGAAAATCTTCTATTTATCAGTAACTCAGTATTTAACAATTTTGCCTATCAAAAAAAATTGTAAAGAAATAATACAATATTTATCTTTTACGTTTCGGAGCCAAAATCTGCCTCCGTCTTCAGAAATGGACAAAAAAATTCTATATATTCGCAGTTATTCCTTTTTGATTGTTTATTTCTCTACTTCTTCGACAGATGTCAAAGGAGTTTTGAAATAAGAAATTATGTCAATGTTGTTGATTGACAACTGAAACTATCCAAATTTTTTCTTCAAGATGGGTAGCCAAGTACGGTCTATTTCAAAGGAGCCTTCCGAAATACAATTCTCTCCGGACATGAGAATATTTGCTGATTCTTTTAGCTTACGTCTCTTAGAATGAGGCTCATTGGTAATCATTCTTGTCCTATTCCATTCCACTCGATGTTCACCGTCTGATTTTAAGATGTATTCTGACAATTTTGATCCTGTCAATTGTCTATTTTTTATGTAATCTCGATGTTCATTCTCACGCACTTTCAATGGTCTCGAGTTTTCACCAATGTAACTTTTACCACAAGAACAAGGTATTTCATAAATACAATTTTTTGTTTTTTCTTCAGTATTATTCGGTTTTGTATGTGTGAGTATAGATCTCAGTGTATTTTTTGTTTTGAAAGTAGTTCTAACATCAAACCTATTTCCAATACGTCTTATTTTTTCAGATAGTCTTGGAATGTATGCTATAATGTTACTTGTGAAAGGTGTCGGTGGATGTTGAGTCGATAATTGTTGAGTTGGATGTTGTTGAATTTGTGAAGCTATTTGTATGTTCGTTTGGTTTTTAATTGACTCTTTATTTTCTATTGCATTTATCGTTGAATTTATGAACGAATCTGGATACGCGTTATCTTTCAAAACAGATTTAATTATTGATATTTCTTCATTGAGATTTTCAGTTAATTGCATATCGTTTTAGCTCTTTTATAAAAGCAATTTATTATACAGGCAATTTATTATACCTTTTTTAACACTCGCATGATGATTCGATGTATAGTGAAGATATCTATTTGTATGTGTTTTCTTCCGATAAACATTTGTATCAAATTGATCTGATGATTTCTCCAACATTACATCTGAAGACGGAGGCAGATTTTGGCCTCCGAAACGTAACAGATAAGTATTGTATTATTTCTAAACATTTTTTTTGATAGTCAAAATTGTTAAATACGACAAGTAACTGATAAATAGAAGATTTTTCTTTGTGAAAAATACTTTGATTTTTTCGCAGTAACTTATCGGGGTAAACTAAAAAGTTTGCCCTTCTACACTTGTATAGAGTTGTCCATTATAATTTAAATATTTTTCAGATTGTGGAAGGTAACATATACCCAAAAAATGTCGATAAAAAACTGATTTTTCCTCCACAAAAAATGACGTTCGTTGAATATTTAAGAATATAATGTTGTACAGAAATAGATTCTGATGCCGTATTTGAAAATGCGAATGTATTTGATATTCGACAACATTTTTGTATAAGCATACTCAGCAATGTAAAAAAAATAAAACATCAAAATCATTCACTCCTACAATACTCACAAAAAGAAATGTCTTTTAATGTACCACGATGTAATAAAACCATAGAATAAAGAAACGCAACATAACTCGAACCGTGTTCTTACCAAATATTACCAGGAGCAATTGAAACAGTTTATACATATTTCGAAAAAAAGTCAAGAAATTGATCGTGTGGAAAGGGTCGTTTCTTCTAACTTTATGGATCAAATTACTCCAAGTATTTGTCGAGTAATCAAAAATAATTCTATTGTGTCTCTGAATGGTGTTTCCCTAATTGACGTTAATGATTGATAATTATTTTCAATTCAATTTTAAATATCTGTATATGAATTTTATAAATTTTTTATGACGAACAAGCAAGTTTATTTTTATAGTACTCCCTCTAATTTATATCAAAATATACAAATATGAACATCATTATTATTATTATCATTACCGTAATCATCATTATCATTATTAATATCATTATCATCAATGTATATAATCTTTGGTGGATGAAAACATTTTTCTCATCAGGCATATCAGTAGGAGTGACGCTCTTTGTTGGAAGACCTCTCTTTAGTTCAGCTTATACTTGAACAAAGAAAATTATTTCAAGTAACCACAATAATATTACTTCACCATCATTGATTACAATAGTAATCAGATTCTTGAATATTTGGAATGCGATGACTGTGCGAAAGTGATTCTCATTGGATTTGAATCGCTGGAGATCAAATCCATTTGGAAAAACGTTCTCAGAGAATTTATTTAACTCCACCGCAGTTCTACAAATGCAAGAGTCCCTTGACAAAGAAGTTCGAGGTGTACTAAGTTGAACCTCAAACCGATTAGCGGGCGTCTCGTTTTTCTGGTATGTACCGCTCTTGGTGGAGTCAAATGTGCCAAGTCATTTGAACACTTCCCGTGATAGTATCTATAGAAGAGAGAGACAAATCTCCAACCTTTCTTCGATGTTCCAGACTATCAAGGTTGAAAGTGTGGATAGCCCTTTTCTGGATAGAATCTAGTAGCTTCAGGGTATGCGCAGGGGTGTAGCTCCATACATGATAAAAATACTATAAAGAAGGTCTGACCCGACCTTTATAACGCATCAAAATTTTGCTGATCTATGTAGTTTTCTCGTTCGGAACAATGTTCCAAACTTTTGAGAAGCGGCTTTTGCAATTCCAGTTACATGATTGTGCCAAGACATATTGGTGTCCATTTTAACTTATCGAAGCATAAAATGAAATTATCTGACCTGACATTATCATATCCGGATAAGAAATATTTAGCTTTTTGGAGAAAACCGATGCCTGGGTTTTTATGACATTAAATTGCCTCCTGCTACCGGGGAAGACGTGCATCCGCAGCCGATATACAATAAAAAGAGGATTGGAGACAATGTAGATCCCTGGGGAACACCAGCGTTGATGATGAAAGTATTCGAGAGATATTCATCGACGACCTCTTGCAGGGAACGTTCTTTATAATTTGGAGGTTTTCTTTTGTTCACTAATCCTGATATGTTAACTTTTTTTAAAGCAATTTATTGACTTGGCGTTTTTGTATTTCCAAATATGAAACTAGATCTGATTGCTGTCCTCAAATACATTTCTATTACGAATATTACTGGAGTTTTTTCCCAATACTTCGACACGTGTTTCGATCACCAAGTGATCATTTTAAGGATTTTAGCTCCCCCTCTTGAAGATGATCACTTGGTGATCAAAATACGTGTCTAAGTGTTAAAATAAAGGTTTGGTGCTGGGAAAAACTCCAGTAATATTCATTACTACACCAAATGTTCCAAACAGTGCATCACAAGTTTTTTTTACCTAAAGCATTTTTTTTTCTTACATACCTAATTCATCATAACACTAACAACAACAGTACAAAAATAACATTTCAAAACGCTCAAAGGTGCGAACTTGTTTCCTCCTTTTCTCATAAAAGAGGATGTATGCATCTCCACTCACAAGCGATTTTGGTGAAATTGGTGACACGTGTGAATCATTGTATTCGTGCCACGTGCCAGTATAAGGATGTCTGCAGAATGCTGTATAATGTCCGCTGTAGGTAGATCCAGTGTGATTTGAGAGTGCATATAGATTATAACGACAAGGAGTCACATTTTCTGCTGCATAATTGTTCATGTCTAATTCATCTAGAGGAAATTCGATGGCAACATTTAACTTGCCTCTAAGTCTTTCTGTTTGAGAAAATCTTTTAAAATGAATGACTAAAATACGGGGAAACTTATGGATCGATAGAGACTTTGTGCATTTTCTTCTTTCTTTACAACTTGAACACGTCGGTTTTTCATCTCCATCGAAAGTTTCCTCTCTTGTGAGGAAATCCAAGCACTGTGATAAATTCAATTGGCCAGTTCTTTGTGGTATGGGGAGTGACAAATCCCAGAAAGGATCGAAGGTTACAGATGAATCTCCACAATGTGTGCACTTCATCATGGATTTTAATTGACCAACGGAATTATCTATGGACTCAAATAAATCAGTCATGACTCTTGCGCTTTTTCGCTGTCGCTCAATTTTTCGTTAATCTCCGTTAAGGTCGGTTTAGGTTTCTCAATAATTCTAATAACGTCATCATGTAAGCCTTCTCAAAGATAACGAAGGAACTCATGGGCGTCTTGATGCGCATGCCCCATGAATCGAGGGACAAAACTCTGAATCTGACTTTTTAAGGAGACTGTGTTCACTGCTCTATCCGATGAATCTACTGACCACAATTCCTTGATAACTTCTGCGAAAGTTTTGATTAAAGCACCCTCCGTATTAGAACTATTAGTATTGATATCTTTCATGTACTCATTCTTTTCCAAATATTCCAGTAACCATCTCGTATTTGACAAACATTGGATTGCACTGTTCATGAAACAGGTGTTGCCAATATTTTTCAACCCATTAAGCCGAAGGGTTTTGACTGAGGAATGTCTCACTGATTCAATTGTGTTGTAGGTGTTGGTGATACGCTGTTTTCATTCCAGTAATCACGGATGTAATGATTCTTCCCATTATTGGACAAACGGAATGAGGAATGTGAAGTCAAATTTCTTGAAATTGAATCAGAAATACTCATGGTGGTTTTTTCGAATTTGTGAAAGAAAGATAATTCCAGAACTTATTTATTTTCCTCTGCATCTTCTGAGACAATTGGGCAACGATCAATCTGCTTCCTTTTATAATGTATGTAGCACTTCTTCAAGTAATTATTGTGTCATCTTTTTTCATTTTGTCCAATTAATTCTTAATTTTTTCTTGGTCTCACAGAGATCTAATTGCATGATCAACCAACGGCTTGTCTTCTTGCCGTTAACTAACAGTTGTTATATTAATAGTTTAGATACAAGTTTGTATGAGTTTGGAGGGAAGTTCTATCTTGAAATTGAAAGTAATAATCTCTGTCGCAACATTTTATCACATTCATGATTTGTTAAAACTGTGGTTCCCTTCTGGTGTCAAGAACATTTGTCTGGTTTTCAGAACCGGAATATGTATTATAAGAAAACTATTTGTTGTGGTTACTTCTTATAGTTTAATGGTTTTTTTTTTGTCGAAAGACGCTACCAACAATGGTTTTCCTATTTATCTCACTCTTAACAATTTGAGCTTTTATCTTTCAACAAGAGATATTTTTAAACATGCCGGCAGGCAACGTTCTCTTTGTGTTATTTATAGGCTCGCTAGAAATGAATAAATTTGGTGGTTTATTCTAAAGAGCAGAAGGAAACAATCCCGTTAAGTAACGAAAGCTTTTCTCTGGAAATTCACTGGATTATGCTTTTTGCGAAGAGAAATCTTGGTTCGAGAAAAACTTTCCCCGAAAAAGTCGTCACAGTTTCAGGCATTGGAGTAACCGCCGACATAGAGGTTCACTCATTTGCAAACCAAATATACCACCCTGCACGCTAGATAAAACACCGAATTGTCATCACATCGAGATGCATTGAAAATTTAACATAAATTCTTGATTTAGTAGGGGGTATTATATTCATTCTTGACTAATTCAGAAGATTGAGAAAGCATATAAGGGATCAATTCAAGGTAAATAATTGATATTCACTTGGATCGTTTAATTCTATTGATTTATTATATTGATGTGTTTGTTTTTATCGAACTTGTTATTTAAAAAAACAATTTTTGCAGTACATTATTATCAATATATACAATAATAGATCGCAAATAAACAATTTATTTACAATCCTTGTTTCCTGAATTGAGTATAAAACAAACAAAAACATCATTCTTTTATAAAATATCATATTTGAACATTTGGTATCTAAATCAACATCAGAATTATGTTTAGTCCTTAAACTAGATAACTGGTATTTTCCAAGTATTATATATACATTTTTTCACATTTGTTGAAAATGTTTGTTCGAAGGAAGATATTAATACTTCTTACTGAATGAAATGTAATAATGATAGTGAAATGACATTTGATCAAGCCTTCACATTCTACCAAAATCGTGAAAAAAAATTAATTTGAACTTTTTAGGAAATAGCTGATTTTTTTATAGTTACATAGTTTTAGTATTCACCCCACGATTATTGTTTTGTGTATCTTTCCAGTTGCAATTTTATTATTAACATTTGAAGTAGGTACAAATGAATTGAAAAAATGTTTTCCGTTTAATTCAGTATTCGTTTTGAGAAGTTATTTTGACTGAAGTTAGTATTCCAGTCTATATCAGTGTATATCAATTATTTGGACAGGAGAATACAAAACTACCTTAAAAGAAATCGAAAAGGTTCAATACAAATTTCTTCGATATCTTCACTTCGAAAAATATCATAAATGGCCTGATTGCAATTCAATACGAACATCTCGATTTAGAAACGATTTCATAATATTATCATTTGATCAAAGACGCAATTTGTCATCCCTAATATTCATATATAAAATAATCAATAATCGTCTTGATTTCCCTGAAATCATAGGCTTCATACCGTTTCTCGTTTCTTGGCGCCTTACTCGACATATAACTATGTTTAATATTTCTATGTCAATATTTACAACTGAGTACCTCTCGCAACCATGTTGATGTTAGCTAATGAATTTGATGAAATTACGGATATTGATTGGTCTTTACCACATTCCAAATTTGATAACACAATACTGAATAATATACTGAATATATTTCGTGAAAATGAATCTACTTGAATCTGAAACCCAACAGTTCTGATAGTATTTATGTAGATAGTATTTATGTAAATAAAACATATATTTTCCAAGTTAGATTTACATTATCTATAATTTTAGAATCCATGTAATAAAACTGTTAAGTTTGTATGGATCAAATAGATAAATAAATAAATAAATATCATGTGTCATGTAAAGAGTTTTTATAGGTTTATTAACTTTTTCAATACCCTAAATTTTTTTTGTAAAAACGCCTTCATTGGAAATATGTAAATTAATTTTGTCATTCATTAAACAATTTTTTTTAACTTTTCATGGGATTGTTATAAATTACATCGCAGTTCAGTTCTGGGTTTCTAAGAGCAGTGGAGACGGATAGTGTGGAAAATAATAATTCAGCATGTACGGTATTTGAAGTAATTTGCTGTTTCAGTTTTCAATTACTGATTTAAAACCATCTTGAGACGAATATATCGTTTATTTGATCCATATCATGTGAAAGTGTATCTTCTTGATGAATATGCTTCTTGCCTGATGAAAAATCACTCACATAAAACCAACCGACGTGACGAATCACAATCATAGGATGTAGTTATTTCAACAGCCTGAAGCAAATTATACAAGGAAAGAAATCCCGAAACAAGAACCCCTACTAAATGAAACGCCCCATGCAGAAAAGTTGAATTATGCAGTCTTCCATCAATGTCACTCCGACAGAGGACGACTGACATTTTTTTGTTTTTGTGCTCGAGTCCCTCGATGAACTGAATAGATAGCGAGAGGAGAGGATAAAGGTGTTGTAATCCGGATTCGAACAAGGGCTTTACACTCTTTCTGAATAAATCACTTGCCGAATATTTTATGATGGAGCGATAGTCCGCTCGATGAAAATCTCTTATCGACATGCTTGTCGAACATGCAACGAAGTGTGTGAAAAAAATTATCGAGAAATTTTTTGATTATTGTTAGACTATCTACAAACGAAGGCTCAGGTTTGTATTCGGTTGGTATTGCTGCAATTTTTACATATAATTTGGGATTTTTAATGACGTTAACAGAAAAATAAAGGCAGAGATTAATTTCCAAATAAATAATGAAGTTTGTTGGAAAGTAAATGTATAAACTATATTGGAAGTATTTAAGAAGAAAGTAATACAAATCATGAAATTATGAGACAACAACAACAAAAATTAATTGGTGCTCCGAGGCGACAATTGAAATTTATGTAATTCCTCAGGAACATCTGTTACATTTATTATTATTTATATAGATATTGTTTACAAGTATTATCCCAATATACGGTAGTTTTTACTCGCGAGAAAAATTAGAAATATAAAACAAGAACGTTTATTTCGACGAAAAAAATGTACATGGTTAGTTATACGCTCTCTGTTAAAAAAATAAGGTGAATCTTCCTTTTTTTTTTTTCAAAAAACATTCTTTTATTCATCAAGTTCTATGTGTCCCCTTTAAAATAGTCTCCCTCAGAGCAGTTCTGATATGCACTTTTTAGCATGGTCTTCCAAACGAAAAAAATGTCGATGATATCTCACAGACATACTTTGTTTTATTTAAATTCAAAGATAGGAAGCGCTTAATGGAAGGCCCTTTATTTTCCACAAAAATTTACTCATACTAAGTTTGTTTTGTAGTTGATTTTTAAGAGTATTTTTGGTCTAGGCTTATGAAGAGGGAGATTAAAAAAAGAAGTAAAAGTATAGAAGTTTTTTTTTTACCGCTTCGCCATTAAAAACTTTCAACATATAATAAAAAGTATGTTCGATATGATAATTTTTTTTGGAAAACCTTATGTTATAACTATTGCAAAATGGAATATCTAAAAATTGTTGATAATTTTTTTTTTCAATTGATATTTAGCTATGTCTGTTTTCACATTAAACAATGGCAGTTATTAACATAGGATATGAAGTTTTTACGTAATTCGTTTTGAACAAACAGAGAAATTCAATATTTAAAAAAAAATTTTTTGCTATTTTGTTGTCTAGAGATAATAATGAAAAATTCTCAATTTTAATTTTTAATTGCTTAAAATCGAATTTTTGTATATTTCGATTGTTTAAATAATTAGTTTAGAAATAATTTTGCTTTCAAAAATCATAGTTTACACTTTTGAATAGTTTGTCAAAAAACAATGTTTTATTTATTGACTCATTATTTATTAGTTTAACAATTTGTTATGAACAAATATTGACCAACAAATTGTTAACTAATAAACAATTAAATAATAAATTGAAAAAAAATTTTTTTGACAAACTATTTAAAAATGTGAAGTATGATTTTTAAAATCAAAACTATTTCTTAACTAATTATTTAAACAATCAAAATATGAAGAAATCGATTTTGAACAATTAAGAATTAAAATTAGGAAAAAATTTTTTTTAATCATAATTATCTCTAGACAACAAAAATCAAAAAAAATTTTTCAAAAATATTGAATTTCTCTATTTGTTTAAAACAATTTATTAAACAAATTAGGTAAAAAGCTAATGTGAAAACACACATAGCTAAATATCAACTGAAAAAAAAGAATTATTAACAATTTTCAGATATTTCATTTTACAATAG
Source organism: Leptinotarsa decemlineata (assembly GCF_025532065.1). Classification (NCBI taxonomy): domain Eukaryota; kingdom Metazoa; phylum Arthropoda; class Insecta; order Coleoptera; family Chrysomelidae; genus Leptinotarsa; species Leptinotarsa decemlineata. The sequence goes on from NW_027412529.1 coordinate 9,439,685, forward strand.
TTATAAAAAAGTATATAATATATCAAAAGGGCTCCTCGAAGTTTAAAATTTATAGGCCAATTATTTATACTTTTCATCCCTATTATTTATGCCAACGGAGATTGGGAAAAAATTGTTAGTTAACAATTGAATAACTTTTTAAAAAATGGTGATAAAACTTTTTTTTCTACGGGAATCGATTCATTCAAGTGTTAAGAAGATACTAGAATTTTTGCAAATTTTTGAAATGGCATTTTATCTTATAAAAAAATGTTCTTTGTTGAACTCTCTTTAGCGGCAGCGCGCGTATGCCGTAACAGCCGCGCGGAACCCTATTTTCAAAGTCAAATTAAAATTATAAATAATGGAGATAGAGTTTTGGGAAATTTTTATCGGAAATTTTCTCCTCTTCAACAAGTTTTTTTCAAATATACTCAAATATTAATATTTTTTGAGTTATTAACGAAAAACTAAATACCATTTTTTTAAATCTTATTTTGTTAATAACAATTGCAATTTTCTGGAGGTGATTCTGAATCGAATGAGCTATCGCTCATATTTTCAAGACCTTTATCTCTATTTTTCATGTTTTTGAACTTATTGATTAGACTATTAGCCCATAAACTGGGACAAAAAATATAATATTCTTTCAATTTATATTACTTTAGCTCACTACAAGTGGTAGAAAATTATAATTTTAGAGATTTTTCAGGAAGCTGCCGAAACAGATTCACAACACTTCATAGCTTCGGCATCAATTATTTAGGCCTTCAAATTGGTAATTTCTACTCATTGTAGTTGCATGGGAAAACCATTTCAAGATAGAAAATAGTATATTCTTCAATTTCACATAAGTTTTGAGTATTTACAAGTGGTGGAAAATTGTTTTTTTTGTGTTTTATTAATGTCGGTTATGCGCGCCTGGTATTGAATTCATAACCAGCGTCAGCAAGCATCAATGATAGGAGGCTGTGATCATGGGATTTTGACAGTTCAAAACATCAAAAAAACTCGTAATTTGTTGCAATAAAGAATATTGCACAGTCAGTGAAACCAATAAATTTCTTTGTTTAAAAAATAAATCGATTTGAAAATCATACTATATGCAAAATATGCGTGAAATTTGTTTGAAGGTGGTTGACAATGTTTCGTGGTGTATTTCATCAGTTCGGACTTCCATTGTCTAACATAATATAAATTGATTTGAAATCCCTGAAAAAATTCAAAAGTTTAACCAAAAATAACAATTTTATTAAACAAAAAACTGAAATAACAAAGAAATAACATAAAAGCAACAACCAAAAAAAAATTAAAATAAAAAATTTAAATATTAATAAAAGCTGAAAATTGAAAAATTAAAAAACATTATTAACAAAAAATGAAAAATAAAAATTTAAAGATTCCAAACCAAGTTACGTCACGACGTTTCGATTGTTAGTATTCATAATCGTCTTCGGGTGATAACAGTTATATCAGAGAGGGACAAACACAGGAGGCCAACGAGGCAGAACAAAAGACCACCTCCGGTAAGTATAGCAATTTCTCAACCAGACTTCAAATTAATCTCATTCACAGATTCACTGAGAACCATCACTTGCTCACGACTAAAAAGACACTCGTCTCCGGTTAGTTTTTGGGGACCTCATGCAATAGTTCAGTTAGAAAAGTCATGATAAAATAATTCAACAGATCAGAAAGTAAAAGCACCTAGAGGCTGACTTTCCAACAAAGAAGGTCAGACGTCAATCTTGTTGAAGTGCCCATAAGTAAGTTGAGGGCCGCTCCATAGGAGCAGGGGTGGATGGACGAGATGGGGTCATCTGCACACATTAACCGTGTGGGGAAGATTTCTACTCAAGGCACTAAACCCGTGAGGTGACATGTGGGGGGGATAGTTATTCGAAATATTGAAGGATATATTTGTGATAAATCATTAACTGAAAGGAGAAATTTTATATGTGGGGGAGAAAAAAATTTGTTCTACCTCATGAACTGAGAAAAACAATGAAGAAAATGAATTGTATTAATTGGTGACTTGTCATACGTATTTCATAAGTAGTTCAACTGATAGCTCATGTAACAATTCTTTGAAAGAGTATAGTCATGAATCACCCTGCAAATGTAGCTAGAAAACGACAGATGTCGAACGAATCGCCGGCCATAAAACAACAGCAAATAACTAATCAAAAATACAAACACTCATATATTCGAAAATAGCTGTTACATCACTTCCACATAGACAATAGCATCCTCTAGGATTCCTTTTCACAATTTGGATTCGACGACCCGCATGAGGAAGCGTGACGTCGACACCCAATTCCATCAAAAATTTCTAAGCAAAAAGGGAATACAGCATGCGGAGGGCCGGGATCGCGTGAACATATGCCGCCGCCGATCAAATTGGATTGTGTGTGAAAATCCTTTGTTCACAACTTTACGATCTTGATCTTCCTTTGTTTGCGAGTGGACCACCTGAGCTTTTCTCGAGAACGTGTTGAACTAAAAAATGAATCGGAAAATTTACGATACGGCGAACATTGTGTCGATAAGTTTGAAGAATGAAGCCGGGTTTTTTATCAGAGCACATATATTTGCGATGATGTTTGTTATTCAGGAAAGGAGGTTTATTATTTGGAGAACATCAGTTTTTGGATAACGCTGTTTCTAATATGAAAACGGTTTTTACTATAATATATTTAGTGAAAAAATTGAGAAATGAATTTTACTAGTTCGGATTTCTATTGTCTAATATGATTCGAAATTTCTGAAAGAACTGATAAAATTAAAATGGAAAGCTAAAATATCCGTTATTTTAAGCAATAGAAAGTGAATTGAAATTACAATAAAATAAAATAATTAGGATTGAAGATGAAAATAACCATAGAGTAAAGAAACAAATTGAAAATAAGCAAAAAATTAAAGTTGAAAAAGACATTAAATAATCAAAAAAGTTTCAAACCGAGTTTCTTCACGACATTTCGATTGTCAGTACCGACAATCGTCTTCAGGTGATGACTGCACTGTTCCTCCAGAAAAGGACAATTTGTAGGTTATTCGAATGCTTTCACCTATCCCCCCTTCCCTCTCTCGGCTTCACCGGTTTAGTGGGAGTTGGCTTGATTACAGGTTTCCATATGTTGTATTTCTCTATGTTGGCTTGGCTGAATGCGTCTTTGGATAATATATATGCAGCTTCCTTGAACTTTCTTTTTAACTAGTGTTTCTCCTTGTGGATGCGCTCAGCTTGGGACCACTTGATGTTATGTTGTTGAGTCCAAACATGCTCTATTTCCGACTTGTTGGTTTCTCCATGCTGTGTGTTTCTGTTGTGCTCGGTAAAGCGGTCTTTCAATGGCCTTTCAGTTTCACCGTTATAGGATTTGCTACACTCACAGGGTATCCGGTAAATGCAATTCTTGGAGTCGCAGTCCGCGTTTGGTGGCCGATTTTCGTAAGGCTGCTACGGATCAGAAGCAGGTTCTAATATTGTACTTAGACCGAGATATAATTTTTTTTTCAGTCGTATATGCGGTCTATCAAAAACTATGAATTTGGCTCGAGAGTATTGTTAAGTTTTTCCCCATGGGTTTATCAATAATTTACTAAACTGAACAATAATCAAACTTACTTTATTTCACTTTCAATACAACAAACACTAGGTAGGTAGGTAGGTCTAAAGTGAGTGGGTCTATTCGACCCTCCACCGCAACCCATAAGGGTTTATTGTGGCTTACACCTATTCACTTCTGCATGGTCTTACACTCGACCAAATAAACACAGCTTCTCAACGAAGCCGATTAGTTTATATGGTGAGTGGTCTTTCAGGTCAGATGGTGAGAGTACGGATCTGCCCAACTCAAAGAACCTGATTCGGTCCCCAGCGGGGCAGGCACAAAGTATATGCTCTGCAGTTTCATCATTTTCCAGACAGAGGCGACACACACTGTCTTCCGACAGTCCAAGTCTCTGCATGTGATGATTCAAATGTCAGTGACCTGTAAGAAGGCATGTTACATATCGTAGTTCATCTCTACTCTAGTCCAACAACTGTTTGGAATCAAGCTTCGAAGGGTGAATAAACGCCTTGGAGTAAGCCAATCCTGGAAGATTCTGCCAGAAGTCCATAACTCTTCTTGCCATCCAGGTGTTAAGTTTTTGTTTGGCAAAGCCCAAAGCAATGCCAATGACATGTTCTGGTCCGATGAAGCCGCTTGCAGCACCCTCCTTTGCAGGAGAGTCAGCAGCTTCATTGTCTTCCAGGCCAGTATGGCCAGGAATCCAGACCAGAGACAATCTGTTTGGTCTTCCTATCGAGACCAGTTTGCTACCAATTTAGACGTTGCTCGGTGGGAGCCAAGAGCTTCCAACGCCGCTTGACTGTCCGAGAATATTTTTATTGACTTGTGAGTGAGGTTGGATTCATCCAATCTCTCCGCACACAATTCAATAGCGTAAATTTCCACTTGAAATACAGTCGCATAACAAACATAACTAAAACTTCAATTATTATTGGAATGTCCATCGCCTCATCAGATCACTTCGCGTACCGCACTGTCACTTCCACTTGACTGTGTCGATGGGCTAGTGGATGGCGCTTATATTTGGCAATCGAAGGCGCCGAAACATTTCTCGGAATTCCATCGAAGCTGGTAGCATTATTTTCGTTACATCTAGAATGGCAGAGAACATCGTACATTCGCGCGCTCTTAGCAACGTCACAATTGGTGTATGGCTACCAGTGGCGGCCGGCATATTTTGTTTAGGGCATGATTCACAACAGAATATTACCTTTATTTTTGAGAATATTGAAATGTGTTAGCAGGGAAAGCTGATCAGAACTAAAAACTACGTTCAAATTTGCAATTACATCCAATTACATGAAAAAAGTTATTTCCACAATAACATTGCAAGTTTAATTATTGTAGCTACTGATGAACAAATGATTTCTTGATAGTAAGAATTGTTTGACAATGAACTTGAAATAAAATTTGTTTACATGCCGGTGATGATATGTAGTATGGAAGAAAAAGTAGAAATTGTGTTAATCGTTGATGATATTCATAAAACTCACCCAGAGAAAAATATACACCATACATCAGTAATCATGTGGAAATAATAAATGAATCCAGAAACAAACGTCAATAAACTGTTGCAAGAGAGGAGATGGCGGAGGAGATGAAATGTTATCTGCAGTGTCTCTGCGAAAAAGGGCATCTTCGCTTCCAGATAAAATTGATAATAGAAATCAAAAGAGAACAATTTTCATTTATATTATATTTTTAAATTAACGTTTGATGCGGCATTTTCAAGTATAATATAATTGGCCATTTTTTTGTCGACAGTCTATGACTTGTTAATGATAATTGATTTCTTCACAAAGTCAGTTGCATGGTTTTCTTAGTGATCTTCCAAGACATGAACGGCCACAGGTCCGGTACCAGCCAGCTGCATATCATAGTGCGAAATACCATGAACACATTTTTAATGGAAGATTAATTCATAGATATTCCGATACTTTTGGCCAGATTTTGGGCCAGATAGATTTTTTTCTGGGGTTACCCAAATGCAAAGGTATATCAACAAAATCTATTCACAAACGTAAAACACTCGAAACAATTATTACGGAAACAATCGGGGTAGAACTCCGAATATAATCAGAAATATATTGGTGGAATTTTCTTCTTGAACGGACACCTGTATTGTGCGTTGTAATAATAGTGAATTGATGATAAACTATTACACGGACGTCTCCATACCCAAACACGTCCGTCATTGTTGAATAACATGAATTTTGTAAACATTACATTGCTGCTCTAAATTCCAATTACGATGCTCTTGACAAAAGTTTCTACGATTTCCTCGATGAGCTGGAGTTAATCTAGGGGCTCTAGCAGGTCGTCTTGCATGGAGTTGTACTTCGTGAAGTCGGTTTGGTATCGTTTGGTTCGAAATTCGCGTTCCCGTAGCTTCTATAAGGCGATTTTGCAGTGTTCTAGCCGAATCGGTGCGACCCCTAATTGCCCAAAGTCGTAACAAACGATCTTCTCTGCGGGTTGTTGCCCTTTGTCGATTGGGATAAGGGGCTCTTTTCACTATGCCGTAAATTTGGTAGCGATTCCAAGCTCTGGAAACCGCAGAGTGACTCACATTAAGCATTTGGGCTACACGACACCTTGAATACCCTACTTCGATCAATGCCACTATTCTAGCAACTTGAAATTCGTTAAGATACACCCTACGTATCCTCCTTCTACCCAATACATCAACATTCACTGTTTAAATTTTATAATTTAATACCTATCACGAACTAAAGTAAAGTGAAACTGAATACAGAATTTTTCATATTAATGATTTTGTAGCTAAAAGTACAAAAAGTAGTGAAAAAGTAAATAACAACCGAATGGAATATGATAAGAATTAGTATGGAGTAAACACCAGAAGTTTTTATCATGAAATAATACATATTTGTTTACTTATAGGATGTGTCTCTATATTCATTTTGAGTAGTTTATTTTAGTGAATCACACAACTCGTGCAATAACTTGCTCTGTAAATCAGTTTCATAACATACTATTTCATAAACTCAAGATTATATTTTTCTATCAGAAGCTTGATGTTATAATTGTATAATTTTTCAAATAACTTTTCAAATAAAAAAATCCAGATCTTGTCAGCTCATCCTGATAATTTCAAATAAAATCATCAGTTACCTAAACAAATCCCCACGAATCATAATATGCCATAAAACATCGAAATAAAAACGCAAAACGAATTGAGAAACGCGCTTGCCAATGGCAAAACCAAATGTTTTTCATTTCCATTAATCCTTCGAATAGCCGTAACTGTTTCATCCCTTTGAAATCGTGACGGTTCGAAGCCGTCGAGTAATTTTTCATTATTTTTGGAACAAACAGATCGTTTCACAGGATTATCGGCATATTCTCTCAATAATTCGTGAACCTAATCCTCGGTAGGCTTTGTAGCAGGAGAGTGTCAAATAAAAAAACAAACCAAATAAACCGTCCCATCCACTCGTAGAAATAAAAGAAACAATACCGTTGTATTGCGACATAAATCATTGCCAACTGAAAGGGGGTTGTTAAATTCGCCCCTTTACAGGTTAAACTGAACTTCCACCTGGGGTGGTGAAGCGTCATATTTAGGATATGTCACGCTCTAGTTTCTAACCGGGACATATTCACTCGATACGGATATACAGGGTATTTCTCAAAAACGTGGTGATATTCGAGAAGGTTAGGTTCGTTTTGAGAAAAAACATTTGTCCCGAATGCCTTACAATCCACATGAAAGATAAGAGAGAGAAAACGTGTGCGTCTCGAATCTCCGGACAAAAATAATAACTTAAACTAATCTAAATTGACCTATTTAATATTGAAATTGTTCAACTTGAGAAAAGCTTTGGTTATTGTGTTGTGTATAATAGAATAGAAGTTTATTCATCACTAAAGTTCACATGTACAACATAAAAAAAGTGTAAATACATGAAACTTATTGGACTAGTCACAAAGAGAGCTTAAAAGTAATTAAAATTTACAAGATTATACATATACATTTTTGATAAGTAAAATATTAAAATATACAATGAACATCAACAATTTAAAAATTCTTGAAGAGAGTAGAACACCTTTTTTTTAAAAAATTCATTCAACCAACATTTTAGTTCATTCCTACTCATTAAACTTAACTCAGGATGAATAGCCATGAGTTTGTTATAACATTTAATACCTTGATATACATGGGAGTCTTGACCAACTCCTAATCGTGAGTATGGCTGGTATAATCTTTCATTGTTTCTTGTAGAGTAATTATGTATATCTTTTTTCTTCCTCAAATAATTTTCATCTTTTTTAACGTATAATATGATCTGCAGCACATAAAGTGTGGGGACTGTGAGAATTCCTAGTTGATTGAACCATTTTCTACATGATGTTTTGGAGTGCACTCCTGCCATACATCTGATAATTCTTTTTTGCATAACAAAAACTCTATTCATATGTACAGAGTCCAAAACATTATTCCATAACTTATTGTCGATTGCACTATTCCAAAATAAGCCAGTTTCAATTGCCTGATTATGAAGCAACTTGTGCTTAATTTATTTGTTAGATCATTAATATGAGGATCCCATGTCATTTTTTGATCTACTTTGATACCTAGAAATTTGATGTAATTCACCTGTTCTATTGTTTGATGATTAACTCTTATTAGAGGACTGAAATCATAATTTATATTTTTTGTTGTAAACACCATAAAAAATGTCTTGGACAATTTCACTAGAAATCCGTTGAACACACATCACTCATGAAAATCATTAGCACAAATATTTGCCTTGATTACAGTATCCTGTAATTTATTCTCAGAAATCAGAATATTAGTATCATCAGCATACATAATGATTTTTTTTGGCTCAGAGCATGAATAAACCATATCATTTATAAAATTTGTGAAGAGAACTGGCCCCAATATAGACCCCTGAGGGACACCAATGTTCACAATATTTTCTTTAGATTTTTTACCGTTTATCACCACTATTTGTTATCTGTCATGGAGATATGAAGCAATCCAATCACCTGTAACTCCTCGTATGCCAATTCGGTGTAATTTTTCCAAGAGTAGTTGGTGATCAACTGTATCAAACGCTCTACTTAGGTCAAAATAAAGAGCAATGGGATTTTGTTTATTATTAAGGCAGCTATAGACGGTAGTATTGAGATCAGATATGGCGGTATTTGTTGATTTTTTCCTTCTAAATCCATTCTGACAATCAAATAATAAGTTATGTTGATTCAAAAATTTATTGAGACGTTCATTATATGCCATATCAAAAATTTTGGCTAGTTGGCTCTGTAAGCAGACATTTCGGTAATTATCTACTCTCTCTAGATCCTTTGTTTTTGAAAATTGGTATAGATTTAGAGACCTTTAGAATCAATGGGTACTGTCCTGACAAAAAAGATTCATTGATTATGTGAGCTAAAGGCAAACCTATCGTTTCCTTGACAAACCTTACAGCTTTTCCACATATATCATCTATCCCAGAAGCATGTTTACTTGTTGTTTTAGTTATATATTCTTCAATCTCCTGAGGAGTGATTGGACAAAGGAAAAAGCTATGTTCATTGAAAGGACCTAATTTCAATTTATCAGGCTCCGGCCTTGTACATTTTACATTCATAAAATGTTTACTGAAAATATTACTTATTTCTTCGTGATCTGCTATTTTTTTATCATTAACAGTAAGTTGATTCACTAAATTGAAATTTGGTTTCTTTTTTGACTCGTTGATTATTTTCCAACTTTCTCTCATCAGGTTTGGTGCCCTTTGCAGCGTATCATTGTTATATATGTGTTTTGCTATTTTCACTTTTTCTTTATAGTAGTGCTTTAACATGTTATACCTACTTTATATTAATATGATAATGTAAGGAAAGGTTATTTATTGATCATTTTGTGTATGTACATATATTATAGATACCATAAGCCAATTGTTACTTTTGTAGAATTGAATAATGATACTAATAATGTACATACACAAAATTAGTATTATTATTTTTTATCTACGTTTCACATAATGAAAGAATATTGTGTGCTGGTTGGATTTTTATAATACTATCAACAGTATATGTCTAACGCACACTAAACACTGAGCGTTTATTTATCAGACGAGAGACTAGAAGCCTGCCATTCGTTGACGAAGCGGTTTACCCTCCCATAAGGAGTTATCAATTCAAAATATTTGTTTTTAATGATGACTTTTGTGTTACTCTACATATTTTTTGGAAACGTAGTAGGCATTATAATATGCATTAATAAGAATGTTCTGCTATAGATCTTGAATTTTCATTCTTACCAGTTACATCCGTCCAACATATATCATTTCGAACATTTCTATGCATACTTTCATTGTAATATTTCCTATGGTATTATAGCAGGAGTTACTAGAAGGACAAGTTGCAAACTCATCTTCCAAAATCTCAGAATATTGACTGTTACAAGTATATTATACGTTTATGAGATATTAAAATATGTAAAATCGCAAATAACCAGTTTTCCTATTCCTAATGGTAATAAGAATTATAATAATAGAAATTCCCTACAGTTGGAAGTGCCAACACACAGATTAGTTGTATCTGAAGCATGTTCCAGGCTTATGGCCATTAAATTGTACAATAAACTTCCAAGTCCAATGAAAAATCTGGCTCTAAAATAGTATAACTATCAAATCAAAGAGTTGCTCTTGGATAAATCCTATTATTCTCTCAAAGAATATATGAATGATAACTTATGACCCTGTACATGTGTAACATTTTATGAAGATTTTAATAACGATGCTGTTACATAAATAACAGATTACTTTTGGTTTTGACTATTATATAGTATATACATGTCCAACATTTTAGGCCGATTTTAATAACAATGCTGTTCGCTTAATAGCATATCATTTTAGGTTTAGCCTATTATATTCTATATTATACTATCTATGTAAATTGTATATTATGTCTCTAAGTGTACGGAGTTTGTATTTTCAATTTTGTATTCGTACACGTTTTGACATACTCAATGTCATGTATAGATGATCCAACTGAATAAATATTATTATTAATATTATAATCTCTATGAATGTTTATTCTACTATGTCGTGGTATATACTGATCGATAGAGAATTTTGTACTCTATACATTGATGTTCATTTTTCCAAAAGTTTGCCTCTTTTCAGGTCTTTAGTATATTATGTTGATGAGCGGTTTTCGGTCAATTTTTTACTAAGATTTGAAATTGAACCCAAACTCCACGATTGTAATTTTCTGAGGTGCTTAGATAAGTTTACGTCCGATCATGTCCATCTAGATGCAATTTCAAAAGTGACTCCGAAAAAATCAAGTAAGCGTAAAAACTTTCGAAAATGTCACATTCTGATCCAAAAATATCTCATAAATCCAAAAATGTTACAATATAAAAAGTGTTCTATTTGAAAATTTAGAACCGGTGCCATTTCCGGTAAAACCGTATGTGAACAGAAAATGAAAATAATGTGAAAACTTTCTTTTTCACATACCATTCACCTACACCAAATCTCATTTCGATTCACCTGATAGTCTGGAAGTATATACTTTTGATAATAAATAAATTATATTTACGATTGAATCGATTTAGGAATCTTATTAGTGAATGTTGAAAAAATATACAGGTCCTACCCCAAAATAGGAAACCTTTGCGCAATTTAACTGACCTTGTAGATTTTACCGTATCCAAGAGTGGGATCAGCTGAAAAAAACGGTTTGTATAAAACAAGTTATGATTATGATAATAATAAACGCCTTTTATTATTATTCGAGAATAGTATATATATGTTTCATTCATAGACTGTTGGCGAAGTCTAGTCCAAAGCTATTCCACTTAACCAAAGTTGAAAACTTTTGCAGATTCTTTCCTGAGATTAAGCTCCTCAGAAAAATCATTTTGATAGTGCCTCTCTCACTATCATAGGTGGATATTTTCTTAGGTATATTTTTAAAGGTTTATTGAACTTCAAAGTTGTAATATTGAATTCTGGAAATTTTGTGTAATTTTTGGTCACCTTCATTTTCAAACGAATTTGTATTGAACCTTTCTTTTTCATGATAATCGCATACCCGTTTCTAATATTTTTTTTGATATTGTCTTCTATTGCTGTGCCGGTTCATGACACTATATTTATTTATTTATTTTTATTGCTGTATTTAATCAATATCTTCCACATTTTATTTAACACATAATATTCCTTTTTCAATTAAATTAAAACAAACGTACCTACGTCAAGTCTTCAAACTAGTGGTAAATATATCCAGTGAGTTAATGCATTGTTACCGACTCGAACCACAAAATATAGTTTCAAATTCAGTGAAAATTACTTAAACTCGAAATATTATTTATACTCCATCTTCATAATTACAGTCAACTTTGCCGTCTTTTGTCTCGTTCACTTGAAACAAACAGGAACAATTATTCAAATGAACCACAATTTAGAGAACCGCACATACATTCTCGAAAACATGCCTGACGTGTGTGTTGTATAAACTTTATAAAATAATTGCTCTTCGCCCAGTAATAATTTCAGAATGTATCCATGGCGTCCAGGGACGGGTCGAGGACAAATTGGTCCTTTGGGAAATAATAGTCTGCAGGAAAACTGGGTTGGATGAATACCGAGAAATTATATAATGACGTCTCGGAATATGTAAATGTGTACTAGTATCATTAACAATGCAATAAAACAGTATTACAACTTTTTCTTTTGTTAGCTCTTGCGGATAATATTGTTATAAATACGGGTTATGTTCTATTCAATAAACCTTCGAAATGATTTACTAAATATTCAACATGGTAATTTAACTTATAAGCAGTTGATGTTAGATGTCATACATGGTGTCAACAAAAAATCAAACTAAATGCAGAAAAAATACAGGATAAAAAAAATACTTTTGTCTAATTTCTACTGAATCTATTATTTGTTAACCCTGGTTTCGATCGTAACAGTAGTATAAATTAAACAAAAGTATTTTCTTTATCCTATATTCAATATGAATTTTACAAATTTCACAAAATAAATAGGTCATGAATCGAACGAAAAATCGAAAGGTCATCCAGAGAATCAAAACTTAACATTGTAATAAAGATATTTTTTGAAATATAAAGAGCTAATGAATGTTTTGTTCTCTTTCGATTTCATTCAAAATAGTGTCATGCTCTTCCAATCAAATTAGGGAAGCAAATTCAATCTCGTGTTTCACTAAACTGTTGTATAGATCATTGAAAAATACATTTGCCTCTCAAAAAAGCGTAAAGTTCTCTTTGCGGAACTGTTCATATTGTTGATGAGAATTGAAAGAAACAGTAATTTACGTAACAAGTCCGGAAATACTGTTTTTCTTTCAGACGAGTAGACAAATTTCTATTTCGAGCCGTTGGCGAGTCCTGCAAGTCAGCAAGTCCAAAAGAACTTTTTTCGGACGTGTTGCCTAAACTTTTTTCGGCAAACCGTCTTGAATAACAAATCAATGGGGCATGTTTCTTTATTTTTTTTCTTTGTGGAACAAAATTTCAAATTTTATTCATATTAAATATTGAAATTCGAACAGAATATAGGTACCGAAATATTTCAATTCTTATTGCTAATATTGAAGGGATTTAATTTTTTTGAAAATAAAGTTTCCATTGCACGTTGATTGTTTTCACCTGATAATTTTTGAACGGTCTTGGCACTTTTAATTTTGTTTGTGTCTATACATCCTTCAGCGATATTGCTGGACTTCCAGCCACCGTGTCTCTCCAAACTTATGATGTATCCACTATTATGAGCAAATAACGTCGCTTTTATATTCACAATGACAACAACGATGTGATTCTTTCTGGCCTAGTTCGTACAAGTTTCAACCTCAAAGGTCGAAACTAGTACGAGCTAAGAGTTATCGAGATCTTACCTTTCGAAGTGCGATTTCAAGCATTCTGTTTTTCCGTTAACTTGTGTGACCTAATGATTAACGAGGTCTTACCTTTTAATGTGCGAATCCTAGCACTGATTGGACGATTGGAAGTGAAATGTGCTTCTATAAATTTTATCATTTCCATTTCAGCTTTAGTTTTTTTATATATCTTCTCTTAGGTTGCATACTTACTGACCCGGCAAACTTCGTACCTCCATAATAATAAATAATTATAAATATTGTGTTGAGTCATTAGCTAAGGTCTAATAATTTTTTATATCGTAAATGAAAAGGAAATATTTTTATGAAACAAATAAACATTGTTTTACACACAAGAAAAAAGTCTTTTTGAAACAGCTACTTTCATATGATCATGAAACATTTTTTTCTTCATATAAATTAATGTTTGAAAGAAACTTTTTTTGTATGTATATGTTATACGTCGTAATTTTCACTATTCAATGTCGTTTAGCTATTATAGTAAATTGACTGTATTATCAGTAGACTCTAAATCTCAAAGACTGTAACAGTAGTTTGAGTGCCAAAACAAGAGATCTAATGTAAAAACAGTAGACCTGGCAACACTGAACACGACAGTCATCTCGTGCGATTTCTTCATCTACAGTGTGAAAGATTCGATGTTCTTGCTTGTAGCGTTGTAAATAACACTGTGATGGTATTACTATTTTTGCTTATATTATGACATGACGATTTTCATGCGTCCGCAGTCACATATGTCATAACCTCAATTGTCTTTTCACAGTCACAAATGTCATAACCTCAACTGTTGCAACCTGACAAACCGAAAGTTGTCAATTAGTTTAATTGTTTTTCAGTTCTTGAATGTTTCAATAGTTATTTTTCTATTCCGGGAGGAGACGAATCCAACAAATCAAAAGTCATGAAAATCGGTTCAGCCGTTTTTGAGTTATTAATGCTGTGAATAATACCATTTCGCTATTTTATTTCATATATTACATTGTCAAATTACAATTTATTGATTGTATGAAAGTGGATGATAATGTTTCTGGTTGAATGAAGTTTAGATTTTCATTTTTTGAAAATGTTAACAGTATTGAAATCTTCGGATGAATAAATGAAATCAAAATTAATGGATTCTTAAAATTATTTAAAATGGTAAAAATTACCGAAATGATATATTCGGATTAGGTTGTTGAAACAGAAAAAAAAATGTGTGAGAGAACTTGAAAAATATAAGAATGCAAGTAAACTAGGTTTCACAATAAAAATAATGTTGTCCAGGCATCATATAAAATCCTATGTAATAATATCAATAACATATATATACTATAAGTCCAAATAAAATGTAGTACAAATACATTATTTAAATATAAATAGAAAAAATAGGAAAAATATGAATCACCAGCTTGCTTAGAAACAATAAACAAGGAGAGGTAACAAGGACATTTTGAAATAAAGTTTTCAAAAGAAATACGATCGCTCATTGCTTACTTCAAGTGTACTACTGTGTAAAAACCCTTTTCTGATAAATAACGTTTCAATTTTTTTTTTTAAGATATGAGGAGATAGAGTCTTTAGTTTGACAGTAAATTATACATTCGAATGTCGGCATATTTAGGAGATTTTTCATATTTTGCGTGATGGTGTTTTCGTGTTATGATCATATCTTTTCTTCTTATATTATAGCTATGTATCTCTGTTTTTGTTTGGAAAAGTTCTTTATTTTCATGTACGTATGTCAATATTTTTAAAATGTACAGACTTTCAACTGTCAATATTTTATTTTGTTTGAATATATTTCTACATGAAGTTCTAAAGTCTAAATTAAATATCAACCTCAGCAGTGCTTTTTGTTTTATAAAAATCCTGTCTGATCCAGTAGCTAGTCCCCAGACCGAAATGTTCTGATACATGATCGAGTGAAATTTGAGGATGCATAACTCCAAGATTGTAGATAATTTCGTTGGTCAATTGAAATCCACAATGAAATGTACACACTGTGGACACTCATCAGTAAGTTTTGATCCTTTCTGGGAATTGTCTCTCTCAATGCCACAAAGAACCGACCATTTGAGTTTGTGGCAATGCTCGGTTCGTTTACAAGAGAAGAAACTTTGGATGGAAATGAAAAACCGACGTATTCGAAATGCAAGAAAAGGAGAAAATGCACAATCCACAAGTTTTCCCATATTTTAGTAATTCTTCTTTTAGTAATATTCCACCGGAAAGATTTAGAGGCAAATTGAATGTTGTCATCGAATATTCTCTAGAAGGATTGGATATGGACAATTTTGCTGCAGAAAATGTGGCTACTTATTGTTATAATCTATATGCACTTTCAAATTACGTGGGA
The DNA here is from genome assembly GCF_025532065.1 of Leptinotarsa decemlineata. Classification (NCBI taxonomy): domain Eukaryota; kingdom Metazoa; phylum Arthropoda; class Insecta; order Coleoptera; family Chrysomelidae; genus Leptinotarsa; species Leptinotarsa decemlineata. The sequence goes on from NW_027412529.1 coordinate 9,455,483, forward strand.
CTACTTACAGCATACTGCAGACACCCGTATACTGACACGTGGCACAAATACAACGATTCACACGTGTCACCAATTTCACCAAAATCGCTTGTGAGTGGAGAAGCATACGTCCTGTTTTATGAAAAGGATGGAACAAAATCGCACCATTGAGATAACTGAGGGAAAGTTTCTTTTTGCAATTATTATTTATTTGTTGTTAAGTTCAAACATAAGGAATTATATTAAGAGAATAATTTCTTGATATTATTTTTGTATGAAGTCATTCCAATATTTTACTAATATAATTTGGTATTCCTTTACTGTATGGCAAAAATTCGAGATAAACGTAGTTTCTCCACTTTCTTCGATCGAGATTGGAATAAGATATTCATGAGAAGTCTATCGCGTCTAGACTAATCCGCTCCTGGTAGATGGCATCGAACGCCGAAGTAATTTACAAGTGGGCCATTTGGTAAGTGGCCCTCTGGCGGCCAGAGTTTCGAGTCGGGACTGACGAGAAAAGCGTTTTCTGCGGTCATCCGCATCGCATTCCTTCAAAACCGCACCGCAACTTTTCGAAAACTAATGACCGCCGAAGGGAGCGAGAATTTTATCTGCTGCTGCTGCTGCTGATGTTTTCAGCTGAAGGACACGGAGAGGAGGACGCACGCAATAGTGCGTTTCGAAAGTAGTTTCGAAGACGTGCGGAAGTTGCCTGAGGGCGGTTATGGGTGAGTGGAGAGGTTGAAGGACTGAATGGCGTCTGGTAGTTGAACATTTGTTACACTTGTAGGCTGCCAGAGGGGCCGTTTTCTATAAATTTGCTGTAAGTGAAACTATGCCCTTATTCTTTCTCTACGGCTTCGACACTTTGATCTTGTACAAATCATAAATACCCTGAACCGTTACTTGATGTAAAGTGATTTCACCATCCATTTTTCTTAAGGACAAAACACAAGCACTACAGGAAAATCCTTAAGGCACTCTCAGAGCGGTGCCTGTGCAAAAGTAGCGATTCACATTGGATTTCAATCGCTGAAGATGAAATCCATTTGGAAAAACGTTGTCGAGAACTTATTCCACACAAACACAGTTCTCCGGATGGAAGAGTTCGAGTTGAACCTCAAAACGATGAGCAGCCACAGATCGTCACGTATTTCTGATAAGTACCGCTCTTGGTAGAATCAAATGTGCCAAGTCAGTTGAACACTTCCCCTGAAATTATCTATAGAAGAGAGACAAATCTCCAACCATTCTTCGATATTCTAGGCATCCACCAATCAGGTGGTGACTTTTTTCTGGATGGAATCCAGCAACTTCAGGGCATGTTTGGGGGCAGAGCACCATACGTGAGAACAATACTCCAAAGAAGGTCTGATCTGAGCCTTATAAAGCATCAAAAGTTGCAGAGGTGTGTACAGTTTTCTGGTTCGGAACAGTGTTTCCAGCTTTTGAGAAGCACCTTTTGCAATTCCAGCGACATGATTGTGCCAAAACATATTGGTGTCCATTTTAACCCCAACAAACTTATCGAAGCAGAGAGCGGAATTTTCTGATCTGACATTATTATATCCGGTTCGGAGACAGTTATCTTCTTGGAAAAAACCGATGCCTGGGTTTTTGTAGCATTGAATTGAACCTGGTTACTTCCACCCTAATTCAAAATCACTTCTAGATCCTCATTAGGATATGCAACCTCCTGCTGCCGGTGAAGATGTGCCTCCGTTGCCGATGTCATTGAATCCAAATGGAATGACAAGACAAGTGTACTGTCCTCAGCTTTGCTGAGGACAGTACACTTTTTTTTCCAATAAGTCATTGATATACAATAAAACGAGGGTTGGAGACAATATGGATCCCTGGGGGAACACCAGCGTTGATGGTGAAAGTATTCGAGAGATATCCATCGACGGCTACTTGCAGGGAACGTTCTTCCAGGAAGCTGAAGAGCCATACATAAAAATGATCCGACAAACCATAGCATCAAAGTTTGGCCAGCAAAACCTCAAAGGCCTTATGAATATCAAGCGCAACAGTTCTTGATTCTCCATGTTTCTCGATTGCGTTATTCCAAATATGGGTGACATACGATAGAAGGTCGCTTATTGATCTTTGTTCCGAAAGCCACATTGATGATCGCTCAAGATGAAGCCTTCCAAATATTTGAGGATATGGTGGTTTATGATATAAATACAACGATTTTAACACTAGTAACTTTATTGTAAGACGCGTTTTCTCACACAGTAGTGTAAGAAAACGCATTTTTTTCAAGTTTTGAGTATTTCATTCGTAACTTTGAATCTTCTGGAGGAATGCTTGGGAATACATTTGTGACATTGAAAGGTTATTTTCGATGTCACATTTCTCCAGATGATTCATACGGACTCGTAGATGAAATGCTTCGGACAATCCCATTGATCATTTCAGATATTATTTCACCATTGTCAGCATGTCTGAACCAAAATTATTTTGAATTCAATAACACCATGTACTAAAACAAAGAAGACCTCAGTATGGGTAATTCTTCAAGCCAGATCCTTATTAAAATTGACAATGTTATAGCCTGCTTCACACACTGACAATTACAGTCATTTCTTCAGAATATATTAACTGTATTCAAGAAAATATAAAATTCATTAGTGAACTAGAAATTAATAATTCGAAACACTTTTGAGACCTCACAGTTACAAAAATTAACTACAAACATGATTACGCAAACCAACTCATACAGACACAACTGTCATAAACTATCAACATAAAACAGCAGCCCACCATAGCATGCTCTACAGAATCATCAGTATCCCGATGTCAGATAATTCAAATAAGGAACTGAATATGAAAAATTGCAGTAAATAGCAACTTGGACACGATTCATCATATCCTTGAAATATTGTTGCCCATTAATCAGGTATACCCTCACATTTCATATTACAAGTGATACTCATTCCTACAAAACAGATACACACACGAAATCACCAGAAATAACGAAGACTACCATCTTAATAAAACGTCAACATAACATGCAAGGCATGTCGTATAGACATATGAAGAGCAACAAGTCGAATAGTGATAATGACAACAAATCAGATGTCTACAAACTCACATGTGGTTAGTCCAACAGTTTTTATATAAAAAAAAAACGTCTAGAAATTTCAAAACGAGAATTTCAGAACACAAAAGAAGTTTTGAACTAAAGAAGGCCTATGCTCACCACCACAAAATTTGTGTTTCTGATACAGCTTAATTTGTGTCACGAGCATAAGTCTTGTAGAAACGATTTCAAAATGCAATTTTGGATGGTGCTTAATAACCATAACCATATTCTAAGCAGGACGGGAATGCATTGGATCAAAAGATCCAAGATTGAGGAAGAGGTTGTAAATGGATCAGTAGATCAAAATTAAATTCTCTGTCAACCATCGAAAGATGGTGCAGGAGATGACACTTCGGAGACATGTGTTCAGCACTGAAATTGGGAAGTTTCAACTAAGCACAAAACACCAAGCCGCCTACAACCAAAATTGTGGTTACTAGTTCAGAAGAGAATTGAAGACAGCTCCCATGCCTTTGTGAGGCATGGGAGCTGATTCTCCTTTTTTTGGTCTTGGACCATTCTGTAAATTACCAAATTGGAAACTGGTTCCGACGATTCGATCGAATATAGATGTCATTAGATTGAAATACTAGTTAGAGGTAAGCTAAAAGTTAAAGATAGGTTTGGAACCTCTAACGTCAAATGAGTACAACAGAAACACATCTCTCACATATCGGAACCGCAACAGATCGGCTCAAATCAACTGCTGGGTGGGGTAGAAGAGTTCTCGATCTGTTTCTAAAATAGCTAGAACTGCAACAGATCAACTCAGATCATCTGCTGGGTAAGGTGGAAGATTTCTTGATATGTTTCTAAGAAAGTTGTGAAAGAAATACCTGATATTTGTAACGCAATTGCTCACTGACGTAAAGTTGCTGTTAGTAAAGTTTTATAACTGTATAATTCTCATTCTAGAGGAGTTAATCTTTACAATATATCAATTTGATATTAGTTAACTTCTTGAACCGATAAGGTTCTGGATTGCACTCAAAGTGCAATTTGAGTTTTTCTGACTGACACTGACACACTACGCCACTTTCTCTAGGCATGCGTTTCGGTAACCAAATTATCATCAGGAGATGATCAGTTTTAATCATATCCTGATGATGTTATCTTGATTAGCGAAATGCTCGTAGGTGAATAATGTTCATTAGTTTCGCGACTATTCACATTTGCTTTTCCATTTCGAATCCAGAGAAATTTCACTCTAGTTTCCTTTCTTTTGGCCATCGTGGACTTTCTTCTCTCCTTCATTCCTAGAGTCTATCAATACCCGACTTGTACCAAATTGGAAAGGACATTTCTCATTGTTTCAAAGTTATCATAATAAAAGTTTTGTTTTCTCAATTTTTTTTTATTATTATTCTGGCAACGACTGCTGAGGTCATTAGCCATTTTGTAGTATACGATATCTGTTTATATTTTGTTAAAAAGGTATGTTGCTTTCAGAAAGTTCAGAACATTTCTTATAGCTTTGGTACCGAGGCAAGTTCTGATATCCGGTAAGTTATATCGTTGTCGATCGGCTTCATATTGGTGGCATTCTAAGAGAAGGTGTTTAACCGTCATCAAAGTTTGGCAATTTTCGCAGGATGGTTGTCTCTGTCTTCTCAGTATATAAGAGGATGTTAAGTTCGTATTTCCTATCCTAAGTCGTGTTATTATGACTTGTTCTCTTCTCGTTAGCCCTTGTGGAAGTCTCATGGCTGCAATATCAGGTTTGATATATTTCAATTTTGAATCGTTTTTTGTCCATTCGTGTTGCCATGTGTTGAGTATTGAGTTTTTTATGAATTTTTTTGTGTCATTTAGACTCACAGGTATATTCAGATCGACATTAGTCTCAGTTGCAGTTCTTGCTGCTTTGTCAGCTTTCTCATTACCGTCAATTCCTATATGACTAGGAACCCAAACAAATTCGGTCGATTTTCCTTTGGACTGGAGACAACTCATCAGTGTTAAGATTCTTTGAACCAGCGGATGTTCACTGAAAGAGTTTTCAATTGCTTGAATAGAACTCAGCGAGTCTTTGCAAAGGATGTATGAATGAAAATTACATAAGTCCATGTATAGTAATGCTTGCCAGATTGCATATAGTTCTGCTGTGAAAACACTCGCTTGATTCGGTAAGGTCCAGAAGTGGGTTAATCCCAAACATGCGAAAGCACTTCCAGTTCCTTGCTCACTCTTCGATCCATCCGTGTACACTATATGGCTATTTGGGCTATTCGGGCTATTCTCTATTGTATGTGAAAATTTCATACTAATTTTTTTTTCTATTATATTTGGAAATTTTTACCTACTTTCATTTTTCTTTACAGGTGAGCATAACAATCATTTTCATTGCGGTTGCGGTCTTCTACGAATCTGAGTAAGTGTTTTCGGTTATTTTATTATTATAATAAAGTCCTGCTACGTTTAACGACACACCGAATAATTTTATAACGTAATTTTCACACTTCATCTTCCTCGTGAAATAATTACCCAATTGTTCTAGTTGTTTGTTTCCTTGACGCAACGATTTCGGTTATAGAACAAACTCGTTTGCAATAAAATTCGCAGTTATCTTCAAACTCCGTTGCCAAGTCAATAAATACACCCTGAATTTCCATGTTAAATCCCCTGATATTAATCTAAACGACAAAGTTACATAACATAAAACGATTGAAACTTGTGAAAAATAAGTAAGCAGTGAAACTTTCCATTACACTTCTCGAATGTTATTAAATTAATATTCATTGCTGGTAATAAAATATTGTTGTTCCAGGCTGCAAAGCAATGAATAGAGCAACTCATTTTCATTACATGATTCGATTTTTGCTTTAACTGGGAGCTGTTGGCTAATTTCGTGTAAGAGCGATCTGCTCTTTGTTTTGAAACATGAAAAGTTTTCGTTTCGTGTATAATGCTAATGCGTTTTTTTATTTATTTCAAGACTCATTTTTATCTAATGATTCAATGAATTAATTTGTCAAATTGAACTATAATCCAAAGGAAAAAGTTTGATATTCCTAAAATGAAATAAAATGAAATAGAATAGAATAGGATAGAGAAAAATAGAATAGAACAGAGTAGAGCAGAATAGAAAGGAAATGGGAATAGGAATGGCGATGGCAATGGGAATGGGAATGGAAATGACAATGGAAATGGGAATAGGGGAATGGCAATGGGAATGGCAATGTCAACGGCAATGGCAATGGAAATGGCAACGACAATGACAATGGAAATAGAATAGAAATAGAATAGAAATAGAATAGAAATAGAATAGAAATAGAATAGAAATAGAATAGAAATAGAATAGAAATAGAATAGAAATAGAATAGAAATAGAATAGAAATAGAATAGAAATAGAATAGAAATAGAATAGAAATAGAATAGAAATAGAATAGAAATAGAATAGAAATAGAATAGAAATAGAATAGAAATAGAATAGAAATAGAATAGAAATAGAATAGAAATAGAATAGAAATAGAATAGAAATAGAATAGAAATAGAATAGAAATAGAATAGAAATAGAATAGAAATAGAATAGAAATAGAATAGAAATAGAATAGAAATAGAATAGAAATAGAATAGAAATAGAATAGAAATAGAATAGAAATAGAATAGAAATAGAATAGAAATAGAATAGAAGTAGAATAGAAATAGAATAGAAATAGAATAGAATAGAAATAGAATAGAAATAGAATAGAAATAGAATAGAAATAGAATAGAAATAGAATAGAATAGAAATAGAATAGAAATAGAATAGAAATAGAATAGAAATAGAATAGAAATAGAATAGAAATAGAATAGAAATAGAATAGGAATAGAATAGAAATAGAATAGAAATAGAATAGAAGTAGAATAGAAATAGAATAGAAATAGAATAGAATAGAAATAGAATAGAAATAGAATAGAAATAGAATAGAAATAGAATAGAAATAGAATAGAATAGAAATAGAATAGAAATAGAATAGAAATAGAATAGAAATAGAATAGAAATAGAATAGAAATAGAATAGAATAGAAATAGAATAGAAATAGAATAGAAATAGAATAGAAATAGAATAGAAATAGAATAGAAATAGAATAGAAATAGAATAGAAATAGAATAGAAATAGAATAGAAATAGAATAGAAATAGAATAGAAATAGAATAGAAATAGAATAGAAATAGAATAGAAATAGAATAGAAATAGAATAGAAATAGAATAGAAATAGAATAGAAATAGAATAGAAATAGAATAGAAATAGAATAGAAATAGAATAGAAATAGAATAGAAATAGAATAGAAATAGAATAGAAATAGAATAGAAATAGAATAGAAATAGAATAGAAATAGAATAGAAATAGAATAGAAATAGAATAGAAATAGAATAGAAATAGAATAGAAATAGAATAGAAATAGAATAGAAATAGAATAGAAATAGAATAGAAATAGAATAGAAATAGAATAGAAATAGAATAGAAATAGAATAGAAATAGAATAGAAATAGAATAGAAATAGAATAGAAATAGAATAGAAATAGAATAGAAATAGAATAGAAATAGAATAGAAATAGAATAGAAATAGAATAGAAATAGAATAGAAATAGAATAGAAATAGAATAGAAATAGAATAGAAATAGAATAGAAATAGAATAGAAATAGAATAGAAATAGAATAGAAATAGAATAGAAATAGAATAGAAATAGAATAGAAATAGAATAGAAATAGAATAGAAATAGAATAGAAATAGAATAGAAATAGAATAAAAATAGAAATAAAATGGAGATAAAATAAAAATAAAATGGAATATATTGGAACAGGCAGGACACTATCAGTAGATAAAACAATTGTAGACAGTTCATAAAAATACTAAATTCATGATATTCTTCACATATACGTCAATTCAGCCTATTTTTCCCAGTTTCAAAAAATTGGACTTAAAGTGAAAACAGTATTTGTGTATTGGTACTTTTATCTTTTTCAATTTCATTTGTAATTTTTGATTTTTTGCTTATTTTCATTTTATTCTAATTTCATTCCACGTTTTTATTGCTAAAAATAATTGATATGTGTATCTAATCATTTCAATTTTATTTTTTCTTTCATATATTTCGAATCAGATTAAAAACATATTAGACAATGAAAATCTGAACTAATGAGTAAAATTCATCATGAAACATTGGTAACCACTTTCAAACAAAAGTTTTTTGTTATTTCGCAAAATACTTTTTTCAAAATAACTAAATAACAAAAATAGTTACAAATAGTTACAATTAATAGTTTCTGAGTGATTCTGAAGAAAAGGGAATATTTTGCGAAATAATTGAAATACTCTTCAATTCGAGCTCATCTTTTCGATAGTTCTGACTACAACTCCTCAAGAGCTTCGATATTGTTTGGAAATACCAATTGCTGAATTGGATCAGCAAGAGAGATGGTTTAGAAAATCTGCTGAATTATTATTGAGAAATTGTTCTTTGCTTGACAATTTTTCATGTGAAGTCTGAAGCCCCTAGTTTTGTTTTATAGATTTCCAATAGATTCAAAATTTCTCCAAACGAAGTAAATAAGAACGTCAAACTGCCTACCGGTAAAATAAATGATCTATATAGTTCGTATTTCTGATAAAATTTATTTCTGTTAAAAATCTGTTCAAATCTATTTTCCGTTAACCAGCTGTCGCCGCCTACGAAAGGCAACCCTCCAAAGTCGAAAGTTGTGCGAACTAAGAATTAACGAGGCCATACCTTTCAGCGTGCTATTCCATTACTTATCGAATTGACAATGAACTTTTTACCTGCTTCCTATCAATGATATGTTTGAAACGAAGGAGCATTGCCTTTATGACACCCCCTCCTTGGAATGTGTACCTATGTTATTGTACTACTTCAACTGACTGCAGCTGTAATCACTATTGTAGTTTTTTGGAATAATAAAAACACTAGTCATAAAATATGAATTGGAAGGGGTATATTTCAAGGAAAGATACATTTTTGCGAAAGGAAGGTTTTGACTTTCTACTTCTCCATCTTCATACAAATTAATTTTTTTGTAGAAATCAAGATTCCTATGGCAGGGGTTTGATGAAATAAACGAATGAATGACATTACGCACTGTCATCGATGACATGAGTGAATTAAACTCAATCGTGACAGAAAGTCGTAATTTTATAAATGTATTGAGTGCTTCATCTTATAATGTTATCCAGATTTGGTACTAAAGAGGCGATAAGGCAAGGGCCTCATGCCGAAACATCGGATGATCACCAGTGAGGATGACATTACTCCCTGTAGGTGAAATTTCACCTCTTTCATCTACTATATTTTGTAGCAATCCTGTGAATGATATATGATTCAATTGTTTGTATTCAAAACTGAATAAAGAAAAGTGTTTTTGTATAATTCAGTGTTCATATGAAAATATTTGTTTCGAAAGTAGTTTATATGATTTGTTTCGAAAAGGTTTTTTTTCTTCCAATTTGTGTCTGAAAGTTACTTCTTTTGCATGATTTACACATCTGAATCTGTAGAGTAGGAAGAGTGAGTGTAGGGAAACATCACTTAGGTCACATGTGACCCATTGTATATCCTCCCGAGGAGTTGTCCTCCTAGGTCATCGTCCATCCTGTCCTTTCCAGGAAGATGGACAGGTCACTAGGAGACATCTCCTTTATATCGGCAGGTGTAGGCCAAGACTCGCCGAACACACACTCTCTTATTGATTATAACTCCAGGCACTCGCATAGGACATGCCTGACAGTCTCATCTTCCTGTTCACAAATCTTGCATAGAGGTGTGTCCATTAGCCCCTTATTGTTTCCTTAGTTGACAGTGGCCAGTCAGAAATCCTACTGCTAAGCGTAGATTTTTCCTGGTCATCGCCAGATATTTCTTCGGCGCCAGCCTCCCAGGGTCGCCCTGGATGATCCTGGCCAGATTGCATCCTTTTATTTCGTCCCATCTCTTAAGGGATTGAGCATGGGTGTAACGTTTGGCTAGTTCCGCCATTGTCGAAGTCATCAGGCCGTAGGTGCCACTAGGTCTTGAAATTCTTAGTCCAGCTGCTTTCTTGGCTAAAGAGTCGGCAATGCGATTACCTTTACTCCTATCGGTGCCTTTAATCCACTTCAGGATCTACCGAGGTTTTGGCAAAATCTTGGTGGCACTCTAGTACCAGCCCTGAAGTAACACGTTGTCTGTTCTAGGATAATAGGATTTGTCTGCTATCAGTGCAGTTTGTTATGTTTTTGTCAGAAATTCCTTTCCTGGTTATTTCTTTTGTGACGATTGAGATAGCAGCCAGTTCTGTTTGAACCACGCTGGCATTAGACTTAGTGATCTGGAGTACACTCCACATCCTGAGCCTTCTTTGGTTTTTGAGCCGTCTGTATATATCCGTGCATATATACAGACGGATCTACACATCTTTGTATAGACTTAGTGTTTTTGTAAATTTCCACATTTTTTTGCATGAAGATGGAGAAGTACTGAGCCAATACCTTCCTTTTCCAAAATTCATAATGTATAAATTTGAACGATTCACTGAAAATGAGCTATGCTTAGAAATTTTTGTCCATCCGTGTTTATGATTCCTCCCGATATTCCCTCATTTTTCCTCACTATATCATTCACGACACCTCTTGTTCTACCTACTGCTCCAGCAAGGTATTTCATAATTTCACACCTCCCTATCCTCATTATGCAGTTATTCATCGCTCACCGACGTGTTCCTACATAACTCTAGTAGGTGAATAAGTTCTCACTTTTGCTTTTCCTTTTGTGCTTCTGCGGAAACGTGTACCCGTTCGATTGAGATATATTGTTTATCACGCGAATGAACGACGCTTAAGGTAATGCCTAACGGTGCGGTTGGCGTGATTGTAGTGTCGACATTGGACATTTTTCGATCTATTCACTAATTATCCCAAGAAAATGAATACTCAGAAAAGTAATTAGAAATATTCACCTCTATCAACGTTTCTACGCAGTAGAATCTCACTTTCTACTTTCATATATTTGATGGAATTGGCCAATCTATACTTATAAATGGGAAAGTCACTCACTCGTTCATCTCTGTTTCTTCGTACTGGTGAGTCCTAGGAGGCTAAAATTTGGTACATAGGTCTTAGATATGCACTGAGAAAGGATTTTCAAATATTCCAAGTGGGGCGCATTCCGTGGGGGTAAAAGGGGGAGCGTTTACATATGAAAATTACCTTTTCATCACTGTTTGCAATAAGAAAGGAGTTTTAAATATTCCAAATGGTGCGCCAACGACGGGGGAATAGGAAGTTACCTTTACATCACTGTTTCTTCTTACTGTTATATTTTCGGAGGCTGAAATTTTGTTTCGTTTTATGTTATAGATGTGCAATACGAAAGTAGTTTTGAATTGTCCAATATTTTTAAAAATATTCGAGATTTAAAGTGCAGGGACATGGCGGTTGCGGCGGTACCGGGCCAATTATGTGTCGCTCTTTCAAGAGTAACCTCTAAAGAAAACATGTTTATATTGCCTGTTTATATTGCCTACTGACAAAAAAGCTGTGTGAAATTTTTATTTCATGATTTTTGCTTGATGTAATTGTTTTTTTTTCAGCTATTCATTTCTATTCTTCTTCTTTAATTTTTAATTCTAGTTTTTTAGTTATTTCAGGGATTTCAAATCATTTTATATAATATCAGACAATGGAAGTACGAACTAATGAAATTCATCATGAAACATTGTCAATCACCTTCAAACAAACTACTATGTTTTTTTATTCTTTTTATTGTTTACGTTCTTTTCGTTTGGCCAATATAAGGTTTTGAGCAAGAACAACAAGTCAACTTATCTACTTTTGATCTATCCGACACTATTGTTTTTAATAAATTTGCTCAAATCCAAGTGTTTCTTTTTCAAAAAACGAGCGATATTACAGATGGGTGCACCAAAGTAAGTCAATGTCTTATGACGCTTACTATCATCTCTTCAAGTTGGATGGACCTGGTCCGTTGCTTATTTTCGAAGTTTTCTGAGATGAGCGGAGTCGATAATATAAGCCTTGCAATCACTGTTGAATAACAATTTGAATGATGGAAATTAGTTTCGGGAAACTTGTTTTGGGTGACTGAAACTCCTGATCTATCAGACCCTGCAGTTCCACTTACGAAAAAAGGTCTCTGAAGCATACTACTGAATGCCCCAACTTAATGCTGATAGGGATGATTTCTCGACATAAGAGATAATGCTAGATAGTGTTCTTAGCAATATTTGCTTAGCAGTCATAAACAACTTTTGAAACACGGCAACAGAAAATTATCGAATAAAGCTATTCTTTCTCAGCAATGTTGAAACGTCTCTTCTTTCTTTCATTTTTTCATTGCTTTTTGGATCTGTTATTCGAGTGTACTTTATTCCATTCGTCCAACACTTCCAAATTCTATGTGGTAATTTTGTTCCGTCCTATTTTTTTTTCTTCTCTGACTTAGATCCTTTAATGACGAAATATGAAAGTAGTGTTTTCGAAAAGGTTTTTTCTTCCAATTTGTATGTGAAGAGTTTTTATTATAATTTTTTCTTTCTTTATAAGTAGGGTGCTAATGCCGACTGAACGCCTCCCCCCACCCCTTTTGACCTTGAGACGTCACACGACCTTGAATGACGTCACCTAACCTTGAACGTCGTACACGTAGTATGAGCTTGAATGCGGTGTTTGACCTTGAGTGTGGGGTTTGACCTTGACGTTCGACACTTCGACTACCTTGAGCTTGCTCCATGGCATTGAATGTTGACCTTGAATGAAATCGTGACGTGTACAGAATATAACCTTGAACAGTGGGCGTTCGGCGTTGTCCACTCCCTTGTTGGTAATTCCTATATAAGTTCAGAATATCGTATGACGTCACCTAACCTTGAACGTCGTACACATAGTATGAGATTGAATGCGGTGTTTTACCTTGAGTGTGGGGTTTGACCTTGACGTTCGACACTTCGACTACCTTGAGCTTGCTCTGTGGCATTGCATGTTGACCTTGAATGAAATCGTGACGTGCACAGAATATAACCTTGAACAGTGGGGTTCGGCGTTGCCCCCTCCCTTGTTGGTAATTCCTATATAAGTTCAGAATATCATGCTTCCACATTCAGTTTAGACACTCTAAAATACCCAAATAGGTAAACAGAAGTACTTGTCGAATTCCAAAGTGAAGACAACGAGTATCAACCCATCCGAGAGGGCGTTTTCGTCAGTGAGGTGAATATATATTTTATTTTAATTAACCGTAATTTCACTATATTTATGAATATGGATAATTTGAAATTTGACATTGAAAAAATTAATTTTTCTATAATTCAACAAAGTGAAGCTTTAGAGCAGAAACCTATAAACGCTCTGGTTATTGATAAAGAATATAAAATTGAAAAAATGTCAATGTATTCCACACGATATGGTAAATCAATTCAAGTAGTTTTATTGGATGAGGAAAGTGATACTCCTTTTAAAGCATGGCTTCCAAAACGTGTCACAGAGCAATTACCAGAAGACTTCATTCGTGAAGTGAATTCATCCAAAGCCAAATTCACACTTACTTATATGGGTCAAAGTTCGCAGGATTATCCTGGTGCTAAAACCCGATCATTGATGAAATTCAATGTTTTAGATTGAACATTTTGAAATTATGATTTTTTTTTGTAAATAGTGAAAATATGGTAGATTAATATAAAATATGTATCAACTTGGTCACTTCATAGACATAGTCAGATTTCAAGTGAGTATTTTTTTTTATATTATTTGCAAACTAATGAATGCCATTTATGAATTTCCAGAACTCACCATTCTATAAATATGTGGATGCAATATTCAGCCCAAGAGTGGCCGGAAGCAGTGGATTTGAATTCCGCCATAAGAAAAATGGCTTGGGAGATGGCTGATCTGAGTTTTGATGCTCTACATTCATCAAATTATGATTTGAGTGTATGTTACGATGCTGAAGAGGTGCGAAAACTTTTGGAGCTTAGTGAGAAGTATGAACTCGGTGTGGCATTGTGTCATAAATATTCATATGGGAGTAGAAATTTGGATGAGTTCTGTGAGTTAATAATTGAAGCAGACTTGAAACATTTTCTTCAAGACATATGCACCTACCTACCGCAAAATATCATAGAGAAATATCAATTGGAACCACAGAGTCCCAACCCGCAACTGGAAGAAGCGATAAATGATGGTGTTGTAAATATTTGAAATCTGTTGTATATGTTTGTGAATAAAATAATGTTTCAATCCATATTTGTTTGTATCTAATTGTTTGGTGAATAAAAGATATAACATAATTATTGAGTGTTTTATTATTCATCAATATCGAATATTTCATAGCATATTACATGTCAATCTTATTACAATCCAGTTTGAACAGAGCCATTAAGAGCATTATATGATAGAACAGCATCGTGGAGGATGAGTGCATATACTTTGGTGTTTGCTGGAAACTTCACCTTGCGTGTTTCGAATTCTATTTTGATGTCGACAGTGGATGACTTCATAGCTTCGGGTTGATGGGAGCAGTCGATAATGAATAGTGGGTTGTTGCGAAAGCTACCAATATCCATCATCGGTTCACTCATAGTTTTATAATAGTAGCTACGTTGGAAGTTTTCATATGCATAGTAAGCTGATGAGTCTAACTTCTTGTCGAAATCCAGATTCCAACGCTCATATGGGTATACTTCAGAGTTCAGAGATAGTCGAATATTATTAATATTCACATGTGTGAATTTCGTTACATCTTTTGACATATTTTCGGATTGGTCGGTGTTTTGAAAGCCGATGATGATATATCGTGGTCTTTCGAGGCTGCTGGTTGTCTTCACCGCCCATATATCCGAGGATGTATCACGAAGTGTGGGTAATTCATAAAGGTCCCACATACGATAAGCCACCTTCACTTTAGCATTATTACCATTTTTATTTATGCGATTCAATAGTTTCAGTTTCTGTCGATCTTCCGGCACAATGTGCCTGATTCTCCATTCTATTTTATTGATTTCCAAATCTGCATCGACTTCCCCAATGAATGAATTTTTGAATGAGCGAGCTATAATCAAAATGAGCTCCTGCTTCACATTCATTATCCCCTTATTGTAATCTTCAGCAAAACCCATGAGATACTTCAAGGGTAATTTACCACTAAATACATTGCTAACGGGATCGAATATATCTTGTTTATTCACATCGAGTCCCCATCCTATCGGTAGTAGCGAATTTGCATGCGTTTTTCCGAATGATATCATCGTTTTCATTGTGGTAGTTATGCCGGTTTTCGAACAACAACCACTTGCTCACCACCCATTTCATAGCGAATTTCGTCGAAGAGAAAGGCGAGAGCATTATTGGATAGGTAGCACCGCTTTGTGGCATCAGATGGTGTGAACTTCCCCTCGATATAAATGTAACTATCTGCAATATCGAGTATGAGATCTTGATAATTGATTGGAATTCGTATTTCATCTGAATTTTTGTAATATGGTGAACCATACGGCTTATATGTATGCTCATGAAGGCTGATGAGGGAATGGTCGAACATGGGCTCCTCGAACACTTCCAATTTATCACTTGTGGTGATTGTCGCCATGTTATTACTATTTTTTATATCGCACCTTCAAGCCAATAGATTTGAGAAAGTTCAGGCTACTAGCACTTATTCTATATCTTGACCGTTTGGCAGATATACGTGGAATGAATCGACTGCTGGATTTTCGCTTCTTTAAATGCACATGATCATAGCCTCCACCAAATACATTATGCTGACTCAACTGCTGCCGCTGCGGCAATCGCTGACTATTGAAGCACAACCCCATTTTTAGAAACGATAATCGCAGAATTTATAGTTCCATCAATGAATATCACCTGCTCAGCGTTAGGAAGTAACAAATACTGAGTAACAATTTGATCAACTTCAGCTTTATATTGACTTTTTTCACAGATAATCATCGCTCACCATCGTTTTTGCTCGATCGTTTGAATGCTTATCGAGGGTTGTTTTTTCAAATCAGATTGCAGCGATTTGATATCCTTATCCATATGCTCATACTTTTTTACAAATTCTACTAATTTCAGTCCAAGCGTAATGAGATCTTCCCTCACTGATACGGAATATTTTTCTACTCCATCTAATTTCAAATTAATTTTGTCAATATCAGTATCTAATTCTCCTCTCATCTTTGAGATGTAAAAACCAACATATCCTCGATTAACACAATCCGTACTCTCTTCAGGCTCTGCTATATTTTTCAAACGTTTATTTTCCATATCAAAGTTTCCATCGGTTGTTAATTTGAAACCAACTCCAGGCTGCCCACGCAAAACAGTATTTGAAACTGCCTTACTTCTGCGACCAAACTTATCGATGCTTCCTTTACTCATTTTCTTTATGATACACTAATGACAGTCATCGATGTTCTGAATCAACGTATGAGAAACGATGATTGTTACTAATGACTGTCGTCGATGTTGTGAATAAATATATGAGAAATGATGATTATTAAAGCTTTATCAATTCCAATTTGACTATTATTTTTTCACCATTGAAATTGATCAGATTACCATTATCATCCAATATGCGAAGAGTGATATTGTCGAGGTACTGACGACCACCAGGTCGGATTGGCATATAAATAATATTTTGTGGCTCCTTGGTGAGTTTGTAACCGGGCTCTACATCAATATCAAATTCAAAGATGCTATGGATTTCATCGCCATTCGAATATGCTCCAGCTGTGACATTACAATCCACACGAATAATCCTCACCTTATTGATATTCACGGGCAATGTTGATTCATGTATTTCACCACAATTGAAAACATTGTCATCGAACCCTAGAAGTTCAGCAATGCTGTTTTCATGTTTGAGATGAATGTAATATTTCGATCGCATTTCACATTTCAGAGTGTTGTTGTTTGCACGTAGGAGAAATACTTCGTCGATATTTTCTTCAATTCCATTTTCTAGTTGCACTTCTTTGGATTTCATGAATCTTTGAATCACCTTATTAATTTCATCAATTTCATATGCCCCAGGTGGAATTTTTATAATAGTGGGGGGTGAGATAATTGTCTTCGAATAGCCGATAACATTATTCTTAGCATCTACATTGAATATGGAATTGTAGGAGTAGAAACCATGTAATCCCAGACCATAATTACTATTGGTATCCAATTCGATGGGTGGGTAGAAGTTGGCACTCAACTCGCTAGAGAATCCCGACAATGAAAACGTGCGTGACATGACTGACGAATTTTCGATGATTCATGTCTTTTTATTGCTGACAGCAGAAATTGTGGACCAATCGTCGCTTTTTCGGTGGTCTATCCATATCATTATGTGTGACTACATTCACATCATTCACTTTACAATAACAACAAAAAATTTTTCTTGTAGGTGGACCATCATTCATATCGGAATTACTACTGCTACCGCTGGAATCATTGTAATGCTCTTGACAGTACTGATACTTCAAGACATCAATATCATTTTGTAGGTTTTGTGGTAACTTATCCCATACAGATGCAATTTCATGTGATGCACACCCAATCAACACCTCTTTCGGCATATCAGCGAGTTGTTCTTTACTCATTTTTTGTAAAGTGCGTACTCTGGAATATGCGATCAATGAATGACTCATCCTCTTGATACTCTCCCTATCCTGTACTGGTGTTAACTCCATGTCTTGTTCTGAAGAAACTTCAAACACAAATGGCCACACCATACTGTGTTGAATCGTTGTTCACGCTTATAGTTATATGTGATAGTATTGATAGGATTCGAACCCATATAAAAATAGTGAATCAGTTCTTTGGGAGGGGGTAAATCGCCAAAACTATCAAAATATTTTATCGAAGTTCCCCTTTTTCTATATGCTACCCAATGTGTCCCTTGACCATGTCGACTATCCAAATTTACTATGGCAGATTCATATCGGAGTGGTCCTGATTTTGGTAAATCGTCACGCATATATACCCCCCGAAAATATGGAATCGTCATTTTCTTAGCGTAATAGTTGAGGTCGATATTGGAGAGAGCTCTTTTAGGTAGCAAATTTATGAGTTTTTTGAATTTTGAGGTTTCAAATAGACTCCTAATCCTTTGCGGTAAGGCTTCAAGTAGATACCACTTCCTTGTTTACCTATAGCAATTGCCTCCATGTGTTTATTATGGCGATTTGTCTCACTCAACTGCTCCCTACTCGCTTTTGCTGCTTGAACTGCTTTCGTTATACCAGCAGTAGCACCGGCTAAACTACCTAGTGCTGATAAACCAGCAAAAATTGGAATGAGTGGTAGTATTCCACCAATTTTAGGAATCGGTATGATTCGCGGTGTGCGAATTTTCTTTTTCCCACCTGCAGCCCTCATATATTTGCGTGCTGCTTTGAGTGCAATTTCAGCTGCTCTTTTAGAATTTTTGACAACAAATTCACTTCCACCCGCTTTGTGTAGAACATCACGCACTTTCTGAACGATCCCAGAACCAAAAGCTATCACCTTAGAAGCTTTCAATATTTTTTTAACTTTTTTTTTCTTAATAGAACGCTTTTTCTTCGGAATGTGTGACTGCTTGGGAGATGAGTCACAACCCATACCAAATCGGCGTTTCCCTTTCATTATATTCGTAACTAGCCAAGCAGCTCCTTTTTCTCCAATAGTAGCGTCTTTTGCTTTGACACGATTCCAAGCACTTTCTGCAAGCTCCTTATCCGCTATGTGTCTAGCTGCAAGATTATCAGGGTTCTGTGAATATGCAATATCGTGTTTTTTGCATGCAAAATCCAGCTGATTGACACCCGAATCACCTCTCAACAATCTTTTCTGCAATTTGGTGCCCGGACCGCAATACTGATAGCCAGGTAAGTGTAATTCAAATGGTAGATTATTGATGAGGGAATTGATCAATCCTCTACCAGTTTTATTTGAATGCAATTCAGTAGATCTGCATCGACTCATAACCCCTATTTAAATAAAGGAATCGATGTGGAACCCTGCTTATATAGTCTCCAACTGTCATACAATGCGCATATTGAAGCAGAAGCAGCAATTTTCCATCGATAATTTCGATGAAAAAGTGGGTGGTGGATCGGGAAGCGGTGTCAAACAACGTCACGGATCTTTACTTCCACTTTCTATTCGCGGCCTGATTATTGGACCTTCTAACTGTGGCAAGACAAATGTTATGATTTCTTTGCTAACGCATCCTCTAGGATTACGATTCGCAAATGTTTATCTTTATTCAAAGTCTCTTTATCAACCTAAATACGAGTATTTACGTGAAGTATTATCTCCAATCGAAGGGTTGGGTTTTTACACTTTTGCCAATAATGCAGGTGAAATAGTAGAGCCTTCAGACGCCAAACCTGATTCGATATTCATTTTTGATGATGTTATGTGCGAGAAACAGGATGTTATACGATCATATTTCAGTATGGGTCGTCATAAAAATGTGGATTGTTTCTATTTAGCCCAAACATATTCACGAGTTCCGAAACAATTGATACGAGATAATGCAAATTTTATCGTAATGTTCAAACAAGATGATATGAATCTCAATCATATTTTTTCCGACCATGTATCACCAGATGTAACATATAAGCAATTTCAAGATATGTGTGCGAGATGTTGGGAAGATAAATATGGATTTTTAGTAATTGATAAGGATCGAGAAGTGGTAAATGGACGTTATCGAAAAGGATTCGACGCTTTCATATATCCTTGACGTTCTTGAAGAATTGAATCACTTGAGTGCTAGATAGTGGAGATAACACTTCATTATACAAATTCTTGGAGTGAATTATGGAGGGAAAAAATGATGATGAAATATGTTTAAAAAGAAAGTTAATTGAAGCAACGGATGCCGTTCGGAAGAAATTCAATTATATCAAAAGTAGTCGTCTAGGTGATCAATCAGCACTCGAGAGGATCTATGAGCCAATAATAACACCTTTGAAAGTAATATCTGCCAATACTGAAGGAGCATCTCAAATGAATCAAGTGATGCAGAAAACAAAGCCTGCTACACCATTAACAGCCAAAACTATAATTGAAAGTGAGTGGAAACCGAAATTTGAAGGGGCTTCCTCGAAGGATCTTCAAACCTCTCAATTGACAACTTTAGATTCACAATCACCCAATGTATTCGATGATGGTGATGAAGTACAAAAGCATATAAAAAAGTTACTATCAGGAAATCCCTCTTACGATACAGTCTTTGGAGTACACATGAACACTGAAACGGGAAATTTACAAATGGGAGTAGCTGATGTGGAATTTATCGATGAGAAAATTGTGTTTATGAAAAATGGTAAAACTATTGGCTCTTATCAGGGCACTCCAAAACTATATAACTTGATATTCATGAAAGTACCATCGAGAAATATCCCCTCTTCCGATATGACCACATATGGTGATATACTCAAATTAACAAAGGCTGCATATAAATACAATGAGAGAAAACAAGGTCTTCTATCGAATAATTGGAAGAAATATAGAGAAATAATCCTACCATTATTATCCAATGGAAACCCTAGTAGAGAAGGTGCTGGCATGATCAAAATACCCACCCAGAAAAAATATATCAGAAATAAGCATACAGATTATGTTTATTGGAATGAACTCGAAGAATTGATTGATCGCCTTCGACTACTTTGGAGTTCACGACTGGCTGGACATACCGGACATGATAATGAAATATTAGCCATAATTGAGGAATTACGTGAAGAAGGATTAGTCTATTGATCGCAATATCATGAATATGATGTGTGAAACTGGCTCAGTCGATCACAAACGATCTAACTATGCATACCACAATTGATAAATTTGGTCGTAGAAGAGGTGGTGTTAGTAAACCAATAGTTGGAAGATCTGGTGTTGGATTCATTCTCACACCAAATGGTGATTATGATATTCAGAATAAGCGGTTTCAAAATGTTGGTGAACCTGTAGACAGTAAAGATTCTGTTACTAAAGGATATGTTGACGATCACATTAGAAAAGTCAATGAGACAACTCTGAAGTATTTCCAAGAATTCATTGCATCAACGCTACGTAACATCGGAAAACATATTGATTCAAAACATAATGAGGTGCAAATAATCATTGACAAAAATGCACTCATCACTTCTGCATTAGCTGATCAATTGAGTAATGTGGAAAAGCGAACTGACGTAATAGCTAAGTTGGTTGATACTTTTACTGAGCGAGTCATTGAAGTTTAATAGTCAATCGTTACACTTGCACCTGAACAGTAGAAAAGTGATTCCTCAATTTTATCATCTTGAAGAAGTCTTAGAGCAGTAATATGAGTAATGCAAAATGGCAGGTTGTGAAAGAAATACACAAGCCGGCGCGTCGAAATTTCCCCCGTCGGAAGACAATAATAAAGGGTTTTTCTGACTTGTGGCAGATGGATTTGATGGAAATGCAACCATATTCTAAAGAAAATGAGGGATGTAGGTACATCCTTATAGTTATCAACTGTTATTCAAAGTTTGTATGGTCAAGGCCGTTGAAGAATAAAACTGGTGATTCAGTTACTGCAGCTATGGCAAGCGTGTTGAAAGATGCTAAATATACTCCAAAAAATTTACAATCTGATCATGGTACTGAGTTCTATAATTCGAAATTCTCATCGTTAATGAAGAAACACAGCATCAATCATTACTCAACATTCAGCACAAAAAAAGCTGCAATTGCAGAACGAGTAATCAGAACATTGAAGAGTTGGCTTTATAAGGAGTTTTCACTTCAAGGTCATTACAAGTGGTTGAACATTCTTCCTAGAATTACTCGTCAGTATAACAACAAAGTTCATCGTACGATTGGTATGAAACCTGCAGATGTGAAACAGTCTACTAAATTGTCAATGTATGCCGAATCTAAGAGTCCACATGTGAAACGTAAAAAAAATACGTTTAAAATTGGGGATAGTGTTCGAATCAGCAAATATAAAAATGCATTCGATAAAGGTTATACAGCAAATTTTACAGCTGAAATATTCAAAGTTGTGAAAGTTAATAATACAGAACCTATAACTTATGCATTAGAAGATGTGAATGGGCAACCAATCAAAGGCTGTTTTTATGGGCTGGAGTTGAATAAAACGAAAGATCCCAATACGTATTTGGTGGAGCGAGTTTTAAAAAGAAAAGGACATCGCCTCTATGTAAAGTGGCTGGGGTTCTCTGAAGATCACAACTCATGGATCGATGAAAATTCTTTAGTGTAATGACATTATCATGATTGTACTCAATATTAGATAAAAAATAAAAAAATAGTGTATTAAAATTGTTTTATTTATTAAAAACTAAATAGAATAATAACCTTAGAAATGATGCAAGTAATATGTAAACTATTGGTTTTATTTTTCATAAATTCAACATATTGAAATCACTTCAAGATGTGTATGTTAGCATAAGATTTCCATGAATCCTCCGTCTCTCTATCCGCTCTTCATGGGTTAGACACCAGCACTCTCGAAAGTGGACATCTCTGTTGGGGTGAAATTGGCCGACATTCTCACACAATTGCCAATCATTTCTACAAGCACTGCATAAATTGTTCCAACAATCCACACTATATTCACCACATTGTAGACATCGCTGGACTAATATATCGCAAGTCGCTACACAATTTATGCATATATTCCTTGAAATGCCCATATTATTACACATAATCTCTTTCGAACATTCTCTGCACTGCTGGCGGTAGTCACTTACTTCTAGAGTTGAACCATTTATCCTCTTCCGAAGTGGGTCTGGATTCCTTGCCACAACACATCTACGACACAGGCCGGTACATGGGTTGATATATGTTTCAGGCCAATACCCATGGCAGTTGTAACACACTATATGTTTGCCAATTTTGATTGGAAAGCCGCGTATTGTCGGTTTTGTATCCCACTCTTTAGGGAAAGACATATTCACTGATAGATGTACAAATATTCAATCGATGAATTTAACTACACTCTCACGCTCCCATGTTTCCCTCTTATAAACAGGTACCGTGAAGAGTGGGGTAGAGTGGAGGGAGCTACCACCACCACTGTCAAAAATCATATAAAAATCGGTGAGTGATTGTAAACTTCAGTCAGTATTCAAGTATCACCACAAGAATACATTAATATGTCTGCCCAGAGAGCTGCTGTGTTAGCATTATTATCTCAGAGAGATATTAATAACCATGAGCTGGTGGAAGAGTTTGAAGACGTTGGACAGATAGTGGGTGTTGACGAAGAAAATGATGGTGGAGATATGCAGTATGAGGTGAATGAGCAAGGTGCAGAAGGTGGCTTAAATATCGAAGACGATGAGGCAATTGAGCAAGGTGTTGGGGATTTAGACATTGATGATGATGAAGAAGGTCTTGTTGAAGAAGAAGATGAAGGTATCGCAACAGATTCGACTCACGAGACTGACGACAGCGGAGTAGTTATTGGCAATGTTGAGTGGTTGAATATCACTGAGACATTGGATGATCCGTTAGATTTGTATTGTGTAACGGATAGCCATGTCAGGATCAAAACGATTGACGGTGAAATAGAGAAGTTGTGTTGGTGTTGCTTCCGCTTTCATTCTGTGCGGAATAACAATGGAGGGTATTATGAGCACGTCGACATTCATTACACCGCCCGCTTCATGGAGATGGGGCAAACATGGTGTAAAGCATGTGATAGGCCTTTGACCAACTTTAGGAGAATAGCCGTCTGTATCATATGTAACAACACCCCACCTCTGGAGATGTAACCGTGGACCTTCGGGTCAACAAAAAAAAACAGCCCTTTTCAGGGCTACATTATTTAAACAAAGAGTAGATATCTCATAATGAGATTGCAACAACACCCCATCTGCGGAGCAGTTACCGTGGACTTTCGGGTCAACAAAAATACAGCTCTTTTCAGAGCTACAAACAAAGTGTAGATATCTAATAATAAGATTGATCACTCAGTCAAAGAAATAGAATATTTTGAGTGTCACATAATCATACGAAGAGTAGTTTGTAATATATGGATATACCTCTAAAATGTACATCCATATACATATGAGGTATGCACAAATGTGTTATAGAATATGTAAGTTCTCTGAATATCTTATCTTTGTAAAATAAATCACATTGAAAAATGATTGTTTAAGCGTCCGAGTGGATTTGAATCTGTTTGATAACATACTAGCTCTCTCTTATCTGAACAATTGCAGAATTCATGTCAAGATTTGGAAATATAATTTTCATAAGACAATATTTCAAATTCGAGGGGTGTTTATTCAGAGTAGTCAATAAGAGTAATTGGTATTGTAATTCAGAATATTTATTTCAAAGGTGGAAAGGAGAGAGGGAGGTAGACACTGCCCCAACCACGCAGTGTCTCGTGTACACCAACCAAACAAAATGTGTACTCCGAGGAAGGATAAAGGATGGGTGAAATAGGGAAAAAAATAGGGAAAAAAAAGGAAAGGATTACAAGTCGTCGTCGTCGTCGCTGTCATCGGGTCGGGGGAAGTACTGCCACATCACCGAACCCTCAGAAAACGCCATTTCCTCCGCAAATGCGTCGTCGTCCCAGAGATCGTCATCATCATCATCCGAGCTGCAAGAGTCTTCGGAGTGGTCTTCGGTACTGGTCACATGCAGTACCTGGACCGAAGATGTGGAAGGGTGATGAGGCGTGGTGGTTGAATCGGCCTCCATATCTGGATTCTCCATATCGGAATCCTCCAACTGAAGATCCGGGAGTGGCGCTGTAGGTTCTTCCGCCTGGGGTCCGGTCGTGGAATCGGCTTCCTGGTATGTTGACATGCTGACGATAGCTACTCAACTGAAGATTACATTGAGGAACTCCTACATTTATACTCTTGCACAGGAGGGGGTATAGTGGGAGGCGGAGTGGGGGGGAGGTGGGGGTCGCAAAAAACGCGCCCCGGATGCAAGTGGTGGATTTTGAGCGCCCCAGGCCGCGAAGCGGCCTGCTGAGCGATCGCTTCGCGATCGCCTATACAACCTTTCCCTTCGTTACTTATCCGAATATACATTGCTTGAAATTTCTTTATGATACGAATTTTTATCAACATTATTGAAATAATGTTCCAAAGATATTCAAAGATAATGATTAACTGTTTCCATTTTCTAATTAGTTCATTTTAAAGCGAAACAACTAACGTTTCACCGCAAGGGTGTACCGATATAGCCCTATTTTTTTCACTACTACCAAATAGAGTGGTTAGGTTGAATGCTGCCCCACCCACGCAGCATTCCGTGTGCACCAACCAGGTACTATGTGCACTCCGAGGAAAACCTAACCTAACCTACCTGATCATCATCATCATCATCTATAATGATGATGTCAGGTTCGGGAGAATCAACCACCACGATGATATTTGGTGGAGCGATTTGATGATCTTCAAGCCACAGTTGATCCACAAGTTCTGGGCTGGCAAATTCATCATGTTCAAACTCATCTTCGTCTGAGGTTACATCTTGTTCTTCATTCAGCTCTATTGTTGTATCTGAATACCCATCGAATTCATCATCGGGAGATGTTGAATCAACTACAGCAACTTGAATGTCACCATAGGACCAATTCTCTGGTGGAGCAAAATGAGGTTCACTGGTGGAATCAGCTTCCCGAATAATTGGTGTTGCTTGATTCATGATGAACGAACAAGTTGAAGAATATTGAGAATACAATCTTATTTATATGATTTGAAGAAAGTGGGGTAGAGTAAGGGAAGGGGAATATGTGAAAAATAAAGATCCACTAGGTTATTTATTCAAGTATTGATGTGAGAATTGGGGAATAAATCCAATATAATATTCATTAGATTCATGATTTCATTTTTACACATTCACATAAATGAAATTTGTTTGAATATTGTTGAGAGAAGTAATGATGAGAGAAGTGTCAAAAGGTTTTGGAATTATACTCAGAGCATTACTAGAATCACCTTTATTTATTCTCTAGAAAAAATAACTATTTTACAATTCACACACTTTCAAATGATGGAAATTCTATACAATTATTCTATTTAACTAATTTTATTCTATATACTACATGTGACTAGAAAATGACTAGAATGAAGGAATAAATACTGCCCCAACCACGCAGTATTTTGTGTGCAACAACCAAAATAGATATGCACTCCAATATTCCTTATTTTATTTTTTCATTCATAACATTCATAACCTTAAAATTAACATGCAAGTTTTTATTATATTCCTAAAATTACAATTTTTTTATTCTAAACATACATCTAACTTAAACTAAACAAAAATATATTTACAAAAGGGGTTAGGTATTAAGGAACCCCTGGCACATGGCATCCCATTCCTGAACAAGAGGTCCATATTTTTGGATGTAAGCCAAACTCTTTCCTTGTTGCGAATCTTCTTCTTGAAGTTTCGCCCTAAGCAAAGAGAGTCGCTTCTCTAATTCCAGTTTCTGGGCCTCGATGGTGGAAATATCCGCCATCAAGGCCCTTTTTCTGGAATCAGAACCATCCACAACCTTCTTTTCCCTCAAATATCTCTTTTTCACAGACTGTGCATAGGTAATAGACTCTTTGAGTTTATTACCCTCTACCACAGTCTGTGAAAGGACATTTTCCGGGCCAACCTCTTGTTCGGAATGCTCAACACGTACCTGGGGGGTGACTGGAGGGGGTGACGCATTCCGATGGACCTGGGGGGTGGCTGGAGGGGGTGACGCATCCCGATGGACCTGGGCGACGACTTCCACCAAGTTCTGCACCTCCATCACTGGAAGGGGTGCTGTAGGCCAACCACCGTAAGGTGAGTTCTTTTCACACTTTTTGCGAAAAGCACTCAACTTACCACCCCTCCCACCTTTGGCTTTGGATGCCTTCACAGGTGCGGACTTCTTCACAGGTGCGGACTTCTTCACAGGTGCGGACTTCTTCATCTTCTTGGCCCTCTTCACCGGTTTCTCGAACTCATCCCCTGAATCGATGGGGGATAATGGTTCGATGGGCGATAAGAAGCTTTGAAGATGCGATAAATCCGCCAGAGACTCGTCCAGGTCCGGGTTGTAGACATTCAGTAAATCTTCAATTTGGGGTGCTGACGAAGAAGTTGGTCCACTGAATGTCGACAAAGTTGGTGGGGGGTCAATCTCCTCCTCCTCGGGGGTTGGTTTGAAGTCCTCGAAAAAGAACTTCAAGTCAGGAGCCGCCACTTCCTGGGTGGAAGTCATCCCCGGTGGTGGAATGGGAGCCGCCACTTCCTGGGTGGAAGTCATCCCCGGTGGTGGAATGGGAGCTGCAGCTGGTGTTGCAGCTGGTGGTTGTACCATGATGTCCTGTAGGACAACCACCCTCCTCCGCTCTACATCCTCCAACTGTCTCTCACTGAGAGTGGTAATCGGGGTCATCAGAGCATTCCTCAGAAAAGACATGATTCTAGAAAGAGAAAATGAAAATATTAGACAATATAATATAAATAGTATGGAAGTGTGTACTTACATCAAGCTGCTTGGAATTTTCAACTAAGTTGGCTGGCAGGTATCTCAGGTTGGCTGCTTCTTTCGAAGGAAGGCTGCAATCGAATGATGAACTGTGGCCTCCTCCTCATGTTTTATAGCCGTATGCTCCCTACCACTTCGGGTGGGAATGGGAGTGGGGGTGGAAGTGGGGTAGGATAATTCGTTTGAAATATTCGACAAGTATGAATTTTACAATTTGTTGAACAAACCAGGTAATGAGTGAAAAAATTCAATTACTCGATTGCTCTTCCAATAAGGCAATGAGTAAATTTAATTTCTTGTCACTTATACTGTTTTCATCTTTCAGTACATTCAAAAGAATTCTTAAATTTTGTTCGGAACTTGTCTGATAGAATTCAATATCGTTGTGGCCCCAAGGTAATGTCTTGGTGGTATTAGGAATGATGAATCGCTTATCATCATTATGTGATAGCGCGACTTTATTGCACATCAACGTGTAAATATCATGTAAATCACTCCTGAATACATTCATCTTTCTAAATATTATACCGCCTGTTTCAACAATCCTAATGTAATCTTCAATTGAAATTTGATTTTTTATAACGGATTTTTTAATACCTTTTGCTTTCTTTATTTCATCAGACACACTTTGTACATGATATGCTTTCGCACCGGTGCCATGGAAACTGATGATGGGATCACTCGGAAGTTCATCCTTCATATTTCCAATCACCGATTTGCTAACTGGCACATTGAATTTATTACCCAACCTATAGTTAGAAGTGTCAAATTTGTCAACATTTGCAATCATAAAATTATAAAAATTATCCGTCATTATTTTCAGTATCAAAGAATCCGTATCGGTATAGAGAAGAGAAGCTTGTGGTCCGTAATGTTTTTTGATGACATCATAGAAAAAATCATAAATGACTGTTTTCGACATATCCAATATACTGAACCCCAAATACAATGGTTTATTATAACAAACCTTAACTTTATCCATATGTATGACGACAAAGTCTTCCGAAAATATGGATAATGTTTTGAAATTGGGACGAGCTATCAAAGCATTGGCGCCCATACCTCTTCTTATGGATTCCCAATGTGTGACAATTCGAATGTCTCTTCTATTGTTTACATTTTCCATCGTTTTGCCAAATATGGAATTTATATTCAATTTGAAGTAACCCTTCTCAAACTTATTGGTAGCCTTATTTCTCAAATTTGTATTTAAATCGATATATTTTTTCAGCCACGGTGACTGATTGAATCTGAGAATTCTATGAGTTTTCATCACCATCAAACCATTACGGACCGCTTGTTTCAAATTCCTATAATGAACGATATATTTCTTTTTATCATTCAAATTAGGAATAAGTTTGGGTATTTTGGACTTTGAACCAGGTGGTATAATACTTTCAACCAAAAATGGTAAATCCGAATGTAGATCGTGTAACTCGACAGGATAATGAACATCTACTTCAAGTATGTATCCTTGGGGGCTATCATCTGGAATACTATTGATATCCAACTGACATATTCCACTGGCGGTCAACCAAGTGAACCCACCAAAAGGTAATGATTGAGACATGCTATGACCATACAGATTTGTTGCATCCAAATACATTATGAAAGATGAAGGTTCTTCGGGATTATAATTTGGAAGAAACTGATTGTTTGCAATATGCTTTCTCTCCGAACACTGGCTTACACCACCACGTATACCGTTTTGGAGAAAATGCACCATATCGATATCAGTTAATAATTCCAAGTTGACACCCGTATACTTCAACATAGCATCCCAAGAAAGACCTGGAGAAGTGAAATAGTGAGCAGGATCCAATTTATATGTATCTAAACTCATATTTCTAAAATTTTCAAAAATATCGCACAACAGTAGAACATCAGATTTTAGGTATATGTCAGAATATTCACCCAAATCTTGACAATTGAATGTGTTCCATACCTGCTTTACTCTATCATAATCCTCATCAGAAACATGTTTTTCATTTAATTTATCATAAAAGTCCACCTTTGATGGTATACTAGAATAATTTAATTTATCTAAAGAATCGATAAAACTGTACGGAAAAACACCTTTCTGCCTCATAAGTTTGAATTTATCCTGTTCCGGAAAATATTTTCTTGTTTCCACAAAATGTTTTTCATCTAAATTGTCACCTAACTCTTGAAGGGAAGCAGCCATAAATTTAAAACTATCGATGAACCTTAATTTCAAAAACTTATTTTTCGTCACTCCATTGTGATCTACTATTCTCTCCATAATTATATGTTTCGTGAAGGAAACATACTTTTCTTTAGTTTGAGCAATGACATCAACTTTTGTTTTGTTTGTGCATAACTCTTTTATGAACAAATGACAGTCATACCCACTGAGATTATGAAAAATTATAGGTATAAAGTTGGGCAATTTGAAATTGAGGTTACAAATACTATGTGCAGCTCCATTTCTTTTTTTCCCCGTTAGATGGCAGTGGTCACGCACCTTAATATCACCATCACCAAATGGTTCTCCACATATACCACATGTGGCGGCAATATTGAAATCATGCTCTTCCTCATCAGTCAATGGACTCATTGGAATGACTTTCTTCAAATATTTGTGATAAATATTGGTGACATCAGCCTCCAAGTTTGACACAAACACTTTAGCTGCATCAGCACCTCTATATAGTACAAATTTAGATATAGAATCATCAAAAGAGCACTTTATGAGGTAAGAAAAAGCATATGGTTCATGAAGATATGTTCGATTTGTATAAGAGTTAGCAGGATTTGGCTCATTAGTATGCACTGGTTTCAGAATAGATTCGAAATCAGCATATACAACGAATGGAACCCTCAACTGTTTCTCGATATTTTCAAATTTCAAAATATTCTCAGGTACCCTTTTACCAAATTTATCAACCCTGAAATTTGTGGATGGTGTCGTTGTCGATATGTGATTACAATCATTCAACTGATGTCGCAATAAAGTTCGTTCATTATCAAAGTACAATAAACAACCATCACAAAAATACTTTTTATGACCACGGGCAGATATTTGTGATGATACTAGTCTCGATAAATCCTTAATCCAACAATAATGACTATTACCAGAATCATCTGTAATAATCAACAGATTAACATGACTATTTAATCTACGTTTAGAATAGTGTAACGGACCCACAACTTCATATTCAATTCTACCATTTTTAAAAACATTTTCCAACCCATAAACATTGATAGAGCAATCGTTCATAACCTCAAACTTAGGAATATCTTTCAACTTAACTGGAAATTCCATACCTGCTACATTCAAGACGGTTGAGAAGTGGGGATATGATGAAATTTCATTAAGTTTCTGACTGGCAGGGTATAAAGCTGAAGTCACAGCCCACGCAAAGCAGCACTGATCTTGATTAAGAACATTCACCACACTTTTCTTCAATTCGATGAACCTTGGCAATTTGATGTATGAAGACCCTCCGAAGGGGCTATACTTGTTGATATTCACCTCCAAGTACAAAATTTTCTCAATGGTCCAACCTGAAAATATGGGTTTTCTCTATAAGTCCATCATCATCAACATTTTGACTAGATCACATACCTGAATCCCGATCTTGAAATTCCGCTGCTTTAACAGTTAAACTATCTGCAAAACTGCTATAAACCACATCCAAATCATTCGATTGATCAATTACTTCATTGGGACTATTAAATGATTTGATGTCTGAAAGATCCTTAGTTTGCAGACTGTACCGCCCAAACACTTCCATGTTCACTTTCATGCATTTATGGATATCCAACACTTCTTCGAGTAGTTTCACTACTTTCTGCTTAATTTCATTGAAGAATGTTGGGTAATCCATGTGGTGGTTTTCACTGTCCACTCGGTAGCTCACAATTCGACACTTGAAAGCTGTATTGACAATTTTCACACCTTCCCCATATTGAACACATGCATTTGTTCTGTGCTGCAACGTCCTCCGATGTACATTCATCTGATCGCTTGCAATAGTCAAATTGCAGCAAACGCATGTTTGCAGTGTTGGAAGTGCTGGGGGTGTCAACCGTTGCCTCTTCGATGTTGGAGGTCCATCACCATTTGCGGGTGTGCAGGAATCCCGCTGATGACGACGTAGGTTGTCACTACGAGTGAAACTTTTTTTACAATCAACGCACGAATACATCTTGTATATAGAAATATATACCGTACGATAAGGAGAATTTGAAATGAGTGAAACGTTCACACCACACTCCTTATAAAAGCCCAACTCCTCCCCCCCACCATAACCCAAATGAGAGCTACAAGGTCAACATTCAATGCCACAGAGCAAGCTCAAGGTAGTCGAAGTGACGAACGTCAATGTCAAACCCCACACTCAAGGTCAAACACCGCAACGCCTAATCCCACTGTATATTCTGTACACGTCACGATTTCATTCAAGGTCAACATTCAATGCCATGGAGCAAGCTCAAGGTAGTCGAAGTGTCGAACGTCAAGGTCAAACCCAACACTCAAGGTCAAACACCGCATTCAATCTCATACTATGTGTACGACGTTCAAGGTTAGGTGACGTCATACGATATTCTGAACTTATATAGGAATTACCAACAAGGGAGTGGACAACGCCGAACGCCCACTGTTCAAGGTTATATTCTGTACACGTCACGATTTCATTCAAGGTCAACATTCAATGCCATGGAGCAAGCTCAAGGTAGTCGAAGTGTCGAACGTCAAGGTCAAACCCCACACTCAAGGTCAAACACCGCATTCAAGCTCATACTACGTGTACGACGTTCAAGGTTAGGTGACGTCATTCAAGGTC
The DNA here is from genome assembly GCF_025532065.1 of Leptinotarsa decemlineata. Classification (NCBI taxonomy): domain Eukaryota; kingdom Metazoa; phylum Arthropoda; class Insecta; order Coleoptera; family Chrysomelidae; genus Leptinotarsa; species Leptinotarsa decemlineata. Next base: position 9,487,829 of record NW_027412529.1, read on the forward strand.
GTGTGACGTCTCGAGGTCAAAAGGGGTGGGGGGAGGCGTTCAGTCGGCATTAGCACCCTACTTTTATATCTCTGAAAGTTTCCCATATTTTTTTCCAATGATGGAGAAGCAGAAATTCAATCTTTTTCCTCTGAAATGTAGGTCCTATGCAAATAAATAAAACGATAGAAATAAAACAACCATCATCTATTGGTGTTATCACCTGAAGAAGATTGTGGATACCAACTCGAAACGTCGAGTTTTTTTTTATATAATCACTCATTTCATTTTTATTTTTCCTTTCTTCTCAACGAAACTGTACGTACTTTATTTCCAGCTTTGGCAGCAAATTGTTAAAACCAATTATAAAATCTGTCTGTCAGAAGAGTTCCTCAGATATTTTTCTATAGTTTCCATGATCGTACCCTTAAAAAATAAAAAAAGCACCCCAATGTCCAAGAGTTGAATTGTCGGCTTCCACTCGTTTTCCTGAAACAAAAGAAGATCGTACCTTTCAGAGAGCACTCGAACGGGCCAATGTTTCATCCGAACGCCCATAAACAACTCTCTAACAATGACGTTCGCTCCTCGTCGCATAATCAAGAAGTGCTCCCGTCGACAGAGACAACCCCTAATGAAAAAAATGAGGTTGGGCCTCGAGAAATATTATCCCTATACAGCTCGACAATCGGTTCGCGTAAACTTCACGAGTATGGAAAGAAAAGCGCCGAATTGCTTGCAGTGACGGACTTGGCCATTGCTGCTGATTAGCAATATATTCGAGGATGATGCGAGAAAGTATTTTGAAAGGAAAAATGTTGTTGGATGAAACCAGAGCCCATAGACAAACCTTTGGTGATCTAACACCCGACAGCGCTATACGACTGGGTTGTATTAAGAATGTCTTGCTTGGACTCAACTCTTCTTGAAGGGCAAACCTGAGTAAGGACAGAAGATGACATTTTCTCTTACAGAGATCTTTGGGATCGACAGAAACCTCACGAGATGGGATCAGCGGTTCGTGAGTAATTAGCAGATGAATACTCGAATCCATCCCAATAAATGATTGAAATCTTTTTCTTCCTGGCAATAATGGAGTTTGTTTACAAATTCATTTTCTACGTTTTGGAATATTTCTTAGATAATTCCTTTGCAAGTGCGAATTCTGGAATGGATCGCAAAACATTTCATGGAGATAGAAATGAATTTGTGAATAGACTTCATCATTATCAGAAACTTTACGTTAGTAAAAAAATTGATAATTTCATTTATGAAATGAAGAGAACCGAACACAAGTCCAAGTGGATATTACTGGGATCCCAACACCAAACCGTTACTTTAACACCTCGACACGTGTTTCGATCACCAAGTGATCATCTTCAAGAGGAAGATTATCTTCAAGAGGAAGATTAATCTTCCTCTTGAAGATGATCACTTGGTGATCGAAATACGTGTCGAGGTGTTAAAATAATGATTTAGTGTTGGGATAAATCTCCAGTAATATTCATTACTACACCAAAGGTTCCAAAGAGTGTATCACAAGTATAAGTCCAAGTCTTGTGTAAGGGGCCGTTCAATTATTGCGTAATCACTTCAGTGTAGTCTTTATCATACTTCCGTCGTCAAATCACTTAATGGTCACTCGAAAAGATCCACCAAAAAGTAAACACGCACACTGATGTCAAAGTTAGGCCTATAAGAGTCGTTGCTCATCGTGCTAATGAACTGATGTGCATTATTCAAAATTTAAAGGACCACGATGTTGAATGGCATGATGAGGACGACGTAGACATTCCAAAATCGGATGGAAGTGAGCAGACACACAACATTCAGCAGCAAACATCCAAAGTCACTGAAAACTTAGAATCATGGATTCGGGTGTCATGACCTGAAGACTGTTAATTGGAATTAATATGTCTACAAAAAATTTTAAAGAAGTTTGTTTTGTTGGTGATATCACTCAAGATTATAAAGTTTGTACCTTACTCATTGTTGAATACCGTGTCAATAAAGTTTTTTTGAATCAATATAGTGTTGTGTTAAAGTCCTCTATCCTAAATCTATTTTCTTATTTCTAGATGAACTGCTGCTCATGAATAAAAAAACAGAAAATATTAAAAGACAAATGCATAAAACAATGGTTACGTAAGCATGGGGAGGGGGTAAGAGCTTTGCTTACTTTTGTTGACAAGGGATAGGGGAGGATAAGTAATTGTAATAAATATGCTTACGTAATACTTGAACGGCCCGTTACACCTATAATGAAGTTGATTAAACGTCGAAAATTGTAACATTAGAACATTGCAACCACTATTTTGAGGACTATAAATTATACATATTGTTTTAAAATTGGTCAAAAATGAGCAAAAATCAAGTGATGCTTATAAATGAAGAGGTATCAAAATAAGGGCGAACACCACTTATCCCAATCTCTTAAAATTTTGTTAATACGAATTACGCCAGGAAAATTATTTGTATATGATTTTCCCCAACAAAATTCTTCTTCCAACTGTGAATTACTTTGTGGCATGATGAAATTTACATTCAAGAAATAATGGACACATAGTAGAGATTTAAAAAAAATGGGACAAGACGACTAAAATTAGTGGAGAATGACACCATTTTATAGCCTATCATGTATATTGAGAATCATTGATTGATCTGGACTACTTATGGCTATGGCCATGTCGCTATTTTTATTCTATTCATAGTAGTTCTACTAAGAAACCGACTCTTGTTATTCAAACCATCAACAATTTCAAACCTAATTACAGGTCTAAAGGTTCCGGAGACCTCTAAACCTCTAATTAGACCTGTAAAATTGGTGAAGCTTCTTATGGTCCCTAAATTTCCTTAATCTCCGTCATGGGTTCCTCTGCAAATCTAATTCAAAAATCAATTGGAAAATTGATTGAACATGATCACTGATAAAAAAATTTTAAACAAATACACAGGAATTTTCATAATGTTTTCATGTTAGATCAGAAAGTATCCAATAAGTCTAAATGAATGCTTTAGTGTGTGAATAAGTTAATGATTATATGTATTTGATTTGTTCAAGAACCTTTTCGTTCTCTGACCCATTATGCCCAGCAGGTTCGAAATTTTTTGAATAATCATTTTGAAGGACAATGGACAGATGAGGTCCAATTGAATGGCCAGCACAATCACCAGATGGACTACTTTTTGTGAGGATATTCAAAGTCTAAAGTTTATGCCACACAGCCAGCCAATTTGGATGAATTACGTCGTAGAATTATTGATGAATGCTATAACTCCTGAGATGTTGAATAATGTAAGAGCAAAATTCAAACAAAATCTTTATTGTTGCATGGATCAAAATGGCGCACATTTTGAACATTTACTATAAATTTCCTATGTGAGTTACCCTTATTAGGTGTTACTTTTTTGTGTGTGCTTTAAAAACAATTATTGGGATTTATTAACCCTAAAACAGTTTTTTAAACTTTTCTGTGTCATCAGCATTCAAGGAAATCAGCAGGTTGTATTCGTTGTGTAGGTAAGTTTTTAGTATGATTCACTTTTTTATCAGAAGCATAAAATATCCACGTCAAAAGGCAACCTTCATAAGGAGGTGCCACTCAATTTACCTAAAATGTAAGGGTGGTAACCAACTCCATCCCCCGAAAAAATCTCCTCGTAATAAACAAATAATTCTTACTTTTTTACGAAATCAAATGGACACGTATTAGCAGGTTGTCATGAAAAGCAAAAATTTATTTTTTTTGTGACAGTTCTGAACGAAAATTGTACTTTAAAAACAATTTGATTTATTTTAAAAAGAGTTGAACTCAATAAAAATACCTTTAAATCTTCAAATTATCTCGAAAACTAATCGTTACAAAAATTTTCTTTTAACAGAGATGTAAAGGTATTCGAAAGACCTTTGAAACACCCCTCCGAGGGGGTGCGTACTACAAAAAATCTGATTAGTCTGAAAGGTGTCCCCCTTTAATTAGAAATCGACGTGTCCGAACTTTTTTAAAAATGTTACTTTTTATATTAAAAAACGGCTCTGTTAAGTTTTCGTTGCAGTCATATTATTCTTGAAAGGACACCAAATAAAATATTGGGCTTTAACGGTATGATATGAACTTTGAATTCGAGTATCATTCGAAGTCAGACTTCGTTATTCTCTAAGAATATATGTAGTTTTTGAAATGTCTTTCTTGCAGAATTTCAAAGAGATACATTAGTGATAATAACGTATTTTTTCTCTTTAAAACCGCCTTTCCTGAGGAGTGGATTAGACAAGCTCAATTTCAAGAAAAAATCATCTTCCATCATGGTTGCTAATTTTATTCTCGGAGACCAATCCGTTCTTAAGCTACATGTACTTTGTTTTCGATTATATAACAGCTATCTGATCCTGAAGTAGTTTATTTTTAAAATCTCTTAGTAAGATAACTATTACAGTTCAACTAGCATGCGCAATTTTCTATTAAATGGTCAGTTTTCGAAGCAGATAAGAATTTGCCATCAGTTTTAGTTTCGTTTCGTTTGCTTCAACTTTAGATCTGCATTCCAATTTTTCCAAACGGGGTCATGCAACTGGATTCTATGCAGTGAAGAATCTTTATCAGATGTCTTCTGTAATCAATATTCCATGAGGCAAATATGAATTCATCGATAGAATGCAGATGTTTCTGTAAACATATCTCTGCAGGCAACGGAGGACCCCCTTTATTGTCAATTTTCGTGAATGCCATCGGGATGAACAAGTTCGGCTCTGGGTGCGATGACATTTTATGAATCGGGAATCACGTTGGCGTCACTCGTGCCATCGCCATTTATATAAAGGGTGGCAAGTTATTTTTCTTTTCATCATGCGAGATATGCGACTTTCGGAGACGTGAGTGGCTATTTTTTGTTCCATGTTTTCGGAATGGGAGAAACGATCGTGTTGAGAGATCGAGCGAAGGGAAGAAAGGGCGATAATGTTGTTGAAGGATTTTGATGGAGATGTAAATGTATCTTGTGGTTAGTGGAAAATTAGAATGGTTCTGGTTGAAGCAGTAACTTAAGATTTACAGTATTATTGCTGGTGAATTATGAGGGCGGGTTGTTTGCATTTTGTTAGAGATGAAAGCCTGACACATAAATTGAGACGGCAAATCTTTTCGTTTTGTTTTTGTCCAGCTCATTTTCAGGAATCCACAAAATTTATGAAACTCTTCTCCTAAATGAGGATTTGGTGCCTGCTCATGAAGTCATCATAATATAATACTCAACGTTTTCTTCAAAATTATAGGAATTTTTCTATGAATAGAAGACAAATACAAAAATATCAATTAAAACTTTTTTCCTTCATCTTCTCTTTGATTTCAAATTTTGTCGACTTTCTTTCAGTATTAAAGTGATTCTTCATTATGAGCCGTGTAATTGATGACTTCTTTATTTTGTGGAAATTTATGATCACTTTAATGTTTAATGTTCAATGCAGAACCCAAACGAGACCGAATAGAATATAATAGAGTGTGGTGAATGCTCTGCAGTATACAGTGAGTTTCAAAAACTTTTTTATTACCAATTTGTTGAAAAAATGTATTCCTGATAAAAATTGGTGCAATGCGGGAAACTTGGATTTGAGTTGTCAAAATTCTGAATTTTCAAACGGTATACAGGGGAGAACAAACAATAGAAATTTTGATCAAGAGTAAACTACCCTTATTTTGAACATTATTAAAAAAAAGTTTATTTAGAAAAGTTGTTGAAATTTGAAAATGATATACAGATTTGTAATCACACCCATCTCCGTAACAAAACAAATCCTTTTTTTATTGTTCCAGCCTCATAAAGAGTACAAGTATCTCATATACACCTGAGGCTCCCCCTCATATTACTATAATAATATTTCAATGCGAAATTCAGTCCAATTGATTATTAGAACTAGTATATCGATGTTTGTTGAAAATGATTTAAATTTTTACTAGTTTTTTGGTGCAAAATTGATATTTCACTCTGTAAGTATATCCATAGTAACTATCAGTATGATTTAATGACAAGAGATAATTGACTAAATTAATTAATGTTAAACAATTGAGTAATATAAATCGGTGAGTTTACGATTACTTTAATCATAGTATTATCTCAAAGGGTAATTCTATGGGGGTACCTTAAGGATAAGGTGTATGCTCGAAGACCTGTTGTGACGGGTTATGTTAGTTCCAGAGGTTGTAGCAGTAAAAATAAGAAAAAGGATACAGTTTTTTTAATTTCTACTCACTGAACTTCATTATTTAACTTCTACTTTTTATAAAATTTATTTTTATAAAATATAGAAAGATCTATCAACTGTTTTCATCATTTTGGGAATTCATTACAAAATAACATAACCTCACTTCTGCTGGTCATCAGAAGGTTTAATAGAACTCGCGGTCACTCCATTATAAATATCAGGGTTCCCAACCCAAATTATAAAGAACGACACTTATGAAAAAAATTTAAAATAAGCGGTCGTTTTTTGTTATATATGAAAAATAGGAGAGTTGAGGAGAATGATCGTTTTTTCGGTGTTCTTGCGAAAGATTGGAAAGACGTATGTCGCTTGTTTGCGGATTTTTCTTTGAAACTCTTGTAATTTCGCTGAAAAGTTAGTCAAAGGAAGGTCCTCTGACTATTTCAAGAAGATTTGTTCCCGAATTACACAAGTTTGCTAAATTCACATTGAATAATGACTACTCAAGGCCATCCATCATCGTGGTAGGTTTTATCAGCCTTTGCATGTATTACATTCAAATTTATGTGAACTCTGTCAAACTTTTCACGAATATGTTCTTTTTGGGGCCTTTTTCACTATTGCTACTTGTTATTTTACGTTACGTAGGCTTAGCAACTACCCTACTTTACATCAATTTACCTTTACGTAACGGTTCAGTTCAGCTTGGTTTTACTTACCATTGAAGATAAGGGTCGAATATCTAGTTGAAGATATCCCGGGGTAGTATTCATAACCCAAGCCTGGATCATTGGTTGGAAAATAAGTTCACCCAGGAGCGCAATCACTTCCCAACTCGAACATTCAGTTGAAGTGATTACGTAGCGAGCATTTTGGATGCTTCGTTCGAAACGCCTAGGCCTACCCTGCTACACGGTCACTCTCGACGAGACAACATCCTCCTACGAAGCTGTACCCAGGGTGGAAAACAATAACTATCACAAGTGAGCTGTATCGTTATTAATACTGTTTTTTTGGCTAAAACTAAATCAAGTTTTTTTTACCACATATATCTTGTCTTTCTATTATTTACTTACTTTTGTGAACTTTTGGTATCGATACCTAAAGGGGATTCCTTACTTGATATAAACGATATCGGTTACCCCTGGTTGTTTGTTTGAATAATGTTGAAATAGAGAGCTAGAGCTCGATGTATTTTGTGGTCCTATTTTCACACCGAAACATAACCGAAGTGTAGTTTTTTTAACGTTGGAAATTATACAACTCCCTACAATCACTCATCATAGTGTTTGAATCTTAATCTACCCACTCCTTGAGAAATTTTCTTCGAGTAGTCATCTACCTTGGATCTTTTATTGCATAATTTCGAGAAATTGAAAGTGAAATGGAAGATCGGGAAGGTAGAAAATAGTTCCAATAACAAACAGTAACACATTTCAAAATATCGATGTTATTTAGCAATGTTGTGCCAGTATACCGAATTCTCTTTTAGAAAATGGCAATAAAGAATATTGTGCACGAACAATAAAATGTTTAGCGATGGATGGAAGACATGTGGAAATTTAACGATTTAGTGATTGATTATATAGGTTTCTGAAAGTTTTTGTAATATGTTTTTTATTTATGTTCAATACATATACAAATTAGAACTACTCTTTGAGGTACTCAACACATCAATTGAAGTGATCGTAAACTCACAGATTTATATTACTCACTTGTTTAGCATTAATTAATTTATTCAATTATTAGATACTAGTATTCTTTATGAAGCTAGAATCATAACGAAATTGATTTTTGTTTTGTTTCGTAGGTGGGTGTGATTTTAAATCTAAATATTGTTTTTAAATTTCAAACACTTTTCTAAATGACCTTTTTAATGATGTCGAAAATAAGCGTAGTTTACTCTTGATCAAAATTTCTATTGTATACCGTTCGGAAATTTTGAATTTTGACAACTAAAATCCAAGTTTCCTGCAATACATCAATTTTTATCAAAAATAAAATTTTCTGAGAAATGAAAAATAAATAAGTTTCCCATATGGTGCATGCAGGCCAAACCGGTAGAAATTTTGACAAAAAGCTTCGTGAACACTTCTGTTTGGACAAAAAAATCTACAATGTATGAACATATATGAGAATCAAGATAAGTAAAGAAAATCTCAAAATCCTAAACACATTTTGTTTCAGAACGGCTAACATATTTATTTTCATTCATTCAAATTTGTCTCACCCTGTACCCTCAAAACGAATTCAATATGATTGCGCCCTCTGTGGTGTGTTGGAGTGATGTGGTTGATTTTCCACCATTCTTGACTGCTCAGTTCAACTTGTGAATTATTCGCTATTTTGATGATAATATTTATGTGTTATCACACCGCATAATATCGTGCTTCTCGATAGCTTCGATTTCGAGAACTAGTACCAATCTCAGGACTCTGATGAGACAGCCGCAATCCACTCAAGGTAAGTTGTCTTTGAGGGATTTTCTTTACCATTTTTGTTAAATAGCATAACGGTATATAGTCCCTACTAATACTATTACCGTTCCGTTACACATGTCATAAAGGAAAGAAAATTAATTCATTGGAAGCCATGGAAATTAATAAATCAATTAAAAACGTGTTAGAAATCACTCGTTGAAAGGTAAGACCTCGTTAATCCTTAGCTCGTACAAGTTTCGACTTGTGAGGGTTTTCGTTCGTAGGAGTGTGATAGCTGGTTAACGGAAAAACAGATTTTAAACAGATTTTTTAAACTGAAAACCCGAAATATATACCCCTAAATGAGCAGCTAGATTTCAAATCTATTAATTCGTTTTATACTTGACAATGAGATAAAACCCGAACCGGGTCATGAAAATAAAATAACTGGTGGAAATTAGACAAAACTGTTTTCATTCATTTCATTAAAGGAAACTTTATTGTGAGGTCTTCCATAAACAGTTTACAACACCGCAACACGTGTTTTACCATACAATAGCTTCGTGAGGCGGCTTCGTGAGGCGGCTTCGTGAGGCGGCTTCGTGAGGCGGCTTCGTGAGGCGTGTTCAGTTCAAACTAGATTCTGTCCCGATCCAAGTCAAAAAGGATCGTTCTTGTTGCGCAAAAGCAAAGAAGAGCAGACTTCGAAACGTGACAGTTTCTGTCGAACGCTCAAATCGATCGTTCTAGCATTTCCACCTTTTCGATACCTTTTAACCCATCAAAAACCGCATGAGAGCTGACGCACAAATGTTCCGCCATCCCGCGCACCATTTGTGATGGGTTAGTCTCCATTAGGGTTCTCAAATCCTCCTCCTGGAGTACTGTAGGTCGACCACTTCGGGCCCCTTCTTCGAGGCTAAAATCTCCGGAATGAAATTTCGCAAAACAACGTCAAACAGTGTTTTCATTAACACTATTATTGCGAAATGACTGGTTAATTTTTAGGGCTAATTCGGCTGCTCTTTATTTCAACTTCGATTGGTAGAGAAAATTTGGCCGAAAATCTCTTACCGACATCGTATTATAGTAATGAGCTGAGAAGAGGGAAAAAATTAAAATTTGGAAAAAAAACAAAAGCATCAATGTATAGATTACAAAATTCTCTAAAACGGACAAAACTTTTGAAACAACCTAATATTGAGAACAAACTGCCATATTTGAATGTTTCATCTCGTGTTTTATTAAGATTACAGAGATGAATAATATTATAAACGATATTACTTGACTCATTGAAAAATTCGAAGATTGTTTATCTGGTTAATTCCTGGAAAAGTGTCTATTTGCAGATGAATACATGATCATGAATGTATGGATTACGTCAACTTTTCCTGTTATTTAGAAGCATATCAAAAACAGTAATCGTTTTTATATAACGGGCTGATTGGAAGTATGAGACATAGTGGAAGATGATATTTGGCTTTTTGATAAAAATATATTTTTGTTGTCAAAATATATATTCAAAAGTAATGTCTTTTAGTGAACTATTAGAAACATCCCTTTTATTCAGGTATTTCCAACTTGTAGAAAATTAATTTTGAAATCTTTTTGAACAACTATTCTTAAACTCATCACAACAAAAGGAGTCGTTACAAAAAATTTTGAAGGGGAATACTATTTTCCTTCATAAAAAAATTAGTAATTTCCAAGCGAAATGACAGTTTTTATAATCAGAATGTTCAATATTGAACAAAGTCGCAATTTTATAACTCGACAATGACTGGACCTTTTTTCATGATTTTTGATTTGTTAAATTTGTCTCCTCCGTAATAGACTACAGCAAACGGCCCAGGCGAAGCTTTCTGGCTTACAGAGACAGGCTTGTCTGGTCATTAGTGGTGCCATCAGTACCACACCGTCAGCGCCCATGGAGATCCTTCTAGATCTACCTCTTCTCCACATTTTTCTGGAGAGAGAGGCTGGCACAAATCAATTCAATGCAGAGTGCAACAGACTGTTGGTTGACACTGGAAGTCGCAGCATTCTGGAAATGACCTCTGAATTTAAGCCTCCAACTGTCAACTACGAACTGCCTTATAGAGTACTGTTCCCGAGTAGAGAAGACTGGATCCTCCAGGAGAAGGAAATATTAGAAGTAGATAGTTATTGGTTCACAGATGGATCAAAAACACCTACCGGTTATAATAATAATAATAATAATAATAAATTGTCTTCATTTATACTGACGGAGTTTAGCTTACGCTACTCTTCCACTCAACCATGCAGATGTTTTCAGTCGCAGACCCAGGACAGAGATATCAACCTGCCTAGGAACCTAAGCGACTGTATTTCAAGCGGAAATTTACGCTATTGAATTATGTGCGGAGAGATTGGAAGAATCCAACCTTATACACAAGTCAATAAAAATATTCTCGGACAGTCAAGCGGCGTTGGAAGCTCTTGACTCTTACTGAACAACGTCTAAATTGGTAGCTAATTGCCAAAAACGACTCTCCTCGATAGGAAGACTTAACAGATTATTTTTGATCTGGATTCCTGGCCAGAACATGTCATTAGCATCGCCTTAAGCTTTGTCAAACAAAGATTGAACATCTTGGCAAGAAGATTTATGGACTTCTGGCAGAATCTTCCAGGATTGGCTCACTCCAAGGCGTTTATTCACCTTTCGAAGCTTGATACCAAACAGTTGTTGGACTACATTAGGCATGAACTAAGATGTCTAACAGGCCTTCTTACAAGTCACTAACATTTGAATCATCATATGCAGAGACTCAGACTGTCGGAAGTCAGTGTGGGTCGTCTCTGTTTGGAAAGTCATGAAACAGCAGAGCACATACTTTGTGCTTGCCTGCCTCGCCGGGGACCGAATCCGTTTTTAGAGTTCGGCAGAGCCGTACTCTTATCATCTGACCTGAAAGGCCACTCACCATACAAACTAATCGGCTTCGTTAATGAGCTTGGTTTATTTGGTTGAGTTTGAATAGGTGTGAGTCACAATAAATCCTTGCGGGTTGCGGACCTAACCCAACCTAACCGAACCTAACCCCATCCATAACAATTTTTTCACAAATCTGCTAGCGGAAAGATCGAATCTTTCACAACAAAGCCGAAATGCAATTAGACTGCAAAATATAGCGAATCAATCCACTGCACATGAAGAAAAACTCGCATGAGAGGAGCTCCATATTTTGTTGCCAGTTCTTCTGCAGTACATCTGGTTTGATTCTAGACCTAATTATCTACAGTTTGAGAATTAAAATCTATATGATAATGATTAGTTTGCTTTCAATAACGATCATTGAATGACTTCAAATAGTGGAAATTAACATGGATGCATCGTACACTATAAATCATATTTTCCACTGTTTTTCGTCAATCTGTTGTTTTGCTGAATCCCAATCTGTTGCTGAGCATGAAAATTTTCTGGCAACACTGGCCGTGTTACTTCGACCCGTCTTCGTGCCTCACAAACAAAATATGCAAAAGTTGGTATAACAATAAGTTCAATATTTATCAATTATCTTTGCGGAAGTCGATTTTTCAAATAGGGTTCTGAAACAAAAAGTCCTCAAGCAGTTAATGTGTTCTTTTTTTCCATTTTGATGCCGCAATGGTTGCTTTTGAAATCCCATTAACTTTCTACTCCTACTATTCATTTTACCTCTCACATATCATTCAAATTCTTTTGAAAATATAAAGTGGTTTTAACAAGATTTAATATGAAAAGTTGAATAAGAACGCTCGATTTTCAGGGTTTTGCTTATACTCCACATGTCATGAATTCCAAGTTGGTACCCCTTTTTCTAACCCATGTAAATTTACTCGGTTTGAAAAAACAAAAATGCATATTGCCATCTTATACAAAAGTTGAGATTCCATAAGTTTGTTGGGGGTTAAAATGGACACCAATATGTCTTAGCACAATCATGTCGCTGAAAGAATTGCAAAGGCTGCTTCTCAAAAGCTTGGAACACGACTGTTCCGAACCAGAAAACTCTACACACCTCAGCAACTTTTGATAATTTATAAAGCTCAGATCAGACCTTCTTTAGAAATTGTTCTCATGTATGGATAGTCTGGAACATCGAAGAAATGTTGGAGATTTGTCTCTCTTCTATAGATACTTTCATGGGAGTTGTTCAAGTAACTTGGCACATTTGATTCCACCAAGAGCGGTACAAGATCGGATTGAAGCAGTTTCTAAGCACCGAGGATTACCAGTCTGTATATGAAGGTGACCTTGACATCAATGAATGTTACAAAAATTTTGTCAATATCCTAATATACGCTTTGGACCTTCACTGTCCACCAGTTAAAATTAGAATTAACCTAGAATGTAAAAGTAATGGATGGGTAACAGATGGGTAACAGATGAAATTAAAGAGGAAAGTAGACGATTGGAAGACTTATTCTGGTTAACAAAAAATACAGAAAACAAGAACATATCATTGTTATACAATAACATGAAGAACACATAAACTTAATATTAATAGAACTAAGAGGGATTACTACGCGAAAAAAATCAACTCTTGTGGAACAAACCAAGAAAAAAACCAACCAGGTTTGAAAAGTCGTAAATAAATATACGGGAAAGTCCAGGAAAGATATACCGAAACAAATGTGTATTAATGATAAGATAAAAAATTATCAATTAATCATTGCGAATTCTTTTCAGAACATTTTGTAACCTCAGTCATTGACCATACAAACAGTTATCGCTCAAATAATTTTTCTAGTGGCACGGTAGGGCCTCGTGTACTGAATAGTTTCTATTTCCAACCAGTCACTGCAGTAGCGGTGTATAATGTAAGCATTTGCATGAGAAATAAAAGATCTGTAAGTTTCGACCACTTACCTACTAATATTATTAAGTTGTCGCCTCGACTATTTTGGAACCACTTAGTTACGTAATGAATAAGTCTTTCGAAGAAGAAACATTTCCATATACTTTAAAAATAGGAAAAATCATTCCCATATTTGAGAAAAATGATCCACTGACCCTGAACAATTATCGACCCATCACGATTCCAAGTACATACTATAAGTAAAATCATCGAAAAATGTATTTATAATAAATTGCTTGATTTTTTGTTGAGTAATAATATTTAGAGCAAGTTTCAGTACGGGTTTTGTCCGAATGGATCGACGGAAGGAGCGACTGCTGCTTTCATGAAACGCATTTACAACAATGTTGACAAGGGAAGAAAGTATGTCGGTGCGTTCTTCTTCGATTTATCTAAGGGCAAGCGCACACTACAGACTTTTTATCGGCCGATAGTTCAGTTGGATGCTTATTAGTATAGAGTCGTAATGTAAGTCCGCACATCTAAGCGATTCCAGTCGGCCGACTGAATAATCAGAAACAAGTTGGATAGGCTTCCCAGTTCTGATTCAATTACAAAGTTGGACAACTATCGGCCGAGTTCTATTCAGACTGTGTGTTTATGAGAGTGCGCAGACTCACCAACTAAACAGTCGGTGCCTGCAGACTCCTCACTCTACATTCCATTGTTGATATCTGATATCTAATATTATCTAGTACCTATTTTGTCTTTGAATATATTCGCGTTTTCATTACATTTTTTTTTTCATAATTATGTCGAATATTGCCGAATGTTCAGTAGAAAATTTAATTGCGGTAAGTGAAAAGCGACCTGCATTATATAATAAAGCATTAAAAGAATATTCCGCTGGTAATATAATAGCTTTCCTCGATAACATTCTTCAATACTTTCAATACAACGCATCAAAATATTATATACATCAACAACTGTTCAGACTTTTCAGTTGGTGTTCTGCGTACCCGCACCGAACCGAACAGTTTTGTTTTTGTAGTGCGCCCCCAGCCAACTCAACCAGACTAAACTTTCGGCCGATAAAACGTATGTAGTGTGCGCTTGCCCTTAGGCATTTGACTCTATTAACTTTGATATTCTATCGGAAACATTATGTACTATAGGAATTCGTGGAATATTTTTAAACTGCATATTGTCATATAAGCTATATAATAAGTATAATAAGTATATAAGGTACACAAGGATATACGTTAGATGGAATGGTGTTGATTCGGACATGTTTGACACTTCACTTGGAGTTCCCAGGGATCCATTTTGGGGCCGCTTATATTTCTGCTATAAATTAATGACCTGCCAGAGTATATTGGAACATCTTCGATTATACTTTATGCTGATGACACATCGATTTCTGCAGCAGCAGATAGTCCTGAAGAGCTCGAAGAGAGACTGAATTTTATCAGCAATAATTTCACGACATGGTGTCATGATAATAAGCTTGACGTAAATGCAGAAAAATCAATATTAATAGAATTTTTTGGTGAAAAAATACTTATTAATCATATAAAGGTTTTAGTCAATAATGTCACAATTCTCCTGAGTGAAACAACCAAATTTTTGGGTATTCACATTGACACAAATTTATCTTGGAAATTTCATTCAAATCATGTAATTAGAAAACTTAATAGCAGCTTTCATGCACTATTGCAACTACGTCAGGTTTTGGATGTAAAATCTTTGATTAACGTGTATTATTCTATGGTTCAATCTACACTGTCATACAGTGTCATCTTATGGGGAGGTTGTACAGGAGCGGATCGTGTTTTTATAGCTCAGAAAAGAATTCTTCGCCTAATTTTTAATCTAGATAGAACCGAATCATGTAGGCCCTCATTTAAACAAAATAAAATTTTGACTTTCCCAGCAAGTGATCACTTGGTGATCGAAACACGTGTCAAGGTGTTGAAAATAACGATTTGGTGTTGGGAAAAAACTCCAGTAATATTCATTACTACACCAAAGGTTTCAAACAGTGCATCATAAGTATATCTATGATTGTTTAGTCTATACGTGAAGAAATATGAATGACTACGAGTCGAACTCTCAGTGCCATCGATATCCCACAAGATCGGTAAATTTAATTAAAATCAAACAAGATAGGACTTCAACCTATGAAAATCCCCCTTTTTTGGCCGGACCAAGACTTTTCAATTGTATACTTCTACTCTAAAAAATTTCTCCGATATCAAAAAGTTTAAAATGAACCTCAAAGAGTTTTTAATCGATCGGACTATTTATTCAGTGGAATACTTCTATACAAAAGACTACATAATGTATTATTTATATGTATTCGAATGTAATTGTACATAATAAATTGATGATGTAGCCGTTATTACGTGGTAGGAGATCATAATGAAATGAGAAATGAAAATTTCTATGTTTTTTACCACTTTTAATTGTAACTAACGTTACTGCAGTTTCCTCCTATATGGAAATTCTCAAAGTAATACAATAAACTAATACTATTAAACTATACTGTTAAACTATTAGTTTATTGTATTAGTTTGACAATGTCCATATAGGACGAAACTGCAGTAACGTTAGTTACAATTAAAAGTGGTAAAAAACATAGAAATTTTCATTTCTCTTTTCATTGTATATAATAATTGTTTTTCACTTGATGGAACTCCATTATATTTTAATCTGCATATTTTTGTTTTAATATACTTATATTTGACGTTTCCTACATCATAATTGAATGATCTAAAAAGAATAAACGGTATTAATATTATTATTATTATTATTATCAGAAATACGCGACAAACTATGGCTACTAATCGTTTTGAGGTATCTGTATCTGTAGAGTAGGGAGGGTGAGTGTAAGCCCACGCACTTAGGCCACATGTGACCCATTGTACATCTTCCCGAGGAGTTGACCTCATAGGTCATCGTCCATCCTGTCCTTTCCAGGAAGGTGGACAGGTCGCTGGGAGACATCTCCTTTATATCGGCAGGAGTAGGCCAAGACTCGCCGAACACACACTCTCTTATTGACGATAACTCCGGGCACTCGCACAGGACATGCCTGACAGTCTCATCTTCCTGTTCACACATCCTGTATAGAGGTGTGTCCACTAGCCCCATATTATGTAGATGTTTCCTTAGCTGACAGTGGCCAGTCAGAAATCCTACTGTAAGGCGTAGATTTTTCCTGGTCATCGCCAGATATTTCTTCGGCGCCAGCTTCCCAGGGTCGCCCAAGGTGATCCTGGCAAGATTACATCCTTTAATTTCATCCCATCTCTTTAAAGATTGAGCATGGGTGTAACATTTGACTAGTTCCGTAATTGTCGAAGTCATCAGGCCGTGTGTGCCACTGGGTCCTAAAATTCTTAGTCCAGCCGCTTCCTTGGCTGAAGAGTCGGCAATGCCTTTACTCCTGTCGTGTCCTTTAACCCACCTCAGGATAATGTTATTATCTACCGAGGCTTTGGCTACATCTTGGTGGCACTCTAGTGCTACCCCTGAAGTAACACGCTGTCTGTTCAAGGCTAATAGTGCTTGTCTGCTATCAGTGCAGATTGTTATGTTTTTGCCAGAAATTCTTTTATTGGTTATTTCTTTTGTGGCGATTGAGATAAATCCGTATTGCATTTGTAATCGTTTTGAGGTTCAACTCAGTACACTGTTTGAGAATTCTTTCATTTGGAGAACTGCGTTTATGCGGAATAAACTTCCTGAGAACGTTTTTCCATTCATTCTTCACCGATTCAAATCCAACGTGAGTAGCTACTTTCACACTTACACCGCTTTTAGAGCGCCTTGAGGATTTTCCTGTAGTGCTTGTGTTTTGTCCTTAAAAAAAAAGGAAAAAAATGTTATTTGCCGCAGCTGAAAAGTGTACGAGCAAATATAACTTTAAAAAATATTTTAATAATTTTGAACCTGAATAATTGAAATTTAATACTCTGAGAATGATTCATTCTTATTCCATTCACGTTAATTAATATTTATTTTTTCTCGGTTAGATTCTAAACAGTCTAAGATGACTGTTGAGGAGACACAGTCTGATTGAATCAGAATATCAAATGAAATTCCGAACATTCATCTCTCTCAACTACTTCCCTGACTACTACTGCGATGGATATTGAATTTTATTCAAAAGGCGTTTGTGGAAGTGCTACCAATGAGACTTTTATGCAAATATGTCTCGTTGGACAATGGAAAAATCATTTTCAGAATATTGATCTCTTCAGTTTTCTTTGTTGTATCTTTGTAATTTTTACATTCAATGTATGAGATAAATTACCTACATTGTTGGTTTTCAAATGTTATTTTGTGTTTGATCAGCTGTTTGAGTGAAATATCTGTTTTTCGTTGTTGTGATGGGTCGTATAAATTTTTAACGATGTCTGTGGAACAATAAAATTTCCAATGAAAAGGTTCATTGATTTACAATTCCCTTCAATCCTGTCAATAAAATTCTAGTAAACAGTGATATTCTACCGAATTTGATAGCTTACAGGTGAAGTTATATCTGTGGTTTGAATCTTCACGGCAATCTCAACTCAAAATAAAAAATCATAACGGAACAGGTGACCAATTAAGTGACTTGTGTGTTCCAGTTTACGCTCGAGCGCCAGTTGATTAGATAAGATGTCATCTATCAGCTGGCGGATTACTGTCGTTTTGCTCACAATTTTAAATCGTAAATGACATCTCTTATAAACTTTTAAGTATTACATGATAGAATCGACGGGGTCAGATAATGT
Organism: Leptinotarsa decemlineata; assembly: GCF_025532065.1. Classification (NCBI taxonomy): domain Eukaryota; kingdom Metazoa; phylum Arthropoda; class Insecta; order Coleoptera; family Chrysomelidae; genus Leptinotarsa; species Leptinotarsa decemlineata. The sequence continues at coordinate 9,506,013 of NW_027412529.1, forward strand.
AAGATAATCACGTTTCTTTTATCTAACATTGAAATGAATTGCTTTCGAAATGAGAAAGAAAAATAAAATAAAAAGAGTACGAGTAACTTCTTATGAGAGGGTTAAGTTAGGTTAGGTCCAAAGTGAGTAGGTCTATTCGACCCTCCACCGTAATCCGCAAGGGTTTGTTGTGGCTCATATCTATTCACACTCGACCAAATAAACCCAGCTTCTTAACGAAGCCGATTACTTTGTATATTGAGTGGTCTTTCAGATCAGATGGTTAGAGTACGGTTCTGCCGAACTCTAAAAACCTGATTCGGACCCCAGCGGGGCACGCACAAAATATGTGCTCTGCTGCTTCATCATTTTCCAAACAGAGGCGACACACAATATCTTCCGACAGTCCAAGTCTCTGCATATAATTAATGAATCGAAGAGGTTTGTATTAAAGTGTATAATATATTAAAATTCTTGCAAAGCGCTTTCGACTTTTGTCATCATCAGTGCTCACCTGAAAGTAAGTGATCTAGTTGAAAAGGGAATTTAGTGAAATTGAAGTTGTGAAATTTTAAGGTTAAAAAATTTTTGGAAAATTGTTTGAGATTACTTACTTGTCAGGCAACAGGAAGTATCATGATAAGTGAATTGTACATTGTAATATTTAAAATTATATAAAATAAAATAGGCTTATAGCCAAAAAATACATTTTTTGGATTCAGGCCATGTGGTTCAGTCAAAGTATTTTATGAAGAAGGACAACTTGAGACAGAATGTGTCAAGTGTCATGTTAAAATAATGGTACCAACTTGAGGAGTGGTCCATTATGGGTTTGATTGAATATGTAGAGGAAAAATATTGAATAAATTATATTAATAAACTGTGATTAATTAATAATTCATAATCCTCTTATGAAGGGGAAGGAAATCTCTGTTCAAGTTTACTTGAGTATTTAGACAATGATCATTGTTGGAAAGTTCTTTAGAAATCTCCAACTCTTCAAACAAGTCAAGTCTAAGGAAATTTTTATTATCTATTTTATGTAATATTTTGGAATTTCTATTGGGACTAAAGTTGTGGTTGTGAAATTTTATGTGATGGCCAAAAGCAGATTTATCAGGTTTTTTTATATGTTCATTAATACGAGTGAAAAGAGGTCTACAGGTTCTACCAATGTAAGATGCCGAACAATCAGAACAGTTAAGCTTGTAGACTCCGCTACAGTTCAATTTGTTGATTTTATCTTTAGAATTTACTAAAAAGTTACTTAAGTTGTTTTGAGATTTAAAGGAAATTTTTGTACCAGGTATGGTATTTTCTATAAATTTGGAAATATCAGTACACATATTTTGATCAAAATACGGTAAGGAAAAATATCTCACAGAAGGTGAATTAACCAAGGTGGTGGAGTTAAAGGCCAATCTTCTATCTGATCTGAGTTTAAATTTACTGATTAATTTGTGAATGATATATGGTTGATAACCATTGTTGACAGCAATCTGTTTTAAAGTATTTAATTCTAAATTAAAATTGGAGGGAGATAAGGGAGTGTTCAACAATCTGTTAACATAACAATTGAAGGAAGCCAATTTATGTTGCATGGGGTGAAATGAATTGAAAGGAATGACATGATCAGTCTGGGTTGGTTTTCTGTAAATGGAAAAATCTAATTTGTTGTAAGTTTTTGTTATAGTCAGATCTAAAAAGTTTAATTTATTGTCTTGTTCTATTTCAAGTGTAAATTTGATTTTGGGATGCAAGTTATTTAAGGAGTTAAGGATATCATGTGCTACAATAGAGTTGCCATCTATGAAAACCAAGCAGTCATCAACATATCTGTGCCAACTGAGAATATTATCAATTTTATTAATTATGAATGAATTTTCTAAATTTTCCATGAAAATGTCAGCCAAGAAAGGTGAAAGAGGGTTACCCATTGCTAGGCCATCAGGTTGACTGTAAAATTTATTGTTAAAGACAAAAAAATCTTGGGAAATGCAAAATTTAAGTAAAGTTAATATATCTATTTTGGTGGAGTCTGAAGTTAAGTGTTGAGAAAGCAAGTTAGAAACTAAAGGTAGGGTTTCAGATTTTGGGACAGAAGTGAACAGGTTGCTAACATCAAAGGATATCATGAGGGTGTTGGAATTAGGTTGAAAGTTTTTGATTTTATTAATTAAATCTAAAGTGTTACTTACTGAATTGGCAGGTTTGTAGTTGGTTACATGTTTTATCACTTGTAAGACAAATGTTGACAAGATAGAGACAGGAGTATTGTAAAAGCTTACCACTGGTCTGATTGGAGTACCATCTTTATGTATCTTCGGGAGACCGTATAATCTTGGAATTTGTGGATTGCTAGGGATTAAATTGTGAGTTTTATTGAATTCAAAGAAAAGTTTTTCCAAGTTTTTATATAACTTCGAGTTTTTGAAATAAATTTGTTGATAGGATTTGAATTTAAAGAAATGAAATTGTTGGAGCTTAAAAAGTCTTCAACTTTGTTAACATAGTCAATTTTATCAAGAATTACAAGGCAATTACCTTTGTCTGCTTTTGTTAAAATGAGATTATAATTGGAAATTTTTTTAAGTAATTTATGTAAGGAAATATTCAAATTCCTATGACTAGACTTATTCAAGTATGAAGGAGTTTCTTTGAGAGAAAGTTGATATTTTGTAATAGTAAACTGACAGAAATTTCTAATTTTCTGTTTAATCTTATTATTTTTGGAAAGATTGTCAATCAAGACATCTAGTTCAATGGAAAAGGAAGTGAGATCTTTCTCAGACCGGTCTGAATTCAAAGAGAATTTAAGACCTAAAGATAGAAGAGCTATCTCGTCATCATTGAAAGAAGCACTAGAAAGATTTTTAATACGTTCGTGAAATTTGAATTCTGAAAACTTTTCAACTGAAGGTTGAGAGTTAAGTTGGTTCCTAGTGAGAATAAGGGAGTTGAGTTTCTTACTTACTTTTTTAAATTTTAAATTACTTTGATAAGCCACTTGGTCTGAAATATCATTGAATAAATTTTGTAACAAATGAAAATTATTAGAGATAAGATTGTCATAACAAATTTTCAAGTCCACATTAGTACGGTCTAGTTTGGCATAGTGTTTGCAAACAGCACTTCTGATGATTTTTCTCTCAGTGGAGTGTTTCAATTGAGGTGGTATATTGGTTGGCATTGTGGTTCTGGCAAACTTCGGAATGACATCTTCTCTCAAACAATTATTTAAAAACCATATGTCAATTTGTAATAGACTTCTTCGAATTGATAACTTCCTATAGAAATCAGCTGGGGCTACCATACTGTAGATCAATAAAAGGATTTGGAAAAGCTGAATACACTTATTTCAATTAATGAATCGAAGAGGTTTTGTATTAAAGTGTATAATATATTAAAATTCTTGCAAAGCGCTTTCGACTTTTGTCATCATCAGTGCTCACCTGAAAGTAAGTGATCTAGTTGAAAAGGGAATTTAGTGAAATTGAAGTTGTGAAATTTTAAGGTTAAAAAATTTTTGGAAAATTGTTTGAGATTACTTACTTGTCAGGCAACAGGAAGTATCATGATAAGTGAATTGTACATTGTAATATTTAAAATTATATAAAATAAAATAGGCTTATAGCCAAAAAATACATTTTTTGGATTCAGGCCATGTGGTTCAGTCAAAGTATTTTATGAAGAAGGACAACTTGAGACAGAATGTGTCAAGTGTCATGTTAAAATAATGGTACCAACTTGAGGAGTGGTCCATTATGGGTTTGATTGAATATGTAGAGGAAAAATATTGAATAAATTATATTAATAAACTGTGATTAATTAATAATTCATAATCCTCTTATGAAGGGGAAGGAAATCTCTGTTCAAGTTTACTTGAGTATTTAGACAATGATCATTGTTGGAAAGTTCTTTAGAAATCTCCAACTCTTCAAACAAGTCAAGTCTAAGGAAATTTTTATTATCTATTTTATGTAATATTTTGGAATTTCTATTGGGACTAAAGTTGTGGTTGTGAAATTTTATGTGATGGCCAAAAGCAGATTTATCAGGTTTTTTTATATGTTCATTAATACGAGTGAAAAGAGGTCTACAGGTTCTACCAATGTAAGATGCCGAACAATCAGAACAGTTAAGCTTGTAGACTCCGCTACAGTTCAATTTGTTGATTTTATCTTTAGAATTTACTAAAAAGTTACTTAAGTTGTTTTGAGATTTAAAGGAAATTTTTGTACCAGGTATGGTATTTTCTATAAATTTGGAAATATCAGTACACATATTTTGATCAAAATACGGTAAGGAAAAATATCTCACAGAAGGTGAATTAACCAAGGTGGTGGAGTTAAAGGCCAATCTTCTATCTGATCTGAGTTTAAATTTACTGATTAATTTGTGAATGATATATGGTTGATAACCATTGTTGACAGCAATCTGTTTTAAAGTATTTAATTCTAAATTAAAATTGGAGGGAGATAAGGGAGTGTTCAACAATCTGTTAACATAACAATTGAAGGAAGCCAATTTATGTTGCATGGGGTGAAATGAATTGAAAGGAATGACATGATCAGTCTGGGTTGGTTTTCTGTAAATGGAAAAATCTAATTTGTTGTAAGTTTTTGTTATAGTCAGATCTAAAAAGTTTAATTTATTGTCTTGTTCTATTTCAAGTGTAAATTTGATTTTGGGATGCAAGTTATTTAAGGAGTTAAGGATATCATGTGCTACAATAGAGTTGCCATCTATGAAAACCAAGCAGTCATCAACATATCTGTGCCAACTGAGAATATTATCAATTTTATTAATTATGAATGAATTTTCTAAATTTTCCATGAAAATGTCAGCCAAGAAAGGTGAAAGAGGGTTACCCATTGCTAGGCCATCAGGTTGACTGTAAAATTTATTGTTAAAGACAAAAAAATCTTGGGAAATGCAAAATTTAAGTAAAGTTAATATATCTATTTTGGTGGAGTCTGAAGTTAAGTGTTGAGAAAGCAAGTTAGAAACTAAAGGTAGGGTTTCAGATTTTGGGACAGAAGTGAACAGGTTGCTAACATCAAAGGATATCATGAGGGTGTTGGAATTAGGTTGAAAGTTTTTGATTTTATTAATTAAATCTAAAGTGTTACTTACTGAATTGGCAGGTTTGTAGTTGGTTACATGTTTTATCACTTGTAAGACAAATGTTGACAAGATAGAGACAGGAGTATTGTAAAAGCTTACCACTGGTCTGATTGGAGTACCATCTTTATGTATCTTCGGGAGACCGTATAATCTTGGAATTTGTGGATTGCTAGGGATTAAATTGTGAGTTTTATTGAATTCAAAGAAAAGGTTTTCACAAGTTTTTATATAACTTCGAGTTTTTGAAATAAATTTGTTGATAGGATTTGAATTTAAAGAAATGAAATTGTTGGAGCTTAAAAAGTCTTCAACTTTGTTAACATAGTCAATTTTATCAAGAATTACAAGGCAATTACCTTTGTCTGCTTTTGTTAAAATGAGATTATAATTGGAAATTTTTTTAAGTAATTTATGTAAGGAAATATTCAAATTCCTATGACTAGACTTATTCAAGTATGAAGGAGTTTCTTTGAGAGAAAGTTGATATTTTGTAATAGTAAACTGACAGAAATTTCTAATTTTCTGTTTAATCTTATTATTTTTGGAAAGATTGTCAATCAAGACATCTAGTTCAATGGAAAAGGAAGTGAGATCTTTCTCAGACCGGTCTGAATTCAAAGAGAATTTAAGACCTAAAGATAGAAGAGCTATCTCGTCATCATTGAAAGAAGCACTAGAAAGATTTTTAATACGTTCGTGAAATTTGAATTCTGAAAACTTTTCAACTGAAGGTTGAGAGTTAAGTTGGTTCCTAGTGAGAATAAGGGAGTTGAGTTTCTTACTTACTTTTTTAAATTTTAACTTTCTCTCAAAGAAACTCCTTCATACTTGAATAAGTCTAGTCATAGGAATTTGAATATTTCCTTACATAAATTACTTAAAAAAATTTCCAATTATAATCTCATTTTAACAAAAGCAGACAAAGGTAATTGCCTTGTAATTCTTGATAAAATTGACTATGTTAACAAAGTTGAAGACTTTTTAAGCTCCAACAATTTCATTTCTTTAAATTCAAATCCTATCAACAAATTTATTTCAAAAACTCGAAGTTATATAAAAACTTGTGAAAACCTTTTCTTTGAATTCAATAAAACTCACAATTTAATCCCTAGCAATCCACAAATTCCAAGATTATACGGTCTCCCGAAGATACATAAAGATGGTACTCCAATCAGACCAGTGGTAAGCTTTTACAATACTCCTGTCTCTATCTTGTCAACATTTGTCTTACAAGTGATAAAACATGTAACCAACTACAAACCTGCCAATTCAGTAAGTAACACTTTAGATTTAATTAATAAAATCAAAAACTTTCAACCTAATTCCAACACCCTCATGATATCCTTTGATGTTAGCAACCTGTTCACTTCTGTCCCAAAATCTGAAACCCTACCTTTAGTTTCTAACTTGCTTTCTCAACACTTAACTTCAGACTCCACCAAAATAGATATATTAACTTTACTTAAATTTTGCATTTCCCAAGATTTTTTTGTCTTTAACAATAAATTTTACAGTCAACCTGATGGCCTAGCAATGGGTAACCCTCTTTCACCTTTCTTGGCTGACATTTTCATGGAAAATTTAGAAAATTCATTCATAATTAATAAAATTGATAATATTCTCAGTTGGCACAGATATGTTGATGACTGCTTGGTTTTCATAGATGGCAACTCTATTGTAGCACATGATATCCTTAACTCCTTAAATAACTTGCATCCCAAAATCAAATTTACACTTGAAATAGAACAAGACAATAAATTAAACTTTTTAGATCTGACTATAACAAAAACTTACAACAAATTAGATTTTTCCATTTACAGAAAACCAACCCAGACTGATCATGTCATTCCTTTCAATTCATTTCACCCCATGCAACATAAATTGGCTTCCTTCAATTGTTATGTTAACAGATTGTTGAACACTCCTTTATCTCCCTCCAATTTTAATTTAGAATTAAATACTTTAAAACAGATTGCTGTCAACAATGGTTATCAACCATATATCATTCACAAATTAATCAGTGAATTTAAACTCAGATCAGATAGAAGATTGGCCTTTAACTCCACCACCTTGGTTAATTCACCTTCTGTGAGATATTTTTCCTTACCGTATTTTGATCAAAATATGTGTACTGATATTTCCAAATTTATAGAAAATACCATACCTGGTACAAAAATTTCCTTTAAATCTCAAAACAACTTAAGTAACTTTTTAGTAAATTCTAAAGATAAAATCAACAAATTGAACTGTAGCGGAGTCTACAAGCTTAACTGTTCTGATTGTTCGGCATCTTACATTGGTAGAACCTGTAGACCTCTTTTCACTCGTATTAATGAACATATAAAAAAACCTGATAAATCTGCTTTTGGCCATCACATAAAATTTCACAACCACAACTTTAGTCCCAATAGAAATTCCAAAATATTACATAAAATAGATAATAAAAATTTCCTTAGACTTGACTTGTTTGAAGAGTTGGAGATTTCTAAAGAACTTTCCAACAATGATCATTGTCTAAATACTCAAGTAAACTTGAACAGAGATTTCCTTCCCCTTCATAAGAGGATTATGAATTATTAATTAATCACAGTTTATTAATATAATTTATTCAATATTTTTCCTCTACATATTCAATCAAACCCATAATGGACCACTCCTCAAGTTGGTACCATTATTTTAACATGACACTTGACACATTCTGTCTCAAGTTGTCCTTCTTCATAAAATACTTTGACTGAACCACATGGCCTGAATCCAAAAAATGTATTTTTTGGCTATAAGCCTATTTTATTTTATATAATTTTAAATATTACAATGTACAATTCACTTATCATGATACTTCCTGTTGCCTGACAAGTAAGTAATCTCAAACAATTTTCCAAAAATTTTTTAACCTTAAAATTTCACAACTTCAATTTCACTAAATTCCCTTTTCAACTAGATCACTTACTTTCAGGTGAGCACTGATGATGACAAAAGTCGAAAGCGCTTTGCAAGAATTTTAATATATTATACACTTTAATACAAAACCTCTTCGATTCATTAATTGAAATAAGTGTATTCAGCTTTTCCAAATCCTTTTATTGATCTACAGTATGGTAGCCCCAGCTGATTTCTATAGGAAGTTATCAATTCGAAGAAGTCTATTACAAATTGACATATGGTTTTTAAATAATTGTTTGAGAGAAGATGTCATTCCGAAGTTTGCCAGAACCACAATGCCAACCAATATACCACCTCAATTGAAACACTCCACTGAGAGAAAAATCATCAGAAGTGCTGTTTGCAAACACTATGCCAAACTAGACCGTACTAATGTGGACTTGAAAATTTGTTATGACAATCTTATCTCTAATAATTTTCATTTGTTACAAAATTTATTCAATGATATTTCAGACCAAGTGGCTTATCAAAGTAATTTAAAATTTAAAAAAGTAAGTAAGAAACTCAACTCCCTTATTCTCACTAGGAACCAACTTAACTCTCAACCTTCAGTTGAAAAGTTTTCAGAATTCAAATTTCACGAACGTATTAAAAATCTTTCTAGTGCTTCTTTCAATGATGACGAGATAGCTCTTCTATCTTTAGGTCTTAAATTCTCTTTGAATTCAGACCGGTCTGAGAAAGATCTCACTTCCTTTTCCATTGAACTAGATGTCTTGATTGACAATCTTTCCAAAAATAATAAGATTAAACAGAAAATTAGAAATTTCTGTCAGTTTACTATTACAAAATATCAACTTTCTCTCAAAGAAACTCCTTCATACTTGAATAAGTCTAGTCATAGGAATTTGAATATTTCCTTACATAAATTACTTAAAAAAATTTCCAATTATAATCTCATTTTAACAAAAGCAGACAAAGGTAATTGCCTTGTAATTCTTGATAAAATTGACTATGTTAACAAAGTTGAAGACTTTTTAAGCTCCAACAATTTCATTTCTTTAAATTCAAATCCTATCAACAAATTTATTTCAAAAACTCGAAGTTATATAAAAACTTGGAAAAACTTTTCTTTGAATTCAATAAAACTCACAATTTAATCCCTAGCAATCCACAAATTCCAAGATTATACGGTCTCCCGAAGATACATAAAGATGGTACTCCAATCAGACCAGTGGTAAGCTTTTACAATACTCCTGTCTCTATCTTGTCAACATTTGTCTTACAAGTGATAAAACATGTAACCAACTACAAACCTGCCAATTCAGTAAGTAACACTTTAGATTTAATTAATAAAATCAAAAACTTTCAACCTAATTCCAACACCCTCATGATATCCTTTGATGTTAGCAACCTGTTCACTTCTGTCCCAAAATCTGAAACCCTACCTTTAGTTTCTAACTTGCTTTCTCAACACTTAACTTCAGACTCCACCAAAATAGATATATTAACTTTACTTAAATTTTGCATTTCCCAAGATTTTTTTGTCTTTAACAATAAATTTTACAGTCAACCTGATGGCCTAGCAATGGGTAACCCTCTTTCACCTTTCTTGGCTGACATTTTCATGGAAAATTTAGAAAATTCATTCATAATTAATAAAATTGATAATATTCTCAGTTGGCACAGATATGTTGATGACTGCTTGGTTTTCATAGATGGCAACTCTATTGTAGCACATGATATCCTTAACTCCTTAAATAACTTGCATCCCAAAATCAAATTTACACTTGAAATAGAACAAGACAATAAATTAAACTTTTTAGATCTGACTATAACAAAAACTTACAACAAATTAGATTTTTCCATTTACAGAAAACCAACCCAGACTGATCATGTCATTCCTTTCAATTCATTTCACCCCATGCAACATAAATTGGCTTCCTTCAATTGTTATGTTAACAGATTGTTGAACACTCCCTTATCTCCCTCCAATTTTAATTTAGAATTAAATACTTTAAAACAGATTGCTGTCAACAATGGTTATCAACCATATATCATTCACAAATTAATCAGTAAATTTAAACTCAGATCAGATAGAAGATTGGCCTTTAACTCCACCACCTTGGTTAATTCACCTTCTGTGAGATATTTTTCCTTACCGTATTTTGATCAAAATATGTGTACTGATATTTCCAAATTTATAGAAAATACCATACCTGGTACAAAAATTTCCTTTAAATCTCAAAACAACTTAAGTAACTTTTTAGTAAATTCTAAAGATAAAATCAACAAATTGAACTGTAGCGGAGTCTACAAGCTTAACTGTTCTGATTGTTCGGCATCTTACATTGGTAGAACCTGTAGACCTCTTTTCACTCGTATTAATGAACATATAAAAAAACCTGATAAATCTGCTTTTGGCCATCACATAAAATTTCACAACCACAACTTTAGTCCCAATAGAAATTCCAAAATATTACATAAAATAGATAATAAAAATTTCCTTAGACTTGACTTGTTTGAAGAGTTGGAGATTTCTAAAGAACTTTCCAACAATGATCATTGTCTAAATACTCAAGTAAACTTGAACAGAGATTTCCTTCCCCTTCATAAGAGGATTATGAATTATTAATTAATCACAGTTTATTAATATAATTTATTCAATATTTTTCCTCTACATATTCAATCAAACCCATAATGGACCACTCCTCAAGTTGGTACCATTATTTTAACATGACACTTGACACATTCTGTCTCAAGTTGTCCTTCTTCATAAAATACTTTGACTGAACCACATGGCCTGAATCCAAAAAATGTATTTTTTGGCTATAAGCCTATTTTATTTTATATAATTTTAAATATTACAATGTACAATTCACTTATCATGATACTTCCTGTTGCCTGACAAGTAAGTAATCTCAAACAATTTTCCAAAAATTTTTTAACCTTAAAATTTCACAACTTCAATTTCACTAAATTCCCTTTTCAACTAGATCACTTACTTTCAGGTGAGCACTGATGATGACAAAAGTCGAAAGCGCTTTGCAAGAATTTTAATATATTATACACTTTAATACAAAACCTCTTCGATTCATTAATTGAAATAAGTGTATTCAGCTTTTCCAAATCCTTTTCTGCATATAATGATTCAAATGACAGTGACCTGTAAGAAGGCCTATTAGACATCGTAGTTCATCCCCGCTGTATCAAGCTTCGAAGGGTGAATAAACGCCTTGCCAGTCCTGGAAGATTCTGTCAGAATGTTAGTTTCAGTCTACAATGTACAGGGTCTTTCACGACGAGCGTTCGTTAGGAATATATGGAGAACAATTCAAAATAAAAACTTGAAATTTTGTGGTAGTGGGTGGCCTTCTCAACTAAAATATTTTCAACTTCCGGTCTTTTTCCGTTATACTGGAAGTTGAGGGCAACTTACTTATTTCAAATGGAACACCCTGTATTTTATTACATTTTTGAATTTCTCAGCATATTTACGCCCACTTTGTATAACAATGCCTATACCCAAATTTGTTAGTTTTCGAGATATTAATTTTTTCCTAAAAATTTTACAGTTACAGCACCACTCCGAAAAAATCATAACTCATAGACAGTAACAGTTGAAAATGTCAAATTTCTCAGAATCACACCTTAAGTATCAAGTCATGAATAGGTTAATCGAATTTTCGAAAATAATTTACAGGGTGGTAGAAATTTCCACCTATAACGTAACATCGAGAAGCCTGATGAAACACGATTTATTCTAATGAAAACCATACACTATTCTATTCTTTTTGGATAATACGAGAAAAAGATATCAAATTCATGAATAATGTCCTATACCTTAAATACACCTCTGTCAAGATATATCCGATTTTGGGAAATATTTGAAATGTAAATGATACCAAACCAAGAAAGTTTTGAAAACAAATGAAGTTACAACAAATATGTCAAAATTTAATTCGATATAATGCGATATAATGCGATAATTTCGTATTTTTCCTTTTGTGTACAAAATGTCTCGTTTGGAACATTCTAATGAAGATTTCCTGAATTTAATAATCATTTATAGTGAATGCAATAAGATAAAGGACAGAACTTGTCGTGTTATTGCAGAAAGCTTTCCAAATCTACACAGACCCAATAAAAATATTCTGAAAAGACTTTAAGAAACTGCCGTGATTTCGGATCTTTTTCGTCTGTCATCAACAAAAAAAAATGACTCGTAAACAATGAGGACATCGAAATTGTAGTTTTGGCCTACTTCACAGCCTATCCAGAAAATTCGTTGAAAGACGCAGAAAAGTCACTTAGAATTTCATGTTCGTCAATAAACCGGATTTTAATCAAACATAAGTGGCGTCCCGTTAAATATCATCAGGTTCAAAATCTGGAAACCTCAAGACTTACCTGCACGAGTGGAATTCTGCGAATGCTTTCTCATCAAGATACAGGAGAACCCTGAGTTCATGAAGAACATGATATGGCGAGATGAAGCCAAATTTGCCAAGAATGGTATGTACAACCGCCATAATAGTCATTTTTGGGCAGCACAAAATCCAAAACTCGTTCGCCAGCGCAACTTCCAGGATTCATAGAGTTTTAATGTTTTTTGCGCTATAAAAGAAGACCGAATTTTATGTTTATATCTTTATGAAGAGAATTTGAATACCGATAGATATTCGCATATAATTAAGAATGTGGTTGGTGAAACCATAAGGCATGTTTCTGAAGAATACGGTTTCAAGTTATGGTATCAGATGGATGGAGCCCCTGCACATAGAACTGATACCGTTCCTGGATTGTTGAACGGGATGTTAGAAGATCAGTGGCTTCGCTACAATGGGCGATTTACATTTCCCCCTCGCTCTCCAGACCTGACGCCACTAAACTTCTTCATCTGGGGATATATCAAAGAAAATGTTTATGCGGATCCTGTGAGTGATAAAGAAAACACGAAACGAAGGGTTCTGAGAGCTTTCAATAATTTGATTCCTGACTCCATACAGAAAGCTACAAATAGTTGTATGCAAAAAAGAATATATTCTTGTTTAGAACCAAACGGCAATGTCTTTGAACATCTGTTGAAATGAACCACAATATTATTTGAACTTAAAGGAATTGAGTTGAATTCTAAAATTAAAGTAAAATCTAACCTTAAAAAATTTGAACAAAATAAAATTACTGAATTCGATATCAATAAACAAAGATATCTCACTGATAGTATTTTATTTCAATACATTCATTTTAATGATGAGTTGCCTTTTCTCAACGATAGAGTTAATATTAGTTCATTTATTTTCAAAGCTTTCTTGGTTTGGTATTGCTTCGAATGATTTACATTTCAAATATTTCCCAATATCGGATATATCTTGCCAGGGGTGTATTATAGATATAGGACATTTTTCATGAATTTGATATCTTTTTTTTCGTACTATCCAAAAATAATAGAATAGTGTATGGTTTCCATTTGAAAAAAGCGTGTTTCATCAGTTTTCTTTGTCATGTTTTAGGTGGAAATTTCGACCACCCTGTAAATTATTTTCGAAAATTCGATGGACCTGTTCATAACTTGATGCTTAAGGTGTGATTTCACATTTTCAACTGTTACTGTCTATGAGTTATGATTTTTTCGAAGTGGTGCGGTAACTGTAAAATTTTTCAGAAAAAAATTAATATCTTGAAAACTAACAAATTTGGGTATAGGCATTGTTATACAAAGTGGGCCTAAAATGTGTTGAGAAATTAAAAAATGTAATAAAATACAGGATGTTCCATTTGAAATAAAGAAGTTGCCCTCAACTTCCGGTATAACGGAAAGAGAACGGAAGTTAAAAATATTTTATTTGAGAAGGCCATTTTGTAAAACCCACTACCACAAAATTTCAAGTTTTTATTTTGAATCGTTCTCCATATATTCCTAACGAACGCTCGTCGTGAAAGACCATGTATAGAGTATACAAACTCACTAAAAAGTAAAATTATATTTCTAAATTACCTTTTTTGATATATTCGAAAAAAAAATTCGACAACATGTGTATTGTTTCTATCTAGTGAAAGTTCTCCCAATCATATTGGGTACGACATATTTTCACATTTCAGTTCTATGTATAGGTTAATACATGAATTTTTCCAACACGGGTTTTTTAGTAAATCTAGCGATGTAACAGATAGTATTTAGAAAAAAAAATCATTCAAAATATTTCCATATGAATGAATCATATGTCAAAAAATGTTTTTCAAATGATTATATGAAGTAAAATTTAGTGAATTTTAAGAACGTAACGTAACATCAGCGCGTGATACAAGTTCAACATAAAAATGAATAAGCGGCTGGGAATGATGCTTTCAGGACTCAATATCGCGAAAGATGTGAACGTTGTATTAAGGGTGTTGTATTAAGGGTATTGCTTTCCGAGTACCTGATTAATTTTTCATAGTAAATTCCGCGGTTTCCCAACCACCACTGAAATATCGCTTTAACGTTCGTTATACTGTAACATCTGCCTGTGAAATCTCTCCATCCTGAAGTTGGAGGGAGTAAGAACTCTATTATCTATTAACCAACTTGTGGGTTTCTCTCATCTTCCAAAAGGTGATTATCAATATTTCATCAGATATTATCAACCCGACAAAGTGGATTCTTCATGAAAAGTCTACATATGTCGATACGTGACAGTGGCGCACCATTTAGTGGGAATCAATATTATGGTGAAGAAAGTTTTTTCTAAAAAAATCAATGCAGTCCAAAATAACAGTTTACAATACCATTATTCAACCACACTTTGATTATTGTGCGTTATTATTATTTTTATTTAACCTCAATAAATTAAATATGCTACAAAAACTACAAAATCGAGGGATGAGAGTAATCTTGAAAACAAATCGCCGTACTCCCATAAAAAAGTATGCTTGATTGTTTGAATTGGTTATCAGTTGAAAGTAGACTCTACTATTTTACAATGACTCTAGTATACAAAATTGTGAATGGAAAGGCACCAGAATATTTTAAATATTACATCAAATTCAATAAAAACGTTCATAATTATAATACAAGAAATTCCAATAATATACAAATAAACAGACCGGCATTCGAAAGTACCATGAATTCGTTAATTTTTAAGGGCTTCCACAAGTTCAATTAATTACCTGAAGAAATAAAAAAAATATCCATTTTAAAAGATTTTAAAAGAGCACTTGAAGAATTTAAAAAAAAGTAATAGAATACAAATTGTATAGTTATGTGGAATTATTTGGGACATTATTGGCTATCATTTATTGTTTTTTCATTTGTGTGAATGTATTTGTATCTGTAATGAAACTAAATATCACTGTTTTAATAATAATTTAATGTATATATGTATCTATATTTCATTATCTATTTAAATGTTACTTAACATATGATACTGAAATCTTTATATGTAATATTCACTGTCTGGCTACATGATAGTTCAAATCTCAAATTGTTTGAATTTAAAATTTTTTACCTACGTTTTTTTATATTTCATTGTGCTAGTGTTATTATTACACTCATGTATATAGGTTTCCTATTTCAATAAAGATTATTATTAAAAAAAAACTGAAAAAATTAAATTTAATTTTAATTTGATTATGATGTACGAGGAATACAATTTCTTTATTAAACATTTCAAAATAGTAATTACCGTGTATTGTTCAATTTGTTTTTTTGTCTAGTGGACCTTTAGTGATGATATTGAAAAAGCCAACTCATACAAAAATATGATAGAACTGATCGAAACTTGATGAAAATCCATTAAAACGAATTACAAAAACACTTCAATGTGAGATTTCCAGTTGCCAGTTTGCAAAACCACGACACATAATTTGCTAAACGATAGCATTTTCTGGCGTCACAATACTGACTAAACAAATTTTGTCATGCAAACACATTGGTTTTTCGTCACTATCCAGAGATTCTTATTTCGTAAAGGAATACAAGCATTGTGACACGCTCAGTATGCGAATCCTTTGTGGAAGGTCAGGTTGAGTTCCAAATAAGTTGCATAGGATCTTCCAACAGGAACTTCCGAACTCTGACAATTGAAAACGGCCATCTTGTTGAAGCTACATCTGTCAAATTAGTTGTCATTTATTCAGTCTGTTCTGCCAAATCACCATGGACAGATAAAACATCCAACAACACGTGCAAATAATATCAAAATGAGTTTTCTATTCGTGCATGCTACCGCACGCCTCGCCCATTTTACGGTCGCCATAAACGTCCTACCAAGAGGTGAACGATTATTTATTTATTTGTAATACAATACTCTACAGGACCTAGTACGCGCAATTAATCCGTAAAACGACAGGAGGAAGTTACAACATTATCGATATACCTATTTAATGATAGTGCAGTGTCAAATGTGACGCCAAGATCAGTAAATGGTTCTGGTCTCACAAGGGAAACGTTTTGGGAAAGAAAGTTTTTGGCTTTCTCCTATTCCATCTTGATACAATAAAAACGATGAGGGAATCTTCCAAAGAAAGGAAGGAAGTAATCAATTTGAAAACAAGTAACTCTATACATGGATGTGTGGATCATGCAAAGAAGTAACTTTAAGACAAACTGAAAGAAAGTTCTCCTGAAACAGCTACTTTCATATAAACATTGAATTACACGAAAGAAAATAATTCTTTCGAAACAAATACTTCTATATGAACACTGAATTATACAGAAGATACTTTTCTCTACTCAGTTTGTATTTCAAACATTCGTTGTGGAATAAAAATCAGATATCATTCACATGAGTTCTACTTTAAATGAATGGTAACAAATTGCACTTACATGGAACACTGTCATCCTCACTGGTATACATCGATGTTTCGCCTCAAGACACTTGCTCCAAGGCTCCTCAGTACCAAATTGGATTACATTATAGAAAATACACACAATTCATTCATAAAACTAGCATAAACAACTACTGTAAAACAGAAAGAAAACGGCAACAAGTTTGTATTATCTGTTTAAAAATCTGTTTTTCCGTTAATCAGCTGTCGCCCCTCTCGACAACTCTCAGAAGTTGAGAAACTTGTGCGAGCTAAGAGCTAACGGGGTCTTACCTTTTAACGTGTGATTCCTAACATACTTATATTGTACAAATTCAAAGATGAAAGTTTTTATTGAATTGTGATGTAAATAAAATCAAAGTACCAGACTACTCAGTCAACATTGAATAGATCGTCTTTTCTCTTGTACAAATTTAATATTATCTTGCAATTTTTTAGACAGTGAAAGATCATTCCCCAAACCAAGAAGTCGGTTAAAATATTAACTTTTTTCTACAGTAAGTTATATTAACTGTACAATTATATTTGCAACTTTATTTACTTATTTCTTTTGGAGTGGTAACACAATTACGCAAATCTACAAAATCTATTGTTCTCATGTACAATATTGCAAACTGCTTTTTATCGTTTATTGTGAAAATCATAGTTTTTGACTGTACACTAATATCGAATTGTGATTTTTACATTTTGGATTTGAACCTACAATAAGGTACGTCTATGTCAAATTTTCACGCCTGACCTGGTTTAGGATGACGGCAAATCTGGAGAATCGTTTCTATCCTTTAAATTGTGTAAAAAATGTGCAGATGCGAGGTGGTGAGTGTGTTAATGCTTTGAACAGCTTAGCGAGCACGTTCCATATCTGATTTTTTCTATAACTGATCCCTATTTTTCTTTTAATTTAATGGGTTTCAAATCTGGCATGATTTATTTGATCAGAGATTTCTGCGGAGTCCTCGAGTAGGATTTACCGTCGATGTTTCACAACAACGGGATTTGAGCTGAGGAAAATATGATTTTTTTTAACAGATCGAACGTGAGATTTGCCAGTGTTGCAAAACGATGGGTATAAGAAATTGCAGTAACGTTAGTTACAAATAAAAGTGGTAAAAAACATAGAAAGTTTCAAGTCTCTCTCCTTCATTATGATTTCCTACCACGTAGTGACGGCTACATCCATCAATTTATTAAAAAAAAGTCAACTATCTTCTCTTGTTTGAACTAATAGAAAAGAAGAATTAAAAACAAATTGCTGGAAATAATTGTTAGTATCCACAATCGTCTTCAGTCATCAGCCAAAGACGATTATGGATCCTAACAATCGAAACGTCGTGAAGTAACTTGGCTTGGAATCTCTTAACTTCTTATTTTTTTTTATTTTCATCTTTACTTGTATTTTATTTCACTATCATTTCATTTCAGGTTTTTTTTGCTTAATATTTAATAAATATATTAATAATTTTCAGGTATTTATTTTTAATTCTTCTTTTTTATTAGTTCTTTCAGAGATTTTGAATCATTTTATATAATATCAGACAATGGAAGTCCGAACTAATGAAATTTATCTTTTCTTGTGTTACCCTAATTTAATTTCTAACCCACAGTTGAATAAAACATCAGATTTCCAATACTCGTTTACTCATTTGTTTCTGTTAAACTGAACCCTCGAATTATGGCACCCCTTTACAGCTTTTCAGAAAACCCTCTTGTTAAATACCGCTGTAGACGCACATGATTCCCATTAATCCACAAAAGCCAGAATCCGTGTCGTTTACGTAACATATTACTTTGCGCACGAACTTGCACCCTTCGAAATAAAAAATTCCTCGGAAAGGGGTGAAAGCTACCTCATACATTTAAATCGAATGCGATCGTTTATAACTTTCCGTGTTCGATTGGCATACCTATACAATTATCAGCCATTGACGTATGAACGATTGAACTATTGATATTTTCGACGTTAGGCATTGTTGTTTCTGTCGAGGGAAAGTTTCACATCGGCGATAAAGCAAGAGATCGATTGACTCTGATTGATTATTATTTTTTATTGGACCTGATGATGAAGTGAACATTTGTGAACTGTCGCTTTCACTGATGGATCTTCGGCAAGGATCGCGTTTTATCGCTTTCAGGAAAGGAATCGTTTTGATGATTCACTCGGTATGCTTGGAATGTGCTTCTTTATGGCGAGAGTAACAATAAGCTTGAATCGGCTGGGAATCATATCAAGATTTTTTTTTTACTAGAAGAGCAGAAGTGTCATACATGTTTATTTCGTGAATCATTTTTTTCTACACTATTTTAATTGATCATATTAGGAGAAAAAAATTGTATATGTTTGTTTGTGATGGATAAATCAAAAAATGGCGTCTTGCAATTTGGACGGTACCTTATTATGAAGACAATTAGAGATCTGTACGAAACTTATCACAAAAATGAAGTCAGTGAGTGGAAGAATATTGGCGAAAAAACATCTGGGTCTGAATTTCATTTTCTGAAAAACAGCATCAAAGGAGCGTTTTCGCGAAACGGAGCATGACGTCACCAGATATATGTCACCAGCTAGGAATTGCTATTACTTTCAGACATTTCTGTATGAGCGTTGTTAAAGATCAATTATTTTTTGGTTGTTCATTCATCTGCCTATAATGTGAAAGTATGGGAAAGGCGTTTCTTCACTAAGAAACGTTGATATTTGTGTATATCTGAAAAATATTTCATTTGAAGTGAACGTTAACATAATTTCATATCATTTTTAAGTATTTATTTGCTTTGTATTCCCATTGAAATAATATGTTTTCCAACAAATATCTATTACTCGTTCATAAATAAATCTTTAGTCAATATGTTTTTGTCATAAGTTTTAATACGGTTTCCATGAACAGTCAAAATTATTTGTTTTGTCTGTCCATAATATTTTGCATGGCAGTCCTTACATTCAATTTCGTAAATTCTAGACTTTTCCGAATTCTCGACTTCGTCTTTTGGACTTCCCAAAAGGCTCTCTAGTGTATGCCTTGTTTTAAAAACCACCTTCATACCTAGTTCCTTGAAAATATTTCCAAAGTTCTTCGTATATTGGTGGTATGGAACTGAGATGTATTTATCTTGGTTTTTGTCCTTTCTGAAAGTCGAGATTTCGTTCATTCATAACCTAAACTTCTTCTTCCTCATTATGTCATCTACAATACCCCTCGAGAAACCGTTAGCGGCTGCTTTTTCCTGTATTGTACGTCTTTCTTTTGTGAACATATTATGTGTTAGAGGGAAAGTCAAAAGACGATGCAATAAAAAATTCAACCCAGCACGTTTGTGCTGTCCACAGTGATGTGGACTGTCAGGAATATACCTGTACGTGCTTGTTTCTTTTCTAAATATATCGTATTCTAACCCTCCATATTGGCTCCTCATTACCAAAACGTCAAAAAATGGTAGTTGTCCCTTATTTTCTAACTCATAATAAATAGATGTCTATCAATAAAATTCACGTATGAGGGGAGGGTTCCCCTTTCGTTACGTCACTCTCAAATTATCATATTACTGGAATATAAACGTTTTAGCATGTAATCAACTCACCCTACCTTAATCTGACGCGCCCGTTAATTTCTGACGATCAATTTTTTTGTACTAATCTGATCCTTCATCCTTCACGGGCCGCCTTATATATGGGGCTCATATTTAGTGGAGGTGCTTAACCGGGTACTGCCGCATTTTAGTAAATCCCGAAATCCCCGCTTGGGCTCCCCTATTATTATTTCCTATCCATTTATCACCAATCCTTTCAGTCAGGTAATCAGATACTCTGGAACTGTGCGGTGGAGCATCATCATGTTGAAACCAGATGTTGTTATAGTTAGCCAAAGGTATATCATTCAAATATTATTCGAAAGTCGACGTTAAAAACTGGCGATAGGTTTCTCCATTCAGAATTCTGTCAAATAAATGAGGACCCAAAATTCTATCTTTGTTAATTCCTGCACACGTTAATACTGAATCGCACTTGAGGTCGAATTTCTCAGAACTGCCTGGGGTTGTTTATGCTCCAAATGTGTTCATTATTTCGATTGAATATACCACAATTCGTAAAAGTGCTTTCATCAGTCCAATGAAAGCCACAATAATTACCGAAACTTGTGCACTGAAAATTGTGAATATAGTGTAGTGGTTCTAGAGATAAAATCCTATTGAAAATACCACCAGAAACTCTTTTGGACTTGAAAATTTGTTAAATGTATTGTTTACAAACTCTACTGTAAACCATGATATCTTCAGTAGCTACAATTGCTATTTCATTTAACGTTGTGATATTAACTTCTTTTTTATTGATAATGTATATCTTTGTGGTTTTAATCAAGTAGAACGTTAGTGGTTTAATTGATTAGATTTTGCAAAACATTCGAGGGTTTTCAGTAGTGTTACGTTATTTCATGGGAGTGGCTCATTCGTGTTCTCAACAGAGTGAAAGCATTTTCATAATTGGGGCAACCAACCATATTCCGGAGTATTGTCGTGATTTTCACTGGAATAGTTGAACAAAACTAATGAAGAAGAAAAGGTTGGTTGAATATATATCTTGGACGGAATATTGTGGTGTTGAAATTCCTAAAAAATTTCATGTTCAAAATTAGATAGACTTACAAATGATATAGATAATTTTGCAATCATACGATTTAATGAAATAAGAAATTTGAAACTAACGAACATTGGTAGAGATGGAATAGCTCAACTTGTTAATACTATTTTCTAAAACACTAGCTTTGAGACTTCATGCAAGTCAACTACTTGTTCTGGCAGCTTGTTTTAATCGAGTCCTTTGCAAGGATACGAAAGGTCTAGCCACCAAATATCGTTATCAAAAAGTATGTAATGGGTAATAGATGAAATTCAAGCCTCTATTTTTATAATATATTTAGATAAAAGTAATTTTCCTATCCTCCATTTAGCAGTTATGTATAATTATTTCTAAAAATAAAAATAAATAATAAATAATAAATTAAAAATAAATATTTCCAAAATCAACAAAATAATCCCGCACTTTCACAATGAAAGTAATGGCTTTGAAAAAAAAAACCAACGACTTTGAGATTTTAAATTTATTAAAAACATTTTTTAGCAACATCAGGAGGAGATTTCTTCGGCATGAGTCTTCGAATTTATTGGACGAGATTCCATATGGAACAAAACTTAGAATGTGGTGCACCACTACATTTTGAAACTGAGGTACAGGTAGTCCCGTACCTCAACGATCATTTCAATCAAAAATGGATAGGTAGGGGTGGGCCTGTGGTGTGGACACACAGATCACCTGACTTGACCATAATAGATTTTTTATGGGGGTATATCGAATGGATTATTAACCAAACTCGTCCAACTTCTATAGAAGACATGAAA
The DNA here is from genome assembly GCF_025532065.1 of Leptinotarsa decemlineata. Taxonomy (NCBI): domain Eukaryota; kingdom Metazoa; phylum Arthropoda; class Insecta; order Coleoptera; family Chrysomelidae; genus Leptinotarsa; species Leptinotarsa decemlineata. The sequence continues at coordinate 9,528,201 of NW_027412529.1, forward strand.
CGAAAATCACTAGAGTTTTCAGAGAAATCCCAGAGAATATGCTGGAACGTGTAGAGAAGTCGTTTAGAAAAAGACTGACATGTGTTGCAGAAAATATGCTGGAACGTGTAGAGAATTCGTTTAAAAAAAGACTGACATGTGTTGCAGAAAATGGTCGCCATTTTGAACATCTTTTGGCTTCTCTATTCAATAAAAAATTTAGGCGTTATTGTTCATATTGGAAAAATTTTGAGTAAGTGAACGTGAATAAATTAATTTTTGTGGTTACAAAAATTTATAAAACTGGATATAATTTGTAAAATATCTGTTTTTCGTATAGTATACCTCTGATGAAAAATGTAGTGAAATGTTGAAACATTTCATACAAATGAAAAAATACAGGGTGTTCCATTTGAAAAAGTTGAATTATGTCTGTTTGAAAATAAATGAAACTTGACCGGTTTCACTGAGCACCATATATAGTGTTTCCGCAAGTTGAGATTCCCGAAATTATCATAGTGATGTTGACTACCTGTTCCAAAAAAAATCCACTCAATTGCTGTAGACATGCGGGTGATGAATTAAAAAAATATTGTGTGCAAAATAGGTTTTTCTGGAATAACTTGACAATGCAGCATTAGGAATTCGAAAACATCAATATCTTAAGGGGCTAAAAATATTGAATCGAATGACGTATTCATATACTGGGTGCTCCATTAAAAACTATACCATTTGTTGGCCACGCTCAGCTGAATCACCCAGTATGCGGGAAAATACTTTTGACAGTATTCATCGATATGACTGCGAAGAAAACTTGAGCAATTCGAAAAATTGTTTTCCCTAATAGCAATGGACCGAGGGAATCTTGTTGACTCACACTGTATAAGGAAAGATGATTGTATTCATTTATACATAACATATTTCAAATATTCACAACGCCATTATTCAATGGTACACTGTCTCCTTCACATCATCTTGTGAGTTGGAATCTCATTATTTCAGATGTTATTCATCTATGATAATATGTGGTGTGTGGCGTATTTGTCAGAAAAAACTCCAAGTGTACTTCAATCATCAGTTTTCGCATAAAATAAACCGAGTTTAGCTCAGAAATCATTGTGTTTTTGGTCGTTACCTGAGCTTCTTCTGTAACACCAGAAATCAGTACGGTGTTTTTTTTTTCTACTAACCAGTTTTTCTTTTATTTTTCACTATGATGTATTGATCTTTCATAGGAGGATGTTGAAACTGACGTCCCACCTGCCTCTTCCTTCAGGCAACTCTATAATCTCCCTGGTGTTTTATTCAGGCAAGGCAAATACTCGTAAAATTTGAATTGACAGGGAAACAGTTATATTGATTTTCCTTCTAAAATTCAACTACTAATATGTACATTTACCATGCTTTTAATTTCGAACTATTCATGAGATATGCGTAATAAATATAATCGGTTGTGTGAACAGAAAGTGATAGTGAAGAAGATTCACAGAATGATTTCAAATAATTAAAAAGGAATTTATCAATTCAATTATTACTTTCTAATACCTCAATAATAATGCAACTGAACATTTTTCAATGGAATTTAATGTGAACAGATTTGTTTCTTGGGGAAAAGTAGAGTAAATGCTCAACTAAACAACAATAAAATAATTGCAATGAAATTGCCTTACATAATAATTGAGGATTGAATCAATTTCGATAAAGTTATGACTGTCGATATTGCCTTTTAGGTATATCTAATTTAATGCTGCTAAACTCAATTACTTTTAAATACTAATTTGATTGATACTTTTTTCAGAGTACAAGGTTATCTTTTCCGTTTCTGTTAAGAGTTGAGAACCCTATTTTGTTATCATATAGTTTTATTATTCTTCTATTCTATCAAGACGTAGTAGAATTTATCTTCTTAGGGGTTCCATATGTAACCTTCAGCTACCATCGATGAATTCCAAACCCATGCCTTTTCATTTTAGTTCCATTTATAATGGCCATCTGTTTTATCAATTCCAACTGGAATCTATATACTTTTATTATTAATTCTTTCGTGATAAAAATTCTTATATTCGCAAACATTTAATTTTTTTCCACTTAATATTAATTTTGAACCGTTGTCACAATTTGGTTTTTTCCCTTGTTTTCAGAATCTTATTCTTATTATAAATATGGCGAGCTATAACACTAAGTTTCATCTTCCACTTACCAAAATGGATATTGTAAGAGAAGATGACGGAAAATGGTGATTGCGATACCCAGTTACGGCGTGGATCGCGGTTATTTCCTATTTATGTACGATTTTGAGGATGTTTCGAGGAAAGTGCTTTTTCGCATGCCGCAATAAGGCAGAGAAGACACCGTCATATCTTGACAAATATCACGAGGACAAGGGTCAGTCGTGTATCGCATTTATTATGATTTGATCTTGAAAATTGCCTCTTCAATCTAGTAAGTAATGAGATATGAAACTTGATGAAAATGCTTCTATTGTCCCACAATCTGCTTGATTTATTGTTGAAGAACATGAAGTAAAAGGTAATGACTTTGCGATGGAGGTGATTCAGGTAATAGTGACAGAAAGAATTTGCTTAAGATTTTTGCAAGGCCAAAAGCTACAATAAAGTAAAGATTTGCATTCTGTTTTATCGCAGCATCGTCCAAAGCCTACTTGATCAAAGGGTGCGTTTCAAAGTCTACATGAAAAAACCTAAAAATCTGTATTTCAAAGTTGACTTCAACAAAACATCAAGTGAATTTTTGAAAATGTGATTTTGAGCCCTATTGAAATATGCAGGAATATACATGACGTCTCATTTAAACATAGTTTTACATCAATAACTATTGATATCTCATATATTACACCATTGTTTTCTACGTACAAAAGTGATTTTGGACATGTTTTCATAGTAACAAAAAATTTTTAATAGGAGAAAATTAAAGCAACTTTTCGAAAATGCACATTTTCGAAAAACATGCTGCATCTCAGAAACGATGATGTATATCGATATGCGGTTTTCACCATCAAGTTTGTCATGAAATTTGACCATCAGTTTTCATCTATCTAGTTTTGAAACAAGAGTTTCTCTTTAAAAATATCCAATTTGGCCCGTTCTGTACAATTAGACGAATATCTCTTAGAGTTTGTTCGAGGTGGAAATCCTTATAACTGAAAAATATTTCAGAGATTGTTTTTGTTCGAAACGGTCTTTTGAGAAGTTGGCTTGACCACCCGAAAGTTATCCAAGGAGTTCCAATACGATCTGAATAAAAACGTCTCTTTGGAGGAATACCTGTATAACGAATGAGACTACTAATAAGAAATGTAACATTCATGTAAATTCTAAAAAAAAATCGTCTGTTCCACTTTAACATGATACTGAATATTATATGTTATTATATGTCCTTTCAAGGTTTCAGAAGAAAACTCTAGTCTCTCTGAAAATTTAACAATTTTTCCAAATAGATTTTATGGTCTACATAATTAGCTATCACCGCTTGGAAGTAAGAGTAGGAATTGTGTAGATTGTTTATTTTGGCGTATTTTAAAATAATTTGAGAAAGTTGAAAATCGGTTTTCATTTATTGATTGTAACTGGATCTTTTTTTTTGCAGGTGAGCATCACAATGGTATTAAATTGGTGAAGACGAAAGGGGTGTCGAGGGAGTTTCAGTGAGTCTTCATTGAATGTGTTATTCTCATTTCCATTTTTTTTTAACTTTTAGTTAAAACTGAAGTTTTTCATGAGTTATTTTTCAATGACAATTGAACTTGAAATATGTACTACTTTGTGTAGTATTGCCAACGTTTCGGTGAGTCTTTCCTTCACCTTCAGGACTGTAACCGATAATATTTTCGATATAAATACAACTAAAAAGTTGAAGTACATGAACTTAATATTCTCAAAACTTCAGTGCAATACTATTTGGCTAGCTAGCTCATCGAGTAATTGTATTATATAAATAACATTCGAAATACTTTTTTCAACAGAATATATAGAACGATGTACGAATAAGTGAAATGAACCAGAAACACATGAAACAATCACCATCATTACACATTTAACACATGCATTCAATTTGCCATAAAAATGCAGGTCCGTATTTGAAAAAAAAATTGATGAAGTTGGCTCTAAGTAAACGAAACGTCGTTTGAAAAATAAAATGAGCGCATAATGTATCCACCCGGTATACATACCCTATTCTACAGTTCTTTTTCGTCTATAGAGAAACATTTTTAACTTAATAATTTAGTCTGGTGAAGGGCATAATCATATATTTAAAAAGTGGTTTTCCAGCTATTGTTTTTTTTTTATTTTTTTTGATGGTCCAGGATGCGATTCTGGATTCAATTCAGTATCGGAGTTGAATGTTTGCGGAATAACGGGAGTTTGAATTGGCGTCATTGTGGTAACTCATCTTTGAATTAATTTTCTTCGATTGATTTTGATATTTCCATGGTGTTACTGCAAGTTTTACTTGAACAATTGAGGAACACTGCTGTGCATTCGAGCCCTACAATGCTAAAAAATGTTAAACTATATGAATAAAAAAATATATAATAGAAAACGAATATTCAAGAACCTGGTCAACTTCTGAGCGCTGTGAAATCGAGATGAATTAATGAAATTGAACAAATCTGTAGTTGAAGTTATCTTTGAAGAATCCTCTATAAGATTGTTCGGTCATTTTATTGTAATATGATCAGAAAAAAAAGTTATAATGACAAAAAAAAATTTGTTCAATAATTTTTTTATTTTCCATTTTACGATAGATATGATAGGAATTAAGTTGTGGAAAATTCAGTTTGCTACAAATAGTGTCTCATAAAATTTTCTGTAGGGTTGCTAGTATACGAGAAAACCCCTTGCGACCGGGGGACAAGAGTTACGACCCCTCAAACTTGAACTTCATCTTATCCCACTAACACCTCCTACACATCAAAAAAATTAAATTGCGTCCTTTGAAAAACGCAAAGGTATAGTCGAAGTAACCGATATAGTAATCTTTAAGCTATCGGCGAACTCAAAGGCCAAAAAAACCAATACAAAGGAATATTGCCGCTACGAGTTAGTCCACGTGGACTGAAGGATTGGCGATTCGTATTGTATAATTTTTACTAAAAGAGTTTTATGATTGGCTGAAGAGACATAAAATTAAATTTGAAGTCATGTTACCGTGACCAATAGAATGTGAGGTTGGTTAGAAGGGTCGTGTTGTCAATGTTCAGTGAGTGAGTGTTCAATGATCGCGAGTTGAGTGTTGAAATTCGATATTGGTGAAATTCTAATTACTTAAAATTTTTGTTATTTGTTTAAAATATGGCATCCTTAGACAACTACTAATAATAATAACGAGTGTGATAACAACGCAGACTTTTTCCTGTGTAGTGATTCCAATAGCGCTGGTGAACAATGCGAAAAAGAGCTACCAGTGAATAAAATTCGGATGCATTTGAATACTGAAATACAGAGAGTATGTTTCAATGTTTATAAGAATGTACATATCAAGTTTGGTTTCGAGGGAAAAACTATTACAAGCAACATCAGATTTGACCAAAATTCCTTTCTCAACTGTATGTAAAATAGTCAAAAATAAAACTTATGAACGCAAGACGCGATTTGATGCGGGATTATCAAAACTTTTAGATGTTCATCTGATAAAATCATTAAAAAAACAATATAGGACTGTTACAAAAGCAATGGGATTCCTACAATTGAAATCATAAGGAAGCAGTCAAGCAGTTATGGAAAGCAGAAGAATAGTGGAATTGCGTAACAAACACTTAGAACAAATAACTAAATATAGACAACAACAACGGCAAATTTTCTATTTGGGCGAAATTTGGTATGACACTCACGATACAGTTACGAAAAGGTGGACTGATGGTTCGAGAATGTGTACGCCTAACATGCCTGCAAACAAAGGATTGCGACTAATCATTGTGCATTGCGGAGAAAGTAAAGGATGGGTTCCGAATTCTTTGAAATTATGTGGAAAAAACTTGAGGACTACAATGTTGACTATCATGAGAACATGGAAGCTAATATTTTTAAAGAATGATTTGAAAACACATTGATCCCAAATTTGGATGCGAATAGTGTAATAGTTCTTGACAACGCTTCCTATCATTCGTGACAGCTCATCAAAGTACCGAATAAAAATTCGAGGAAAGAAGAAATTCAAAGTTTTTTAATTGATAACAATTTGTATTTTGAAGATAACTATACCAAAAACCAACTACTTGAAGTTTCACAGACAAAAACATTTGAAAAAGTGTATGCCCTTGTGAGTATAGCTGAAAAGTATGAACACACCATATTGAAACTTCCCCCCTATTTTTGTGTTTTCAATCCCATCGAGTTGATTTGAGGAAAATTGAAACAAAGCATCAGGCGTAAAAATAATTTTCCAAAATTTGATAAAAAGGTAATAGAGCTAGTTAAAGAAGAAGTATCTAATATTACCCAAGAAGACTGGCAGAAAAAGATTAAACAAGTAATTTTAGTTGAAAAAAACTATATGGAGATTGGACACTTCCATATCATTGGTGGAAATAAATTCATTATTGATTTAAATGACGACAGTGATAGTGAAACGGAGAATATGGAAGAGGAATTATCAAAAGCTTTCGAAGAAAGTTAGTGAAGTGTTTTTGAAGCGAATATATATGTATATATATATATATATATATATATATATATATATATATATATATATATATATATATATATATATATATATATATATATATATATAGGGCTATTCAAATTCGTTTCTGTACATGGGGATCTCGTAAACGATAAGAGATAGAGTGTCGGTTAAATTATGGCAAAGTTGCGTATTTCAGAGACCTATTCAATGATGTGAAGACATCAAATATAGCTCTTTTGGTTCTGGAGGTATACAGGAAAAACAAAAAAATCTCAAATTATTTGTTTGCCAATATCTTCTTTATTCGCAGACATATTGAACATCTGTCCACATTTTGCTATTGGCACTTGATGTGGGCCCTCAGAGTTTATCCATGAATCTTTTATACAGGGTGTCATCTGACTTGGGCCACCCCCATCTTTGAATTTCAAATACGGACCTGTATTTTTTGTTGTAGTTTTTGGATCGTAGACGTTCACTTCATACTGAGACATTACATTAAATTCTATATTTCGGGATTTTTCGGTTATATTCGATTATAATTGTGTGAATTATTCCCATTTAAATTACAGCCCTGGAAATTGGTTGATTGAGTTGAATAAAAACACAATAGCAACTTTCACGATTATGATTATCTGAAACATATCTACAACAAAAATATATTATATGTGTTTTGATGAGCAGAAAAAAAATTATATATATATATATATATATATATATATATATATATATATATATTACATATATATATATATATATATAATACAGTTATTGAATAATAAAATTAGTTAGTTCCCTAACTATTTTATCAAAGGGGAACTGCTGCAAGGTAGGGGGCACTATATCGTTTACTTGAAGTATAAATATAACTTTTTAATGGACTAATTCACAATAATCAACACTTCGGCAACACTTTTTTTATCACTCAAATTTGTATTTGGACTCAGACCACACGAAAAATAGAAATTTTGTTTTGTTCTCATTACTCATACTTTCATACAACCTGAATATACACACTTGCTAGTCTTGAACAGTTTCAATGTCGCAATATTCATTTTTTGCAATGGGACAAATATTTCATTGAAAAACAATTTCTTTGGATTATTTCGCACTCGCAAAACCCATTAGTAAAAAAGTCCTCTCGCCCTTTCGCAGAAAGACCAACAATAATGTCTGCATAAACACAAATAACAGTTATCTCTGTCGATAATATTTCATTCCCGGCCACCCTTGCTTATGACCATGTCGACGCAATGTGTATTCGTTGAGATAAGGAAAAAAGTACGATTCGGGGAAACGCTGTAATTCACTTGCAATGAGTATATCATGAACTCGTTTCCGCTAGAGAGAAAGCATTGGCGTAAATCCCGGGGGAATTTTTTCCTTGTACTTATCTGTGTAGTGACTCATTCGGATTAATTCCTTCAAACCGATAAAATGGTGTAAAAATTGAAGGATAGGCCATCAAAACATATAGTTTCGCAGATGCTTTTCGTTCATACAGCAGCAGGGCCATGATGAAATCATTCGAGTAGATCAGCTACAGACCGGTTTCGAGATATTACCTCTCATCAGTGCAGGAAAGATCCGACCCAAACATCAAAGTGCCTTGGACTCGATTAATTTCAATGCGGCTCCGTTACATAAATGGAAGCTTTGTCTAAGAGAAAGATTGTTAACTAGTAACAGCTTTGCCTCTCGAACCAAAACTCAAACAGAAATCAAAACTGAAGACTGTATCGAGGACGGTGGTGGGACGGTAGCCTGTTGAGTTGACTTTGGTGGTTTGCTCCACTCACTCAATCGACCGCTGTGGGAACCGGTGGTTCGAACCGCAAGGCCGGACGATCGATTTTCACTTCCGATCGTGTAAGGAATCATGTGTTGGAAGGTAAGACCTCTTTAGTCCTTAGCTCGCACAAGTTTCGACTTTTGAGAGTTGTCGTTAACGGAAATCATATTTAACAGACAGAGAGATACATACATACCAGAAGATGAATGAAATGAATGTTACCAAATTTCATAGCAAAATATTCATTATGAATTTCACTAGTTCGGACTTTCATTGTCTAATACATAAAATGATTTGAAGTCACTGAGACACCTAAAAGAGAAGAATTAAAAAATGAGTAGCTGAAAATAAAAATTATATTGAGCAAAAACCTGAAATGAAATAACAGTGAAATTAAATACAAGTAAAAATGGAACAATTGAACGAAAATTGAATAAAAATAAAGAAATGAAAAAATGCTACTCAAAACTTGTCTAGATTTTTACTTTCCATAATACAACCATTACAAGGATAAACATCGTCTTTTGTGAAGAATTCAAGGCACTTTGTCGAACTACTAGGATGAATTGAAGTCACACAGGAAGATCAACTAATTAGTTTCGACGTGGAAAGCCTTTACACCAACGTTCCTGTCGAACAAGCAGTCCAAATCATACAGAGAAAGCTATCCGAAAACGGAAACCTGAAAGAGAGAACGAATCTACCTATAGAAGTAATTATGAATTACTAGGATGCAGGTACGAAACTGTTATTTAATAGTTGTACTTCCAGACTAATGTTTTTGTTGAAATTTTTCGTTATTCAGGTAAACAAATTTATATTAAAGTTTTTACGAAAAATCAAATAGGTTTTTGTGAATACCACTGTACCTGAGAATTTTCTCTATTTTTTGAACTCAAACTTTGTTATTCATGAGCAATACCAATCGAGCAACCAGTAATAGATGGACTCGTGATTTCATTATGATGGTTGCTCTTAAGGTATTGCTAGATAACTTGAATTTATCGACAAAATTATTTTGTGGTATTTTTTTCGATAAATTCACTTACCGGCAATTTACGATATTGGAGATGTCTGTTAAAAATAATACAAAGAAAGCAAACTTACATTTTGTTCCAATTGGATATATTCACAACCATGCCACAAGACAAACCAAATCACTGTCACAAATTAAAATACAAACAAATTTTAGAAAAAAGTTGATATATCATGATGGGATCATATAATTCAGTTTCAGAAAAAATAAAGAAGCATTATTCCATTACTAAATTTAAGTATCAATTGAGAAAAAAATCTAATTAGTGGAATTTCATAGTTTGCATTGTATTTCTATTATACTTGAATTTGTTTTCAATATACTTCTATTATTCTATTATACTTTGTAGTCAGTTATAGTTCCTAATTATAAGCATTCATTGTTTCTTGGGACAATGAACGTAAATAAATTGAATTATATTTTTTTACGTTTCATATATTCAATCTAAAACATATTCGAATTGAGAAAGTTTCGAATGAATTTTATTCTTTGAAATAGGTTGATTAATTTGTTCAACATAAATTTTTATTTTGGATGAGTTGATTTTTTACTATTGTAGAAATTTCTAATTTTTTCAACACACATAATATAATAATATAACAATATTGTGAGAGGAAGCATAAAAAAGCAGTCAATATTATAACGACTGAGAAGAAGGGCTTGACAGAAGTCCGTTTAATTAGACCATATACCTAGTAGCATTTACTAAAAACCTCCAAAACTGTTGAAAAATGCAATTGTCCTGGCATGTTAATATCTGGAAAGCATTCAAACAGGATAGCAAGCAAGGTGGAGATAGATTGATACTGAAACGACTGATAATATTTTGTGTGATCATCGCAATTTTTTTACAGGAATGAAAGATTCTGGGAATTTTAAGAAAATTCGTGTTCTGTATAGATGTTTTTAAGATCACAATATAATCTGTCGAAAAAAATATTTTAAAGATGAAGATTGGGAGCTTACTCGCATGTTGTTTGATTTCTGTGATGAATCCAATGATTTTTACTACACATTAATTCACACTTCAATTAAGTGTGTCCGATTTGACTAAAAACTGTAAAGAAGTCGTTTAGTGAAGAAAAGATGATTGAAGAATTCGAGAAAGAAAGCTATATTTCAAAAAATTCATTTCATCTTCAATACTTGACATTACCTTGAAACATGAATGAATATTTCGTAAACATTCCCATTGATGAAATAAAAACACTTGTCACATAGAAGGTCTTCTCAATAGTATAATAATTCTTATTCATATCTACGAAGAAATATAAAATCAAATATTATAAAGCGTTCTTAATATCCTGATGATATCTCATGATTCATTATCCTTTGACTTATTTGACCAATTTATTATTTCCACTTGAGAATGTTACCAAATAGAATGAAAACCACTCTAGTGTCTCCAATATTTAAAAAAAGAAAACGCTAAGAAAATGGAGAATCACTTATTAATATTCATTTCTTTTTGAAAATATTGAAGTAATTCCTTAATTTTTTTACATTTGTAACATTTTTAATAATTTTAATAACGCTTGTTCAACACACGTTTCTGATTCTCTATCTTTATAAAAATAATGAGTCTTCCAAAAAAGAAAGAAAACAATCAATAAACCCTTTACAAGGATGTGCAGATCATGCAAAGAAGTGATTTTCAGAAATAAAACTGGTAAAAGGAACACTCTCGAAACAAATAATTTCATATAAAAATGGAGAGGTAGGAAGCCAAATCAATTTTATTCAAAAATTAATATCTTCTAAAAATATATCCCTTCCAATTTAGTTACATTACTATCGGTTATCTTGTTGAAATTTGAAATTTGAGTTTCAATGGTGGGTTTCAATAAAAAAAAGAATTTTTTTCATATTCGTAATAATTTCAGTAATGTGTGTTTTGATACTTTTTTGAAAATTTCATCAATGGTTGACGACTAATTTAAGTTTGACACTTCTGAAAAATTAGTTAGAATACTTTCAGTGATATTGTTTGGAACTTGGGCTTCAATGGTAGGCTTTAGTAAAAAAAAGTTTCAAAACTCATGAATACAATTTATTGTATGAATTATAGTGAAAATAAATATAATTAATACAATAATAAATACAATAAGCGATATTGATGAGTGCTAATATGGATTTTCATCAAGTATCGGCCACTTCTATTCAATAAAATAAGTTTCCTCCGTAATTTTCCCACATTTTCCACTGAGTACAGTTTGACACTTCTGAAAAAATAGTTAGATTACTTTGAGTATTCCCATTCGGAATGTAGGACTCAACGATGGAAAGTGCTGTTTTTGGCAGTAAAGTTAGGGACAACTTATATGCCTCGCATCACAAATGCGAACGAACTAAAATTAAAATCTTCCGTTGGCCAAGGAACCAACAACGCTATCCATGATCCACGTGCCTACGGCCCTTCAGAATTCCAGAGTACTAAAACAGAAATGCGTCCGAAAATTCGGTGGAGGGGACAAATCTAGTCCCCTTTGCATTCATGCCGAAACGTTCGCTGCTCTACCTCTACGCAAGTACGCACATCTCGATTCTCGTCCGTTTTAGTTTCACAGATTCAGTGTTGTTCTCACCGGCAGTAGGAGAGGTTGTGTAGCGGCTAGTCTTCGGGCCTCGACAGCACGTGCTACATTTGACAGACCGTTAGACTAGCGAAAATATGTAATCCAACAGGTTATACGATGGGAACCGACTGGAACTGTTTTTGGCGGTGAGAAAATTCGCGACCCCTTTCTTTCAAAGGAATAACTTTTCGGCACAAGTGTCCTGTTGAACCTGTTCCTCGTCGCTAAGTGACTGTTTACGCATTACTTAGTTTTTATATATAGTGCAATATTTTAGGTTCGAGTGCAATAGCTTGTGATATTAGTGTGGTAGTTTTGTTCGATGGGTCTCAAGATGAAGTACTTCACATCGGGTCAGCGAGAATCGTACACTTTGATAGCCAGGCGAAGACATATGAAAAAAATGTGAGTGACATTTGCGTATTTTATGGTTCACGATTATTCATATACTTACACACTGTACGCGATGTATGAAATCTATGATGGAAAAAATCCATTTCTCCATAATAGACGTATACTTTGAAAAAATTGTTACATGAAATGTTTCAATCGCTTTTTCAACTGTTTCTACAGGTTAACCCCTGCAAAAATGTTTAACCGTAAAAGGTCAACTTACACATTGTTCAAGAGGTTTTTTGAATCTACGTTGAGTTATATTCGAAAGAGAGCATTTGAAATATTTTGAATTCATTGGAATTTTCATTAGAACTCCTAATTACTATTGGTGTAGAAACTTTGAAGAAAATTTACCCACTCCTTTATTGAAAATCACTTTTCAATATGGAATGCCCTCCTAGGCCAATTTTTATTATTATTTTTTCTGTCGACTCTAATGTGTAAAACATGTATGTGGTGGTCTCAATAAAATAACATTCATCAATGCTAGCTAATGGTGAAAGTTTGAAATTTTAGTAATTTTTGAAATATGTTATTCAACCAAAAATCTCAGTATAACCATCCTGATGATGATTGGATAAAATGACTATAAACTAGAATTTCACTTATTTCATGAAAAGTATCCTGAATTGTCTCCTTATTCACGAGGAAGAGTTAGCAAAATGGAAAAATTTTCCTGTTTGTATGTGGACATTATTTCGTTGACATAGATACTAAATGCTTGTTGGAAAATTAAAATTTCATTACTTTTGCAATTTAAACGGACAATTTGCAATTTGACTAACAATGTTAGTCATAGCTGTTTGGAGCTACCAAACTACATACCTACATAAAAAAATCAGTCGACGAAAGTTATTTTAAGATGATCATTTTAATTGAATTTTGTAAGGAAATGATGATGGCCTTCTGATGAATCTAAATTTCTTGTACATGGATGCGAAAGTTCTGCACTCAAAACACCAGAAGAAATGAATGTCTTGGCCAGAATTCTGACAAATCGGATAATTGGACAACTATTTTGTAAAGTTTAACAGACTCCGTTACAGAGCTTATTCTCATATTAACAAGTTCACTCTGTTTTTCTAATACAGTATTCCAAATGACTCAGCCCTCTCAATGGTGTCAAAAGGATGTAGCAACACTACATTTAAAATAATATTTCAATTTAGTACTCTCGAATTGACGAATAGGTCGAAGAAGTGCATTGGAATGGCCGGCTAGATCATCTAACCTCACCCTGTTGGAAGATTTGCAAACAAATAAGACTTACATAAAGAACAACAGATATGCCAGCGATAACTCCAGAAATGTTCAAAAACATCTTCAGAAACGACCGAAATGAACTATTTGAGTAACACTTCATTGTGAAATTATCACTAAACAGTTTACAAAACCGCAGTACGTGTTTCAATAGCTTCTTCACGTATGAGTGTTTTGTGAACTGTTTAGTAAAAATGTCACTGGTGAAACATAATTATATTTATTATTAAGGATTTTCATGAAGTATTGGCCAATTTGAGCACATACCGAGAAATTAATTTTATACAAGGCTGATTTATTGTCAAAAAGTAGAAAGAACAAATTTTTTGAATAACTCTTATTAAAAGTGCCTTTTTCAACGGTTGTCAAGGTATTAAAAAATGATTTTACAAAGTAGCGTGTTAAAAGTATTTTTTTCGACCAAATAGCAATAAACAAAACATAATTATTCAATTCTCAAGAAAGTTTTGTTACAAACAATAGATATACATACAATTAAATTATGTTACAAATGTATTATAAACATTAATTGCATTATTGTTATTATTATTTATGAAAATTAATATGAAAATGCAGTAATGCTGGAGCTGTTGGGATTATTCTTTCAGCAACAGCATTTTTATCAGAAATAGATTGATCGATGTAACCCTCAGCTACTGTTGTAGACTTCCATCCTCCGTGCTTCTTAATATCTGTTATATCTGCTCCCGATTCTGCTAGCAAAAAAGCAGAAGACCTTTTGAAACAGTGACCTGTATATTCCTTTGGTTCGGGGAGGTTCAGAAACTCAGTAATGGCAGAGGGAATTCCCCAAACGTGTTCATACCAACTGGTTTGGTATGAACACGTTGGGTTCATTAAAATAATCAATGTTTTTATCAACAATGCAAAAAGAACGACCTTTTTTCGTTTTTGTATTTGGAATTTGAACAATCAATGATTTATCCATTAATTTAATGACTTCTATTAATAAATGGCACAGCTCTTCACGCCGGCAGGCCCAATATATTCCGAAAATAGTAGCAACTTTTATCATATATTTTTCATTTGGCGCCTGGACTTATTCAAACGTAAGAGTTTTTGATTCTTTGGGCCTATAACTTTCATTTTTTCGCTTCAAGAATGCTATAACTTTGAAATATCTGCTTGTATCAACACCAGTTTTAACAAGCGCACTCGACTTTATCATTGAAAACTTGCTCCACAAAGTTGACGAGTTCCATATTTATTTTTGATTTCTCTTCTGGATAGGTTAAGAAAACGGTTTCGGCGAAATTACCTTCGACGTTTTTAAGTCTACATCAGCTAAGAAAATCAGAATATGGGATGTCGTACTGCTGAGCCGATTTTTTTTTAGTAATAAGTCAATTTGCAGCCTTTTCAATATCGTCCGAAACATACAATTCCTCACTATTGTTCTTCATTATGCAAGACATTGAACACCAGCAAGAACTTCCAATGAGACGTTAAATAAAACGCAGGCGCTGTAAACAATACTGTTTGTTGGTAACCAGGTGATTCAGCCTCCCCTGACACGGCCACTTCACAGCAAATGCGATAAATGAAAATAGTTAACTGACAAGAGATCTCAAAATGTGTTTTTGTATGAATATCAAATTTATTTATTTTATTATAAAAACAGGACAATTGTACAAAAAACTTTGTATGATATTTGTGTTAAAAGTAAGTTTTATTTTTTCATGAAATTGTTCAGCTCGCTACGCTCGTTTCGCAAACTTTTTCTCTCACAAAATAAAACCTTACTTTAAACACTCATCATAAATAGCTATTTTTGTCAAGTACAATTTTACATGAAGCCAGTGTGAATGTTGAAAATCTCTCGAAACTTAGGAATTAAGTTGAAAGGTCGTATGTATTAAGAAAATCCTATAATGAGCATCAGAGAAATAAAAAGATGCTTGTATATTGGAAATTTAATAACCTTTTCAACAAAGCATAAGGGCTGATCTGTAGGGAAGGAGGTGGAAAGGGGGTGGAATAATTTTATGTGAAAAAAGATTTTCTAAAATGAAAATCTGCCTGTCCGAAGGTATGTATGGATACACGGATTTTATTCCATCATAGATTGATTGCCACACTATATGAGTGTATGTCGAAACCCTATCTAGGTCATTTGTTTTTACTGCACTTTTTGCAACTACTTTTTGCGGAAGTTTTTTTGGTCTGATTGTTTCATGTGCTCTGGGCGTTTTGCAAAAGCGAGAGCTATTTTGTTGTTATTATGGTTATTTGTTGATGAGCACTTGTCTTGATTTCTCGATTGATTGCAGTAATCGTTATTTTGTTCGATTAATTACCGAACGTCAATTACTGACGTACTATTAGGCCATTAGCGGGAAATTATTAATTTCTCGGAGGCTCCCTATTGAGACTTGATCACTGCTCGCGGTATATAATCAAGGATGATTTGTGATTCGAACAGTTTTTCAGGTTATCGTTATTTTCTTTTTCGATTATATGCCCACTCAAACGTCAGCATCGGCTTTGCTTGAAAAGTGATGAGTAGTAAAGAAAGCATTTTATTTATTTTTGAATGAAAAATATTGTTCTTGATTATATTTTTCCAATATTTAGTTCCGTTTTTGCCTTTTAGCAGGACAGTTTTTCCTATATATAGAAGTAGACAAATATAATATAATCATCTACCAAAACATATAACATCAATTAATGAAAGAATTTAGAAAATCAATACTTAAAGAACCTTGTTGAAGAACCTTGTCAAGTACTTTTACAATTTTGTTGTTTTATTGATACTTAACATATTTGTACATTTTTTTAGGGTTGGCAGGTTTAAACCAAGATGCTTGAACCATGGTTTAAACTGTTTTTTTTTAAGAAAAAAACCTATTTTTTTATTGGGTTTTCTCTCTATGTTGTTGATATTATTCTAATAATGAAAACAACAGCTTAATAAACTACAAATAAAAATTTGATATTTAAATATTTAAATTAATATATTTCAAATTATTCTAATAATTAAAACAACTGTAATTTTACATTAGTGATATTTAAATTTTTCTCTTGGTATGAAATGGCAATGACAGAAGCACATTTTTCATCATATATGCTTGACCCAAGGGAAAAATTTCCTTACTTAGATTTAACACAGGATGAGACATCAAAAGCACTGGACTTCGCAAAAGAAAAGTATCCTGAAATCGACATTTTGCCAATAATTATAAAGTTTCAGGCAAAAAGTGTACCTTTTCAAAAACCTTTTTTTGAAAACAGTGTCACATTAAAAGTGAAACCGATTGAGTGGTGGAAAAGCCACAAAAATATTGATACTAACATCATTAATGTTATTAAACAACTTCACATAGCCAAAGCGATTTCAGCTAGCGTTGAAAGATTTTTTTCTTCTTTGGGCTAGTGCAGTCGAAACTTCGAAGCAGGTTGAGTACAGCAAATGCCTCCAAACTGGTGTTTTTATTAAAAGTTTTTTATACATCTGCTTCAAATGAAGATGAATAAATTATATTTTTGTATTTTCGAACTCTGTTATTTTGAATATTACTACGTTTGAAGATGTTTTTTTTTTTGTTAAATTAATTTTTTGTGTGTGTAAATAAAAATAAAAGTTGTCTTAATCATTTTTTCATTGTTTATTATTATTATTTAATAAAATAATTTTTTAAGTATTTAGACTTACAGTACTCTGTATCAAATAAACCTGGTTTAAACCAAATAAACCTAGTTTAAACAAAAAAAACCTGTTTTTTTCAAACCTTGGTTTTTGCCAACCCTGCATTTTTTCTTATCTTTGATATTTTTGATTGTTTTTTTTTTCGATCTGTTATTTTTAATCTTCACTGCATTTTTGTGAATACTGTATAGTCTTAAAAAGAAGCAACATTTTATATATATTTTATGTATTACATGATACCCTTTGTCGACAATATGTATTACATTTTAGACAATAATGGTGTATTATGGTATTAGGAACAAATAAAAAGTTGAAGAAGTGACATTTTTAGGTTAAAATGGCAAAACTCTTGTTGAATTTTTCAGCACTTTTAGTCAGTTTTACAATAATACTCGTCCTCAAAATTGGTTAACTGATAATATAGTGAATTAAATAATAGTATATTATGCAACGATCATGTAATGATGGTTATTAAGACACGAGCATTAACCGGGATACGAAACGAGCCGAAGGCGAGTTTTGTATGGTATATGCGAGTGTATTAATAACCATTACATGAGAGTTGTATATGCTATTTTTTCTAAACCCGATAAATAATGAAAAACTATTAATATTATAGTTGTATTGAACACATTTACAGTAATTGACTCATATTTTTTTTAAAAACACAAACTTAATGGTATCATGGATATATGAAAACTATAAAAATTCTAATTATATTTATATTGAATATAACAACTGTAATTAATCTAATCTTTTAAAAATATTGGAGTCGATGGTATTCCTTCTATATCGCTGTTTTCAGACATTTTGATAATATAGGTAGGTAACATGAAAACTGATTTTGACAAATAAAGCAATTAGTTACTTAGGTTAGAATCTAGGACAAACAAAGGAACAGGATTCTTGATTGAATTCAATTCAATTCAATTCATTTATTACCTTTATGCCATATGAAATATGTTAGGTTCGTCATATTTCATAGAGGATTTGTTGAGTAAAAATAACAAAATTTATTGAGACAACAAAAATCATATTGAATCAAACAACTTGAATGAGGAACAACTGATTTCGAAAAAAAATAAGAATAAAATTTGTTGCTGATTGATAGTAGCTTACAGGCGATCTCCATTTTAAAAAATCAGAACACTGATAGACATTTCACTACTCCATGGAAAATGGCTAGAAAGTAGGGAAAACCCGTTAATTTTCTCTGGAATTCAGTAGATGGAAACGAAAGAAACTTATTTATTGTTTTTTATTATCAAGCAATTGAATTCAAGTTTATTTATTTCAATTAATGGGGTAGAAATAAAATGATACTTATAATCATCAATATTTCTTTTGGTAAAAGAAGAGTGTACTCTTTGTATTGAATTAATGATAATTTATGTGATGTTACAGTTACTATTACCTGTATAATATTAATTTTCAATTTGTAATACTCACTTGATTCGATAAATATATGAAATTATTAATTTCGTTTCAAAATTTTTATGACATTCAAATTATGAAATGCATTTACCGATATGAA
Source organism: Leptinotarsa decemlineata (assembly GCF_025532065.1). NCBI lineage: Eukaryota > Metazoa > Arthropoda > Insecta > Coleoptera > Chrysomelidae > Leptinotarsa > Leptinotarsa decemlineata. Next base: position 9,547,086 of record NW_027412529.1, read on the forward strand.
GTTATCCACATTTACACATATGCATGACAAAAAACGTAATGACACCATAATTTTATCCTTTTTCTACAGATTATTATGGAAAAATGCGAGGAAATATCAATGCAATGTAATTCATTGATTTTTGTAGCCACTGTAGCAACAAATTCAGCTATGAATTTCAATACAGATCCGTATTTAAAAATATAAAGTGGATATTACATCATTCGAAATGCAGGCGGTAGATCAACGGAATTCGACCTTTTTATTTTTTGGCGAATATTTCAAAAACAACCACTGATATAATCGATATGAAAAGACAGTCAAATCCACAATGAAATTAAATTTATTATGAATGTTATATTTAGGTTCATATAAAGATGAATTTAGAAGAGAACGACTTATTTTATTTTCAATGCCGAGTTTTTGATTCATGTATCATGAATACACGAACTACGAGTATCTTGGAACTATATATTTCTCTCGTATAACTCTCGAACAAACAAATGTTCCTCTTATGTATTCAGAAAACAGTCATTTGCGTGTAAATAAACAGAAATTACTCCAAGCCTTGATACTGTTATTACACAAATAACTATATACAACATATAGTGGGTACTTATTCTCAATGTCTGACGAGATGTCTGAACGAATATAATAACTAGTATAATACTATAGGCGAGTCTTTCGTCTAGAAGACCCTCATTTGGATATAACGAAATGAAATTATGCCATTCAATTCATGAATGAAACGGATTTATTCACTGAAAATACAGAAATTGTTTTCAGCATCAGTTTACGACCAGGAGTTTTTTGTCCGAAACTTTGTTGTAGCATTCTCTCATTGTCTCGGTCATTGTGCAATTTTAAAGTATCATCATGTTTAAAACTTATATGGATATCAAAAAATTTGCAAAGTAGCTCTAATAAGATCATTTTCTAGGTATTCATCCCTGTATCTAAAGTTTCTTCCGAAGTGTTCCAGAATAAAGCAGGAAATTAGTCAAATCGCTCCAAAAAGTATGCAGAATATTTTAAATGAATTTCACGCGTTTCAACATTTGATTTGAAATATTTCATGTTTTTGAAGTGCTAACTTCTTATGAGAGGGTAAACCGATTCGTTACCTTATGCGTAACGGCGCCAGTTTGTCTGCTGGCTTCCCTTCCTCTCACGCATACATCAGCGGAAGGCAGGCTCCTCCTCTCTCGTCGCATAGACGCTCAGTGTTTAATGTGCGTTGGGCATATACCGTTGAAAGTATTATAAAAATGTACATACACAAAATCATCAATAAAAGATTTTAATAATAAATGAAGTTTCTTTAGATTATCATATTAATATGCATAAAATTTAAGTAATAACCTAAGCTTTTTTCATTAAGTGACATTGTAATGTAATGTTCGTATTTTTTTATGAAAAAGTATCATCAAAATGAAAAATAACTCCATATTGTCGAATAGAAAATCGAAAATCCTATTAAATGATTTCACATGCAATCTCGTATTATTTAGAAATTCTCTACGGTGGTGTCCAACCAAGGGGGATGAAGAGAGGAGTATAAAATTCTGCTTTAAATATGTCATTTTCGAATCAAAATTGACGTAAGTAGGTATGCTTGAAATGTTCAATATTTAATATATTAATGAATTTATGCGAATTTATGGACGCACTGTATAAATAAACTTCGTCTTCCACACCTACTTTGGTTTTGAGTAATGAATCATTAAATACATCAGTTCAAATGATAACAACCATTTGTTTGTGACCTACGTTTCGGGATAATTAAATTGTTTATTTCATTCCAGTCAACAAAACGAAGAGAAATTTACTTCATTTCACCCCACGTCTTTAGCCACCAAATAACGTATTCAGGCGAACTATCTCTAAATGAAATATGTATGCTTTCATTTGGCGTTTGGGGTTGTACGAGAGGTCATGTCACCTTACCTAAGAATTACTTTAGTAGGGAGGTACGTTGAGTACGAGTTTGATAATGTAGGTATCTGATTTGATGAAAAAATTACGAGAGCTTGCGAAAACTTAGTCTGAGAGAACTCTTTACTCTTTTATTAGGATATGAAAAATATGAAGTTTTGGTAAAGTAAGAAAATCAAAGAATATCAATGAAAACGCGTTAGAGAAATATGTTTCTTAAACAAACAGAAAAAAAGTATTAAAGTAACATTTTATTATTAGATTTTCACTAGACAGTTCACAAAACCGCAACACGTGTGAAAAGTCTTGAGGAAGCTATTGTTTAGTAAAACACGTGGTGGGGTTGCATATGACGTTGGTGTCCTCAATCAGGCGGATGGCTCTTTTTTGGATGGAATCCAGCAACTTCAGGGTATGCTATGCAGAGCTCCATACATGAGAACAATAATCCAAAGAAGGTTTGATCTGAGCTTTATAAATTGCTGAGATGTGTACAGGTTCCTGGTTCTTAACAGTGTTCCAAGCTTTTGAGAAGCAGCCTTTGCAATTCCAGCGACATGATTGTGTTACTTGAAAAACGTTATAGATTTTGATCAAGTACCGGCTAATTCCATCACAAACAGCTTGTCAATTTTAGGAAGCGACTCCAAAGTCTCGGCTTAGGACCTCCCCTAAGATGCACGCGGTAGCAGACGATCGTAGCTCAGTCTTAACGACAATCTTGTAGTGTCCACTCTGGTGAAGTATAGTACACGACAAAAGTCTGTGCTCTAAGAAAATGGCATTCGAATCGAAATTGAAAGGAAAAGTTTTGTGTGGTCAAGCGAGAGACGTGATTGCTAATGTACTTTTTTTCATTCAACAAAAAATGATAATGGCATAAGCATGGACCTGAAAACAGTTCAAGAGCGTTGTACGAAAGCGGCGGGTGTAAGTTTGGGTAGCATTAAAAGAATAGCTCGTGAAACGAAAAACATAGAATTCGCTGGAATAATCCAAAACTTTGATATTGGCTCCTTCATATAGCTGATTTCTCATTCCCACATCTCTCATGCCTGCCAACAATGCCCCGTCAGTAGACCTACTGACACCCTTACAAACCTTGCGGTTGTGGTTTAGCAGGTTTTCCGTGAATTTAAGCGAGGGTTACTTTGATTTTGGTTGGACATTCATACCTTCTTCGCTATTGAAAAGCTATTGCTATTGAAATTTCGACCAAAGCGACCGAAAACAACAATCGGCTGCAAAGGTTATTGTCTCAGTATTTTTGGATGTGTGAGATGTAATATTCATCGACTATCTTGAGAAGGGAAAATCCATCGACAGCAAATATTATATAGCGTTTTTGAAAGGTTTGAAGGCCAAAATTGCAAAGAAACGACCGCATATGGCAATGAAAAAAATGTTTCATCAAGGCAACGCACCGTGTCACAAGTCAATCAAAACAATGGCGAAACTATATGAATTGAACTTTGAATTGCTCAAACATCCACCGTATTCGCCAGATTTGGCTCCCAGCGACTAGCGGTTTTTCGCAGACTCTAAATATGCTCACCGGTAACAAATTTCGTTCGAATTAGGAGGTTGTGGCTGAAACTGGGCCCTATTTTAAGGCTAAAGAGGAATCGTTTTACAAAATTGGTATTGAAATGTTAGAGCGGCGCTGGAATGATTATATCGTTTTCTTTCTTTGGCCCGGGACTTTTCAGCCCATGTGTTATTTGTCTGATTATTATTTGTCGATTCGTAGAGTTTCTGTAATAGCAGGGGAGCCCACGATGCAAAATGGGGATTTACTCGAGCGTCATTGAGACATATTAGGTTGCAAAGCTTAGATGATAAGAAGAAAAAAATGTTATATAATATATACCTTTTCATCGGTGGGAAGCGGCTATAGATTCATTTCATTTCAATTCATTGAACCTAATTAATTGGAAAGCTCAGGAAATAGCATGCAAATAAACAAGTATATGTTTTTTAAATAAAATACTTGTATTTATAAGAAAATAATTGAAAAAAATTGTTCAAAAAAGTTAATTTTTTATAATCAATTGATTAATTAATGAAGAAAAGAGAAATGAAACTTTTTATGTTTTTACCACTTTTATTTGTAACTGTATAGGGATATTTTCAAACTTATATATTGTATAAGTTTGAAAATGTCCTTATATATTGTATAAGTTCGAAAATGTCCTTATAGGACGACACTGCACTAACGTTAGTTACAAATAAAAGTGGTAAAAAACATAGAAAGTTTAATTTCTCTTTTCTTTATTATGATTTCCTACCATGTAGTAACGTTTATTATTGATGATGATATTGATAATTGATCAATTAATCATCATCTTCATCATGAACGAGTCTCTGTGATCAGCTGTGATGGTGTCATGGCAACAGAATTCAGAGTGGGGACGGAGTGAGACAGTAATAGATAGAGAAAAAGTGAATAGAGAATAGAGGAATAGAATAGAGGAAAGGGAAATATAGGTATCACACAGCTGCACGCATTAAACTTTATCGACGAATTTTTGTTATTTCGTCTTGCGGAAATCGTCAGATTAAATATTTTCCGTTATCCTTGAATGATTTCCTTCAAATTAAAAAAAAATTAGCCACGCTCGAGAATGTTGAAACGACGTAATTTTTTTACAACTTTGCTGCCCTCCCCTTTCTTTACGTCACTCTCAAATTGTCAGATTACTGGAATTTACACTCTTTAGCAGGTAATTAACTCACCCTACCTTAATCTGACGCGCTCGAGAATTTCTGATGATCAATTTTTTTACTAATCTGATCCTTTATTTCTCACAGGCGGCCTTATACATGGGGCTCATATTTGGTAGAGGTACTTAACCGGGTACAAGGTATCTCCCTGTATACTAATCTGTCGCACTTCAGTAAATCCCGAAATCCCCGCTTGGGCTCCCTATTATAACTGCATGGATACCCTAACGACGTGACGATCTTGACGGATGAGATGCCCATCTTCCGAAAGTTTGTTTTCGAAGTGGATCATCTTCGGTGTTTTCTCGCCCGTCTTTGAAACGTTTGTACTACTCAAAAACCAGTATATGTGACACACATTTTTTTGTAACAGAGGTTAGGTTTCCAGTTGCGGATTTGATATTTCGCCCTATGAAAACGCTCTCCATTGGTTCCGACGTGCGGTAGGTGCACAGTCCGACAATTATTTTCAATAAGGGTGGTAATTAGAAGGTGATTTTCGTTCTAACTCTTTTTTATACAAGGAACTTTTGTAATAAAAATAAAAGTTTTTTCACGCACTTCAAAAAAAGGTCTGTGGGTTTTCCCCGAAAATGTTTTGTTTTTTGACTACATCACATTGAAACCGTGGCGTTTCACGCATAAAGACCAATTTTCAACAAGCTATTACTATGTTTGAGTTGGGTTTACCTCGAGATCTACAAACACCATAAATCCTCAATTCTATTTGTTTTTTATAGGCTACGTTTATACTAGAAACGGTTTTTTCGATAACATACTCACTGTTTGAGTTATTCGCGATAAACCTTCTGAGAACGTGGATTTACTGTTTGAAAAATCGACAATCGAGAGTATTTAAGAAGTTGATGACTTTCAGAAAAAACTTTTCGGAACTAAATTTTCTTAGAATTATCGAATTTGTCAGTTCTTGGACTTATTTTCAATTTCAATTCACTTTCCAGAAGGGGTGGCTTCTTCCATCATGGGAGCTATTTAGCAAAATTAAACAGTATCGTCGTATTTCACCTTTAATGACTGGACCATTTTCCTTTCATTCTCGCCCATGCTTCGATAATATGAACATGAACAGTTAATCGCGTCTCAACTATTAAATCGTTTGAAGCCAAAATTCCAGCCAGAGTGGCGTTATATCATTCACTCGACTGGAGGATTCCATCGAGAACTTTCATTTAAGATCTCGAACTTCAATCATTAATCACATTTTGCTGAACAACAGCCGACAGCCGCGTTAGGTTATCTTTTGCCCTCTATATACGCACCATGCCCTTATTGATTCTGATGTTTCTCGTATCATTTGTATGATTTATGGTGCAATTGAATCTGATCGGCAATTATCTGATAAAAAGTTGGGCAAAACTGAATACAGGGTATTAGATGTAGGGCGATAAAGTACTTTCCCCTAATATTATTTTCCTGATAACGGTATCATTATTACAAATCGCTTCTGGAACGATGTGAAGAATATTGTATTTCTTGATGCATTTAACGATGACGTAATGATCATCGGCGGGGGGAGAGTCTATAGGCTTATATAACATTTCAATTAACTGTACTATATACTGTACTATAATACTGAATAAAATATGAAAAGAAATTACAAAAAGTCATGTTCCATTTGCTACCCTAATTGAAACTAATTATAGGTATGACACTGGCCGGCAAGGGGCTTATCGTAATCCAGTAGTAATTTAGTTGGGAGAGTGTATACCTGCGTTCGCCGTCACGTTTGGCGTTAGCTGTATTTCAGCAACTCTTCACTGGTAATTTTTACCTGAACAGCTTAAAAAACCGCGACAGATGTTTCATTATGAAATAGGCTTCCTCAAGTGTGTTTATACACATATTGTTTCGATATGGTGTATATTTTATTAAATAAATATCGATTAATTACATTCTAATAACTTTAGTCTATTTTCTTAAGCTACGGAGTAATAAAATCATTTTCAAGTAGCTGTTCCATAGGCGTATATAATCGATTCTATGAAAAAGTGAAAAATGTAGTGTTTATTTTAAACATTCAATGTTGTTGTATGATTTTATATAACAAATCTCAAAAAACTTTGTAGTTGTATGTATACGGTGCGAAAAAAATATGATCATTATCTCGCTGTATGAAGTTCTCCAATACGATTTTTATATTTTACATTGTGGAAGGTGAAAAATACCCAAAGAAAGTCGATGAAAAATTATTTGTACGCTGTCTGTTCAAAATAAGAGGTGAATTATCAGTTTTCTCAAAAAAATATGTATTCATTTATCAATTTCTATTTTGTGTACTTCACAATATTCCCACTCAGATATATTACGCTTGTGTAGCGTTTTTTAAAATCTTTTATTTAACTTGACTTGTATGTATGTTAACAAATCTTGCAAGTTTAATTTGATCCACTTCCCGGTATCCGATTGACCTGAAATTTTGCATGCTGGTCCAGAAGCGATGACAATGCATTTTAATCATAAACGTGACCTGATGCTGCTGCCAGGATCGGCTCCGTACGAGAGATCTCCTCAGCGATAAATAGCAGGGACACGAAATTTTGTATACGCATTCATTAATGATAAACAGTTGGTAGGCCCACCAGGAAATAGATGCCACATCCAGGGTTGGCTTCCATAAAAAAAAATATATTTCTAGGAAAAAAAAATTAAATCAAGCTTTTACCTTTAAATACCTACTTACCGACTCTTTAAGACAATGAATGGTGTAGTAGGTTGTAAGAACCCATATTTATTTGCAATGTAAAACAAATATTAGACTGTTCGAAATTAACTGTAATAATGACGCCATCAATGAAATGAATAGACTATAATGACGCCATCAATGAAATGAATAGAGTAAGAAATACCTACCTTCTTCTATAGGATATAGTCTATCCTAATCATAGTTTTCCCCGTTCCTCAAGTTTTTCTGTTGAAGGACTCTCCGTTTTATAAATGGACTTTCGTTTTGATCGATAATTATCGAGTGATACTAAAAAATATAAAATAAAATAATGATAAAAAAACTTTTAAAACAAGCTTTTATTTGAGTGCTCTGAAAATATTAAAATAGAATTTTAAATCACATAAACCACATTCATTCTTGACTTTACAGAATTGAAATTATAATAAAAGCTTGTCGCGATGCCTAGAAAAAATCTCTACATATTCAGTCAGATGAAATTTGAATTAAGAAACATTCTGACAGATCAACTAGGTACTGCATGCAATAAATTCAAACCCAATAAATCCTATGTGTGCAAAAAAGTTATTCAAGGTCAAAGTTCCACATTTTAAGCATTCACGGCACTTTTATTTAATTACAAACATTATGAATTGCTTACAAGTTCAGTAGGTGCCTACTTAATTACAATATTTCAATTACAAATTAAAATTATCGCGACAACCTTTGATTATAATTTCAATTCTGTAAATTTATAAATTAATGTGGTTAATGTGATTTGAAATTTTGTTTTGATCTTTTAAGGTCACTTAAATAAAAGCTTGTTTAATAAGTTTTTTATCATTATTTTATTTCAACCCTTGAATCAGTTCTGATATGCACTTTTTCCACTCTCTTAGCGATTCGGTTTTTATATCCTCAATCGTCGTAAAACGCCGTCCTTCCATTGGTCTCTTCAATCATGTGAACACAAAAAAGTCGCAGGGAACCAAATCTGGTGAATACGCTGGCTGGTTGTTTTTTATGAAGAAATTACGAACAAGCAATGACGAGTGAGCAGGTGCAAGAACTCCTGATGCACTTCGCCACGGCAATCGAAGAAAACAGTGACCAAAAACCTTGAAATTTGATTGATTTTGGCGTGTTTTTTTCGGTCTTGGCTCTCCTGGGCTCTTCCATTGGGACGATTGGACTTTGGTTTCAATTTCATAACCATGATTCGTCAACAGTTATGTAAAAAAAATCACTAATCCAATGCACGTAGTATTTTTGATTGAATACCCAAACTCACACCATTGCAGGCTATAAAACGGTCCCGGAAGTTCATAAAATACCACCTCCTATACCACCTGTGGCAAATCATAACGAAATCACAAAATTTTGTTCGAGCAATCTATTAGCGTTTTGCATTCATTACTTCTAACTATTAGGAAACAAAGTATAAATGATTTTGACTTCAAAATCTATACGACGTTTATTTTTTAACAATCGGAAACTTGTTTCAAATATAATTTTAGGGAGTGTAGTCATTAGTGATTTTTGCAAAAATCGGACTGTTATGAACATTTTCAAGGTTTGACATCCAGTTCTCTTCTAATCAATTCGTCTTTTTGTTTGATATTATTATATCGAAGAAAACAAATACCACAAACACATTCACCCTCAAGTTCTTTCGATAGAATTCAATATTACTGTTACACGACCTGTTAAGATAATCCATAGTGAGAGAGATTTTTCTAACCCACTGATATTACTGTATTATTTGTCTCGTATTTAGTACCTACAGTACACAAACTTTTCTACGTAGGCGTAGGCAATCTGCATTCAGCGTTGGTTAGAGCGGTTCAAGTTTCGTTTGATGTATATTACCAAAGAGAGTAAACAAAACAATTGTTCTGTACTGCATGATATATGCACATACACCCAATGCAGTGAAACGCCGCTTTTGGCTTGAGAAAATTGCGTGGGCGGCAAAAGGACGAATGAGAATAGAAAAATCTCGTCGTTCCTTGCGCTGATTTCCTCCTTAAATGGGGGTTAATAAGATAAAAGCTATAGGGGAGAAGTTTTCATTAAAGTTTTCGGGTGAACGAATGTAAAGGGGCCCATCGAAAGAAGCTTCGAATACTTTTGTGCTTGGAATTATTTGTTAAATCGAACACTCGAAATTCTGCATTACGAGAGTACGAGCTGGGAGAGAGCAAAGTTTCGATGAATGAAATTCAATTATCCCAGATAATGATTGTAGGGAGATTTTGCTGCAAGCATTAGTCGTAGTTGTAATTGTACGATATTCACTGGGAGTTTTTTATTCGATTGACAAACTCTCATTAAAATTATCAGTAGTTTGTTGGCGAATGCTCAATCAAGCAACGTTAATTCATTTTTTCTATGAATAGAGGTGATATTCTGTTTGTGAAATTCTTTTCAGAGTCCTTTTAGTTTGTCTTTCCGAAGGAAAATCAAATACTCAATTTTGATTCAGACTAGTTCATAAAAATCAAGTTGTATATGAAAGTTTCCACAGAAGTGGATCAGATCAAATATGCTAACATTTTTTTTTTCTGTTCAGTGTCGCAAAGGGCACACTTCTGAATATATAATCACTGGAAGTTTCGCGTTCTAGATAGTTTTAAAACAGTTCAAAACATTCGGAAGAGTTCCACATTCCAGAACTTTACGGAAAATTCTGGAATGTTAACCTATCCTGAGGTGGAACAGTTCTTCATATCAGGTGTTCAAGCGGGTCATTAAGGTAGCATGTTTTCCTATCTACAGGTTTGGATAATTGTCTTCTACCACAAACCAACCTGTTTTGATGAGGAGGTATACTCCTCTTGCTGGCCGACGTGGTGCATTGAAATGGCCCGCTAGGTCACCTGATATGGTCGCCCCTTGATATTTTTGAGAGGCGATTACATATGAAGTATACGTCACACAAACGTTGTTTGATACAGAACGCATAACTAGAAGGATAAGTGCTTAGAACAAAATAAATTTGTAAATAGACTTTATTGTAAATAAGTGAATGGTGAACATTCAGAACAAGTTCAGGTTAAAACACCTTACCCTGGCCTTTCATGTGAACCTACGATTTTGTTGGTGAGTGTGGCAGGTACCAGACGGAAAAACAGCAAATAACCCAGCTATTGCCGCGCAGAAAGCTGAAGTGAAACCATCAGGCACCTGTGCAACGTCTTCCATTTGGAATATTCGTCACAAGTAACTTCCTATATGTTATGAAAAGCTAAAATTAATTCAGTTTGGTTTCGGAGTACTAGCTCCTCGTCAATACCGGGATAGCAGTTTCCCGAACAAAGAAAAATCAAAATTACTTTAGCTTTGATATTCATCATTTGTTTGTAGATTCTTAAAACGAATATGAAACATCTAATCACGCAGTAATGGTTAAAGTAAAACACCTATCAAAAAAATATCCCAAACTCCCTTTCCATTGGAAAAATAAAGTTAGTAGCACCCTCTGGGCAACTATAGATGCAACATCATTATTTTTTTCAAAAAGTGCTAACAATTATGCCTTTTTACGTACATTTTAGTCCCACCTTGATGTCTTGACCCGTTATGAGGTGGGGAGATTTTTACGTTTGAACTGAATACAATTATGTATATATTTTTATGTATAGTGTCTTTCTTCTACTTTTGAACATGTAAAGTGACTTCTTTCAAATTCGGTATGTCTACATTTTGAAGTGGGGATAATTGTATGGAATTAATATTCATCAAAGCCGAATTGTTAAGTTTTGAATCAAACAAGATCCTCCTAAAATTCTGTTTACAAATGTAATCAAATTAGAAATGGATATACCACTTCAAAATAGACAGTCAAAGTCTGTACACTTCCATCAGATTGAGGTAATCACACTAATGTTTCTTTTGTATCTCTAATGAATGCAATCTTTCGAATTAACACAACAAACAATAATGATTCACCCCATTGTTTGTTTTCACAAACGGAATCCAATTTTAAATGTGAGTGCTCAGTAGAGAAGATGTTCGGATGGAATTAACGATATTATTTTGTTTTCCGCTTCAGTAAATACACATTACAGTCCAGTCAAAAAAATTAGTAAATGTCAAAGGTGGAAAATTATCGGGTTTTTCGCTGCATTTTGCTTCGATAGGTATTTTCGCATGAAGAGAATGACATTGTCTTCAAAAACTGTTGTTATACTTCCTTTTTTTAAATTACTATTTCTGAGATATCCTTCTATATGTTCTCCGTTGTAGCCTCTATATGTCATTGTTATGTGTTATCAAAAAGAAACATTCAACATTATTTTTTATGAATACGTGCAGTATATACACAGATATTGTTATGCTGATTATATAAGAAAAATTTCAAATCTACGGATTCGTTTGGAACATTGCTGCTATTTGATCTGCACAAACTGAGTTCATTTTCTTCTTGCAAAAATAACCTGATATAGATATTTGCGTTTTGTGAAAATACACGGAACAAGAAAACAGTACAACTGCAAAAAGTTACTTCCGGTCATCAACAATTATATCATGTATATTGTCAAGTTGGGCTGACTCTCAAGGCCTAGTTATGAAGTAATCTCACAATTTCAATCGAATTTAACCAATGGAATCAAATATTGAAATATGATTGTGACTCAATATCAAAATTCTGCATAAAGGTTTCTATAAAAATTTACAGGATTTATTTGACAGTGACTGGATCCTAACCCTACAGAGACAACTCAAATGAATATGTAAATCAAATCAAAGCCACCAATATAATATACATATACCAAAAACCGAATTGAAAAAAGAATTGCCACCTTTACTGATTCACAAAAATAAGAAGACAATCCTTCAATTTAAAGTCCTCCTTGAATACCGACAATGTATATATGATATTCATAAATTTCAATGTCTTAATCGAAACTCATTGGTGTAATAAGACATTTTTAATTCGATTGGAAACATTAATCTGAATACTAGCAGTTCCATTGAAATCAAAGAGAATACGCGACGTACAGTTAAGGCATTTAGCCGCGTCAAGTAGCTTGGATGACTGGGGTGCCGGCTCTGCGGTCTCATGTCAAGGCACGATAGATTTTAACAATGAATAATACGAGTTTCGTTATTTACGTAATTTGTTCATGTATTCGAACATTGTGACTGATAATTCTAGTTGTATCTCTCGACCTGAAACTTTTTTCAGATGAATGTCCATTTTTCAAACTTTGTTATTTTTGATTGATACCAATCAAGCAATCACGAATATATAAAACCACTCATCATTTGAAATCGTGGTTTTATCATGCTGCTTGCTCTTGTGGTATTGCTAAATAAATTATTTTTGTTACAAAATGGATATTTATCGATAGAATTTTGAAGTCTTGTGGGATTACTTTCGATAATATTTTAGTTAGTCCAACCTGTCCCAGAAATAGTTCTAAAAATCTTTTTTTTATTGTAGTGGAAACTATAGCTGCACAAAATGGGAATAACGAAAATAATTTTGTACTTAACCAAAACTGTTTTTAACTAATGTTGAGTTGAATACGATAGCTAAGGATTCTTACGATATCGATGACGAAATAACTGATGTGTTATTTATACGTATCCAGCAAGAATAGAAAAAAGAAACCGAAGAAAACTTGATATTAGAATAATGTTTGAAAATTAAAACTAAAACTGAATGGGGTATACCGACCGGGGATGCAACGGTATAAAAATGCATCAAATACGCTACTTCACTGGTGGTGTATTATGAAAAATGAGACTCTTCAACTTTCAAAATTAGAATACCGATATTTTCAATATTTTCAACCTTTGACGTTTGATATTTTTTTTAGCACACATGCGATCAGTGAGGACTTTTGGTATTTTGTTGTAACACTGTTTTTTTTTGACTAGGACGAATGTTCAGCTCTATTTGAATTATTGTAAGTTGAGATGTCTAATTTGACCGAACTATTAATGGAAACGAAGCGGCAAATAGCAACCACCCGGGGCCACAGGACGACCGAACGTCTCTTCTGCTCTACAGAAACAATAATCAACGGCATGCTAGAATTATTTCGCCAGGCATCTGGGGTTATATCATCAATATAATGATATTACTTGATATTTTCTGCAACAGTAAACTCTCTGGGCATCTAGTTAGATTGTTACAATAAATATCTTGAACACGGATTATAGGGAGTTGAAATATTTCTGGAATGTTACAAATATTACCGAGAATATTACTGTACTTGAAAAAAACATACAAGGCTTTTCTTGCATTTCACCCTTCATGATTATTAGAAATATATCAATACGATAAAGTCATATTTGGGTGAACTCACCAGTAACATCGCTCGTTATTTGAAAAAAGAATTCGTAGACGTAGCTTACAGAACGACTTATAGTCTAAGTAACTTTATTGAAAACAATAAAGATAAAACTTCGGTGTAGGATAGATCAGGAGTATATAAGCTGACTTGTGGCTCTTGTCCAAAACTGTATATTGGCCAAACAGGGAGAACGTTTTCCCAAAGAATTAAAGAGCATAGAAGTAGTTTTTTGAATTGTAAGACCAATTCCACATTTGCAAACCACCTTTTAGCAGAAGGACATGCATGAGTTCAATCATGAATACGACGTGTTACATTTAGAATAGTTTGAAACTCAATCTTCTGAAATGTCTAGAAATAAACAGATTCAAGAATTCAGGTAATTTACTGAATGACCAAATAGAATTAAATAACTCCCCGATACTAAATATTTTTTCAAATGTGGAAAATGGTGGTACATAAGCTTAGGTGTTTTGATTCATTACAAACCCAGGTACACATAAAACTTCAAATTGTAAAATCAGATATATTTAACATTGAATATGTAGAATTCAGTTATTAAAGACACGCCCGAAGAAGCCATTGTATGGCGAAACACATGTTACGGTTTTGCGAAACTGTTTAGCGAAAATCTCATAATAAAGTGTTTTTTTTAATATATCAATATCAGTAATTATTTAGATTTTCCAAATTTCAAAATAACTTCACTCAGAAATATTTAAAAGTGAGTTTTTTATATATCAATAACATATATGTTAAATCGATCCGCATTAGAAAAAAAAAATAAAGAAAACATTTCACACATATATTTTATAAAATTCTTTCATATTCTTTTATATCTTGATAATTCAATATTAACCTCATCAACTTCGTACTATTAGTTTCTGGGAAAGAAAGGTTTTGTCTTTCTATTATTTAATTAATTGGCTTTGTATTAATGAATATTGTAAAACAATCATAAAGTGGCAATTATAATTAACGCTTCTATGAAAAATTATTGAAATATTCATATGTACCTACCGAAATGATGACATGAGTGTTATTAAATTCGATTCGCTCTATTCATAATATCACTGAACCACAAATTTGCTTCCATAAAAGCTATTAATAGAGTTACACTTGAATTTAATTAGCGAACCCAACCCATAATCAGAGGGATTCTTCAAAATGACTTTGAATGTTGCTGAAACTCATAATACGTTTGATATTTCGAAATTGACATTTTTCTATTAATTCTTTGGGGGTGTCTGAAATTGACAGCTCTTAATAGATACTCCATATTCAATATCCACTCTAGACATCGGTTCCAGTTTTTTATTTTAAAAAATCATCACCGCAGCCTTCTGCTCACAATATATCTATTTTCGATTTTGGAAACGCAATTGGATATCTATCTCCAACCCTTCACATTGCCACAATGTAGCTATCTATGTTATGGAAAATTTGATATACATAAAAAATAATCTATCTTAATATGAAAGTTTTGAAAATGTGCACGACCACAACCCTAGGCATAGAAATGATTCTAGAACAAACTATTGCCGCTTAAAAATATGTCAAAATGGACCAAATTTTCGAGCTGTCAAATTTTACAATAAATAACAAAAAAATATAAGATCTACCTAATAATATATTCAAAGCAAGGACTAAATATTTTTTAATAAAAAATGCCCTTTTTAGCACTGAAGAAATCCTGCACTGTGATATAAGTTCTTTAACCATATAGACATTTGTTGTTGAATGTACAGGTCGTTATAACTCAGGCGTACTGTGTAAGATATAAATAATTTTTATAAAAAAACCTTGTTCTCTGAATTGTAAGAATCTTTTGTTTATGTAAATATTAATAGATTCCTGACATATGCTAATTTTATTAATATGTATGTATTGACTTGTGTAAATACTGATGAATATGTAAATCACCAATAAATTATCTATCTATCATATAATTGGTAACCTATGACACTTTTCAATAATTATATATTTTTTTATTTCAACATTTATCATCTGTTTAGAGACTTTTCAAAAATGTCTTCAACTTCTACTACTACCTCCTCCCCTCAATATTTTTAATATAATTTAATCACATCTTGTGGTATAGATTAAATCCCAAGAAATCAAGTGCACCTGAAAAAACTTATTAGCACCCATTCCCCAATGTGGATTCGGTTTTTATTAAGTACTCACTTCAAATGAAAGGGACCGGTGTTTCTTCCGAAAACAAAATATTTACGTTCATTAGCTCATGATACACATTCCAGTAAACAATAATCTTGTGCTTTGATAGTTTCGTTAACTTTGTGCGTTTCGGTGCCTTTGTCTACGTAATAAATTCAACCAGACTACCGCATGTTCACGAACTTATTAATACCTTTCATTGCTTGTTTCTGTTAGATAACCAGCTTGTTTTATGGGTATTTTCGGATCAAATATTCTTCAGGCATTCAAAATATTATCATTACGAGCAGGTGTTTTTTTACATAGTTTCCTTCTGATTTAGATGAAAAACTTATCTTTTTTATGCATGGCAGGTTCGAGTTCGACGTGGACACACTGCTTTAATTGGTCAACTTATGGAGGATATTTAAATAATTACATTCGATGAATAGATAAATAGATGAACTAGAAAGAATGCACTTTAATGAGACAAACGTTTTGATAAATTGGAGCTATTATTAGTAATTGACCTTATGCGATAATGTTGCTAGTTTTTGAATATTGATATAGTTATTCATGTAACAAGTCCAGAAAATAATGTTTTTGGACGAGTTAAAAAAATTTTAGGATGAGATTTTGGTCGTGTTGGGCAACCGTGTAAGTGTAGAATAACAAATCATCATCATCATCATTATATTTTTTGTAACTGTAAAAAAATTCTAACATTTTAATTCCCATTTGTATTAAATATTTAAATTCGAGCAGAAGTTAAGTATTAACTGAAACATTCTAATTCTCATTTATATGAATTTATATGAATTATTAAAATTTATATGAAGGGATTCATTTTGTTTGAAATACTAGGTATATTTGAATGCCTTTTGCTAAAGTCAGAACAAGAAGATGACGTTTATGTTTCATATTGATTGTTTATCGGAATGAATGATTGTTTTGAATGGTCTTGGCAATTTCAATTTTGTTCGTAGGTGAATTGTCTATATAATATTCAGCAACATTGGTAGACTTCTAGTCTCTTCAAATTTGCGATGTTTTCACCATTATCTGGCTCAGCAGAAGTTTTCTCGATATGTGTTTTTGAATCTGGTATTTTCAATGGACCTGTCTTCCTTCTCGTTTATTAGATCAATCGACAGTTTTCTTAGTTCTTTCCGTCTACACTTATCGGCTAACCCAATAATTATTGCTACATGAAAATAAAGCTAATTAAGTTGATTCTTTTATATCCCACAATCGTAATATTTTGTTGAAACTTCCTCTTCTTCAGCATAATGTTTCATCATTTGCTTCCTTAATGAATTTGTAGATATACTCGCTGTTGAAGACTTCTGATTTCTTTACTCTATAACAAACATGCTTTCTGCCAAGAAATGCGATAACCTTTGAGAAAGTGGCTGTGACTGCTGGATTCCATCCAGAAAAGAACCATCTGCCTGATTGGAGACGCGAACATCACTTTCAACCTCAATAATACTAATAACAGGGAGGCCGTGGACTTTTGAGTTTGGAGTGTTTACATGTCAGAATGGTACTGGATACAACCTGTAAAGTCGTCAGGTGTTCGGATCCCCTTCTCTACATGATCCGTGACCATGAGAGAGCAGGAATTGGAGCATTTCTTAGGGCAGCTGCCCGAGCAGCTGATGAACTCGGTATAGTTTTCGACTCTGAACGAGGTGACCACAACTCTATCACCGAGTTGGAACCCGTTCAGCAAAAAGCTCAGATAAAAGACGCAGAGATCACCTTACTTCTGCGGAGACACAAGGATAAACCAATGCACGGGGTCTTCTTCAATAGCATTGGAGACCTTGGCTTATCAAAGCACCTGGCGTTCGCTTTTCTCAGGTCGAGTGGGCTGAAGTCGGAAACTGAGGGGTTCATCATGGCTTGCCAGGATGGTGTGTTCAACACCTTAGTCTACCGCAGTCGCGTGATGGGTATAGAGGTTCCTGACACAAGGTGCAGGGCCTGCCGCGAGGCGCCCGAGACCCTAATGCACTTGGTATCAGCATGTCCAGCTGATGTAGTCCTTCTCGACTACCAGAGCAAAACGATATTTGTCGTGTAGTTTTCAGCTCCTGGCGAGACGAATATCGTCAGAAAAGAGAAGGAAAAACGGATAAAATATCGATATTTTCTCTTCGAACTCCGCAGACTGTATCCAGATCACTCTGTCAAGATGGTTGTTCTGATTATTGGAGTCCTTGGTGGAATGATGTCCTCTCTACTCTCGAATCTTAAAATGATACCGGCTTGCCGCACTAAGGCAGAAATCTTAGCCCCACAGATGCAGAAGGCTGTCATTTTTGGCTCACTGCGCTCGTTCAGGGCACATGATTCTCGGGCCCAGTATATCAAAGGCCTTTGCTAAGTCCAAAAATACAACATACATGATGACTCTATCGTTTTTATTATAGTCTCCTCCACTTTACAACAGTTGATAGCCTTCTAGATTATATATCTCTTTACATTCAGAAACACAAATGTTTCTGTCAGAACAATCAAATCTACGTCCGTAGTAAGCTGACCTAAGAATATTTTCAGTTCAGTTTTTTTCAATACTACTTATATTTTGATGGAATATTTTGATGATTTCATTTGTTTTTTTTTTCAGTCATAATGTCGTTTAGCTCCTTTATACCATTCAATTCCAGGGTATTTATTGATTCATAGTTACATGCCATGCCAGTGTCTAGTGTTTTTTTGTGAAAAAGTATTCAATTTACTCGATAATAGATGTCATTCGATAATATATTTCTCAATAAACCAATTTATACATCAAAATAATACATTGAAATTGAAAATCAATGAGGGTCCTAATAATCTTATTTGCACTAATAATTCCTCTTATTCTTATTATTTATTGGTCGACTTTAGATACTTTCACGGCAAGGGTTCAAGTGGCTTGTCACATTTGATTTCACCAAGAGCGGTACATATCAGAAATACGCGGCGTACTGTGGCTGCTCATCGTTCTGAGGTTCAACTCAGTACACCTCGAACTTCACTGTTCAAGAACTCTTTCATCTGGAGAGCTGCGTTTATGTGGAATAAACTTCCTGAGAACGTTTTTCCAAATGGATTTAATCTCCAGCGATTCGCTGCTCTGGAAACGAAAGGAAACCAAATCTTTCATGAATACTTATTCATTCAAAAAGATTCTCTCCAACGGAAAGATTCAGAAGACAATAAATAGTATGTTGCCACTGACATTTCTTTAGGAGGATTAGATATGAGCAATTATGCAGCAGACAATGTGGCTCCTTGTCGTTATAATCTATATGCACTTTCGAATCACAGTGGGACTACTTACAACGGGCATTACACAGCATATTGCAGACACCCATATAGTGACACGTGGCATAAATACAACGATTCACAATTCATCACCATTCATCACCAATTTCATCAAAATCGCTTGTGAGTGAGGAGACACATGTCTTCTTTTATGAACAGGAGGAAACGAAGCAGCACCTTAGAGGTGATTTTTTTCTTCCTTTTTTATGAACTAAATTCGGTAAATTGATTTGTATTTCATAGTTTGTTTTGAAAGATGTATATCTTGTCTCATAATTTCAAACATTTCCCGGATTTGTTAAGGTCGCCAACAAAATCATAGTCAGTTTTTTTATTACCTAAAAAAATCTTTATAAATCAGCGTCAGCATTTATCAACCTAGAAAACTGTGGGAGTGTTAATAGTCGTTTCGGTAATTTCACACTATAAAAACTAATCTCTCCTACAAGATGATTAATAAACGCACTTCATCAAGAAAAAGCCGTCCTTGCATTTACCATTCCCACGTACTTATTTTCCCAAATCGAATTTACATAATAGCAGATTGTTGTTCAATCACATGCGATTCGTTAGCTAAATGATCGAAAGTAAAAGTGACACCTTACAGAACAGGTTTTCTGGAAGAGCTTTGTGCTACTAGACGTTTCTATACATCGCAAATTCAATACGAAAAGATTAATGCTCTAACCGATGTGCGATAATAAGCTTGTGCAACCTGCTGGATTCATATATTCGAACCCTCCCAGACTTTCCAATCAGTAGCGGCCGTTTGTGTAGATTTATATCTGATTTTTACCGAACACCCTCATATATTAACTCAGAGGGTATCTGTGCGTGGCTATCAGATGCGTTTCAGTAGGCGATTGAGCAAAAAACTTGCAATTGTCTTCACCAAATGATGATTTGATCCGTTGATAAACAGAATTACATTTTTATCGATTTTTATTGGGTATTTTTACCTTCCACAATCTGTAAAAATATGAAAATTATAATGGAGAACTGTATACATGTGTAGAAATTGTAAACTTTTCAGGTCACCCCGATTAGTAACGGTGTAAATTCAAATTGCTTTTCTCAAAGCTAAGAATTTATACAGATACTTATCTTGACGTTTCGGAGGCTGATATCTGCCTCCGTCTTCAAAATTCAAAAAAATCTAAGCCTTTGAGCAGTTTTTTCTTCGCTGAGTCTCTGTGTTCCTCGGTAGCTGGCAAAGCAGTTTTTAAATGTGAAATATGTCAATGTTGTTGATCGACTTCTGAAACATTCAATGTTTCAGGTGTCTAATACGAGTCTGTTGCGAATTCGGCACTGTCTATATTTTTCTTCAAGACGGTAGCCAAGTACGGTTCATTTTTGAAGGGCTCTCCACCAATAAAAATATTCCGATCCTGTTAATCATTTTTATCTGATGTAATTCTCGAAACAAGTGTGAAAAACATTTGTTTCGGGTATTCATTTATTCACCTTCATCTTTTTACTACATTGTTCTGTATTCTTCTTTCCTACGTGAATACTTTTTTTTTTCACCGTAGTGTTCGCTGGTCAGGCCCTATCCCCTGAAGCCCCGATACATTCGGGAGGGCGCGCCAGCATTATCAACCAATGACCGCTCCCCACACCGTGGGGTAAGTGATCATTGGGTCCGAGAAGCATGTGCCCTGAGCAAGCGCAGTGAACCAAGAATGACAGCCTTCGGCATCTGTGCGGCTAAGATTTCTGCCTTAGTTCGGCAAGCCGGTATGATTTTAAGATTCGAGAGTTGAGAGGACATCATTCCACGAAGGACTCCAATAATCAGAACAACCATCTTGACAGAGTGATCTGGATAGAGTCTGCGGAGTTTGAGAGTAAATCTCTATATTTTATCCGTTTTTCCTCTTCTTTTCTGACGAGACGAATATCGTCAGAAAAAAGAAATGCTCCAATTCCTGCTCTCTCATGGTCACAGACCATGCAGAGAAGGAGATCCGAAATCCTGACGACTTTACAGGCTGTATCCAGTACCATTCTATCATGTAGACACCCCAAACTCGAAAGTCCACGGCCTCCCTGTTATTACTATTATTATTAATGTCGATGTTTGTCCTCATGCACTTTCAATGGTCTTTTCACCAATATAATTTTCACCACATGAACAAGGTATCTTTCAAATGCAATTTTGTGTTCTTTTTTTATGTTTGGATTTTATTCGTGTCAGTATAGATGTCAGCGTATTTGTTGTTTTGTAGCATCATAACTATCTATTTCCAATTCGTCTTATCTTTCCATATATATAAGGTGTACACATTAGTGTGAAATGTGTTGGTGATGTTTGGGTAATTGTTGAGTAGGTGGTTACTAAATTTGTGATGCTGTCAATAGGATCATTTGGTTTTGAATTTCATTTTCTATTACATTTATCGCTGATTCTAAGTACAAATCTGGATAAGCATTCTATTTTAGAACAGATTTTATCGATTATACTTTCATATTGAAATTTTCTGTTGTATTCTGTTGTTGTATTCTGTTGTATTGCTCTATTATAGACATAATTTATTATACCTTTTCTAACACTCACATGATGGATTGATGTGTAGTGGAGAATTTAGTATTTTGTAGTTTTATTATTTTGTGACGACATAGAGTGGACTAGACTCTCCGTCTTTTGATGCAGATTTTTTGTTTGAAGGTGAAGAAGTTGAAATCCAAAATTCGTTCCAAAAAAAAAGTATTAATTGTATTCTCACAATGATCTGAACGGAGAAACAAGAATTGAGGTGAGTATCTCACATTTACATACCACATTCAACCGATTCAGACTATATCTGAAGTTTGCCAGTAGTTTTTTTTTCAAAAAGTGAATTAAAACGTATCGTGACCTAATTAATAGTAATAAAAATAATAATCGTCTTTATTTATCGACATAATATAAAAAATGAAATACAAAAATTTAGAACAATAATTAAGGGTCAATGAGAAGGTGAAGTATCAGCCTAGGCTGCTTTTCAACTTAACCTAGCGAAAAAAAAATATAGATGAATCATAGAAGACTATAAAAACATAAGTGAATCATAGAAAAATATAAAAGTAAAATTTGAGTATTAGCGTATATGAAATCAAAAATACTTATTTCCAGAACAATTTATACTCGTGTGAGTATAAAATATAAAAGAACAGATCAAATAAAAATTAAATTTTTAAATAATAATTTAAATATTAAAAAAAAGTAATTTAATTCTAAATACAAATATAAATATGTGCCTAAGTTCTTGTAAAATATTTTCACCTTAGGAAACACTTATTAACATTCATTTATAACCCTAGCATAAACAATAATCATATACAGGTCCGTCTTAAAAGCAACTCTATAGTGACTGAAGTAAGATTTTCAATTTCTTCTTGAAATTGTATAAAGAGAAGTTCCAAAACTCCTTGGGAAGAGTGTTATAGAATTTAGGTGCAGAATATGAAAAAGAACGTTGGTACAGTGCAGTTGTGTGTTTGGGAATAACTAGCATATTATTTTTTCTGTGTTCACCCTATTGAGGTTTTTGAACATAGTAAGTTTATTGAGGAGATACGTAGGTTTGCCAGACGTTATAACTTTGTGTGTCAAGGTAAGTAAATGGAGTTTTCGACAGTTATCTAATTTGAGCCATCCTGTTTCTTTAAATTTCATACTAATATGTTCAAATTTAGGTATTCCATGAGAAAAATGTAAACAGGAATTTTGAATTTTTTGTAGTCTAGCTGCATCAGCCTGTAGAAGTGCTGGACCATAAATACTGTCGCAATATGATAATTTAGATATTACCAGCGATTCGCACAACTCAAGTTTCATTTTAGTAGATAGCAAATTACGACTAGTTACTTCAGACCATTTCTTGTGGGCCATCTCAAAATATTCGTTAGCAGCACACTACACAAAAAAAGGATATATTTAGTTGAGAAAAGTCTTTAACTATTTGTAAAATTGCATTTGTATCAACATTGAAACAAATTGTTTCAAAAGGAGATTTTCAAAGTCGATTCCAAACTTTTTGTACACGAAAAGTAAAAACTTTGATAAACTTGAATGAATTGAAAATTTAAACTAATTTTAATGTAAGATGCTTTCGACTCAAAAGATTTGAGTAGGTTTTCATTCAAGATTAATTATTATTGAAAAAATCAAATGGTACTTTCGAATTCAATTATTCTGAAATTATGTCAATCTCAGAATTTTGTTAATTAGCATACGTTTATATTCTTGAACTAATAATCATCTATTTTTCTTTCTCGCACGGTAGTTACAAAAATTATCTAATATACTATTTTTATTGTGGAACAATGAAAATAGTAATTGTAATTACATATCAACATATTTTTCATTAGGTAAATAGTACAGTATTTTTCAAGTATTACTTTGTAGTCAATTTTGAAGTAAAATAATCCAAGAAATTTACATTTCTCTATCGATTCATGGGACAGTGTTTTTAAAGAACGTCTATGAGTGATCCGATCTTATCAACACAGTTTCATAATGCAAATATTTATTACCAAATTTCGAATTGCCTCATTTCTTCAACCTTCGTAAATATTGCCTGTGCACATTCGAATAAACAAAAAACTTCGTTATATATAAAAGTTCGTTAATCAGATGAACTTTACGAGAAATATTTGTTTATTTCTATTGCCCCGATCACGATTTCACTTGTACACGAGCACAGCAGTCAGGATTTGAATATTAATTATTCTGATTGATAGCCTCATAACTCGGATCTGGTTGAACAAAAGAGCGATTTTCTAATTTCTAATCAAGTATTGTTGCAACTGATGAACTCATTTTTATTCTCTTATGTAATCCCTTATCCGACTTGAATCATTTGAATGATTACTCCTTTTATGCTCTGCGATTTTTAGTTGAAGGTGGCGAGTTCCGTAATATACGGGGTGATGGCAATAAGTGGTCGATAGTAGTGTTCGTTTAGAGAAATGTTATGTAACGTTTCTTGATTTTTAGTCCATTTGCAAGGCAATGTGATCAGGATGTAACTCCCCTGTGTTAATTTGTGTTGATGAACTTGTAACATGCTATTTATTTAATGAAATATTTTGACAGATACACCTCTACACAGTTTGCAGCAGTCCATTGGATATGTCCTAGGATTAATGTAATTTTACAAGTGTTTAAGACCGATTCAATATGTGTTTTCATTTATAAGTTTTAGGGTTGAAAAGTTATAATACAAAATGTCAAATTTTTCTTCTCATATATCAAGGCAGATGACATAATCACTCAGAGATAAACCCAGTGAACCAGAAAACATAGTCTTGAGCTTGATCACTGATCAGCTTGCTGTTGACATTCGTGACTGGAATGAAATGGGTGGCAACACCTGTTCAATTTTGAACGAAATCTGAAGTGATGTCAAATATCAATAATTTAATGTTATATTCTTCCCTTTCTGTTTCTGGCGTTTATCAGAGAACGACGTATCGATTATTTATAAAGTTTTTTTCTGCAAACAATCACATCTTCATAGTTTCGCCCAACGTTTAAGTTCTGCCAGATAAATAGGTTTATTGAAGAATAAATAAATTCAGATAAAAAGATTCATTGACGAATAAGTAAATTCAGATGGAGAAATTTAGATAAATAAATTTACATAAATAAATTTATTAAAGAAAATTTACAGAAGTAAATAAATTCACTGGAGATAGTAAAAGTAATTGATTGTCATTGCTTTTCGAGTTTGAAAGCCGTGGATTTTTGGAATTTCTTCCTGACGTTTCGCTGGCGCGAGTAGCTAGCTTCTTCAGAGGTTTAACCATCATGGCTTGCTGTCACAGCATCGGCTTTCAAACTCGAAAAGCAATGACACTGAAAACCTCAGCCTTGAAAATCTAAACCATTTTGTCAAAAGTAATTGAGTCTGAAAATTCCTTGGGTAGGAATTTGCGAATCAGATAATTATTAAGGAGACAATTCAACTTGCTGCACAAGTAGAATTATTGAAGAGATAAATTTATCTTCTGGATAAATTTATATTTGTTTGAAGATCGCCTGTGGAGAGGACTAGTCAATTCTATTCTACCTTAGCTGAGTCAACCTTGGGTCATTGTGGAATCTATAACATCTGTATTAACGAGATTACTGTAAGGTTAAATGCATTTAACTGAAGGTAAGGTACTGCAACTGGTTATTCTTTTGACCAAGGAACCAGCGTTTATATTATTGCACAACGTTGCTAATTCAGTTCATTAAATTTTTGAAAATATTTATTGCTGTTATTAGTAACTGTTATTTGCTGTAGATGGCCCCCTAGTAAGATCTCTATATCTTATTCTTTTCGATCCACCCATTTGAACTTCCAAAAGGCCAAATAGCTTTTGTCCTAAAGATCCACGCCCTTGCCTCCGCGTGCTATAGCTGGCTGTATCCATCGTGGCAATAAGAAATTCAAAGGAAACTTTATAGTTATAATAAATGCTCTCACAGTGACTTTATCAAAGCTTTCATAAATTAGTGTCAATTATTACGCTCTACATGATCAACTTTTTAGT
Organism: Leptinotarsa decemlineata; assembly: GCF_025532065.1. Lineage (NCBI taxonomy): Eukaryota > Metazoa > Arthropoda > Insecta > Coleoptera > Chrysomelidae > Leptinotarsa > Leptinotarsa decemlineata. The sequence goes on from NW_027412529.1 coordinate 9,572,718, forward strand.
TCAAAGGTGCAAATATTGATTGTTAATTTATGGTTGGTAAATACACAGATTGAACTTCATATCGGCTAGATACGAACCAAAGCAGATGTAAAAAATTCCTGTATTCAAAAAAAATTATTCAACATCTGTAATTAAAAAAAATGTGGAAAGTTCATTTTTCAAAAATGGATACCTTTTTTTTCTCCTCCTATAGTTTATTGTTTTTTATATTTCATGAGGTTCCCATTTCCATTAGACTATTGTTGTATCAGCCAAAAAAGATACGCATTTTTCAACTGTTGCTTTCCTGCGTAAGACGTAATACTTTCATTTTTTTGATGTGCCTTTTGACTTTATATTTGTACAATTAATATACAACATTCTTTTAAAAACACATGCATTTATTTCATCTTAAGATCTTCAAATCCTCTCAAAGTCGAATTTGTCACCTTGGCTGAATATATTTCAAAATCTTGTAATATCCTTTGTATGGTGAATACATAAAAATATAAGCCAATCGAATGATTAAAATAGTAAGAACTCTAAAAATCTAGAATTTGCTGTTTTCTTTGAATACAAGACCATTTTAACTTGTTATCATTGAATAGTTCAAATAATTCAAATAGATAAATCAAATGAATTTTATTAAGATAAGTATGAAACCTTTAGCTTTGCTTCGATTCAAAACAAATTATTCTCAATGTTGCTTTGCCGTAAATTTCATTACATCTGGAAATTTCCTTGGTCTTATTGCTTTTCACACATCAATTGCTGAACATACGAAGATTTTAAGTCTACTATTTATAATTAAAAACTATAATTTAAAAAACCTTCAGAAATAAAAAAAAATCGTTCAAGCCAGTCTCAATTTACTCACACTGTAGGATAATGGACTGACACCCATCAGAAAACAACTGCTACCCTGTTCGCTTCAGCATAGTTCGAGGAATGATACTCTGAAAGGAATTCGATTTTCAATTATGGGAAATCATCGACTTCATGTTGCTGATAGACAATACCTTGCACTGACGAGTGGCCAAACAGCCCGAAACCAGTCTGCAAGTGTGTTCCAATAATTGAAAATCGATTTCGGCAATTGTATCGCCAACGGCATATGCAGGAATTACTCCTGTGAAGCATCCTGCACTGACCCGTGTCAGATACAATCTAACGCCCTTCGTGGTATTAGCCAGGGGAGTAGTTGTTTTCTGATATAACTCAGTCCATTAACCTACAGCATAGGTAAGTTGAGACTGGCCTGAATGAATTGTTCTTGTAGATCATTCAAAAATGAGATCAATTTTAGTCGAATAAATCCCATATTTTTATTAACTTCATTTATGAAAGTTACGTATGAGATTGCCTTTTATATTTCGGGATTAGAGAACAAAAACAAATATTAATCATCGAAAATCACTTTATTGTTTTTCAAAATATTCCCTATGAAGATCTATACACTTTTGTATGCGTTTGAACCAATTGTCGAAGCACTTTTGCCACTCTGATTGAGGTATCTCCTAAACATGCATTCTGAATGCATCAATCGCTTCTTCAGGTGTCGAAAAACGTTGACCGCTCAGTTTGTTTTTTACGGGAATAAAAGAAGTCATTCGGTGCCAAGTCAGGACTATACGGCGGTAGACTCATCAAATCGATGTTTTGGGTGCTCAAAAATGCACTTCTTTGAGCCGATGTGTGAGAGCTCGCATTGTCATTGTGAAGAGTGATCCGTCTTAGGCGGTTGGTTTACCTGATTTCTTGAAAGACAACTGGCAAATAGTTGTGTACCACTCAGAATTGACTGTTCTGCGTTGTTCTAGTGGTACGGTTGCGACATGTCCAGTTTGCTTGGGAATGCTTCGTGCGGGAACAACTTTTGTTGAAATTGGCTCATCTTTACAGTCGACTGCTGTTTACTTTCGAGCTCATACGCGTGAATCCACGATTCATCACCTGTCACGATGTCACGACGTGACAGGTGATGAATCGTGGACGCGAACAAATTTTTTTGACAGTCAAATGTTTATGCAATATTGAATGTATACTGGTCCCACTAATGCCTAAGGTTGTTTCAATCTCACGATAGGTCACATGACGATCTTGCAGTTCGCGCACAGCATCAATGGTTTCCGGAACAACAACTGATTTTGGACGACCTTCACGAAATTCGTCATGGACTGAAATATGACCACGATTGAATTCACCATACCATCGATAAACACTGGTCCTTGAGGGAGCTTCATCGACAAAAATTGAATTAAGTTCATCCATGCACTGTTGCTGAGTTAATCCACGTCAAAAATTGTAAAAAATAATCGCTCGAAAATGTTCACGATTTAATTCCATTTCCAACACAAATAGCGAGCATACGTCAAAACTTTCTGAGTATGTATAAGCTAAAAAATGTCCATCTTCACGATAGAGCTGTCAGTTGTCAGATTGCAACATTAGGGTTGCCAAATCCCGAAACATAAAAGGCAACCTATCGTACTTTCACACTGAATCATTCAATAAGTAACAAACTCCAATATTTATAAATGAAATTAGAAGAGGGGTTTCTAGAGGGTATTTCTTCAGTAAGTTTGAAAAGTCTACACTCCTAATTGGATTGATTGTGACAAAAATTCATTGACAGTAACAAAAAATTCCAACCACATCCGTATCCAAAACAAAGGATCAGCGTGACATGAATAAAACATTTTTCAAACATCCAAATCAACAATATACGCAATAATTCTGATTTAATTATCTCGAATTTAGAGACGTTCAGAACTAATTGCAAAAATAAACGAAAAACGCGGACGAATTTGGACGTTTTGGGGAACGTATACCGCATCAGAATTCATCGGCGGTTCTTCCGAAATCGAATGAATTCAAATGTATTTTAATTTATTCAAATATTCCGGAGAAAGGACACTGCACCGGATTCATAATGGATATTCCTTCAGTTAGCGATGTGCTTTAGAGATGTAAATACTGGAAGGATTTCACGTTGAGGTTTTATAGGCATTTTCGAGAATACGGTCAAAGATGAAAAAAGGCCTTCGATGACGGTGGTGAAGCATTAAGTAAATGGCAGAGATTTTTGAAATGATGCTCTTGATGTGTTACACTCAATGGTCGAGGCTTGAGAGTGACAGTTCATATTGTATGTGTTATATGAAAATGGAAGTAATGCAGTCGAGTCTGTTTCAACGGAATGAAATGAAGAAAAAGTGGTTCATTATTATTTTGTTATAGGCTTTATCTAGAGTATCTACTGTAATGATTTCTGCAGATTTTTCATTAAATGGACTAATAAGTTACTTTTTTAATAAAACAGTACATTTCTTTAATGTCCCCCCCGCCATTATTTTTTGAACGGGTCATCTCAAAAAATTGAAATTTGGGATAATGAGACTAATACTTTATTTCGAAGTAAAATTGACAGATGAAATTTTCAAGATGGCAACTGGGCGCCATCTGGGAAAAAAATTTAATTTAAATGGAAAGGGGGTCTTGTGACACATCATTTTGAAGCTTCTGATGAATACTTCACAACCCTAGAATATTTAATAATTTTTTAATTATTGCCATATGGCAATTTCAACAACCCGATAAGGTTTATTAAGTTATTTTTTGTTTATCCAAACAAAAAAAAATGTCAGTAAGACAATGAACATCATTGTTCAGTTAGAATATTCCCATTTATTTTTTGGGAAAAAAAGTTTTTGGCTTTCAACTACTCCATCTCGATACAAAAAAGATGAGTGAATCTTCCAAAGATAGGAAGGAAGTAATCAATTTGAAAATAAGTAACTCTATACATGCATGTGTATATCATGCAAAGAAGTAACTTTCAGACACAAACTGAAAGAAAGTCCACCTGAAACAGCTACTTTCATATAAACATTGAATTACATGAAAGAAAAAAATTCTTTTGAAGCAAACACTTCTAAATGAACACTGAATTATACAGAAAAAACTTTCCTCTACTCAGTTTGTATTTAAAACATTCGTTGTGGAACGAAATCAGATATCATTCACATGAGTTCTACTTTAAATGAATGGAAACAAATTGCACTTACATGGAACACTGTCATCCTCACTGGTATACAAATTGGATAACATTATAGAAAATACACACAATTGATTCATGAATTACGATTTTTAATGTCACGGAATAAGCTTGATCTGCATATGTCATCGATGACATCGTAATGACATTCGTTCACCTATTTGATTTGATCCCAGCCAAGAGGAATCTTATTTGAATGAAGGAATCTCTCCTCATTTTTTTTGTATCGAGATGGAGTAGTAGAAAGGCAAAAACTATCTTTCCCAAAAATTAATCACTCCTAAAAATATAACCCCTTCAATTAAAAAAAAATTCTCATTTAGTTTTCAATTTTACTAGTAGAAAGATACCACATCAACAATATCTAAAATGGTCAATTCTCGTCCATTGAAAGAAAAAAAAGAAGCGATTTCAAGAGACCAAAAGGATTTTCAATGAACGTTTTCCGAATCGTCCTATTTTTAGACTACCAGTAGTGTTTGTGATGTGTCTCCGTCTACTGTGTGGAGACTTTTGAAGAGGAATAGGTATCATCCATACAAAATTAAAATAGTACAACAATCAACTGAAGGTGACCCTGATCGAAGAACAGAATTCTGCGAAATCATGCAAGGTATCCTACCTACTCCCACAATATTTGTTTCAGTGACGAATGTACATTTTTATAAACGGTAATGTTCACAGACAAAATTGTCCTTATTGGAGTGACACCAACCCTCACGTTTTCCGGAAAACACATACCCAATATCCAGAAAAAATTAACGTTTGGGCAGAAATATTGGGAAACCATATTGTAGGACCTCTATTTATTGATCAAAATTCAACAGGAGAACTGTATTTGAATATGCTGGAAACTACTGTTGACCCTCTCATCACTGAAATCGTCGAAGCCAATCCCAATGAATTCGATATGGATATTGTATTCCATCAAGATAGAGCACCACCACATTACTTCAGACAAGTAAGAAACTATTTGGATACTACTTTTCCTGGTCATTGGAATGGCCAGCCCGCTCGCCAGATTTAACACCTTTGTGCTTTTTCATGGGGCTATTTGTACGAAGTTGAACCTGCTTCAATATTGGATATACGGCAGAGAATAATAAATATTTGTAGAGATATTGACGTTACTGTGTTCGAAAATGTTCGACGTGAAATATCGGATAAGCTGTTCATATGTCAAGAATTTCAGGGCAACCATTTTGAACATCTTCTGAACTGACCTCAAGCTTATTACCTCATATTATGTAATTAAATGTCAATGTATGCAGGCAATTATTAAAAGTTTCGCCATATAGTAGTAGTTGAAGATATTGACATTATATTCTAGGGTTTAATTTTTTCCCCAGATGGCGCCCAGTCGTTATCTTGAAAGTTTCATTTGTCAATTTCACTTAAAAATAAAGTATTCATGTGGTAATTTCATTCTCCCAAATTTAAATTTTTTGAGTTGACCCGTTCAAAAAATAAAAGGGGGGGTCATTAAAGAAATGCACTGTATAATACATTTGTAACAGAATATAATTGTGTCTATATCTATTGTTCATAATAAAACTTCCTTGAAAATTGAATAATTATGTTTTGTTTATTGTTATTTGATCGAAAAAAGTCATTTTAAAAATACTATTGAAGTGTTTCAAATATTTTTAACACGCTAGTTTGTTAACATCATCTTTTAATATCTTTTAATGACAGTTGTACAACAATATTTTTCTCTGTCCCGATTTTCGATGATTGCCAATACTTGCCCTCAATTTCTCTTTCACTAAACAAATAATTTCGATCTGTATGGAATAACTTGAAATCTAAACATCAGAATATCAAGAAATACACGTTGCCAGTTATGTTGAAAATTGAATATACGAAAAAATTTGCAAGTGATCACACCAGTTTGTGTGCATATGATAACGGTCCTCATTACTGCGAGTTCTTCATTAGGATTTACAGCATTATGAAATGATCATAATATATTTCATTTATTCGCTCTCACAGTGTCTTCAATAGTATTTGATGACGCCCATATGTTTGGTACTAAGACAGTGTTTCCTGCAGGCCGTATAAGGAATAGTAAAGGTGACTTACTGCAATTAGGTGTCAAACTCACACGCACGATGATCATTACAAGGCAATAATATATCTCAACACCTGGAATTCTATCGCTTTATGATTATTGTTTCGCGCTGTGCATTCCCACGATATAAATAAAACATCGCGTAGCTTGCGACCTTCGTGGTTTTTTATAAGAAAAATTGTAACATTCATCGAAACATGCAACCATTTGACATTTCGTTCGGCCGTTCTTTATGCTTGAGTCACTAAATGATTGCACTAGTGTGTTACATCATCATACTTTAAAGGAAATGAGCTGTACCAAGAAGGACACTTGAATGAGGAACATCATTTGTGTCTGAATTAAAAAGTGAGTTTTTAAAGACAGATCGGTTTTTTGAGGAACGAAGCTTTTTGGCTTTCTACTTCTCCGTCATCAAATGGAAAATGTGGGAAACTTACAAAGCGGTAAGTCACCTTCAATGACAGAGGAATAGAGATTCCTTTGGCTGGAATTAATGCCAAATTACAATTCTTCTTGGAACCAAGTCGCGATTTTCGAGCATCGATCCAATACTGACACAAGCGAACCATCAATCTGGACATTTGCTAATGAGCAAATGGTTATGAGCATATTTTTTGACATTAAACGAGCATTCGATATGGTGTAGAGGTACAAATGTCTCAAGCAGCTGAACCAATGGGAGTCCAAGGATACCTATTGGCCTTCGTTTCAGATTTTCTGAAATCCTGATCATTCTCAATGAGAGTTAAGGGTGTACTATCTAATGCTAATATCCAAGAAAACTGCACCCCTCATGCACCCCTTCGTAGCTATGAATATTTTAGACAGCCTTAGGGGTTCAGTTTGGTTAGGCCACAAGTGAGTGGGTCTCTTCGATCCTCCACCGCATCATTGTGTCTGACACCTATTCAAACTCGACCAAAAGAATCTAGATTTTCAACAAAGCCGATTAATTAATATGTTGAGTGATCTTTCAGTTCAGAAGGTAAGAGTGTGGCTCTGTCCAACTCTGAAAACCTGATTCTGTTCGCAGCGGGGCAGGCACAAATTATATACTCTGCTGTTTCATCATTTTCGAAACAGGGACGACACACACTGTCTTCCAACAGTCCGAATCTCTGCATATGATGATTCAGACGAGAGTTACCTGTGAGGAGGCCTGTTAGACACCGTAGTTCATCTCTACTGTAGTCCAACAACTGTTTGGTTTCCAGATTCGAAGGGTGAATAAACGCCTTGAAGTGAGCCAATCCTGGTAGATTTTGTTGTCCATAAATCTTCTTGCCATACAGGTGTTCAATTTTTGTTTGGCAAAACCAAAAGAGATGTCATTGACAGGATCTGGTCCAATGAAGCTGCTTGCAGCTCCCTCCTCTGCAAAGGAGTCAGCAGCCTGATTGCCTTCCAGGCCAGTATGATCAGGAATCCAGACCAGAGACAATTTGTTACGTCTTCCTACTGAGGAGAGTTGTCTTTGGCAATTTGCTGCCAATTTAGACGTTGCTCGGTAGGAGCCAAGAGCTTCCAACGCCACTTGACGGCCCAAGAATATTTTTATTGACTTGTGTATGAGGTTGGATTCTGCCAATCTCAATAGCATAGATTTCCGCTTTCCTAGCCAGGTTAATATCTATGTGGTGGGTCTCTGTCCTGCACCAGAGCCTGAAGGTGTTTTTGATCCATCTGTGAATCCACAACTATCTGTTAAGGGCAATCTATATGCAGATGATGTGGTTCTGCACTCTTCCGGCAAAAACATTAACACCATACAATCAGCTACATCAAGCACTCACCGCTTTGAAATATGGTCCTAACAATCAGATTTTCAATTCTTCACAACATAAACCAAATGGATTGTTTCCTCGAATTGAATGGCGAAACGTTTGAACTAGTAGAAAAATTTAAGTTTTTAGGTGTAACATTTGATAAAAAATTGAAGTGGGTCTCTCTTAAAAAAACCTGTCAACAAGAATTTCATGAAAGTCCTTGCCAATCACTCGTGGGGAGCAGAGTGTACCACTTTATTGCATTTATACCTATCATTAATAAGATCTAGAGCAGAATATGGATATATCGTTCATTCCACAGCAAAAGCATCATCATTGAAGTCAATACCACCCAAAATACTGCTGTGAGAGCATTCTGTTGTTGTAGTTTGTTGGTCGCGGCAGAAAAATCTCCCTTGAAGATTCACCAGAAATATATTTTGCTTACATATACAGCCAGATTATCAGCAAGCAAAAACACTCCTACTTATAGAAATGCATTTTACAACCGTTTCACATAAATCTATATGAGCAACACCAAAATATTGCTCTTCCTTTTCAATCCATTGCGAATTCATTAAGTGCTTCCTACGAATATAAAAATATCCCCATCGCGAACGATAGACCAACACATATCTTTTGAAATGTCCCAAAAATAAAATACACTCCTACAATTTTTATAAAACAAGCCGTCGCAGAAATTCCTATGGCTGCAATTAATCAACTAACAGTATAAATGTTTGAAAGAAATCAGTACTTCGTCCTGTAATGTTATCCAAAACGGTGCTAATGGTATGATTACAATTTTTGTCTCGTTCCGGAAATTCGAAGTAAGTAATCAATAACGATTGTGTTCCATGTGAATGACATTTATTATCAATAATTTTCAATAGTGTTATTATGAATGAAATCTGTTTCAATTCAATAACGAATGTTTGGAATTGAAACTGTACAAAGTGAATGGAAAAAGTGATTTTGGTGTAGTTCAGTGTTCATATAGAAGTAAATGTTTCTAATGAACGTCTTCGTTTTGTGTAACATAATGTTCATTTGAAAGTAGTTTCTTCAAAGTAGTTTTTTCTTTCAGTTTATAAATGAAAGAAATTTCTTTGCAGTCATCAAAATGTTGAATTCATTGGCAATTCATTTTCATTGTTTTCTGTACGATACATTACTTCTTCATAGATAGTAGTAAAAATGACTGAGTTCGCGCATAAAAATTTCAGTTCCTCTGATTTTAGCAGAAACTTTCTTGGATTTCAACTCAAATAATTTATACTTGGAAATATTGAATTTAACATAAAAGTAATCAGTACAAGAGTTATCCCCTTCAGAATATTGAAAAATGTTCAAAATACTAAATAAACTATAATACAGTATTCAAAAAGAGCAAGAAAGTTAAGCCATCTTGATAAATATGTAGAAGATATTCAGGGTTCAGGTAAAGTAAACACCTGTTCGTACATCCCTTTTTATTGCTTTTCCACCCCTTTTTACTTCTTTTCAATACGGGTACTCGTATCTCGGGTACTTCAAGACAGCTCATGTGCAGGTGTCGTCCATCACCTTTGTACTGGTTGTATGAGAGATCCTTATTCTCGAAAATACTATTTTTATTGAGAACAGTAAATTTGAAATTTTCCATCTATGGATTGCCAAATATTTGACCGTTTATTGAATCATATTTGTTTTGTTGTATTGCTGAACCTTTGTTCATAATGTTTGTATTTTGATAAAAAATGTTTGCATTTCTCAATATTGGTCGAAATTCCACTGGGAGGTGTGGATATTTTTGGGATATTTCTTTATATATAAATTCAGAGAAACGAATTTTTTTACATTTTAAAAACTGGGATTATTTTTGAAATATAGAAAACATAATGTAACAAAAACAGTTTTTCATTGCTGTTTTGGCTCCTTTGTAGGTAGCCTTACTTATATTACAAACAATTAGTGTTATTTTCTGTTTTTGGGTTTTATTTTCGGTGATCGGCAATTTTTTGAGTAGAAGTTTCGTCAGCAACTCTGGCAGATATCAAAGAATTTGTGGCAATGATCGAAGTTATTAAACTTGAAAGTTAAATAGATTTGGTGCTTTGTAAACTCAGCTGAATATTTTCATCAAATATATTCGTAAATTTCTTACGAAGAAATAAACATGTATTACAGTAATGAAAATTGTCACAATTTTAGGTTGCAGACTATCCAATCAATGGTTAGTTGATTGTGAAATGACATCACTTTCAGTCTGGAACGTTATAATTGCGAAATTGATTTTTTCAAACGACAATTAAAATTATTTCCTGACTGAACCCAGTAATTGCATCGTTAATAATTTGGTCTGCTCATTTCGATAAACTGATGTGTGAACATCCATTGAACAATTTCGTTGGTTATATCCAAGCCTGCAGTCATTATTTATTCCCTGTCCGTTTCAATTAGTTCATTTGTGATGTAGGAGGTATGGGTATTCATTTGAAGAGTGCGAACCAAAAAGAATCGCTTTTACAATTCATACATGGAGTGTTTAGTTACGGTTTTGTTAAACGAATTATAAATTTATGACAATTCTGGATGCATTAAACGAATTGAATTTGATTTACAAGTTCATAATGAAAACAAGCTTCGATTGAGGTGAATTAACTAACGCCCACTTTCCACACTCACGAGAATGCATTTTCACTAGGCGTGAAAATTCATTCATGTAAAATAAATGAACGATTTGCTTATATTGAAACCCACCCACAGAATGACAGTTTGAAAGAACTTGATTTGTGAAACTGCCACAGACTACTCTTTATATGCAGTTGTCAAATACTGGAGTGTTTTTGCAGTTGTCGCGTTAGGAGAAAATAGAGTAAATTTTTACGGTGCGCGCGCACTCCGTCACGTAAAATCTACACCCAGAAGTTAGCTTCTTCTTCTTATTTATATGATTGTTGCTTCTCAGTTGAGCGCATTTGGCCAGACTCTTTCTGTCCATAGTGAATAGAAGCTTCGTACGGGGGCGCAGCTGTCTTACTCGAGGCAAAGCTGCCATCCAAAGTTTTTTTTCATTCTCATGATAACACTTCATTTTTTTACTAGGAAGCTGAGAGTCCTCTGGATATGGCTTTCACAAATAACACATGTATTATCGCACTGACGACGTCGTCGAATACGTCGACATCCAGCCTGGTTACTGGCGTACCTGACTTTTGGACTCCACTCGGACCATGACATCTACGTGCCATCTTTGAAGACGATCGTTATCGGCACAACCGTCATGTGTCGCAATCGGAGAGGAAGTCTATGAAATTAGCTAGTCAACATTTTGGTTTTTCAAAAAAGTAAAGACATCTACGTATAAAAAAACTAATTGATACAGTTTATTGTATGATTTTCATTATAGAAGGGTTTTACAAAAACCTCGAGCGCTTGAGGATGCTATTGTATAACAAAATACGTGTCGCGGTTTTTGTAAAACCCTCTTATAGTGAAAATCCTACAATAAACTGTATTAATTAGTTTTAATATGGACACCCGTACTATGAAAAGTCATTTTTTAGAAGAAAAACTGAGTAAAGAAATATTTTTCGAAATAAACAACAATGCCTTTGTAAATAAGTACTCACGTTGTATATTATGTAAGCCCTAGAATTGATCTAATATTCAGAATACACAAACATATTATTTGGCGCAATATTTAAAGAATATAATTCTTCAGCGTTTGTTCTTCCATGAGTTTTGAAATGCACTTGAAAGAAGTTTCAGAATGTTATTATTGTTCCCACTAGCGTCAGGTATCTTTCCAATTCATTGTTCAAGATGCGATTCTGCTATGCTATACTTTTTTATTTCGTATGTTTCTTTATTTGGTTGATTCTATAGAAGGTGCCGCATTTTTTGAGAAAACGGTTTGAATGGTGGGTCCATACATTTTTTAGTGGTTACCTATCACAATTTGAACTTGTTTTTGGTAGTACTGGAAATTTATTTCGAAATGATATACCATCAGAAGTAGATGACTAAAGAATGGCACGTGTATAATTATTTCCAATCATGTGGATACATTCAACAAATTCCATGATTGGAATTGGCGATGCTTTGAGATTTTTGTAAGGTCAATATTATGAAAATGCAGCTAAAATGTAAAGTTGTTTGTCTGGTTATGCTAACACATCTGATTAAATGATATTCATGTTGAGAGACCCTCTCATCATTATATAATTCCAAAGTCTTGGCAGACTTTAGCTCGCAGAAAAATTTGAGTTATCTCCGATTATCTGCAGTTATTTTCAAAGGCGGAAATAGTTTAAGAAAATGGTGTGAAAATGAACGCCGCTACAATCTCAAAATTAATTAGTTGAAACTGATTTAAATTGAAGAACAAGGATCTCCACGCTATTTTTGGGGTACACCCCAAGATAAAATACTCCACATCGTTCTTTATTTTCGTATTTTTTTCTGTCAAATAAATATGTATTTTGAAGATGACTCCATGAAAATCGGAGAGACCGAACCTGAACTGGATGAGTGTAACAGACGGGGCAACACACTCTTTTCCAGTATGCGATTCGAATGCAAGTATCTGTTTTTGGACGCATCGTGAGCCGCAACGTTGTTGCTCCATGTGTTACTCTCCATAATTAAAAATCTTGTGGCATATTTAGCGACCAGGAGGCTCGGATACGCAGTGTTGCCAACCCAACAAAGTTTTTTCCATATTAAAATTCCGAAATTCGATCCAAAACCGCTTATCATAAATTCATGGAAGAATGGACACATACTTGAAATATGTGAAATATGTGGGAACATTGGTATAGTAATGAATATTACTGGAGTTTTTTTCCAACACCAAACCGTTATTTCAAGAATTCGACACGTGTGATCACGTGTGATCTTCCTCTTGAAGATGATCACTTGGCGATCGAAATACGTGTCGATGAAAAAATAGAAAGCCAAAACTTTTCTTTCCAAAAAATTTATCCTCCTTAAAATATAGCCTTTCAATTTAAATTCATACAGTAATTCAAAAAAATGCAATTTAAAAACTTGGGTACATTATTTACATCTCAATATCACTGTTTGATAATCTTAAGTAAAATGAGGTCCAAAGTGAGTGGGTCTATTCGTCCCTTCACAGCAACCCGCAAGGGTTAATTGTGGCTAGGTTAGGTTAGGTCTAAAGTGAGTGGGTCTATTCGACCCTCCACCGCAACCCGCAAGGGTTTATTGTGGCTCACACTCGGCCAAACAAACCCAGCTTCTTAACGAAGCCGATTAATTTATATGGTGAGTGGTCTTTCAGGTCAGATGGTAAGAGTACAGCTCTGGCGAACTGTAAGAACCTGTTTCGGTCCCCAGCGGGGCAGGCACAAAGTATATGCTCTGCTGTATCATCATTTTCCAAACAGAGGCGACACACACACTGTCTTCCGACAGTCCAAGTCTCTGCATATGATGATTCAAATGACAGTGACCTGTAAGAAGACCTGTTAGACATCGTAGTCCATCCCTACTGTAGTCGAACATCTGTTTGGCATCAAGCTTCGAAGGGTGAATAAACGCCTTGGAATGGGCCAATCCGGGAAGATTCTGCCAGAAGTCCATAAATCTTCTTGCCATCCAGGTGTTCAAAGTTTGTTTGGCAAGGCCTAAAGCCATGCCAATGACAGGTTCTGGTCCGATGAAGCTGCTTGTAGCACCCTTCTTTGCAGCTTCGTTGCCTTCCAGGCCAGTATGGCCAGGAATCCATCCCAGAGACAATCCTCTAAGTCTTCCTATCGAGGAGAGTCGTTTTTGTCAATTTGCTACCAATTTAGACGTTGCTCGGTAGGAGCGCCAAGAGCCTACCAACGCTGCTTGACTGTCCGAGAATATTTTTATTGACTTGTGTTGGATTTATCCAATCTCTCCGCACATAATTCAATAGCGTAAATTTCCGCTTGAAATACAGTCACATGAGTTCCTAAGCTGGTAGATATCTCTGTCCTTGGTCTGCGACTGAAAACGCCTGCACCAGAAGCGGAAGGTGTTTTTTATCCATCTGTGAACCAACAACTATCTGCTCTTAATATTTCCTTCTCCCGCAGGATCCAACTCTCTCTGCTCGGGAATAATACTTCATAAGGCAGTTCGTAGTTGACAGTTGGAGGCATAAAGTCAGAGGTCATTTCCAGAATGCTGCGACTTCCAGTGTCAGCCAACAGTTTGTTGCACTCTGCATTAAATTGATTTGTGCCAGCCTTTTTCTCCAGATAGATGTGGAGAGGAGGTAGATCTAGAAGGATCTCCATGGCCGCTGACGATGTGGTACTGATGGCACCACTTATAGCCAGACATGCCTTTCTCTGTAATCCAGAGAGCTTCGCTTGGGCCGTTTGAATTGTGGCTAGGTGAAATGAGACTAAAACTGATTAACAATCGTCTTCCACGAGCTGAAAAAAATGTTGTTAAAGTTAACTAGTAGCCAACCTTTTCTAAACGTGTTTACAATTAAAAACTTATTTAAATATTTTCCTTCAGATGATGGATGATCATTGAAAATCTACTAAAAAACACATCATTTTTGTAAATGTAGATTTTTTCTCAAAGTAGGTAGGCCTAAACGGCAGTGAAAAATATAGCAAAAGTAAAATTAAATTGCAGACGAATATGAAGTGAATTCATTATTTTTCAGATTTCATTCGTTGCTTCTAGATAAAAATAGCTCGAAAATATAATCTATTTTCTCATACATTGTTATTTCTGATGGAAACAATGGTGGGTCGATTCAATCTCATGTCGCCCAGTATTCTCATTAAATTTGAAACTAAAATGTGATGCACCATCATCGACAAAACAATTACATTGTGGATATAGCTGTTTCCGACACACCGATTATAATCAGTCCCCCCCTCTACTAGATTAATGTGATTTCGTTGTACTTTTGTTGATGATTCGAGGTCGGGATCACAATAAAATTTTATTGCGTAGCCCGTGAGGCAAAAATATTATCGATGACGGGTCATTGCCGGGATTTATAGCTAGTATTAGGATTTTTTTCAGCATCTCATAAATCGAAAATAAATGATACATTCAACACGATTGCGTTTATAAATGGGTAATCTGGTTGGAATGCCGTCGAGTAGAGAAAAGAACCGATAACTGAGTGATTTAGAATTGGATAGTACAGGTGATAATTATATCTTGTTGCCTGCTTTGTGGTTCCTATAGTTTTTTTAATCGAATATCTTTTTTTGCTCCTACCCCTAAATGTTTATCGATTATGTGTATCCAAGTCCAACTGCGTAACCTTGCATAATCCACATTGGTTTTCCAGTACTTGCCACTTCTGAACTGGTAAATTTCCTAATGCAAAGTCCGAATAATGTTTCTCAAGCCAAGTTCAACAGTATTTTTTTTGCCAAAAAGCAATGTTTCATTAACAATTTTCTTTTTATCAATGTTAATCAAACTAAAGAAAGTTGCGTCACTCAGATGTTCTATCTCACAAACGAATAGTCTGACAGCTGTCAAATTTATACACGTGTCTTTTGAAGGTTAGAATAAGCAAAAATTCATATGGTTTCGATACTAGTAGCGCCATCTGTGTGATAGCCAACGAACTTTTCAGTCCACCTAATTTGTCTTATTTTGCTTCTATTGTGTTTCCGACAAAAGAGTTGTTGAAGCGTATTCGTTAGAAAATGGTGTCGGAGGGCACACACAGTGGTGCCAATCATATAAAGACGGGTTTTGGGTAGCTATTGGACAAGTTTTGTGGTTCATTATTTTAGAATGGTTTATAGTGAATCACTTGATTAGGTAAGCCAGATGTACATTGATAGACTATCGAACCAAAACAGTAATTCATATAAATATTTTGGGTTTTCAATTTATTTTTATCATCTCTTGCTAATCCTTTTTTGGGGTCCTAGGACACTGATTCATGGAAGTCGTAGTTCTTTGCATTTGAAGTGATAGATATTCCAATTATTTTTGTTGTTACCTTGTTTGCTTCTAAGTCAAACCTTTCTTTCGTGTATCTTTCACGAACTTCTACATTTTCATTCTCCGGCATTACACTGCACTTGCACTTCACATTGTGGAATTTCAGAGAAACTTAATAAATCTGACCTTAGATCTGAAACTGGATGAAAAATTATACCTACTCCTTCATCTGACCACAAATGAATTTGATGATTATATACGTAGTTTAGATCAAATGTGCATATGTAGAACAACTACTTCAAATAACTCTTTTCCGAAAGTAAAATATGTGTCGCGATTTTGTAAACTATTGAGTAAATATCTCACAATATGATTGAGTGTATCGGATAGACCGGAAGAAGTTTTTCCAAAAGAAGAAAAGAGCACAGCCATAGTTTTTTGAATGGAAAGAACAATTAAACATTTCCGTTTAGTTTAGGTAATGAATTCATCATGTAGATATTTGGCAGGTAGTAACAGACATGATGATTCGAATTACTATAAAAGCAGGCTATCTCAATCTATACCAGTGCGGATTCCCGACCAACTGATAACAATAAAAAATGTAATATCGTCTGAATGACATCAGAAATATGTATTTTTTACCGATCCTCTTCCGTTTTAACCGTTATCGGTAAGGCGATTCACACACAAAAGCCGCATGTTCCGTAAAAAATACTTTTTATATCTCCTTCTTCCTGGTAGTCAATATGACATTCATAAATCAATAGCTGTTTCCGTCGTTATATCAACGTTTTGTCATTATTGTCGATTATTTTCCGAAGGCAAGTAATATTGTTTTATGGATATCATTACGTATAATTGGCACCTAGAATTAAGCGGTAATGTCCTTTTAATGTTGTTCCACCCGATGGCCTATTTAATGAAGCGTGCACGTTGACGTCGTCTTAATTTATATTGTCCGAGTTTTTTTCATATTCCCAGGTGGCGAAGCAGTTGACGTGTTCTATTTTGGTTCCTTTTACTCGCATTTTCAATTCTTCTAGACATACATCATCAACAAATCCTTTGAAGTAGGTTATTTTCCTACCGCTTTCAAGTTGTCAGTCGTTAATCCTGTACATAAGACAGGAGATAAACAAAATATTAGTAATTACAGACCAATTTCACTTATCACAACATTGAGTAAAATTATAGAAAAAATCATAAAAAATAGATTAAATAAATTTTTTAAAAAATACGATCTTTTATTTGATGCACCGTATGGTTTTCGTGATCAAAAATCGACTCAAGATGCAATACATGTCTTGACAAGTACGATATATGAATGCTTGGATAAAGGTATCCCATCATTAGGTGTCTTTCTCGACTTGTCCAAAGCTTTCGATACCGTCGACCACAACATCCTCTTGAATACTCTTCATGAAATTGGCATCAGAGGTACAACATTCAATCTTTTCAGAAGCTATCTAACGAATAGAAAACAAAAAGTAAAACTCAATGATATATCTAGTACCGAAGAAATAATAACATGTGGAGTACCTCAGGGGACAGTTCTGGGACCCGTGCTATTTACAATTTATATGAATAACCTCTTCATGCAAGAAAAAGATGGTCAAATAATAAGCTTTGCAGACGACACCGTGATAATTTACAAAGCTGAAAACTGGTATGACCTAAAAGTAAAAGCAGAAAACGACTTGAACAACTTGAAAGATTGGTTCGATAGTAGGCTTTTATCAATTAACTTCAATAAAACCCATTACCTGCCTTTTAGTAGCCAAGAAACTTCTCTTCCCAACTATAACTTGATGATCCAAAATAATCTGATGTTAAAACCTGTGAACAAAATAAAATACTTAGGTATATTTTTAGATCCCCACCTGAAATGGAATGAACATATTATATATCTAACAAAAAAACTAAGATGTATATTATACAGATTCAAACAACTCATCTCCTACCTTAATTACAAACAAAAACAAATTGTTTACAAAAGTCTCGTTGAAACTCACCTTAACTATGGCATTATAGCATGGGGAGGGGTATCACGAACGTCCATGCATATGCTCGAAGTCTCCCAGAAGAGATTTCTGAGAATGATCCTACAGAAGGATAGAAGATATCCTAGCGAAAATCTCTTCCTCGAGACACAAATAATGGATGTTAGGCAACTTTTTTATATTCAGGTTTGTATAAAACAACATTTAAATAAAAAAAATCTGATATTACCTGCCCATTCATATAATACTAGACAGAGAAATAGATATGTCATTCCCAAAATGAATAAAACAGTTGGACAGAAATGTTTTCATCATATAGCACCTAAAATATATAATGACCTACCTGAGAACTTAAAATCTGAAACTTCTTTGAAAAAATTCAAAATACTGTTGAAAAAACATATATCAAGTAAAGAAAGATGAAAAATACGAGAATATATTGATTGAATTCCGTATAGTACCTCTACCTTACTTCGCTTATTAGCTTTTAATAAAAAAAAAGGTTACTTTTATATTCCCAACTTTTATATTATATGTAACTTAAGGATTTATTTTTATCTATTTTTATTTATTACATTTTATATTTTATGTCATATCATTTTATTATTGTATTTACTTAATATTATTATTCGTTCCGATATATGTATTTCGTATTTTATTATATATTTCTTAATATTTTTAAATTTTTTAACCACACACAGGTTTGTAACCTCAGTGGGATTTTGAATTTATTCTCAAATCACTTAAAATTGTATTAATTGTTATTCTTACATTCTAAGTCTTAAAATAAATAGTATGTATGGTTTCCATTTCATATTTGAGAATAAAATGATTTGATTTGATTTGAATGATAGGATTCCTGGGAAGAATCGGTTAAGAAAAAAATTGTTTTTGCTCTGACATACTGTTTCACGGTGGTAATAGGGTTCATTTCCAGCAAACATTCTAGGACTTTTATTAAAAATGATAAACTCCCCTTTCTCAATTTCTATCAGATCCTGTTTAATGTTTTCGCTCACTTCCACCTTGAGTGAAAGACAGTGGAGGTATTTGAACAACTTAATCAACCACCACACTCAAAAGTCTAACTGAAATAACATTTCAGACATTTCAAGACATCCAGGTATTAGGACGTTGCCAATTGTGCGGCATTATGATATGCCTGTGAATGGAAAGCACCAAAAATATATCGAAAATGAATTGCAGATAATTGTGGAAAAGTTTCAATGGACAAAATTCATCTCTTACATGACATAGGCTTTTTTTATATAAGTCAAAGTAACCCTAAATGCAGGGTAATTGTGCTTCGTAAAAATAATAAAGAAATATCGTACAATTTGACTTATGTTTTTTTATGGACAAAACACTAGCGCGCTACAAGAAAATCGTCAAAGCGCTCTAAGAGCAGTGCCTGTGCGAAAGTAGCGATTCACATTGGATTCGAAACGCTGGAGAATAACTCCATTTGGAAAAACGTTCTCAGGAAGTTCCACATAAACGCAGGTCTCCAAATTAAAGAGTTCTTAAACAATGAAGTTCAAGGTGTACTGAGTTGAACCTCAAAACGATGAGCAGCCACAGTCCGTCGCGTATTTCTGATATGCACCGCTCTTGGTGGAAACAAATGTGCGAAGTCACTTGAAAACCTCCCGTGAAAGTATCTATAACAGAGATACAAATTTCCAACCTTTCGTCGATGTTCCAGACTACCAAGGTTGCAAGTGGTGTTTGCGTCTCCAGTCAGGCGGATGGCTCTTTTTTGGATGAAATCCAACATACATGAGAACACTACTCTGTTGAAAGTCTGATCTGAGCGTTATAAAACATCAAAAGTTGCTGAGATGTGTACAGTTTTCTGGTTTGGAACAGTGTTCAAAGTTTTTGAGAAGCAATCTTTGCAATTTCAGTGACATGAGTGTGCCAAGACATAGTGGTGTCAATTTCAACCCCTAACAAACTTATCGAAGCAGAAAGTTGAATTTTCTGACCTGACATTATCTCCGGTTCGGAGACATTAATTTTTTTAGAGAAAACTGATGCCTAGTTTTTTGTGTCATTGGATTGTACCTGGTTACTTTCATCCCAATTTGAAATCACTTCTAGATTCTCATTAAGATATGCGACCTCCTGCTGCCGGTGAAGATGTTCATCCACCGCCGATGTCCTGGAACCCAAATGGAATGACGAGACAAGTGTGCTATCCTCAGCAGAGCAATATATTGGATTCTTCGTTGATATACAATAAAAAGTTTTTGGTGTTTTTGGATCTCATGCTTATGAATTGTTGAAAGAAATTGGTAGAAGAATGATGAATTCCACCACTGACAACCGAGCCTATTCATTTTTGATTCAAAGAATCAGTATCGCCATTGAAAGGGGTAATGTCACATTGATATTGGGTACTCTTCCGTCTACTCAAAAATTGTATGAAATATTTCTGAACCCACAAATCAAATCAAAATTTCCTTTGAACAACGCAAAATGGAGTCAGCAGATTGATCATTGCCCAATTGTCTCAGAAGATGCAGGGGAAAATAAACAAGTTCTGGAATTATCTTTCTTTCACAAATTCGAAAAAACCACCATGAGCATTTCTGATTCAATTTCAAGAAATTTGACTTCAAATTCCTCATTCGGTTTGTCCAATAATGGGAAGAATCATTACATCCGTGATTACTGGAATGAAAACAGCGGTGGCGAACGTATCACCAACAGCTACAACAAAATTGAATCAGTGAGACATTCCTCAGTCAAAATCCTTGGGCTCAATGGGTTGAAAAATATTGGCAACACCTGTTTCATGAACAATGCAATCCAATGTTTATCAAATACGAGATGGTTACTGGAATATTTGGAAAAGGATGAGTACATGAAAGATATCAATACTAATATTTCTAATACGGAGGGTGCTTCAATCAAAACTTTCGCAGAAGTTATCAAGGAATTGTGGTCAGAAGATTCATCTGATAGAGCAGTGAACACAGTCTCCTTAAAAAGTCAGATTCAGCGTTTTGCCCCTCGATTCATGGGTCATGCGCATCAAGACGCCCATGAGTTCCTTCGTTATCTTTTAGAAGGTTTAAATGATGACGTTAATAGAATTATTGAGAAACCTTAACCGACCTTAACGGAGATTAACGAAAAATTGAGCAACAGCGAAAAAGCGCAAGCAGCAGAAAATGTGACTCCTTGTCTTTATAATCTATATGCACTTTCGAATCACAGTGGATCTACCTATAGCGGACATTATACAGCTTTCTGCAGACATCCTTATACTGGCACGTGACACGAATACAATGATTCACACGTGTCACCAATTTCACCAAAATCGCTTGTGAGTGGAGATGCATACATCCTCTTTTATGAAAAGGAGGAAACAAGTTCGCACCTTTGAGCGTTTTGAAATGTTATTTTTGTACTGTTGTTTTTAATGTTATAATGAATTAGTTATGTAAGATTTATGTTATATTATATGTAAAGTATTTGTTTGGTAAGAAACTGTATGCAATACAAAACATTGAATTATACATACTACCTAGCTTTTAATATTTTCATGAAAAAAAGAGGGTTGGAGACAGTATGGATCCCTGGGAAACACCTCTTTCGAGAGATATCCATCGACGGCCACTTGCAGGGAACGTTCTTTCGGGAAGCTGGAGAGCCATACACAAAAATGATCCGACACGGTCAAAGGCCTTAGAAATATCAAGCGCAGCAGCTCTTGACTCTCCATGTTCATCGATTGCATTATTCCAAATATGGGTGACATACGATAGAAGGTCGCCTGTATATTTTTGTTTCCGAAAGCCATATTAATGATCGCTCAAGATATTGCAACCTTCCAAATTATACCTATCAGAGTTTTATAATATTGTATATCAATTGCAAATTAATAGACGTTATGAAATGATAATTATGATTCACTATATTCGTTTCATTAACTTTCAGTTAGCTGGAAAATATAATTAATTTTCCTCTCCAAAATAAATTCTAATTCCATGTTATAATTCACTTCGGGAAAATAACACATATATTATAAGATATTTTCATCGTTTTGCGTATGACTATCACAGAAAAGTTGGTCTTTTATTTTTATAACTAGCAATTATGTTTATGAGTCTACCTTGGTTCTGTGTTGTTTCGACCATCGACCATATATGTCTGACATTTGTAATTGCAACTCGAATTCATTGTATACTTAATCAACAAACGTCTGCCGATACAAATATAAAAGTGAAAATGTTATATTCGAATATTCATTACATAACGTTTCAACACGTTGGCACAAATTGCTCGTAACCAGCAAACATGTAATTGAAGGCAATTAGACTTGATCAAACAGTAGGAGATCAAACTCATTATTTGCCGGATCCTCGATTTGTTAGCATAAGGTCAGCTCTGGGATTGTTGGCCCTTAAGGCAAGAAGGAACGTCGATAAACTTCTGTGGACTAGACAGTAAACGGTATTTTTAATGATGAGTTTGAAGACTCAAGAAAAATTGCTGTGTTTGGATTATTTAATGATATTGATTTTGGTTCCAATAAAATGACTGATATTTGATGCGCTTTTTTGTTCATAGGGTGCTGCCAAATACCAAATTTTCCAAATATTAATATATTTTGAAGAAAGAGAAAAATACTAATTTGAATCTAACCTTAGATGTAATGGATCCAATTACTTGTGCTCAAATTAGATATACATATTTCATTACTTCAATAGATACTTGAAAAACAATTAGTTTTCATTATTTTTTACCAGAAACATTGAAGGGAAACTGTTATCGTGACAGCAGATTTGTCTCTTCCGGTGACACAAAGTCATGATATTATAAAAGAAAAGAGTACCCTGTGAATGTCTTGTGTTGTTTCGATACTTCGAAGTACACCATTGAGGATAATAATGTTTCATGAAAGTGACTTTTATATCAATACTTTCTCATTTTTTTTAGTGTTCCCATGAATGATATCAATTTCAATTCCATAATATTTGCAGTACAAACTGAGTGGGACACAATTATTTTTGTTTAATTCGATATAAATATGAAACTATTTGTTTCAAAAGTACTTTTCCTATTGAGTAATCTTCATATACAGTTGTAAAGTTTTTTTCATTTTTGTTTATTGATGAAGAAGTGGGAATGTAGAAATCTTTTCCCAAATGACACACAGCTCTCTATTTCTAGTTCGGGACTTCGTTCCGAAGTAAGAAATAAGAACCGTAACGAATTGGCTTATAATTGATAATATATGTTGTAGGAATAGAGAAGTTTTTTATTTTTAATGAAAAATAACATCCTCAAATGGATATTTACCTGAAATGGAGTAAAGTTCATCGTAAAATATTATAGCTAATAAATACAAAATAAAGGGCTTCGGATATACTCGTAGTACACTTTACAGTTGTAATAATAATCATTGTTTGAAGTAAATTTTGCTTCAGGAATCAGTTTTTAGATAATATTACAAGTTATCCAAGAAGAGGAAACAATTGAAATTTCATTAAAAATTAAAAAAAATGTTTGTAAGCCCCAAAATTCCAAGCAGTACTGAGGATTGAATTTGAAAACATGGCCAGTTTCTCGTTTCGTTAATATTCGTGTATATAATTAGGAAAACTGATAATCATTTCAGTACAGTGCATTTCTTTAATTTTTTGAACGAGTCAACTCAAAAAAATTGAAATTTGGGATAATGAAAGTAATGCATGAATACTTTATTTTGAAGTGAAATTGACAGATGAAACTTTCAAGCTGGCGACAGGGCGCCACCTGGGACAAAAAAATTTAATGGAAAGGGGGGTCTTGTGACATATCTTTGTGCAGCTCCTGACAAATGCTTCACAACCCTAGAATATAATGTCAATATCTTCAACTACTACAAAATGGCGGAACTTTCAATAACTGCCTGAATAAATTGACATTTAACTACATAATATGAGGTTATAAGCTTGAGATCAGTTCAGAAGATACTCGAAATGGTTGCCTTGAACTTCTTGACATATGAACAGCCTATCCGATATTTCACGCCGAAACGACTCGACAGTAACGTCAATGTCTCTACAAATATTTATTATTCTCTGCCGTATATCCAATATTGCAGCAGGTTTAGTTTCGTATACCTTTTGCTTCAAATAGCCCCATTACAAAAGTCCAATGGTGTCAAATCTGGCGAGCGGGCTGGCCACCCTGTATGACTTCGACGGTCAATGCAAAGACCGGGAAAAGTGGTATCCAAATAGTTTCTTACTTGTCTGGAGTAATGTGGCGGTGCTCCATCTACAATATCCATATCGAATTCATTAGGATTCGCTTCGACGATTTCAGTGATGAAGAGGGTCAACAGTAGTTCCCAGCATATTCAAATACAGTTCCCCTGTTAAATTTTGATCAATAAATTGGGGGCCTTTTGTCATTTACACTACCGGTAGTTGTGAATTTGGATGCAAGTTCCCTCAAAGTTAGGCATCGCACCGTAAATGCAGATCGCTTCAATTTTTTCTTCCAATGGACAAGAATTGACCATTTTAGAGATTGTTGACGTGATACCTTTAGTAGAACCGAAAACTAAATGAGAATATTCTAACTGAACAACGATGTTCATTGTCGTACTGACATTTTTTGTCGTTTTTATAAACAAAAAATAACTTAAAAAACCTTACCGGGTTGTTGGAATTGTCATAAGGCAGATAAAAAGGAATGTTTTTTGAAATATCGATATTGAGGTGTTTGTCTTCAGGAAATTATTAAATGTTCCGCCATATTGACTTCATATTTTAGGGTTGTGAAGTATTCGTCAGGAACTTC
Organism: Leptinotarsa decemlineata; assembly: GCF_025532065.1. NCBI lineage: Eukaryota > Metazoa > Arthropoda > Insecta > Coleoptera > Chrysomelidae > Leptinotarsa > Leptinotarsa decemlineata. The sequence continues at coordinate 9,597,315 of NW_027412529.1, forward strand.
AAAATGATGTGTCACAAGACCCCCCTTTCCTTTCAATTTTTTTTCTCAGATGGCGCCCAGTCGCCATGTTGAAAGTTTCATTTGTCAATTTCACTTCAAAATAAAGTATTCATGCATAAATTTCATTATCCCAAATTTCAATTTTTTGAGTTGACCCGTTTAAAATATAAAAGGAGGGGGGACATTTTGTATAATTATCATAAACTGAATATTGTATTTTATAAAAAACTGAATATTTCCTGAAAATTTCCTTTCAGACCTCGGGTGTTATACTGCATTATATAAAATTATTCAACAGCAAACAGACTTTCACGGTATTCTACCCACCCCATAATCTATGATTCCACACAAGCACTAAATCCCGCCTCAATCTACCTAGTTAGGTAATTTGACGCAATCTTCGTGGAATTAGCATAGTTTCCTCGTGGATAACTGTACCAGCGACTAATCTGATTTCGATCTAGGTTGGTGTAACGAGATGATAACCGATGGTCGAGACAAACTACTAGTTCCAAAGTGGTGTCAGCCGCACCTCCTACAAACTATGGTAATAATTTCTTATTACTAATTCTGGCGAGCATATCCAGTACTGAGGCGATACGATGCCAACACAAAAATATTTGCTTCTGCAAGCATTTGAATTTTTTTGAAAATATATATTGCCCATCTTCAACAAGTACTAGCATATCTATTCTGAATAATTTGAAATCAGATTATTACCAGTCATTGTGCCATGGATCTGCACATTCAGGAAACAATCAGAATATTCCAAACTTGTAGCCCTCTAATTAATGCAAGATCACCAATTTGTATTCCGATACGAGGTAGGCATATTATTGTACAGGCCCGCCGTTCCTAATGACCGTAAAACACTTTTAATTTGCGGCACGTTCTCTCCGAATCGAAACCGTAAAATTTCATTTGAATTACAAAAAGCCTAATGAAAATACCTTTGGCTGCATGTATAGAATGCAGTCGAATAAATTTCCATACAATTTGGGTGCAATATGGTTAGTTTTAAATTAGATAACCGAAATTAATTTCAACGGTCACCATATGGAATTGATAATGGAGCATTTTGAAACACTACGTTCAACAAACGACACATGTTTCATATCGTAGTAACGTGGTGGTTTAATAGAGGCAGGCTTTGCAAAAGTAATGGAAAATTTTTGAAGTTCTGCAATTTTAACCATGTAGACTGCAAATTAACGTAGTTTGTATCGTTGTAAGAAATAATTTTCTTCTGTTATCTTCTGAACAATGCCAAAGCTTCTAACTATTTAAATGAAATGAATAACAACACTTTTGTCTAAATACCACTGGAAAATTTTATTTTACGTCCGGTTTCGGGTTTGATCCCATTATCAAGTATAAAAGTGAAATCTGAATATCGAATTTATAGAATTTTCAGGTATGCTGCAAGCCCAGGTATTTGAGAGACAGGATGTCAACTCAAAATACCATCCTGAACATTCTAGGAGTTGTTAAACTCATTAATTCAAGAGAGGAGACCTACATAAATCAAGTTGCTCGTTTAGGGGTATATGTTTCTGGTTTTCAATTGATTTGTTAATTTTCATGGCCTCCAACAGATTCATTTTTCTCCCTTCATTACATATATGTAGGATTTTGAGGTTATCTTCATTTATCTTGTGGTTTGATTCTTGAAGATGTTCGTACATTGCACATTTTTTTATCCAAACAGGCGTGTTCACGCAGTCTTATTTCAACATCTTCAAGAATCAAACCACAAGATGAATGAAGATGACCTCAAAATCCTACATATATGTAATGAAGGGAGAAAAATGAATCTGTTGTATTTATGTTGCAATATGTATTTATGAATGGTAAAATTTGTGAGCATAATATTTTAGTAGAATGAATATGGTAGTTATTTTTCGAAAGACATTTTTTATGCTTTATTTTTACTGTTTCAAGGGTTTATAAACAGAACATCATTAGAAGCTAGAGTATGATAAAGGGCATATTGAAAAAATCACCCAGAACAGTTACGGCATAATATAAACCACTGAAAAATCCAATAATTCATTAATTTGACTCATTCATGAATTCCTTCTACAAATTGAACAATCACAAAAATATCAATATTATTTAAGGTGTATTATGTAGGTGTCTTCAGAGGAGTAAATGCAATACATCGCCAGAATACTTAGTGACACTAAACGTGACGTTAAACTAAATCAGTCCGTTTCGTCGTCGACCAAGGCGTAATAATGACTAGATTCAATGCCAGAACCACAGTGAACAATGACTGCATGCAGATTATAATAGTGGTTTGCTAGATTGAAGTGTTCATATATTTCAAACCTTCGTAGGAGTTTGGTAATTCCGTCAGAGGTTGAGTCATGTTTGAAGATCATCAGTGTTACTATTAGATTGACTGGTGCCTCAGCTATACTTGTTTTCTTATAACAGTCAGTTACAGCAATACAGTCGATCATCACCTGTTAAAATTTCCATTTTCAGATGATTTAACAATAAGCTTTGCACGGACTGATTATAAGTCCTATTAGGAAACACTAGTTGAAGTTCCAGAAATTCACATACGTTTTTACTACCTCTTGAACATTTACTACAAAGTAAACAAGTGAGGATTTTTTCAACAAAAGATTTACAAACACAAGACGAGACGGACTGTACGGAATCATTCAATCCAGAGCGGTCAGGAGTATTGATTCTGCTATTTTTTTGCTCACGAAGAGTATTCAACACGAACCCCAAGAATTAGGAACAATTATCTTGTTGTCCTAACGAGTATCTAGTGGACTTCAAAGACTCCAGGAAATCGGTTGGTGGGAAAGATGCTATTCCGGATTTGCTGGTTTCTCCTCGCTGTGTGTGTTTCTTGTACGAACTTTCTATGGCCTCTTAGTTTCACCGATGTATGATTCTCCGCACTCGCAGGATATCCGCTAAATGCAATTCTTGGAATCGCAGTCCGCGTTTGGTGGCCTTTTATGTTTTCTTGAAACTATGTAATGAAATACCCATTTCATTCAATAAGTAATACCAAAGAATATAAAGCACATAGAAGCTCTTCAGTGGCATTTTCGTGTCACTGACCACCAGAGGGCGATGGCTGTACGATGTCAGTATTTAATGACAATTGGGTAGCTAACAGTCGCTGACAATCAGTCAGCTGGATCATATCGAAGTCAGGTTGTACGCCAAAATTAAATTGAATTGAAAATCCGACCAGTTTGTCAGCGACTGCCATCGCCCCCTGTTGGTCAGGGTAAGTATTAAAAAATTTACGTGACATGAAAATGCCACTTCTGAGCTTTTATGGGCTTTGTATTCTTTGGTAATACATTGTCTGTAACAGTGAATGTGGGTGTTACGAAATAGTAAGTAATGCAGTTAGAAATTTTTTTTCTAGAACTATTTTGAGCTTCTAGTACAAGAGAAATGAACATTTTCTCGTTTAAATTGGAAAGAAGGGGTATATATTTAAAGGGGATATTAATTTTTGGAAACGAAAGGCTTTCGATTTCTATTTTTCCATCTTGATACAAAGATGGAGAAGTATACCTTTCTTTCCCAAGAATACATTCGTATACTATGAGGCTTGGGACAGTTGAAATACGATAGTCACAGTAGTGACTAAAATCGAGAAAAACCGGTTTCCCACAAGATCTAAATAATTCATTCATTTATGTTTGCACTGGTTTCTATTTCTACAGTTTTTCACCAATAAAAAAAAAGTTCAAACCCTCTTTTTAATCACAAAAAGCCCCTCCATCGATTTTGTTTCTCAGTCCCTACTCAAAAAAAATTATTTTTCTTGTGATGTAGAAACTTGACGTACCTGAATGAAATACGAACTCATTCAAGACCAAACTGATATATCACGAAATCTTCAGACCGAGCCAGCCCTTTCCTGTAACGTATAAATTCAGATTTGTCCTTTTTTCATGAGGATCATAATCCCAGACGGATTCCTTTTATTCCCAGCCTTAATTGAAAGGGTTCGCAGCATATGGGACGTGAAATTTAATATCTGTTAGATGGTATTATGCAGAAGATGTGGGTTCTATCAATAGATTATTTAAATTGATTCGTCATCTAATCATTTGTGAAGCGGATAAATAGCTTTCCAATCGTTGGGCCAAGGGTAATAAACTCTGGTGTTTCTACACTTGATCGCATATGCGGCTATAAATGTTCGAAAATGGATGTGTTGTTAAATGAGTATGTCGTTTTTATTTGAAAAGTAAATTGAGTTCTCGTATACGATAATAAAAATAAATCTTCCAAGTTCTATGTTTGCCTCATGAAAAATCGCCACTAATTGAAAGAAACTATTTATTTTATAATATGCAATAAAACTAAAGTAGGTACCTTTTTGTACCAGCATGAAAAAACGTTTAGTCGTTCTTCCGGGTTTCAATAGTTCACGAACAAACGAATAAGTGGAGTAATAGTACAATTCACAAAAAAAATTCAAAGAAGATGGCGCATTCAATTATACCGGGAGAATGTGCCAACTTGAATATTTTATATACAGGTCATTTCTTATCTATTTCAATCTATTGCTATCTGGGAAACGGTAAGACTTAAAAAGTTGGGTAAATTAGATAAAAGTTTCCTTTTTTGATGAACTTTTTTCAGATCAAGAATATCGGTGGTTATATTGGAAAAATTCGCCAAAAACTGGAATTGTTGAATTTCATTTTTTGCCTCTCTAGCCCATTTTGAATGATATAAAAATGCAGGGAAACTCTCCATACTGTTTCATATTTTTCATAATCTGATATAAACCAAGACAATGCGGAGTTTCATTTATTAGAATTCATCATCAATTTTATTTTTTTTTCAAATACGGGCCTGTAATACATAGCTGAATTTGTTATAAAAGTGGCTATAAAAATCGATGAAAAAAATCTAGAGGTTCGTATTTAGTACAGGTGTTTATACCCAAAATTGTCCGTATGAATTTTCAGCTCTGTACTACAGATTATAGGATTCTACTTTTTAGTAAGCGGATCACCGATAGTCAGTGTTTCGTGAATTGGTCTTGAACTTAACATTTAATAAAGTGAAATAACAGATAGATTTTGAAGAAACAATTATTAGTTTTGACTTTCGAATGTCAAACTTAATTGAATTTTAGATATTTTTACCTGAATTTTCATCAATTTCATAACGTCGCCACATCTCGTCAGGTACAGTGGAAAAAATTTGTTAACACATTTCTGTGAAAAATGTAGCTATTATAGATGAAGCTGGTAAACATGATAATGTGTACCGATCACTGGAACACAAAACGTTTTGTTCAATATCTGTAATTTAAGAACAAAAGCATGATTTTTTGATTCCTTAAATGTTGGTCAGAAAGCGAATATGTTCATAACATTTCGGATGAACAAATAAATATTACAAAAAGTGTCACATAACAAAATGGTAAGTTATTTCACCACAGAACTACAGAATACCTCACAAACAGCACGGAACACAAATCGTGAACCGGTTTGACAGATGCTTTTTTAGTGAACGTGAACATAATAAGGTTTCTCTTACAACCCGACATGACATACTGATAGTTTCTCAATTGAAAGTGAACTATAATATATACTACGATAGTCTGTGTTCCGTGAACTGGTTATAAACTTGACATTCATTAAAGTGAAATAGCAGAGATTAGTTTTGGCGTTTCAAATGTAAAACTTGATAAAATTCTAGACATTGTTAACTGAATTGTCATTAATTCCATAACATCGGCACATCTCGTCAGTACAGTGAAAAAAATTTGGTAACACATATCTGTGAAAAACTTAACATTTGATAGATGAAGGTAATAAATATAACAATGCGTAAAATAACGATATATATATATATATATATATATATATATATATATATATATATATATATATATATATATATATATATATATATATATATGCGCCGTTTTTTATGAAAACCGATCACTAGAACATAAAACGTTTTGTTCAATATCCGTAATTTAGGAACACCAACATGATTTCTTAATTCCTCAAATATTGGTCGAAAAGCAAATATGTTCATAACATATTGGATGAACAAATTAATGAGCCTCACACAGAACTATCACATAACAAAATGGAATGTTTTTTTACCACAGAACTACAGAATACCTCACAAAAAGCACGGAACAGAAATCATGAACCTGGTTGATGATGAGTTGTTAGTGAACGTGAATATGATAAAATGAAGGTAGTTTGAATAAAACTAACAACCTGCTTAGGTGACATCTTAATAATTTCTCAATTGAATGTGAATTATATATGGGATGGTCGTTTCAAATATTTTGAATTCACTGCGAAAAGTGACATTGAACACCATCAACCCAGCATATAGACCACAAAAGTTTGACCCGTCAAAATCAAAGTGCCACCAGAGGGGTGTCTCTTCTGTAAGGTATTCTGTGATTCTCTCACAGAACCTATGTACGAGATGAAATTCTGGGAATACACTATAATACATTTTTTTTTGCATAATTATAAAATTGACGAACTGAAATGTGTTTCGTAGGTAACAGAATAAAAATAAAAATAATTTACACACCTACAGTATAGATGAGTAGTCTTTGTTGATTAGTTAGAAACAAAATTACTGAACTAATGGGGTACACAGCATGCAAAAGAATACTCTTAGGACATTGATTTCAATATTTTGACACTTTTATTATTACCATCAAGAGTAAGAGTAAGAATACAAGAGTAAGAATATGTGTATTTACATATTGCTTGAGTAGTACCTAGTAGTTTTATCAAAACTTAAGCAATATGTAAATACACATATTCTTACTCTTGTAGTTTTCCTGATGATGACAAATATTGTAATGTAATCATGTATTTTTTGCATGCTGCGTACCCCACTAGTTCAGTAATTTTGTATATACGTATATACCTATCTTGTCTGAAGGCTACAACTTATAAACTATTTATTCTTTCGGAAATGGAACATATCTCACAATTTTTTCATTTCGCCGTGACTTCAACGCTCCCAACACCCTCAAACCCGGTAATAAAATTACGCTCCAATCTCTTCTGCCTTTCACTCGCTCGCGCTTATGATAATAAAATCTTTTCATGATTTCACGGGACGATAGAATCGCAGAACATTATTGTATAGCTATCGGAGGGTCGGGCTTTTGCGATGTGCCGTTTTCATCATTTCTGCATTTCCGCACACTACTTATATCCGATTTCAATATAAATTCCACAAATGCCGCGATTGCTCCCCCTAGCATGTGTCATCATCGTTCATGCCGTCTGGCCTACGCGATACGCACATTCTATCTCTGACGATAATCTACTAAATGCGACACGAGTTCGCAACACACGTTCCATGGAGACATATCGGTTTGTTGTACCCGGTTCGTTCGATAATTTTCAACAATTCCTTTATAGAAACATCTTGCAGATTCATTCTACATTTTGAATATACATCCTGTATATGGTTTTTTTCACCAGGAGAAGAAGTTTATCGGCGTTAAAACCTCCCTAAATCTCCAAAAGCTAATTAAACTTCTCTGAAGAGGTGAAATACCTTGGTACCATCCTCGAAAGAAAGGTAACATGGTACTCTCACCTACAAAGTAGGACAAAAAGAGCATATGTTGCTTATGAGCAATGTCGGAGAACAATGGGTCACGCATGGGGTCTCTCACCCCGTGTGGTCATCTGGATTTACACTGCAATAATAAGACCTATGGTAATGTACGGAGCCATTGCATGGGGATCGAAAGTTCTACAAGCAACAGCCATCCAAAAATTATATTAAATACAGCGACTGGCTTGTTTAAACATCACAGGAGCCATGAGAAAAATACCAACCGTGACCATGGAATTGATTACGGGTCTGACCCCTCTGAACCTGTACTTTAAGGAGGTTGCGTTAATGGTCATGTTAGGATTGCGCACGGCTGGTGTGAACCTCGAAGTATGAATGGATCAATTGAAGCTGAGCCTATGGCGAGAAGCGCTTATTGCGCAACCTCTGCTGCAGGTAACCAGTGATGCAATTGAACCCAGGCTTGTGTTTAATAAACCCTACAAAATACAAATAAAACAGAACACAGAGTAAGATGCTACAAATGCAATACTCTTATATACAGACGGCTCAAAAACCAAAAAAGGTTCAGGATGTGGAGTGTACTACAGATCACTATGCCTAAGGATTAAGTGGAAAGTGGGAAAGAATACCAGCGTAGTCCAAACAGAACTGGCTGGTATCTCAATTGCCACAAAAGAAATAACCAAGAAAGGAATTTCCGGCAAAACATATCTGCACTGACAGCAGACAAGCCCTATTAGCCTTGAACAGACAACGTGTTAGCTCAGGACTAGTACTAGAGTGCCACCAAGATTTAGCCAAAGCCTCGGTAGATAACATTATCGGTAGATAACATTATCCTGAGGTGGGTTTAAGGGCACGACAGGAGTAAAGGTGATCGCATTACCGACTCTTTAGTCTAGAAAGCGGCTGGACTAAGAGTTTTAGGAACCTGCGACGCCTACGGCCTCATGACTTCGACAATTGCGGAACTAGCCAAACGATACACCCATGCTCAATCCCTAAGGAGATGGGATGAAATCAAAGGATGCAATCTGGCTAGGATCATCCTTGACGACCCTGGGAAGCTGGCCCCGAACAATAAATGGCAATGAGGAGGAAACTAGTTTCGTTTCTTGTATTTCGAGAAGTATTGCAAATAAATTGAAAAAAAAACCAAATTCATTTCAAAAAGTCATCATTTCGGAACTCTACCACAAATATTCATTAGTATAATTAGCAAATAATTTAGTGACACTTTGGAGCACACTGCTCGATTCTCTTGACCAAAAAATGTATGTTCCACTCATGAAATATAGATATTGAGGAATGAAAAAATTCAGTCATCATTTAGATTTAGAAGTATGCAATAAAAATGATGAGCTGAAAACAAATCCACAATTTATCAGTACCACTATTATTCAGTATATTCATCAATGGCCTACAGCTTGTCAAATGTAGGAAGACCTTTCTGAATATCCGTTATAGTCCTGCCCACTAGATGTGCCTCCGTTAACAATTAGTGGACACAACACTCCAAAAGTGGGGAAAACCGCGGACACGTGTTTCTGGCTATTGGCCTCATCAGCGCGGTGCAGCCAAGAGTAAAGATGGGCAACACTTGTTTGCCGAAAGCAGGAAACAACACATATGCACGGAGTCAACAACAGGAGCCAACCGCACATTTGTGGTTCCAGTTAGAAGGCCTAGAATTCCCAGGCTACATCTAACATCTAATATATATATATATATATATATATATATATATATATATATATATATATATATATAGATAGATAGATAGATAGATAGATAGATAGATAGATCGATATTTCTCTAGGCTCTTCCTGGATTTGAGAAGCTGTATGTTTTCATGTGATGGCGAAATGCCTAACTATCTAACATCTAAAACCAACATTTTGATATTGCCGAAACCTTATTAAATGAAGCACATAATCTCATAGTTTCCAGTAGTAATCATATCACGGCAGGTAATCAGTGTGAATTGCTAGCTTGGAATCGTTTTAGACTATTGACATAATTGGCCTCTTCATTTCATATAGATTCAATGAGCAAGACGATATTCAGTAGTTTGTTTCTGCTCAGACAACTCAGACACTGCTTCAATAGAAGCATGTTGAAACATGTAATACCCCACCTGGGCTGCCACTGCAGATGATTTAATATACTAAAAGTAGTTGTTCCGAAAGTACATTTTATTTTGGGTGTTTCGAAGTTTATATAATAGTTGTTTCGAAAGGACCTATTTCCAGTTTTCTGTCTGAAAGTTGCTTCTTTGCATAATCTATACATCTTTATGAAACCTTTATTGCTTTCATCCTCCTCTGGGGAGTTTCCTATAATTTTGATGTGAAACATCTATAGCCGCACGTAAAACCGATTGCTGGCGTGGCGACGGGTCGCCATGCAAAAGCGACTGTGACTGTGGCGATTATCTTCCCGCTGGTTCGGCATTACCGGCGTTCAATTAATTTTCTAACGATTGTGGCACAATTTTCATCACGGGATATGGAAATATCGACTCATCCCGGTAATATTCGACACGAAAAAAATGTGTTGCTGGGATGGAGGAACTTTTCATTATTTTCCCGAAGCGCGAGCACCGGGGTCCATTACTACCTATCACTTTGATGGTTTTCAATTCCACTCGATAATTGAAGGGTGTTTTAAAGTAAATTTGCGGGTAAGCGTTGACATGACAGCCCATAGAACGTATCATTAATTTAGCGACGTAATTCGTATTGTTCGACAAATCTGTTCATTACGGGCTCGATTATGTATTAGGTTTCATCTAGGGGCAGATGTTAAGGCCATCGTTAGGACTCATTTGCATGTTTTTAATAGAAGCCGCGGAAATTGCCGTGAAGTTTATGATAATGGTCGACGAGGGAGTGATGTCTATGATTATTTTTCTCGCCAGATGGTTTATTTCCCTAAATTGCTTAATATTCTGAAGAATTTATACTTGAAACACCCCCAGCTGTTAACTTTTCCACGAAATAAATCTGCAAACAAATTTCAATCAAGGGATTTTGCTCGCAAGAGTAATTTATTGCCTGAAATGGGCACCGGTATCAATAAAAGCTGCTAAAAGTACTACACATTCAAATAGTCTCATTCAGACTTATAAAAAATAATATTGTAATTCAACATTCTCACAGCTTTCAATCTAGACAAGTTATTTTAACTTTTGTTGAAGAACATTATCGTTAATCTCATCTCTTAATGCCAGGTTGAGACTTCTTCGTATTTCTCTTTATTATTATTAAGTATCACAGTTTACTTTATATACTGTTAGACAGCGTAGATAAGATCATAATTGTTGAAATGTTTGTTGAAATAGGCTTATGTCGAATGACTATAAGATTTTGTAAAGAATTTCGGTGATTTCAGAATGAAAAAATGTTACGGAATGCAAATTTTATCGAAATACAAAAAAATGAGATACGAATTAGGAATATCGCTGATTTTTCAAGGTATTTCGTTAGTTATAAGAATAAGATTAAAATGAAAATTCATCGATTAGTAAGAAACTGACAGTTTGAAGTTTTGTAAAGTTTTACAAACACATTGCAGAGAATTGAGAAACTCAATGTTCTGTTGCTTTACTAAAGATTATACCGATGTTTTGCTATCTTTTTTTATAGAAGATTTGATACTAAATATATTATATTCCTTTTAATATATTTTATATGATATCAAAATTACTTTTTTTAGAAAACGGGGAAATATGCAAATTTTTTGATATTTTCAATGATGGCTTGATGAAAACTATATTCAATTTTATTTCCAGTTTTGGGTATCTCATGAATATTTTCACCATCAACGCTGGTGTTCTCCAGGGATCCATATTGTCTCCAACCCTCTTTTTATTGTTTATCAACGACCAATATACTGCTTTGATGACGACAGCACACTTGTTTCGTCATTCCATCTGGATTCCAGGACATCTTAAAGAGAGTCTAGAAGTCAATTGGGGTGAAACTAACCAGGTTTAATTCAATGTCACAAAAACCCAGGCATCGATTTTCTCCAAGAAGATAAAAGTCTCCGAATCGGATATAATAATGTCAGGACAAACCATTCTTTCTGTTTCGATAAGTTTGTTGGGAGTTGAATTGGACACCAATATGTCTTGGCACAATCATGTCGCTGGAATTGCAAAGGTTGCTGGTACGCTGTTCCGGACCAGAAAACTGTACACATATCAGCAAGTTTTGATGCTTTATAAAGCTCAGAACAGACCTTCTTTGGAGTATTGTTCTCATCTATGAAGCTCTGCCCCCAAACATACACTGAAGTTGTTGTATTCCATCCAGAAAAGAACCATCCGCCTGGAATATCGAAGAACGGTTGGAGATTTGTCTCTCTTCTATAGATACTTTCACGGAAAGTGTTCAAGTGATTTGGCACATTTGATTCCACCAAGAGCGGTACATATTAGAAATACGCAACGGGCTGTGGCTGCTCATCGTTTTGAGATTCAACTCAGTACACCTCGAACTTCACTGTTCAAGAACAGAATATATTGGCTTGTTGAGAGGATGAATCGAGACCTCTGGCGAAGAATGAATCTAAAACAAGTACACACTCACTTTTGTATTTCACCACCAATCGAATTGGCGTCTTCAGGATTCTACTCCATCTTCTAAAACACCAACTCGGTTGATAAAACGGGCATACAGAACAGTGTAGCAGTTCTGGTGTTTGGAAGCAGTACTTGTTTAGGTTGAATTGGCTGGACATGTCCATTTTTAAATGGATATTTTTCTTGAATGAATATTAATTTGTCCAAAATTCATCTGACAACAACACGCCACAAAAACCTTACTTGGAATGACATGAAATAACCAACGATATCGTGACTTTTTCAAAAACTACCATCCTCATTATCAGGCTGCAGGCACGTGAAATAAAAATGAAAACTTCTGAAGCACTCTTGATGTGCTGAAGATAGAATTTGTATGACGAAGCACATGTCTGGCCAGTGAAATTACAATAATGATGCCCATAAAAAATAATATTCGATGCCTTACGTAAGAGACTCGTGGTATCCTTATTAAAAACCATCTGCAGGTCAGCGCCCAACAGCTCGATTTAATTAGGGTTACTAAATGATTTTAATAAGCGTATAATCATCGGTGAGGCAGGGTCTCGAGCTGAACAGAAGATCTTCAAGAGGTGGGCAGGTACACATTTTAGTCTGAAAGAAAACTGTTTTCCCACATTCTAAAGGATTCAATCAAGTGAATATTAGCTTTAGTGTGCATGGAGACATGTGATTTTCAACCCTTATCGAGGATAGAACCATCATTTCTTCCATAAATTTACTGAGTGTAAAATCCACTTATCATACAGTGTCATCTCCAAAGTATGCACCATATGGGAAACTCACTTATGAAGGGTTTTTCGACAAAATGTTATTCTTGATAATAGTTTGTGCATTCCTTAAAACTAAACATGCACCAACAAAATACAGTAAAACACACGTAATATACGAGGAGCCCTCAAATATTTGATTTTGAGACAAGAGTATAGTATAGTATTTTGAAAAATTTCGAAAAATGTTATATAGAAAAGTTGTTCAGCATTAAAAAATACATTTAGTCATGGCCATCTAAGTGAAGTTTTATTTTTATACCATTTTTTAAATGGGGACTACGAAAAAAAATTTTGCTAAAACGATAAATAGACAGCATCTTGTATACTATGGTTTATTTTAAAAGCCTGTAGTATTACCAATTACACAACTATGGTGTTAACCACGGTCAATTTTTTAAAAGAGTGAAATAATTTTCAAAGTTTTTGGTGCAAAGTTATTTTTATTTTTTGTTAATACCGAAAATTACTCAAAATTATACAGTATTGTAACAAGAACTTAATATTCAATAATATCAAATCACAAAACATCAAAATAAAATAGGTATTTCGGAACAAACTCCGGAGACTGGAGATTTTCTTGTCCAAAATAATTCTTCAAAATAATCTACAGAAAATCAATGAGTTCGTTCTAAATACCCATTTTATTTTAATGTTTTGTGATTTGATATTATTGAATATTAAGTTCTTGTTACAATACTGTATAATTTAGTGTAATTTGGAGTGAAATAACTTTGCACCAAAAAATTTTTTAAATTATTTTACTCTTCAAAAAATTGACCGTGGTTAACAGAATGCTGTCTATTTATCTTTCAAGCAAATTTTTTTTCCGTAGTCCCCATTCAAAAAAATTGGTAAAAAATTTAAACTTCGCTTGGATGGCAATGACTTCAAATCTATATGTATTTTTTAATACTGAACTACTTTTCTAAATAACATTCAGTACTTTACTCTTGAAGGCTCGTATATTACGTGTGTTTACTGTATTTTGTTGATGTATGTTTAGTTTTAGGGGATGCAGAAACCCTTAAAAAATAAGTTTCCCATATGGTGCATACTTCGGGGATAACACTGTATAAACAAACGTTCACTATACGGATCAATTTCTTCAAAAATCATTACCATACCTAGTTGAGAAAATTCTTCGTTCTAATAATGAACAATGTGTTTTTAAATCTTTTTGATTTGTTCGTCGCATCTTTGTATTTTAGTAAAGATGCTGACAGAAAAAATTGATATCGAAGAACTATATTAATATCCCTTTATAATTACTTTGATTTGAGTCAATTCAAAACTTATTGACCTGCAATAGTTGCTTTGTTTTAAATGTATTATAGATGAGTTTTTGATAAAAAGTTAAAAATAATCATAAATAGAATATTCATTATCCATAAGAATTAATCGAGAAGTGTTTAATAACCAGAACAAGAACAATACTCTGACACATTCCTCATTAACTGTTATATCAATCACAAACCTACTAGTAGTCAATCTGAAGAAATTATTGAACATATCGAATAATTTGAAAAGAGGTAAAATAACAGTTTCAACATGGAAAGTAAATTATCTTTAAGTTTATGTGATTATTTGTGAAATCACAACCTCACTAGCTTAGCTATCCATTCAGGAATACAGATAGTACTTTAAGTATACTAGTACGGTAGTCCATATATCTTCATTCAACGTAAAATCTATTGATTTGGACACCAAATGAACCATGAACAACTTTGGCTATTTGAAAGTGAAGGTCCAAGATATCAATTATATTGACTAAAAGTGTCTCTTAATTAGTACAACAAACTATTCCACTTAAGACTACTGTAATATTAATAAAATATGAGAAAATATAATATGTACAGAAAGATAGTTTGAATCACAGAATCCGTAAAGACCGTTTCATTATTAAAGAATCTGAATAATCTTCTCCCCACCTAAATGAAATAATTTTAGACCGACTTATATCGTACTCGAACTGAAAATATACTTCTGATATGAAGCATTATGAAATAAATAACAAACATTAAATATAAAATCAAAGAAATGATAAATGAAACGATGGCTTATATTAGTGAACGTTGACTAATTAATACTAAAAGTTCAGTTAAAATCAATTGTGAAAGTGTATGATTGAACTAAAACTTTACATTCTGGAATGCTAAAAAATCAACAAAAATCATTCATTTGTCCAGACCAGACGATGCCATGGAATGCTGAATTTTCATTTTCTCAAAAAATATTCATTTATACATCAATTTCTATTTTGTCCTCTTCGAAGTGGTCCCCCTCTGATATAATACACCTGTGCCAGCGATTTTCCAATCCTCGAAGCAGTCCTGATTTGCACTTTTTGATATTTCCTTGAGCTCTCTCGGCAATTTAGTTTTTATCTGCTCAATCGTCGCAAAACGGCGTCTTTTCATTAGCCTCTTCAATCTTGGGAACAGGAAAACGTCACAGGGAACCAAATCTGATGAAAACGGTGGCCAAAGCATGATAATGGTAATAACTTCAAAATTGACAGTACGACCATGTGGCAAGAACTCCTGATGTAATACGCCACGTTAATCGAAGAAAACAGTAAGCAAAACCTTGACATTCGATAGAACCTGGCGTGCTTTTTTTGGTCTTGGCTCTCCTGGGCTCTTCTATTGAGACGACTGGACTTTAATAACCATATACCCAAAATTCGTCAACATCAGTTATGACACACTTCTAACTTTTATGCCTCTCGCCAACAAACTGATCATGCTAAACAGTTGAAACTGTGATATTGATGATGATGATAATGTTCGAAACGAGTGTAACAAAATAAAAAAATCGCTTATCGAATGTCCATAGCCCAGGAAATTTAAACATTCACCTTATTTTTTCAACAGACCCCGTACACCAGAGAAGATGTCTGCCACAGTAACGGACGAAACGGTTTTAAACCACAAGTTCCTTTCGGCTACGTGGCATTAGGCTAAATTTTGTTCTAATACTCCAGCTCATTTCAGATTATCTTTTATGCTTGACATAACGATACTGTTCTTGGTAGTAGTGCATGGAGTTAGGAACAAACCTACACAGAACACGATTCTATTTGACCACCCTCCGTGATGCTTTCTTCACAAAAACATAAAATGAGGTGATTTCAGCAAGAGACTAACAAACTTTTAAAGTTTCGAAGTATTTGGAGATGAGACAGTCAGTTGTAGTACTCGACAATTACACTATAGCATTAAAAGAAATATTCTTTAAATATTCGTAAATTACTTTCAATATATCACAGACTTGAATACGTCTTCACTTGGTGCATGAACCGAGACGATAAAACTGTATACACGATGAACTAAAATCTCCGTCTAACTGTTTAGATACATTTTCAAAGAATATCGTTCAACAATAGACCAATTACCTATCAAATGATACTAATAACTTTCTGATACATCTCGAAAGTGAGGCGCAACGTGTAATTCTTTTCGAGCACCTGCTTCTTTTGTTTTTCAGCCACTCAATTAAAACTGTAATGAACGACAACGGTATCAAAAGACTGAACAATGGTTAAGAATTTAATAAGGTTAAGATCGAAATCGCGATAGTTGCAGAGGAGGATGATGTTACGGAATCTGGAAGGCATTTCGAGGTGGGGTTTTAATACTAGTTGAAAATCCGATATTTCGATTTGTTAACATTACTGAGAGTAATGAAGATATGTATTGATAAAAAATAGGGCAAAATAAAATTTGAAAAAATACAACAAAGGTTTCTGAATGTTTTAAATACAGATTTTCATCAACCCCACTCGTAAGGTAGTGAGACTTTCGTCGATATATATATTTATTATATTTTTTGTTAAGAATTATCATGAAGTGCAATGAATTATTTTTAATCCATTATTAATGTGTAACGTTTCTGTTTGTCGTTAAATTTTCAAGCTGTGATTTACCTCCACAACGTTCAAATGACCACCCAAGACAGAATTAAGTATAATATATTATTACGTGAACTGCGAATCCTGAAGAAGGTCATACATAATATTTCTCTACTTTTGTTTTTTCCTTTTTTGGAGTATAGGATGGACCGAGAAGTCTTTCAAAAAGAAGAAACAATTTTTTTGTGTTGTAGTTAAAGATCCTACAGTTATTGTTGCAAGTTCATTGCATTCAGAAACTTTGCTACTATTTACTTCTTTCAGTTATCGTCTAAATAATATAAAATAATCGTGCAGTAGGATGCAAATTGCTCAACAAGAAAATTTGATTTCTCTATCACTGTTGTTGCTTCTGTACTATCTGCTTATGTCAGTAATGAAAATATAGATCTGCTGAAATTTTGTCAAACAGCTTTGGCCACAGTCCAGAAAGATCTAGAACACTTGGGACTGGTATGAGAATTATTCCTTATTTTCTGTTAGAAGATCTTTAATATCGTTTATTCTTATTCAACAAATCTCAAACTATATTCACAGTTGGAATTTTCGTGCCTGTATCGGTAGGCGAGATTTTTGGAGGTTACAGCCTCTTTCAACTTTTATTGAACCATAGTTTTTCGTTAGAAAAATTGCATTATAGAGAAAGGAACTTTTAGGTAATTAGTTGCATTATTCAGTTAGTATCATTGAAGAAATACAATCGTAATCACACAATAATTCTATAACTTGGAAAATGAATTAGTACTCATACTGCATTAAGAAGTACCAAGAAGTTTCGCTTGTCTTAGTAAATAAGGCCACCTTCAGCCACACTATTGTAAGGTGCTGTTTTGCATTAGGTGCCCCCAAGAATAAGGGTCACACTAGCGATCAATTCGCACTGATTTAAGATCGTGTTGCTTTCTTGACGCTGAAGCTGGCTACTATGAGCTTTGCGAGACACAACTGATTCTGTCACTTCTTCCTAAAGCACCCCCAAGTGTTTTGTTTTGAATCTCGGGTCTAGGTAAGTTGCAATCAAGTAGTTCGAGTTTTGACTTGTGGAGTTAAAACAAGCTTCTAATTCAGCTTTTAACGAGGATCAACGGAGAGATCAGGATTGGACCGAAAAAGCATCGAAAAAAGCGTCCTTCTTGCGATGCACCAAACGGCAACGGCAAGGTTGGCCGAATATTTGGTATCCAGCTAATCTGCTTTTTGTTTCATCTCTAGAATATAGGCAAAGTTACCTGATACCTGTTACTTCAGAAGCACATATTGACGGATTATCAAATTTGAAACAGAAGTCTAGACAAAAGAAGGTTCAGAAATGGTTCTAAAGATCTCATATTGGCAAACCTGTAGTGCCAAACTATACGAGGTTTGGATTGTTCTTCAACACCTCTGGGTAAACTCAATTCAGTTTGTGGTTAAGCTTCTTCGGTGTGCGTGTGTGAAGTTGAGGATAAGGTATATCTGGCCAAATACAGTTTATAAAGATCGTAATATAATAATACTGAGTGATTTTTTGGCTGGTATCTTTTTGGAAACACTGTTTTTGACAGATCACGCGTGAATCGTTCCTTGTACCATTGTCAAACTTGTTCAGTTTGGTCTATAATTTAACCATGAATCGACTTACCAATGAACAACGCTTGCAAATCATTGAATTTTATTATCAAAATTCATGTTCTGAGAAGAAAGTGCATCGTGCACTCCTTCCAATTTATGGGCAGTTTCGTCGGCCTACTGAGGGAACTATTCGGAAGCTTGTGACTAAGTTTCGAACCCAGTTTACATTGTTGGACATTAAACCACCAACACGCATACGTAGAATGAGGAGCGAAGAAAATATTGCGGCTGTATCCGCCAGTGTTCGTGATGACCGTGAAATGTCGATTCGCCGCCGATTACAGCAATTGGGCCTCCACTACGTGGAGAATTTTGCGAAAGGATTTGAGTGTGAAACCTTATAAGATACAGCTGGTGCAAGAATTGAAGCCACACGACCTCCCACAACGTCTAACATTTGGTGAACGAGCGCTGGCAAAGTTGGAGGAAGATCCACATTTTTATCGGAAAATTGTGTTCAGCAACGAGGCTCATTTCTGGTTGAATGGATACGTTAACAAGCAAAATTGCGGCATCTGGAGTGAAGACCAGCCACAAGCATTGCAAGAGCTATCGATGCATCTCGAAAAAGTCACTGTTTGGTGTGGATTTGGGTCGGTGGCATCATCGGGCCGTACTTCTTCAAATACGACAATGGCCGGAACGTTACTGTGAATGGCGAGCGCTACCGTGTGATGATTGACTACTTTTTGTTGCCCAAAATGGAAGAATTGGACATGCCTGACATGTGGTTTCAACAAGACGGTGCCACATGCCACACGGCATGCGAAACAATGGCTCAATTAAGAGCCGCCTTCGGTGAACAATTTATCTCACGTTTGGGGCCCGTCAATTGGCCGCCTAGATCGTGTGATTTAACGCCTTTGGATTATTTCTTGTGGGGTCATGTTAAGGCTCGTGTCTACAGGGATAAACCAGCAACGGCTGACGCTCTGGAAGCCAATACTGAAGCATTAATTCGTGAAATACCGGTCGATATGTTAGAGAAAGTGTGCCAAAATTGGACCTTGCACATGGGCCATCTAAAGTGGAGCCGCGGGCAACATTTGCATCAAATCATCTTCAAACATTAAATTATATTGATTGTTCTATCGATTAGAATAAAGATATCATCAATTTTTTCAAATTTTTTGTGTTGTTTTGAGAATCAAGTCCTATACCTTTTAAAAAATCACCCGCTACTATGGTGACAAAATAAAATCAACCCATAAATTTTATTTGGATTCTGGGTTCTGATGCAGTTTCTCGTTGTGACTCATTTTACTCAAATTTAATGAACCGAAACATCTTTCGTTTCACATATACAATTAAAAAATGGAACCAGCTCCTTTACATCATCTTTAACGGTCTAAATCCGATCTCTTAGCCGACGATAGTATAAAACAAACCCCAGACATATCAATCACGTAATCGCAATTGCGACTAAGGAAAGTGGCACCGAAAACTCACAATGGAGAGCAAATTGAATCGTATCTGGAATAAGTGAGGAGGAACTAATTAGAGATCACGATCTAGACGGTAATAGTATAGTAACGGCGGTACACGACGCCCTTTCTGCAGTGCTTTGATTAGCGCGTTGCACTGAGGAATGTGCACAGCCATGAATCATGATGACATACATAATTTCATTATTTAATCACGTGTGTTCAGTGGATTGGAATCAGTTCATAACTCGTTGCAGAACGTGGAATTCAAAATCGGACGATACGTGATGAAAATCCATAACGTAGTCAAGAAACACTTTATTGTGAGATTTTCACTAAACAGTTTTACAAAAATACAACACTTGTTTCGCCATACAATGGTTTCTTCAGGCGTGTCTTTACTAACTAAATCTACATATTCAATACTCATGCAGACCTACGACTTTGTAGGTACGTGTGGCAGATACCCAACGGAAAAAACAACTAACCCAGCTAATGCCGCGCAGAGAGTTGAAGTGAAACCATCAGGTACCTGTGCAACGTCTTCGACTCGGAAGATACGTCGCAAGTTATTTCCCACTATGAAAAGCAGAAATTAATTTCGTTGGTTCGATGCGACCAACCGGGACCAGTACCGGGCATGGTCTCTTCAGAACGGTGTGAACCGTCTGAGTATCACGACAAAACAAATATAATTCCAGCTAGTCATGGAATCTCTCTGCAGTTGATTGAGTGGGATGTCCACTGCGCCACATGCAGATAGAGTCAGGAAACAACTCCACAAGCATACTCCAGGGTGGGAGTCGGAATAATGATTAATATTCCGGAGAGGTGCATTGTGACATGCTAAAGGATGCCCCATTCCTCTCCTGCAGACCAACGACTTTGTAGGTACGTGTGGCAGATACCCACTTCAACTCTCTGCGCGGTATTAGCTGGGTTAGTTGTTTTTTCCGTTGAGTATCTGCCACACATACCTACAAAGTCGTAGGTGTACATGAGAGAAAAGGGGCAATCTTGAGCATGCCATAATGCAACTCTCTGGAGCTTATCTACCAGTTTCCACGTTTGAAGAAATATTCAGTAACAGGGAGTTATTAAATTCTATTTTCCAATTCGAGCGCTTATATTCAACGACGTAGTTCAGACTTTTTCCAAGGTGTTGTTGTCTTTCTTTTTGTTGTCAGTGAGGTATTTTTTCCTCATCAAACTTTTCGTTTTGCAGTTGCATAAATTCTGAAGGCAAATTTGAAGGCATATGCTGAGTCTTTGAAAAAATCGTTATTGGGATCACCTTCGAAGTTTGCTTGCTGAATGTCTGGAAATCAACCGAAAACACCATTCCCTTTCCAGAACAAAAATGTTGTCTCCCAGTGGATTCATTTTACGCCAGTGGTTCCAAATTCTACTGAGCAAGTTCTTTAATGAAGTTTTTTTCAAGGACAAAACACAAGCACTACAGAAAAATCGCTCTAAGTGCGAAAGTAGCGATTCACATCGGATTTGAATCGCTGGAGATCAAATCCATTTGGAAAAACGTTCTCAGGAAGTGTATTCCACATAAACACAGGTCTCGAAATGATAGAGTTCTTAAATAGTGAAGTTCGAAGTGTACTGAGTTGAACCTCAAAACGATGAGCAGCCACAGTCCGTCGCGTATTTCTGATATGTACCGCTCTTGGTGAAGTCAAATGTGCCAAGTGACTTGAACACTTCCCGTGAAAGTATGCAGCTTCAGGGTATGCTTAGGAGCGAAGCTCCATACATGAAAACAATACTCCAAAGAAGGTCTGATCTGAGCATTATAAAGAATCAAAAGTTGCTGAGGTGTGTACAGTTCTCTGGTTCGGAACAGTGTGCCAAGCTTTTGAGAAGCAGCCTTTGCAATTTCAGCGACATGGTTGTGCCAAAACATATTGGTGTCCATTTTAACCCCCAACAAACTTTTGGGTGATGGATGTCTCCTTTTTATATTTTTATATTCTTCTCTCACGTGAGAGAAGCACTCCGATATATACTCCCATACTCATTATATTGTCACACAGCATATAAGAAAGTTTTCATTTGAGAGACAGTTTACATCATTTTGCATGCAGTATCTAGGGCAACGTTCAATTCATTAAACTAAACGGAACTTTTTCCTTCGGGGACAAGCTTAATCAAAAAAGTCCCTCGAGAAATTATCCCGTGGACTAATTTCTCTCGTGAATATCAAATGGCTAATTTTGAGCTCGAAAGTGTATTACAACTTTTTTCCCTTTGCGCGAACCGTTTTGTCTGTTTGTTCTGAATCTTTGATTAACAGTTGTTTATAGGACTTTTGTATTCCGCGTTTGATATGGATACTTTAGAAGGCTTTAAATGAACAACAACGCGACGCGACGGTTGGTTTTACGAGTTATGCCGGAATAATGAATATGAATGTATTCAGACACCTTACCACTCCCGAAGGTAAATATTACGTTTTGTTTTATATGGTTAAAGGTAGTAACCCATATGGGTATTTCAATTAGAATTTCTAATTTGTCTTATTCAGTGAGGTGTAAAGAACTTCAAATAGGTGTAAAAATGGGACAATTTTCTTACTCCCTGATTATAAGTTACTGCGTAAATTCAAAGTATTTTTCACGAAGAAAAATGTTATATTTTTCAGTGACTTAATTTTGATAATTTCGTTTATAGGGAGAAATTATACATACATACAGTTATCTCAACATTCTGCTAAAATATTCTCCCGTTTTCAGAATTGAAATAAAATTAATGAATGTCATGTGTGAATATGGCAATGTTGTGATTGGCTTCTGAAACTGAAATTGGAAATTATTGCTACTCGAATTGCTACTGGAATAATTTAAATTTTGTGTGATTCATTTACATTTGATATAAATCCAATGTTTTACTAATTGAGTCACATTTTGAAAAACATACGAGGATTCTTCATTTTATCTCTTATAATTTCAATGTGTTCTCTTCATCAAAGTTTCAAATACGATTGTGTATTCGTGGCAATCATATAATTTTATTCAAGTCACCCACACGTTCATTATAGGGTCTTCCAACTTGAACTTCCGAACTTTGACAATTGATAAAGGCCATCTTGTTGAAGGTACATCTGTTAAATTGGTTGTCATTTATCCTGGTTTTGCCGAATCATCATGGACGGATATAGATTCAAAAACAAGTACAAATAATACATTTTTTTTCCAAATGAGTGTTCTGTTCGGTCAACGTACCTCGCGCTATGCCTATTATATGGCCGCCTTAATCGTCCTACCAGGAAGACTGTTCGCAACGTGGTGGATGAATTTGAGTCCACTGGTTCAGTAAACAATCGACCAACACCCGTACGTTGACGAAACGCAAGATCTGCCGAATTTGTCGAATTTGGGACGGTACCAATCCACATGAGATCCAAGAGCGTCCAATGCATCCCGAAAAAGTCACTGGTTGGTGTGGATTTTGGGCTGGCGGCGTCATTGGTTCATGTTTCTTTGAGAACAACTTTGGCCAGGCCATCACTGCCAACAGCGAACACTATAGGTCGATGATTACCAACTTTTTTGGTCTGAATTGTATGATCTGAATACCAACGACATGTGGATTTCACGTGCATGCGAATAAGCCACAAAAACAGCGGTCCTCAAAGGCAACATAACCCATGTCATCGATCAAATTCAGTCTGATTATTGCGCCAGAGTCATGGAAAATTGAACGTTTCCTAGGCACTCTACCCAGAGGAACCTTGGCGAAAATTTGAACGAATAAACGAATAAAAAATTTCGATGACATCTGACACACACTTCAACCATTCAGGTTATTAGAGACGGCATATTACATGTCACAGTAAATATAAAAATGTAAATAAAGATACACTTTAATCTGATATAATCGAAATTTCATTGACTAAACCAATATCAGTTGAGTAATTTGTAAGCTGGGAGGGAACACACTTTGTTTTATTTAAATTTGAAGCGCCTAAAGAAAGACCCCATAAGTATGTGTATTAGATGTAGGTAAGTATTAGTTTGTAGTAAATTTCTCACACCACGAACAAGCTGGTCAATTCCAGTTTTTCTGGTGTTATGCTCATTCCGAGATTAATTTTATGTTTTCTGTAGTTTTGTTATTATAATTGTATTTTTTTTTCGAGTGAATAAATATGAACCTTATTAATATCATTCAACTTTTGTGGAGAATATTAAAACCATACTCTTTCAATTCTTAATAAACATATCTTTATAATAAAAAACGTGTGCGTCTCGGGACGCTCTAGTGAAGTGATTCATTAAAGTAATATTGAAATTGTTCAAATTGAGAAAAGCTTAGGTTATTACTTAGATTACTTCGATCTGACAATTGTTAATTAGTTCGATCTGATAATTGTTAATCAGTTCGATTTGACAATTATCAATTTAGCATTCACAATGATTAAAATAAATTATGTATGTCTCCTTGGGTGATTTTTATCTTCTCAGTTCAAATTGAAGATAAAGATTGGTCGAGGAACCATACGTGATTCTTTTAAAACATTGTAAAAGCTAAATTAATAATTCTCAGATCGAACTAATCAATCTCAGATCAAACTGGAGATGAAGAGTGGAAAAAATGAACATAATAATAAAAAATAAAATAGGACTTACTATCTATTGTAACAGGGATAATTTTATGTGTGGGTTCTGGGTAATAGTAAAGGTTTATCAGCTTGCTTTAGTTTATTTACTATTGTCGGTAACGACTTCAAAAACTAAAAATTTACCAATTCCAGTATAACATTTATTTAAAAAAACAAAAATATCATTTACCTAAAACCCGGAAGAAAAATTTGTTTTGCAATATTCATTAAATTATATTTTATTCCTAAGGGATGACAGCTTGTTTCGCCGGCATCGAAATTCACAGAATGAGGTTAAAAACAAAAAACGTAAGAATAAAAAAGAATACAACAAAAAACCTTCATTGTCAATGCTGAATTGTGAACAATTATTTCGTAAGCGGTCAACTAGTACCATCTGGAACAGGATAATTTCATATGTTACACTATCGTGAAATCCAATGAAACACGTTCGGAAAGTCGATAACGAGAGTTCTTTCAACTCTGGTGGTATTTCATTCATAAATTTGGTAATGTGGAAATAAAATGAACGTCTGTAAAATCCAATGTTTCATAGATCAAATTTCTCAATAGATGATAGTAAGTTCTATTTTAATTTTTTCAATTTCGTTGATTTTTCCCCTCTCTTCATCTCCAGTTCGATCTGAGGATTAATAATTTAGCATTTACAATGTTTAAAAAAATTATGTATGTTTCCTTGACTAATCTTTGTCTTCAATTTGAACTGAGATTTATTAATTTAATGATAGCTATGTTTATATTACTTGTAAGGAAGGGGCAATGTTTTTTTTGTGTTTGTTCTGATTTGAATTTCTGCCACCCGTTGACGCATGCGTGAGAGAAAGAAAACCAAACAGACTGGTGACGTAACGCGTTAGGTAACGAAGCGTTTTACCCTCCCATAAGAAAGTTATCACTTCAAGCATAATAATAAATAAAATTATTTCGTTTTTTAATATCAATTGTTCGAATATGAATATCTTTTATTTTGAATAACTTTCAACCATCTCTTGTAAATTTTCTCCGAGTATAAATGAGTTATACATCATTTTTATTACGGCTCTTGCATAGATCACGTATCCGAAGAGCAATTAATCGTATCCTATACATTACCGACTTCTATAGGGGCATATGCAGGACCCCCGGTCACTGTCTCGTTTCCAACAGAAGGGTCACTCTGAAGGGGATCCTTTTACGCCGCCACCATAAATTCCCAGTTATTAAACTAATAAATTAGCCTAATTGAATAGTATCTCGTAACATTCTTGTGCCAAAATTCATCTCCAGAGATAATTTAGAGGATACGGTTACCTGCGAAAGCGAAAGGTGAAAGTTCCTTTGGTGATCCCCCCGGTGTCGAGTTGAGGAAATGTAAAACCAACACGAACAAAAGACCCTGCAATATGAATAGAGAAACTTGGGCGAGCACGTTTTGTTATATTCGAGGTGGGTGTATCAATTTCTGATATCGTTATACCTGGTGGACCGAGGTGAATTCGGATGCTGATGATTATTACTTGGGACGTGACAGATAATTTGAGTTGGCGGGTATCATCACTTCGACGTGAAAGTGGATATCTGATGAGGTGACTTCTCTCACCTCTGACATAGTAGAACATTAGAGAAATGTGTGGATAGCAACTGATGTCATTCAATATGACACAATAAGGAAAAAATGGGCTATGAGACTAAGATATCACATGAAGATTTGATTGGGAAAAACCTGAAACTAAAAAAGTCAGCATGGAATACATCGAAATACCAGACAGCTCAGATACTGTCGACCTTCCAGCGTTGAATTTTATACCAAAACAGGAATCATATTATGAAATGGAACTGGTTGGAGCCTGTAAAATCAACAGCAGTTTGGATCCCCTTCACTACAAGATTTGAGACCACGAAAAATCGGACTCGTCTTCTGGCTAAGTTGGCTGAAGGATTCATCACAGCCTGCCAGGAAGGTGTTTTCAACATCTCACGCTTGGTGGGTTCCTAACACCAAAGGCAGGACGAGATGCCAAACCCATTCTGCAGTTTTGGTTCGTTGGATATTGAAACCGTTGTGGAGAATAATAAGTGCAAAATTTATGGAAACCGTTCCTTCTTCACATTTAGGTGAAGCTTATCTAACAAGCTTGTTGGTTGTATTCATCCTTAATCATCGAAATGAAACGATTTGTCTCTAGAGTTTTCGATTCATGGTGAAATGAATGTCACTCGAGAAAAACAGGTGACATATACATAGGCGCTAGCCACACGTGTTGAAATAGGTTGTTATGATTATAGGACCAACCTTGTGTCAACCAACCTTGAGTTTTGAAGCGACAGACGAAAATATACAATTTCTATCATTTTTGGTTTGTTACTCCATCTCAGGGCACCCCATTCTCGGACCCAATGATCACCACTTATTCTATAAAGAGGAGAAAAGTCGCTGTTTACTGATACTGGACCGCTCTATGGATGTGTCAGCCTCTGTGAGTGTGGAAGGATCCTTAACTATTATTATTTGACATGGTTTTCTTTCTAAAACTGTTTTATACATAAAAACAATTACCTAATAACGATACAATAGATGAATGTTCATACATTTTTATCAACCTGAGAAAAAATAACCCAAAAATTGTATATAGGTGATAACAAATAATGCCAAAAGACATTTTTCTTCATGAAGTTCTAGATATTTTATCACTTTTTTCTTCATATTATAGAAGGGGGAATCAGGGCATTCAGGGATCAAAGGTAATGATAAAGCTGATGAATGCGCTAGACACGTATCATCAACTTCATATATAGGTCCTGAACCAGTTCTGGGGGTACCAAAATCATTGGTACGAAACCAGATTGGGACATGGACCAATAAGAAGCACACAGAGTACTGGACAAAAGTACCTGGCAACAAACACAGTAGAACCTTCATTGGGGAACCGTCCGAGAAAAGAACCGAAGAACTACTTCAATATAGTAGGAATCGGCACAGAATAATCTGAGGGTTACTAACCGGTCATTGTCCGCTTAGAGGACACCTGAATAAAATGGGGCTGTACAACGGAGACCTCAGCTGCAGATTATGCAACGAAGGAATAGAAAAAGCTCTACACATCTTATGCAAATATGAGGCACTGAATCACAGGAGGCGAAATTACGCCCAGAAGAATATGACGAACATCCAACAAGGAACCTGTACAAACTAGTACAGGGAACGAGACTGATGGAATGGGTGTCATGAGAAGATAGGAGAATAAACGCAATAAGCCTAAGAGGCTGCAGTGTTTCCTGGAGACTTGGACTAAATGGACAGACAGCTCCCAAGGGACCAAAAAAAAATGTATCCCAGTGAGGAAATAGTGGACATAAAGTGCAGGAAAAAGTTATTATTTTCATGTCACCACACAAATATTTGCAATAATATCTGAATCCAGTGTTTGAAATTACCCGGACTGCCCTTTTCTGTAGCAGAAATACACAGTTTGAATGCGAGCGTAATGAACCCTACATAATTCATATGGTAGAGAAGAGAAAATATGCAACATTCTAAAAACACCTGAATATTTGAGAAGATAAATTTTCGCCCAAGAGGCTGCAATGTTCTCTGGAGATTTGGACTAAATATACAAGTCAGACAGCTAGCTCCCAAGGGACAAAAAAAAGTATCAGAAAGAAATTTGTGAATGGTCTTCGTTTACTCCTACACAAAAAGTAACTGTCATTGAATGTAGAAATGTAGAATGTTAAGATGTAGAAACCTGCCAAAAGAATATTCCAAAAAAATTGTTTTTCATGCTGTTCTAATAAAGACATATTATTATTATTATTATAAAACGTTCCAATCACAGCGATCATTCAAGAGCAAACTTGTTTTGGAAACGGAAGGTAATCTCTTTAAAAAAATGAATCATAAATAACAGGTAAATTTTCTAAATAGGGCAATTATATAACTAATTTGACTTTTTCAAAGGTGAAAAGGTACGTTACATTTGCACATATTTTCTATTGGCCTAGACATATTTGTTTTTTTGTTTGCGGAAGGTTGTGGATCTAGATAAGTTGAAGATATAGAGATAACTTCTTACTTCCTCCCCTTACATAATAACTTTTTTGATGAAAAACTGAATAAATAAAGATGAAAATTGTTTTTTAATGCTTCTGACTCCTGTGTATTCAATAGTCGACCAATTTTCAGTGTCATTATTAATGTATTACTGAATTATGTTTCGTAAAACAGAATTTTTCCATTACAGTTCTTCCAAAGTTTCCAAATCGATAAATAATTTTTTGTAAAACTTTCCCCGTATAGTCATAAGTATATGTACGCTCCAAGAAACTTCCGTGCCATAAAGTTGGTGGTCTCTTGACCCTCACTTGGCAGAGAACAGCAACGTAAGTTGTAGAGAGGATGGGGAGATGTTATCTAGTAGGATCGGGAAACGAAGTCGACTTGTCTCTCTATGCAAAGTGCGTTCCAAGATTAAGGAAACGATACTCGAAGAGATTAGAGTTTGTTTTGAGATACTGGCGTTTGTAAGGAAGTGTGAAGAACGTTTTTCTGGCGGATGCATTCATTTTCATTAGGGATAGTGAGGGTTTCTTAATTACAAAGCTTTTATTGGTGTCATCAGTAAGTCATCTATAAAATATTGCTGTTAATGAAAATACATTTCGTAGTTTATATACTAGATATTTGAAATCGAATGAATTTTCGATCAAAATTTGTTTACAGAGTGAGGAAAGTTTCTGTTATTCTATTTATTTTTGAGTATCTATTACATTTTCATTTTGTATCTAATACTCATCATAAAACAACCAAGACTAATAAGGAAAATGTCACTCTCTCTTGGTATAAATGAGTAAGTAAGTTCATTTGACCACGTTATAAAAGGTTTATATTTGCATCAGATTATATAAAACTAGTTGAAGAAATATTAAACAGAAGAAGCATCCAAATATATTGAAGTATTGAATACAGTGGCCCGAGGGTGGTCCCAGAAGTACCCGTTCTGACCTAGAGATGGCGATAGTTGTTTGAAAAATAAAACAAATAAAAAGTAGACAATCTATAAAGCATATGTTTTTTCAAGTTTGAATACGCTGCGTTGTTTAGTATTTGTTTTCGGTGACTTTGTGAAAATGAAAAAAATTGGTTATCGTTATGTGGTTACGTTAGGTTAGGTCTAAAGTGAGTGGGTCTATTCGACCCTCCATCGTAACCCGTAAGGTTTTATTGTAGCTCACACCTATTCACACCCGACCAAATGAACCCAGCTTCTCAACGAAGCCGATTAGTTTGTATCGTGCATGGTCTTTTAGGGCAGCTCGTAGGAGTACGGTTCTGCCGAACTCTAAAACCTGATTCGGTCCCCAGCAGGGCAGGCACAAAGTATATGCTCTGCTGTTTCATCATTTTCCAAACAGAGGCGACACACACTGTCTTTCGACAGTCCGAGTCTCTGCATATAATGATTTAAATGACAGTGACCTGTTAGAAGACCTGTTAGACATCGTAGTTCATCCCTACTGTAGTCCAACAACTGTTTGGTATCAAGCTTCGAAGGGTGAATAAAGATTCTGTCAGAAGTCCATAAATCTTCTTGCCATCCAGGTGTTCAATGTTTGTTTGGCCTAATGCGATGCCAATGACAGGTTCTGGTCCGATGAAGCTGCTTGCAGCACCCTCCTTTGCAAAGGAGTCAGCAGCATCATTGCCTTACAGGCCAGTATGGCCAGGAATCCAGACCAGAGAGAATCTTTTAAGTCTTCCTATCGAGGAGAGTCTTTTTTGGCAATTTGCTACCAACTGTCCGAGAATATTTTTATTGACTTGTGTATGAGATTGGATTCTTCCAATATCTCCGCAAACAATTAAATAGCGTAAATTTCCGCTTGAAATACAGTCGCATAAGTTCCTAGGCAGGTAGATATCTCTGTCCTGGGTCTGTGACTAAAAACACATGCACCTGCACCAGAACTAGAAGGTGTTTTTTATCCATCTGTTAACCAACAACTATCTGCTGTTAATATTTCCTTCTCCCAGAGGACCCAGTCCTCTCTACTATGTGGTACAATAGGTACTTTGATTTGAAAGGTCTCAGCCTAAACAATATGAAAGCTGAACTGCACTGGGTTTATAACAGTAAAAAGTTGGGTAGCAGAGTTTAAACGAGGCCGTATGAGCTGCCAAGACGAGCATCGCAGTGGTCGACCAAATGAGGTGAAGACTCCAGAAACGGTGAAAAAAATCCACAAAGCAGTACTGAATGTTCGTCGACTGAAAGTGCGCGAACTATCAGACTCAGTAGACATTTCAAAAAGTGCGGTGCATCGTATTATTATCTGAAAGTTTGGACATGAGAAAGCTGTGTGCAAGATGAGTGCCGCGATTGCTCACACTCGAGTGATAATGTTTCAATTGAGTGTTAAGCGAACTTTCACAACAACACAGCAAAATTGATGAGTCGTTTCATAACCATGGATGGAATATGGGTCCATCGCTATACACCCGAGACAAAAGAACGGTCAAAACAGTGGACTCAAAAGGGAGAACCGCGGCTCCAAAAAACACGAAGACCGTTTCATTTGCATCGGTTTTTTGGGGCTATAATTGTCATTGACTATCTTATAAAATGTAAAACTTATCAACGGCGAGCATTATGCGAACTTATTGCAATGTTTTGAGTGAAGAAATCAGGCGAAAACAGCCGATGTTGGCTAAAAAAAATGTTGTTTCATGCACAATACACCAGCCCACAAATCTTTCATCGCAATGACCAAAATTTACGAATTAAAGTGTGAATTGCTACCTCATGCAACCTATTCGCCAGATTTAACCCTTTTTGATTATTTTCTGTTCCCAAACTCGAAAAAGTGGCTCAATGGTCAAAGATTTTCCAATGATGAAGGGGTGATGTTGGCAGTTAGTGGCTATTTTGAAGAGCAAGGCAATATCGATGGTATCGAAGTTATTGAACGTCGCTGAAATGAAAGATACTGATAATGTTGAAATGGCAGACAATGTACAAGTACCTAATGGACGAGAAATTCAAATCAAGATAGACAGAATACAATGACATCATGGCAGTTATAATATATTAATAGACAGTTGTAAGCGACGTCTTCATATATCCATTGATGGTATGAAAACAATACAAGAGTAGTGGGTTTTTCACTTTGATTTTGAAATCATGATTGACTTTGATTGCCAATTTGTCATATATGTTTAGCAGTTACCTCACACTGCCCAGAATTCAAACTTTTGTCTTGGAAGTTTCCACGCTGGTAAATTTTCAGTCACCTTGTCCGTTCATAGAGTGTGAATCAACTTGAAAGCTACACCCCAAATCTTGTACTTAGAGGAGCTATTCAAAATATTTAGTGCTCCTCTTCTGATTTATTGAAAATGTTAAATAAAGACATGATAGTGAAAGAATATCTGAATCCCATATGAGTTACGTTTCAATGATAAATGTGTTTATCAATTCAATTTTCTCACTGAATTGAAACGGGTTTTCAGGGAAATGAACGATTATAATGAATATCAGCGGATATGATGTAGAATTGAAAGTTATTCTAGATGATCACGTTACGCCAAAACCTATGCCATTTACAGGATGTGACATAATACATATATCGACGTATATTAACATCAACAGCAATTAATTTAATAGTCTCTGTCGTAATTTTGGTGTTATGATACCTGTATCACAAACCGAAATATCTTCATTATATGCGAAAACATATTTTCGTTGACCGACAAAAGTATCATCTAGTCGACTGCTGAGAGGTCCCAAGATTATTTATTCAATAGGAGGTCATTCCATATCAAATCGACACACATCAACCCAGATTTTTTATTCCAGTATTTTTTTGCGATACTCAACAATAACATTTCAAAGCTATGTTTTGTTTCAGGAGAACGCAGAGTAACACGACTTGGCATGCTACTCATTTATCGGGGAGTCCTAACCCAAGTCCTAGCAGATTGAAAGGGACCACGCAGGATCTTTTTGATATCGTCCTGAAGGCCCAAAGATCAAGAATCGACGACCAAAGATGCATGCTACCTGCTTATTTTAATCAGGTAAGTGACACAAAATGCTTTGCAGGATAAAAACCAACTGTAAATGATGAAGACATAAGAATATCGTTCACAATTCATATATTTGCAGTGAATAATCCATGCAATTGAAAACACACATAATGTATCAGTGAGTTACCCTCTCGGACCTCCTTTCCTGGCACCAGTCTTCCTATGAAGATTGTTAGGTATCTCCCATTTCCTCTACTCCCTCCTTTCACATCTTCGATTCTCAAATTTTTCTCTACTCCTAATTTTTCTTCCGGTCACCAAAAGTACGGCTTCCGTTTTCTACGGAGTTACTGTTAGCATTTGCTATGGAGCCATTTTGAGCTTGCTTTGAACTATCTGTAGGAATGTTTCTTAGTTTCAGCCATCTACAATCTTGAGATAATTATCGATCTGTGGTAACATTGGTTACTTAATCTCTAAAATACCATCCTAGTGGAGGCCCCAATACCGATTCTCGCGGAACCGCGCAAGTAAGGGGATATTTTCCCAGAGTAACTCTTCTACTATTCTATCAAACACTGCTGAATTCAACATATTTTGTATCTACTCCTTGGTAATCGTTATTAAAATGCAGTATTTTTTTTCCTTGTTTATGGGGGAAAACTTGTGTCGATCCTCAACTCTTGTTGAAAAATCTTTGACCACTGAGCTATTTCTTCAAGTTTGGGAACAGAACATAATCCTAGGGGGCTAAATCTGGCGAATAGGGTGCGTGAGGTAGCAGTTCAAACTTTAATTCGTTAATTTTGGTTATTGCGGTAATAGATTGGTGAGCTGGTGCTTTGTCTTGATGAAACAACACTTTTTTAGCCAAATGCAAAACATCTTCTCGCGTGTGAGCAAACGCGGCACCCATGTTGGCAGCTTGTACGGCCGCGTTTAAACTCTGCTACCCAATATTTTACTGTTATGAACGATGGAACAGACTCACCCAGACTGGAAACAGTTCAGCTTTCATATTGGTTGGACTGAGGCTTTTCAAGTGAAAGTATTGTACCACATAACGATGACCAATTTTCTACATTTTACAAATCCAGCAATAACGGTTGCTATCGATGGCTGCCAAACAAATATAAAATATCGCAGCGTCCTCAAACTTGAAACGTATGCTTTATGGCACGTGTACTCTCTCATATGTATCAACAAGATTGACAAATTTTCGCTGAGAATGAACAAATATTTCCCCTCTTTTCACTTCAACCTGTTGAATCATTCATCGGATTAAAACGGATTAACAGTCTCCGAAAAAATCTGTCGTTCCGTTTTCATTATACGTAATCAGGCTTAGGACGCATTTAAGTGACAAGTGAATGTTTATTTTCAATTCCACTGAAATCCTCAGAGATACCGGGGTTCTCTAATTGATTACAACTGTAATAATAATAATCTCAGATACTAACAGAAGTGAACTTTCGGGTGCGGTTCAACCCTTTCATGTTACACAAAACAAGCTTAAGTAAACATGTCAACAATTTCTGAATTTGCATAACAAGAAATGAATGAATGTCTTTGTGTGTGTGTGTGTGTTGTATTTTTGTTCGTGTTAGTTTGTGTCACAAGCTTGTTTATATAAAAAATTTCAACTTCAAGTTCAGGATATTTAAACGACCATTTTTCCTGAAAGGTCATTTATAAATACCAATAAGATTATTGGGAGTTGCGAATGATAATTCGAATGAAAGTTAATCATTTTTTATTATAGCAATCATTGTTACTTTTTCATTAAATTACGGAAAAAACTGGAGTAAGTCCTAACTTAGTTTTAGTATTTCTTCAGTTCTAGTTTGAGTATTATTTTATGGTAATTTTTAACCTTCTCATTGAAAAATGTATGCAATATCAGGAAGATAAGTCTAGATTCGTGAACGCAACAGCGTTACTGTTTTGTTTTACATTAAATATTCATCAAATCTAAATTTTCAAAAGAACCCTCCACTTGAGCAGTTTTTTCATGAGAAATCATTATACCGAGTCGAAAAGAAATATCAGTTTTTATGTTTTCCTGAAAACTACATTTTTAAACGAACTTTTGCTCTGTGTAGGGAATCGGTGAATTATCGGAATTTTGTTAAATTTTGACTTCAAACCTGAAATATAGAGAATTTGATTTAAAAAAGCTTGTGGTAAGAACCAAAATAGTTTCGAAAATATCTCATCGAAAGGTAAATACAACAACAACAGTTTCGAATGATTTCAAGTAATATAGGTGTACCTCAAGGTACTGCAGTTGAGCCACTGTTAGTTGTAATTTTTGCAGACAACACCATAATTGTTACAAAAAAAACTTTTCCCGAATATAACTATAATTGTTATACTAATTAAAATCGGTAGCGGCCGGTAATGAAATCGTTCATGGATATCTTTCATGGGTGTCGTACATTTGGAATTTATTGAATTATTTTTTGGATAGTGCAAACTGTTCATATTGTGCCTAATTCGTTCTTTGTATATATTCGAGTAACCTTTATTCATTCTGTCATAATTAACGGGTGTATATATCTGTTGTGAAATATTGTTGATAAGTTTTTTTTCTAATCATTTCACGGAAATGTGTCACTTTCGTTTTTATGACCACTCTAAAGTGAATGTGTACATATTCTGTTCACATTACCTGACTGCTATAATTATTTTTTTAATTTAACAGGCATCACCTTGCATTAGTCGCTGAAAATGTCCATTTTCGGGGAGAAATTAATGACAATAAAATTAGTTTAAAATTTTTGCGGTTCATAAATTGTAGAGTTAATAAAGAGTATAAAGAGAATAAAGATATTGAAATAAATTTGACTGACCAACTGTGAATATTTCTCACAGAAACTTGAAATGTAACAAAAACGTTCAATCTTCAAAGTTTCAGATTTTCCAATCAGACCAATCGTTATCCTTTACTTCGATAGACACTTTCTCTTAATTTGGGCGATTCAGATGTTCAACTCAGTCAACCAATTTCCAGGGCCGTAATTTAAAAGGGAATAAATCACACAACTATAATCGAATATTACCGAAAAATCCAGAAATATAAAATTGAATTCAATTTCTCAGTATGAAGTGAACGTCTACGATCCAAAAACTACAACAAAAAATACAGGTTCGTATATAAAAATTCATAGATGAAGGTGGCCCAAGTCAGATGACACCCTGTATAAAAGGTTCATGTATAAATTCTAAGGGCCCACATCAAGTGTCAATAGCAAAATGTGGACAGTTTTTCAATATGTCTGCGAATAAAGAAGATATAGGCAAAAAATTAATTTGGGATTTTTTGATTTTTCCTGTATATCTCTAGAACACATCATTGAATAGGTCTCTAAAATACGCAACTTGGCGTAACCGACACTCTATTTCTTATCGTTTACGAGATCCCCATGTACTGAAACGAATTTGAATAGCCCTGTAGATATAGAAATAAAATACTTTGTCTAATTTCCACTAACTTAATGTATTGATATTAATACGATCAAGGTTTCGGTTTTTACACCATTCTCAATACATTAAGTAAGTGGACAAAGTATTTCATTTCTATATCTATATCATTTAATAGGTATTGATGACCTTGGAACTGGCAAGAGGGCTCCTCATAGTCCTCACAGTTGTTGCTACTGCGGCTGTATTTTGGAAACAGCTTAACATTTGCTTTCGAATGAGAAAGTTTTGCATATTGATTGCCTGATTCTTAAGAGACTTATCTTCAGGAGACTGATCAACTTTTTTTTCTGTCGTATTTACATCATAGCTGGTGTGGTTGCCTCCACAACCACAACATGAATATTATCTCTTATGAGTGGAACTTCTTGAGTCATTGATTGAGCAATTGCTTACAATGATTATGGCTGACTCATTTAAATGATTATGTGGTGTATGCGGTAGAATCTCAATGTACTCTCATCTTCTTTTTCATCAAATGGCACAACTTCTGTGATGAAGACTCAATCATCAACATCATTCTGTATGTTTGTTCCATTTAATTTTCGTGAAGAAGAAAGTGATTTCGCCAAATGTCAATTAAGACTTCTCGGCAACGACTGAGAGCAATTACATAAATAACATCGATTTCACCAACATCACTCTAACATCCTTAATTGGTTCGTGTGTGATGGGATAAATCACCGCCGACAAAAATTAATAAGGGGTAATTCGTTTTGCCTAGCATCCCCGTCATATTTATGTTTTTTAATATCTGGCCATCGCAGCTAAAGTGAAATGATAAATGAGCAATTTGCGACATTAATGGAGGTTTTCATTTCCGCTGATGTGTTGTAGCGGTTTGTAACGTAGGAACTTCATTTACAAGTATAATTTGTGCGTGATGATTTTATCCTAATCGTTGTATTTGATCCCGTGTTATTAGTTTCCTAATCTTTCTTGGTTGAAGATAAACTAAAAGTAGTCACGAATGAGAATCTAGTTAAAATTTGATGATTAGTTGCAAGGTTTTGATTCATTAGAATTTTTTATTCAAGATGTTTGTCTCAAAAAAATCGTAGAATATTTATTTGTTTCGATTAATTTCTTAATCTTTTTGAAACGGAGACAATGTAGCAGTTGGTGAAAGTAAAGAAATATATTCAACGAAAGTTATTTTTTGTGGAGGAAAAAAATCAGATTTTTATCGACCTTTTTTGGGTAATTGTTACCTTCCACAATCTGAAAAAATATAAAAATTATAATGGAGAACTTTATACAAGTGTAGAAGGGCAAACTTTTTAGTTTACCCCAATAAGTTACTGCGTAAAAAATCAAAGTATTTTTCACAAAGAAAAATTTTCTATTTATCAGTAACTTGTCGTATTCAACAATTTTGCCTATCAAAAAAATTATTAAGAAATAATACTTATCTTTTACGTTTCGGAGAAACGTAATAATAATAATAATAATAATAATATAATTATTGAACGTACCTCCTGGAATATCACCTTTTTTTTTTCTAAAATTTCCAATGAGGTAAGTGTTATCAGTGGGTAGTTAATTAAATATCGACCTAATAAATGTTCCATGCTCAAATATTATAAAATTGGCAGTTATGTTTTGACTTCTTTGTGAAGTTTGACGACTAAACTTGAAGTAGATCAGTTATTTTCGCCAAATACGATTTTCATTATGCGCTACCGTAGAAAGTCGATGGATGAGTTCAAAATTCCAGACCTAGCAGAAAACTGACATATCTTCAACACTACTTTGACTGAGTATTTTTGGGCATGATGCGCCAGGAAAACATATCATTTGTCGCCTGTTTCCGAATGTTGGTAGATAGTTGAAAATATTCTTACATATTTTCTCGTTTGTAAATTATTTTTCTCTCCAGTCTGTGTACTTTCCGAACCCTAGTAATGATGAATGATCAACTTGTTAGGTAGAATGAGAATATCTTGCGCACAATATAATCTAATGAAAAAAAAATCCTACACAAGAGTACTTGAGTGACTTTTCGTGAAGCAAGTTAGCATCATCAAAAGACGAAAGTAAAACTGTCTGATGATTTCAGTTATCCCTTAATCACTAGCTTTGTTAGTGGCATAAAGCGTTCCTGTATGTTCTATTAGTTTCAAATGTCTCAATGTATTTAAGGTACTTAATTGGATAAAAATTAATGCTGTATTGTTTAAAATCGCTACGTAAAAAGTAAAGGATAAACAATGGTTTCTGCGGATTGTGTCTAAGAGATAGACATATACCATCGCGGACTTTTTTGTAGACCTTTTAAAGGTGTACAATACGGTAGTAAATTACTTTGATGTATCTCGTAGGGTTCAGCCAGCGTTTGCAATGTAAGCGCAAAAAAATGTGTTTATTTACATCTCATTATAAGCCTTTAAAACTAGTGTTTCTCTACTATATCATATATATATATATATATATATATATATATATATATATATATATAAACCTTCTTCTTGAATCACTTTATCTATCAATACAATCCACATCAAAATCTGTTGCGTAGTTTTAAAGATCTAAGAATACATGCATAGAGACAGACAGCGGGAGCGACTTTGTTTTATACTATTTAGTGAAGTGATATTCCTTGCATAAATTACGAATAACAATGGGTCAAACATGGAGCCTTGAGGATCATCACTTGCGATTGTAGTGTCGAAATTATAGTTATCAGGTGAAAAGGAACTGCTAGAAAGGCTAATAGTTTGAGTGTGTGTGATCGTCGTCGATCACCGGTAGGCATGTGTGCCAGGTCCCGTTCCCACATGTTGTTCCCTTTTGGAATTTGGACGACCGGTATAAAATCGGCCGTCCACAATCGGTGTGTGTGCAATTAGCCGTAAGGTGCGTATTCACCAAAAAAGCGAGCATGAGCGAGCATTCGTGTATGTTTGCTCGTGTTCGCTCATGTTTGCTCGACATATTGATGTCTCGTCCACACCAGAGCGAATATCTTCAAGTTCGTAGTCGTAGTTGATCCATCTACTTTGTGCGAGCACCTTTTGATGTACCGCCTTCTTCTCGATCTTTTCTGAACGCGAACAAGCATACGTTCGCTCGCTCGCTACCCGTACTCACCAGACGATTAATAATGCAGAATGCTTGTTCACTCTTGTTCGCTCGTGCTCGCTTTTTCGGTGAATACGCACCTTTACGCTAAATGTACAAAATGTCCAAATACCAATAGTGAACCACATGTGGAAACGAGACCTGGCACACATGCCTACCGGTGATCGACGCCGATCACCGGTCGGCGTATGTGCCAGGTCCCGTACCCAAATGTGGTTCACTATTGGAATTTGGACGACCGGTATAAAATCGGTGTGTGTCCATTTAGCGTTACGCTGGCACACACCTGGCACACATTTGGACGACCGGTGATCGGCGTCGATCACCGGTAGATATGTGTGCAAGGTCCAGTCCCTACATGTGGTTCACTATTGGAATTTGGACGACCGGTATAAAATCGGCCGTCCAAAATCGGTGTGTGTGCATTTAGCGTTACGCTAGTTGCACACACACCGATTTTGGCCGGCCAGTATAAAATCGGCCGATATTTTATTGGGAGCGGGTGCTTGCACACTCACCGGATTCTTATCGGTCAAACAATCAGTTGCTTTGTTGTCATAATTAGCACGCACTACCAAAACGAAGTTAATGCGTAGTAGTCATGTACGTCACTACTTCCCGGTACTGCCGGCGATACAGGCTGCTCACCGGTATTTTACCGGCGACGATCACCGGTCGGCCAGGTCCCGTTCCCACTATTGGAATTTGGACGACCGGTACAAAATCGGCCGTCCAAAATCGGTGTGTTATGGCGTACGTAACTAAATACACTCTTGCATTCTCACCGGCTTTTTACCGACCATTCCAGTCTCGACTGCTCGGTGAAATTATAGTTACCTACTACGTATTAACTCAGTTTTGGTAGTGCGTGCTAATTACGGTGTCCGGTAAAAATCCGGTGAGTCTGCAAGCACCCACTACCAATAAAAATCGGCCGATTTTATACTGGTCGTCCAAAATCGGTGTGTGTGCAATTAGCCTTAGAAACCACAGGTGTAAAAGATAAGACTTCGTTAGTCCTTAGCTCAAGCTCAAGTTTCGACTTCTGAGGGTTGTCGTTCGTAGAGGTACGACAACTGGTTAACGGAAAAACAGTTCAAATAGAACAGAACTTATTGAATTGAATTATAGCATAGTAAATAACTGAGATGTACGTGTAACTAACAAATCATTTGTACAACTACCTTGCATCGAAAATCTGTGATCAAATTAATAATATACCATGAAAATATCCTCTTTTCGATCTTCTTCGTCCTTGAATTGAGGATTTCAAATATTAGTGAACGTTGTAATTCACATTTCTGAAAACTTCCGTACTAACCCCATCAACAAATTTGAAAGCCGAACGGTTCGTCAAGTGCACTGAAAAGTGAATGAGAGCATAAAGAATCAGAAGTGGATCTCCAACAACTCGGCCCAAGGCAGTTCAGACAGTTATATTGCTGCAAGTACTTGCGATTCATTCAGAATGCTTCGAATAACTCATAAACGGACCGCCCACAGATGGACGAGCTGAAATATTATTCTGCCAGTGTACGCAAAGCAGCCCGTGGACGATTAGTAACAAAAGATTCATTCAACCGCAATTCTAGCTGGTCGGTCATTTGCGAACGTTGATAATGTCGGTGCCCCTATGCGTGCCCCTTGATTGTTCATCTACTGTAAGGAGGTAATGATGTGTTTATTGAAAAAAGTTGGATCAATTTGGACCAATTCTAAATATAATTTAAAAAAGGCAAAAAAGGGCTAACTGTGAATTCGAGTAATAACGATCCGCACTGGTGACAGCGCCGCCATATTTCGGAACAAATGGAACACTCTGTACCGTATTACATTTTTGAAATCTACATAATTTTTTTAATACAATAATATCCATGGTTGATATTTGAATAAGGGCCTGCAAGATGGCCAGATGGCCTGCAAGACTTCTTCTATATAGGAGTAGATATGCAGCTAATTTGAAGAAAAAAAAATAAATCTTTTTGTGTAAGATTTGTAAAATCATGGTCGTATAATGGTGGCTTTATGGTGTCAAAGGTAGTAAAAGCTTAGTGAAATTTGGTTTGTATTCGTCAAACGCCAAAATT
The DNA here is from genome assembly GCF_025532065.1 of Leptinotarsa decemlineata. Lineage (NCBI taxonomy): Eukaryota > Metazoa > Arthropoda > Insecta > Coleoptera > Chrysomelidae > Leptinotarsa > Leptinotarsa decemlineata. The sequence continues at coordinate 9,638,512 of NW_027412529.1, forward strand.
GAAGAGATAACAAAAAATAATGCACTTTTTTAAGTGTTTGAAAAACATTTACAAACATTTTTCATAAAGCCTCTCAGCCTCAAATTAAGCGACTTATGACGAAAATAATGTTAGTGGTTTGCTTTACTCAATCAATCCACCGCTGTGTAAACCGGTGGTTCGAACCGCAAGGCCGAACGATCGATTTTCACTTCCTTATATCCAACCCGTGTTAGGAGTCACACGTTAAAAGGTAAGACCTCGCACAAGTTTAGACTTTTGAGGGTTGCCGTTTTTAACAGATTTTTTCGGCGACAAAAAAATGTGAAAATCGTTGCCACTTCACAATTCACTTTGTTTATTTTTGCTCTAGAGTTTTGTATTTCTGCAAACAAAACATTAGTTTCATTCAAAATAACACAGTCTAAATATTTGTATCGAAGTTTCTCGCTATCATTTTTTTTGATTGGCCAAAATAATTTTTTTCAATTTTTTTTATTTAAAACGATATATAAAGTGAATTGAAGGTGTTATATTTTTATGAGTGATTAATTTTTGGGAAAGAAAGTTTTTGGCTTTCTACTACTTCATCTTGATACAAAAAAAGGATGAGGGAATCTTCCAAAGAAAGGAAGGAAGTAATCAATTTGAAAATAAGTAACTCTATACATGGATGTGCAGATCATGCAAAGAAGTAACTTTCAGACACAAACTGAAAGAAAGTCCTCCTGAAACAGCTACTTTCATATAAACATTGAATTTCACGAAAGAAAAAAAATTATTTCGAAACAACTACTTCTATATGAACACTGAATTATACAGAAGATATTTTTCTCTACTCAGTTTGTATTTCAAACATTCGTTGTGGAATAAAAATCAGATATCATTCACATGAATTGTAACAAATTGCACTTACATGGAACACTGTCATCCTCACTGGTATACATCGATGTTTCGCAAGTGTCTTGAAGCAAGTGTCATCTTCATATGAATGTCAAATTTTCTAGTCCGATATGCAAATGCATCTGTGATTTGCATATCTTTGTGTTGCACTGTTCATACTAATAGTTGGACAATGTGTGTTTACAAGCAGAAATCTTGTCGAATGTACTGCTTAAATGTGTTAAATCACGCAAGGTTATCATGAAATAAGGTTGATTACCCATACTGTCCTCCTACTAGAGCATTTATCCAAGTTTCATACTGAGATTGAGGTATTGCTAAATCTTTAGTTTCGAGTAAACTCGCTATCGAATATGGTTAGACTTTTGCGAAGGAGTGTGGTAGCCTTTAGTAACTGCATGTTACCACATGTTATCAAAATAAAGTAGTTTAATAATCCCTTTAACGAAAATCAACACATAACAATCTTTATCTCAACACAAATTTTCATCCTAATCTGATTCGTTGACTTAAATTTCAATTCCTTCCATCAAAATATCTCTCCATCTTACTGATAATTACAATAAATTGAAATAGGTAGATCTTCTCAAAACTTATGAAAAACGTTTATTAAAACAACGATAAAAATAAAAACAACAATAAAAATTCATTGGCGCTCCAGGGAGACTTCATTGATTCCAGTGTTCTTCTCCAAAAATGATTATATTCCCAGATATCTCTCATTTCCAGCAAACTTGTTTTTATCTTTCAGAGATTCTGAAGGCCAGTCTGAATAATATGAAGCTTTTTTTTCTGTATTTCTGGAGTCATTGACAAAAAAGTGGATATGTGAAGAAAAATCAAAATCATTTTTGTTGAATCTTCAAAAAAATCTTCCTTCCGTAGCCATATAATTCATTCGAGTAAAAGATTTTCAACAGAGAATCCTCAGCATTCTTCGAACATCATCAAGACCATTCTCAGCAACATAATTGATATACAACGATTTACAATAAACTTTGGATATATGATGCTCGATACTTGATTAAAATCCATGTGAGATGTACACTAAACAGTTGGCCTACAAACAGTTCATAAAAACGCAACACATTTGTATTGAATATGCCTGAAGAAGTTACTGAATAGTGAAACGTATTGCGGTAATGATATCACCATGAGATAAAATTCATCAAAAACTTGGTATTCATTTGGGAATAAGTAACCATATTTATTATAAGAATTGATTTTTCTCTCTAAATCAATGATTCACTATATAACTTTCAAAACTAGTTTTTGAGAAAACAAATAAATTGAAATTATGAAAGCTACTAGCATATAAGGTGAATGAGTTATTCAATACTACCTTTTACGCGAGACCCCTGATTTCATTATACATTGAAGAAGGTATAGTAATACTGAAAATCAAAAAATAATTCGACTCTAACTGAATCAACAACCTAAAGTTTTACATATTGGAGTAGTCACAGTAGTTAGTCGATGCTGTTGTTGGCATCGAATAAAACAATTGAAGTTCTTTTCGGGTGGCGAGCGTAGAAGTTGAAGAGCTTGAAAAGTCTAGAAACAGATAATTTCTCCATTTATGAATACTATGACCTACAGTAGACGTATAGTAGTGAACTCAATTATACATGCATCAATTTTTTTTAAACGGATAAACGTTTGCAAAAACGCCAAATCAAGTTTTATTTAACAAAAAAAGTATCGACGGACACTTATCATAGTAGCTGGCTGATATTAAAGTTCGTGTCGATTTTGACAATAGGCTATATTATTGTTTACAAAATAATGGAACCCACTTTGAACATTTACTTAACTGACATTTTTAATAAATTTGTAATTCAACAAAAACCTCATTAAATATTCCATTCAAGCCAAAGTTTCACAATTATTGCTTCACCCTGTACAATTATTATTTATACCATTGGATAGCATTTTTTACAGTTTTTTCAATGATGTATCACAAGTAGGGGTTTGCAATTTGAACTTTTTGTGTTTTGGTGGGTGAGGCCTGGGGGGTTGATGGGTGTGAGTTCTTAGTCCAGTCATTATAGTAAGTTCACCTCGGAATTCGAGATACCCAGCTGTAAGCCTGTAAATACTTGTATATTGACACCCTAAAAGTTGTCTCAAAACCTACATATGCTAGGGTGTAAGCAACTATTAAATTTCAAGGTCAAAGGTCACAAAAATCGGTTTTTTGCGCTTTTTTTGGAAATATTTCATTTCCTATGGGTTTTTTGCTATTTGTATTTATTATCAATATTGTAGAATAAAAAATTCTCTATAAATTTTGTTTAGAAAATTTTTTATACGGTGAACCGTTTTCGAGATAGAGGGCGGAGAGCACGCGGTCACAGCATCACTTCAGGTTAACCGGTGCCTCCGGTCGAAAACGCGCCATATATAGTTGATGAACTATCGATAAATTAATGATTATAAATATTTGTCAATTTTTATCAACTATAATATTATATTTTATAATTTTTTTCCTAACTTATCCACTTTTTATTCAGTATTAATTTATTTAACAACACTTACCTGCCCATGTAATTGCAGAATTGTTAATGAAAATATAGGAATTATATTTGAATTTTAACCTTATTAATTAATATTTATAACTTCTTACATGATGAAAAAAAAACAAATAAATTATGAATTAATCTTTTTATTAAAAAATATCATTGAATACATTTATTTTTATTGAAAGTAAAGAAATAGAATAAAGGGGACAAAAACTACAATTTATAATTTCAATCATCTTCTTCCTCTTCATCGTCGTCTTCTGGCTGCTGGTAAATTTCAAACTGGTCTTCATTATCGTCTCAAGGACATTTGTCTCAAGTTCTTCCATGATTTCGTGATCAAAGGTTTCATCTTCGTTAATGTCGCTCTGATATGGTAGAGCATTGAGACAAGCTTGCCCATTACATTGGCCACAAGCTAAAGAGCATTGCAAGCCCGCTTTCCTGCATCCGCATCGCGAACCACAACCACTCTTGCAGTTGCAGAAAATTGTATTTAGCAAATTTTCTGGAGCAGGTGGTAAAAATGTCATTATAGGCTCCAGAAAATCGTTTCGCATTGCCCAACCCCATACCTGGGGTTCCAAATCATGTCCTAACCAAGTTTGAACTTGATAATATACACGGTTGAAATGTTGATGAGCAGCTGCACTTGTTGGTGGAATATTTGAAAGCTGCATAGGTTTATTAAGTTTTGTAGACTTGACGTAATGCATGAAACGAAGATGATCGAGAGTTTTCACAGATTTCGGAGCATTATAGACTGCCAATAAGGTTTGAGTTTCACTCTCTAATAATCTCTGGGCCGAACAATTTTCTTCCTCAAATGCTGCAGCTAGTTCATCCAAATTTGTCAGTTTCTCAAAAAACTTTTGAAAATGATTTTTTTCCCTTTTTAAAAAGCGCAGAAGTTGTGTCACAGCCACTTAAGGCGTGCAGAAATAAAATATGTTTTTTAGAATGAGGATAATTATCAAAACTTTTAGTCGAGTATATCTCCGTTTTTACATTACCTTTCCCAACTTTTTTAAAGAAAATTTCTTGTTCGTAAGACAGTGTACGCCTAATTAAAATGACAAGTAAATCAATATCTTGTCCTATTATAACTGCAGTTTTTTTAGACTTTGATTCTTCAATTGCAGTTTCAACAATAAGAACATCCGCATCATCTCTTTCTCTTGATTATTTTTTAATTTTAGTAAACGGTTATCAGTATTATTGAATAGATATATATTTAATGCATGAAGAAAATGATTAAATATAATATAATAGTTAATAAAAATTGACAAATATAATCATTGATTTATCGATAGTTCATCAACTATATATGGCGCGTTTTCGACCGGAGGCACCGGTTGACCTGAAGTGATGCTGTGACCGCGCGCTCTCCGCCCTCTATCTCGAAAACGGGTCACCGTATAAAAAAATTTGTCAAACAAAATTTGTTGAGAATTTTGTATTCTACAATATTGATAATGAATACAAATAGCAAAAAACCCATAGGAAATGAGATATTTCCAAAAAAAGCGCCAAAAACCGATTTTTGTGACCTTTGACCTTGAAATTTAATAGTTGCTTACACCCTACCATATGTAGGTTTTGAGACAACTTTTAGGGTGTCAATATACAAGTATTTACAAACTTACAGCTGGGTATCTCGAGTTCCGAGATTCTTACCTAATTTAAGCTTAAATGACTGGATTATCTCTTTCATGTCACTTTGGTTCCCCTTACTATCTTAGAAACGGTTTCAAGCATTTTTCGATATCAGCTTTCGTTCTTGAGATATAGCCCATTGTAAGTTTTAAAATTGACACACTGTATTTTATTCTGCAACAATTGCAGAAATTAACCTACTCCACACGATGTGTAATTTTTGTGGGACTAGCGAATGTGAGTGAAAAACTGCAATTCTGAGAAAATTGTATTGATATTGATATTTTTCTACAACTACTTCAATATTTTTAGGAAAATAAATTTTATTCAGATCTATTCGCCACATTTCATATGAATATCATTCGCTAACTCATAATGCGAATGGCATACTAATTTGCTACGTGTAATTGCATCAAATCTCTCTTGGATTGACTCGAACTAGTGCTGCATTTTAGGTGTCGCTCAATTTGAATGGTTAAACGCCCACTGACCATATTAATCATGAAGCCTTTGAGGGGATGATTGCTCTGATATATCTGTTTGAGTGAGATCAATTACACCCAAAATACATAATAACTAACTCGATAATGAGAATTATTTGTACCGCATAGGTAAAATTTTCAAGGAAAATAAATTAGATTGTCACAACTCAGTTGCTACAGTATATAAAACGAACCATGGCCGGCCATAAGTACTGCCATAAGTACTGAAAACTATAGTAAAACAGGGCCATATTGATTTAGTGATGGTCGATCTCTCACCGGCCATGTTTTATTCTGTGATAATGAATGCTTCTATTTGAAGGTTACTCACTACAAGAGATACTAACCTAACCTAACAAATGGCAGAATTCAACATCAGCACATGATAAATCAAGGCAGATATTGCTCTTCTATCCAACATCCATACAAATTTGAATTTGTCTTTGGACTCATATTAAAAATTACAAAAATATCCGAGTTTACTTTCCGACCAAAACTGAATTATGTTAAAAAAGTAATCGATGAACTTGACCTATATATACAGTGTGTAACAACGAAAACTTAACAGAGCCATTTTTGATTATAAAAAGTAAGATTTTTAAAAAAAGCTCGGACACGTCGATTTCTAATTAAATGGGGACACCTTTCAGACTAATCAGATTTTTTGTAGTACACACCCCCTCGGAGAGATGCATCCGACGACCCTTATTTAGATAGGGAAAGTAGGTCGAGTGGCACCTTGTTTTGAAGGACTTTCGAATACCTTTACAATTCTGTCAAAAGAAAACTTTTGTAACGATAAGTTTTCGAGATAATTTGAAGATTCAAAGGTATTTTTATTGAGTTCAACTCTTTTCAAAATAAATCGAATTGTTTTTAAGGTACAATTTACGTTCAGAACTTTCATAAAAAAAATAAATTTTTGCTTTTTATGACAACCTGCTAATACACGTCCATTTGATTTCGTAAAAAAGTAAGAATTATTTGTTTATTACGAGGAGATTTTTTTCGGGGGATGGGGTTGGTTTCAACCCTTACATTTCAGGTAAATTGAGTGGCACCTCCTTATGAAGGTTGCCTTTTGACGTGGAAATTTTATGCTTCTGATAAAAAAGTGAATCATACCAAAAACTTACCTACACAACGAATACAACCTGCTGATTTCTTTGAATGCTGATGACACAGAAAAGTTTAAAAAACTGTTTTAGGGTTAATGAATCCCAATAATGGTTTTCAAAGTACACACAAAAAAGTAACACCTAATAAGGGTAACTCACATAGGAAATTTACAGTAAATGTTCAAAATGTGCGCCATTTTGCTCCATGCAACAATAAAGATTTTGTTCGAATTTTGCTCTTACATTATTCAACATCTCAGGAGTTATAGCTCGGCATTCATCAACGACGTAATTCATCCAAATTGGCTGGCTGTGTAGCATAAACTTTAGACTTCAAATATCTCCACAGAAAGTAGTCCAGTGGTATTGAATCTGATGATCGTGCTGGCCATTCAATTGGACCTCTTCTGCCAATCCATTGTCCTTCAAAATGATCATTCAACCTGCTGGGCATAATGGGTTGGTGCACCGTCTTGTTGAGAATGGATAAATTCATCTTGACATCTTGGATCCTGTTCAATTATTTCATCTATACGAGGTTGTATTGCTCCTTCAAGAAGTTGTAAATAAGAATCACCGGTTAAATTTCCATCAATGGAAAATGGACCTATAATATGATTGCCTAATATTTCGACCCAGACATTCAATTTTTGGGTATGTTGGGTATGTATTTCTGCGTATTGTCTTGGGTTTTCATCCGACCAATAACGGCAATTGTGACGGTTCACGCAACCATTTAAATAAAATGGGTTTTCGTCCGAAAAACAGATGTTATAAAGCAGCTCGGGATTTTGCATTATTCTCTCACTCATGCCCTCACAAAACTCCTGTCTTCGGTCAAAATCATCCTCATTGAGTTCATGAACAAGTTTAATTCATAAGGATGGAATTTGTGGTTTTTAAGCATTCTCCATGCGCTCATATGGCTTATTCCGGCCATTGCTGATAAACCTCTGGTACGTAACCTGGGATTGGCGATGACTTGACCAATCACTCCAATCGCATTATAGTCATTCACTGCCCTTCTCTGAACATTTCTTTTCTAATTTAAAACCGAACCTGTCTCCCTGAATTTTGTGACCAAATCCAGAACATGATTTCTGCTTAGGTGTTTACCAGAGTTTTGCTCGTTAAATAAAATTGATGTTCTATTAGCATTTTGGTCGTTGCCAAAAAATAAAGCAATAACTGAAACCCTTTCAGCAGTAGAGTAATGCATTTTAAAAAAATAACAATACACGACCCGTTTAAACAAAACAATCGAACGATGTACTAATGAAAACTGGAAGAAGAGGAGTGGGTATTGATTTTAAAAAAGGGATTTTATTTAACAAAAAACTGATAAGAAGAACTGCTCGAATTTTTTTTTATTTAGGCATACAAGTTACCGAGTGGTCTGTCTAATGTATTATTAACATGGCAATTTTAACTTCAAATTATCTCGAAAACTAATCGTTACAAAAATTTTCTTTCAACAGAGTTGTAAAGGTATTCGAAAGACCTTTAAAACAAGGTGCCACTCGACCTACTTTCCCTATCTAAATAAGGGTCGTCGGACGCACCCCTCCGAAGGGGTGCGTACTACAAAAAATCTGATTAGTCTGAAAGGTGTTTCGCTTTAATTAGAAATCGACGTGTCCGGGCTTTTTTTAAAAATCTTACTTTTTATATTCAAAAACGGTTCTGTTAAGTTTTCGTTGTTACACACTGTATACTAGTGTACATGCATATGTATTTTCTGCAGAATTCTGCAAGAGTACAAAACATACAACAAAATGGTAACACGTATATACATAACAAAACTCATAAGCCACGTGTGGTTATATTTAAAAAGAGCAAACAAACAACCCATTCAGACGATTCGAAAAATAATTCTAGTTGTTTTTTTAACTTGTATATGGAGAGATTTTTGCTTTTTTTGCATATCGATAGAGAATCACCGCCAAGCCGTAATTCCATGAACCCTTCAATTCCATCTTTTTGAGTTTGATTCCAAAAAAAAATTAGTGTGTTACATTAGTGTGTGGTTGTGTGCTATAGACACGAATCATAAATGTATGTTAAAATATGTTTTTACGAACGACAACCCTCAGAAGTCGAAACTGGTGCGAGCTAAGGACTAACGAGGTCTGTCTTACCTTTTAACGTCCTAACACGAATTGGACGATAGCAAGTGAAAATCGATCGTTCAATCTGCGGCTTGAACCACAGACTCCCACATCGGTCGATTGAGAGAGTGAACAAAGCACCCGGCTACCGCCCGGCTACCGACCTACCTATGTATGTTTCGAAATAATACTACGAGAAATCCAAAATGTGGAACAATTGTTTGTAGCTAACCTGTATTATCATATGGAGCTTGACGGACATTTTCAGCATTCACTTGATTCAATAGTAACAAAAGTCAGGAATAACTTGTGCAGATCCTCAAATAATGTAGTAGTAATATTGTGAAAAAAATTTCGTCATGCAGAACGTCAGTCTGTATCACAATAATGTGAAAACACATAAATAAAAAAAATATTCGAAATATCAACAAATCATGTACATTCAAAACTACTTTTATGACAGACTGGATACATGTATATTTTCAAGTGGTTTATTTGTATGGTATTCGCAATAGCCTTCTTAATACTGTGTTCGAAACTGCCGAATCACTCCAATTAATTCGATTTTCGGTTCGGATCGTCTGACGGACTTTTTTGGTTTTGTATAATTTATCGAACCCATCAAAGTTTAATTAATTACAATGGTCAGACTGTGTATATACGTTTTCTAATTATTTTTTATCGAAGATAAAAACTTAGAATCGAAGATAATAATTAACTTTTTGTGTCCTAAAGACGATGAAATGCTGTGCAGAATTGAACGTTCTCAGACCTTCTGGTAAAATAGGAATAAGAAGAGTAGAATATTTGCTGTTTGTTAAAATAAGTTGAATTTTGATTTTTTCTCAGAAATAGTTTATTCATTCATCAATTTCTATTTTGTTTTCTTCAAAGTAGTCGCCGTCAGATATAACACACTTGTGCCAGCGCTTTTTCCAATCCTCGTATGCACTTTTTGGTATGTCCGTGGGCTCTCTAGCGATTCGGATTTTATCTCCTCAATCATCGCCAAACGCCATCCTTTCATAGGTCTCTTCGAACTTAGGAACAGAAAAAAGTCGAAGGGGTCCAAATCTGGTGAATACGGTGGCTGAGGCATGATTACGGTATTGTTTTTTGCCAAAAAAGTACGATCAAGCAGGTGCATTATGATGATACGAAAGCCATAATTTTTTTTTCACAAAACCGCTCATAAGCGGAGCATAACTTCAAAATAATAATCCTTACTGACCGATAATCGAAGAAAACAGTGAACAAAACCTTGGACATTTGATCGAATTTGGCGTGCTTTTTTGGTCTTGGCTTTCTTTGGCTCTTCTATTGGGACAATTGGACTTTGGTGTCATAACTTAACCATAACTTGAAAGGATCATAACTGGTGTGAATCATGGGTATTACATGATTATGACATCAAAACCAAAGTCCAATCGTATTTTTGAGAGTACGACTACACCTAAGTGAAACCACAAAAAGTAGGCGTATACATTTCAAATTGTGATTCATATTCCTAACATTATGTTTAGTCATCTAGCACTTAATATTTTCATTGTATTTTTGAAAATAATGTTATAAAGAATCATGTTATTGAATTTTTTTGGAATATAGAGGACTTTTAAGGATGTTCAGTCTAATATAGATACAATGTATAATATAATTTTGAGATATGAATACAAAAAACTTGCAGGTGAAGCAAGTCAAAAATGAATTCAAAAATCATGAAACAGAAGAAACATTTCGTGAAAAAAATATTTTTGAGTAAGAGAAGGAACAGTACTTAAGGTAAAATTTCACTTTTTCGGTAATATTTATTGTTTTCAGCGATGTTTTTTCACTGTTTTTTTTCCTTACATCGAATGTGCGCATAGAAAAATATTTTACGTTGATTATTTTTATAAAATCTATGTAAATGTGAAAAAGACAGAATATAAATTTTTTTATTGAATAACAAAAAACATTTTCTTGTAGAAGGAAATCAACACAGAGTTAGGCAGCAATTTGAGGTATTATGAAATTTGTCTACAAAGAAATAGTTAAGTAAGAAGAACACAATATTTTTGAGAAATAAATACATAAATATTTCACTTGCAGTGGCAAGAATTATCAGAGGATTTATTTCAAATCTTGGAATATCAAGATGTCAAAAAACTGACAACTCTTCTCAAAATCGACTCGATCGTCACTTAGTGACTAATTTTTACACGTTTAACATCAGTCAAAAAGAGAATTGCATGATGTTAATTCTATCTGAACTAATTTTGAAGTGAACATTCCCACTAATGACTCAAATGTATTCAGTTATGCTTTCATTTGCTGGAAGATGTGCGTCAGTGATTTTCATTAGATACATATTTCTCTAGTGAAAGTTAAAATTAGTAGCATCATCTAACAGAACGTTAACCACTAATTTCTATAATAATTATTTCCAAATTGTTACTGATTTCTTGAGTATAATTGGAGTCAAGATCTGAAATTATCAAATTTCTCAAGAAATCTTCAAGCCAGGCCAAAGTGACACATTCAAGAGGATTCACTTATCCTTTAAATCATCACTGAAGATTAACAAAAATGTGAACCCATAATCGCTCATTTTCCAGAAAATGTGTCAATAAACCATTTTTCATCGTAGAGGAAACTCCCAACTGTTTGGCAGAACTGCCGACTCATCAAATTGAGATGTCAAAGTTCATTAGGTCCCCCAATAATCCTATTGTGTGGTGTTATCTATTAAGCGAGCATTTCTCTTAAAAAAAGAGATAAATACAAACAAAAGAAACCGAACCACGTCACCAAAAACCTAATCGTCGATTCAATTGAGTTCTACAGCATCGATATCCCCCTAGTCTTCCAGTGGCGTTTCAAAAAAAATTTTATACGTCCTAAATACATTGCGACCCATTAAAGATGAATGCACCCCTGTAGTCAAGTCATTTTTGAAAGCAGATATTTGATTTTGATACAGGCGTATACACCCTCAAACCCAGCCTACTGGGTTCCTGCGAAAAGAGCAAATTCTCGATATTTTGCTTCGCGTCGATGATACCGAAATAAATTATTTGAAAGAGTTGATCGAAAATCGATTTTGACTCAACATACTGAATTTCAACACAACATTCGAATTTTAATTTTTTTTGTAGTTTTCATATTCCAAGTCCAATTTTCAAATTATGGTTCTAATAAGGAACTACGAAAATAATAAATTCAATATAGGAATAAGATTAAAAATAGTAATATTCATTATGAAAATAAAAATTTTGATTTTTAGTTACTAAAAAAGCACAGAGACAGCGGTCAAAATTAAATTACCATTAATGAAGCGAAAAATTCAGCACGAAATGAAATACTAATATTGGAAGTCAGTTCCACATATTGTCTCTTTCAACTGGCCCGCATTCTATTCATACATTCTTCAATTCTTTTTCTATTATTATTGGCTGCTTTCCTAAGATCTCGAATAAAGTTATTGTCGACTTCGTGGCCTAAACTTTTGAATCCTATTCTTGATAGTTCCCCAGAAGTAAAAATGCATTGGAACTATGTCAGGAAACTGAGGAGGCCATTTTTCATATGGGCTATTTCTAACAATCCAACGTAGTGGAAAATGTTCATTTAACTATTCTCGAACCATCTATAAGAGTCATAAACGGAAGCCCCATCTAGCTTGAATTACACCTCTTGTCGCACATTGAAGGGTAGATTTTCAATGATTTTCCATAATTCATTATCAAAAAAATTCAATAGTCGTTCAGCGTTAATGCTATAACTGAAAAAAACTGTCCAATTATTCTGTCGCCTAAAGTACCACGTCATACATTAACTTTTTCAATTCATACATTTCAATTTTTTCTTAAGACGTTCAGTGGACATTTTGTTACTGACATTTGCAGTATAAATAGTTCATTTATTTCCATAACACTTTATATATAAATATAAGACTGTTTTGAAACATTGATAATGACGATTTTCGATCCGAAATTCGTAACCAATAACACTCAGAAATTCAATAAATTGAAAAATTCCTCAAAAGTGGTAACAGACTAGTAAAAGAGAGTGAATTCGATCAACTCACATTTGCTTAAATAATAATTTTGAATTTTAGTTATTTCAATGCCTGTATTTCATTTATTTATAATACTTTATTATTTCTGTATCAAATTTCGGATCGATATTCGGTATGTAGAGTTAAATTTCAATCAGACTGCCAGACCAGATCGTATATCTTCACATAAAAACGATTGCAGACTACATCCCTTTTCTTGCAAAAGAGAAAAATGTTAAAGTGAAACTCATAGAAACTCCTATTGGACAAAAATTGAAATGTTCTCAATGACAACTCAAAGTAACCTAAATAACTTCTTCCTTATACTTATTCGTGTTTGTTCCCAATTTCTTTCAATCTCACCTAAGCAGTATTTTTTTATGGTTTGAAGGCGTCGATTACGATGTCATTGACCTAGCAATATTATTATCCTAGGCTATAATGTGCTCGTGATAACGAAATTATAAGAGCTATTCATATGAGAAAGAGAATTCATAACTCACTATCTCGAGTCTAATAACAGATGAGCAGATTCATAACTTGACAGTTGTTGCGTCTCAAATGTCGAAATATTTCGTTGAACTGTCATTTCGTCTTCAAATATGTAGTTCATAACAATAAACAAGAATAAAAATAAAGATTGGGAAGTGAAAAAGAGTGTATTTTATAAATAACATTGATATTTTTCCTAAAGTGCCTCACCTGATAACAAAATGAGAGTAACTTAAATCTTAAATACCGTTATTTCTCACCAACTTATGAGCTTATTCGTGAAGTAGCTGCTGGAACGTTAGACTTGAGTGCCAATGGTACTGCGTTTAATCCCAAGTTCAAGTTTTTTTTCACAGAAAAATCTCTATGTAGAAAAACTAAATCATTTCTCAATCCCCTACGCACGCCATTGCTCTAGATTCTCCATGTGCGACTTGCCTGGATATCATCTCCAGACCTCATTGTTTGTCTTTTAGCTGATTCACGCCAACTCCGCTTTATCGGGGTCGTTCGCATCGCGCGAAAAAAATCCGGACTCCGGGTCTGTCATAATTTCAGTTGCCTGCGGCCAAGCGATCAGTTGTGAATCGATGATCCGTGCGATTTTACGATTTCATCGGGCAAACATTTATCGACTGATGATAACGCCACGCCGCACGTTGATGCTTCTTTGTCTGTCGAGTCGCGAGTTCTTCGAACATCTGAAGATTATGAGGGTTGCAGTGTGATCTGCCGCTGCGGAAATGCAGGTGAGGTCCTTTTGCGCAGGCGCGTACTTACGCACTTCTTCGAAAAATTAACGCAGTACTTCAATGAATAATTTTTATTTGTAATCTGACAGAAAATGAAACATTCGCAGAGTGGATCTACATATTATAAGTAATTGTATCACTTTGTAAACCATCATTCAGATAGAAGTGAAACGAAAATGAAAAATAGTGTTCAGAGAAGTTAACGCAAAATGCACATGATCTTCACCAGTATATCAACGTCTCATCGTCGGCCCTTACTTGAATCTACAACATATTTCATGTTGGGCCAAACCTCTCAAAATGTGGATCACTTTCCCTGTTCCTGCAGGTTGTTTGGTTAGATCGATTCCGCTCTTAATCGCCTACCAAGGATATACCAGATGTCAAACCCTCAACTATGTCGTCATCTATTTTTGCACTTCTTCGTTACCCATTTTCATTTTTTGTTATTTTTCAGCTTCATCGCCATTGTTTTTTCATACCTCCCACATATTCTCATGTGTATCTCTCTTAGATCTTTGATATATAGTTCGAGTCTTTCACTTGGGTCTGTTTCATCTTTATCATCTTCTCCCAAATCTTTCTCCAATTTCCAATACACTACGTCTTAAATCTTCCTCTACTTCTTTGCCTCCTTTTTTGCTCCATACAGGACTATCGAATCAATAGGGGGCTTAGAATGCAATCCTGGCAAACTTACTAGGCTGTTACATAAATTTTGAGAACTGCCAAACGACCTGTCCGATATGAATAGATTAGCTATGACACCCAGTAGTGTGCCAGTATGGGTAATCCCACGAGAGAACCTTGATGATGGGGTCTACTGGGAAAATAACCGAAAAAATTTTACAATAGAACTTTATTGGACTTGAGTTTGTTTGTAGCAGCCTTTATAGTGTGTTAGCAACACCGATGACTTGTTCTATGTTTTCATACTAATGTATCTGAAAATGTATGACGGGGCTTTGACTGTACACAATGCAAAAAAAAATGTCCCATGAGTTGCTCAACTTTTGACCAACCATTGTCTAATTATTACGTTGAGTTTTGGAATTGCAGAGGTGGGAGAAAACGCGATAACCCCTTGAGGATCCAGTTTTTCCTGAAGTCAAATGGAAGTCAAAAGACTTCCATTTTTGTATGCGATTGTTGAATAATGCAAGATTAACACACTATAGACCAGCTATTTTAGGATCTCAATACACAAATCACTAGACACTCTTAATCGCCTACCAAGGATATCCCAGATATCAAATTCTCAGCTATGTCATCCCAAGTATTTGTGCACTTCTTGTATTTCTTTGGTACTCAATTTCATTTTGTGTTGTTTTTCAGCTTTATCGTCATTATTTGTTTTTGTTACTCACCAAAGATCCTCATATTTACCTCTTTTAGAAATTAGATGTATATTATCTCCAGTGTTGCGTCTTTATTTGTAATTTTCTACTGTTATTAGTATCATTATTGTTGGCATGGAGCGACTCCTAAAAGTGCATGCTCAAGACTCGATTGGAGTATGCTTATCCATCTAAACCATATTAATATTTTTTTTTGCTCTATACTCTTGTGCATTCTTCAACTGTTTGGTAACTCAGTTTAACCTCACCTTTTGTTGTGCAATCCAGTGAAGCTGGAGAAAGAACACTCCAAGAAAGGGCCTCTTCAGAAGCAGGGATTTGTGCTAGGAATTCGATGAGTTCGCTTCATGCCTCAATTCTCACAGTCCACTCTCCTTTCATTTTTAATTATTTTTTCGAGTATTCGAAGACGCGACATCCAGTCTTCCACCTAAGGATGTTTCATCTCTAGCATCCTCTGAAATTTCCATATCTTTTTTCAATATACTACCTTTTGGTCTCTACTTCTTTGCCTCCTTTTTTGCTCCATCCGACTGTCGTAAACAGTAAGAGGCTTAGGATTCAATCCTGACCAGAACTTGGACTGGATCCCGAGGAGTACTCAACTTATGACCAACCATTCTCCAGAAAAATGTAATAAACTTCCAAACGAAGGGCCTGTTCAAATTAATACACGTAACATGAGTTTTGGAATGGTAGAGGTGAGGATGTTGTGTTTTCCGGACACACATGGAAGTCAAAAGGCAATTTGAATACAATGATTGAAAAATGCATGATTAACACACTCTAGGCTGGCTATTTTGGGATACACAAATCACTACCTAAACTTACTCTTGCTTCTTTGACCTATCTAACGACTATACTTTTCTTGCGCCTGTCACCTGTGAGTAGTTAATTTGAACCAACTATGTCTACTATAATTTTCCTGCCAGACGAAAAAATCCAAACCGAACGCCGGCCAAATGAAAACGAAAGCGTCTGAAACATTATGAATAGGTCTTGTTATGTTCCCAACCCGCGAATCACGTCGAAAATTACATAAGGCGAGCATGTATACGATAATCCTTTCAATTTCCACAACACTCGGGCGCCAAAGCAACAAAGCGCCCAACCAATTACGATGCCGACGATGCCGTCGAATCACAATTACGTTTCCATCATTCAATCGAAATTATCGTGTTCGCGACGAACTCTTCAAAAACATGCAATTTTATCGATGGCAGCGTGTTAGTATTCTTGCGCGATAAGAGAAGAACCGCGCCAGATCCCGGTACCCGCAAATTACCACAGTCACGGCTCCGTATCATCAGGCATTGCGCAAACTAGATTGGTGCTGTATTGAAGTGCATTTGGATGAGTTGTTATGATTGAATAATACCTTCGAGTGTTCGTGAAGGCGAGAAAATATGTATGAAAAATATTTGGTTATAGCTTTCAAGTCGTTTTTGAAATGTGGTGAGTTGTTTGACTGCTTTCGTGGTTATTAAAAAAGCTAAAAGAAAGAACTCAAATCTCTGCCGCATAATGAATCTAACACTAACAGTGCTTCCATTCACTATTGCAGCAAAGCGTTTTTATCAACGAAAGTCTTAATGATAAAGAATTAACAGAAGAACCAAAAAAACTAGAGGTGGATTACGTAGGAATATCAAAAACAAAGAAGACAAACAATAGTTTAAAGGAGATGCCCAATGGATATTGAAATAGTTTTTTCGGGATGAAGGTAGAACTGAAGTGACAATGTGATGAAAAAAAGATAGAGTATGTGAAGAAGAAGAAATGTATTAATAAGGAGTGAAGTAATTACATTAATATCAGCTAAGAAACCCAATTAAAGTGCAGCAAAAACAGAAAAAAGTTAATTCTTTGAGCAACTTCTGAATGTTGTTGATGTTTGCAGAAATAGAACCATAATATCAGGAGGTATTAATGGAAGAGTAGGAAATAAGAACACTATGATAGAATGATGTTAAAAAACGAGAATGGAACAAAGTGATAAAATTCTTTCTGGAAAATGAACTAAGAAATTTTATTTACAAGAAAATACGCAAAATTACCAGTCAAATTTTCTTCAACTCGAAGTCAATATTTGAAGTTACTTCTTTCTTGAAAATGATATAAGATAGCGATTAGAAGTGGTTGATATCTCCTGATGATCAAGATGAAATTACAGAATATGAATATAAGGAAAAAGATAGATGATAGAAAGATAGATAGATAGATCTTCATTTAAATAGGATATCCTAATAATACACAAATCAACTAGAATGGTAGAAATAAAAAAAGGTATGTGTTACATATAGAAATGACTTAAATGTATGACAAACATAAGTTCAATAAAATACTTTCAAAGACATTCTACAAAAACAGCAACATTATACATTCGAAAAATTTCAATGTAACATGTAGAAAGATAAATTACATAATTCTTTGAAGTATATAACGAACATTAGATGAATGGAATTATACAAATTACAGCTACAGGTAACAAAGACATAATACATATCATATTTGTACATTTAAAACAAATTTCTTCAGTTCATTTTTGAACATATTCAGAGATGGGCTATTTTTAATTGCATTAAGTAATTTGTTGAACCGATCAAAACCCTTGAAAAACAATGAGTTCATAGTATTTTTGTTTTTTGTTCTGTTAATATATAAGTATTATTTCGAGTGAAGTGGTGGCGAATATCGTGGTGAAAGACAATATACTGATTAAAATAAGATGGTCCTAAATTGTTTAATATTTTGTATACGAAGATCATTGTGAAGTATAGCAGTCTTTGGGAAATGGATTGCCAATCTAAAACATTGAGCATAATAGTGATAGGAGTATCTCTACGGCACATCAAAATGATTCTCATACCACGATTCTGAAGTTTTTGGAGTTGAGACAATTTATTCTGATTGAATAGATATAGGATAGAGGAACAATAGTCGAAGTGTGGCTGAACAATTGACTTGTACACTGTGATACTTGACTCCGTTGAAAGATTATTGGCAATTCTAGAAAAAAAGAATAATTTCTTTGAAATTTTTTTATGAATATACTCAAAATGTTCATCATACGATAGAGTGTTATCTATCTGGAATCCCAGATATTTAGTTGAATTAATTCACTATTTCAATTTTGTCATCATCAATGTTGAGATTAATAGTTTTAGAGTCTATTTGGTTGTATTTAAACTTAGTGGTGATTATCATCGCTTTTGTTTTCATCACATTCAGCTTGAGTTTATTAATATTTAAATACTTGTTGACACTTGCTAGAGTATCATTCATTTTTTGTATAGCCATCGTAAGGTTCACATCGCTACATGCCAATAGAGTATCATCAGCAAAAAAGTTCATAAATTCACAGTCGACAAACAATGGCATGTCGTTTAAATATAGTATGAATAGAAGGGGTCCCAGAACACTACCCTGGGGAACTCCAACGTAATTGTCAATTTCACAAGAGAACATGTCTTTAACTCTTACCCGTTGTTTTCTGTTGGTCAAGTAATTAGATAACCAATTATACACTTTGCCCTCAATTCCATATATATTCAATTTGGCTAGTAGTATAGACCTATCAATGGTCTCAAATGCTCATTTGAGGTCAAGGAACACGACTACAACAAACTTATTATTATCCAGCTCAGATTCAAATTTGTTTAGAGGTAGTTGCACTGATGACTCACACGAATGCAATTTGCGAAAACCCGATTGATTGTTGATTAAAATGTCGTTTTTTTTCCACATATTCTATTAGTTGGTTATATACTGCTGTTTCAAGTACCTTCTCAATCGGAGGTAAAGTGTTGATTGGCCCGAATTCTTTACATTTAATAGTATGAGGAATTTTGGGTATAGGAACAATAGTACTACTTTTCAATCTTTCCGATATTTCGCCAGTTTCAAGAGAGGTGTTGATAAGGTGCAATATAACGTGACCGATAGTCTCAAAAACTTGTTTCAATATTTTGAAGTTGAGGATTTCATGTATACCGCACTTATTATCCAAGGAAATTATAATTTTACGTAGGTCATTTAACGAAAGCAACCTGAATTCAGAGAGAGTTTTGTATAAATTAAAGTTTTTATTGTACCATGACTCTGAATAGTCAATGCTCGCTACAATTTCATTTATGCTTTCAACAAAATAATTGTTGAAGTAATCTGATATTTCAGTAACATCTTTTACTAATATAAATTCACCAGTTTTCTCAAACTGAATACAATTTGGAAAGTCAATGTCATCTCCTTTAATTAGTTTTTTGAGAGTTTTCCACATTTGTTTAGAGTTGTTTCTATACCGATCAATTTTTTCAAAATAATATTGATCTTTTTTTCTTTTCAACACTGACAACATCATTTCTCAATTTCTTGAAAGTTTCCCAGTTATTTTGTTTTTCTAGATTTGAACAGTTTCTGAAAGGTCTGTATGCCCCAGCACGTTCCTTAAATTTACAGTGAACTTCGTTATCAAACCATGGCAAATGACTGTTAATACTACAATTTTGTATTGGAGAAGTATCATCAAAAACTGCTTTGCAATTATTCAGTATTTCTTTATAAATAACTTCAACATCAGTAGAATTTAAAGACCATTTACATGATATTAAGTTAATTTTTATAAGGTCCAAATTGCTTTCACTTAAGTTTCTATATTTTTTTATAGTTTGATTTTCGTTATTATGAATATTAGTAAAGTTGACAGTGATTGTTGAATGGTCTGTTATTATTGAATATGAGTGCACCGACGCTTAACATCTATTTACGTTCGTTAATACATAATCTATTAGCGATTCGCTGTGGTTAGTAACTCTAGTTGGTTCATTGACGAACAATACGAACAAGACGAACAAAACTGAAAAATATTTAATTTTACCAGTTAAGACAAGGAGAAACGAAATAAAATAGTGAGAAATTATAGAAGAGAAGATGAGGTGAAGGGAAAGTAAAGTAGAGGAAAAATAGATAAATAACATTAATTGCAAAAATTGCGTTAGTAGGAAAATAAAAAGAAGGAAAATCATAAAAAAAGACTGATTAGGGACGATCATATTTGAACAGATTGTTGAAGAAGAGAAACAGAAGTGGACACAATTATCATATAGAAAAGGATTTCGAAGAACAACGAAGGAAAGATAAAGGAAAGTCTTGGAAGGAATTCGGAATATGGTGAATATCAGGAAATATCAGAAGAATGTTGTATCATGATGTACTGAAAAAATAACGGGAAATGTGATTTAGATTCGTAAAAATATTTTATAGAATTTCTAGGTGGTATTTGTAACGAAACGTTTCAAAAAATCACTTATAATGAATAAACTCAAATTAAATGAAATGATTATTCGCAAGGCCTGAAAAATGAAAAAACCCAGACTGAAAAATCACTAGAAGCATGGAGAAAGCAGTACCAGAAACGGGCATACTGAATTCATAAGCAATTATAAATAAAGCTCTCAAGGAAGATATCACAGAGGAATGGCAAATGGGAATCATCACTAACTAATATAGTAGTAAAACTATATGCAAGACTTTTGGAAACGATGGAAAATACCTTGGGGGAAATGCAATTCAGCTCAAGACCAAATAGAGACCTTTCTCATAATGAAACAAATGGAAGTCAGCTCATTTCAAGTCTTCTCAAGACTGGTGAAAAGGTGTCTGAGCCCATCCAAGGAGATATGTACCCAAAATAGGGTCACTCTAGCTTGGGTACCCGGACATGAGGGTCACAAGGGCAATGAGGAAGCCGATGTTGTAGGCCGTGAAAGCTCATCCAAGGCTATGATTGCTCCAGAACCCTTCTGCGGGGTAGCGAAAGCATGTATAAAGACATCCATAAACTCATGAATGCAAGCCGAATCGATAGAATGGTGGAATAAGCTCCCAGGAATGAGGCAGGCGAAAGAGTTCATGAAGAAACCATCGCCCAAATTCACGGAAAATCTGCTAAACCACAACCGTAAAGTTGTAAGGTTAGTGGTGGATCTATTAACGGGGCATAGCTGGCTTATTAAACATATGAGCAACATGGGTTTGACATGGTTCTGTTAAGAAGAGGAAGAAACCGCACTGCATCTGCTCCCCGTCAATCTAATCCAATCTAGATGGAGCGATAACGGAGACAAAGAAGAAGATAGATGAGGATACGAAGTAGTATATTGGAATTGAAAAAAAATTGAGAATCTTGCTGAAAATGAAACAACCAAACCAAAAGTCAAGAAGAAAACATGGGGAGCAGTGGCGAAAATACAAAAATAATGGTGATACACAAAATGAAAATGAGTAACAAAACATTACAAGTAGTGAAAAAATTGTTGGCATGACATGGTTGAGGGTTTGAAGCTCTCCAACAATAACTAAACACTCGATAAAGAAAAACAGAGATGATGTGAGATGTGCCGTGGTTCAGAAGAAGTACAATAGCCCATACAAAATAAAAAGAAGTTCAAGAATATATGGGAAATATCGTTGACAGAAACTCAATTGTCACATCTGTGATGAAAAAAAATCTAACCTTCGTATTGTTTTTTCAGCCACTTGTATCGAACATAAACGAGAAATTAAACCAGTGTTGTGATATTTGAGATGTATTGTAATAAACTTGAAAATTATTTTCATTTCCTACAATTCTCAAGTAGTTAGTAGAGGATTGTAGGAATTTCCTCCCGCTGAATTATATTTGCATAAAACTGATGTTTGTTGCGTGATTTTATCCAGCTCATGTTTCAAGGAAGCTATTTTTAGAAAACAAAAAGCCGTTTTCTGGACTGTCACCACTTTCTCGTTTTCCAGATTAAAAACTTGGATGTAACATATTTCACACTTTATAACACTCGTAAAACTTTCATACCACTTCATAGCCCTCGCATATATCTTAATGCGCTTTATAAAGAGGATAGCATCCCGCTCCCATATTTAATATAAAACACAGTATAGTACAGCCAGCATACGAATATTGCTTCATCTATCACGCTATGATGGAGAACGTTTTCAGCGTCGACTTTCAGTAAAAAAACTCCATGAATTTCGAGTTAATAAATCCACTCTGACGTTATTTATCTACTTGGTAAAATCGCATATGTATCATAGATTGACGTAGTTGTGGTTTTTCTACAGGAGCGTTTATTTCAAAACTTCCTTTGAGAGCATATTGAGTCAACATACAAACCCTCAAAATTATTTTGTGCATCAAACTGTGATTGATGGAAAAAACTCTTGACAAAAAACTGCAATGAGTTTGAACTCGCTCATGTTTTAATATTCTACAGGGTGTAACTGAATAAGTGTAAAACATTCAAGGAGGTGATTCCTCATCGAAAAAAAAATAGGATCTTTCATATAAAGAAACTTCATTGGATCATCCCTTGTTAAGATGCAGCCCCTTAAAGGGGGTACATAAAATGTGTATAACAATTTTTTTCACAAGCACTGAAAAAGTTACAATATTGAAATTAACCTGACGTTTTGTACTACCAAAAAGACACTTAGCCAGAAATTTATTTGGTTTACCCCATGGTTGTAAGGGGTTGAAAACGCAACCCCTAAAATGTATTTCCAATGTAACTTGTCTTATTATTTATTTACCATTCAAAAATTTATTTCCGATAGCCTGTTTCATTCTAAACAAAAAATGTTTCTTGGGTTTTTTCCCAAAATAAACCAGTTCGCAGCAAAAAATTATTTTACGAACAACTACAGAGATACATCGTCATAAATGCAAACTGGATTTATTGTTATTTCGTAGTTAGTACCTGCATTAAACGATTAAAGGTTGATAAACAAAACTAATTAATTAATAACAAATCACACAACATGTAGAAATCATAGTAAATGTTCAATATGTCTACCTTCAGACATTACGCATGCGTCTAGACGTCGGCGCATTGAGCCACGTATTCGCTCAAATATTCCTGGAGTCTCTCTCTCCTGCACGCATCGATAATGCGGTTTCTCAATTAAGTCCTTCACATCGCGAACAGGAGTACGATAAACCAAATGCTGTAAATGACCCCAAATAGAGAAATCGAGAGTATTGAGATCCGGGGATCGAGCGGGCCAGTTCTGTGGTCCTCCTCGACCTATCCACTGATTTGCATATGTTTCAGTTAAATGCTGACGTGCTACTTGATTAAAATGGGCGGAAGCCTCATCATGCATAAAGAACATATCCCTTCTGACGCCCAAAGGAACTTCCTCCAGCAGAACTGGATGCACTTCTCTTAAAAATTGAACGTATGCCTCACCATTTAATCGAGGAGGTAAAAAATGAGGCCCAATTAAATCATCCCCAATAACTCCGAGCCACACGTTAAGAGAAAACTGTTCTTGGTGGTTAGTTTCGACAATAGCGTGAGGGTTTTCATCAGCCCATATGTGGTAATTATGAAAATTAATAATCTTGTCCCGAGGAAAACTACATTCTTCTGTGAATTCTGTCGTCTTCAGAAAGTCACAATTTCTTCTAATCATTTCCAGCATCCAATTGTCGGAAAGTCTCGCGGTGACAGTGCCTGTACTCGTTGCAGATAGTAAGGGTATAAGAGTTGTTCCTTTAAAATTCGAAATACCGTCATATGATCAACATTTAGCTGGAAAGCAATCTTTCTAGTACTTGTAGTAGGTTGTTCTTCAATCAAATTAAGTACTGCTTCCTCAAGCTGTGGTGTTCGTACTTCTCGATGGCGACCACAATCCTGCGTTCTTTTGGCGAATGAACCATATTCTCGTAATCGTTGATGAAGTCGAGCAAATATTCTATGTGAAGGATGCTGCCGTTGAGGATACATTTCAACATATCTTCTAGAAGATTCTAACCCATTCCCCTGCGACAGACCGTAAACGTAATGCCTATCAACCATTTACTCATTTGTGTATGCCATTTTAATAACAAGTGAATTAGTAAAGTAACAAATTAAGAACAGAACAGCAACACACAATTAGTATTAAGTCAATTTCGAAAATTCACAAACGGACAGCGTCATGCCAATTTAATTGTCACTATCGCTAATAGCGACCTTCTAGATATATTAGTTTCGTATTTTCGCATTTATGATAATGTATCTCTGTTCCTAAAATAATTTTTTGCTGCGAACTGGTTTATTTTGGGCAAAAAACCCAAGAGACATTTTTTGTTTAGAATGAAACCGGCTATCGGAAATAAATTTTTGAATGGTAAATAAATAATAAGACAAGTTACATTGGAAATAAATTTTAGGGGTTGCGTTTTCCTCTCTTTACAACCATGGGGTAAACCAACTAAATTTCTGGCTAAGTGTCTTTTTTGTAGTACAAAACGTCAGGTTAATTTCAATATTGTAACTTTTTCAGTGCTTGTGAAAAAAATTGTTATACACATTTTATGTACCCCCTTTAAGGGGCTGCATCTCAACAAGGGATGATCCAATGAAGTTTCTTTATATGAAAGATCCTATCTTTTTTTCGATGAGGAATCACCTTAAATGTTTTACACTTATTTAGTTACACCTTGTATAGTGTAATGATGGACAAAGTCTTTGCCTTTAACCCATCACTCTCAAATTTGTGTGTTAGACATCTGGTATCGAAGCCTATATTTTCCAACCATATTATTAACGAGTTCAATACCACTTTTTTTATTCCAAAAATGAAATCGGATGTGATTTGAAGAATAGCGTTGAAAAAAAATTCTGCTGAACGAATCGAATGCATCGAAAAACAACCACAAAGAAGCGGTTCAACGGAAGGTGGCGTGACGTCACCAGATATACGAATTGCTGAGCCGGCTAGGAATCGGTATCGATTCAAGACTTTTCTGTGGTGTGAAAGTTGAATTGGGGGAAAACCACCAGAGGCTGTGTCCCATTTTTGTTTTTGTTGCGAGGATCGTTTTAATGGACTGATTTTTTTTTCGAATTGATAACAAAACAAATACATTCACACCTGTTGCTAAAAATGGGGGACAAAACTTTATCACTAGAACATACCAGTAGACTCAAATATATCGTTTAACTTGCATTTTTGATTGTTTGAAATTTTAATTTGAATAATTCAACTCTATAAACGTTTTTAATCATTGAATTTGAATAAAAAACTCATCAACAGCAAAAACATAATTTTTTATAATTCAGTAAGTTAAGAATAGTCAAATATAATTATAATTTGTAATTTTGTATGCATTTTAGCTTGAAATATATTCATGTAATAATAATGATTAAACAGAGGGCTGTCACACTGCATAGGAATCTTTGTGACCATGTGTCACTCGAAGAACACAATAATGGATGTTTATACTGAAAAAATGGGTAGAAATTACGTATACTTAACGTCGAATTTAGCACGTTATATAAATATCATCACTAAAACTTGATTACTCATCGTTTTGTGAACCTCAAATTGAGATCTGAGTTTTTTTTAATGTTACATAATTATTCAATTATAAACAAACTTCAGCGTTCAAAAGTCTCAGCATCTTTATCGAATTTCAATCTCTTTGTCGTGTTTGTGATAGTTTGCCAAAGGTTCTTTAACGGCTATTAATTACGAGTGGGACCCTCTCCAACCAAACTTCGTACAAAAAATTGCAGGAAAACAAGAAAATTTTTCATTTTTTGAAACATCACCTCTATCTGCAAATTTTATCAATTTTTGTGTGGTTTTCGTAAAATATTTTTTTCTTATCAAAAACGGTCATTTATTTGAACATATCCTACAAATTAGTTTATTTATGGTCCGGAAAATCTGAGATTGACCAATTATTTTCTGTTACAGACTATAAAAATCATAGTTTTTTCTCATAGGATTGCGGGGGGCCATTAGTACTAAAACAAAGTTTTGCTGCGAATTTTCAACTAATGCGAAACACAACTGATGTTAAGGTTTCCTTTCCATAAACTTGTTGCTTTGTTTCAAAAATTTCAAAGAACATGATAATGCGACATATATGTTTCGGTAATTTTTTTTTTCATTGAAGTATAACATTCAATGGAGTATATTTCTCGAATGGTTAGTGCAGTACGTATTTAGTTTTACATATTATTAATCCAATACAAACCCACCTTTACGTCAGTATACCTATTGATTATCTTCTAAAAGTCACGAGGCGTTTTATTGGCAAACCTGATTAGGAATTTGTTCAGAGTCAAGGTCAAGTACGTATTCTTTAATAAACACCTGTTCTGACCACACGTAACAATTATAGTGCAAAAGCGGGTCATAGTCGCCGGCAAATTTTTATTGAAAGGGACCATCTAAACCTAAGCACTGATTTTGAATGATATAATTTTCGGTAAAACATGTGTGAAGGAAGATATGCAAAAAACTCGGGAAAATTTAAAGTAACTTTAAATTACGAAGTGACCTCAATAGTAATAATAATAATAATAATGATAGTTTATTAGTTCTTTAGATTATGTCTAGCATAATATAGAAAAAGTCAGTGTAGTACAGTATCAGTTATAAAAAAAATGATGTATAAGATAAATTAATATTTAAAACATTTTTCACAATGTGTGGTCAATATAATAAATATAGTAATTGATGTAACTTAGTGCATGAAAGCACTATAATATAATAGTAATGATGGTTAATTATTTGTTATTGGTTCTTATGACTATTTCTTACATAATACTGAACAAGTCAGGTGTCAGGAACAGTTTGTCCACGCGAATTTTTGAGAATACAAATAAGAGACTTAAATTATAAACATATTACAGATTACAGATCATATATAAGAACATCTGAAGGTAATAAAAAACAAGTGGTTTGATAAAATATAAAATATGAAAATATGCATGCGTACATAAAATATAAAATCTGCGTCTCCCAAATACTCACTTATAGAGCAATACGGTTTTTTACACGCTTCATATTAGCTTCACCTGTATGAATGTATGTTTGTTTACATGTATGTTTGTTTGTAACTCTCAAGCTCGGGATCTGTATTGACAGAATTATCGCTTGATCTATTCGCGGGCAGATGGCGCTGTACGTAACTATCAATTATTGCTTGATCTATTTGCGGGCAGATGGCGTTGTATGTAACTATCAATTATTGCTTGAGCTATTCGCGGGCAGATGGCACTATACGTAACTTCCTTGATAGGTTATTCAAAAAAAAAATCAAAATAAAAAACATATTTTAAGAATTATAAGTGTTGGCGAAATTTTATACTATACAGATGAAATATTTAAATATTTTTAATTACCCGTGATTCAGTACAGAAAAATGTTTTGAACGAAATGGAAGATACATTTTAAACTCTAACTCGATTATTTGAGAGCAGCTGTACCAATAAATTCTCACAGCTTACCTTCCTGGCCACTCCAACGATATTTCTAACCGCTCTTTTCTGGAGTTTTGAGTACCCTATCGGCCTCATGAGATACTCCCCATACTATGATTCCATATGTGACTGAAAGTGTGTAAAATATATCATCATCAATACATATTTTCTATTCTTGGCAGTGAATACGCAAATTAGGCAATGGATATTCCAATTACAATAAATCTCGATTCAAAGTCATTCTGTTCGATGTCAATAAATTCTTGAATAGCAATTCGATCCTCAGTGTCGCCATGAAACATGCAACCTAGGCGAAATTTCGAAAGCCGCGCCAAGTGTTATGTCAAACGTTTATCGGCGATAAATAATTCGCAATCTACAATAACCACTCGAATTGTCAATATTTATGACGGAAAATGCGGCTACACTGAGTCGTACCGCGAAACATGAACGTTAAATTCCGCTAGTCAATTCAGTTTCACCTACGCCGCACTCCTTATTCGAAACACGGTCTTTTTTTTCGGTTTCACTTACAATCATGTTGCTTTCGTTCGCGCCAATAAAAATGGGTCATGATGAGCGTAGGAGGAAAGGAAAGGATAGAGAAATATTGAAACTTATGCAGTGATGCTGGGTTGCGAAACATGACAGTTGCAGTTGCAGAAGAAACGATTATTTGATTTTTTCGGGTTAATGAGTCGAGATTTGCAGGTTTTTGGGTCGCACGTTTCGTCTGCAACTGTGGCAGGCATTAACAAAGACGCAGTTGTAGACGAATCGTCAGGTCCAAAAAAATGCAACCCACAATTAATGAACCCAAAAATAATACACACCATAATAAAAAAATAAAATTCCTTAGTTCAAATTTTTTATTCTGCTTTGTAAAATCAAGTAGGAACTCTACAAGTAGTAGTCATGTTATCGACGAATAGAAATCGGAGAATGCCGGATGGTTATCGCCGTCGTGTTATCAATGTTCAGTTCAGGAACTGATCGCGATTTGAGTGTTGAAATTCGATATTGGTGCAGTTATAATTACTTAAAATTTCTGTTTAAATTGTGTCGTCCTTGGACAAGTACTAATAGAAATAACGAGTGTGATAACTACGCTAACTATTACAAGCAACATCAGATTTGATCAAATTCCTTTCTCAACTGTACGTAAAATAGTCAAAAGTAAACCTTATGAACGCAAGACGCGATGTGATACAGGAGTACCAAAACCTTTGGATGTGCATCTAATAAAATCATTAAAAAAACCAATATACGACGACAAAAGCAATGAGATTCCTACAACTGAAATCATGAGGAAGAAATTGAATACTTCCGGCCATAACGTAAGCTGCTATGACAAAACTCTTCAGAATTAGATGAAAAACTGGGATTTTGATTTAAAATATGAAACAAACGTCAAGCAGTTATGGAACGCAGAAGAATAGTGGAAGAAATACTTAGAACAAATAACTAAATATAGACAAGAACAACGGCAAATTTTCTATTTGGACGAAACTTGGTATGACTCACGACACATTACAAAAGGGTGGACTGATGGTTCGAGAATGTGTACACCTAACATGCCTGCAAACAAAGGATTGCGACTAATCATTGTGCATTGCGGAGGAAGTAAAGGATGAGTTCCGAATTCTTTGAAATTATATGAAAAAAAACTTGAGGACTTCAATGTTGACTATCATACGAACATGGAAGCTAATATTTTCGATGAATGATTTGAAAACACCCCAAATTTGGAGGCGAATAGTGTAATAGTTCTTGACAACGCTTCCTATCATTCGTGACAGCTCATCAAAGTACCGAATAAAAATTCGAGGAAAGATGCAAAAGAAAGTTTTTTAATGGATAACAATATTTTGAAGATTGGTATATGAAAAACCAACTATTTGAAGTTTTACAGTTAAAAACATTTGAAAAAGTGTATGCCTTTGAGAGTATAACTGAAAAGTATGGACACACCATACTGAGACTTCCCCCCTATCTTTGTGTTTTCAATTCCATCGAGTTGATTTCGGGAAAATTGAAACGAAGCATCAGACGTAAAAATAATTCTTCCAAAATTTGATAAGATGGTAATAGAGCCAATTAAAGAAGAAGTATCTAATATTACCGATGACTGGCAGAAAAGGATTAAAAAAGTAATTTTACTTCAAAAATTGGACACATCCATATTAATGGTGGAATCAAATTCATTAGTAATTTAATTGACGACATATACAAAGAATACGGAAGAGGAATTATCAGAAGCTTTCGAAAAAAGTTAGTGAAGTGTTCTTGAAGCGATCGATTGTAATATGTGAGTATTTTCCATTATCACCCTGTTATTTGAATCTCTACTTTCCCACTCACCTATATAAACGAAATATTTATTATATAGTTAATGTGACTCTTATATAATCAGAAATTATTATTGAATAAAAAAAATTGTTAGCTTAAAGGGGAGCTGTTGGAAGGTAGGTTGCACTATATCGTTTACTTGAATTATACCTGGGATTTCTGAACAACAATATTGATTATCCAAAAGCAATGAATGATTTTAATATTCGATTTGATTGATCTTATTCGAAGTTCATACAATATATTCTACAGTCTTGATTCAGTAGTAGATCTGGATATTCTAGATATTCCAAATGCTCTAATTTCAGTTTGATGAATGTAACAACGGTACAGTCTAATTCTAGATTTCAAATTAATCTGATAAATAAACCGGGAAATTTCAACTCTAATTAATTAAGTTCTTCGAGAGATAACGAATTTAGGGTACGAGTATACATTGATTTGCGGACTTATCACTTAACAATGAATACTCAAATTGTCACGCAAGTCGCAGCTTGAGACAATGTCTTCTTCGGATTAATTTTCCTTCGTCGATACAAAATATCAAGTAGATGTCTGTCATCTGCGAACATCTATGTTCTCTTGTGCGGGTGTGAAATTATCTACATCCACAAACTACACTGAGAAACAAATATCGAGTTATTATTTTTTCATTTACCGACTGTGTACACCTACAATTTTTCTTATTGACTGATTTAGTGAAAAAGAGAACCATACTAGTTTATTAAACTGTCTGAAGGGGTGAAAATAAAATGAAAAAATTTTTTTAAATCGTAACATGAAAAATCGACTTTATACACCTACAAAATTGAGACACGTTATTCCTGATGATCTATTCGACATTCAATTTTCGAGGATACGATTTTTTCAACATTCCACCCCATTTTCACCCCCTCAGACGGCCTGGAAAAGTAAAACGTGAAGTTTTTTTAGTCGAATAGATCATCATGGATAACATATCTCAATTTTGTAGGTGTACAAAGTCGATTTTTCATGTTAAGAAATTTTTTGATATTTTCACCCCATGTTCACCCCCTCCGACGGCCTGGATAACTATGACGTAAAGTTTTTTCTGTCGAATCGATATTACCTCTTCAGACAATTTGAAAAAGTAGGACGGTTCTCTTTTTCACTAAATCAGTCCATAAGCGTATCATATTGAAAAATGGTACGTGCTTAGATTCGGTAAATGAAAAAATAATAATTCGATATTTTTTTCTCAGTGTACTTTGTGGATGTGGATAACTTCACACCCGTTCTCTTGTTTCATTCCCATATACTAGACAGCACAAGCAAACTCAACTACTCCGAGATATACTAACTTCTGCCTGTAATTATCTTTCAGCGACAACTTCAATCCGCACGCTCCACAATTACCAAATACGGCTGCTCTGAATTCCTAATGTTTACCTACACAATTAAAATGGGTATTATTTCGGTAAGTTAACGAGAGTCGTCTATCTTGGCGTACAACGACATTCGTTACGACATTGCCATCGACTATAAGGTGTACCAAACAAAA
This sequence comes from Leptinotarsa decemlineata, assembly GCF_025532065.1. Lineage (NCBI taxonomy): Eukaryota > Metazoa > Arthropoda > Insecta > Coleoptera > Chrysomelidae > Leptinotarsa > Leptinotarsa decemlineata. The sequence continues at coordinate 9,670,049 of NW_027412529.1, forward strand.
TTTGTCCGCTCTGATTAACTTACACAGTAACTAGTTTGAATTCAAACATGAGAAAGCCAGCTCAGGCTGTTTTTTTTTCCATTATTTCACGTGGGCTGTAGGGATTTTCTATAGTACTTTACAATTATATGAAAAGTGTTTCCCACATAAGTTTCGTTTGATTGTAGGAATAATGAATGCTTTTTTGGTGGTTGTATACGGCAGGATTACTTGATCTATTCTAAATCATAACCAGATAACAATTATTTTGTTGATGTTTGCGAAATTTCATTTATCATGTTATCTCTGTACCGCGTCCTCATGAGAATTATACAGGACGTTTTTTCGGCTTATCCCACTATTGCTATCTCAGAAACGATAAAACCTGCAAAGTCGGTTGAATTGGACAAAGGTTTCATATTCGAGGAAACTTAAATAATCCCTTTTCAGTAGTTTCAAGAATATCAGTGGTTGTTTTTGAAACATACATTTCGAATTAATTTCATTAGTTCGGAGTTCCATTATCTGATATTATATAAAATGCTTTGAACTAAAAAAATGAAGAGCTGAAAATAACAATTATATTAAGCAAAAAAACCTGAAATTAAATGATAGTGAAATAGAATACAAGTAAAAATAGAACAATGGAACATTGAAGAAGCCCACAAGAAACCTTGTGACTGGTTGAGATTTGTTGACGACACCTTCATAATATGGAACCATGGGAATACTGAACTAGACGCCTTCCTGAAACACATCAACAGTTTAAGACTTTCCATCACTTTCACAATGGAGAAGGAAATTCACAACGAATTGCCATTCTTAGACGTATTAGTGAAGAGGACCGACACCAAGTGGGAAACATCTGTATACCGAAAACCCACCCACATGAATCTAACCACCATCAATCGACTAAAAGAGGAATCGTCAAGACTCTATTAGACGTGCTTTCGGGTTCTGTAATACGAAGGAAGGTCTCGAGAAGGAACTAGACAACATCAAAAATGAATGGCTACTCCAAAGCGATGGTAGAACAGACTTTGGCTAAAAGACAGCAGGAGCCTTGCAAGGAAGAGAAGCCCTCATAACCAGTGCTTGCACTTCCCTACATCAGAGGATTATCGGAAAGGATAAGAATAATTGGTTCCAAGTACAACATCAGAACCTGCTTCAGATACGGAAACACTATCCGTACCAGCCTCACGAAAACCAGGCCACCAAACTGATTGCGATTCCAAGAATTGCATTTACCGGATACCCTGTGAGTGTGGAAAATCCTATATTGGTGAAACTAAGAGGCCATTTGAATGTTCGCATTGCTGAGCACAAGAAACATACACAGTGAGGGGAAACCAGCAAATCAGGAATAGCAGAGCATGCTTGGACCCATCAACATAACATCGAGTGGTCCCAAGCTGAGATCATACACAGAGGGGGTTTAGGAGGAAATTCAAAGAAGCCGCATACATGTTGTCCAACAACGTATTCAGCCAAGCTAGCGTAGAGATACACAACATATGGAAACCCATCATCAAGCGAAAAATGGCCAACTGTCGCCAAACGGTCATCTCCCACTAAACCAGTGAAGCGGAAAATGAAAAGCGGGGATGAGTGAAAGTACTCAAATGACCCATAAATAGTCATCTCTCGGAGGAATCAGTCCAGTCATCACCCGAAGACGATTGTGGATACTAACAATCGAAACGTCTTGAAGTAACTTGGCTTGGAATCTCTAAACTATTTTATTTTTATTTTTGTTCAATTGTTCTATTTTTACTTGTATTCTCTTTCACTATTATTTCATTTCAGGTTTTTTTCTTAATATAATTGTTATTTTCCGCTATTCATTTTTTTAGTTCTTTCAGGGATTTCAAATCATTTTATATAATATCAGACAATGGAAGTCAGAACTAATGAAATTCATCATGAAACATTGTCAATCACCTTCAAACATACATTTCGAATGATATAAAGAAAGACAGAGAAACTTTCTATACTGTTTCATATTTGTTGTAAGTAATATAATATAAACCAGTTTACAATGTGACATTTCATTCATTAGATTTCATCATCTACTTTATTTTTCAAATACTGACATGTATTGTAGTACATAGCTGAATTTGTTATTGCAGTGGCTACAAAAAACGATGAAAAAAACTAGGGGCCATAATTTAAAAAAAAGTTGATGATGAAATATAATCAACGAAACGTCGCATTGTAAATTGGTTTATACCAAATACGAAACAATATTGAAAGTTCCTCTGTTTTTTTATGTCATCCGAATTGAAGGAGGTAGAACTAAAAAACAAAATCCGACAATTATAGTTTTTGGCGAATACTTCATAAACAATAACTCATATTCTCGATCTGAAAATAGATAATCTATTTAGTTTCCCAAAATAGAAAACTTTTGTATAATGTAGGTTTAACCGTGTTTGTTTGAAGGTGGTTGACAATGTTTCGTGATACATTTCATTAGTTCGGACTTCCATTGTCTAATATAATATAAATTGATTTGAAATCCATTAAGGAATCTATAATAATTAAAAAATGAGTTGAAAAATAACAATTATATTGAGCAAAAAAAATGAAATTACAATGAAGTAAAATACAAGCAACAACCAAAAAAATAAAAAAATTGAACTATTGACACGAGATGAAAATTAAAAAAATCATCAACAAGAAATGAAAAATCAAAAGATTCCCAGCCAAGTTACGTCACCACGTTTCGATTGTTAGTATTCACAATTGTCTTCGGGTGATAAGTGGACTTATTCCTCTGAAATCTGACTATTTATAGGTCATTTGAGTGCTTTCATCTATTCCCTTTTCCCTCTCACTGCCTCATCGGTTTTAGCGGAAGCTGACCGTTTGGCGGGAGTTGGTCGTGTTCCGTTTGATTAGAGGTTTCCATATGTTGCGTACCTCTAAGCTAAAAGTAAATGGTTTTCGATAAAAAAAATAATTTTCAACTTCCACAGTGGCGTGAGTACGGAAATTGACGGAAATACGTCCATGGGTTTTTCTCAAATTTTTGAATTCCTCGTTTAGTTTGAAATAAACAAGTAAGTAGTCCTAATTTTTTCTCTTACAATACGTCATTTTTGAGTAACAAAATAAAAAACGTTGTATTGTCCAAAAAATTATTGAAGAATTTTATTGTATTGAATTCGCTTTTCAAGCAATTTATTTATATTTGCCCACCTTGTAATACTCTATGGTATATGGTTGCTTATGATTCGCAATGGGACATTCATTTTGTAAATAGAACGGCTTAACAACGCTATTAACTTTTAATGAAGCTGTAAACTTGTTTTTGATTAAATGACTTTATATGAACAATCTCTCCGATATAGATGCCTATAATAGAACAGCAGATTTAGGCGAGGAGAATCGCTTACGAATCGAAATGTTCAAGACTGTGATACAATTACACAGAAGACTTCATTCAAATTTTGTTATTCCCCAAAAAAAGACAGTGCGATATTTTTTCCTGCGTCCTCGACACCGTCTGCTATATTCATTGGCATCGTGTTTTGAGTAAGCAATGTTAATATACCCCCGAGCCACCTAGGGATGCTCCCTAGTCCCGACTCTCGTCAACCGTGTAACTTAACAGGAATAACCCTACTCGAAGAAGAATAATTCTATCGAGAGGAATATGAAGTCGTAGATGGATTGGAACCCAAGACCTTCGAATGTTTATCCACTTGCTCCACTTTCCACCGCTCAAAATCTAGGAATATCAATACGTGCCATAATACTAATCAAGATTATTTCCATTTTTTCAGTCGAAATTTTTTTAACTATTGACAAATAACGTTGTTGATGTTTTGCCCATGTTTTGACAATGCCCAATGCCAATTTCCGGGAATTGGCTGTAATGGTTATTAATTATTGTCGCGACATTGAAAAAACTTTATACACAGTAAAAAGTATTTCTTTAAAATAAGATCACAGGTTCCTTTGCAATTTTCATCTCTATTGGAAAAACTATTACTTTACGCCAACATCGCCATGTTCCCCCAGAAAATCACACTTTTTTCAACAAAGAAATAAAATTTCTTGGCCTTCCAACGACATCTTTCGTTTGATTATATCAGTGCGAAGATGAACTATTTTGAATCAAGAAAATATTATATCATCTCAAAATCCACCACCTATTTGAAGGGAAAAATAAACTGTTTCAAATGAAGAGCAATATCAACTTGATCTGAACACATAATGTTTGTTTGAATTTAATAGTGTATCCCTTCAAATAACTCAATTCGTTTATAACAAGAGTTTTGTGAATCTACATACAAAACTATATTATGATCGACTGAAAATAACAGGAATTTTGTATAGAATGAACAGGGTTTCTTTTAAAGAAGTATTTCATTCATTTCAGTATTAAAAAACCTGTGGTGCTCTGGTTATTCTATGATCCTCTTAAGTGAGAGGGGAGCGGGGAATTCCGTTGTAAACATCGCGTACGCGCCAGTATGTGTTAGAAAGTGATGTTGGTGTGTTGCGATTTTGAGGAGGAAGTGTTTTATGTGTCTGTAAGCAGTGCAATTTCTTTCCGGTTATTTTGTATCTACCACAATGGAACAGATTTTACAAGACTGGGGTCTTGCACAGTTGAAAGAAGATATTTTCATGGGTAAGTATTATAATCGGATAAAACTCCACTGTATCAGTATACCGCGTTGTATACAGTACCGAAGTGGTAAACTTTGACGACAACTCTTAATTTTGCCTTCATTTTGCGAAAATTATACCAATGCTCCGAAATTTTTCACACATGCACTATTACATTTGCCGAGCTCTGCAAATGTATATTAATTCAAACTGAAAAATCCTCCTCGTTGATTCAAATTTGCCAATCTCTTGTTTTGAACATACATTTTATAAGAACATTTTCTCTAAATAAAATTTGATTTTCCCTTAGACCGAATTTATTTTTTTATTGAAAGATAGAGGTACTTATAGTTTCGACAATAAATTATAATACAAAAAATACCAAAATAGGCACCAGTAGGTATAAAAAGCTTCTATATGTGACAGCCACTTTCTGATTTCAACATGTAAATATTTGTTGAATTCCGAAACGTCTTTGATTTCTGTAATCACTTAAGAAATGTTTTTATGTTATTCATTGGGAAAAAATTGAGTATATCCTACTCAGCTTGAAATTATTTGACAGATTTTCTTTAGTTAAGTATGAAATAGGTAGAAATATTACCAAACTCCCTAGAGATGAAATATGAATTTCCAAAAACGTGAAAACAGTGAATGCTGTTATTTAAATAGCGAATCATATATTCCTTTAAGTGTGTTTGTATGATCATGAGTTACATTTTTTCAATGAAACATTTTATATTTTCCATTGATCCTCTAATAATACTCACACGACACTTTGAATCCCCATAACGGTTCCAAAATTATTATTTTGAAAGGCAATTTTTCTGTATAGACTTCTATCCACTTCAAAGGGATTTGAGGTTCGTCTTTTGAATTGATTATTCATTTCTGATCAAATAATGTTAAAGCACATTTCAACTTGCTAGGAATCGTATGTTAAATAATAATACCTCAGACAAGTTTAAAATTTTGAGGGTTGTCATTCGCATGCGAACAACAATTGGGTTCGTTAACGGAATAAACCCACTTAAACAGTGTTTTATTAAAAAAAAAAATTTGATTAAGTGGCTGCTGTTTTCATATTTTTACCTTTCTATATATTTGAAATAGTGGCTAAGAATGATATGCTTATTTCTTCTTTCGTTTCAGAATCCAAGTGATGTTCCGGCAATTGTGGATAAACAAAAACAGAATGCAGAACTTGATCGACGATAGTGATTTTTTTAATGTTATTTACCAGGATGGCATCTAGTTTTAAAAACTTCATTTGTGTAAAATTAGTAATAAATTAATTAATTATCTTGTCTGACTTGTAATGTTGTTTATAGGCTTCGATTTCATTTTATTTTTAATTTGCAATTTGTCAAGAATATGTCCCTTTTTTATATATGTTTTCTTATTGAATATTTATTTGTATAACTGTATTATCTCTCAAAAGTGTGCGGTTGGAATATGATATTTAAGCAAAGATTAGCAAAGAAAATTTAGTTCTCTATTACGTTTTATTTTTTATCACATGCTTTTTCAGGATAATATTTATGATTTGCAATTGCTTCAAATAAACCAATCATAATATGTAATGTATTATTTAGTTTCTTTCCTTACCATTTATAGCTGTTCATATTACAGATGAGATACTTTGGATTCAAGTAACTAAGTACATCCAAATGAGAGGAACTGTTTATAAACAGAAGCATAAGTTCATCTTTGATGAAGTAAATGAGTTTATTTGATTCATACAAATAGAAGCGTTTCAATGAAAAATGCTTATCTTCAAAGGAAAACAATTAATTTCTCATACGGAGGCATTTAAATGATGTTCCAAGTAAACATACCATTCTATCAAAACCCAAAACAGTTTTGCTTCGAGATTAGTTTTGCTCAGACTAAAGAATGCATACTTCTCTTGAGATAATGTGATTATTTCTATTGAAATGTATGCATAATCTTGGTGTAATATTTTTTTTACTTGAAAGAAGCGTTTATTCAAATTCAACTTGAGAGAATATGTTTCTCAGTTTGAAAAAATATTTCTTCATGAATATAGGAGAGCAAGATTTCTTTAAATCGAGATAATGTTCTTCACTTTGAGATTTTTATTTTTACTGTGCATGAATTAAATTGTTTATTGATAATTTTCAATTATTATTTGCTTGTTGGTTATAAGCATACCATAAACACAGTTTTTTTTTGTTACAGGTAACGTTTCTCAATTTTGAATTCAGAACAATTTGGTGAGTGATATTATTAACTTTGAAAAAACAATTATTGTGTTTTTGGAAAAGTTTGGTAGCTGGTATTCATAATTCCGTTACTACTATCCTGATATTACAGTTTTGCAATTCAGACAATTAGTAAATAAAATGTTTTTGAATTTGTGGCGCAGAAAAAATCCGAAATAATCGTATTTTGGATTGAGTGAGAAGAATTCAAGTTCAGTTCAATGCCACGAAAACCCAGGCATCGGTTTTATCCAAAAAGATAAATGTCTCCGAACCGAATATTATAATGTCAGGTGAGACAATTCCGCTTTCTGCTTCGATAAGTTTGTTGGGGGTTAAAATGGACACCACTATGTCTTGGCACAATCATGTCACTGGAATTTCAAAGACTGTTTCCCAAATGTTTGGAACACTATTCTGATCAAGAAAACTGTACACACCTCAGAAACTTTTGATGCTTTTTAAAGCTCAGATAAGACCTTCTTTGGAGTATTGTTCTCATGTACGGAGCTCCACCCACCCCTAAGCATAACCTGAAGCTGCTGGATTTTATCCAGCCACCCGCCTGTTTGGAGACAGAATATCACTTGCAACCTTGATTGTCTGGAACATCGAAGAAAGGTTGGAGATTTGTCTCTTCTATAAATACTTCCACGGAAGGTGTTTTAATTACTTGGCACATATGCCAAGAGCGGTACATACAGGGTAGGCCTCCATTTGACATGGAGGTTTCGGGCACTAATGTTGCAAATCCTAAAAACGCTCAGACAGGTCGATTTTTATTGGGAGAGGAATAGTTTTTTCCCCATTTAAGTGTCGTCACTTCAACCTCGGAGCAGAGGGGTGAACAACCCTTGGAATTTTAATAAGGAACTGGGGGCGAGTCGCACATCGTTTGAAAGATCTTGGAATTCTCTAAACAATGGTGTACATTTTTTTTTTAATTTGGACGAACCATATTAAATTTAGAGTTGAGATCACTTACTTTATTCTCATGTTAGCATATGCACAAAATGTGCACCTCCAGCTCACATAAAATAATAGAGATTCTGCTGGAAACGTTCACGAACATTGTGGAGCACTTCTGGACTGATTTGGCAACATTCATTTGTGATTCGTTGCCGTAAATCTTCGAGTGATGCAGGAGTACAGTAAATTCTGCTTTTCAAATGACCCCACATCAAAAAAATCTAACGGCGAAAGGTCTGGTGATCGTGGTGGCTGTTCGATAATGCCCTGCCTCCCAATCCAGTGTTCCGGCAAAGTCTGATTCAAATAGCTGCTGAACAGGCAGAGCAGAGTGCGGAAGAGCCCCATCTTGTTGGAATATTAACAGATCCTCCCGATAATTGTGGTCATTTTCAATAATATCAGTGAGAAGGGGATTAATGATATCTTCCAGAAGCTACAGATATATTCGTCCGGTTAAATTGCCTTCTAAAAACAATGGGCCAACAATACGGTCACCAAAAATTCCAGCCCATACATTTAATTTTTGTGGACGTTGAGTATGCACTTCATGAAAAATGTGAGAATTTGAATGAGCCCAATAGCGACAATTATGGCAATTAACTGTGTCATTCAGAAAAAAAGAACATTCAACATTCAAATGTTGAAAACAAAATGTGGATTTTCCACCGCTCGTTCACTAACCAACTTACAAAATTGCAAGCCTCGGTCGAAACCATCTTCATTCAGTTCTTGCGTTTATTTAATCTTGTAAGGATGCATTTTGTGGGATTTTAAAATACGCCGAATTCTAGTTCGTAACACCTCAGAAACAAATGCTAACTTTCTTGTGCTCAAAGTATGGTCAAGCTCAACATGGCCAAGAATTGCCACTTGTGTCGTCTCATTTGTTACTGGTGGTTCGATTTGCCTTTTTTTATTTGCTACAGATCTAGTTGCGCGAAATTTTGCAAATAAATCGAAAACATACTATCGCGACACATTCTTTCCATGTTGTTGATTGAACAGTTCAGCGGCTCTCGCTTCATAACGTCTATTTCCATAGTACAGTTCTATCAACTCATTCTTTTCTGCAGTTATGTAAACCATTGTTTCTTTAGCAACACTTTATGGCACTCACTACTAGTAATAATGTAGATATCACTTTTAACATAGAAATGAGAAATAGAAACAGAATTTTTCAACCATTTCTCAATTGTAATAGTCCTCTTATCAGAGAAGAACTAAAAAATTAACAAAAAAGTAGTGTAAGAAACAAATGAAAGAGTTCAAAATACAGTCCAACCGAGCAGTGGAGTACAACAATGTATTGCTATTAACAATATTATAAAAGTTAATTATCGGAAAGAACTCTTTTGAACTCGTCCTAAATTAAAAAAAATTAGACCATTGTTTAGAGAATTCCAAGATCTTTCAAACAATTTGCGACTCGCCTCATATTCCCAAATAAAATTCCAAGGATTGTTCACCCCTCTGCTCCGGGGTTGAAGTGACAAGGCTGTAAATGGGAAAAAAACTGCCCCCCTCCTAATAAAAACCGACCTGTCTTAGCGTTTTTTCGGATTTGCAAGATTAGTACCCAAAATCTCCATGTCAAGTTTTCGATGGCCCACCCTGTATAAGAAATACGCGACGAACTGTGGCTGCTCATCGTTTTGAGGTTCAAACCTCACGTACTTCACTGATTAGAAACTCTAAAAGAGTTTATGTGGAATGAACTTTCTGATAACGTTTTTCCAAATGGATGTAATCTCCAGCGATTCAAATCCAACGCGAATCGCTACTTTCGCACAGGCACCGCTCTTAAGTATTTTCTTGTAGTGTTTTTGTTTTATCCTTAAAAAAATCTCAGGGTCGAACTAGAATTTCATTTTTTATATCTCTACTATAAGTTCTTCATTACAATTATTTTTTTCAGATAATATAGAAGTAGAAATACCCAAAATGGAAAAAGCACTGATTTCCTCAACAACAAAATACTGTTTAATCTCAGTCTTGATAACTAACCATTATATTCTTATTGGCATTTCATTTGAAGAAATTTCAATTTCTGATTTCAATCTGATCCTTGAATTTTCAGCAGTATCATTAATTTCAAATTGTTAAAACGCCAATGCCATGCCACTTCAGAAGCCAAAACGGAAAATTAAATTAGGCCTCCCCGTTGTTTAATATCGTCGTATGTAGGTTTCTCAAGTTCACTTTTAAAAAAACTTAATTCGTTTCTGTAGGCGTTCGATAAGGTGAGACAACTTCTTATGAAATATCGTGCGACCTTTCATTACTTATTACTGAAGACATTTTTAATGGAATTGCGAGGTTGTGACTTGGAGTACGCCAGAACGTATACTTGAGTGAAAGATGAATTTTTTCTTTCGAATGCTTTATTGAATATTTTTCAATGGAATAATTCTTGAAATTTCAAAATGTTTCAAAATGTTTATTCCATCAGTTCGAACTTCCATTTGTCTAATATGATATAAATTGATTTGTAATCTCTGAAAGATCCTATGAAAAATTAAAGGGATTAGCTGAAAAAAGATTATATTAAGCAAAAAACTGAAATTACAATGAAATAAAATAGAAGCAACAATCAAAAAATCGAATTATTAACACGAGATGAAAATTAAAAACATTTTTTATATATCAACAACTCGTCACTAGCCGCCTCCTAATCTGTGATAAATCATGTCACATGCGATTATCTCATATCAGATTATTGTTATTTAACACTTCAGAGATTTAGAAAAGTCTAATAGTAAACACTTATTCCGTGTCCGTATATCATTTGTATAATTTATAGCGCTATTCATGAATATACAGTAATACTCGGTCTTGGCTTCAATTTGAATATTTCTCCGAACATGTTGGTGGAGAGGTTTTTTCATAAAACCTGATTATGATAGGATAATGACGCGTTGATTAGCATAAATTTGTATATTCATGTATTATTTATCACTCGCGGTCATCTAGAGTATTTTGTTACTGTTGACACCGTTAATGTTTTTGACAGTAAGTGGTTCATCAACTGAATAATGAGTTCGTTTTTATTTGGTATCCACGCCTTATAAAGTCGTAATTTTGTGATTAATTATGTGTTGTTTAAGGTAAAATTGTTAGAACATTATATAGCAACGTCTATTATTTTAAACTACCTAACTAGAAGTTGAATTCTACTAGTAACTGATGTTCTTTCTACAAGTGAAGTAACATAACATTTCTTATAATTAATAATTTTCAATATTTGAACCAAGAATGTATTTTCAGACTCTATTGTCCTGAGTAAGTAAAAGCTATGACATCTTCTTCCTTCACGCCATCTATGGGATCCGTCCTCTTCTTTCACTACAAAGCAATGAGATGATATCAGAGCCCAAAACAAAGCATTCATCATCCAACACTAGGTAGCTCTGTTTCTATCCAAAATAAGAACAACTGAGTTCACTGATGAAACCTTGAAGTATCGAAACAGCGTTGTCTAGTGTTGAATAATGTTTGATTTGCTTTTGGGCTTTGGTTTCATCTACTCAGTTTGGTGGCTAAAAATTTTGAAGAAAAAAAACAGAAAACAAATGTTTGATTTTTAAAAAAAAAACTCTCTTACCAAAAGGAAAACGAGTTGAAAAATTTGAGTTATCTTTGGATTATCAGTGATCAAAATTGTTTTTGATATCCGAGGATCATAAAGAACCAACTGATTAAATAGTTTTAAAAAAAGCGCCAGATACATACATTTGAAAGGGATTGAAAACAGTTTTTATGAAATTTGATGTAGTGGAACTCAAAGGTGTATATTTAAATTGTGCATTTCAAACTTACTCTGTATGACAGCCTTTCAGACTTGATAGGTTTACGTAAATGTCAATTATTTATGTACGACCTATTTCAACTCCTTTTCACTTTTTGAAATATATTTTGATTATACAATAAACAAGGAAAAAGTACCTACATTTTAGTGGCTAGACAACAGCAAAATTCTACGTATTGTGTCTGAATATTTTGCAGTTGCAGTTGCACTTATTGATAAATTGATAGCAATATGGAATTATTAAAATAACATTGTATTTTCCGATGATATATTAAATATTTAACAACAGTATTCTTTAAACGATATTTTTTAGTGGCGGACTCAATATTTTATATTGTTTTCTTGGGTTTATAACCTATCACAATTTGAAAAAATAAAAGCTAAATCAATATAGCATCTGCTGACGTGCGTATCGAAAGATAACTCATACTAACATATCTCCACTATAATTCTAATCACCACGAGAGCGTGAAAAAACTGTTTATATGAGATGGCAAAGTTCATAATATGAAAGAGGAACTAGCTATCATTAAAACAGTTTTGAAGCAAAACGCATATCCGGAGCAGTTTATGGGAAGAGCTTTCAATGAAGTTGGTAAAAGCAATATACAACATATACAGATCCCACAATCACCACAAATCCAACAACAATACAGATACCTCATAACTAACATCATACCTTATGTTCCCGTTTCGTCTGAGGAATTGAGACGCATCTGTTATAAGTACAATATAAGAACAACTTTTAGAACCACCAACCACCAGACACAAACCAAACCCGGAAATACGGTTGGAAGAAAGAAACATTATATTTACAATATACCTTGTTCCTGTGAAAAAAGTTATATAGGTGGAACCTCAACATCGAAACAATGAACATCGTGAATATACACGGTGTTTATTGAACATGCGGCAAAAATTAAAGGGACTATTTCTTGGACTATCCTAAGGATATTTTGTACCTTGACAATTTTTGATTTTTATTTCGAGCGATAACGAATTTCGACAATAACAATTTATTACCAAAAATTACATGTAATGCTTCTTAATCTACAATAATTGTTGAAAATGATTGAATCCAATTTTCTCATCAACTCCAGAACTCTTTCAAAACACCAGAATTGTTTCCGATTGCGTTACACCCAGCAATTATCCGATTTCTCGAGTCTTCCACATCTTCCATTGGAGTAGTTTAATTTAATGACATTAGGTGGCACCATAGGAAATAATCCAGAGGGTTTAAGTTCGGTGATCGAGCAGGCTCTGCATTACTATGGCCATTCATGGATAGAGGACTTCACTAACAAGTGTTTAAATATCAAACACAGAAAATGCACGTCAAATAGAGAAAGTCAATCAGTTTCAATCTATTAGACACATACAAATGATCTTTTATGAGACGTACTATTTGAATTGAATATCTGCAGCCGTTTGTAGTAATCAGAAAGTTGTTGATAGGTACTAACGGATTTTTTTTATTTTTTATTAGTTCGTAAGTCCTGTGTAGTACGCTTTACCTTTTTTTCGACTACGTTAATAATTTTGAAGTTACTAAAATTGTTATTGTCGAAATTGTTTTTGCCCCGTATCTTCGAAACAAACCGCCCTATCAAAAATCTTCAGAGGACAAGAAGAACTCTTAATTTGTGGGAAAGAAAGTTTTTGGCTTTCTACTACTCCATCTTGATACAAAAAAAGAAGGATGAGGGAGTCTTCCAAAGGAAGGAAGGAAGTAACTCTATACATGGATGTGTAGATCATGCAAAGAAGTAACTTTCAGACACAAACTGAAAGAAAGTCTTCCTGAAACAGCTACAATTTATTCGTCGTATCCACAATTTATTATCACCTACAGATGTTAGAACGGTAAAATCATAAATCAGTACATGTTTCGAACCTATATAGGTCCATCATCAGCTAATTATTTCAAAATTCTACAATAAAAGAAGAACAACATAACAATAGTTAATACAATGAAGTATAACATACTCACATGGAGAAGAAAATATTCTATAATGGTGAAAAGAAAATTGTCACCCAATGAATAAATGGTCACACAATGACATGTGAATATGTATTAATGAGAAAAAAAATGATATTTAGTAAACCACGGAAGTTTTATAACATCCAAGCTATAAATGATTGAAGTATGGGAAGCTTGAAGCCTTTGTACCCACTAAATAACATCAAAATTAAAAAACGCCACATGAAAACGAATTCTAATGAAAGAGATCTGAACTGAATTGAATTAGAAAGGAGAATCAACTGTCAAAAATATATGACGAAATAAAATCGAGATGACATGGAACAGTGACAAGAGATCTGCAAACACAGAACACAACAGAAGAAGGACCACCACATACATATCAACTCGTGTTCTGAGAAAACAGATCCCACACCATCTATACATGCCACACAGAGGTTAAAAACTGAAACATGAACCTTAACTGAACTGAATTCTCAAAAAACATCCAGTATATGTGGTCATGTAGACTGATGCGTGTGACATTTTGAGAGATTTTTGTAATGAATATCTACAGGTTTTGAAAACGGAAATGGATTGTTTTCCGAAGTGTTACCCACTTGGAAAAGTTGGTATCAATATTTAATTTTTTCAATTTGTAGGCAAAATGAATGAATACAAGTTACTGACTACGAAGTAACTTTTCGTGGTGAAACTTTCAGTTTGCCCTTTCACTACAATTCAGCAAATTCTCTATTCTTTGATTCAGCTTTAATTTTTTTCAGATTGTGACAGGTTATAAAGCCAAAAAACAGTATAAAGTAATAGCATAGCAGTGTGATGGTGTAGAAACCAGAACCCTCGTTCACGTTTATCACAAACAATGATGTATTGAGTTTGTTTTCAGTAATAATGAATTATTTCAAAAATAAGGAATCGTTTACCAATCATCAATTCTTTTTTCATCATGTACTATTTTTTGTTCGTTGGAATTTTCTTGGGAATTTGTCGTGAAATTCCCTCCTTCATAACACTCACTGCGACCTTGCCTGCTTGTATCTCTAATAGCTCGAATTCCTATTTATTGCTATTAAATTTGTCACAGCCGTTGAATGGAATTAATTTCGGATGAAACAACTCATTGCCCTCTTTCGATAATTGCACATTCAAGTGCCGCAATCTACGTGCACTTCCATTTGCCGAGAAAGATCAATTAAACGATTAGAATCGAAGTTTTAATTGCATTTTTCCTTGATGGGTGTTTTCCAATAAAAATTCCTCGATTTCTGGGGTAAATTTATTTAATGCTCGAACACGTTTCTCCTCTCTGTAAGGTAATCGTTTATTGCGGAATGGCAGTGGCCGCAAAAAAAACATGAAACGTGAAATATGATGGGATTGAGTGGTTCGGGGAATATTAATGGTCGACGATTAGCTTGACAATTGAGAGTATAGTAATAATTCCCAATGTCTTGCCAATTAGTTGATGCAGTTTAGGATGTCGAAGGTATTCTGTAACTATATTTGCATTCCCATTATTCAATATTTTGTTGAATAAATTCAACTCAAAGTTTCTTTAAAGTTTGATTTCTTGTGAAAAAAGTTTTGGTGGATGAATTTTTATTTACTATAAACTCTTTTTGGTTCTCAGTGGTTGACAATTGTTTCAAAGTTCTTGTGCTAGATCACAAGTTCAAAAGATAAGACCTCGTTAATCCTGAGCTCGCACAAGTTTCGACTTCTGAGGGTTGTCGTTCGTAGGGTGCGATAGCTGGTTAACAAAAAAACATATTTTAAACAAACGATCACATAAATTTCTTTCATCTACAGATTGTAATAAAAAACAACTATACGCCCCTGAGAATATTAACAGAAATACTGTTTTCTCACTTTGTACATCTGTTTTGTCACAAGTAATATTGAATTATGAATTGATATATCAAACATTTTTATAGAAACTGAAACAGATTTTATCACAGTTCATCTATACTAATTTAAATATGAAAGTTTTTAATGCTGGTATGTTCGTGTCTATATTACGCCTATACGACTGAACGGATTTAGATAAATACAGCTTATAATACATCAGAATAACATATAGGCTACAATTTACAAAGGTTTTGTGTAATTTTGGTCATAATATAACAATAAGTATTAAGTATGTCGGAAAATTGGTGGTCCCTGAGAGCTATTTTGGCGTGCGCTGCCTATACCGTTGGAGTTACACTCAGATAATATACCGTAAGTTTTTTACCACTTTTATTTGAAACTAACGTTACTGCAGTTTCGTCCTATAAGGACATTTTCAAAAATACTTTAAACTAGGACATTTTCAAAGATTGTTTATCTAAAATAGTTCTTAATAAAAGTCCAAGATAGCATATATATATATATATATATATATATATATATATATATATATATATATATATATATATATATATATATATATATATATATATATATATATATATATATATATATATATATTAAACTTAAGATAAACTTTGTCTTTTACATTTAGTAATGTGAACGAATCGTTCAAAAGTTATCACGATAAAATTAACTTGACGCAACGCAATAACCCACTACGCGTCGCTTCTACTGTAAGACGACGAGGGACACTGCGCAAGGGTAAAGGGACGGTTTAAGCAATGAAGCGCCATCACTGAGAACGAGACCCGAACGCGGGCAGACGGGTGAGGGCAGACGTCTTTGACGGTTGTGTTAGTTTTGCGCATTTCTTTATAGATTCTCGAAGCTATTCATTACTTAGTGCAGTTGTTCATGTAAAATAATTATAAAAGAATCTTTTCTATTTCACAGCGACCACAATCTGAACTGTATCTTTTCGGAAAATGTAACATTTGTTTTCCGAAAAATGGATTGATCAGCAACGACAACAAATATAAAACTCATGAACACAAATAAAGTATATCATCGAAAGTTGCGGACACAAATAAAAATCTAAATATTGGAACATGTTTTATTATGGCGAAGGACTTTTTGTAAATTATGGTGGAGTTTTTTCGAACCTCCACCAGATTAGTGGGGTTTCTAGAAATAATCAGAAGATGTGAATGGAATTTCCTAATAAAGTAATGTAATTTTTAAAAATAAACGGGGTAGATTTGCAATAACTCAGAAATATGAAAAGAAATTGAAATTTTAATTCCACTAGTATGTTATAACCGATTGAAAATTGCGTTTTGAACATAACATGGTCAGTCGGTAGCCAAGCGGTTCGGCGTGGGTGCTTTGTTCACTCACTCGAATTGACTGCCGTGTTGGTCGGTGGTTCAAGCCCTAGTCTGAACGATCGATCTTCACTTGCTACCGTCCAACCCGTGTTAGGAGTCACACGTTAAAAGGTAAGACCTCGTTAATCCCTAGCTCGCACAAGTTTCGACTTCTGAGGGTTGTCGTTCGTAGGGGTGCGACTGCTGGTTAACGGAAAAACAGAAACAGACAGAATTCCTATTTACGATGAAAAACAACTCGTCTCTACAATTTAATATCAACCTCAAATGTTAGAACGGTAAAACCATCAATCAGACTTATACCACAGGATAATTCCTATTGATGAAGGAAGTTTTTCCTGAAAAACTTTTTTTAATGTGCACAAAGAAGAAGCGTTTGCCAATCCCATTAATGGAAACGAATTCAAAAAATGAACCTGCAAATACAATTGAGTTAGTCATATGTTTTTACAAAAAAACTGGGTCTTATTGTTGAATAGAATACATTCATGAACACATATGGCGGACGGTACAAAAAAATATGTCAATATTGGAATCAAAAGGGTTATTTTCCTTTTCGAATAAATGAAATTGGCCAGCCCTTAAGGGTGAAGAGTGGGTAAAATGTAAAATTAAAAACGATAACTAAAAATCTAGCCAGATCAGAGAATTGTTGTAAAAAAAGGATTATATAGTATTTACGAAGTGAATTCGAATAGCATAAAAACTGAATATTATATGTGGGAGATTTTATATGGTATTGACTAATAAATGTATCAGACCCAGTAAACTAGTCTTTTATTTAGCTGTTTGGATTGACTTCCTATAGACTAAACTGACTTTTTTCTAATAACTCCAAATCCTCCAAAAAGGATTTTTTTTTAATACATTTTCGTATTTACGCTGAGAATGATGTTATTATGTATGTTATTTCATAATAATAATATTCACCATAATTACCATAATTTATTATTTACCAACATATAAAGTAAAACAGAGTGGCTTTTGAATAACAAAAACATCTTATAAAGGCAAACAAATGGAGAACCATTAGACTCTGCAGCCAATTCTTGTACAGCCCCCTTTCTTGTTGAATATTTCAGGAAAACCTACATAACCTCATATTGTCTACGGATGTCAAAGCGATACTACGTAATTTTACGTATTTGATAGTGTTTCATTGTTGAGCGATTCTTTCGTATTCTAGTGTGCAAGGGTACTACAGACCATTGCTTCGAAAACCTTTTAGGGCAAGACCAAGCAAAGAACTATCAATAATCTTATAAAATCCAGAATATCATGTCAGAAGAAAGATGCCCGACATGAATATAATAGTTGTTATATGTATGTGATCATTTTTTATTTCATGGAATTGAGCAAGGACTGCAGGAAAATGCCTAGAATGTTGGAAAACCTCAACGTTCTTTTGAATCGAAGCAAATTTATGAATCAGAAGGGTTTTCTTAGATCAACATTCTTCTAAACTTATCCATCTAACAAAGTACTCCAAACCAAGATAGATGAGTGATCAAAGCATGATCACTACGCTCATTTGCAACTATTGAGTAAAATAAACAAGTCTCCTTACGCCTGGCCTATCATATTCAACTGCAATCGGCTGGGGGAAGTCATTGTTACAGTGTCGTAGTGGTCAGTTACGTTTTAACTCTGTACAAGTAACCTTGTCTGGGAGATCACGTGCACCATGCATGATAAGGTTTTGAATCACTATGTTGCTTAGGAATCACACGTTAAAAGGTAAGACCTCGTTAATCCTTAGCTCGCATAAGTTTCGACTTCTGAGGGTTGTCGTTCGTAGGGGTGCGACAGCTGGTTAACGGAAAAACAGATTTTAAACATATTTTTAAACAGATTGGTAGAGTATAGGTTACTCCTATCTCAAAGTGAAATATCTTCTAATTTTTTTGTTGAAACTTGCCAGCAAAGTGGTATATTAAATGAATGAAATCTTATGCCAAATAGGATCAATTGATCTGAACATGCATGTCATACGTCACCTATTTGAGTCATCCGAAATATACCATTGGGTTAATTTACAGCATTCTTCGTATTTTTTTGTATTCTTTTTACCTCATTTGTAAAGTGAATAACCTTCAAATTATTAATTTTTCTTATTTCAGTTTTGAATAAAGAGTCTTTTCATAATTTTTTCCCCAGCAGTTTTGTATTTTTTTCCATTCAGAAACAGTGCAAACGTCTCATCTATTCATCATTTTGATGATCTCTCAAGCATCAAAACAGAGTTCCCATTATTCTTTCGGCTACATTGATTTTTTGCGAAATTACGCATTCTTAGCATGAAAATTCTGAAAATTGAAAACGTCAACAAGCACCGATAATTTATCATGCAAATGGACTCTTCACACAACATCGCAACTTTTCCCCGAAGGAAACAAATGAAGTCTGTTCCATTAATATACTCCTTGATCTCCGTCTAGATATAACTGAAAACCTTTTTGAATTACTACCGTCTATACTGGAATGAGGATTGAGTGAAGCTGTCGTGTTGATGCTTCTTTTTTTTCTCTCGTTTGTTATTTTCCTCTCTTGACCGAGGCGCAATTTATCTCTATTCTCGCTTCCAACTTCTCATAAAATTGTTTGGTCGCTTTTGTACCCCCGAGATGGGCGAGTGCTAACAGAAACGTTAATCTCGTATCTGAAAGAATGTTAATAATACCGTGGTTAGTTGGAGATGGTTTCGTAACTACTAAGTTTAATATTGCCTCTCTTGGCGGAGAAATATATTGAAGTTTTCATCGGTTTGTTGCGACCACGACAGGCGTTGATTTTTGTCGTTTTTATATAACGTTTAATTTTTCGTTTGATACAATTGTTTGTCCTCGACGTTGCCTGTGATTTTTGGTGATATCTTTATCAATTTGTCAATACTCTCTTATACAAACCGTCTTTTTACAGGATCAGGGTCGAGAGATTTTGGATGAAAATCACTTCAATCTTGATTTCAATAGATTTTCAATATAAAAGATCTTCATTATATTCTCAGGTGATACAAATATTAACATACCTTCATTCATTCTTAAAATACAACCATCAAATATTTTCAATTCCGTCATTAATTCTTAATAATATTATTCATTATTGGCAAAGGTTTTCGTTTTTTATACAAAAAAATGTGGGAATTTTCCAAAGGAGGAAGGAAACAATCAATTTCAAAAATTAACAACTACAACTACCACTTAGTTTATTAATATTTTATTTCTCTACTGATTTTTTATTCTGTATTACAAATTTTTGTTAAAAAATTAACTTTTCATAACTGCATTATTGAGCAGTCGTCAAAAATATCCATCTGCTTGGGTTTTTACGTTTTTATTTTCAATTTTTCTCATCATTTTCGTATTTTCTCATGGCATATTATTTTTCCCGAAACGAAAGTTTATTGCTGAAAAACAGATGAATATTTAAAACGACAGACACCACTTGGGATGTTTCGAGTAGGTACTAATCGTTAACACTCTTATCGATTTGGACAAAGAATTCGGACACTCTTATCGATTTAGACAAAGAAATATTTTTTGTAATCATTGAAATCGAAAGTTAAATTAAAGAAGATCAGATAATAACGAGCCCAAAATTCGATTAGAAAGTAAAATGAAGATTTCTCTAAAAAGTCCATTTTTTTATTCAATGCAACACACATTTTTCATCAATTTTCTAGAGCCTGTGAGGAAATTCGTTTTGGCTATTCAATAACATATTCAAATCTTCAGAATGGTCTCTTTAGTATGTTCGAAATGATTTCGAGCAGATCTTTTTTAAATTGCACAGTGTACATATACAACGAGATATACAATATACATATTCTCGTAGTTGTCAATTCCTACTAATAGGAATATGACGAATGAAAAATTTCACTGAACGCTTTAAATCGTTGATCAGCTATGAAATGTATGATGCACTGTTTGGAACCTTTGGTGTAGTAATGAGTATTACTGTAGTTTCTTTCCCAACACCAAATCGTTATTTTTAACACCTCGACACGTGTTTCGATCACCAAGTGATCATCTTCAAAGAGGAAGATTAAAACTAGAAACTAACGCGAAGCTAACCCAATTTTTGCTATATAGATATCCCATACAGGTAAACCATCCAGGTGTACCACCCATACAGGTATACCAACCTAAATTAATTTTACAATTTTGTCTTTTCTATTATTTTAAAATATATGTTTAACTGTTATAGCTGTTTATAGAACAATTTTCAGCTATATGAAAATTAATTTCACAATATTGCCTATCTTAATTTATTTTTGCAATATGTCCTTATGTAGTAATCAGTAAATCCAACAATATTATTTTAACAAGCTATATACTTATGCTCTTTGGTATAGGTCCGTCATCGTTATTCATAATATTATTGTGTTTACTCATTTCCACACTCTCATAGGCATCTAGTTGCCTGTTGTTGTTAACTTGTCTAACTAATCTTAATGAACTGGAATACTTATACGATACAGATTCAGTTCCGTTGACCTGGCAGTTCACAGTTCATTAAGATTAGTTAGACAAGTTAACAACAACAGGCAACTAGATGCCTATGAGAGTGTAGCAATAAGTAAACACAATAATATTATAAATACCGATAACGGACCTATACCAAAGAGTATATAACAAAGAGTATATAACAATAGCTTGTTAAAATAATATTGTTGGGTTTACTGATTACTACATAAGGACATATTGCAAAAATAAATTAAGATAGGCAATATTGTGAAATTATTTTTTATATAGCTGAAAATTGTTTTATCTACAGCTAT
Organism: Leptinotarsa decemlineata; assembly: GCF_025532065.1. NCBI lineage: Eukaryota > Metazoa > Arthropoda > Insecta > Coleoptera > Chrysomelidae > Leptinotarsa > Leptinotarsa decemlineata. The sequence continues at coordinate 9,691,656 of NW_027412529.1, forward strand.
AACAGTTAAACATATATTGTAAAATAATAGATAAGGCAAAATTGTAAGATTAATTCAGGTTGATATACCTGTATGGGTGGTATACCTGGATGGTTTACCTGTATGGGATATCTATATAGCATAAATAGGGTTAGCTTCGCGTTAGTTTCTAGTTTTAATCTTCCTCTTTGAAGATGATCACTTGGTGATCGAAAAACGTGTCGAGGTGTTAAAAATAACGATTTGGTGTTGGGAAAGAAACTCCAGTAATATTCAGCTATGAAATATTAGAAAGTCCTTTCAATTTGTTATTCAATCCAATAATACTATTATTGTCATTCAAATCGCAGTTTTTCCTTGTTCACATTCCACACAAAAATCTCTTCTTAGTTTTTTTTATCTTACAACATATTTTAAATATTTGAACCCCATCTACTAAAAAATATAGCGTTTTTTCGTCAGAATGTTTTGTTGACTTAATTAACGGGCACAACTATCAAATGTTTATGCTAATGTGTATACTGCATTTCATGTTTTAGAATCATGTATTATGAAAATGTTCATCGGTAAATACATGTTTTATGTGTGTAAAAATTTCCTATGCCATATTAAATTCAGTTTAATACCCTAAAAGGGGATTTTCGTGAATTCACTCGTTAAACGAATTCAAATCCTATACTATCCAATATTGAATTCTGATAATCCAGACATTATTGTTTTATCATAATTCGTTCGTCGATTCCATCACAACAGAATCCTGAATTAATTTTTCATTCATCGATAAACTGCGGGATTCGACCGTTATTATCACCCATAGAGAATATAAGTAGGCGATTACTGAATGAACATGATTGCTTTATGAATAGAAGTTTTATTTTATGACCTTTTCATAAATTGAAATGTTCGTGTTGATCACGTGCTGAGAACTTGCACTATTGACACCCACCCAACGAGTTTTGAGATTTAAATTCAATGATTAAAGGTAGGTAATAGAGATTTCCAACGGTAGCGTATTGTAGGACACGAATTGAATGATTTTGGATATGATGATTTGTATTTGTGGAAAGAAAATGTTTACAGTTTATAGTTTGCCAAATCTAGCAGTGCCTCTGAAATGCGCGAACATAAAGAGCGATAAACTTTCATCAGTACAATCGAGAAAATAATTTTGGCTTAAATAAACTCGGCTAGTGTTGACAACTATAATTGTCTCCAGTAATGTTTATTTCCTTATAACTTACAGTTGATAATACTCTTTAAGTTTCATTACAACAGAAACCTAATTTAATGTGTTTTCATGTTTGAAATGTATTTTTTTCTAATGTTTATGCAATATATGCTGCACTGATATTTATGTTGAATTGAATTCTAGTTAAGTTTCAAGTTTTTATTTTTTTTCTAGTTGGTTATTATTGTTGAATGCCATATGTTTCATTTCTCAGTACGTATTAAAATTCATGTTCCAAAGATTAGTTGAACTTTAATTTATTGAATTCTATTAAATTTGGTATACAATCTTGACTTACAGTATTCTGATATGACAACTCCTTGAAAAAATTATTCAGGTCCGTGTACACATTCTTCAGTGAGATATGATAATTATATTATACATTGAAATATATAAGTATTTGGATTTGATCTTCACATAATAACATAAAATTGGATTCGAAAAGACACGTGTTTTGAGCTAGTTGGCTCTTATCAATGTGGTGTAGTCAAATGGCATAGATTGCTCAATCACATGGTTACAAATAAAAGCGCAACTACATGCAGTCATCAACAGAAGTCAGTCGCACATCTGTGATTTTCTTAGGAAGATCTAGTATTCACAAAAGGCAGCTATAGCTACCCACGTGGAATTTTCAATCCGGAAATGGTAACAATAGGAACGCTCTGATATATATATATATATATATATATATATATATATATATATATATATATATATATATACATCCAAGAGAAAGTTTTATCGGACATACTTTGCTTTTATTTCATTGCTATGCTTGATAAAACTTTTCCTTTGATATATAACACTCAACTTTCGAATTAACATAAAGGCAAAAGTGAAATATGTCCATTGTGAAATGACAATGAAATATGTGAAAATACATAGTTATAATACAATAATTATGTGAAATTACCTTGGAATTTTACAGTGGAGTTCAGTATGTTCAATCGTCGAAAGCATCATATGGTATGTTTTTTTACAAAATTTTGAAAAATAAAATCCCCCAATACTTACCTATATCAAAAAGTTGGATTTAGGACTGACGTGCATCATTTGAACTTGCGACGGAGGAACATGCTAACTATACCCAAGCATAAAAAAGAAGTATTCAAACGATCTTTCTCTTATAATATAGCGACTTTCGGCGATGTCCTGGATGTACCTAACTTTTCGTTGTCTTATGATGCATTTAAATTCAGGTATAAACGATTTCTATTTAGTCAACAATAGTTTGTTGCCTGTATCTTTTGATTATGTTTTATGAAATCCTACTCAACAACCATAGTTGGTTAACAAAATATTTGATCAGAGTTCGAAAATGTATAGTATACTTTTCTTATCGTGTATATGTATTTATTGGCTTCTCAAGGGGACTGTGGAAGAATTGGCTGCATTGTCTAACTGTTCTCCTTTTATTTACCTGCATTTGATACTTTTGTTTTGTAAAGTTATTTTGTATTACTTTATGTATTGGTAAATAATAAATGTATTATTATTATTATACACTGTGAAAATACAGGTAAAATGTAAATATACAGTGTGAATTTTCTATTTTGTGAAAACACATTATTAATAAGGTAAATATTACATAAATTCTTCTGCAAAATTGCATTACTTATCACAGAATTTTGAGTTACTTTTGAGGAATTTTACTTAAAATATTATTTAAAATTACATTAAATATGCAGAATTATTCCAATTCATATTTTACTATTTCATTAGTATTTGTGAAAAAACACATAAGTTCTCGTGTTATTCTCCATTATATCAACGATTTTTGCTCTACATAATTTATAATGGACTGTCTTCGTTACAACCACTGTTGTATTTTCACATGACATTACGTTGGTTATTTGTGGCCAACGTAATGTTATGTGAATTTACACAAATTTTTTCAACAGTGTACGCAGATACCAGTTAGAAGGGGATTCCTGATTCTTTCATTCGTGCTGGTGGAAAATAGTCGAAAAATGATAAGTAATATATATGAAGGCTATTTTTCGGGTTTTCTGGCCGCGGTCTGCAGGGTTTTATGCCTGTCGTTTCATCTACTACTGCGGTAGACATTTTCAAAGGCGATGTGGTAACGGTCGCAATACCAGAGCTGGTGCTCTGGTTCTTGTTCCTGTCGTATCCAACTCATTATCTCTTTGCTTTTGAATCTCTTTTGCCAATCTATATATTCTTGGGTAGTAATTTTGGGTACTGTCGAGTGTTACAGTGTCTTCGAATGAGTATCTTCTTTGTTGAGAGCATGTTCAGCCACAGCCGACTTGTCGGTTTGTCCGAAGCGACAGTTTCTCTTGTATTCGGAGAGACGGGTTCCTATAGTTCGTTTCGTGGTTCCGATGTAGACCGACCCACAGCTACACGGTTCCGGTATACCCTTGGCGTTGCTAAAGGTTCTCTAGAGTCCTTCGCTGACCTGAGACATTGCCAGATGGTTTTTGTTGGCTTAAATATTGGTTTCACGTCATGTTTCACTAAGATTCTGCCAGTCCGGTCTGTGACATTCTTAACATAGAAACGGAAAGCTTTTCCCTGGCCTAGCTGGGGTTGCTTTGGTGTTCTCTCTCCTGGGTCGTATGGCCCGCTCGAATTTTCCCCCGCTGTACCCATTACATTTGAATGCATTTTTCAGGTAATATATAATTGCAAATAATAAATATGTATGAAAAATGAGAAATAAAACTTTGTATGTTTTTTTACCACTTGAATTTGTAACTAACGCTACAGTTTCTTTTTATAAGAACATTTTCAAACGAATACAATAGTTTATTGTATGAATACAATGCAATACGAATACAATAAAGTTTATTCTATTCATCCAAAAATGTTCTTATAATGCATAAAATGTTTATTATATAAATTAGCATAATGAATTGAATTCAATGAAATGAATATATATAAACTGTTGAAAATAAATTAGCATAATGAATTGAAAATAAACTATATAGATAATATGAAACACATAAGGACATGATGGAATTGAAATTAAGTACTTCTTATTGAGTTGATTCTACAGGAGGTTTTATTTTCACTAATGAAAATCATATTGTATTTCAATAAGGTAGGCATCACAAGTAATTTTTTTTTAAGAAAGTGTGCTGATTAATGATTTGATGAAACAGAGTTCGATCAGAATTTTTGAGGCAATTTTTTTAGTTCGCTAATTGAAAAACCGGTGAGTAGGTAAACTAGATCGATTTGATCATTTAGCAAGTTACATCCGCAACGCTTATGCTCATGAATTTCCAAATAATTGAGTTTCCAACCCTTGCTATCATAGTGCAAAATTTCCGTATCGTTCAAATTGGGGGAGTTTCGGTTGCATTCCACGGAATGGTTTCAAAACTTCGAATCATTTTTACCTAGTCTGAAGGGCCTTTCATGTTCAGCATACCGTTTTTGGAAATTTCGACCACATTTTCCCACATAAACACTATTACATTCCAGCTTATAAACTCCAAATTTCTCCATCTTGTCCACTTTAACTTAGATAACTTGCCATGTGGTTTGAATGCCACTTCCATATTGCTTTTTCTGAAAAAAAAACCGCAGTTGTCATTCATTCACCAAAATATTGTTACGTTTTCCCTGTGGGTTGACCAATAATTGACTACACTGAACAATAATCAAACTTAACTTTAAATACAACTTCAACTAAAACTTCGAATGTCTATCGCCTTACTAGATCGCTTCGTGTACCGCACTCTAACTTCCACTTGACTCTGTCGATGAGCGAGTGAATGGCGTTTATATTTGGCAAATGAAGGCGCCGGAACATTCTTTGGAATTCCATCGAAGCCGGTGGCATTATTCTGGCTACATCTAGAACGGCAGCGAACATCGTATATTCGCGCGCTCTTAGCTACGTCACAATTGGTTTATGGCTACCAGTGGCGACCGGCGTTATTTTCTTGAGGGCATGATTTACAATAGTATATTACCTTTATTTTCAACAATATCAAAATTTGTTATTGGGAAAAGTTGATCTGAACTAAAAGCTACGTTCAAATTTTCAATCACATCCAATAACATGAAAAAACATTTTTTTGTATGCTAGAGCTACACATTTCTTGATTTATGATTGTTTTTATCTGGGGTAATATTAATCTGTGAGTCAAGTTAGTCCAATCAAGTTAGTCCAGACTAACGTCTGGATTCTGGATCTTCTACTCTGTAGCAACGACTGCATCAATCAATTTATATAACACATATCATTATTTATGTCATTTTGACTAACTACGACCAGCAAATAACTACCGTACCCGGTACATTATTGATGTATAAGTAGACGATACTTCATTCCGTTTTCCGAAACTTTCTACCTACACACATCCTCTCGGAAGGTGAAAACTTTATAGCCGACATCGAATTCGTTCTCCACCTGGCTCACATAAAATCCAATATCACTTAAAACATGTATAACATCCATAAATCCGAGGCGCAACTTGAAAAGTTAACCGCACGCTCCGGGAGCAGAAAATTTCGTGGGGCGGCCGGGCAATATATCTGCCTCAAAGAACGATTGCAATAATTCTCGAAGATGTATGTCTGAAGTTTTTCACTTCGAAGAGATGCTCCACACTCCACTCAACTATATTAATTTTCCGCGTGTATGCCGTAAATCAGGATCAGAAAATAATTAAATTGTTTGCACCTTACTTTTTTTTATTTGGCGAACTTTTTGTCGTTATGCGGTCATAACTCAGGAGAATAGCCCGTTCAGCGCGTCTCGAAGAGGTTTCCAAAGATATATCGCCTTTGATGGGTGATTTACCGGAGGTCAGATGGATCAACAGGAAGGGGACAGCACGCACAGGTTGGGGAGTTCCGCAGATTTTGGGGAAGAACATCATCATTTAAAGGAGAGAGATTTGTAGTTTGTGAATCGAACACCAGGACTTCTTTGATTTCAGGAACAATTTATTTGGAGAGAAAAAAGTCTTCCTTTCCTGAAAGGAAATAGAAGCAAGAACAATGAAAGGATATCAAAACTGTGGAATGTTGAGAACATAATCAAAGTCAAAATTTGTGTTGAAAAAAAAAAAGATTATATGAATCAGTAATTAAGGCAACAGCGGTATTTCTCTGTTCATTTGTGGCAGGGATTTTTCCAATCCTCGAAGCGTTTTTTGGTATGCCCTTGAGCTCTCTTCAGCGATTCGGTTATCTTCTCAATTGTCGCAAAACGCCGTCCTTACATGGGTCTCTTCATTCTTGGGAACAGGAAAAAGTCGCAAGGGGCCAAATCTGGCGAATACGGTGGCTGAGGAATGATAAGGTGTTGTTTTTTGGGCAAAAAATTACGAACAAGCAATGACTAGTGAGCAGGTGCATAATCGTGATGCGAAAGCCATGAATTGTGTTTCCACAGTATCTGACGTTTTTTTCGTATTGCTTCTCGCAAGCTGTGTATGACTTCAAAATAATACTCCGTATCGACCTGACGACCATTTGACAAGAACTTTTGACTACGCCACGTTATTCGAAGAAAACGGTGAACAAAACCTTGAAATTTCATCGAACTTGGCTTTCTTTTTTCAGTCTTGGCTCTCCTAGGCTCTTTTATTGGGACGATTGGACTTTGGTTTCGATGTCACAATCATATACCCATGATTCGTCAACAGCATATCTGGATCGCCATTTTGTCATTCAACAATTCCTGAGCGATATTCATGCGGCGGTTTTTTTGGTCAAAATTCAGCAGTTTTGAACAAACTTTGCTGCCACACGCTTCATGCCCAAAAATTCCGAAAAAATTGCATGGCTTGAGCCAACCGATATGCCGACATCCTCAGCAACTTCTCTAATAGTGATTCGACTATTCACATCTTCTCGACCTTCTGTGAAAATCATGTCCACTTGTAAACATTTTTTTGACTCAGAGTACAATCACCGTATGTCACTGTCAACATTTTTGAGCAGTCAGTTCAATTTTTTACACAATTCTACACAAATTCTTAGATACATTTTTTCGTTACCAGAAAATTGCCGAACATGCAAAACACTTCATGTAAGTAGACCTCATTTTTTGAACAACCCACGATTTAGGCGCTGAAAGAAAGTGAAAAAAAATTGATAGGTGCAAAGAAAAATATTATGAACAATATATGAAGCAGTACATACAAAAGAGGATTGGGGAAGAACAAATGAAGAATTGAAAGATTTATATGTAGCACCAAAAATATCAGTGGTAATAAAAGCTCAAAAAATCAGATAGATATGAAATATTCACATTTTTTTAAATTACAGAATGACCAAGAATAGAAAACCAATTGGAAAAAGGGAATTGGACACACAAGGTAGTAAATAGAGAAGATTGAAGATTAGTTATGCTTCAAAGTCATTGGAATATTCATTGTCTGTAATGTAATAAATGGAATCTTGTAGATGGTGTTCTTGAGGCAGCAGTCAATGGTCTCTCAAATAACTCTTTGTTATTTTACTAAGCTTTCAGAATCTTTCAATTCCTTCTTCAGGACAACTAAAAAATATGTAAATTAAACATGTAAATACTACGGATTCTACTCAACGTGAGATTGATTTTGAAACTAGGAAAATGAAGATAAAAAGAAGACAAAATGATAGAATACATAATTTAACTAATGACAATGACACTATTTTGCCTCCTTTCAAATTGAAAGAGGGCTTTGACCCTTCTCTTGAAAAGTATTTCAATTGTCTACACAACGGCCAATACTATTTTGGATTTGGATTACCGGTTGCGGAGTTATTGGTGTTTCAAATTGGAGACAAGGAAAAATGATAATTCTTAACTTCACAACCAAAAAAGATTGAAACAGCTTGTATTCAGAATATAATTTAACAAAAATAATCAACAAAAAAGTGCAATCTTGTTTTTTAATCCTATTCAAGATTTTTTTGTGATCGAATGAGTAGATTAGAATCCATAGTATTAGCCTAGTATTAGACATTATTCTATGTAAGCTTGTTAGATATCACTACTAATACTGAGAACTACTCTTCTTCCTATCTTTTCGATTTCCAAAAATGCTTCACTCTCAATCTTTAGAAGAAAAAACTGGAGTAAACCTGATTTACGCCGAGGCCGTAATTTCCATGAGGCAGAAAGGATGTTCATAGCAAGAAGAACGAAAGTATAGCTAGAGCTAAAGGAGCTCAGATAGAAATCGTTGCTTCTTTGTAAATAACCAGCAGTTCACGATAACAGTGAGCACGGTGTTTCAGCAACCACGGTCAAGAAATACGTTTAGAAAGCCTCAGTTTCACCCCTATAAACGGAAGATATTATGTGAATTGTTTTAGGATGACTCTGACGTTAATGTCCGAATATTTTATTGCAAATCAAAACTGCGTTAAGATTATTTGTTTCAGTGACGAATACACATTTTTTTCAATCAGAAATATCAACCTCCTCGTCAATCGCCAAAATGTGCGATATTGGTCAGACATTAAACCGCATGTTGTTCGAGAAGATCACACCCCAGCTCCTGAGGAAATAAATATCTGTCCAGGAATATTGGGAAATCTGAATGAGAATTTTATGTACAAATTCTTCAAAACCTCATTTATGCATGTTTCGTGGCCAACAATCAATATGATTGTTGTTTCAGTTGTTTTCCAATAAGGTGGACGCGTTTTGCTAACCATAATGAGGAGATGATTGAAACATAAGACGACGACAGTTCAATCATATCCTGATGATACTGACTATGAGAAATGCTCGTCGAGAGATTGTGTAAATGTTCTGGGTTGAAGGAAGCGTGTTTCCAAAGGAAATATTATGTATTGGCTTTCAATTTGATCTATTTGCCAATCTAATAAAAAAATACCATTCAGTACAACTGTTTCTAGTTTTCCTATTTAATCTTATAGAGGACGGTTATTTGTTGTTTCACACAAGTTTCTCCTTTTGATTTGTATTTAAAAGAAGCAAGTGTGAATTATCCATAAAATAACTTTAATATGTATTTTTATATTTTTGTTCTGGCAGTTTCCCATCATTTGAACAAAATGGGATTAGTAGGAGGTCAAAAAATGAGAGAAGTATTATTCATTCATAATTCAAATTCGCTACCTGTAAGTATGCAACCAAAAATATACGAGTTTGTCGTGTAGTAGCTGCGTAGAATACTGCAATAGCATAGTGGTCGCGTGAAACTTCGCTTTCTCTAACCGGCTTCAGCTTTTAACTGAGAGGTGGCGCAGCAAGTGAATTCATTGGAAATTGAAACAAATATTTCATATCGAACAGTAGTTATAGTTAGTAGTATTGTATTTTAATTTTAAAAGAAGAAATTATCAGATGTACGTGAATATTCATTGGATTGTAATAAATTTTTAGTTGTTCAATTCTAAATATTCAATAATTGAATAGAACTGGCCGATACTTTGATGAAAATCCATAGTAAAACTGATTAATACAGTTTATTGTATGATTCTGTGAAAATCATACAATAAATTGTATTAATTAGTTTTAAATATTCAGTCTAACATTGATAATACACTGATACGTAAACTTTCCTCCGAAATATTTTTAACAAACTTGTTTATTCCCCATGTCTACTATTCTATTATTATGAAATTTACCTGTTTTCCGTGACCTGAGTGCATAAGAAACGTGCAGTCACATTTTCTTTAGTTGTTACAGTTTCTTCGACATAAACAAAGATATTGATTCGTATATGAAAGTCTGAAGGTTTTAGATCCGGGAAGTGTGAAGGTCAATAACACACTTAACATCAGAAATACGTTTCTCAACATTCTGTAGTTGAAAAATCACGCACTTACATTATGTAACAAGTAAAGACTGCATCAAAAATTGACTTTGCCATCGATTTCTGTTTACATTGAATTGAAATAGGACCATGAAAATAGTAGTACAAGTAAATTAGTTTAAAGAAAATGGATGAAAAGTATTTTCGTTGTGTTTGTTTGTGTTTTTGCGAAAAAAAATGGTGTTGATGAACATTATTCAGAATTAGCACCAGGAAAATCAACCGTTGAGAAGTAGTTTTCTAAGTTTAAACGAGGTGAAATGAGAACTCAAAGAGACTTTTACCAACGAAAGCATAAAAAAATGTTCACAAAATCATTTTGGATGACAGCAGAGTGGAATTGATGGAGATGGCTGAGGCTCTAAATATATTAAAGGAGCGTGTTGGTCATATATTTGGGTATGCAGAAGCTCTATTTTACCATAAAAACCCGTGTCGCAAATCAATGAAAACGAAAGCAAAATTACATGAATTCGGCTTTAAATTGATTGCTTTCGTATCCACCGTATTCTTCAGATCTGGCACTCAGTGACTTTTTTCTGCTCTCAGTGACTTTTTTCTGTTCTCAGTGACTTTTTCCTGTTCTCAGTGACTTTTTTTTGTTCTCAGAACACAAGAAAATGTTCCAGGAAAAAATTTAGCGCCGATGAAGTAGTTATCTTCGAAGCTGAGCCCCATTTTCAGGCTGAAGACAAATCTTACTATAAAAATGTTATCGAAAAATTGTATGACCGCTATAATCTCTGAATCGCCCTCGAAGGTAACTATATCAAATAATTGAATCATATTTTATTGAAAAAACAAATTTTTTCTACGTTAACCTGCGACCTTTTCAGTTATGATATCAAAAACACCACTAAAAATACTATGGCATAGGAAATGTAACATTGTTTATGCTTGTATAATACGAGCTGCTTTTATCTCGTTTCGCGGCGGGGTTGGCGAGTGTGTGTCATATACATAGACATGAAATACGATTCTGGTAATATTATCAGCTTTCGAACGAGTATATGAAACCAAAGTAGGCCGCGCGATATAGAGTCGGAACTTTATGAAGTTTATCGACTTCCCGTTTGCAATGTGTTGTTTGTTATGCTATCTCGCTCGCTGATATGAAATACTCGTACACACCGGTCGAACTTTATTAACTAACAAAATTTTGTTTGTATTGCGTAACTAGGGCGACTGCATTGGAATTGACTGTGACATGTTTCAAAATAAGTCATACATGAAAATGGTTTTTATCAATCATAATTTAGTTTAATGACGACTTTTATTTGACGATTTGAAATATTAAAAATATGATTACTTCATTATTGAGCACAATGCAATTATCGAAACGTAGCTGTTCCAGACTGTTTCTCTTTCCATTACTTTATTTATCGTTCATTGGAATTGATAATAAACTAGAGTCGTTCAATCGAATCCAATTTTGTGCATTCTTCAGTATATTTTGATAGTGCTTGTTATCCAAAATGATACGGCACACAAGTAAGCATTTAAGATTATTAAAATGTACGACTTAGAAACTTTCGCATTTATCGAAAGCTAGTGTGACGTCACGAGATATGTGTGATTGTTATTACAGCCAAACTTTCGCATTTGTCGAAAGCTAGTGTGACGTCACGAGATATGTGTGATTGTTATTACAGCCAAACTTTCGCATTTGTCGAAAGCTAGTGTGACGTCACGAGATATGTATGATTGTCTTCACAGCTTCAGAACTACTTCTGAACTGTTTTGAAGCGGAGCATTGGAGTTTGAATATAACGTGGTTATGGAAGATTTCGATAAAATAAGGGATAAGTTTTCTATCAAATTTAATGATTGAGGACGTTTCTCAAGTCAATTCATCCAATTTAAATTTAATTTAGAATACGTATAATTGCACTTTTTCACATTAAAATGATCCTCGCAACAAAAGCAAGTTCTTTCAACTAACTCCTTTCTTTGCATAGTCATTTGCAAGGCTCTATTCATTTGTTTATTGTTGGTAGCAGTTACGACTTTTTTTGGTGAATTTTGGGTTGAATAAATTCACCTTTGTTCTATATATTTTTCGGGACGTTTTTATCCACCCATACTTCTACAACATAGATAAGTGACTACAAATAATCAAAACCTAAATGAATGTTTTACCGTTCACCCAAAAACTTCAGAAACTGATGGCGATTTCTAGCCGGCTCCGCATTTTGCATATCTGGTGACGTCATGCCATATTTCCTGAATCGCTTGTTTGAGGGCGTTTCTGAAGCATTGGATTCTTCCAGAGTATTTTTGTTCGCAAGTACTCCTCAAAATTAAATGCCGACTCCATTTTTGTAATAAAAATATACCGAAACAAAAGGTTTTGGCTTTCTACTTCTTCTCCATCTTCATACAAAATGTGGGAATTTTTACAAAGATGTGTAGATTATGCAAAGAAGTAACATTCAGACACAATATGGAAGAACAAGCCCTCTCGAAATATACCCTTTTCAATTTAAACAAGATTCCTATGGCTGGGAGTGAATCAAATAATGGAATGATTGATTACGTACTGTCATTGTTACATAAAGTGCTAATTTTATGAATGAATTGAGTTCTTTATCTTGTAATGTTATCCAGATTGTTTTTTTCCGAAACATCGTATGGTCGTGTAAATGAAAGTTTACCTCTTTATATTGTGTAGTAATCCTGTAAATGGAATCTGATTCAATTCCATAACGAATGTTTGGAGTACAAACTGAAAAAGAAGACGTGTTTTTGTATAATCCAATCCTCATATGAAACTAGTTGTTCCGAGAGAGCTTTTTCTTCCAGTTTGTGTCTGAAAGTTACTCATTTGCATGATCTACACATACTTGTGAAGAGTTTATTTTTAAACTAATTGCTTTCTTTCTTTCTTCGAAAGGTTTCCACATTTTTTGTGGTTTTTGTATGAAATCATCAATAGTGGATTTCCGGTATGCAGTTATGAAAGACAAACTGAATTGGAAAAATATGATCTGACCAGAATTCTAACCCGGGTCAACTATTCTCTGAACAGGGGCAATAACCAGCGGCGCCATCGGAGCCACCAAACAGAATGACCGTCGAATCACTTGTTCCATTCATTCTTTCGTGGTTTGATTTATTTTTTAGACTATGAAAGGTTCAGAATTCAAGTACTTCAAAGAAGCATGCCTGCTTCACAAAAAGTCTTTTAAATATTATTGTTAGAAAGATATTCTTCTTGATGGAACAATTCCATTATGGAAGCTTCGTAAAAACTCTCTAACAGCTCAAGATGTACTGAATCAAAACTGTAACAAAAAATAACTGAAAATAAATTAATTCTGAACAGCAATTCAATTCAAGATTCATTCGAGTTAAAAATCACATTTCCGTTTTCGAGCTCTCCCACAAAGAAATATATAAATAATGTATTTCGCTCAAAAAACAATGGCATTGTTTTTCAATCAGTTCCACTTAACGATGTAAGACTACAATCGGTACTGTTGGTACTTTAATTAAGAAACTGGAAGGTACGAAAGTAACTTCTGATTCTCGCAGTCGTTCTTCCTTTTTCATTGTGTTTTTCACCTGGCAGATGTTATCCGAATTTCTTGTTATGGTCCCTAGCATTGCTCATGCGTATCCAACCGGATATGAAGGTTTACTTTTTTAATTTACAGAAATTGCCGCAGGTGCGGATCTTCTGGTAACGGACAAAAAACACCAGTATTTCAAAATATTGTTTCGAAAAGTGCTAGCTCCCAGAGACTTGATTTACTCGAATGAAATGAGTTGAAAAAATTATGTTAAACGGGTTAATTGAAAAAATATAATAATGATGTAGATGATGTACTAAAAACTAAAAAATAATTCGGAAGGTCCTAGGTAGCAGTCATCACACCACTTTCCTCAATCTACGGTAATGATCAGATAGAAAAAAAATCGTTGGACATAGTATTTATATACAGTGCATTTCTTTAATGCCCCCCCTTTTATTTTTTGAACGGGTCAACTAAAAAAATTGAAATTAGGGATAATGAAATTAATGCATGAATACTTTATTTTGAAGTGAAACTGAAATATCAAATTTTTGGATGGCAACTGGGCGCCATCTGGAAAAAAAATTTAATGGAAAGGGGGGTCTTGTGACACATAATTTTGAAGCTCCTGACGAATACTTCACAACCCTAGAATATGAAGTCAATATCTTCACCTACTACAAAATGGCGGAACATTTAGAAATTTCATGGAGACAAACATATTAATATCGATATTTCTAGAAATATTCCTTTTTATCTGCCATATGGCAATTACAACAACCTAATAAGGTTTATTGAGTTATTTTTTGTTTATAAAAATGACAAAAAATGTTAGTACGGCTATGAATATCATTGTTCAGTTGGAATATTCTCATTTAGTTTTCGGTTTTACTAGAAGAAAGTTACCACGTTAACAATCTCTAAAATGGTCAATTCTCGTCCATTGGAAGAAAAAATTGAAGCGCTTTTTATATACGGTGCGACGCGTAACTTTTACGAGACCGAAAGGATTTTCAATGAACGTTTTACGAATCGTCCTATCTGTAGAAAATATCTGAAAGAACTTGTATCCAAATTCACAACTACCTGTAGTGTACATAAGAAAAAGCCCCCAGGTCATCCGTCCATTCCGGAAGAACAGCAAGTGCAAATAATTGGTGAGATGGTAGTAAATCCTGAACAGTCTACTTATTCCGTCGCGAATGTTTGTGAGGTGTCTGCTTCTACTGTGTGGAGACTTTTGAAGAGGAATAGGTATCATCCATACAAAATCAAAATGGTACACTAATTAACTGAAGATGGCCCTGATCGAAGAACAGAATTTTGCGAAATCATGACGTAAACCATTGCGAGGCATCCTACCTATCTCCACAATATTTGTTTTAGAAACGAATGTACTTTTTTTTAAATGGCAATGTGCACAGACAAAATTGCCGTTATTGGAGTGACACCAACCCTCACGTTTTCCGGGCAACACATACCCAATATCCTGAAAAACTTAACGTTTGAGAAGAAATATTGGTTAACAGGGGAACTGTATGCTGGAAACTACTGTTGACCCTCTCATCAATGAAATCGTCCTAATTCCTAATGAATTCAATATGGATATCGTATTCCAACAAGATGGAGCACCACCACAGTACTCCAGACAAGTAAGAAACTATTTGGATACTACTTTTCTCGGTCGTTGGATTGGCCGTCGAGGTCGTACAGAATGGCCAGCCCGCTCGCCAGATTTGACACCTTTGAACTTTTTTTCATAGGTCTATTTGAAGCAAAAGGTGTAAGAAACTGAAACTGCTTCAATATTGGATATACGGCTGAGAATAATAAATATTTGTAGAGATATTGACGTTACTGTGTTCGAAAATGTTCGGCGTGAAATATTGGATAGACTGTTCATATGTCAAAAAGTTCAAGGCAACCATTTCGAGCATCTTCTGAACTGACCCCAAGCTTATTATCTCATATTAAGCAGTTAAATGTCAATGTATTCAGGCATTTATTAAAAGTTCCTCCATTTTGTTCCTCCATTGACATTATATTCAAGGGTTTTGAAGCATTTGTCAGGGGCTTCAAAAAGATATGTCACAAGACCCCCCTTTTCATAAAAATTTTTTCCCAGATGGCACCCAGTCGCCATGTGTCATCTGTCAATTTCACTTCAAAATAAAGTATTCATGCAATAATTTCATTATCCCAAATTTCAATTTTTTTGAGTTGATCCGTTCAAAACATGAAAGGGGGAAGGACATTAAAGAAATGCAGTGTATATCGTAGACTTAATTGGAATTTTTTCAAAGAGACATTTGATTGAGTAGTACTAATTGAATAGTTAATATTCATGTTCTTTTTTCTGCTTTACAAAAATCATATACATTTTAGAACGTGTTTTGAAAGGGAGGGTAAGTTTCAATTGTGGCAACGTCAGAGTTATTTCTGAAACTTTCCTTCGAAATTGAAAAATTTGGGCATGACCACCATTTTCTTATAGAACTAACATATCATATCGATTTTATCAGTTTTTTCGGAAAGTGTAAAGTCTAATCATAGTATATTTCAAAGAGTGAAGTTACCCCCTCGCAAATTCCGACTCCTTATGATATAATTCCCAAAGAAAAAATCTAATTACTCGGATTGCATTAATGAAAGTGGGAATTCGGGCGAGCAAATAATAGTTTATCACTTTTATCAGTTCCAAAGAACTTACGAGGGCACATTTACATATCTCTGGCACTCCATTTCTCCAATTTAAGCACTTCTTTATGCCCCAAGCCGGGCACGCAGCCAAAGCAATTGTCTTTCTTGTTGGGTGTATTAACTTAACTCACCCTTTTCTGCCGTTATCAAGATATCCGTTATGGAGACAGCGGTGGTGCCACCCGGGTAAAGATAAGGGAGGCGGTGGCGCCTACTTTTTAGGGTGGGTAATTCGATGATGTGACGAGTTGCTGGTAAATATAAGAGAAATCTTGATAAACATTGTTTTTGTGATAAGATATATTGATTCATTTCTCGAAATAATGGTTTTACAATGAACTGTACTTTATGGTATGTATGGTTTAAGAAAGTACTAGTTTGTGGAATGGTATTGACCGCTACTCGATGAAAATCCATGATAGCGAAACGCTTGTTGAGGTTTTGTCAACTGGTAAATCTCATTACACGGTATACTGTTTCTAAAATAAAGTTTGGAAAAAGTGTCAAGATTTTATGTAATTCAAATAGGGGTTTGCTAGAGTCTCGACTTTTCGCATTACACATTAATCTTAAACCCTTTTCTGAATAATGAACAACGTCTGCATTTGAGTTTTGCAACATACTCCCCAGAAAGGAATTCCATACCTTAGATGCGACTCAACAAGTGAGAAATAAGCCAATTTAGCAACAGACAAACCAAGATCCTTATATGTTATTCCCACTGCAAAACACCCTAAAGCTACCTTTTTATTGAGGGTTACAATGTGATCGGCGAATTCGAGTTTATTGTCAATTATTACCCCCAAAAATTCAGTACTAGGTATGTTTTCAATTATCCTGTCCGCGTCCTGTGTTGGTAAAGGAATGCTGTCAATAAAGCAGCGGAATGATATTAAATTTGTTTTGGAAACATTGAAAGACAGCAGATTAAAGTCGCACCACTTTTTTATTTTTTTATATCTGTACTTATAATCTCGTGGAGATTACGTAAAGTTTTATCACGCCATAATATTGTGTTGTCATCAACGAATAGGGTAAATTTTTCTTTTATATCCATAGATGCTAAATCGTTTATGTATAGCAGGAAAAGTATCGGTACTAGTATCGAACCTTGTTGCACGCCATTCTTTTTTCGCCTTCTGATGGGGTGATGAGGTTTTCACAATCTGACTTCTTCCTGTGAGATAATTCTCGAACCACTTGTGAATTCCACGGATGCCATAGTGATATAGTTTTTTTAGCAGTATTCCATGATCTACACAGTCAAAGACTTCAGCAAAGTCACAGAACACTGCTGCTGATGACTCTTTTTTAATAATGTTTCCATAAACGTTATATAACAAAGAAAAGATAAGAAAAGAAAGCCGAACTGGTTATTGCTTATGACACTAATATTATTCAGCAAAACCTTTTATCCCGGTATCAATTTTTTTGCAGATTTTATATCTATCTACGGAACATGCATATTATGAATAACAGGGACGAGAGTTTGGTGTCAGATATATCAGGAGTTTGTGAGTTGTCGTGTGGTTCATGCCATATGTTTTACATAGGTCAGACTAGGAGGACATTCAAAGCCTGTATGAAGGAACACAAAAATAGTTTCCAGAATGGAAAAATAAATTCAATGTATGCTACTCACCTCCTTACAGAAGGACATGAGTTCAGTCATGAATTCGAAGCTTTTTCACTCCCAGAAGAAATATTTTAAAGCTTGACCTGTAAAGTATGGAAATGAATAAGTAGTTATATTCCCAATATAACTGCTGTATTTTCTGCTTTCACTACTTCATGAAAAGATTATATCCGCTCTTCTCAGGTAGTTTAAACTAGATATTCACAATATTTTTGAGTGTGCATCATTAGTACATTAGTTTTTTTTTCTATTCATTTTCAGCAAAAAATTTCGGAATTGTAATTATTTTGCTGTTGAAAAATTTTATATTCGAAGAGTAAACTGACATCCACCCCTTTTATGGTAATTTATATTCTGTGATGAATGATTCAATTTTGATTTTAAGGGATTTTTCGAACAGTTTTGCAAGATTATTAATTAAATCGTTAATTTGAAATTTACTTCTCGTCATTTTTGAAAAGTTATTCAATAAAGAATATTTTATAAAAGGAAGGTTTTGGCTTTCTACTTCTATTATTCAAAGAAAAGACGGAAGCAATCAATTTCAAAAAATTAACTCTATACAAAAATGTGTAGATAATAATAATAATAACTTTATTCACAACGTATACAGATTAGAGTACAATTAAAACAAAATATGTGAACAAAGTGGTTTGGCGATAAGAGCAGAGCTCTTGTTTCGCAAGAAGTTATAAAGAATATGTAAGTACATAAATACTTGTATAAAAATATGTATGGCCTTCATGGAGTAGAAACTACAAAACATTTTATTAAATTTTGTGAATTTGGTGTTATAGTTAAGCAAATTATATTTCGGCTTGAGGTAAAATAGGCCGATTAAATACTAGGCAAATAAAAAGTAAGAAAAATAGATAAACCTTAGACAAATATCACACGTTCTATAGGAAAAAAATATTGTAATGTACAAATAGATAAAATATTAGGCAATATGGATAAAATTATGCTACTTACAATACAGTATGATATAACTTTGGGATAAATTTGACTAAGACTAACTTATTTCACTCTAACAGATTTTTTTTAATTTGTCTATCTTTTTCGAGAATGTGTTTTCTTATTTGTTTTTTGAATATTGCTTTGAAATAAGAATTTTTTATTTTGTGAGGTATGGTGTTATATAATTTAGTTGCCATGAAAGAATATGCTCTTTGGGAAATTGACTTTTTTTAACAGTAGGATATGTTAGTTGGTCGCGATGTCGTGTGTTATAGTCGTGGTTTCGTGATGAAGATTTATTTTTTCCGAAATGATACTTAACGTTTGTACAATAGTAATATAATTGTTTCATATCCATAACTTTCCTCTCTTTATACATGAGATCTAGATGATGCAAAGAAGTAACTTTCAGACACAAACTGCAAAAAAAGCCCTCCTGAAACAGCTACTTTCATATAAATATTGAATTACACAAAAGAAAAATACTTTCCAAACAAATACTTTTATATGAACGCTGAGTTATAGGAAAAAAAAAATTTCCATTCCGTTTGTATTCCAAACATTCGTTATGGAATTGAATCAGATATGATTCACAGGATTGCTACATAATGTAGTAAATGAAGGAGGTAAAATTTCACTTACATGGAACACTGTCATCCTCACTGGTGAACATCCGATGTTTTAGCATAAGACACTTGCCTTATTGCCTCCTCAGCAACAATCTGGATAACTTTATAAGATGAAGTACTGAATTTATTCATAAAATTACGATTCTCACATTTTTTATATAAAGATGGAGAAGTAGAAAGCCAAAACCTTTTTTCCCGTAAAATTAATATCACCTAAAAATATACCTCTTTCAATTTGAAAATTTTATATTGTGGATGACACACTTACAATATGAGATTGATGATGGATAATATTATGATTTACTGGAATTTTCTTTTAATGTTTGGGACGTAATAACGCCAATTTCAGGTGCTTTATTATTTTTCAGACAGTGAATAATATCGTATATTTCATTTTTAACACGCCTTTATTAGCGTCACCTATCTGTATGTATGTTTGTTTGTTTGTAACTCCAGAATTATCGACATTATTGCTTGATCTATTCGCAGTCAGATGGCGAGTACTTTTTGTTCGTTATTGTTTTAAGCTTATTTAAAAAAAATACTTTTCAGTTCGATGTTCTTTAAAAGCGTGTTTTTAGTTTTTTAAACTATATTTGTGTGTGGTATATATTACAAAAATAACGACGATTTAGGGTTATCAAAATCATTTCTATATGTGATGAATTTTTGTTCTATGTCAGAATTTTGTTTTTTCGATACTCTTCGAGTAACCTGTCTCTTTCTTTTAATAACTTAATTATTTCCTCTTTTATCAATTTTTCTTTGTATTGAGTTTGCGTTCAATAAAATTCGTCATCACAAATACAGCTTTACCACATTACTTGAAGCTCTTTCATCAAAAAACCTGCAAATAATACTAGACTTGAATCACATCTCTGGTGATTTATTTCTATTAAGAATCAATGTATATGACTGTTTCAAAATTTTCTATAGAAGATTGCTTGAGATTGATTGAATTTCCTTGAAAAACTATTCTAACTGAATTGATGATGTTTCTATAGTGTTTTCAGTTGTTTTTCTAGTCCTGCATTGGTTTCACGAACAAATAAAACATTACCATTCATGTGTTTGTCGTCAATGTTACCACGCCGCTGCGGGGAATGAATATGATGGCGTTTCTTCAGACCCTTCAAGTGCACTTTCAACCCCCTATTCATCGTCTCGATTTCTTTACTCCTCAAAGCGAGACAGCTAATTCATGTACTCGGTTGGAAAAGGGTTTCAAAGGGCAGGGACACGCGTAGGCGATTGGATTAACTAATGAAATTGGTAAGGGCAGGTAGTTAGGAAGGAAGTGGTTGAAATGGTCCTACAGGGCGAGATTGGTGGGTAATTGTGCACTAACAGGGTTGATTTCGATTTGAATTTAATTCCTTCGGTAAGAGTACAGACCGCTTTAAAAAAGGTTTGAATACTAGTTCTGTTCAACAAAAATTATGTTCAAATTTCGCAAGCTACGTACATTTGATTAGTATTGTGGAAAAACAGTTCATGGCTTTTGCATCAACATAATGCACTTGCTCACTTGCCATTGCTTATTCGTACTTTTTTGGCGAAAAACAACATCATCATCATGCCTCAGCCACCTTTTTCACCAGATTTGGCCCCCTGTGACTTTTTCTGTTCCCAAGATTAAAGAGACCGATGAAAGGACGGCGTTTTGCGACGATTGAGAAGATAAAAACAAAATCGCTGGGAGAGCTCAAAGACATCTCAAAAAGTGCATAGGTATCAGAACTGCTTCTAGAATTGGAAAAGTCGCTGGTACAAGTTTATTATATCTGAGGTGGACTACTTTGAAGGGAACAAAATAGAAATTAATGAATGCGTAAATATTTTTTGAGATAAATTAAAATTCACCTTATTTATTTTACCAGGGTTCGTAAAAGTTAGTAGAATAGTGGAAATTATTGATGAGTAAATAATTATCTTTGAAAATTCCAATACAATAAAATATTTGTTTGCAACCCAGAGATCAGCTTACATTATATCTGGCCATGTAGAATGGAAAGGTTGAAATCTACCTAGTTTATTTTGAAATATTGAATTGTAGATGTTTGGGGTAACACTTTGAAGTGTTTTTTTCTATCTTAATTCTTAAGTTTAATCTGAAGAAAAAGTTTAAAGTTTATGTTCTCAACTATATACCGTTTTATGCTCTTGTTCCTGCATTCGTCTTCGATTCGTAATTTTGAAAGTTTTCGAATTTCAACATTCAGGACTATTATAAGTCTATCGTCAAATATCTTCTGAATCTTCATGAAATATTGACGTTATTGTCAATAATGTTCAGGTAGGGGAGTCCCTGGTGGATTATTCTGTGATCTTAGCATGGCATTCGATTGTGACAATTATAATATTATTTCAGAAAAGTTGTACAATTATGGACTTGGAGGCAACGCCTCAAAAGTAGTTACATTTTTATTGATCAGTAGGATGGAATGTGTGGCACTGAAATTTTCATATTATATTATCATATTCATATCATATTAAATCAATATAGTATAATTTGTTATTTACATTTGTAAAATACTTATTTGAAATTAACAAAAAATAAATAATAATTGCACAAAGAAACTTTCCCTCGGTTATCTTGAAGTTGCGATTTTGTTGCATCCTTTACATAAAAGAGAACGTATGCTTCTCCACTCACAAGCGACTTTGGTGAAATTGGTGACACGTGTGAATCGTTGTATTTGTGCCAAATTCAGATTATTGAAACAGGCGTGCCACAGGGCACGATTCTGGAACCCTATTTCAAATGGAACTTCTTAGTTCTGGCCAATTTTAATATCAGCAAATGAAGAAACTTCAGTTTGGAATTCATATTAGTTCGTAGGCAAAATAGCGAACCACTTTTCTTAATATGGAATTTGGTAATCAATTTTATATCTTCAGTTCTTTCGACCAGGGATAGTCACAGCGCAAAAAATTTGTAAAACATGATACACTTTGAAGAAATTCATGTCATGGAATGGAATTATATGTAGTTATATCAAACTTTGTCCTATCCATCCCCAATGTTTGTTTTCAAGTGTTAATGAGACTATTCTAATTTTGAAATGATAATGTTGAATTCATCAATATTTATATAGTATCAATGTTTATATAGTATATTTCTGCAAAGAGCACTAGGTTTTTTAAAATTCCTCCATCTCAATATGGAATAGGCACAAAAAAACATGTTTGTCAATAGAGTTATACATACTCTTCAATATGCGAATAAAATGCTGATGAATGGATATTGCCATGCTTAATGTTATTTGTTATCAGAAAATTGAATGAGATCTTATATGCATTAACAGAATCATCCTCAATATACCAGTAGTTACTCGTAAAGGGAAATGGCTTAGTAAAGGGTTATCATTTCACTTTAAGTGAATTGAATACGTGATTGCTCTAAATAATTCCTTTTATGAATTACTATAAGGGTTGTAGATTGTTTCTATTAGGATGAAATAGTATTTTGAACAATAAAAATTTCCAAAATATTTTTGACGCCGTCAATGAGGACATTTCTATTGAACCATTTATTCAGTAACTTGTTTTAATTAAGATGTTTATATTTCGTACACGTATTAAGTTTCGTCTGAACGAGATATTACATGACAAATAAACATTAGGAGCATAAACGTAGAACATCGAATTCAAATACACAGTCTATATACACTGCCTGTTCAAAAAATAAGGTGTCATCGATTCGGTTTTTATCTGCTCAATCGTCGCAAAACGTCGTCTTTTCATGGGTCTTTTCAATCTTTGGAACAGGAAAAAGTCGCAGAGGGTCAAATATGGTGAATACGGTGGCTAAAGCATGATTACGGTGTTGTTTATGACCAAAAAATTACGAACAAGTAATGACGAGTAAGCAGGTGCATTATTATGCTAAACAGGTGAAACTGTGAGCATATGATCGAGACGAGTGTAACAACATTAAAAAAAATAAAAAATCTCTAATCAAATGTACGTAGCCCGCGAAATTTGAACATTCATCTCATTTTCTGAATAGTTCACAAATATTTCAATATTTGTGAATATTTCAATATTTCAATAAGTATATTAATTGAATATAACTGGCCGATACTTGATGAAAATCCGTATTAAAACTAAGTAATACAGTTTATTGTATCATTTTCACTATCATACAATACAATCATACAATAAACTGTATTGTATATTGTCTCCTACTTCGTTATAATACCCTCATTCACAAAAGCGGGTTTCAATTATATCAGCATAATGGGTGGCGATGGCCAAGTAAAACTAGAATAATTCTGGATGAATTCATGTTCAGCATTGATATGCATGGATAAAAAGAAATAGTTTATCGCGAATGGAAACACCAAAATATTTTGGAAAAAAGATCTCATGAGAGTAATACGGAGAAAATCGAATGTGAAACCCGTTTATTGAGGAATTATTGCACACCTCTTCGGGACTTATGCTCATAAGCACAACTTTTTCAACGTCAATGAAATTAGTTATTTCATGACATTTACAAAAAAAATCATTTTTTTTCAATTAAAATGAATAAGAAAGTGCGAGATGAAATAATGAGCTCAAAAACTACATTTCTTTCACATTTTCTGAAGAAATTATTCACTACATCTCAATTCTATTTGCAGGAATTAATTGTTTGAATTCGGTTTTAGGGCAGAAAGTTGGGGTGTGTAAAATTATTTATAATAGTTTTTTGTGTTCAGGTTATTTATTAACAGCCTATATTTA
This sequence comes from Leptinotarsa decemlineata, assembly GCF_025532065.1. NCBI lineage: Eukaryota > Metazoa > Arthropoda > Insecta > Coleoptera > Chrysomelidae > Leptinotarsa > Leptinotarsa decemlineata. The sequence goes on from NW_027412529.1 coordinate 9,715,799, forward strand.
ATTCATTTGTTGATTGGAATTCTATTAACGTTCTGCCTTAAATATCCATCTCAACCTTCATATAGCTTTTACATTTTCAAAAAAATACAGTAATTTCAGCAGGATTTGTATAGAAAACTGTACTAAAAGCGTGATTTTGAATGTACGCATACGCTCTTGAATTAATCTTGATACTGAAAGTAGTTCCTCTCATTGATAAGAGTCAGTTCTATTAACATTCTTGAAGTTTTGGGAAAGAAAGTTTTTGCCTTTCTACTACTCCATCTTGATACAAAAAACAAGGATGAGGGAATCTTCCAAGGAAAGGAAGGAAGTAATCAATTTCAAAATAAGTAAGTCTATACATGGATGTGTAGATCATGCAGTACCTTTTAGACATAAACTGAAAGAAAGTCCTCCTGAAACAGCTACTTTCATATAAACATTGAATTACACGAAAGAAAAAATTCTTTCGAAACAAATACTTCTGAACACTGAATTATACAGAAGATACTTTCCTCTACTCAGTTTGCATTTCAAACATTCGTTGTGGAATAAAAATCAGATATCATTCACATGAGTTCTACTTTAAATGAATGGTAATAAATTGCACTCACATGGAACACTGTCACCCTCACTGGTATACACCGATGTTTCGCCTTAAGACACTTGCCCTAAGGCTCTTCAGTACCAAATTGGATAACATTATAGAATAGAGAATAGAACCTTGGGGCAAGCGTCTTAAGGCGAAACATCGGTGTATACCAGTGAGGGTGACAGTGTTCCATGTAAGTGCAATTTATTACCATTCATTTAAAGTAGAACTCATGTGAATGATATCTGATTTTTATTCCACAACGAATGTTTGAAATACAAACTGAGTAGAGAAAAGTATCTTCTGTATAATTCAATGTTCATTCAGTTTGTTTCGAAAGAATTTTTTCTTTCGTGTAATGTTTATATGAAAGTAGCTGTTTCAGGAGGACTTTCTTTCAGTTTGTGTCTGAAAGTTACTTCTTTGCATGATCTACACATCCATGTATAGAGTTACTTATTTTGAAAATGATTACTTCCTTCCTTTCCTTGGAAGATTCCCTAATCCTTGTTTTTTGTATCAAGATGGAGTAGTAGAAAGCCAAAAACTTTCCCAAAAATTACTCACTCCTAAATATATAACCCCTTCAATTCATTCTTGAAGTCATTCAAATATTTTATTTAAAAATTTTCCAAGTCCCTACTTTCGAAACTATCTTCTCCTCCTCCAATGAAAGTATCTTGGTTATAAATCCGATTGTGACCTAATGGAGTCTTACACAATAATTTATCTGCGAGTCTCAAGGAAACTTTATGTACACATTAATTTGAAATTTACCCAAGTAATTCGCCAGCATGCAGTTATTACCGTCTTTGTGTACAATGTTTAATAATATGTATTATATTTTGCATGCAACGGCGGTAAATTGTAAGAGACCGCACATAAAATTTTCAGTTTCTTGAAGCCTGGCTCAGTAGCGTAGAAGGAAGAAATACATGATGTTGTTGGATATTTTTTTTTCAATTGTACTGGTACTCTACAGGTTCAATTAAATATCAGTAGTACATAGTACATACATGGTTTATGAAATATGTCACTTTATTTTGCTCAAACAAAAAGTATACATGTTTGTTCAAAATAGGTTTTTCGTTAACCAGCTGTCGCACCCCCTACGAACGACAACCCTCAGAAGTCGAAACGTGTGCGAGGACTAACGATGTCTTACCTTTTAACGTGTAATTCCTAACAAAACAAAACATTAAGTTATTTGATAGCATAAGAGACCTGAGTAATCACTCATTAGTGAAATTACTATATCGGGCTGTTCAGCTTTGTTATCATATTCATGGGACGGAAATTTTATAACGAGTATTGCAACAGGGAATTCCAAACTTTGACAATTGATAACGGTCATCTTGTTGAAGCTACATCTGTCAAAATAGTTGTCATTTCACCTTACGATTTGATCTCCACAAACTTTATTTGAAAAATATATCACGACAGGTTTCGCTAACACAGTAGCTTCTTCAACAGTGATTTGAATACTACAAGTTGCTTCTTACGCTAATATGTATATGCCACAGGTAACTACAATTGGGACAACCTCCATCAAATTACCTAAACCTTTACAACCTTTATATACCTGAGGTACCTCTTCAATTATGGTTAACTGAAGCATATTACCTCGCTTCTACATCAATAATAATACTTCCTCTGTTTTTTTACGAAAACAAGTTCAATAATGGTCATCTATTCAAATCCAGTTGGTCATTCATTAGAATGTTTGAATTTTTAAGTTTATTAATTTACTTCCAAATGATTCAGTTTCAAACCTTTATTTTCTTTGTGTAAAATTCCGAACTCTTCATTGAAGATATGATTTTCTTCTAGAAGGTGATTTGAATATGTCTTATTTACGTAGATATATATGATGTTCCTGGATTCGATTCCTAAATGTTCTGCCAGTTTGGTCAATATATGCCTTAGGACACGTTCCACACTTTAATTTATATGCACCTGATTTCTCGAATTTGAATGTTTTGTCTTTATCATTTTCAACTAACTTGCCCAACGTATTACTTGTTCTTGTCCTCAAAAATTAAGCCACTTTTTCTGTTGTTAGTCCAAAATATGTTAAAGCTTTATAATTTTGATTTTGATTATCTAACTTATCAACAGGAAAAACATCCCGAATCGCTTTTGCGTAGACTTTCTTGGAAAGTATTTGTTCATTAATTCAGCTTTAAACCCATTGTTTACTGCAGTTTGCTTGATGATATTAAGTTCTTTATTGAAATTATCTATTGAAAGAGCAACATTGACCAATCTGTGAATCATGCTATTATTGTAATAGTTATCATAAAATATAATATTTTCAACCTATTTTACTGTACTAATGTTTCCCAAAGAAACAAACAACATGTATGTTTTTTATACTTTTATATATTCGCAGACCAGTCCTCAATAAACAGTTCTCTAGCAAAGGTCGTATGATTTAAAACCTTTACATGGCGCAGTCAAAGTAATTGATATAAATAAGTTTGAAAAGTGAAAATGCCTAATTCATTGAAAGAAGAATCGGTTGTGCATCAGCACTTTAATACTAATATAAAACAGCCAGAGCCAATGAGTATGGAAGGATGTCTCTCCGATAACTGGAAGTTTTTTAAACAAAAATTTGCACTTTTTCTTCAAGCAACACGAACTACGAATGAGCCTTCCGAATATAAATCATCGCTACTGTTAACTTGTATAGGAGACAAAGTTCTGAAGATATACAACAATTTCACTTACGAGGCAGGAGAAGACAAAATGAATTTTGAAGTACTGGATAAAAAATTTGAAGAATATTTCAACCCAGAAAAAAATGTAACCTATGAACGGCACATGTTTCTTTCAAGGGATAAAAAGCCAGATGAAAGCATCGATGATTACATAACGGATCTTAGAGATCTGAGTGCATCATGTGAATTTGAAACCCTTACCGACAGTTTAATCACCAGTAAATTAATTTTGGGACTTAAGTCGGACGTAGAATTGCAAAATAAATTAATAAGAACAAAAAATATCTCCCTTTCAAAAGCTGTTGATATCTGTAGAGTAGCAGAAAGAACTAAGGAGCAACTGGAAAAAATTAGTAGTGTAAAAAGTAACAACTTAACAGTGGACAAAATAAAGAAGAGAGGACATCATGGAGAAACTGGAGCAGCTGTTACAAAATTCACTTCAAAAGAAACTCGTTTTATACCCAGGCCATCGACCAGTCAAGGCACATCAAGATGTCAGAGGGTGACAAATGAAAGTGTACGTGTGAAAAATAATAGTGAATATGTGAAATCGGGAAAGTTTAACTGCTACCGCTGCGGAACTCAACACGAGAAGAATCGCTGCCCAGCCTTCGGAAAAATGTGTGCAAAATGTAGAAAATCGAATCATTTTGCTAAAATGTGTAAATCAGTTAGTGAAGTTCAGCTACAGGTATATGATGATTTGTTTATAGATTGTGTTAATGATAATGATGAAAATGAATGGAAAGTTATATTAGATGTTCATAATGGTACAAAAATTCGATTTAAACTTGATACAGGTGCTCAGGTCAATATAATTCCTGCAAATTTTTTAGAAAAATTAGAAATTAATCCAAATAATTTAATCTATGATAAAGCTACTTTGAAAACCTATACAGGAGAAAAAATAAGAATTTTAGGAAAATGTAATTTAAATTGTAAAATCAAAGAATTATCAGAATACTTAACATTTTATATAGTAGATGAACAAAATGTTGTACCAATATTAGGTAAAAAAGACTGTCAAAAATTAAAATTAATTCAGTTGGTCCATTCTCTGAAAGCAGAACACTCAAAAGATGCTCATTATGAAAAAATAATAAAAGAATTCAATGATGTATTTACAGGTTTGGGTTGTTTAGAAGGCACATTTAAAATAGAATTAGAACCAAATGCTTGTCCAAAAATTCATGTTCCCAGAAAAGTTCCAATTGCTGTCCAAGAAAAATTAAAAAATAAATTATTAAATTTAGAAAAAAATAAAATAATTGTTAGAGTTGATCATCCCACAGATTGGGTAAATTCTTTAGTAATAGTAAATAAACCAAATGGAGACATACGAATTTGCATGGATCCTAAAGACCTCAATAGGGCCATCAAAAGAGAGCATTATCCATTACCATCAATAGATAACATAATATCAAAATTAAAAGGTGCTAAATTTTTCTCAGTTCTAGATGCTTCTGATGCCTTTTATCAAATAAAATTAAACAGAAAAAGTTCGATGCTTTGCACATTTAATACACCTTATGGACGCTATAGATTTTTACGACTTCCGTATGGGATAACACTTGCTTCAGAAGTTTTCGAAAAAAAGATTAAATTTCTGTTTGAAAATATACCTGGCGTAGAGTCTTATATCGATGATTTTTTGGTTTGGGGAACAACTAAAGAACAACACGATGAAAGACTAAATAAATTATTGATGCGATGTAGAGAAGTTAATTTAAAAATCAATTTAAGTAAATGTAAATTTGGCATAAATAATTTAATTTTTCTTGGTCATAAAATATCAGATAAAGGTATCGAACCTGACTTTGATAAAGTATTGGCAATAAAAAATTTCAAAATCCCTTCTTGTAAAAAAGACTTAGAGCGATTTTTAGGAATGATTACGTACGTTTCAAAATTCATACCAAACTTATCAATGAAAACAGAAATTTTAAGAAATCTTTTAAAAAATGATGTACTTTGGCATTGGGAAGAAAATACCACCAAAACTGTTTCGAGGAATTAAAAAAAAGTTTGTCATCAAAACCTATTTTACAGTTCTATGATGTGAACAAACCTGTCACGGTTTCAGTTGATTCATCTCAAACTGCAATAGGAGCTGTTCTTTTACAAAATAATTTACCGGTTTATTACGCATCAAAATCATTAACTCAATCGCAAAGAAGTTGGGCCCCTATAGAAAAAGAGGCACTCGCGGTTTGTTTCGGTTTGGAACGTTTCCATCATTTTGTATATGGAAGAAAAAATGTAATAGTCGAAAGTGATCACAAACCACTTGAAACCATCGTAAAAAAACCTTTAAATATGTGTCCACCACGTCTTCAAAGAATGTTCATTCAAATTCAGAAATATGATGTAAAAATAATTTATAAACCTGGATCACAAATGTACATAGCAGATGCATTGTCAAGAGGTCATGATAATAATTATAAATCTGAAGCAGATGAAATAAATTTTGAAAAAATATTCGAGGAAAATTTAAATGCTCAAGTTTTTCTTGTAACAAATAATTTACAGGTTTCTGAAAGTAAATTAGAAGAAATTAAAAATGAAATAAAGAAAGATCAAGAAATGAAAGAATTAATTAAATTATCAAAAAATGGCTGGCCAAGTGAAAAACAAAAAGTACATGAATGTGTGAGAATTTATTTTTCAATGCAAGATGAAATTTCATATCACAATGATTTATTGTTTGAAAATTCAAAATTAATAATTCCTAGAAAATTAAGGAAGAAAATTTTAGAAAAGTTACATACTAGTCATTTGGGTAAAGAAAAAACAAAAAATAGAGCAAGAGAGATATTATATTGGCCAGGCATGACCCGGGAAATAGAAAATGTTGTTGCTAACTGTACAGCATGTGCTATGTATAGTAAAGGAAATCCTTCAGAACCTCTAAAACAACATGAAATTCCGAAAAGACCTTGGCAAAAAGTTGCTTTAGATTTTTTCGAAATTGAAGGAAAACATTATATTTCTATAGTAGATTATTATTCTAAATATCCAGAGATTGTTAGATTAGATTCATTGACTTCAATAGCAGTGATTACTCAGCTTAAAAATATTTTTGCTCGTCAGGGCATCCCAGAGGTTCTAGTTTCAGATAATGGACCACAACTAACCTCAAATGAATTCAGATGTTTTGCAAATGAATGGGACTTTATTCATCTTACATCAAGCCCAAAACATCCGAGATCAAACGGGTTAGTAGAGAGAACTATACAGACTGTGAAAAATATTTTCAAAAAATGTGAAGTGGCAAAAAATGATCCTTTTTTAGCATTATTGGAGCTAAGAAATACTCCTCTGTATAATAAAATATATTCACCTACACAATTATTAAATAATAGATCTTTGAGAAGTATTTTACCTGTTGCAGATCATCATTTAAAACCAGTTAATATCAAAAGGAACTATTTTAAAAATTTTCTTGAAAAAAGACAAAAAAGTCAAAAATATTATTATGATAAGAGAACAAAAAATTTGCCAAAACTAAAAAAAATGAAATAGTTTATGTAAAAACAAATTCTAAAAATATTCCTGGAGAAGTAATAGGTAAAAATTTCAGACATAGATCGTATGACATAAAATTGGCCGATAATAACAGACAAATTGTTAGAAATAGGAAATATCTCATAACTCGTGGAACTTACAAAAATAAGCATGTAAATAATTCTTTCAATAACAATTATACTCCAAAGGTAGATTTATATTCAGATGATGACAGTGATTCTGTAGAAAATCGAACCTCTGAAAATGAGAATACATTGAATTGTTCCACTCCAATTTCAACAAATAATGATTATGTTACTAAGTACGGTAGGCTTATCAAGCCTCCGCAGAGACTAATGGTTGGTTGTTTGGGGTAGTATGAAGATATTGTATAGGATAGTTTAAGTAGGGTAAAAACAAAAAATATAAAAATAGAAATTTAAAGGAGGGGATGTAATAGTTATCATAAAATATAATATTTTCAACCTATTTTACTGTACTAATGTTTCCCAAAGAAACAAACAACATGTATGTTTTTTATACTTTTATATATTCGCAGACCAGTCCTCAATAAACAGTTCTCTAGCAAAGGTCGTATGATTTAAAACCTTTACAATTATAAGCTGCTACTTTGTGTTGATATGGATGGGTAGAATCCTAATGTATATCCATATAGGACGGTTTGTGATAAATTGAAAAATCATGTTTGTTATTCATTCTACTAATTAATAAGTCCGAAAAATTGATTGAGTTTGAGTTGTCTGCTTCTACTTCACTAGTGACTTTAATGTTTTCATGAATTTTCTTAATATTCCTATGAAAACGACGCGTGTTCGCTGAATGAGCTCTGGAGCAGTTGGCAACTAACTCTAGGGTTGCCTCTTTATTTGTAAATTTCTACTCTTATTAGTATTATCACTGTTGGCATGGAGCGACTCTTAAGGGCGCTTGCTCAAGAGTCGATTGAAGTATGATTATCCACCTAAACCATATTACGTACAAGAAACGTGACTCGCTAATTTTTAATAATTACTTATTTCGCCGTGTGTGCCCTAGACTTTGTGCCATCTTCGACTGTTTGGTAACTCACTTTAACTTCCCGTTTTGTTGTACGATCCAGTGAAGCTGGAGAAATAACACTCCAAGAAAGGGCTCTTTCAGAAGCAGGGTTTTGTGTGAGGAATTCGTTGAGTAAGCTTCATGCCACAACTGTTACAGTCCACTCTTGTTTTATTTTTTATGATGTTTTCGAGTATTCGAAGACGCGGCACCTAGTTTTCATCGAAGTCTTCTTCACCGGTAAGGCCCCGGTAAGGGTACGTGAACAAACCAAATTGTCACATTTGGGATGATCCCAATCCACATGAGACGCAAGAGCGTCCAAAACATCCCGAAAAAGTCACTGTTTGGTGTCGATTTTGGGCTGGCGGCGTCATATGTCCATATTTCTTTGAGAACGATGTTGGACAGGCCAATACTGTCCACAGCGACTACTGTAGGTCTGTTATTACCAACTCCTTTTGGCCTGAATGGATAATCTAGATATCAACGACATATGGTTTCAATAGGACGGCGCTACGTGCCACACAGCTCATGCCACATCGGATATTCTGCACGAGCAATTTGAGGGCATGGTCATCTCACTTGGTGGTGATGTGAACTGGCCACCGAAGTCATGCGATTTGAGCCGTTAGACTTTTCCTTGTGAGGTTCTCTTAAGTCGCAGGTGTATGTGAATAAGCCACAAAGCACAGCGTCTCTTAGAGCCAAAATAACCCAATACCATCGGTCAAATTCAGCTTCATTTATGCGCAATTTTGCTGTAAGAAAATGATAAATTACTTCATTTCATTAGTTAGGACTTCCATTGTCAAATATGATATGAATTGATTTGAAATCCCTGAAAAAATCTATAAAAAATTAAAAAGGTTAGCTGAAAAATAACAGTTATATTAAGCGAAAAAACTGAATTCACAATGAAATAAAATACAAGCCACAACCAATCTGAACCAGGAATCCACCATTAATCGATTAAGAGAGGAATCATCAAGACTCTATTAGACCGTGCTATCAAACTGTGTAATACAAAGGAAGGTCTCGAAAAGGGACTAGACATCATCAAAAATGACCTTCAACGGAATGGTTACTCCAGAATGATGGTAGAACAGGCTTTAGCTAGAAGACAACCAGATCTCCACAAGGAAGAGAAGCCGCCACAACCCTTACTTGTACTTCCCTACATCAGAGGATTGTCGGAAAGGATAAGAAGAATTGGGTCCAAGTATAACATCAGATCTGGGAATCCGTAGTAGCCTCACGAAAACCAGGCCACCAAACGCGGACTGCGATTTCAAGAATTGCATTTACCGGATACCCTGCGAGTGCGGAGAACCATATATCGGTGAAACTAAGAGGCCATTGAAAGTTCGCCTTGCGGAGCGCAACAAACACACAAAGCGAGGAGAAACCAGCAAATCAGGAAATCATCCACAAGGAGGAACATTGGTTTAGGAGACAATTCATGTTGTCGTCTATATATGTTGTCCAACAACGCATTTAGCCAAGCTAGGGTAGAGATACGCAACATATGGAAACCTCTAATCGAGCGGAAGAGGACCAACTCCCACCAAACGGTCAGTTTCCGCTAAAACCGATGCACTCGTATGACCTATAAATAGTCATATCTCTGAGGAATAAGTCCAGTTATCACCCGAAGACGATTGTGGATACTAACCATCGAAACGTCGTGAAGTAACTTGGTTTGGAGTCTTTTAATTTTTTTATTTTTCATTTCTTGTTAATAAATTTTTAATTTTCTTCTCGTGTTAATAGTTCAATTTTTTTAATTTTTTTGGTTGTGACTTGAATTTTATTTCATTGTTATTTCAGTTTGTTAGCTTAATATAATTGTTATTTTTCAGCTAACCCTTTTAATTTTTACAGATTTTTTCAGGGATTTCAAATAAATTTATATCGTATTAAACAATGGAAGTCCGAAAACAAACGATGAATAACTTGATTCGCTGCTTTAAAAAATATGTTTTCTATTTTCCTGGAACAAATACGTTCAAAGTAATATCATCGATTACTGCCACCTATTCTACTCATATCAAAAATTTCATTTTTAATTTTAAGGAGTTAGATTACATAACATTTCAATGAACAAAGTCGTAAAATATTTTTTTGTATCATCTATATGAAAAAATGGATTGTTTCCAAATACTAACTTCTAGTATTTGAAATAGCTTGTTACCAAATGCTCCTAGGACCGTTTCATAAACTCGAACTCGATTAAAAATTTCTTCCCACAAGCATAATCGCTCGTAATATGAATTCGTAAAGCTATTTTCCTACCTTACTCTCTCAACCGTATACGCACAAATTTTTAATGACCCTTTCTCGTTGTCCAACCGAGTATTTCAGTGCCACGACAATGGAAATTAGCGAGTCAGAAGAGTTGAACAGCACGTGGAAACGTTAAAAAATTCAGGATTTCCGTAGAAGTTCTTGAACGAGTGAAATTAATCGGCCGTCTGCTTTTTTCTTTATTCCTGCTTAATCGTGTTATTCATGCTCGGAAGAAATTTTCGATTGTATTGGCAGAACGTTTGGCATTTTACGTTTTTTAAACCTCTACTCATCAGAGTCCTGAGATTGGTACTAATTCTTGAAATCGAAGCTAATCAGTGTATCACGATATTATGCGGTGTGATGACACATAAATATTATCATCAAAATAGCGAAAAATTCAACTGGGCAGTCAAGAATGGCGGGCAATCCACCACACACCGAGAAGTATGCAACAATGTTTCGTCCTTTTTAATCGCTCCAACACACCACAGAGGGGGCAATCATATTGAAGTCCTTTTTCAAGGTACAGGGTGAGGCAAAATTAAGTAAATAAAAATAAATATGTTGGCCGTTCCGCAACAATAACAATTATATTGAACAAAAAACTGAAATTACAAAGAAATAATATACAAGCAACAACCAAAAAAATAAAAAATTGAAATATTAATAAAAGCTGAAAATTAAAGAATAAAAATATTATTAAAAAAACACAGTTATCACCTGAAGACAATTATGGATTACTAACAATCGAAACGTCGTGACTTGGTTAGGAATCTTTTAATTTAAATTTTTCATTGTTTGGTAATAATATTTTAATTTTCTAACTCAGCTTTTATTGATATTTCAATTTTTTATGTTTTTGGTTGTTGCTTGTATGTTATTTCTTTGTAATTTCAGTTTTTTGTTCAATGAAATTGTAATTTTCGGTTGAACTTTTTTTTTAAGGGATTTCAAATCAATTTATATTATATTAGACAATAAAAGTCCGAACTGAAGAAATACACCACGAAACAGTGTCAACCACCTCCAAACAATCTTTAATCTTCCTGATAACTCGCTTTTGATCGACCTGCAAAATTTAATTATGAAATCAGACTGCATTTCCATATACAAGATTGTTGAAAAGAATATTTTCGACTCTTCCAAAAAATTAATAAACAAGTTGATTGTTGTTCCGATCAAATTATCAAATTGCTAGTATTATGGTTAGAAATTGTACTTTTTTGCATAACCCCCACATCTTTGTTGATTTTGAAATTGATTGCTTTCCATTTTTGGAAAATTCACATATTTTTTTGTTGCATAAAGCTAGTGAAGTAGAAAACCAAAAATATACCTCTTTCAATTTAAGCTGTAGATGCAATTATTCTGTCGTACGCTTGCAACGTATCTTTATATCCATTCAACCTATACCAGTTCGTTACTTCATTCTTCTTCCCAAGATTTTCTTTTGTCTAACTGTTTTAGCGTATGCACGTGAAAAGCATCTGGATTCGATTTACGAGGATGAATGGTCATCCGAAATTTCGGTAATGGAAACACTATTCAGCTTTTAACGTTCTGAAAGGTTAGGGAAATACGTTTCATTATCCCAAATCAAAGGATTGCCGACTTTATGGTTCACTTGAACAGAAAGATTGACAAGGGGTACGATGGGTTATTTGTTTATTTTGATGGTCCTGTTAGGTAATATATCATATTCTTGATGAAAAGAGAAATGAAAATTTCTGTGTTTTTTACCACTTTTATTTGTAACTAACGGTACTGCAGTTTCGTTCTATATGGACATTCTCAAAGTTATATTGTTTAAGTTTAACTAACGTTAGTTACAAATAAAAGTGGTAAAAAACATAGAAATTTTCATTTCCCTTTTCATCATGATCTCCTACCACATAGTAACGGCTACATCCATCAATTTATATTATATTCTTCAAGAAAATAACCTGCTTTGATACATTTACTGTATTTAAACAAATTGAAAACAAATGGAATGTTTCTACAAAAAATGTTTCTTGTATTGCTGTTTCTGTCAATTGTTCATCGTCGTCCACTTTTTTCAACGTTTCTCTATCTTGCCAACCACTTTCAAACATAAATTTAAATTGTTGATAGCTTCTAGATCTAATACAAATTATATGATTATCAAAAATTTTAATAAACGAATTAGTATCTACGTTTCGAAAAGATTTACCGTAGTGAATTATTGAGTACAAAGACAATTCATAAAAAAATCAGTATGCTAATAGCGTTCACAGAAAACAACTTGTAATAAAGTGGATCATCAATTCACGTGGAAAGCCGAAGATAACGGATCCTTCTATAGGGGACTGATGTTCTTCCATTTCCTCTAAGCGATGCATTTATTGAAATCAATTCCAATATTCGAAGATCGGACATTGAAATATGGCGTGACAGATGCTAGTCCATTTTTCACGCCAGACCCTTCAGATATCCATCATACTCTGTTCAATTCAGTTAGATATGAACGAATTTGCCTGCAAAGATATATACACAGATTGAAAGTCATTTTCCGTTTTCTTTTTGATATCGAAGCGGGTTGATAAATTGATTTTCGCAAGTTAGGATTCCGAGTTTGTGGAAAATCCAGCTATTTCGACTACCCTGTCTATCTGTTCATCTCACATGATAATGGAGCGATATTGGAAGGAAATCCATGGCAAGAAATTTGGATCCACAAGTTGGAATTTTGATAGAAAAACTGTAGGAAGACTGATATGTTCGGTTCAGTTAGTAAATAAATTATCATGATTACATACAATTTTGAGAATATCAAGTACAATTTTAAACAAAATACTTGACGGTTGATAACGGTTTGTATGGTGATTCTGCGGTTGCGAAGATTTTAATACGTCAGGATGTCCTAGGTTGCGTTGTTATCCAGTTTACAGTACATTAGAGTTAAAATGAGTCGTCCTGGACAAGTCATTCAATATTTAGACTGTGAAAAAATCGTGATACACATCAAATGTAGTTTTCAGAGACACATTTCTACTCAAAAATCAATCCCTTGTCAGCCACCCCTCGCCATAACAACCCACATATTAAAGATTTCAAATAGGAATAATTATCTTGTGACACCTTATTTGAAAGGACTTTCAATGTTGTACCAATCCTGTTACATTTTTGATGTTAACAACGATAAGTAGTGTCAAAAAAAAACTTTTTGGGTTTGTATTTAATGTTAAACTAGAAATCGAAGCTGAACAGAAAAAATTACTTTATCAAATGTGCTAACTGAACACCATTAACTTATATATTGTAGTTTAAATGAGCTTCGGTTTCCTCAGGTAAAAATAAAAATATTTAATAATATAACTGAGCTGACAGTCACTATTTCAGAAAGATTTTGACACGAGGGTTTTTGTGGGGAGGGGCTGACTGACAAGGGGTTGATTCTTCCTTAATGAGGAAAGTCTACATGTTTCACGATTTTTTACAGTCTCGAAAGCAACTGACTTATTCAGAGTGATTCGTTTCAACTAGAATGCACTGTACGATCTTCTTTTAACCAATACTCCTTTTTTAAATGAAGATTTCAGTTTAATCCTATGTTGGTGTATTCAGATTGAGTTCCGTTATTTCCATTTCGCTGATTTTTCATCATTGAGTGTTGGTGTTTGGTCTCAATGATCAATTTCATTTGTAAGACTTGTTTCAATCTTTGGTATCCGGAAAACCCAGTTTATGAAATATATGTCGTTGTCTGGCCAATCTGTGATCTATTAAATTTTGTCGCTTCTACCATTCTGCTAAAGATCTCTTCTAATACTTCTTCTTCTTGTGATTTTGGTTTTGCAGAAATTGAATTAACTATTCCATCTTCGTAGATTTGTGCTGTTTTGACCCATATTTTGGATACTTTGCAGAATGGTCTGGGTTTCTATAAACAAGTGTTTCTCAGTCAAACTGTAGGAGTGTTAAACAGTATTGCTGTTGTTTTTATGGTATTATGCCTGTAAAACTCTACCTATAAACAAGGAAACAGCACAGTTCTCATGGAAACTTCAACTACTACTAACTCTAATGCACAGGCACCGCTCTAAGAGCGCCTTAAGGATTTTCCTGTAGTGCTTGTGTTTTGTCCTTGGAAAAGTCAATGGCGTATTAATTAAATACAAAATTCGTAGCTTTGGTAGCTCCCTAATCAGTACACTCTTGCTTGATATTGTTTATAATGAAGTTCACTATCAAAACTAAACTATTCTACTTATGACTTATATTAGGAATATTAGTTTCTAGATATTAGTCCAGCGTCTTATTTCATCTTTGAATAATTCAAACGAAAGTACATCTACAAAAAACCCTGAAATGTTCAAAATAATTGATATTATGTGGCCGGTGAAATAACCTGACCCCACTTCATTTGACTTTCCTCTACAGGGTCATCTTAAATACAAGATTTATCCTAGGTTGGGTTGTGTGCAAGAAGTAATTTTGTAGGGGAGGGGACGTTATTAAGATGGTATAAATCTTTAGGAAGAAATAGATTAGTGAGAATGAAACGGTTTTTTCAATTACATTTCTGCAAACAACAATTTTAGTATTCGAAATACTTTTTATGTTGAAGAAGCATTGAAGAAATAAAAATTGACCGTTGAGAATTTGAAATCATTTCGAGCAAGGTACAGCTTGACCCATTACAACATTTTGAAGGGGATGATATATGGGGTGTTGGTTATATTCTTGGTTTATAACGTCAACTCAAAGTACACAATTCACGAATCCAATGATTTTCTTTAGGAAGCAGGTTTTCTTATACAATTTCAAACCACTTTAATTTTAACACTGAGATGGCCCAAATAAATCCAGTTTCGCGATGCATTCCTCCATACTGAAATCGAATAAACAAGCTATCGAAGGCGTCATACGATATTCGCTAGCTTCTTTCCCACGCGTGCCTAGAGATATAGTCGAGCCGAGCTGGTGTTTGGGCCACCCCCCGTATCCACTTGCCGCCCACCGGAAAGCCGAGGCGGATGTGAATGTCGCGGTCGGATGCCCATGCAGACAGACAATGCTCAACGAGGATTACCTGTGGCCGTCGTCGTCACATTGCGTTGGTTCGTTTGCCTTTTGATGATACGACTTCTGGAAGCCGTATTAACGATTGTTCCAAGTTATGCAGTCGAAGGAAATTGGATTTTTGGCGGAAATGAAATATTCGTTGAGAAACGAAATTGAGGCTCCAGTTGTAAAAGCTGAAAAAATATGTGTGTTACGTTAACATCAATGTTACTTTATATTTGGGATAGTATTTAGCTCTTTCGGCAATGCGCTTTTGAAGTCATCTATACTTGTGAAACGATGGCCCTCTTAAGATTTTCTTCATTGGAAATAGAAAAAATTCACACGGTGCTATTTCTGGCGAATATGCAGGCTGATGCATCGTTATAGCATTGTTTTT
The DNA here is from genome assembly GCF_025532065.1 of Leptinotarsa decemlineata. Lineage (NCBI taxonomy): Eukaryota > Metazoa > Arthropoda > Insecta > Coleoptera > Chrysomelidae > Leptinotarsa > Leptinotarsa decemlineata. The sequence continues at coordinate 9,731,379 of NW_027412529.1, forward strand.
GAACAAAAATTCACGAACAAGCAAATGTGAGCAAGTGCATTAACGTGGTGCGAAAGCTATGAATTGTTTGTCCAACTATCTGGGCGTTTTTTTTAGATTGACCACATGACAAGAATTCATGTGTCATCGCAGTTGTCGAGCATATTTCGGTCTTGGCCGGCCAGATTCCGTCACCTGTTATGACACGTTTCAATAATTCTGTATCTTCATTGACTTTATTTAGTGGCTCCCGAGCAACTTCTTCTACAAACATCAACAATTTTTGAAAAAATTTTTGCCGCCACGCGTTTCAAATCCGAAACATTCGAAAACATTCTAATCGATATGCCAACGTCATCAGCGAATTCTCTGATTGTGATTACGCGATCAATCATAACCATTTCCTTCACTTTTCCCACGTTGTTTTTTTTGGTCGAAAGTCGAACATGCTTGATAGGTCAAAATATTCTGTAGTCATCAGTTCATTCATTATATCATCATCGCAAAATAATTACCTATGTAGTTGAGAACATAGAGACATCGATAGGGAGTTAGACACGAAACCTGATTACCCAAATGTTGAAGATACTTTTATTTCTGACCGGGATATTATAAGCTTATATCGTCATAGTTACGCTATCAATAAAGAGGGTCATAACTCCTTTGGGACATTATAGATTTTATAATTCCCTCTACCTTTCACAAGTAAAAATAAATAGAAATGAAAACTAAACCATATTTTATTTATTCACGTCATTACAAATAATAAATGTACAATTTTGAAATGTTCCCTGAAAATTACTTCCGCCACTGGAAACAATTTCTTCTTTTGTATGGCTGGAGCTTCTGTTCACTACAGTCGAGGTACCTGCCTCTTCTGATGACAAAGTAGACAACATACGCGCCGTTTTATTTGTCAATTCGATGCTGTCCTCCAAATACCCCTCCGCCACCGTGGAACTTTTCCAACCTCCGTGTCTTTTTAAGTTAGTCATAGTTGCTCCTGCATTGGCTAGAGCAGTAGCAGAAGTGCGACGAAGGCAATGTCCCGTATAGGAAGATGAGTTTGGCAATCCTAAATACATTGCGATTTTGCTGGGGATTTTCCCAAACATGTTTTTTCCAATTGGCTGAAATGTACATTTATTTTGTCGGAAGCTCAAAAAAAACCGTTCAATACCTTTAGGACGCAAAGACATATAAAGTCTTAATAAAGGCAAAGCGGAGAACTCTTTTTCATCCACAACTATAAATTTCTACACCAGTTTTACTTTCCGGTACGTTCACTACCATAACGGAATCCCGGTCCTCTATATCCGATATCTTCACATTCAAAAGTTCCTGACTTCTGCATCCTCCAAAATAACCCATAATCAAAACAACCTATAACAAAAAAAAAGGAAATAAATACACACAAAAAGGAAAATAAGAAAAAAATTACCTAATGCAATAAATGAATATCATTAGGAGCGTCCTTTAGGAATCTGATAACATCTTTAGGAGATAAAACAGCAGACTTTTTCGGCTTATAACTCTTACTCTTCCGTTTCAAAAAAGCCTGTAGTTCATTGAACTTGGTGATATCTCGTTTCTCATGTATAGTCACCATCGATTTTAGCATTGACCATTTAGTCCATAAAGAATTCGGACTATACGTTTCTGACTGAAACGAATAAACACAATTACTACCAAATCTACCGAAAAACATAGAAAATTCCTTACCAGTTCTTGAAAATATGCCAGAAATACAGTTTCAGTGACATCTTTTGGCATAACATTTTTCCGTGTCAGCCAGTCCAGATATATCTTGTATTCTTTTTGGTATACGGCTTCACTTTTCGATCTGTTTTTCCGTTAACCAACTGTCGCACCCCTACGGGCGACAACTCTCAGAAGCCGAAACTTGTGCGAGCTAAGGATTAACGAGGTCTTACCTTTTAACGTGTGATTCCTAACACGGATTGGACGATAGCAAGGTTACTTTTGGAATATTTTTGAGAAAAAATGTTTGAACTAAAGGATGGTGGATGAAGTTCCGAACAAAAATATGATTCGACTCCAACATTTCTTTTTGTGAAATTTTCATCTTCTATGAATCAAAAGACATTTTGTACCGTGCAATATACTTTTTTACTTTTGCCAGTGGCATCCGTGCAGGATTTGCGCAGAATCATTTTATAGAACTAAGTGATACCACACTGCTTATTTTTGGAATGAAACTCATTTTTAGAATAATTTGAGGAAATCTGATCTCTTGATTTTTATTTTTCGATCGATATTTGATTGTCTCATCAAATAATAAAATTCATTAACAAAAATTGTCTGGTGTATATTATGATTATTGAATACCTTTCAGAAAGTCACTTCCCTGTCCTTTACCACATTTGAGAATGTTCCAAAATGCTAGCTCAGCATCTTTTAAAATTGAATGATAGTTTCGCCTACAATGGATTATGAAAGTTCTTCGCAATGTGAAATTTTCTCAGTTTCAGGGTCGACCAAAATATTTGATCGGAATTATTTGATCATGTTGTTGCATTCAACAGCAAACAACTCCTTTCAATTTCATTTCGTTAGTTTGTGACTTCAGAATTTCAGTGTTGATTTATTAAGTCTTCGTCATCTCTTGTTGAAATGTATTCAGATGATTTATATATTTCTGTATAAATAAATGTTTTTCTCTATTATTTTGTATAAAGATTTCAATATTATTCAGGGCCATGAAGATCAAACAGTATATGTTTGACCACTGACGTGAACTTACAAAGACATTTTTTTTTATTTGTTTCATTCACCGATTTTGTTTGAACTAAGACTATTTTGGGGACTGGAAATATTCAAATATGAAACCTATCAGTCTATTATATTTTCCAGTAATTCAAAGAGATGGTTTGTTGTTTTATAGATGTTGTGCTGAAGTTTGTTTTAGGTGTGTTGTGGTATTGATTCTGGTTCTTTGGTTTCCTCGTATATTTGAGAGGTTTATAAAATTGTTTCTACTTCAAGGAAGTAGAAACAATTCATATCGGTGTTCATATCGGAACACCGAAATGAACACATAACTCATCTACACATGGCCGTTCCATTTCTGTCTACTGCCATATCAAGATTGGTTGCTGCTAAACAGATCTGTTCAAAAAAGATAGTGTGCTACTTGAAACCAATTCTAAATTAGATAACCAATTCAATGTTCAATTTTTTTCTCAGAGTAATAATTGAAATTAAGGTTCTGACTGTTTCACATGGTGTGTGAGTTCAGATTGTGAAATATTGATAACCTCAGATGTCAAATATTGGATTGATAATAATGAAGTTTTTTACCAACACCAAACCGTTATTTAAACACCTCGACATGTGTTTCGATCGCCAAGTGGTCATCTTCAAGGGGAAGAATAATAATACAACAGGAATAAAAGTGAACAGGAAGACTTGACGGTATTTATTTCATTTTTGTTCCTTGTATATAGTATTCCAAACAGTAATTCACCGTGCTTTGTCTAAGCTCATGGAATTAAGAAAATCTCCTCTACCTAGTTATTTGAATGCGATCTCTCGATTCACAATACAGCACTCGAATCTCGTGAAAAATCGCGTTTTACATAAGTGGTGAATCACAACTCTCCATCCTATCAACGCCTTTCCTAAGGGCAGGACTTTAATAGAGCGCAAGCAAGCCCTGCTTTCCTAATAGTGTGCTGTTTTTTCCTTGTGACATTTCCAGAAAGCGATATTCCCGGCTCTCGTGAAGCAAAGAAGGAATTCGGCTGAGTACATCTGTTTCGACGAAAATTGTTCGCAAACTTTCACACGCTAATAGCTACCTTATATATTTGCCGACTTGTATAGGGTCTTCCAACAGTCTGTTTTGCCAAATAATCATGGGCGAATAAAGCATTCCACAACACGTGCAAATGATAAAATTGTTTTATTAAAATTGGCATTCTGTTCGGGCAACGTACCGCGCGCTTCGCCCGTTTTACGGTCGCCATACTCGTCCTACCGCAATGTGATGGATAAATTGGAGTACACTGGTTTAGTAAGCGATCGACCAATACTCGTCCGTCGACGAAACGCAATATCTGCAGTAAGCATCGCCGCTGTCTGTGAGAGTGTGCAGGAGAATCCGAGGCAGCCGATTTCGCGTTGTTAACAAGAATTTGGCCTTTCGCGGATCATAACTTGACGAATTTTGCGTCATGGCTTGGGCCTGCACCCGTACAAAATTCAACTGACCTAGGAACTGAAGGTAAACGACCATAGACAACGACGTGTGTTAGCTGAATGGACTCTGGAGCAGTTGGCAACTTACCCTAATTTTCATTGAAAAATCATCTTCAGCGATGAGGCCCATAGCTGGATGAAAGGGTACGTGAACAAACGAAATTGTCGGAATTTGGTACGATACCAATCCAGATGAGATCTAAGAGCGTACAATGCATACCGAAAAAGTCACTGTTTTATGTGGATTTTGGACAGGCGGCGTCATAGGTAATATTTCATAAGTCGATGATTACCAACTTCTTTTGACTTGAATTAGATGATCTGGACACCAACGATATGTGGTTCCATCAGAACATTTTTCAAACACTATCATCCAGGTTTTTCTGAGAGGAGTTGTGAATAATGTTTATCAGAAAAGTTGTAATACCTTTTCTTTATATTAATGAAATTAATGAAAACACTTTTGTCTAATTTCCACTAGTTATTTTATTTTCACGACCGGTTTGGGCTTTCATGCCATTATCAAGTATAAAAACTAACTAACTAACTAACTAAAATGTGTTTATATAAGGAGTGTGCATTATAGCTGGATGGGAAGGTAATTAAATTAACAGAGGTGCCAAGTATAAAAATTCAACACTGGAAAAAAAAATATTCCGGGGTTGTCAAATTTATAAATTCAATCAATAAATCGAGTTGCTCGTTTAGGGTTATATATTTCGTTTTTTTTATTGATTTATTAATTTCCATGGCTTCCAACGAATTCATTTTCTTCCCTTCATTACATGCCATGGAAATTAATAAATCAATTAAAAACCCAAAATATATGGAAGGATATATGGAAGGATGTTCTTATTGTTGAAACTGCAATAGAAGAATCAAAGTCTGAAAAAACTGCAGTTGTAATAGGGCAATATGGGGTTGGAGCCTATCATGACAATTTTATCACCTGCTCCAGAAGATTTGCTAAATACAGTTTTCTGCAACTGCAAGAGTGGTTGTGATTCGGGATGCGGATGCAGGAAAGCAGGCTTGCGATGCTCTTTAGCTTGTGGCCAATGTAATGGGCAAGCTTGTCTCAATGCTCTACCATATCAGAGCGACATTAACGAAGATGGGACCTTTGACCCCGAAATCATGGAAGAACTTGAGACAAATGTCGTTGAAGACGATAATGAAGACCAGTTTAAAATTACCAGCAGCCGGAAGACGACGATGAAGAGGAAGAAGATCATTAAAATTATAAATTGTAGTTTTTGTACCCTCTATTCCATTTTTTACTTTTAATAAAAATAAATGTATTGATTCATGATTTATTTAATTTTTTTTCATCATGTAAGAAGTTATTAATTAGGTTAAAATTCAAATATAATTCCTATATTTTCATTAACAATTCTGCAATTACATACATGGGCAGGTGAGTGTTGTTAATACTGAATAAAAAGTGGATAGGTTAGGAAAAAAATTATAAAATATAATATACTAGTTTATAAAAATTGACAAATATTTATAATCATCGATTTATCGATAGTTCATCGACTATATATGGCGCGTTTTCGACCGGAGGCACCGGTTGAACTGAAGTGATCCTGTAACCGCGCGCTCTCCGCCCTCTATCTCGAAAACGGTTCACCGTATAAAAACTTTTTTTTAAATTTGTAGAGAATTTTGTATTCTACAATATTGATAATAATTACAAATAGCAAAAAACCCACAGGAAATGAGATATTTACAAAAAAAGCGCAAAAAACGAGTTTTGTGACCTTTGACCTTCAAATTTGATAGTTGCGTACACCCTACCATATGTAGGTTTTGAGACAACTTTTAGGGTGTCAATATACAAGTATTTACAGACTTACAGCTGGGTATCTCGAATTCCGAGGTGAACTTACTATAATGACTGGACTAGGAGCTATATCTTGTTGAAAGGTGACACAACCTTCGAACAGATTATCATCGTATTCAAGGTGGGACCTATGGTTGTATCAAAAAGTTTTAGATATTTTTGTTCGTTAAGTTCACGATCACTAAAATATGGACACACAAATTTACTTCTATTTTAGTAATAACTGAATCATGATTGCTGAAAACTCTGTACGTTTGACTGTATCATTTTCAGTCAATTCTTGTACACCTTGCATTTCATAAGAATGGAAATTTGCTTCTTTCAGAATTCGATGTAAGTACTTTTAGAATCTATAGAAATAGTCTCAAACTGCCTCAAGGACTGAAATCTGTCTACCACTGCATATCATGAAACTGAAACTGTCGTAGATAAATTTCATTGGAAATTCCAACATACTTGATCGTACATTTTCAAAATAGAAAACCTGCCTCAATATAGCAAGGGAACATTATTTTTAATGAAAATTTCTGTCTCACCTTCTATACTGCTATTTCTGACGGCATTCAAATATTTTGTTGAAGACGACATGACACCATTTCGTTAAGGACGAAACACGAGCACTACAGGAAAATTCTTAAGGCGCTCTAGAGCTGTGCCTGTGCGAAAGTAGCGATTCATGTTGAATTTGAATCTCTGGAAATTAACTTCATTTGGAAATAGTTCTCAGGAAGTTTATTCAACATACACGCAGTTCATCAAATGAAAGAGTTCTTAAGCAGACAAGTTCGAGGTATACTGAGTTGAATCTTAAAACGATGAGCAGCCATTGTCCGTCAGGTATTTCTGATATGTACCGCTCTTGGTGGAATCAAATCTGCAAAATCATTTGAACACCTCCCGTGAAAGTATCTATCTATAGACGAGAGACAAATTTCCGACCTTTCTTCCATATTCCAGATTATCAAAGTTGCAAGTGATGTTTGAGTCTCCAATCAGGCGGACGGCTCTTTTCTGGATGGAGTGGAATACATGGGAACAACACCCAAAAAAGATCTGATCTGAGCTTCATAAAGAATCAAAAGTTGCTGTACAGTTTTCTGGTTCGGAACAGTGTTCCAAGCTTTTGAGAAGCAGCCTTTGCAATTCCAGCGACATGACTGTGCCAGCCAATACATATTGGTGTCTATTTTAACTCCCAACAAACTTATCGAAGCGGAATTGTCTGACCTGACATTATTATATCCGGTTCGGAGACATTTATCTACTTGGAGAAAATCAATGCCTGGGTTTTTGTGGCATTGAATTGAAACTGGTTACTTTCACCCCAATTCGAAATTACCTCTAGATCCTCATTGGGATATGCAATCTCCTGCTGCCGGGTGAATATTTGCATCTGCAGCCGATGTCCTGGAATTCAAATGGAATGGAGACAGACAAGTATGCTGTAGTCAGCAAAGCAATATATTGAATTTTTGGTTTTTTCCAATAAGTCGTTGGATAAAGAGGTGGTTGGAGACAATATGCATGGATACCTGGGAAACACTAGCGTTGTTGGTAAAAGAATTCTAGAGATATCCTCATGTCACACACGGTGAATGGCCTTAGTAATATCAAGCTCAACAGCTCTTGACTCTCTATGTTTCTCGATTGCATTATTAAAAATGTGGGTAACATACGATAGAAGGTCGCCTGATGATTTTTGTTTCCAAAAGCGATGTTGGTGATCGCTCAAGATGTTGAAGCCTCCCAGATATTCAAGGATATAGTGTCTGCTGAGTAATGGCATGTAAAAAATGAGCCAATGCTCTACTTGGTTGTATGCAAGATATTATCAAAACATTTTCGTTTGAATAGAGATATATTTTCCTCCTACCAAATATTACAAAGTAATAATTTTGAATTTCTCTAACTAACTAACTTTTGAATTTATAATTTTGACAACCACTGTAATTTCTATAAACTCTAGTGTTGAATTTTCATAGTTGGCACCCCTGTTCATGTAATTACCTTCCCATCCAGCTCACCTACAAACTTCTTATATATTTTAGCTTTCAAATGTATTAAGTTAGTTTTTATACTTATAAAGTGATCATAAAATTCTACAAAATAAACGAGTCATTAATAACATAAATTTTATTTTTATATACAATTGATACTTTGAAGGTTTGTTTTTTATATACAATTGATACTTTGAAACTGTGACAGTTTCAGTCGTTGTATTTCACGCCTTTGGTCAGCTAATACATTATTTCTTTCTCTTGTCACTTATAGTCACAGAAACTTCTTATTTTCGTTTTGAAAATGATGGATAGCATCATGACTTTTCCATAATAGTTTTTTTTGGGTGATACATCCCAATTTCTGGCCTTGTTAAAATGTAGAGTAATCTGAATCATATTTACATCTCAGAAAATACGTACAAAATGTGATGGAAATTTTGAAGCTTGAAGCTAGGAAAATATAGTCACTGAAACATTCAAAACTATTGAAACAGTACCATTTATCGAATACAGATTTTGATAAATATAGGATTTGTGTTGAGACGTTCTTGAACAATTCACTCGACAGGATTTTTTGTTTCATCACCTAATCCCATGCATATCAATTTCAGAACTGTCAACATAAAACTGATTCATATCGCTTCCTTATTGGATTACTAGTGAATACCGCTTCAAGCTTGTCTATTTAATAATATATTGCCTGCTTTATTAAAATTACTCGTTTAATCATTTCATCGCAAAAGCAGATGAATATTTTGCCAAACAATCCTTTGTTCCTAATGACTAAAAAATCTTTTTTCACACAGTTTATGGCAGCCATTAGTTGTCAATGTTTGACCTAAATATAAGAGAGAAATCTTGAAAGGTGAACAAATCTAGCGACGACGGAAAACTAAATCCTCTTAAGCTAAGCGTTAATCTCAGAAACTCGCTCTCCTTTTTCCGCCTCAAGTTTGTATTCCGATTGAAGGAAAATATAGAGAATGTGCTTGGATTTCGAATTGAATTTCGTGTGCCCCAGTTAACACAAGCCCGGCAATAGATAAACATTTTCTGTTATTTTGAACATGGACACAAGAGATTCTGAAATTGATTACACAGTAGTTGGAAAATGTATGGGCACTAATTGCGAAAGCAGTTTACGCGGTCGGGCAATTCAAATTGCAGAGCTCAGCACTGTTTCGAGATTGTAAGTTTGAGCGCTATAAGGAAATTGAATATTCCTTCGCTAAATTGAATCCGAATGGAATATACCCACTTTGAATTTGATTATGGATATTTGCAGTTGTGGAAGTCCATAATTGTTCTCGTCTCAGTCTATATAGAATGAAATGAAACGAAATAGATTGCAAAACTCAATTGGTAGAAAATAATTGTGAACCGAATCTTAGAAGGAAGAAGTTTGTTAGTTAGAGAAATTCAAAATTATTACTTTGTAATATTTGGTAGGAGGAAAATACAGACTGATTCACGGTGGATGGCACATTAGACGTTTCTGGTGAACCAGACAACGGATCACTTTGAAAATTTAATAAAGGGGATATTCGGACATTTTCTAGCCAACTAAAATATTTTCGACAATGCGGTGTTGCCGCTTCTATTAGAAAGCAGTAGCAACTTTGATTTTTCAAATAGAACACTCTGTATATAATATTATTTTTGGAATCTCCAACAATTGCCCGACAACTTTTCTTGATATTTCCCTATACCTATCTGTTACCGTTTTCGAAATAAAAATTAATTTCAATTTTTTTCTTCGAAAATCATGACTTCTAAAAATGCCGATTTGCCGAAACATTTATTTGTGAAAATGTCCCTTCAGAATGGTATTTCAATTCGGTATTTGGTAAGCAGGCCATGATTACTATTTGACAGTAGCGTTGTGACATTCTCCTAATAATATCGACATTTTCGTCACTTCAGAAGTTGCAAATACCTTCAAAACGATGGAACAAAACTATTCAAACGAAGTTCTTATGAATTTGTTTATTATTTTTGGACAGTGTGACAAAATTATCAGCAGAACATGTGGAAAGTTCAATGAAATGTATCCAAATCTACCGCCAATGAACCTCAAGAAATTTATACGAATTCAGAACAATTTCAATGCATTTGGATCAACTTTAAGAGCACCAAGAAACTTGCCTCGACCCGTAACTTTCGAAGACAACCAGATTAATGTCTTAGCATATTTTCACGCATTTCCCGAGTCATCGATAAGAAGTGCTGAAGAAGATTTGGGTATAAAATATTCATCGGTTCAAAGAATCTTGCGAAGACATAAAATGCATGATTATAAATTCACCAAAATTCAAGCAATGAAGCCTCAAGATCCTCAACAGAGAGTAGAATTTTGTGAAATGTTGTTGACACGCATTCAAGAAGATCCACTTTTTTTAAATAAAATTATTTGGACTGATGAATCGAAATTTTCGAGAGAAGGGATTTTCAATAGAAAAAATCGTCATTATTGGTCCAGTGAAAATCCTCACGTCACAAAAGAAGCCGGATTTCAAGAAAAATTTAGTTTTAATGTCTTCTGCATGTTGATGGACAACAAATTGAGGTACGTGATATACGAGGAGTCATTAACATCCAGAAGCTACCTGAATATTTTAGAGAATACTGTAGACAGTTTCGTGGATAATCTGCCACTCGAAGATTATCGAAACTGTTGGTACCAACTAGACGGAGCTCCTGCACATTGCACAAGAGAAGTGAGCGCAGAACTGGATAGACTATTTGACGATCGGTGGATGAGGCGCTTGGGACCATGGAATTGGCCAGCGAGATCACCCGATCTTAATCCATTAGATTTTTATTTGTGGGGAATGTTTAAAGAAAAAGTTTACAAAATACCCGTGCGTTCGAGAGATGAATTGTTAGAAAGGATTGCCCAAACATTTGAAGATTTGGATCCCAATGAAATCAGATCTGCCACCACGAAAGCAGTCAACACCCGCATTTTAAAGCGCTTGGAAGTGAACGGCCAGCGATTCGAACATATTTTGAAATATTCCACATGATTGTTTTACTTTTTTATAATTATTCATATCAATATTTCCAATTTCAAGTTTCTTGGTGCTTTTTTAAAGTTTATCCAAACATATTGAAATTGTTCTGAATTCGTATAAATTTCTTGAGGTTCATTGGCGGTAGATTCGGATACATTTCATTGAACTTTCTATATGTTCTGCTGATAATTTTGTCACACTGTCCAAAAATAATAAACAAATTCATAAGAACTTCGTTTGAATAGTTTTGTTCCATCGTTTTGAAGGTATTTGCAACTTCTGAAGTGACGAAAATGTCGATATTATTAGGAGAATGTCACAACGCTACTGTCAAATAGTAATCATGGCCTGCTTACCAAATACCGAATGGAAATACCATTCTGAAGGGACATTTTCACAAATAAATGTTCATAAGTCCGAAACTTGACTAGTTAGGTATAGGTATGATATACATAGAAAGAAAGCAAATTTCATCAGCTTTCCGAATTTTCAATAATATACAGGGTGTTCCATTTAAAATAATCAAATTTCAGCAACTTTTTCAAGAAAACGAAAAAACTGTATTTTTTTACCACCCTGTATTGAAGTAACGGAGATTAGGCTGACGTGTGGGAAGTGTCCAAGTATCACCTAACTCCAAACCAAATTTCGATATCATAGTACTTCTTAACTAAAAGATATCGGCATTTTTAGAAGTCATGATTTTCGAAGAAAAAAATTGAAATTAATTTTTATTTCGAAAACAGTAACAGATAGGTATAGGGAAATATCAAGAAAAGTTGTCGGGCAATTGTTGGAGATTCCAAAAATAATATTATATACTGAGTGTTCCATTTGAAAAATCAAAGTTGCTACTGCTTTCTAATAGAAGCGGCAACACCGCATTGTCGAAAATATTTTAATTGGCTAGAGAATGTCCGAATATGCCCTCCATTAAATTTTCAAAGTGATCCGTTGTCTGGTTCACCAGAAACGTCTAATGTGCCATCCACCGTGAATCAGCCTGTGTATCTCTATTCAAACGAAGATGTTTTGATAATATCTTGCATACAACCAAGTAGAGCATTGGCTCATTTTTTACATGCCATTACTCAGCAGACACTATATCCTTGAATATCTGGGATGCTTCAACATCTTGAGCGATCACCAACATCGCTTTTGGAAACAAAAATCAATGGTCGACCTTCTATCGTATGTTACCCACATTTGGAATAATGCAATCGAGAAACATAGAGAGTCAAGAGCTGTTGAGCTTGATATTTCTAAGGCCATTCACCGTGTGTGACATGAGGATATCTCTAGAATTCTTTTACCAACAACGCTAGTGTTTCCCAGGTATCCATGCATATTGTCTCCAACCACCTTTTTATCCAACGACTTATTGGAAAAAACCAAAAATTCAATATATTGCTTTGCTGACTACAGCATACTTGTCTGTCTCCATTCCATTTGAATTCCAGGACATCGGCTGCAGATGCAAATATTCACCCGGCAGTAGGAGGTTGCATATCTCAATGAGGATCTAGAGGCAATTTCGAATTGGGGTGAAAGTAACCAGTTTCAATTCAATGCCACAAAAACCCAGGCATTGATTTTCTCCCAAGTAGATAAATGTCTCTGAACCGGATATAATAATGTCAGACAATTCCGCTTCGATAAGTTTGTTGGGAGTTAAAATGGACACCAATATGTATTGACTGGCACAGTCATGTCGCTGGAATTGCAAAGGCTGCTTCTCAAAAGCTTGGAACACTGTTCCGAACCAGAAAACTGTACAGCAACTTTTGATTCTTTATGAATCTCAGTTCAGATCTTTTTTGGGTGTTGTTCCCATGTATTCCATTCCATCGAGAAAAGAGCCGTCCGCCTGATTGGAGACTCAAACATCACTTGCAACTTTGATAATCTGGAATATCGAAGAAAGGTCGGAAATTTGTCTCTCTTCTATAGATAGATACTTTCACGGGAGGTGTTCAATTGATTTTGCAGATTTGAATCCACCAAGAGCGGTACATATCAGAAATACCTGACGGACTATGGCTGCTCATCGTTTTGAGATTCAACTCAGTACACCTCGAACTTGTCTGCTTAAGAACTCTTTCATTTGATGAACTGCGTGTATGTTGAATAAACTTCCTGAGAACTATTTCCAAATGAAGTTAATTTCCAGAAATTCAAATTCAACATGAATCGCTACTTTCGCACAGGCACAGCTCTAGAGCGCCTTAAGGATTTTCCTGTAGTGCTCGTGTTTTGTCCTTAACGAAATGGTGTCATGTCGTCTTTAACAAAATATTTGAATGCCGTCAGAAATAGCAGTATAGAAGGTGAGACATTAAAAATAATGTTCCCTTGCTATATTGAGGCAGGTTTTCTATTTTGAAAATGTACAATCAAGTATGTTGGAATTTCCATTGAAAGTAATCTACGACAGTTTCAGTTTTATGATATGCAATGGTAGACAGATTTTAGTATTTGAGACAGTTTGATACTATTTCTATCGATTCTAAAAGTACTTACATTGAATTCTGAAAGAAGCAAAATTCCATTCTTATAAAATGCAAGATATGAAATTGACTGAAAATGATCCAGTCAGACGTACAGAGTTTTCAGAAATCATGATTCAGTTATCACTAAGGTAGAAGTAAATTTGTGTGTCCATATTTTAGTGATCGTGAACTTAACGAACAAAAATATCTCGAACTTTTTTATACAACCATAGGTCCCACCTTGAATACGATGATAATCTGTTCGAAGGTTATGTCACCTTTCAACAAAATATAGGTCCTCCACATTGTGTTGAATCTGCACGACAAATTTTAAATGAAAATACTACAGGAGCGTAAGAATTAATAGAAATAATATGAGTAAATCAAATATAATTCTATGAGGACATTTCAAATGCAAAGTATTTATCACACAGCCAAGTGTAACTCCAGAAACATTACGAAAGTGGAAATACCTGTCGAATATCGCTTTATATGTCTGTACGGAACTGTCGTCACAATCAACCTTGGTCGTCATAGTAAATGAATATTCAAGAAGCGTGTCTAAGAATATTCGCTAACAACTTTATAGAGGTAACTTAATTTTGCCATTCCGTAGTAGTAAAAGAAGAATATGAGTGACTGAACCATGCTAGATAGGTGAGGTGATAGTACCAAGGTTTTGATTTTCTGCAATCACCAGAATTTTCGAACTGATAGCAACCTTTTAAGAAACATTTTAACGGCTGGAACTTGAATGAACAAGACACTTGCTTAGTCCATTACTGAATGGAATGAATACAGCTGTGGAATGAATACCGAAGACTACTAATTAATCATAGAGCAGAAAACCTACTATACGGTTTCGACTATAGTTGGGAAAAGGCTATTGAGAAACTAATATTCCGTTTCCGAAAAAGTAATTTGAACCTAAGTGAACCTATGTAACCTTTTTTCTTGATTGAATATCAATATTTCTTATAGAACATTTTCGATTGCTTCTCAAACTTTCTAGCTTTTCTGCACTTTCTTAGTTATTTCTTTCTTGCAGATTGAGACATTTGCTAATAGTACTTATAATTAGGGAGAAGAAAATATCAAGAGCAGATAGTTGTTGGTTCACAGATGGATCAAAAACACCTTCCGGTTATGGTGCAGGTGTTTTCAGTCGCAGACCCAGGACAGAGATATCAACATGCCTAGGAACCTATGCGACTGTATTTCAAGCGGAAATGTATGCTATTGAATTGTGTGCGTAGAGATTGAAAGAATCCAACCTCATACACAAGTTAAAAAAAATATTCTCGGACAGTAAGGCGGCGTTGAAAGCTTTTGGCTCCTACGGAGCAACGTCTAAATTGGTAACAAATTGCCAAAAACTACTCTCCTCGATAGGAAGACTTAACAGATTGTCTCTGGTCTGGATTCCTGGCCATACTGGCCTGGACGGCAATGAGGCTGCTCTGACTCCCTTGCAAAGAAGGGTGCGGCAAGCAGCTTCATCGGACCAGAACCTGTCATTGGCATCGCTTAAGGCGATGCAAAACAAACATTGAACACCTGGATGGCAAGAAGATTTATGAACTTCTGGCAGATTCTTCTAGGATTGGCTCACCCCAAGGCGTTTATTCGGCCTTCGAACCTTGATACCAAACAGTTGTTGGACTACAATAGGGATGAATTATGATGTCTAACAGACCTTCTTACAGGTCACTGTCATTTGAGACTCGGACTGTCGGAAGACATTGTGTGCCGCCTCTGTTTGGAAAATGATGAGCAGAGCAGAGCACATACTTTGTGCCTACCCCGCTGGGGACCACATCAGATTTTCAGAGTTCGACAGAGCCGTACTCTTTCCATCTGACCTGAAAGACCACTCACCATACATACTTATCGGCTTCGTTAAGAATCTGGTTCATTTGGTCGAGCTTGAATATTTGTGAGCGACAATAAACCCTTGCGGGTTGCAGTGGAGGGTCGAATTGACCCATCCACTTTGGACCTAACTTAACCTAACTTGTAATTAATTTTTGCTATCTTCCTTAATTCTGAGGAAGCTGTCTTCGTTTTCTTGTACTTCAATTTCCTATTGGTCTACGTTAGCAACTTCTTTTATATTTCTGACAGATTTGTTCTATTTATGAAAAAATTTTTACAAAATATCTGGGCAATATCAAATATATTGGAATTCGTGTACATTCGAAGAAGACATTAGGACAAATTTCATTATATTTACTAAAATTGGATAAAATCGAAAAGAAAATCACCAATGATGAAGCTGGAATTAGATGCACAAGATCAGGTTAATAGTCTATTCGAGATCAGATTTTCTAATACCGGAAAAATTCAACTATTTTAGAAGACTGGAAAATATAAAATATATCGATCTTTCATCCAATCACTTGTAATAGATAAGCAGTAATAGGACCCACACTAATTTTTATGATTCGCTATAACAGTAAACAAATATTGATTGACACTAGTACAGTATAGTAATTACCACTACTTGCTAGCAATAATTATGAATCTTTATGAAAAATTAGAGAAATAAACAGTGAGACCCATATCAATGAAGGATACCTTGGTAAGTACTGCAACAAAAATGCACTCAATCTCCGTCGTTTTTGCCTATATTCATGAGATAAGATTTTGCTTACTGTTACAATTTCCATCAATATTTTTTGAGTAGTAAAACGGGCTCTAGACATCCGTTTGTAGTGAAACAAAAACTTTATGATGATGGAATAACAGTAAAACAATCAGTCGACAATAATCAACAGGATATTATTATTAATTGTTCAATGTTTTGACGGACGTGATATTAATTACTTATCATTAAGAGACTGTGGGTTTTCTTAGGAGTAGGTTTGATAAGTTGTTATCTTGAAAGGATGTTGGGTTAGGTAGTTTTCTGCATCATTACATTTGTAGTTCAAGGATTAAATGTGATTACAAAGTTCTCATGTGTGGATTTATAGTATATATTAACTCTCGCACCTTACTTAGCATAAAGCAGATCATTATGAGAAGTGAGAAGAAACGTATTCAAAAAACATTTCATTTTCAATTCAATTTCCATAGTCAATTCATGCTTTTCACGTATATTTTTGTCTTTTTATAAATTCGCACCATTTCCCTGACTTGTTTAGTACTATTATTGCTAAGAAAAATGGTATTTGTTCAAAGTTCTATTTTCATTGAAAAGCACACAACCTCTTATTTACCTCTTACACACCTCATTTATCAAATTTTTATTGTCGATTCAGTCTCCGTATTTTTTTCTCGGCTTTTCAAATGAACCAAACTCGATGAAATTTCAATCCAATGACTTGAACATAGTTCGATGTGGTTGTTGTCTATCGAGATACAAGTTTGAATACATTTCCGATGCCCTAGCACCGTTTCTATAGTATTTGTATCCAATGTAGCGCTTAAAAGAAAAAATATTGTTGATGATTGTGGGCGGAAGACGAAACGTCGGTTTGCAAATCTGAAAATACCCTTATGTAGCAGGGAAAAAGTGGCAATGTGGAAGTGCAATTTATTTTGGAGTCCGTCAAAAAATAAAGCCAGAAAAACCCATTTTCCGAAATTTCTGTTTTTCCGGATATCTCCGAATATACCCGGAATTTCATAATTTTCTTAACGGCATATTGTTAGTCAGTTGAATGCGCAACTTTGTCCAACTTGTAGGGCATAGTTTCCGAGATCCCAATGGCGAGAATCGAATTTGAAGCATCTTGCATGTTATTTTCAGATATGTCTGGTGTCAACTTTTCAATTCAAATTGACACCAACGTTTCTCCATCATATTTTTTTCAATTCTCTCTGTATTACTGATCAACCACGTGTATCGAATATCGGGTACTTGTCGAATATCATATTTCTCATCGGGAATGTTGAAATACGAGCGAAGAAATGAAGCACGGAAAGTAGGAGACACGATTTAATTTTCTCAAGAGAAAACTTTCAGTCTGGCGGAGCGACATCTCGGATGGCCTAGTTTCGTATTGTAGGAATCAGATTCAGGACTGCGTCTAATCAGATATTCGATACGTCGAGCAAGGATGCCTAGGCTGTTTTCATCGATGCATGAGTACGAGAAAAACTCATTCGAAGAATGTACTTCCACAGATCACTGATATTTTGTGTTAATATGAAATAATATTCATGGATGATGAAAAAATTTTGTTTTCAGTACTGTCTATATGTTTTTTCTGTTATAGTCACACATCAGCTTGTTCATAAAAAAGTTACCGTTTTAGCCTGAAAAATTAATTTTTGAGTTATGAGAATTCAATGTTTTGCCCCCCCGAAAAGTCTAGAACAATACAGAACATTCAAGAGTATTCGAGGGTTATTCGAAATCATTTTACGTCATTCCAGAATATCCTAGAACATTTTGGAACATTCTGGAAGTTTCCCTGATTTTTTGTATAAAGATGGAGAAGTAGAAAGCCAAAACCTTCCTTTCACTAAAAAAGAAAACAAAGGAATACTAACTTTTCGACTCTTTAACTAAAACATTTTTTCCCAATGACATAGAGTGTACCTTTCCATACTTGAGTACTGCATATATGTTTCAATATATTATTATAATTTTTACGAACTCGTTTAAAAACCACATAAGTAATATCAAAAACATGCAATGATCACTGTTTACACAATTGTTGACAGAAATTTTCAGTGATCATCATGATTATTACTCGTGCCAAATCTCCTTCTCAAAAAAAGTATACAGGGTGTCCCTGGACTTCCTCTTTTCCTCTCGGGAATGTATAGATGGGGTCAAAATATCACCAGTACTTCATATAACTTTTTTTTCCTAAAAATCTTCGTAACCAAGTTACGGGCCCTCGAAGTTACAAAATGAAAAATGTTTTTCTTTGATAACTTTTCAAGTGAATATTCAAAATCATCCAAATTTTGGTAATTGACTAAACAAATGAATTCCGTCGATGAGCTTTCATGCAGGAGTCAGTTGTTTTGCTACAAAGTCAGGAACGGACTACCCCCGATAGTCCACACCCCAAAACTTTGAAATAACAGATATGTTTCAATATTTTTCAACAAAATAAGGTTACTTGGACAATTTTATGAATAAAAGTACTCGTGTGGAAAGTCGATCAGAGCAACGAGTCTTGATAAAAATGTAGTTCTACTCGACGACATCAAACCCGCTCGTCCACCATTATTTGAAATGAATAATTATCAAAGCAGAAATAATAATGATACCGTTAATTCAACAACATTTATAACAGGAATAATACAAAGTATGCTAAAATGAAGTCGTAAACAAAAAGTACAGTACCTATATGGAAGTTTAAGTCACAATTGTGATAGCAGATATTTTTTCAAAAGAAATATCAAGTTCTGTAGATTCGTGGTGTTTTTAAACTAACAAGCTACTCTACTATGAAATATCGAATTCATTCCATATTTTGTATGTACATAATACGTGTGGAATAATCACGTTTCGTGTTGATCAGTTATCTGAATCTCATGAAACTCAACATTCGAATGTTTCAAATTCTTCTTCACAGCTAAACTGTTGAGGAGTTTCACTGATAATTATAATTTTATGGGAGAAATTCTTTAACACGAATCTAAATTTAGCTGAAAAAACACACATCGGAAAAAATATTTACTATACTAATAAAAAGCAAACGAATGAACTACAAAAACGGCTGCACATGATCAGGTGAAAAATATCCAGGGAATAATTATGTTCCATTTCTTTCACAGATGTTGACAAAAAAACCTTTTAGAAAGTTTTGATAAAAAATTAGAAGGATTTGACTTTTATTAATCAAGTTTTATTCACTGATGAAGCAGGTTTCAGTAGAGATGGAGTTATCAACTCTCATAATCTCCATGTATGGGCCGAAGAAAATCCCCATGGGATATTGCAAACCAAACACCAACGGAAATTCAACGTGAATGTTTGGGCTGGTATCATAGGAAACCATCTTATAGGACCATTCTTTCTACAGGACCGATTGAATGGAGAACGTTATTTGGAGTTCATTCAGAACGATTTGAATGAACTTTTGGAACATGTTCCATTGCAAACCCGAAGAGATATGTGGTTTATGCATGATGGCGCTCCTCCTCATTTTAGTTTGATTGTGCGTGACCATCTGAACCATATTTTCCACAATAGATGGATTGGTAGAGGTGGGCCATATTCATGGCCATCGCGGTCTCCGGATTTAAATCCATTGGATTTCTTTCTGTGGGGGCATCTAAAAAGTCTTGTTTACGCTACACCTATTCACACAAGAGATGCATTGTTGAATAGAATAACATTACATTGTGAAGCCATACGAAACGACCCTGGAATGCTATTTCAAGTAAAGAGAAGGTGGTCATATCGAGCAGTTTCTGTAGCGGATTTTTCATTTCTGTTTGCTCTTGAGGCTCTTGAGTTTCGTTAGTTAAACGTGTTTGCATTATAAAAATTCGTTATGAACATTTTACCTATCATTTCCATTTTCCTTAAAAACTAATATTTTCAAATAATGGTAGACATCTCAGGATAAATGTTGTTGAATTAACGTTATCATTATTATTTCTGCTTTGATAATTATTCATTTCAAATAATGGTGGACGAGCGGGTTTGATGTCGTCGAGTGAAACTACATTTTTATCAAGACTCGTTGCTCCGATCGACTTTCCACACGAGTACTTTTATTCATAAAATTGTCCAAGTAACCTTATTTTGTTGAAAAATATTGAAAAATATCTGTCATTTCAAAGTTTTGGGGTGTGGACCATCGGGGGTAGTCCGTTCCTGACTTTGTAGCAAAACAACTGACTCCTGCATGAAAGCTCATCGAAGGAATTCATTTGTTTAGTCAACTACCAAAATTTGGATGATTTTGAATATTCACTTGAAAAGTTATCAAAGAAAAACATTTTTCATTTTGTAACTTCGAGGGCCTGTTACTTGGTAACGAAGGATTTTAGGAAAAAAATTTATATGAAGTACTGGTGATATTTTGACCCCATCTATACATTCCCGAGAGGAAAAGAGGAAGTCCAGGGACACCCTGTATATGTGGTCATTCTAGTATTACATAAGTAGTCATTTTTAACCCCCCTTCTTCTTATCAAGGAAAGTAAGCACACTCTCCCCTATATATGCTTACGTAATTGTTGACATATATTCGTAGTACAACACACAGAACTTTGCAAAAAAAATCAAAAAGAATAAATATCGCTGACGTAACCACTATCCAAACCATCCACCCCCTAGCTCCATGTCATCAAAAATAAGCGAATTAAAAACTCTCCTACCTCCGTCTGCTACTTACGTAATACTTGGACCCCTAAGTCTGTTGAGATTTTACTTCAGAGGAGAAAAAGTAGTCCACCATATCCTCAAATATTTGCAAGGCTTTAACATCGTAAGCGATCATCAATGTGGCTTTCGGAAACAAAGATCAACAGGCGACCTCCTATCGTATGTCACCCATATTTGGAATAACGCAATCGAAAAACATAGAGAGTCAAGAGCTGTTGCGCTTGATATTTCTAAGGCATTTGACCGTGTGTGGCATGATAATTTGCTGGCCAAACATCGATGTTACGGCTTATAAGATCATTTTTCGGCATCCTTAAAGAACGTTCCCTGCAAGTAGCCGTCGATATATATCTCTCGAATACTTTTACCATCAACGCTGGTGTTCCCCAAGGATCCTTATTGTCTTCAACCCTTTTTTTATTGTATATCAACGACTCATTGGAAAAAATGAAGAATCCAATATATTGCTTTGCCGACAGCACAATTGCCTCGTCATTCCATTTGTATTCCAGGACATCGGCTGCAAATGCACATCATCATAAGCAGCAGGAGGTTGCATATCTTAATGAGGATCCAGAAGTGATGTCGAATCGGGGTGAAATCAGCCAGGTTCATTTCAATGCCACAAAAATCCAGCCTTCGGTTTTCATGTCAGGACAGACAATTTCGTTTTCTGCTTCGATAAGTTTATTGGGGGTTAAAATGGACACCATCATTGGCACCATCATGTTGCTGGAATTGCAAAGGCTGCTTCTCAAAAGCTTGCGACACTGTTCCGAACCAGAGAAATTACACACCTTGAAGTTGCTGGAATCCATTCAGAAAAGAGCCATTCGCCTAATTGGAGACACGAACATCACTTGCAACCTTGGTAGTCTGGAACATCGGAGAAAAGTTGGAAAGTTATCTCTCTTTTATAGATACTTTCACGGGAGATGTTCAAGTGACTTGGCACATTTGATTCCACCGAGAGCGGTACATATAAGAAATACCCGACGGACTGTGGCTGCTCATCGTTTTGATATCCATCTCACTACTCCTCGAACTTCACTCCTCAAGAACTCTTTCATCTGGAGAACTGCGTTTAGTGGAAAAAACTTCCTGAGAACGTTATTCCAAATGAATTCATTCTCCAGCGATTCGAATCCAATGTGAATCGCTACTTTCGCACAGGCGCCGCTCTCAGAGGGGCACTACAGCAACACAATCACTACAGCCGCTCTCAGAAAAAAATACGAGTCAAGGACTAACGAGGTCTTACCTTTTAACGTGTGATTCCTAACACGGTTGCAGAATCATCCCCGCTTCAACCAGATAAATTCTGCCGAGAAAAATATCTGGTCGAGGCGGGAATCGAATCCACGATCTTCGGGAACACTACCACCGCGGCCAATTCCACAACTCAGCTGTGGTTCTGTCGTTGTTAATATTTGTTGGTTGACACAGCCCGCAAAAGGGGTTGCATTTATTCATGATGTAACTTTTCTACCCGTATTGAACAAATGAACTCACTATTAAATACATAATTATCCAATTCTGAAACAAAATGGTATTCCATATTCTACACGTTACACGTATTATTCCTATAATCTCCAATATTCCCCATATGAAAATAGTAATGTATATGCATATAATAATTTCCTTTGTTGTCCTGTTAAACCATTAAAATACAACATGTGCTCGTTTCAATAATTTCCTATTCCAGCGTTGCCAGATGCAAATAAATTTCTTTGCATTTGAAGAATTTAATTATTACTCAAAAAAGTAATGATTTTCTATTCATAATATAAGAAATGTAAAGAATAACTGAAGTTAGCGAAGACCAGTCTCTAAGTATAAAATGATGAAATAAGAAATCCTGAAAAAATTGAACAACAAATAAGACGAACGAAATAAAAATGACACCTGAGTAGTGACAAAATGATGATTTTTTTTGTTCCTGACCAATAGGGCAAATCTTCCCATGATTCCCGTGATTTTCTGTCTACCAAGCATAAGGATTTGTTAGCTTTCCATTTTATATTTTATACTTGTCTTAGACTTTCAAAAACACGAATATCAGATACAGCATCAGTTTGGAACTTGTTCACATTACACTTTCTTTAGAAAGATATGGTATGAATTATTCAAAGAAAGTAATACAAATCATGAAATTATGAAACAACAAAAATGAATTGGTGCTCCGGGGCGACTTCATTGATTCCAGTGGGGCATTTGCTTTTTCAGCTGCAGGAAAAACCTGCAGCACCACATCATCTGAAGATCTTGATCTGCCAATGTCCTCTCTTTCATAAAACAAAATATAGGGTGTCTCTAGAGGCTTCAATAAATTCAAAACATCGCCAAAACACTTCGTGACACGACTATCGTCAAACTCAAACCAGTCCGTTTCGTCTTTGACCAAGGCGTAATAATGACCAGATTCAACTACAGAACCACAGCGAACGATGACTGCATTATGAAGATTATGATAGTGGTCTGCTAGATTGAAGTGTTCATCTGTTTCAAACCTTCGTAAGAGTTTGGTGCTTCCGTCAGAGGTTGAGTCATGTTTGAAGATCATGAGTGTCATTATTAGATTGACTGGTGCCTCAGCTATACTTGTTTTCTTATAATAGTTAGTTAGTTTGGCTCATGTTTGGCAATACAGTTGATCATCATCCGTTGAAAATTCCATTTTCAGATGATTCGACAATAAGCTTTGCAATATTATGAATATTATAAAAAAAAGTTGTGAGCCTTAGTGATAATAAACAGTGATACTTCAAACTGCCCGATCTACACTTTTAGTTTCAGTTGATTTTGACGATACATACTTACGAAACAATATGAATGAGTGAAAATTAGAAAATGTTCTGCTTATATTAGTTTTTTGGTAAGTAAGCATTTTGGCTTTCTACTTTGCCATTATTTTCTTATTTTACGGTAGCAAAGTATAAAGCCAAAAATCTTTTTTCTCTACAGTTGGTCTTATATAATATGAATGTACTGTGATTATCATTTTTAGTTGAACATCAAGTTAGCGAGATCAATGGTCTTGAGTGAATATCATTTCTGAACTATCGTCTGAAAAACCAATGGCGTTTGTGCATTGATACCATCTGTCCTAGTTCTGAAAATGTCCTAGTTCACAAAGATTTTCTTTCAAATTGTCTGGAAAATTTAAAAATGTCATTAGGCAACACTGTCCCATTCTCTTTCGTCAACATCAGTCAGAAAATAATTTTGATTTATCAGTGAGTGTCAGAAGATCATTATTTTAAAACTCATCGCTCACTAAGATCCATATATTTGATTCGGTTCAGTTCCTAAATGATTGAACATGAGCGACTTCCATTAAAATTAGAAATAGCCTGGTGATATTCATCACCTAACTTTTCTTTTACACTGCACGGAACTATTCTTATATTCTGAAGCCGTTTTGGAGAAGTATTTTATAGATTGCTGAATATTAATTATAGTTGGGTGAAAGGGAAAGGTAAAATCTAGTTATATCATACTATGTGTCCATTCGCGATTATTAATTTGCACACTTAATGAATGCTTTCAAACAATCCATATAAATTACGTAGCTCGCACATTCATGCATAACAAACGAATAATTTAATCATTCGTGACATAAATTCACTTTTTGGTTATTTCAGGTTTTTGTATCAACGATTATATTTGTTACAATGATACCATTATATTTTATTGAGAACAATATATTTGGATTCGAATTCCACATCAAAAGAAATGGATTAGTGGGTCAACACTTTTCCAAGTAATATAAGCAACCTAATTCTTCAATTTAGAACAGAGCATTTGTATATTGGATCAGTTCAAAGCTGTTAGTGTTATGCAAAGTGAAAAGTGTAGCTCCACGCAGCTAATTCAACATTACTTAATTTTTGATAATTGTTGATCACTTAGTAGTTGTCTAATTTGTAGCCCAACAAATATACCTTCCTTGAGCTTTGCATTACTTAATTTTGGAAAAACGTGTTTAAGATATTTGAACGCATCATCTTCTTTGTCTAATGTTTTTATAAAATTTTTCATTAACCCCATTTTAATGTGTAATGGAGGTAACAAAACATTTTTGGGATCAACAAGAGGTTTATTCTTCACGCAAGCGTGACCTGGAATATATTTATCTCTCGGAGGCCATTCTTTTACTTGATAATGGCTTTGTGGTGCCCTACTGTTCCAAAGGCGAAAAAAACAGCAAATATTTGTAAATCCGCTCCGAAGACCTTGTAATAGTCCTATGACTTTTAGGTCACCACAAATTTGCCACTTATATGTATTATAACTTATTGCACTTAGAATAAGTGACATACTTTCACGTGTTTCCTTCATGGCAACTGCATGTGCAAGAGGAATAGAGGGTCTTTTGTAACCATTATGAAACGGAACGGCTTTTAAACTTGTTTTAGACGAATCTATGAATGAACGCCATTCGTCCATTTTATAGCGGTTCTGGTATATCTGGTATTTTCTGGAAACTTCGAGTATCGGGAGTTCGAGAAGTTGCGTTACAAGTCTTATATACAGCGAAAGCAGATTCGAATACTGGACAGAGCCGCTGTGTTGCCAGATTTTAAACAATTTCCTCAATTTAGGGAAAAAGTAAATTTGGAATGTGGTGTTTTTGTAGAATTTTTGTGAAAAAAAATCATAACTGAAAAATCTTACGTGTTAGGAAATTTTTACTATCATTTTCGTATTTGGGGACCAAAAATTAACAAAGAACTGCCTCTGGCATTACAGTCGTAAATTGGCTGTAAACTAGTGTTATCATGCTTTTCATTGAACAATTTCCGGTACTTTTTCCACAATTATTTTATTCTTATTCGTGTATTCACTCGCTATGCATTCATATGATCAATGTTGAGTGAATCGATATTCTGTCTGTAACTCACAATATGAAATTCAATGAAAATCCAGTTAGGCCTCTTACTACTCCAAATCATGTTATTTTTTCGTTGTTTCGAAATGGATAACAATCTTTCATCTCCTCACATCCTTCCCTATTTCCTAATGCTCTTTTTTGTTTCAGGTAATCACATTAGAGTTCATGATGCGGCTAAAAATAGCTTCCGGTTCTAAATAAGTGAGTAAATAAAACCAACTGACGTTGAGAAATGAAATCTAAATTAATATCTTTATCCCGAATGGAATCGTCAAAAAGGCTGAGTGTTTTTTATTTTTGTCGTGAAACATTGGGAATTTATGGAATATTAGTTTTTACGCCAATTTGAGAGCTTAAGTCCAACTATTAACTATTATAGTAGGCAAATTTTGTGATTAGAGAAAATAGTAATATCATTCGCAGTTATTGAATGATGATTTGTTCAATTTACACCTTCCACACAATCACTAATTTGTATGAAAAACAAGCTATTGTGAACTGAATTGAATGACCTAGTGAATAATATATAAAATGTTGATGAAATCACCTGAAAGAGATCGTGGATATATATTCAAATCGATGATTCAATTGGTGTAGACATGTATTGAAACAAACAGTTTTGAAGAACAGCTGCATTTTATTCTCTCTCGGCAAATAAAGCCTTAAAAACTAACTGAGTTGTATAGTGTTTTCAGAGATATAACCAGCAGGTGGATGTCCGACAAGGATTAAATATATCAATTGTGAATACTTACTCCTCTGACAAATGGTCTAACGATAATTTTTTCAATAATTATCGAGTACCTACCTTCTCGTTTTATAAATGTGAATCAAATCATCAATTTAGTATATCTCCAACAACAATTCACACTCTTGTTCTTTGAAGCTAGTCTTTCGCAGTTCATTCAATTTTTTGACAGTTTTCTATAGTATGTTGTAAGAATGTAAAAACAAAATTATTAAATACTATTTCTTCTAATCGTTTCTCAAACACGAACGTTACAGCTGCTATTAGAACTTCTGAAATTTTTTGTTGTAGTATTAGAATATTTCTCTTATATGTTTTTTGTCCAAGAAACTCTGCAAAGTATTATTTTTGACTAGTTAGGGAAATATTTTTTTTCTCATTAGGCCGTGAAGCCACCAACAACAACTACATCATGGGAATATTCTTTGAGAAAATACATTTTTGTGGAGAAGTTAATGTTCCTTATTGTTTTCTGGGTGTCTTACGTTCCATAGCCTGGAAAATATTAAAAAAAAAAAACAACCAATACATGATGGAAGTCACTATCAAGGAGTGATTGTAGAATTGAATATTCTACATTACTTGCTGGTTGACTTCAATCAAGGAACTCTGGAAAAGAAATTTTTCAGCCCTCTCGAAACAATTTCTTTCATATAAACAATGAATTACAGGACAGAAAAATACTTTTGAAATAATCGCTCTTATATGAACACTGTATTATGAAAAAATCTTTTTTTCTACTAAGTTTGTATTCCAAACATTCATTATTATTTATTCTGGTCGGTTGGTAGCCGGTCGGTTCGACGTGGGTGGATTCCCCCCCGGAGCGTAGGGCAACACCGGTGTCTCGTCAATACCGTAAGAGTGCCGTAGATGGTAATATAGGACTCTTAAGACCGCGTTATGTCGATGGATATAGGCTGGATATAGCAAGTGCATTAGGGTCTCGGGCGCCTCGCGGCAGGCCCTGCACCTTGTGTCAGGAACTTCTTTACCCAGCACGCGACTGCGGTAGACTAAGGTGTTGAAGACACCATCCTGGCAAGCCATGATGAACCCCTCAGTTTCCGAATTCAGCCCACTCGACCTAAGAAAAGCGAACGTCAGGCGCTTTAATAAGTCGAGGTCTCCAATGTTATTGAAGAAGACCCCATGCATTGGCTTATCCTTGTGTCTCCGCAGAAGTAAGGTGATTTCTGCGGTTTTTATCTGAGCTTTTTGCTGAACGGGTTCCAACTCGGTGACAGAGTTGTGGTCGAGAACTATACCGAGTTCATCAGCTGTCGAGCAGCTGCCCTAAGGAGAAATGCTCCTATGCCTGCTCTCTCATGGTCACGGACCATGCAGAAAAGATGATACGAACTCCTGATGACTTTACAGGCTGTATCCAGTACCATTCTGTCATGTAGACACTTCAAACTCAAAAGTCCACGGCCTCCCTGTTGTCGGGGAAAGTTCAAACGTGGAACGGACGATTTGGGACGCAAACTCCTATTCAGATGCATCATTTTTCGAATCTTTACGTCAAGTTGATACAGCTCCTCCCAAGTCCACTTCACTACTCCAAACGAGTAGAGTATTATTGGAACGGCAAGCATATTTGTTGCAGCAACTTTGCTCTTCCTCGACAGTTCCGATGACCAGATCTGTCAAAGTTTGTGCTAATATTTGCCGCGGAGAGAGTTTTTCACTGCTGTTACCTCTTGTGAGTGGCGTTGTTCCACCCCGAGGTAAGTATACGTCTCTCCGGCATGCAGATGGTGTAGGATGCTTCCATCTACGAGCTGCACATCCTCTCCGTAGTGCCCGCATCTTCCTCTTTTGAGATGGACCATTGCACATTTGTCTATCCCGAATTTCATACCGATAGCATGCGTGTACTCTTCCACCACCCTCAAGGACTGATGGAGATCCTTCTCTCCAGAGGCATAAAGTTTAAGTTCATCCCGTGTTAGGAATCACACGTTAAAAGGTAAGACCTCGTTAATCCTTAGCTCGCACAAGTTTCGACTTTTGAGGGTTGTCGTTCGTAGGGGTGCTACAGCTGGTTAACGGAAAAACAGATTTTTTTTAAAACAGATCCTTATAGAACAGATGGGTGACCTTGTGCCTCCGGTTTCCGAGAGTGCCACAGTTATACTCTCGAGTATTATTATTATTATTATTAAAAACGCCTATGAAACCTAGGTAACGGATTATACAGAAATTCATTCAGGGTGGCTCGTTTTCAACTCAAATAATTTTTAGTTTACTTACAAACTATGAACTTCAGACCATAATGTATTCTACTCTGCTGAAATCCCTTCATCATGAAACATTTGATAATACAAAACAATTGATCCATTAAAAAAATGGTGACATACTCTGGGGGTGCGATAGGGAAAGTTAGATCAAATGTGAATATGTTAAATTGTGGCCCCGTACACTATTGTTGAGGCGTTTTTTTTTAATTTTTCGTGAAAATCATTGTTCCAAAAGTTATTCAAGGTGGCTCGTTTCAAATGGAATGTACTATACACTGTGTCCGTAAAGTATGAAACAAATTCATTTTTAGCTAAACAGGTCATTTTAAAAAATAATCCTGGAACACGTCGATTTTTTATGTTAATTTACCATATTTTAAAATAATAATCTAATATACAGGGTGAATTACGTTCGAGTAATGACGTCACCGTCTTTTTTTTTAAACGGAACACCCCCATTTTGTCTCAATTTTCGGATTTCTCTAGCTGAGCTGATTCCAAAAATGTATCACATGTTGATTCCAATTGGTACAGGGTGGACAAAAATACAGTAGTTGTGTGTGTGCTAATAAAGTAACGCGTAACATTCTTTATTAGGTAAATTAACAATATTATCAAAAATACTTATTGTCTAGCGGACAGAATATGCTGGAATACATGACTTTATATTAAATGTTCGAACTGCAGCCCTTGTTGTATTTGACAGTAACCCAAACGGTGTACAAATTCTTGTTGAACCTTGTGTATGGTTTCTTGCGTAATATTGTTTATTTCTGTTCGAATTTTCACTTGTACATCTTCAATATTTGCTGGTTTCGTTTTATAAATAACATTATTCAGATGGCCCCACAGAAAATAATCCAAAGGATTTGAATCAGGTGACCTCGATGGCCATTAAGTGGGTCCACGTCTACCAATCCACCTGTTCGAAAAAATTTCATCTACGTACCTTCTAACATCTACAGCATAATGTGGAGGTGCACCATCCTGTTGAAACCATAAACTTTCATCAAAACCTCCAGGATTACGTCTGCTGCGAAATAAATTACGTAAAGTAGGTACGAGATACCCCCTTAAAAACTCAAGGTACTTTGCAAGGTACAGAAAAAATAATGTTTTGTATTAAGAGAAGGTCTCGGTGACATTTATCCATCATTTCTTCGCAAAATTGGAGTCTATCGGGATCATCTTCGTTTAATTCTTGCACAAGTTTGATTTTAGGGGGATGCCATTTTTCAAGCTTCAATCGTTTGTGTACCGTTGTTTTGCCAACACCGATTTCGCGACTAACTTTACGAACAGAAGTGTGCGCATCTTCTTCAAAACTCAGTAAAACATCTAATGCTGTACCAGCATTTGGAGGGGGACGACCTGATTTGCGTACATTTGCAACCGTACCAGTTTCTCGAAATTTCGTTTCCAGCTTACTGACTGTTGAATGCGTTATAGGTCTTTCTGGATATTTATCATTAAACAAATTGCACACTTCCATCTGAGTGTGCAATTGTGATGATTCGCGATCTGTCTCCATACCCAATCATCATAAGTATTTCAATTCTTTGTTTTACACTTAACTGCATTTCTACTTCCAATTAAATCTAAGCAATCATTCGAATAGTCACGAATACCAAAAATATTGTAGTACTAAACTGTCACTGAACATCAATAAATTACTAAACAAATAGTGATATTTCACAAAAAACTGGCGACTATGTTTTTTATAAATGTAGATAAGAAATAATTTCTTTCATATTCTGTCTGCTAGACCACAAGTACCAAACATGTTTGGAAACAGCTCATTTTTATTACTCTAAACATGTAGCAAACTACGGGGTGTTACATTTAAACCAATTGCCGCTAGACAATAAGTATTTCTGATGATATTCTTAATTTACCTAATAAAGAATGTTACGCGTTACTTTATTAGCACACACACAACTACTGTATTTTTGTCCACTCTGTACCAATTGGAATCAACATGTGATACATTTTTGGAATCAGCTCAGCTAGAGTAATCCGAAAATTGAGACAAAATGGGGGTGTTCCATTTAAAAAAAATGACGGTGACGTCATTACTCGAACGTAATTCACCCTGTATATTAGATTATTATTTTAAAATACGGTAAATTAACATCAAAAATCGACGTGTTTCAGGATTATTTCTTAAAATGACCTGTTTAGCTAAAAATGAATTTGTTCCATACTTTACGGACACAGTGTATAACAAATTGTTTAATATTCCATATCATTTTTTGGATGCAGACTTTTGTCGAATTTTTTTCCTGCAGAACACTTCGAAAGTTCGTATTACAATTATTACTACAAACTCAGCGATAATAAATTTATTCAGCGGAACATACATTATGATTCAATTGGACCAAACCGAAACCACGTTAGATTTACGAAGGATCCGCTGACGACTACTGCCCCATTACGTGGCGCTTGGAGACTCATAACTGCCAATTATTGTCCTCGACGATTCACCATCCCGAAGTATATTTCTGTACGGATCGTGATATTTCAAAATGCATAATGAAACTAGCAGGATACTTGTCGATGCATACATTGGATCTAATGGGCATGCATCGAATATGAATAGGAACTCCCTCGTGGGTCAACAGACTCCTGCATGTCTAATATGGACCGTTCGCTTTGTTATCGATGCAGATGAGGTGCGATTGTCTTCCTCCTCGGTGCGGTGGGATATTTCTCTAGAATTAAATTTCGAATGTTACATCATGAATTATCATATTGTTAATTCGATCGAATCGTATCCGGCCATGGGATAAGTCACATGGGTGGATACAATAGTGTTGTAACAAAGCCACTGTTCAAATTAATGATGGTAGAAAAGGTATCCTGAAAATACTGAAATCACGAGATCATCTGAAACATTTGTAGAAATACAAATTTATTGCCACATATTGAAAACCTTATACGGTGGGCAGATACAAAATAATTTATTCAAAACAGATATGGCACATAAGGTCTTCTGACATTTCAAGTTTTCCCATATGGAATGGAAGAGCAAGTTCTGATTGCGTTACTCAAATGACAAGATCAGAACCTGAATTCTGTCTTTTGACAAAAATGTAGAATATCATTTAAGAACTGCCTGTTTTTTTTATATCTACTATATGTTGTACTGCATTTTGTCAATGAAAGCAATTATTATTATTATAAGAGGATTCAGATGAAGTGGCCTTTTAGTATAGGATTATGAATGCTTTGGATTGGATCAATCTTAGTAGAATTTGCCAGGACTCTGAAACTTTTTTTGTAGTGCAGGTACTTAATGTTTGAACATATTAATAAGTTTATTGTATGATTTTCACTATGAAATGTATTTGGTAATGAGTTTTGATATGGATTTTCACCAATTTCTTCTAAGGACAAAACACAAGCACTACATGAAAGTATTTAAGGCGTCCTAAGAGCGGTGCCTGTGCAAAAGTAGTGATTCACATTGGATTTGAATCGCTAGAGATTAAATCCATTTGGAAAAACGTTCTCAGGAAGTTTATTACACATAAACGTCGTTCTCCGAATGAAAGAGTTTCAAACAGTCATTTTTGAGTGTACTGAGTTTAACGTCAAAACGATGAGCAGCCACAGTCCGTCGCGTATTTCTGATATGTACCGTTCTTGGTGGACTCAAATGTGAAAGGGCTGCGGATAACCTCCCCCTATGTAGATCAGAGCCCGAATCAAGAAAGCGATCTAGGTCAATCATCACCCCGTCGCCCCCCGATGTACAGGAGGCCAGGAGGCCCCGAATAGAGAGCTCCACGATGACGACAACCTCTAATAAGCCCGCTGTAACTATAGCAACAACTGAGAACCGACCAAAGTTGGCTGAAAGCACCTCCACCATGGTGAAACACTCTTCGCGAGTGGATCCATAGACGGGTATGTCACCCGTGGTCATCCTCCCCGAGCTTGAAACCTTTCTTTTTCGTTTGCGAAATGAGCTCGAGGAGGAACTAGATGACCAAATTGACGAATACGGTTATCTACAGCTAACGGAGGCCGGGCTCACTATGAATGACGCCAACTTGACACAATTCCTAACTGAGTGGATTGGTGTCACATGTTCTGCTGTGGCGGGCCGTTCTAGGAAGAACAGAGGCGCGTCGTCGCTTAACACACAGAACACACAGAATCGGGCTGGCCCCTAGAGCCAATCCCGAATTGCCAGCAGGAAGGACTGGTAGAGGTTCTCGCGCAGCCAATTATAAAAAAGGGCAAGACCTCTACTGCAAGAACAAGAAATCGCTGTTTGACCGCATCCTGGCAGGAAAAGCGCTCGACCAGGCTGATGTCTACCCTAAAATAAGCGACGTGGAAACCCTCTTCGGCGGAATCTTGGAATCCGCGTCCCCTGGTGACGACGAGGTGGTGACTGACCCCAAACCATCTATTAGGTTCACCTTCTCCCCTATAAGACAAATCTCCAACCTTTATTCGATGTTCCAGACTATCTAGGTTGTAAGTGATGTTCGCACCTTCAATCAGTCGGATGGCTTTTTTCTGGATGGAATCCAGCAGCAGCAATACATGAGAACAATATTCCAAAGAAGGTCTGACCTGAGCTTTATAAAGCATCAAAAGTTGCTGAGATGTGTACAGTTTTCTGGTTCGGAACAATGTCCCAAGCTTTTGAGAAGCAGCCTTTGCAATTTCAGCGACATGATTGTGCCAAGACATTGGTATCCATTTCAACCCCCTAAAACGTATCGAAGCAGAAAGCGGAATTGTCTGACCTAACATTATTATATCCGGTTCGGAAACATTCATTTTTTTTAAAAAAAACTAGGCATTGTGGCATTGATGCCGTAGCCGATGTCCTGGAATCCAAATGGAATGACGAGACAAGTGTGCTGTCGTCAGCAAAGCAATATATTGGCATATTGTTTGGATTGGGTTGGAGACAATATGGATTTCTGGGAAACACAAGAGTTGATGGTGAAAGTATTCGAGAGATGTCCATCGACGGCCAGTTCTATTCAATTACTAAATGTTTGGCAAAACCAAAAGGTATTCTAATGATAGGTTCTGGTTCAGTAAAACCTCTTGCAGCGCCCTCTATTTCGATTCTATTTCGACGAAGCCCAAGAAGCCAGACCAGAGACTTTTTTTTGGCTCTACTGACTCTCCTGAAGTAGTTCAATACCAATTTAGATGTTGCTCGTTGAGAGCGAAATACTGTCCGAGCTGCTTGATTATCCGGTAATATTTTGGTGTATTGGGTATAGTATGTGTGAGTACAGATCTCAGTATACCTTATAACTTATATAACCTCAGATGGTTCTGTTTAAAAAAAATCTGTTTAGAAGCT
Source organism: Leptinotarsa decemlineata (assembly GCF_025532065.1). Classification (NCBI taxonomy): domain Eukaryota; kingdom Metazoa; phylum Arthropoda; class Insecta; order Coleoptera; family Chrysomelidae; genus Leptinotarsa; species Leptinotarsa decemlineata. The sequence goes on from NW_027412529.1 coordinate 9,765,454, forward strand.
GTCGCCCCCATACGAACGACAACTGTCAGAAGTTGAGAAACTTGTGCGAGCTAAGGACTAACGAGGTCTTACCTTTTTATGTGTGATTCATAACGGTTAGGTTATAACGTTAGTTGTGAAAGGTTTCGGTGGTTGTTTGGTTGATGGTTGTTGAATTGATGTTACTGTTTGTAGGTTTTTTTCAATTTTCTTCTGCATTCACTGTTGAATCTACAAACGAATTTGGATAAGCATTCTCTTTCACAACAGATTTTATCAATGACAATTATTTTTCAAAATATTCCGCAAACCGTTTTTGTTACGCTATACAGACATTTTATTATTACACCTCTTTTAACACTTTCATGATGGCTTAATGTGTAGTGGAAGTATCTGTTAGTTTTATTTTTTCGATTGTAATCATTTGTATCAAAATGATCTGACAACTTTTCCAACGTTACATCAACGAAAGGAAGTTGTTCATCTTGTGCAATCTCTGTTGTGAAGTTGATCTTTATAGTTCATAGAAAAAACTTTGATTTTCTCCACAAAAAATGACTTTTGTTGAATACTTTTCATTTATTGAAATCGTACATTCTGATAATGCCTCTTTATAAGAATGGCAACAGAGAATTTTCGCTGCATCTTTTTACTTCAAAATAGACAATATTTCGATGTCTGACCCTAAAATCAATGATATATTTCTCTAAAATGAAAATCAGAACGATATTTGTTTCATGTTGACTGAATCTTAAATCCCTTTGAAGGAAAACCAAGTCACATTTTATATTAGGCGTATTTTAGATAAAATCAATCTATTTTGTCAGTTTCTCATCAGTAACTAACACCTTTCCAATAAGATTGTTTTTAGTTTTTTCAAAAAATAATCACTATTTAGGTACCCATCTCCGGATGAACGATTATCGGCCTTTCATATTTAACTATTTTTTGTATCGCGCATCTGGGCGATAAATTATTTTTGAAGTACTCGTTCATCATCAGCTCTTGCATTATAAAATTCAATTACTCGAGATTGTCAAGATGATTTTTCATCTCATTTTATCACCTTATAAGCTGTATAAGTAGTTGATGAGCTTGCACACGACGAGATGTTTCAAAAATACATTCTAAATTTGGCTACGGATATGCTCAAAGACAAGACATAAAAACGTTATATAATTTATTTCTGTCAGTGAAACTATTAACTAAAAAACAGAAAGCACTAAGTTCTACCCGAAAGCAATATTGTGAGTTCGAAAGTTGTTTTTTATCATTGGAACACATGGAAGTAAATGTGCATGTCAATCCTAACAGATCACTTAACAGAACTCCATTCTTTTTGTTTGTAACTATACAATGTTGCAGAAGAAGTAAATTTTATTTAGTACTTTACCCTCTTTGAAGTACCTACCTCAAACGGATACTACTTTAGTGTGATTTAACTCATCGTTATCTCAATTTGACAAAATGGAATATTATTTGTCACACCCTACTTTGGATATGATTGTTTAAAAAATTCCAAATTCCTTTCACGCTACTTCTAGATGTTGATAACTTGAAATGTAATTCAACTGTTTAATATATTTTCGAAAATTCATTAACTATCAACGAAAATCTAAAAATCTAAAGACTGCATTGTTAACGTTTTAGAAAAGATCCACTGTGACTGAACAATGAGGGCAATAAAGCCGATAAAACGGATTTTCAATCCTCCCACAAACTTTGCAAGCTTTTATTCAACTTGCCATATAGTTCTTATGTAAATATGTCAGTTTGTTTCAAATGTTGCAATTCATTATTGAAGCAGATATACTCAACCGATTGAAATGAAATTTTGTGTACACATTCAGTTTGGATGACAATACATGGATATCGTATTGACGCCATTGTAAGTTCATGGCCTTGAACCTTGGACGGTTCAAGATGAAGGACTAAGTTTTTTGCACTCCCATGATATTGGAAGCGAATGAAAGTATTTGCTACAAAAAATAAGAAGAAAAACATGGCATTACTCTGAATCTAATATGGCGGACCTTCTAAGGTGGCGGAATAGTTTTTTTAATAAATTCTCATGATGCTAATATTGAATGAAAGGATTTCCTGAAAAAAATGCGAGCAAATACATGTTGTCATTCTGAATCCAGTACATTGAACCATCCAAGATGGCGAACTAGTTTTTTATGCATCGCCATGATAGGGGTATCATACAATATGGCGAACTTCAAAAAATGGTGGATTTCAAGGAGAAAAAAATCAAAATGGCGGAAAACAAGATGGTTCTTATATCAAAGAGTTGTAACCCGGCAAAGTTAGGGATAGTTTGGTGGTGTTAGAACAAATATTGTAGGGACCGACCACGCGACGCGATAACTGAAAAAAAATAAATAAATTAATAGTAAAAAAACATTTTTAGTGCAAACTTTCATTTGCCATCTCTCAGAAGAAGAAAATAATCTTTGAATCAAAGCAGTACCATCAATGTATTACACAATTTATATGATTTATCAGCTCAACTTTAGCTCCTCTATGCTTTTTTGAAACGACGGCACTCTAAAGTTCTGGTTATTTCGGAAATCGAAAACCGTCACGCGGAGTCGTATCTGAAGAATATGGTGTGGGAAGGTGCATTATCGTGATACAACAGCCATGGATTGTTAATTCCACTAACCTGAACGTTTTTTGTGATTGCTTCACGCAAGTCGTAACAATTTCTCTGATCGTTCGTACCCATTTCTGTCACTTTTTCCACGTTTTTATCAGTTGTTGATGTGCTTGAACTTCCGGGGCGTTCGTCACTTCCAGCGTCTTCACGGCCATTTTGGAAACTCGTGTACCACTCGTAAACCCATGGCAGACTCACCATAGGTCATTGTTAATACTTCATTCACTTTGTTGTAGGTACATTAAATCATTTTGTATGCAAAATTTGATACAAACTCCTTTATGGATTTGTTTTAACAAACGAAAATTGCCGAGCTCTTGAAACACGTATATATAGCTGATAATTTTATCATACTTGAGGAGCATGTACTTAATAAAAGAAGATTCACCAATCGGTCCCTCCAAACCCGTGAAATTTAAAAATTCATTTAATTTTCTGAACATACCTTGTGGTAGCTTATCGTCAGATTCATATGTGTAAAAGAATATAATACGTAATTTGATATCGGCATAAGTAATTTCAAGTAAAGTCATGTTTTTTCAAATATACTAAGTGGAAGAGAAATGTAAACACCCATTTATATTGAAAATATTTCAATACAGTTTTGCATGTGTATTTATGTTGAGGCCAGTAAAAAGTCAGTAAAATTTCAGCCGTATTGGAAGCTATTCTGACCAGTTTTTTAACTATTTTTCTCCATATGAGGATTTATCATTCCTCAAATTTGTATTCCTATTTGTGCTTTAACTGTTGAAGAGTTTGTTGTGAAGTGTTTCGTATTGTTAACACTATGCCTCGAGTGCAAAGACGTCGTCGTATTCCTCAAGTTAGTGATTTTGAGAGAGGAAGGATTGTTGGCTTACGTGAGGCAGGTTTTTCAGTTAGAGAAATTACCAATCGATCTTTGCTTACTATTCTAAGTTTTTATCAGTCATGGATCCATGAAGGCCAAGAACACAGAGCTACGAGCACCGGTCGTCGAAGGAAAACAACAGCGCGTGAGAATCGCCGATTGAGAATTTTGGCTCTTAGGGATCGGTTAAATTCTACTAGGGCAATTGGTAGAGCCTCATGTCCTTCCATATCTTGAGACCATCGAGAACCTAATATTTCAACAAGCCAATGCAAAACCGCATGTGGCTAGAGTAACTCTAGACTTCATGTATCAGCATGACATTAACCCCTTGCCATGGCCACCCAGATCGCCCGATCTTTCACCGATCGAACATGTGTGGGATATTCTTGGTCGCAGACTGCTGAAATTACATCAGCCCCCACAACTTTGGCAGCACTTAGACATGAGTTAGAAGTAGAGTGGAATGAGGATATAGAAACAGGATATAGAACACCTTATTAGGACAATGCCAAGACACATCCACGAGTGTATCTGCAACACACTACTGAACTTCACATCATCCAATTTCTCTGAAAACTTACTCGTTTGTTTGCTATTATCTGTCAAGTATGTAAGTGAAAAATTATTAAAATATTTTCAATATAAATGGGTGTTTACCTTTCTTTGTCACTTAGTTTATATCGATCTCGCGGCAGACTTTTATATGAATTGTGTAATATGAGAAATTGATGAGATTCATTTGAAATTTACTTCTTTCTTTTTAGAGGTGGTATATGAAAGCTTTAACTTAAAAATATTTTTCACTATTGCTATAATAATAACTTTAGAATTTCCACAATGGGGAATGTTCCTCAATTTGGGTTAATACAGCAAATGCAAGTTTGAACAAAATAAAGTTGAGTTTAATTCATGAGTTTTTCAAATCGACTTCGAAAACTATTCAAATTGATGTTTCAAATGTTGGGTTTTAATTTTTAAAGGGATCTGTTTCTAATTCATATATTGGCAACAGCGCCTATATCAATTTGAAATAGTTTATACGTACCTAGATATTCTTCTTTAAAAAAGGAAAATCTTTATGAATCAACAATTAAGGCAAAATATAAATTATAGTTCAATACCACCTCCACAAGCCACATAAACAACAGTTGTTTTGTTATTTATTTATATAGAGGAAGATGGGTTAGGTGCACAAAATATCATATGTCACAGAATGTTTCGGAACTCCGAACATAAGTAAACAGAACAGCACGCCTCTGAAATATGTCATCTTTGTTTGTCTCATTCAGGTAACAGATTCATTGTCCTTTATTAGCTATAACCGATGTTGCCAAATACTGAAATAGAAACGAATCCCTTTAAATGTTGAATGCATTATTTCATTCCTCTTTTTTAATTCCACAAAATGTGTTTTGGTCAGATTATCTTTGGAATATATTATTGTCCTTTTCAGATAATTAATTGTGAGATATTTGCAATATACATCTATTATCCACAGTTACTCTCCAAAGTTGATGTCCGTCCATACTCAAGCTTCTTCCTTGAATTCTGTTCAACACTCACTCGGCAAGTTTTTCGTGCTTGAAAACTTCTTGTTCTTGATCTTTCGTTTTTCTCTAAACGCCATCCGGTACATTAAATCTTAGCAGAGTGCACTCGGGGGCCTGCGAAACGTCGAGAGGCGGACAGCGAAACGAGAAGGCAGGTGTTCCGTATCGGAAACGACATGTGCCGGTCTTTCGAAGAACGGAGGCCTTTCCGAAACTGGGCCAGATGTCCGTCAGTCGGTATTTTCGACTGCATAATTATAGCCGGTTGGAAATCGCATTTTCTTAACCGCATTCCGTATCTTCCATTATATTTCCGTTGATTTACAGAAAAACTGTAATTTTATAGCAATAGAGGCACGCCGTTGATATTATTCGAGTCGTATCTAGCAGGTAGATAACAGTTTGTCCACCTGAACGACTGTTCTGAATCAAACAGCACGCTGTACATCAGGGTTCTGTTCTAGGACCACTGCTAGTTATCATCAATAAATATGACCTATTATTTCATATGATGAAAACATTCCAGATTGTTCTGTTCGCGAATAATGGTTATTTCATCAGTTCTAACAGCATTTCACGTCTTTTTATCAATGCTGAAACTTTATTGGGTGAAGCAAAAGCTTGGTTCCCTGCCGTATAACCTGGAACAAAACAAACTCACATAAGCAAGTTCTCTGCCGTATATTTTATAACTAAACAACAGAAAATCGCAGAATCTCATAGTTTCTAGTAATAATCAGATCATGATAGTTCATCATTGGAAATTACTTTTAGACAATTGTCGCACTAGAACTTATCACTACTGAGCTAGAGGCTATTTGGTGTTTTGTAAATAATATAATGAATAGAAAAATTAAAAACTGTGCAGAAAAAATAGAAGATTATCGAAATGAAATCAGACTAGGAAGTTCAAAGATATATGTCATATATCCTACAAAATGTCATTCCTACAAAATTCCTACAAAAATCAGGGAAATATAAAGCGGTAATTATTAACTTCAAAGTTCCTTTGCCACTATACGTAGAAACAATGATAAAAGAATGCTCAAATACTGAAAAAACTGAGAAAACTGAGAAAAATGATACCGAACGAAACAAAAGCAAGAGTGAAATTTCAAAGAGAAATAGCAGAGAAGTTCAACTTGGAGCAAGGAAGTTCCATTTCGCTAACATTTTTCAACCTAGGCAAACGAAAATGAACACAAAAAACATATTCCTATATAACAACCAAATAATTTCTTGCGTATCCAGAACATTCAGTAGTGACAGACAAAACAAAAACAAATGTAGTCAAAGAAATTGGCGAACCAGAAACGAAAACAATGTATATGTCAGTAAGTAAAAAACCAATTAAGAACTAACAACATCAAATTTGAAAAGATTGAGACTTTCAACTACTCTGGATTGATAATAGGAAAATCTGGAAAAATAATTAATGTCAATTATCATACATGTGATGGATGAAAAACAAGATGAAAGATTCAGCATAATTAAAAAGAAAAATAATGAGAAAGGAAAACGAACAGAACAGAAAAAAAGAGATGCAATATGAAAATATAATGAGAAGTTCATAAATGGAAATAATGAAAAAATAATGAAATAATGAAACAGTGAAAAAATAAAAGCAGAAATGGGAAATTAGCCAGAACGCACAACAATTGGTAACCAAAATGTGGAATAAGAAGACAATAAAATCATCATAATGTGGATGAATTGAACAGCGATGCTGATGATTATGGAGTCAAAGCAATTTCCTCAGCTCTTTCCAATCTCATCAATTCCTCCATCTTCGAGAAATTACTTGTAGTCGGAAGAATGCTGCTTCATTTCTATTCCGTAAAATGGTACTTACCTATAGGTGGAAAAAATCATTTCCAAAAAGGTGATCATACAAAAAACTAACGCGTTATAGTTCATCTGTTCGTCGAAATATGTAGTAGTTTCAGGATATTTGGAGGTCTTTTATTTTGAAAGACAAATAAGATCAAAGGCTTTTGAAATCAATCTTAATTTGTTTTCAACACAAACTTATCATGATTAGAGATTTCTCGAAGTTATTCTGAAATTTTTACAAAATAACTACTCGCATCAACCTAATTTTGTACTTACTGTTGAAGACTTGAAAACAGTTGAATTGTATGTGTCCCACACAAACAGTTAATTTACCTAGACGCAACACACGTTATATCAGTTGGCTACCACTAATCAAGAGACAAATCTATCAGCTGCATGTGACAGATACATTCGCCTATTTGGGCTCACTCTATACACAGACAAATATTTTAATCGGAATAGCTGTACACCTAAAAATATCCGTGGAGTGGAATGTTACTTCATAGTCGTTTTACGGTTCTGAAATACGGTATTATTTCAATTCTCGTTATAATTAATTAATCTAATTAGAATCACCTAATGTCTGTTGTTTATACGCAGTTGAGTAAAAACCTACGTGACTGTAGCATGGCGATGTACAAATTGCTCGACGAGGTGCTGTCTATTCATTAGTCCCTGTTGAAAACGACAAAGGAAAATAGGAATTTGTTACATCTTCGTCTAGATTATAAATGAAGCGTCGAATCAATTAATGAGAAATAATAGAAAGAGTATTATCACCTGTTTCACTATGCAATCAATAGCTTCCCCAAGTGTTGAATGTTCTGAGAATGTTACTCAAATATCGACTAATTCCATTTCAAATGTATCATATTGTTTAAAAAGTATTGTCCGTTTCAATGTCATGTGTTTTTGTAGTTTTTTAAAAAATTCCAAAGAATCAAATTCTAAAAAATATCTCATATTCTTCAGAGCCCTACAAAAAAATTTTAATGTTTGTTTCATAAAAGGAATTCAGGCGAAGAACATGGAAAAACAACAGACTATATTCTATGCATCGTGGTCGTACTTGTTATTGTTATTGGAATGGAAATAAATTGAAACGGGGAATATTTTTCGGAAAGAATTGTTTTTGGGCTTTCTACTTCTCCATTTTTATATAAAAAACTAGCTTTTACCCTCGGCTTCTCTCGCATTTATGCCATTGAATAAGTGTCAGTACAATAGAATGAATCAATAGAATACACTATAAATGAGAACTATATTTTAATGCTTCGCTGGGATTATACATTATTACATACGATAAAGTTTCGGAAATTCAAAATATGCTTTATTGAATTGCAACAACAAATGTCAAAATATATTTCACTGTAACAAAAATAAAGAATTTTAAATTCTTACAATTTAAAAAGATAAAATGAAGTTTATTAATTTAGGATGTTTTTGTAGAATATGTCATACGTTTTTCCTAACCTAATCTATCCTGAAGTGCGTTTCAGCTGCTCTCACAACACTTAGTCGCTGTGCTTGCTGTTGTCTTTTCAGCTCAGCTTCTAACCTAACCTAACCTAAAAATGACAGAAGAAAATAACAATAAATATAGAAAAATTCCAAACAGCTGAAACTATAGTCAGTTGGATGGACTGTGAATAGTACAGTGCGACGATATTACGGCACTAAGGGTTGGAACTCCATTACTGGAATGCTAGATGAAGTTAAAGTAACTTGATTTAAAGATTTTTTTGACGAACAATTTTTCTAATATTCATACATTCGCATTCTTACATACATTCGCATTTATAATATTAGTAGGAATTTGGGTAATAATGGTTTCGTGTCAATATAATGTTGTGTGAAATTGAGTTCATTAATATGTCTGAATATTACTGGAGTTTTATCCCAACACCAAACCGTTATTTTAACACATAGACACGTGTTTCGATCACCAAGTGATATCCTTCAAGAAGAAGATTAATCTTTAGTTTAAACTTCTTCAAGATGATCACTTGGTGATCCAAACACGTGTCGAGGTATTAAAATAACGGTTTGGTGTTGGGTAAAAACTCTAGTAATATTCATTACTACACCAAAGGTTCCAAACAGTGGATCAAAAGAATAGAAGGTCTGTTGTGTCTTTTTTCCTGTGCCATCACACATAAAAGTGGTTAATCAAAAACGAAAATGAAGATGAAATATCTTTAAAAACTTTCCAGTATGGGCGTTATGAGAATTTTGATACTCGAGAAACAAAATTCACTGTTTCTTTCACAACTGGTTTCTGAAACTTCCAAAATATATTCACAAAATTCTTTTGTGTGCGAATATGAAATATGATTTCATAATTATTGACCTCAAATTTAATTTCTATAAAGTTGGATCCTAATGCTTCCCATAAAGCTGATGGAAAATCAATCTTTTGTATTGACCAAATTGGCTGAAATTGTTTTTTTCAACAACGGAGATATGACGATGACATGTATCACACTTCACATTGATTATTTACTTCAAAAGAGTATTATGTGTGAGGATTCGTGAAGAATGAATGATAAGTATTTGTGAATTACTGTAAAATTATTTTCCTTATAATCGAGTAGAAGAATTTGGTATTATTATAGCCGTTTTCATAAGAACGTGATGAATATAATTGGAGAAAATCACAAAGAACTATTTCCGTTATGATTCAGAACAGGAATAGAGTGACATGCAATTTTGTCTCTTTTTAATTTCAATTTTAGTCGTTATAGGCTGAATGAGTATACGCTGATATACATTCTCAAAATATCTTTATGTCAAACTGTCACGGTTTTTATAAGCTGAGTATTGATTTTTGATTGTCGGTAAACCACGAAGAGGTCGATATTGGTTTTTTTTTTCACACACCTAGTGCCAAAAGTTTTGTCCGTTTCTATTGGTCAACTTCAATCTATAATATCTCGATAAATAAGTACTTATCCAATTTGATCGAATTAAGCGTCAATTGAATCAGTGCACTTTTCTCAACGTAACACGAGACGATTAATTCGTTCAGCATAAAAATTGTGTTCTCAGGATTCGATGAAGTCGACGAAGGCCGTTTTTGTCTGGTCCTAATTTTGAAGTCTTATTTGCAGGGCAGGACCCAAAAACTAGTGATTCGAAAAACTGTAAGTCAGTCAGCAACCATGGAACAGTGTGTTCCACAAGGCTCAATACTTGATCCCTTACTTGTTCTCATATATGTGAATGGTTGCAATTCATAAATATTATCATGAAAATACGTGTGGTTGCTTATGCAGACGACACAGACTTCTTCATCAAGGAGAACAATGCAATAGTACTTGCAGAAAAAACATAATGTTTACGAGCAGATAATAACGTAGGCAAAAAAAATCATTTATCACTGAACACCACGAAATCATCATTAATGAAATTTTCACTGAATTCTGCTCATGACAATTTTAGCATTTATGAAAACGAAGAGTTGCATGTTTAGTCTTGCTCAACAACAAAGATGCTTACTTACACTTGACTACAAGGGTCACCTGGATCCCTCAAATTGAATCTCTGCGACAAACTCCGCTGAAATTGCTTTGGTTCATGTCAAACCATTGCAGTAAACAGGTTTTGTTGGATCTCTACTATGGAACTGGGGCACTGGATAATCTGCAGTGAGGGTTTTTACACTACAGAAATATGTCATCAGAACTATTGCTCACATAGGATGGAGGCAATCTTGCAGAAATATTTTCAAAAAACTCAAAATACTCACTGTGGCGGGTATTTATATTTATGAATTATGCATATATATGTAAAAGAATGGTTATAACTTTATATATGAACCGAATCAGCATATTATACCAAAAAGCTACCTTTTTCTTGGAACAAAATTTTACAGTAAGCTTGATGATTCCGTGAAGATTGCGCCAAATGTCAAAATTTTCTGAAATCTCTCATAGAAAAGAATTGCTACACCCTTGAGGAATTTTAGGTTGGGTGTTTTTTATTCTTCTTTTTTAACGTTCTTGTCACTATTCGACATTGCCATTATTGTAAACTTTTTAATTGTTACCATGACAAAACACAAAACACATTAAGTTTGACAGAAAGTGTTTGCCAGAATTTCTTGTTCTGACCATTGCAGTGGTGCCAATGAGATCTCACAAAACTATAAAATGATATATAACAGAGAGTGGGAGTAAAGAGTTTCCTTTACTGATTTATACTTATCTCCATTGTTTAAATGAAAGTAATAAATTTGTTAACATATAATAATTCCGTGAAGAAAACTCTTCATCTTCACTTTCTGTTATACATTTATACAACAAGCGAAATTAATGAATTATTATTATTATTATTATTAAGTTAACTAGCTCAGTAATCCAATGATTTTTCTAAAAAAAGGGTTGGTTGGGTAATAGGATCAATGCTTTCTTAAGAAAAACTATTGTATTCTTGCCGACGTTTCAAATTTAATGAAATTCTTCTTCAGAGCTCGAAAAATATTTTTTTCGTGTTGATGATAATATTATTTTAAAAACCATGAGACATATTAGATACGTTTTGCAATGTTTGTTTTTATTTTAATTTTTTAAATACGTATCTAATATGTCTGATGGTTTTTAAAATAATATTATCATCAACACGAAAAAACTACATTTCGAGCCCTGAAGAATAATTTAACTAAATTCGAAACGTTGGCAAGAATACAATTGTTTTTTAAAGAAAGAATTGATCCTGTTACCCAACCAACTCCTTTTTCAGAATTATTGTTATTATTATTATTGGCGAAGGTTCTACTGTTATCGAAGTGCTTGAAAAGATGATGGTCGGGAAGTTTGCCTGACCCACCATGGTGGGTAAGGCAGTTACAGAACATTCTAGTGTATCACACGAGCTACTTGACCACCTTACAGTAACCATGATCTTTTTTTGGTAGGTTTTCGCCTTTAGAAAGTGTCTGGGTAGCTCATTGGTATCCAGCCACTGTCCAGAACATCTGTTGTTGAAGAAGATCCACTTTACATCACACGTGACGATCTGATCCAAAAAAAGATAGTTTCGGTTGCGCAAAAGCAAAGAAAAACAGACTTTTGAAACGTGACAATATCTGTCGATCGGTCGAATCGTGAAGCACCCACTTTTCGAGCTTCATGAGCTTTCAAATACGTTTGGAACCATCATAAACCATATGGGAGCTGATGCCCCGTTTGTAATGGATCAGTCTCCACCAGGGTCATCAAATCCTCGTCCTGGATTACTGTAGGTCCTCCATTCCGGGGCTTATTTTAGAAGCTGAAATTTCCGTAACAAAATACTCTGCCGATTAGTATATTCCACGACAACGAAAAGAAGGGGATATAAGATCCGAAATTCTCTTGTGTAATGTCTAGCTTTCTGTTTTTTCTTTGACAAAAATTGATATCCTTGCGAAAACTACTTGCAGTCGACAATTGTTAGTATGTAGTGAATTAAAAATTCCTTGAGAACGCATAAATCAATTCCTAATTCATCAGATAAATCTATTGTTATACTAAATGATAACTGAAATGTTCTGAATGGGGCTTTGTTCCATGTTTCTATTTGTATACAAATTGATTCATTTCTGAAGCAATTTTCACGTGACACAGTTATGGGAAAACACGGTTGCTATACTCGCTATTTTCTCATTGTTAATGAAGGATGGAAGATTTCAACTGAAAACGCAGTAAAACAACTGCTTGGGTAATTCTATTTCCAGGACAAGGTTTCTATTGTGTCGGTTTATAGTATGAGAAACAGAAAAATTGATACCTATGAAAGTATTCAAATCTTTTGTTGGGAAATAAATGTTTGTCGGTGACAAACATTTCACGAACAAAATTAATGTTGACAACTCCTACCTGATTCAATGTTCTCATAGTTAATACAGCAAAATGGATTGTGATTGAGAAAGCCTGGTATTAAATAGTCTTTACTGACAACTGGAAATAGAAGGGAAAGGAATGTATTCTGTGGTCTTTAGAAATTGTCCCTGAGATTATGCAACTTGACTTGAGCTGATGGTTCTTCTAGTTTCTTTCTGTTGTCTTATCAGAAAAGTATAAGTAACTTCAGAGTTAGTCTAACCAATATATTATTCTCTATTTCATACTCCACTTCTTCTCAAATACTTTGCGATAAATCCAGATTGTAGCCAAGCCAGTTATTGGTCGATTTAATCAGGTAAGTAGTCAATTTTGTGGCAGATTCGAGTCCATCATATATTTCTCTCTAAGTATATGAAGTCTATAATATTTTGCTAGGGTTGACATTAAATGTCTTAGTATTTCATATTTGAATTGAATTTACAGGATGAACAAGAATGAACATTTAATTTAATCTTTAAGCGGTATTGTAGTGTATTGCAAATAACTTTGTGAAAATTTATCATACCTGGTTGCCGTTGCTAAGGCAAAAAGTTGAAAATGGAAATATGATTCTGAACTGAATTATCCTGTACCTAGGTATATTCATGTAGACCATCGAATGTGACATCTGGACGTGTGTCAAAGACAATATAGCTGTTTCTAATTAGGGCCTTCTTCTCAAGTGACTTTTTTTGGGGTTTTGAAGAAGGAAAAAGATTATTTTCCGAAACATTAACCGGCTAAAAAAAGATCCGGAGATTTCAGCCCCTAAGAGGAGCCCTGAAGTGGTCGACCTAAAGTAATCCAGAACGAGGATTTGAGGATCCTGGTGGAGACTGACTCATCACAAACGGAGCCTGGGATGGCGGAAAAACTGGGTGTCAACTCCTATACGGTGTTGGAGGGTTTAAAACGTATTGGAAAGGTCCTGAGAGGCTCGAAAAATAGGTTCCCCATGAATTGAATGATCGCCAAAAATTTTCACGTTTCGAAGTCTATTCTTCTTTGCTTTTGCGCAACCAAAATGATCCTTTTTGGGGCAAAATAGATGTTTTGAAAATTCATCCGATGACTGATACCATTTGATATACTAAAAATATCGAATAAATTAATAAAGGATTAATGTGTTATGAAGTTACTTGGTTTGCAGCGGCGGCTCGTCAGAGGGTGCAAGGGAGGCTTAGCCTCCCCATAAAAGTGCATAGTACTGTTTTTTTTAAGTTTTTCATATCCAAGAATTTCACCAAGTACTTGAATTTTGCGAGTAGACCTCTTAATTTATTTTTCACCTGCTCGATATGTAAATCCCATCTCAAATGTCTATCAATTATTATTCCTAAATATTTCAAGTGATCTTTTTCTTTTATACGAGAGTTGTCTCTAATGTCCAGGGTGCCTAAGTTTGCAAGGTGATTTGGGTACGATGTGAAAGGCTGTGACTGTTTGTTTGTATTCATTTGAATCAGTCACATATACTATTCAGGTCTTGTTCTGTGGTTGTTTTCAGATCTGTCCATGTTTTCCCCTTGTAAATTATTGCCACACATCTGCAAAACTGATGAGTTCACCATCAGATGGTAATGCTATCAAACTATTTATATATATGGTAAATAATAAGGGTCCAAGCACCGATCCCTGAGGTACACCGTAAGTGACAGTCCTAAGATGGCTTTTTATTCCTTCAATTTCAACGGTTTGTTTTCGATCTGATAGGTAATCTTTCAGCAATTGGTGTGTAGATCCTCTTATGCCGTAGGAGTAGAGTTTTTGCAATAATCTCTCGTGGCATACAGTATCGAATGCTTTCGATATATCTACAAAAATGCCTAATAAAGGGATCTTTTTATCTTATGCATTGTAGATTTCGGAAGTCAGCATCAAAAGGCATCTTCTGTACTGCGATTTTCTCTAAAATCGAATTGGTTATCAGTCAGAAGGACCAGAAAGATTTTGTTCAAACTAGCTTACGAAATGGCTCAATATGTAGAGTTTTTACTGTTATCATGAATTATCATCATTAGACATTTTTCGAAATGGTACACGACATGACATTAAAATAACCCCAACTTGGAGACTTGCCAATACCAACACAGGCCTAGCCATGTTTCATGGGTTGTGACCATCGGATCATATAATAATTGAGAGTTGATATATAATTGCAAACCCATGCACTTTTCGACAATCTCGATTATTTTCAGCTTTCAGCAGCAGATTGAACTTTCCACAAATTCGACCTGCCTTTATCTGAAAAGCAAACAAAAGCCACTGCAACGTCAGTCTAAGAAAAGCAAACTTTTCAATTATTTCAGTCTTTTCACGGCTATGCACCCACCAATAGTTCTTTTTTAATAACGAAAACCACCGACTCGAACGCTGAAATGAAACAAAAAAAACTTCGTTTTCGAATCCCTTTTGTTTGACCGTCACCTTTCCTTGCTTTTCTGAAAACATCTCCGCGCTAGCTTGAAAGTTTAAAAGCTCCGATCGTTTCACGAGAATGGCCGATCTCGCGCTGTTCCACTTGCCACACGTCCTCCCATTGGTCGGATTCGATTTGCGGTAAGGTGAGTACATGCGGCGAGCGCAATCCGATTTTCAAATGTTTAGTTTGTTCTACGGCATGCTCATGGTGTCGGAGAACGGATAGGATTGCGCTCATTGAACGCGTAATGTTTAACAATTGAAAACTTTGGCGATCTAGTTCGTTATGTGACTAAGGATGCTCGCAGTTGTGCGTGCTTGTGTTTTGTTTTGTTCGGTTTCGTGATTGTTTCGCTTGACACACTTGCTGGATTTTGAGGTGCGAGTGCTGGTACTACGTTCTTTTTTGCCTTGAAACCTGTTTGAAATTCGAGAAGGAGACTCGCTGCTGTTGACAAAAGTGAGTTTTCCTCGGATCCGGCTATGATTGACGTAGTGATGTAGGACTATTCGTTCGCGTTATCCTTAGGATTCGAGTGCCCTTTCAAGGATTATTAATGCGTACCCTCGCCGAGAACGAGAGGAACACTTTGCCGAGGGGGTGGGTGAGACAGGCTGTCATGGGGGTGCTCAGGTGGAAGGACGTTCCCACAACGACGGTTGCGACCGCTGGAAGAACATCTGATACCTTGCACAAGGGTGCTACGTTACAGGTAAGAGGAGGTTTTTGTTATGCAGAAAACGAAGGCAGGATGTGGTCGGATGCGGTTGTGATGAGAATTTTGATTTACTGGGTGTTTTGACAATCCTTTTCATGTGAAAATAATATATGGCTTTATGAAGTTTCTCCATTAACATGAAGTAGGTATACTGAGAAAAAAATAAAACTAACTACCCAAAAAAGTCCCAAAACGGATGTAGATAATTTTCGGGTAATCCAAAAGAACAATAATTGCGAGTTTCTTCAAAATCGATAGACGCATTTTCCTTCCTCATGAACTTTTTTCTATTACTAATATTTAGGTCCTCCTTTTTCGAATCTCGATGAGAAAACCGTTGCATTCGGACTTTTGACTGACAAGCAAACGGAGTTCATGAAATTATATTTTTCGATTCTGAACTCTTTTTCTCCTGTTGCACCTGTGGCAAAAGTCAAAAAAATGAACTACTTAATACTTCTGTTTTTAATTTTTACATATTATATCTTCTCAAATTCTGTCTGGGAACGAGAAAATTCGACACTTTGCTTTGCTTGCAATAATGGTGCATA
The DNA here is from genome assembly GCF_025532065.1 of Leptinotarsa decemlineata. Classification (NCBI taxonomy): domain Eukaryota; kingdom Metazoa; phylum Arthropoda; class Insecta; order Coleoptera; family Chrysomelidae; genus Leptinotarsa; species Leptinotarsa decemlineata. The sequence continues at coordinate 9,781,889 of NW_027412529.1, forward strand.
CAACTCTTATTATTTTTTATACTACTTGGGAGCCGTCTGATATGTCCATGTCTCTGGAAAATATCCAATAATTTCTTTGAGGCTTCCTGGAAGACTTTTGTGTAACTGAAATGAATTTTTTTTCCAGAACAGTGAATTTCAGCTTACATATACTCCGTCACATCTGAGGAATGAGAGCTGAGGAGATTTGGCAACAAGAAACCCCACTCATCTGTTATCGTCAAGCATCTTCAAGCAAAGTTTTCCTCTATTCGATTCAATAACTCTTGTACTCCAAAAAGAAGTTCTAGCAACTCTTGCAAATCAGATCCCAGGAACATAAGTAGTTGTACCCAAATCAGCTAATGTTAATTATGTAAATTTTTATTGCACATTCCCCTTTATATTCATATTGTTACATATCTTTTGTAAAATTCATTCTTTTACGGATTTTTTTGGTTCTGTTCAAGAATACTAATGAAAACGGACAACTTACTTTTGCGTTTCATGTACTCTGTATTTTTAAGAACAGTCAATGTAATATCATCTGTGCTGATTTTGTCCGATTTTTTCGGAGGACTGGAAATTATCTAGAGAAAATAAACAATTTCATATTATAACCATCGAAATAAAAGTCGATTTTTCAATTCAAAATCATTTAGGCTTTGTAGGCACTTGCAAGAATAAGAAATTTTTTTTCGCAAAGTAAAGTTATTGGCAGAAATGTTTTTTCGGATATCAATTCTATTACTCCCTTCTCCTGCCCTCTTATAGTTTGGCAAACCTATCATCTTAATTATTATTTAACTAAGTCGATCGTTACAAATATTGGAATCCTTGGTGTTCGAAAAATAGAGAATTAATTTTTTCTCAGTGTATCACTTGGACGTAAAAAACTTAACACAACCTCGAAGCAGCAAATGAAAAACATTATTGGGATTTCGTTTCAAATGTGAAATGTTTAGCAGAAGAATAGCTGAATAATATAAAAGCATCATTACCTATCTCATTCTCAACAAGTTTTTTGTCAAAGTTAGTTGTTACATTTTATTAATATTACGGTTTTTAATTGAAACGTTCCAAAGTTCACATTTCTTCAATTAGACACGATTCTGATGGCTTGTAATGCCACAAGGATCTTATTTTGGCCCGTGTTGTTTTTGAAGATAATTTCTACAAGTTTATACTACGTTATATCAATATCAAATTTCAATTGAAACGTGCCAGTGTTCACTTTTTGTCAAGTCAACAGGACTCTTAAATTCAGGAATGCCACAAAGCTCTGATGTTGGCGTGTGCTGTTTCTGAAAAAATCATTCTAAAACTTTGTTTGTCAGTGTTATTTGCAATATTTATGCTACGTTGTATTGTTAATGCAGTTTTCCATTAAAGCGTTCTAAAGTTAATTTTTTGTAAATTCGATACTATTCTGATGGTCTGGAGTGCCACATAGGTCTTTGATTTTGGCCTTTGTTGTTTTTAAAAAAATCATTCGTAATTGAATTCATCAAAATGTAACTATATTTAGTTGGAAATAAACCAAATTCATATTGGTTACTTGAATCAGTTGCTCCGTTTTTTAAGTAACAAACCATGAAGACCTCGTACCTTACAAGTAAGCCGCGGTGACCATCCTTTAAAAAAAATATATTCAATATCCATGCATGTGTTTTTATTGTCGGTCAGTTATAATACCGATAAAATTCACTGTTGTTTTTTTATGAAACAAAAAGTGGCAATTAGGTTTACTATAGATGGTTTTTTGATGTTTGACATTTGCAGCGACTCATAAATAAATATTTTCCAACGGAAAACATTCGTTATTCATAACAAGATGAGTATACCATTATGTGAACCTCGACCTCTGATTATTTATGCAAATACCTCTCATAAAATTTTCATCGGCAACACTCGAAAGTTGGATTAACGGTGTGAATGGTAATTTCAGTAGGCAGGTTTATGAAATACTGGTCGTTTCCAATCAGGCTCTTACACAATAGTTCTCAAGAGTTCACGAATTTCGTCTTGGGCGACTGAGAAACATTTTTTTCCGGGTCAAGAATTCATGATTGTTAGGACTAACTTTGAATTCGACTTTCACGTCGGCTTTGTCAATGTTACACCTCCATAAAGTTTTTTCATTGTGGAATAATTGTCGTGAATCTGTATTGAAATAAAAATAATTATAGCACTCCTATTTATTGATAAGTGTTAGGCCTGCACAGTCACTCTAGCAAAGTTCTTGATAAAGCTCAAATGATGAAACTTGTGATACTCATATTCATCGAGTAATGAGTAATGGTCGTTTTTCTTTCGACATTACTTGATGTATAAAAAAAATTGTTGCCCTTCACTGACTTTAGTGGAAAAACATAAGTAACCAAACCACGCCACATAATGTTATGTGGCCACATAACGGATGTGAATCCCTCATTTCAGATATATTAGATCAAGCCAAAGTAAACCATATCACTTTTGAAATTTCGACAGCATCCGATGTGTGCCTGAATCAGAGTTACCTATTGTTAAACAACAATCAGGTTTACCAAAGGGCTCACCCCTTAGTCCACTTTTAGCAGACATATTTATGAATAGCATGGAGATCACTAGAGTAAATTCCGACCGCATATTAATTTTTGGTACAGATATGTAGGCGATATTCTCGCCTGTTTCATAGGTACTACACGACAGCTGAACCAATTTATGACATTCATGTGTAATCTCAATAGAAACATTCAATTCACACTCGAAACAGAGATAGAGAAACAGATACATTTTTTAGACCTGACCATTACACACAGTCAGAATACACTTTGAGTTCAATGTATTCAGAAAACCTACCTGACATCACATCCCAAGTGATTTTTTCCATTCAGACAGTCATAAATTAGCAGCCTACAATTTAATGTGGCACATAGCATTCCACTACCTTAGTCTGCTAACAATCTAGCTAGGGAAATTAAAATAATTATACAGAAAGGCCATAATAATGGTTTCAACGCAGACACAATCCAAAAGTTAGTCAGAAAACAAAGCCGGAAATTCACTTACAGATTAATATACCCCCAAATCAAACAATCAGAAATCAAGAAATGGGTAACTCGTAACATATTTTGGTAAAAACACAGAGGTTTGTTTGAAGGTGGTTGACAATGTTACCAAGCAAAAAAACTGAAATTACAATGAATTAAAATACAAGCAACGATTAAAAAATAAAAAAATTGAACAATTAACACGGGATGAAAATTAAAATCATTAACAAGAAATGAATATAAAAAATGAAAAGATTGCAAGCCAAGTTACTTCACGACGTTTCGATTTTAGTATCCACAATCGTCTTCGGGTGAAGACGTTATTTTGCCCTAGGTGGCAACAATGCAATGAAAATATTCATACTGTTCATGAATTTTTTGGCATTATCGTTAACAAAAAAGGCCAGAATTCTTAGTAGTCTAATCAACAAAGTTCAAAAACATGAAAAATAGAGATAAAGGTCCTAAAAATATGAGCAATAGCTCATTCAATTCGAAATAACCTCTAGAAAAATGTTTTCGAAGGATTTTGGTGCAGGTGGAAAATTGCAATTGTTGTTAACAAAATAAGATTTAAAAAAATGGTATTTAGTTTTTCGTTAATAACTCAAAAAATATTAATATTTAAGTAATTTTGTAAAAAGCTCGTTAAAGAGGAGGAAATTTCCGATAAAAAAAGTCCCGAAAGTATTATAATAAATAAAAAAAATATTTTTATGGCACTTTTTTATATATAGCTGTTTTTATAATTTTTTTCTGCTTCAGAAAAAAATATAACGTTGGTCAATATTTGTTCATAACAAATTGTTAAACTAATGAACAATTATATAATAAATACTTACATTTTTTTTGCCAATTTTTTCAATATAAAAATTAAAATTAAGAAAAAAAAATTCAAATCATAATTATCTCTAGACAACAAAATAGCAAAAAAAATTTCAAAAATATTGAATTTCCTCCTTTTTAACGAGCTTTTTTTTAAAATTGCTTAAATATTGATATTTTTTGAGTTATTAACGAAAAATTAAATACTAGAGGTGATTCCGAATCGAATGAGCTATCGCTCATATTTTCAGGACCTTTATCTCTATTTTTCATGTTTTTGAACTTGTCGATTAAACTATAGGTGAAAATAGAGATTAGGAAAGAATAATCATGAATTTCTCTGAACACTGTAATTCTATCTTTTTCTTTTTGGAATAAGCAACATATCGACCAACTATTTTCGTATCTCTTTCAACAATCGTTTATGAATAAATTTTTAATGGATGATTCTGCTAACTTGGTTTGAAGTTAGCGTAACTATCCTAGCTTTTTATTCCCAGTTGAAGGAGATATAACAGTTTCTAAATTAAATCACACATCATTGGAAAAGACCATTATTGCTTATAGCAAAACCAATATTTCACAAAATAATGGATGAGATACACTAAAAATCAATTCTAACCTCTTTGGTTCACGATCTATTGAATATATGATGAAGAAATCAAATATACGTATTGCGGAGCTGCCTCATGGTGCAGAACATTTTTACAACTCAAGAAATAACAATAAAAATCGACGATTTCGAAAATTCCTACCAAAGAATATATACTTAGAGAGGCAATAGAGATTCAAAAGCACGGGGATAATTTCAGTAGGAAAGAAGAGACAATGAACATTAATAAAAGCTGGCTACCTGTCCTTAGATGTACACGAACACAACGAGATAATAAAATGAAGAACGATATAAATAGAGCGCCCAGTACGAAATAGTAATTGATGCAGAGCACCAGCTCGGGTATTGCGACCGTTACCACGTCGCCTTTGAAAATATCTACCGCAGAAGTAGACGAAACGTCAGGCATAAAAACCTGCAGATCACGGCCAGCAAACCCGGAAAATCGTTCCATACAGCCGAGAAAGTGTACAACCTTCGATTTGAGTGATTGTAAGAATTTCACTTTTGCTAACTTCATATCCAGGTAGCAAAGTTTACTACTCATTATGAAAAAAGTATTGGTCCAACAATTGTTTCACTTCTTCTCTTTCTTACATAAATTTCCGACTATTATCATTATTATTCAACAATTTAAAAACAGTTTTATTGTTTTTCTACAGTGCTGACCTTTCGAATTTTATAGATTATATAGATGAACATTAAGTACAACTGTTTACTTTGGGAATCTATTTTGCGGAGGTCAAAAGCTTGCAAATTGTATAAAGTTTGACCAGCTTTGACCAGCATTGACCAGTGCACTCTGAAGAACCTGCATGGTGCAACGGGCATGAGTTCGATGACCCAAAATAAAATGGCCCAGAGCAATGAACTGAGAATCGCAGACGCAGACTTTAACAATAAGGGATATTGATTAAAAAATAGGTCACAAGCTGTTTAGCTTTCACTGTTGAATTGAGCCAAATTTTCCCCAGTCTAGATTATGGGATTATGGATAATCTAGGTGAACGAATTAATTCAAAACTTTCAATTTTATTTTATTTCTGAAGATACTATATCGATTCAATAATTACTCAATTAACTATCAATAATCACTCAATCAATTGTTGTTTGATCCTTTGAGCTTACAAAGTTAATGAAGAAAATTCACTTTTTTTCATTTTTATTTTGATGAGTGTGACAAATTACAATCTTGTTTTGGAACTGTTGAAAAAGAAAGAGTTGTTATATGACCAAATAATTCAGTTCATCAATTTTTTTCTGAAAATCCGTACAGGATTTTTTTCATCGACTTTGTCGTAGTTGATCCTTACTTTCTGTGGGCGAGCAGTTAGATAAGAAGACATCTAAAAAGTCTAGATTGTGTTCCAACAATTCTATGACCTTGAATTTTATATCGCTGTATTTCGCAAATGCAATAGACTTCATCTGAAATAATGAAATGAATAACAAGTATTTAGTTTTCAAAATGGTATTTCTCATTTCGAAAAATGGGTACCTGCATTATTCTTTTAGAAAAACTAATCCACGTTTGACCAACATAAAAGTTGGGACTAGAGCCATAAGACAGTTCCTATGATGCCCTACCCTTCCACAATCTGAACAAATATAATTCTATACTTTTGCAGGTGTAGACTTGTAGTTCGCCTCGACGAGTTACTACGTTAATTCGATATATTTTTGTCGAAGAATACTTACTGTGCTATTTAACAGAAACATTTCAATTTCAGTAGTTCGGACTTACATTGCCTACTATATAAAATGATTTGAAATCCCTGAAACAACTAAAAAAGAAAAATTAAAAATGAGTAGCTGAAAATAATAATTATATTAACCAAATGAACCTGAAATGAAATAATAGTGAAATAAAATACAAGTAAAAATAGAACAATTGAATAAATAAAAATAAAGAAAGGAATTTATTCAATTGTTCTATTTTTACTTGTATTTTATTTCACTAATTATTTCATTTCAGGTTTATTTTGGTTAATATAATTCTTATTTTCAGCTACTCATTTCTAATTCTTCTTTTTTAGTTGTTTCAGGGATTTCAAATCATTTTATATAGTAGACAATGGAAGTCCGAACTAGTGAAATTCATCGTGAAACATTGTCAATCACTTTCAAACAAACGTAGACACGTTTCAGTTAAAAAGGTGGTTTTCTTATAGTTTCAGTGACTTGATTTCCAATTACTTCAACATATGTTAAAGGACATTTGAAAGTCAAAGTTGGGAAAAAGCTTTATAACTTTATATAAAAAACTGTGGTAAACTTCCAGAAACTAATGTCAAAGTCGTTATTGACTTTTGAAACATTCACTGCAGTACAGGGTGTTTTCTGATATCTGTCGCCATTATATTAGCACTCTTTCACAAAATCACATAATTCATCATTTTGAATAATTAATTTTCGTTGCCACTCTATGCTCATAAATCAATCGAATACGAATCCAACGCCCTTCAATTAGTTTCCTTCAATGAGTTCTCATAATATTAACGGTATTCTCTCTATGAATTTTTATGCGATGCGATTGTATTAACTTTGCCGCAAAGCTCTGTAGAATAATTTTTCATTAGATATACTCTTATCACAATCGAATGAAAGATAATGGTTTTCAGAAGATATCAAATTCGGCGTATAGCCACATGGTTTATTGCTTGACTAATAATGCCTATCAAACTTCCTGCATTGATACTAGGTTATTTTAATGTTTGACTTGCGCGAGAGGACAAGAAATTCGAAATTGGTTTTCCTTCAATTTCATTTTATATCTGTGCAAGTTATGTATTTATAATATATTTCGCATTTAATATCTACTAAAGCCTTCACAAAACTATGACCTGAGACCATGTTTTGACTTGGTGTGTTTTAGAAGAACTGGGCACTTCTAAGTTATATCACTTCCATGTTTCTTGGTGTTACTTTTTAATGGCAGTGATTTACTCAGCAGATTTAGTGGTATACAAGAGCCCATTTTTTCCTAGGAAAATCTTTGAGAAATATTCAAAGATGATTATGACCAGCAGAATTATAATAGGTACCAAAACATCATGTGTTCCTAATTACATTATTTGACTGGTTCATATACGAGCATATTAACGAATGCCTGTGTTCAGTGTCATTGCTTTTCGAGTTTGAAAGCCGTGGATTTTTGGAATTTCTTCCTGACGTTTCGCTGGCGCGAGTGGCTAGCTTTCAAAATATAGACGCTGACGTTATATGCTCACTGTCATGTCATGTCCGAGATACGGTTAGCGCCGTTATGCGTCACGTTACAAACGGGTTTACCCCTCCATAATAAGTTATCACTTCAAAAATGTGGAAAACTTCCAAAGTACAGCAAAAAAGAATCGAGTTCAAAGTAAACTCTTCACAAAGATGTTTCTTCCAAATACAAACTGGAGAATAAACCATTTGAAACAACTACATTTCCATGAACACGAAAAAAAAGTTATTTCAGTCAAGGAATTGAATTGGATGTCATTCATAGTAACGCTACACAACGTGATATAAAAAACAGCATTCATAGTAAATGTCACTTACATAGAAATTTATCGTCTCTAAGGTGTACTTTTCAATCAGCACCTATTTGAACTTTTGAAGACGAAAACACATGCATTTCTTGAAAAATATTACATACTTACGTGTTATTGTATCCTATAAGATCATACAACGTTGAAAAAAGTTTTCTAACGTTATCATCTATTTGATGTGAATACTGTAAGTGGAAAACAATCAAAAACAATTTACTTCTATTTTGGGAAAAATAAACAAAAAAAAAATTAAAATTATATGCACTGATGACGGCATTTGTAATGAATTATTACGTTATTAAAGTAAAACTGTCAGAAATATTTACTAGTAATGAATAAACAGAAAAATATCAGACATATAAAAAACGTCTCACTCAATATAACGATGGTAGTAATAGTTTAGTTTCTTATTTCTCAGTTCATTTTTACAGTTTTATCAAACTTTTTTTTCCGGTAGTTAGGTTATGGTTTTGAAATTACGTTACAGATTATTCAAAATGTTAAATTTCCATAATTTTTGCATTGGATATGCAATAAACATATTGAATCAGGGAAATTTTCATATTTCTTGTAATGGAAAGAAGTTGAGTACTATAAAATATGCATTCAATTTATCTATTTGTAGATAACAAATTGATTTGTTCTAATAGTTACAAACTGTATATATATGAAGGTCACCATGGTCAAATAAACAAGAGGTGACGACACCGTTCTCTCTAGAGTAACTTTCGAATATTAACGTGTTGTACCGTTATCGAATTTAAATACATACTTAGTACTTAGTTTTCACTGATACAGTGAAACAACAGTCATTTCTTGTTTCTGAAATTGGCACTAAAACCCGTAAACTGAGAATAACGTGTCTCATATCGATGGTTTTGAAAGTGAATGTAGAAAAATTGGTAAACTAAACTAATTTGTTGTTTAAACAAACCCGTCTACTTTTACTTATCGTTATGATACGACTATATGACGTGGCGCCTTTCAGTGGTAGGCACTATTTCTGATTGTTAGTGATTTATTTATAGAATTTATTGCCGTTCATTAAAAATACTAATGACTATTTATTATGCAACTTTTGCATGTGGTTTCGAGATTATACCGTTTGGGATATCAACTATGTTATAATGACTGCAAATTATGTAATGAGTAATTATCAGATCAAATTAATACAGAGCTTCCTAACAAAAATTATATAGATGGCAAGATCTATTGTAAACAATTTTAAATATACAAATCAATTCACAAGCACCTCTGGCAGAATATGACATCAACCAAAATTCTCACGTAGTTCATGATCTCAGAGTAATGATATTTATTACTCTAGGTTCATGATCGATATTCAGAACAATTTCTTGTAGAAACTTGGCCTCATCAGTCGGCACAATTTCTAATTCTATACGATGAAGCGAATGCATATATCTATGAGAACAAATAATATCAACTTCTGGTGGTAGTTTTATTCATTAATGAATATAAACTTTTTTGAATTGAAAGGGGTATTTTTTAGGGGTGATTAATTTTTGGAAGAATAATTTTTGTATACAAATGGAGAACTAGAACGCAAAATCATCGCTTTCTCAATATAAACCTCTTGACATAGCCGGTGGCTTCCTAGCTCTCCTGACCTCACCGTTCGTAATTGTTTGAGGAGCCTTTAAAGATTGACATTTATAAGCAAAATTATGCTGGAGTGAACACTTGGCAAGAATGAGTTGAGTAATGTTAGAAGGGTTTAGAAATGGGCAGAGAATCTATTAATAGAGGTGGTTGAACTCAACTGGCTTATTGTATGTTAATTAGAATAATAGAATAATAATAATAATAGAAGAATGCATCTGTTCATTCCTCATAATTCTTGTTTCACCCTATCTTGTATCTTGGTACACGTAAAAAAGGCAGCACGTAACGGACTAACTAGACCCTAACTCTACTGACTCACTTCACAGATTCACATAACCTCACTAAAAAAAAAAAAATTCAACTCCTCCTTGAATACCAACAATTCACATATGATATCCAGAAGTCTCAGGATAATAATCAAAACTTATTCATATAAGACATTTTTTATTCGTATGAAAACATTTGAATGAAATGAAAAATATTACGCGATGTATTGGTGATTCACCTAGCAACATTAGCTATGTCGGCTATTGTTCTTATTGAAATTTATCGTTATTCAGATAATAAAATTTATTTAATTTGAGAATTCGTATTTTGTTCTTATATAGATTAATTAAGCTGAAAATATTTCAGGACATAATCTTTACAAAATGTTCAACTCAAACTTTTGTATTTTCGTTGAAAAATGGGAATTTATCGATATAATTATGTGGTCCAATTGTTTCCCTAGACGAGATGTATAAAAAAAATTGATAAGTATTTTTTCTCGACATTTTTGTGGCATTCTTCGGCATTCTTCGAAGAATAATAATAATGATGCATTATTGAATGGAAATAAATTGGTCGCGAAAATCTGTAACGGTTCCTGAATAAGAAGCTTATTTGTCCAAGCTCGATTAGGTATGAGCCACAATGAATCTTCACTGGTTGCAGGGAATGATCGAATAGACACACTTGGGACCTATAACCTGACTTGGTTTCAATAATAACAATCATTATATTGTGTTATGTTTCTTTTTTTTTAAAAATTCGGTTACAGTAAGAGTTTTAAGTAATTGATTTTTCTTCATCTCTCCGTTTTTTGTTATTTTCAACTGCTTTAAATCCACAAAGCAAAATCAATAGCAATGGAACTATTACTCGAAATTGTGACGTCCCGAAACATTTTCGACCCGAAAACAAAGGAATTCTTCCATGCGAATGCCACAAATATAATGTGGAATTTAATGCAGACTTTCAGTATGCAACTCTCGTTCGATAGCAAACAAAACCTCAATGTGTTTCGTAATGTGTTCGAATATTTATAGAACATCGAATTGACAATTAAAATTCATCCCGGATTTGTACTAATAAAAACAAGCGCCAATTGGATTATTGGATTCAATTCAGTCGTCCATTAATTTGATTATGTAGTGTTATGTAATGGAACATCAGTGACTGGTCTTCAACACAAAAAAATTGAACGTGTTTAAGTGATAAATTACGATTCTCGACTCGGACTGGTTCCTCGTGGTAAAATCTCGAATACAGTGTACGATTTTGCGAATGATATTCGGGCATACTCATTAAATTCCATCATTCGATCAAAATATTTCCAAAAATATACCGAATTGATATATTGGCTAGAGCTTGTAACTTTAGAATCAACGGCAAGTACAGTCCTATACTTGAAATATTTATTTTAACGGTATTTCAAACTAGTAATAATAATAATAATATTGGAGTCCTTGGTGGAATGATGCCCTTTCTACTCTCGAATCTTAAAATCATACCGGCTTGCCGCACTAAGGCGGAAATCTCAGCCGGATAGGTGCAGAAGGCTGTCATTGCTGAGGGCACATGATTCTCGGACCCAATGATCACTAACCCCACGGTGTGGAGAACCTTATAATTACAAAGTTACAATTTGAGAAAATGAATAACAAAATTATAACATAATGAAATAAAATAAAAAAACTACCAGAAAATTAAAAATTCTCCATGGAATACTGAGTTGCAGTGTCAAGAATATATTCTAGGGAATCAAAACAAATTTGAAATTGAATTAAAATCATTGCAAATGCTAAAGATGGGTGACTTTAAGTACGAATTGGTTCTGGCCAGTCGGCTGTAAAAAGTTTTTGTGCTTCTAGTTCTAAAATGAGGCATACAGAAATGTATAAGAGATAACACGTCCATAGCATCCACATTGTTGTGCAGTTATTTATACAGAAAAATTATTCCAGCAAGTTTTCTGCGTAATTCAAGACTTTCAATATTGAATATTATGGTAAAAGATTCATATGGAATACCTCTATCAGGATAGCTACCATAAGAGTTGAAGTTAATAAACTTCAGGAAACGACGTTGAACTCTGATCTGAAGATCTACAATTGCGAACTATAAAGCCATAAACTCTCAATGCTTCACTTACTTTCGATCTAATTTTGATCAAAATATACCTACACCTGACACCTGACATTTTCCTACTATAATACACTACTTTACATTTGGATGCATTGAGATATAGTTTGTTTACTTTACACCAAGTCTGTATATTTTCTAAGTGTCGTTGCAATGTATTACAGATTTCGATAGTTTCGAATGGTAAATATATTTTCAAATCATCTGCAAAACATAACTTATTACAATCGACAAAACTACTGAGGCCATTAATAAGTAATAAGAACAGAAGTGGTTCTCGATTCTACCCCTGAGGTACTCCAGATGAAGGATTGTAATAAAAAGAATCATAGCCGTTATAAGATACAAACTGTTCGCCTTGAAGTAAGTAGGATTTAATGAAAAGTACTGCTGAATTATGGCAACCAAATTGGTGGAGTTTCTATAGAAGGATCATATGATCAAGTCGATCAAATGCTTTAGCAATAACTCGAAATGTAACAACGATTTGAGTGTATAGGTTGTTCATAATAGCAGATAAACTTGATTGTCTCTCCAATGGTTGATTACATCGCACTGTTTGTCTTCAATCGGGCACAATCGCTACTATTGATGGTCAGCAGGCTGCAACAGTTGTGTCTATGTTCTGGCGTAGTCTTCCACGGATGCTATCACCCGATGAAGTTTTATCATGTGTGTACATCCATTCCTCTTTGACATTATTACGACGTCTCGGCCCAAGATCCCACTTGCCAAATTCATGTGCTCTGCCGAGCATATGCTGAGGACATTGGGATCGTTCCGAAACGTCGTGATAATGTCGAAGACGAACGGATGTGGACTCGGGATGACGCTTCAGCATATACAGGGTATTCCATATTCGATGTTCCATTAGACGTATCTAGAGAACAAAAAAAGATGAGATTTTCAAATTTTGGAGACCGATGTAGATGACTGTGATCTATCGTTTGAAAATATTTTCATCGCCGCGTTGTTGCCACATCTACATGTAACAGACACCAACTTGGAAATTTCAAATGGAACCCTCTATACATTATATCATTTTTGAATTCTGCATCGAAATCCAAGTTACTTTTGTGAACCATATTCTATACCTATTTTTCACCGTTTTTAAACAAAAACATGGTATTTTTATTATTTAATATCGCATGAATTAACTGATACATCGAACTCAAATTCTGGCAACATTGAGATAAGGTATGGTGGTCATTATTTCAGAACGAAACTCAAATCTTATTTTATACAGAGTGTCTGAAAAATACGACTCAATTTGTATCGTTCAGAAACGCATAACCCATGCTGATCGATGACGCCAGCCCAAAATTACCAAATAGTTACTTTTTCGGAATGCATTGGAAGATCTTGGATCTTCTATGCATTGGTATCGTCCTAAATTCGACAATTTTGTTGGTTCACATACCCATTCATTCAGAAATGGGCCTCATCGCTGAAAATTCTTTTTCGAAGAAAATTAGGGTCAATTGTCAACTGCTCCAGAGCCCGTTAGCGAACACACGTCGTTATTTATGGTCGTTTACCTTCAGTTCCTGGGTCATTTGAATTTTGTATGGGTACAGACCCAAGTCACGACGCAAAATTCGCCAATTTGTGGTCTGCGAAAATTCAACTTCTTGTGAGCGACGCGAAATCGGCTGCTTCGGAGTCTCCTGCACACTCTCACAGACATCGGCGATGTTTTCGGAAGATAATGGGCGAAGCGCGTGGTACGTTGCATGAACAGAGAACATCCATTTTGATAAAACAATTCTATTATTCGTCATATCATATATGATGATTTTGCAAAACAGACCGAATAACTGACAAAATTTGACAGATTAAGCTTCAACAAAGTCCTTTTTGGAAAACCCTCTTTTTTGACTTGTAAACATCATTGAAAAGTCAAAATATATGCACCTAATACGTACCGGTGCTTTTGTTGGCAAATGGTTTAATAACAATTTACTTGCTGCTTTCACCATTCATAGCTGCATGGTGCACTTTAACGATTCTCCGATTAATATCGGTCATGAGCCCATTGAATTCCATTATTCGATGCCCAATTTCAATGATGTGAAAACTCATGTGAATGCTTCAAAAACGACGTCAACGAAACAAAAAACAAAACACAAACGCACGATGTTCAGTCGCCTCTAACGATCCCTCGAAATATCCATAAAACGTGCTCAGCTTTGAAAATATGTTTGTGGGTCGGGGTACAGTGAGTGCTCGTACAAAACATGAATTATCGCTAATTAAAATACTGTCCGTTGTTTGTGTAAATCATGCCGCCGGATAGTTCGGTCAACTTCCTTTTGTTAATGTTCTAGATGAAAATGTATGGGCTCTTTTTCGACATTGTTGGGATTCCCACAGATTTCAATGGGAACGAAATTTTTGAGTAGTAGGAACTTTTAGGCAACAAGCAACATATATAAATATGTTTGGCGCAGTTAGTAGGATATCTTGAATTATTCACAAAAGAACAATCAATATCAATATTGCTTTTATTTACACTCATTTGAAATATTTCCATTTTCGGTTGAAATATATTTAATCGACTGAGATGTACATAAAGAAGTAGTTGGACAAGTGAAACATCAGATGATAAATATTACCGACTGATATTTTTTCAATTGAATTCAAATCCGTCATCATCCAAAGACCAGAATAATCCGAATAATATACGACTTTCTCTCTAAACATTCGGGCACAACAAAAACTCCAAAATAATAGTAGTTATTTCTCAAATTTGTTTAAAGTTGAGTGACTTTTCACATTTTAAAATAGACTATTGAAAAATCTCAATCCAATATTTTCCATGTGAATAATTTTATGCGATAACTAACCATCAGCATTTTGATCTTTTGGCACGCATGATTGATATGTTTCTTCCATTTCAGATATTATGGCATTCTCCAAAAACACTCGATAATTTCTTTCATCAACTATTATTTTATTGAAATCATACCTGAATATCAAAATATATGTAGCATGTGGAGTTCTTCAGCTATTGATGTATTATCTAAATCGGTTCTAAAATCATGTTGAACACAAAATATGAAGAAGACTTGCAGGCATCCAAATTTAACATTGTCACACTGAAATCTGATTCAGATCATTTTTAGAAATCCTCTCAGAATTCAAAAGCATGTGTAATTTGCATGTTTGATGTCGGATACTTTTAATAGTTGTCTCAAAATTTAATTTCTGCTATTATGACTATATTATTGAGTAAACATTTTGAATTGAAGTTTTTGTTTTTAATGTGAATAGATCAAATAAAATACTGAACAAAACATCACTAATTGTAAGAATGTTCATGAGGGGTGAGTTGAATTTTATTAGCTTTGACATAAAGGAAAATTAACAAATATTTGTCTCACATCTCTACATTGAGATTCAGTATAGAGTGCGTCAGAAGAAAATGTCAGCTTTTTGCCATACATAATTTTCAGAGCTCAACTCTGTGAAACCTGTACATGGTTCAAGAAGCAATAATTGACCCCGCCCCAGCCCAAAATCCCATGGGATAGTAAGGACTCTAGCAGGGAAGAATAAAAAGTTTTCAACTGGGTAATGTTCAAGAAATCCTTCAAATATTTAAATTTGGATAAAAAGCCTCTTATTTTTCCTGATATTTGTTTTGTTTGCATATTCCACTTCATTTGTCGATCGACAATGATTCCTAAATACTTTATTTTGTACTTATATCCGAACATTACATATTTGTCCATAGATTGTTTGCATGATGTGTGGACATGTTTTTTCCTGAATTCAACGAATTATTTCTATGGGTTGGAATAAAAAATCACTCACCATAATTTCGGAACAGTTCAACTAAATGTAAAGTCGGCTTTTTCCAAATGAATCACAAATCACACAGAGTTGATAACCAAATATGCCTTATCAAAAATTAATTTAATATGTCTATCGACATGCTTGCCGTATGCTATGATGTTCACCGCGTTGAATGAAGTTAACCTGATGTTATTACGTTCTATGCCATTTTTTTTGTTTTATTTTTATGGTGACAGGAGTTGAACTGTATTCATACTACTGTTTAATCAATTCGTATTGAATACAAATTGGAAAATAATGTTTATCCATTGTGATAGCTGAAACGAACCATATCTGGTAACGGAGTTACCTTTAATTCGGCCTTGGCTACGATGATAATAGTAACTTTGAATACGACGAATTTAACGACAAAGTAAATATGCTCATTATTTCCGTCTACTTCAAAAATTTTGGTTAAACGTTGTATCATTATTCTGAAATCGTTGAAACTGGTAGTGGTTTGTTTATTGTGAGAAATTGTATTGGTTGGCATTTGATTGGAGAATATTGAAGAAACCATAAGCTTTTGAACTAAATAAAAAATCGACTTTTAAATGAGCGTCTCTCAAGAAGGAATCTGACTTTTTGATTTACTTGTGGACAGTGCTCAATTTTCCTCTGATATTTTCATCATCCCCCATTATATGATTTTTTTGTAGGATATACAATAAGCAACAGCAAACTAGTGGAAAAGTCAAATTTTACAAAAAATACAGTTGAAATGAAGTAACATCTAAAAAGTTGGTATTTGAGAAAGGAAAGGAAATACCATCAACAGTGAATATTATATAGCGTTATTGGAGCATTTGAAGGCTGAAGTTGCAAAGAATCAACCTAATATGGCAAAGAAAAAAATTTTGTTTCATCAAGACAACGCATCGTGTCACAAGTCAATCAACACATTGGCAAAACTACATGAATTGAACTTTGAATTGCTCCCACATCCACTGTATTCGCCAGATTTGGCTCCCAGCGACTACTGGCTCTTCGCAGACCTCAGAAAAAGGCTCACCAGTAAGAAATTTCGCTCGAATGAAGAGGTTATTGCTGAAGATGAGGACTATTTTGAGGCAATACGATAAATCGTTCTATAAAAGCCAATTTTGAACAAAAAAAACATGTTTTTTTTAAGGTCCGGGACTTTTCATCCCAGGTCTGAAAATTTGGCAATAATTTTAAACAAAATTTATTTCGGCGTGTAATGTCTATCGGTAATGTTAATCGGGACTATCAATCCATCAGATTATAACGAAAGATATAGGAATTCCTCTAAGAGTTTTTCAGACTCGATTGACAAAAGATGGGAATAGTACTGATTTCAGATATTTATTAAGTACTTATCAACCCTTTAAACTAAACAACCTACAGTTATTGGTAATTTTTCGTCGGATAGCTTTTTTGGCCTTCAACTGCGGATACTTCTTCAATTCATAGTCATCGACCAAAGTTTGTGATTCATCTAAACGATATCCTCAAAATAAGGACCCCTCCAAATGAATAATGCTTAACCGATACACTAAATGTCATCGCTAATTTATAAGATCTAATTTTTTTACCACGAAAAGTCAGAGATTCGAATACTATAATAGATGAGATATTTTAAAGACATTTTTAATAAAACGTGATATCCTACTAACTGCGCTAAAATAGATTATTTATATGTCTTGGTTATGTTATAACCCTAGTTATTTAATTTTTAACGAAAATGTATCGTGAGGAAGTTATCCAAACTATCCGTCAGTATGATTTATCCTTATCAACGAAGTAGTGACGAATATAATAGTAATAATGATAATAATAATGGTCATTATTGGGTGAAAAATCATATAATAACCACTGTAGTGTAGTGTAGAACACTACAGGTCAATCTCCAAAGCCAGATTCGGGAACTGGCAACAAAAATATAACAAATACAAAAAAACAAAAAAAATTGCATAATCGGATATTTAACAGTGATTCAAAATTGTAGTTTTTCCAGAAAAACTGTCTTTTGTGATGAATAATCCTTCACAGCACAAGATATGTATTTTTTTTCAATTTTTACATATGGTTCACGGGTACAAGAGATTTCTTTCGTTTGTTGCATACAGTTCATGGATGCTGCTCTCAAAGTCGAGACATAATATTGAAAGAACATTCCCTATGAAATTCAGAAGAAACTTATATAAAGTAAATTTCGAAAATTTTATTCAGTGCAAAAAACTTCATCAGGAGATGAACTACACTGAGTTTTTGTGTGTGGGAGTAGTGTTTCTTTTGAATATATTCTATGCCAGAGGTCCAGCAGCAATCGCGCTCTGTACAAATAAGTTTCAGTTACTGCTTACATCAAGAGTTATTGGTGGTATTTGCTGCCTTTTCCAAATATCATTCACAATTACATTGAGAAAATCCGGAATTAATTCCTTGAGCACCATAGTGGTATTTCTATTTTCGTTCTCCATACCTGACAACTAATCGTGGTATGAGGATGTTCCGAAAAACAGTCTCTTTGTTCTCGAAGTTAATATTCTGTTCAGTAGACAATGCAAGCCATTCGTTGGGAAGTTAGACATCGATGGGCGCCGATAATGCTTATATTATTGAATATCGATTGACTCTCCGCTTCTATCACACTCAATATGACATATTACGAGGAATGCGACGGTTTGAGTTCCCTGGCAAATACATTTCTCTCGGGTTTTGTATCATTTCCAAAGCACAGCGGAGTGTAAAACTGTCATGTGAAACGTATAAATAAATATAAAAAAAACTAATATATGGTCCCTACTCAATGGAAACGTGGCACTCTATTATTCATTATTCAAAACTTGATATTATAATATTCAGAAACTGCTTGTTGGATAAATGTTCTCTCTTATCAGTTGGTAACACTTACAATAGTTTCATTTTGTATGTTAGGTTAGGTGAAAAGTGACTCGGCCTATGCGACCCTCCACCGCAACCCGCAAGGGTTTATTGTGACTCACACCTATTCACACTCGACCAAATAAACCCAGCTTCATAACGCAGCCGATTAGTTTATATGGTGAATGGTCTTTCAGGTCAGATGGTAAGATTACAGCTCTGCCAAACTTTGAAAACCTGATTCGGTCCGCAGCGGGGCATGCACAAAGTATGTGCTCTGCTGTTTCGTCATTTTCCAAACAGAAGCGACACACACTGTCTTCCGACAGTCAGAGTCTCTGCATATGATGATTCTGACGACAATGACCTGTAAAGGTGCGTATTCACCAAAAAAAGCGAGCACGAGCGAACAAGAGTGAACGAGCATTCTGCATCAATAATCGTCTGGTGAGTACGGGCTAGCGAGCGAGCGAAGGTATGCTTGCCCAAGCTGCTTGCAGCTTGAAGCTGCTTGCAGCACTCTCCTTAGCAAGGAAGTCACCAGCCTCATTGCTTTTCAGGCCAGTGGGGCCAGGAAAGGCGTTTTTGGCAATTTGTTATCAATTTAGTCGTTACTTGGTAGGAGTCAAGAGCTTCCAACGCCGGTTGGATTCTATCAATCCCTCCACACACAATTCAATAGCATAGATTTGCGTTTGAAATACAGTCTCATAGGTTCCTAGGCAGGTTGATATATCTGTCCTGAGTCTGCGACTGGAGACACCTGAACCTGAAGGTGTTTTTGATCCATCTGTGTATGTACTTGTGACAATAAAAGAGCTCATTGGAATATTATAAAGAATCTGCAGATTGTCAAAGATCTATATAGTCCATTGTTGTAGAAATAAAAGATGCAGTTGTTATTATGCTGTAAAAGATAATTTGTGATGTTGATGACTTATTTATTTTGTGAAAATTCATCCTCAATTAAATGATATAGATGAAATACGTTGTCCAATTTCCACTTACTTAATGTATTGATATAAATACGACCAAGGTTTCGGTTTTTACACCATTCTCAAGTATTATAACGCTACTGACCTGAAAGAAATCTCTGAGTATATATATCTCAGAGTAGATATATACCTACATTCATTAATACCAACTACATAAACTTCAAACTGTGATTAATTGCGTTGTCATCTTTATAAATTCAAAAGTGGAGACCTACACAAATCTGTTTGTTCTATATTTTGAGTTTTTAATTGATTTATTGATTTCCATGGCTTCCAACATATTCATAGAATGTAGTGAATGCTCTGCAGTATATACAGGCCAAACCGGTAGAAATTTCGAAGTAAGACTCCGTGAACACGTCGGTATAGACAAAAAATCTTCTATGTACGAACATCTACAAGAAACAATCCACAAAATAAGTAAGGAAAACATCAAAATCTCACATACATGTAGTAAAGGAAGGAAAATGAATTTGTTGGAAGCCATTGAAATCAATAAATCAATTAAAAACTCAAAATATAGAACCCTTAACGAACAAACAGATTTGTGTAGGTCTCCACTTTTGAATTCATAAAGAAGTTATTATTTATTATCAAGAAGGTTGAAGTTTATGTAGTTGATGGTATTAATGAATGTAGGTATATATCTTATTACCTACTCTCGGATATATATACTCAGAGATTTCTTTCAGGTCAGTAGTGTTATAATACTTGAGAATGGTGTAAAAACCGAAACCTTGGTCGTATTTATATCAATACATTAAGTAAGTGGAAATTTAACTGTAAAAGATAATCAGGTCAGTTCTTGGTCCGTCGCTTTTTATCATCTGGACTTCAATTGAAAAATAATCATATAATTTTATGATTGAAATATAATTTTCTAAATGAAAAATATCATATGCAGGACACAGTTCACACAGTAAAATTCATTCAATGGAATACTTATTTGAAACAAATTTGCCCAATCAACATTTAAAAAACAAGTAACATTGTATTGTATTGTATTTTGTTTTTTATCATTATTCATTATTATATTGACCATACTAGGAATCGCACGAAAAAACGTAAGACCTCGTTAAGTCTTTAATCGTCTTAAGTTATATTAGAAAGTTGAGTAATAAGATTAATTGTCATCCATGTGATAACAGCTTTTTCTGACTATTGTTTTCCTGTTGTCGGCGATTATATTCCGTGAACAAGATCACTAGCTGATAATTGTGACTCAAACACAAGGATTGGATGAGATGACACAACTTTGCTGCAACAGGGAAGTACTCTGTGATTGGTGATTTATATTTTTTCAGATTCCGGCTCGCCTAGGTGTAATAATGATTAATATTCATAATTAAAAATTGTTCAGACTAGTTGAAAATCGGTTTTAATTTTGCACAAAGCAATTCATGATTTATGATGAAACATCATAAATAAAATAATGCATTGAACATTTGTCAAGTATTACATTTTCTTATTGATAAAAGCTACATTGATGTAATTTTTTTAGTTTTCCATTCTCGTTGTGTGAAAAATTGTTATTTATTTTCTGGAATATGAAAATTTGATAATCAAATGATGATTTACAAAAAATTGTTTGGAAAAAATACCGGAAAAGAATTATTTCATAATCAACTATGTATTCTTTTCCCAGAAAATATCAAATTTCTTTGTAAAAAATAAATAAAAATAACCATGGATCATTTTGAAAAAGAAGTAAAATGAATGATAGAAAAACATTTCCTTTTCAAAATGATACACTATTTTTGTTCAATTTGGCACTAGTCAAAAAAATAAAGGGTGAAAATTTATCTGTTTACGTCAAATTGTTCATCAAATAAACAAAGAATCATAAAAAATAATTTTTTTTTCCAGAATACAAAACAGTCGTAAAATTATGATTTTCCTGCAAAAATGATTTCTCAATAACTAACTTTATTGGCAAAAATAAAAATGAATGCAATAAAAAAAATGTGAAACATTACTCGCATTGATGATCAGATTTCCAAAAAAAAAGCAATCATCCCATGATTTTTTTGAAGATGAGAATGAAAAATAAGGAAAACATACTAATTTAGATTTTTTGATAAGAAAATAAATGATTCGAAATAAAAAAAAAATTGAACGATACTCAGATTTTTGTTCGTTCATAAATTAATGAAAAATTGAATTTTCTCAATTTTTTCAGCTAAGTCTTCAAAGAATATTACCAAGTCCAGGCTTCATTCTTTCAAAATTATCAACTTTTTTATGTAACCCTTCAACTTGGAAGAATTTGTTAATCAACAAAAGGATAATTGAGGAAAAATCCCGATAAATTATAAATACTGATATTTCGGAAGGTGGGATTGTTTCAGTTAATTTTCAACTTCAATAATTCCGGTTATAACAGCTAATTTGTGAAGCACATTTGGAAAGTGAAAAATTCTTTATTAAACCTTGCTTTACCTAAAAATACAAAATTGATTTATTTCTTAGTAGGTACTTAAATAAGAATTATCATGAATGTTTTCACAATATCATCCGGCTCTCATTCACAATCATGTGAACTATAACTATTTACCTGAATATTCGAGTGTATCAAACTTTATTCGTTACAGCAAATAGGAAATGAAAAAAAATCCACTAAATGTAATCTAATCTAATCTGTCAACTGTGTTTACTCTATAAGGTATGTTTAGAGTGAATATCAATAGGAATTCAATTACCAAATGAGTGTTCAATACAAACAAATCAATATTTTTTTGAAAATTGCAATAAATAATTACTTTCATCTTTGGAGAAAATCGATGTCGAACAATCCTGGAAAAGGCGCATTTTCATTCCTATTGATATTTGCCGACTTTTTTATCGAATTCAATCTTTTACCAGACAAAATCAATATATTTGCGAAGGAATAAGCACTGACAACATAGAAATGCTACATTTGTTTATACAGAGATGTTTAAACATGATAGTAAATAAGTGTATTAATAGAAAACAGATCAGAATAAAATGATAGATGTTGAGGCACACTTATTTTCAAAATATATTGAAGAAAGTAACTACCTACAACAGACTGCGACCACAGCCTGAAATTTATATCATTTTCACACCTCACAAAATTGAAGTCGACGATCAGGATCATCTTCGTTTAATTCCTGAACTAGCCTTATTTTGAAAGGATGGAAGTTGTAGGCTTTCAAAATCCGAAAAACACTAGTAACTGATACACCAAAAGCTCTAGCTACTTGTGTGATAGATTGTCGATTATCCATTTGTACATATCCTAAAACTGCAACTTCAACACCGTCATTTCTGACAGGACGGGATCGATTAAAATAATGTACTACAGTATTGTACACCTTGAAAAGGTCTACAAAAAAGTCCTCGATGGTATATGTCTACCTCTTAGGGATAACCCACAATAACACTTTTTCATCCTTTACTTTTTTACGAAGCGATTTTAAGCAATACATCATTAATTCTTATCCAATTAAGTATCTTGAATACATTGGGCATTTGATATAGATCAATATGTTCCTTCACAGCATGTAATATTACAGATTTGAAATACAGGGAAATAGCGGTTACGGCGGTATCTGCCGGGGGCGGCGGCCCGTGCATAAATAGCACGTCAAAGGACGCGCTTCGCCCTATAGTACTTTATGATCGCAGGCGTTTATATGTATATTTAGTATCAGCATTGCACCCGTGCGGAGCCGGGCGGTTCGCTAGTAGTATAAACAAATCAATCAGAAGTGTAGCTGGGGAAATAGATCTTTTCTGACATACATTTCCAGAGCCTTATGTGTAGACTTGTAGGCGAAATATTTATTTTCTCATAAATAAAATAATTGCTGAAGTTTCGAGGATCGAATAGTGCGTCCTCGTTCTTTGAAAAATTCTTAATGATCAACACGTTGGTAACAAAGTTTACACTATCGTATTTGTTATTGGAACGTTATTTATGTGATTGACGTACGACTCGCTAAAAGCAAGCAACTTCTGTTGATAATATGGTCGAAATTTATTATTTCTTTTCCTTCGGCGGATCTATTTCGGTGCTTTCGTGTAAACTGTTCCCGGAATTTTTCTGCTGAGCCAATTAATTTTAAGTGAGCAATTTCGGACTAGAGTGCTGTCTGCATATTTTTTCTTTAGCACACGAAAATTTTATTTTGATTAAATTCTGAAAAACACAGTGTACCTACCTACCAGGGTCAGCGAACTAAAATTCACCTATTAGATCCATGTGACTGGCGGGTTTTTGATTTTGAAAATATTCCAGTCACGATATTAGCGGCTAAGCACAAAATACGTGTTGTTGAATGATATAAAACATAGAAGATGTACTTTCATTTCGTTTTTCCCACGGTTGTTTCTTTTTATTGTAAAATCATGACGGCAACGTATCCTTTATTCACTTCAACTAAGTTAGTGCCTACAGAATCTGATGCCTGATCTTTTTTTAATTTTTGTTTTTTTACATTTACAATTTTTCATTATATTTTTGAAGATGTACACATTTTTTCTAACAAAAAATGAATTGGAACAAAATAGCCTGTTTTTAATTTAAATTTATAGTTGTATTGAATTGACTTATTATAGTTGTATTGAATTGACTTATTTCTCAAAATTGATTGACATTTCTCTTCTGGAAAACGATTTTCTCAGATAATATATATTTTTCATTTCAATCGACCTGTATTATAATCTGTCTTTTTTTTTCAGGTAAATACAATCGCCCGTTTACTGACCACCAAAAAGTAGTAAGTGCATGTATAATTTTATTGAAAGCGTTTACTAATATTGAAAAATATATTTTTGTACAACTGTCAAAAAAACATTACTGTATCTATATTGATGCGTAAATATTTACTTTTTTCCACCGTAAAATAGCTATTCATGATATGTTTTGTTCACAAACAAAATAAAACTTACTTTCAACACAAATATCATATAAAGTTTTTTACGGTATTCTTGCTGGTGTTTAATGTCTTGCATAATGTCTTGTATTATGAAGAACAGTAGCAAGGAATTGTGTGTTCCTGACGATATTAAAGAGGCTGCAAAAAGAGCTTCAATTGAATTGTTATCAAAAAAATCGGCTCAGCAGTACGACATCACATATTGTAATTTTCTTAGCTGGTATAGACTCAAAAACGTCGAAGAAAATTTCAGCCTATCTAGAAGAGAAATCAAAAATATGGAACTCGCAAGTTGTCAATATTAAAGTCGACTTCGCTCGTTAAAAATGATGTTAATTCAAGGTAATAGCATCCTTAAAAATGAAATTTATAGTCCTAAAAAATCAAAAACATCTACGTTTGAACAAGTCCAAAGGTTTATAAATGAGGCACCAAATGAAAAATATTTGATAATAAAAGTTGCTACTGTTTTCGGAATATATGGAGCCTGCCGACGTGAGAAGCTGTACCATTTATTGATAGGAGACATTAAATTAATGAATAAATCATTGATTGTTCAAATTCCAAATACAAAAACGAAAATAGGGCATTCTTTTTGCATTGTTGGAAAAAACATTGACTATTTTAATAAATACGTTGCATCAATCATCAACGTTTTTTTCTGAAATACTCAAATTATAAATGCAGTGCCAACCCAGTTGAGAAAATGCCCTCTACCATTGCTGAGTTTCTGAACATCCCGGAACCAAAGGATTATACAGGTCACTGTTTCATAAGGTCTTCTGCTTCTTTGCTAGCAGAATCAGGAACAAATATAACGGATAATAAGGAGCACGGAGGATGGAAGTCTATAAAAGTAGCTGAGAGTAAAATCGATCAATCTATTTCTTATAAAGAGGCTATTGCTGAAAGAATAATCTCAACAGCAAGCTCCAATGTTACAGCATCGTCCTCTTCACTTCAAGAATTAAATGTTAATGGCTTTTCAACTTCGCAAGGTATCAATATCAGCAGTTGTTCTAATTGTACTTTCCATGTTAATATTCATAAATAATTGTATAGGTATAATACATTTGAAACAGAATTCAATTCTATCTATTCAATCTATATCTATTGTTCACAATAAAACTTCTTTGAAAATTGAATGTTTATTGGTATTTGGTCGAAAAAAATCGGTTTAAAAATAATTTTAACACTAATGTTAAACCTTTTTTCAACACGCCACTTCGTAAACATCATCTTTAACTACTCTTGACAACCATTCAAAATGTCACTTTTAATGACAGTTGTACAAGAAAGTCTTTTTTGGCACCATGAAGAGACGATATTTCTCACTGCCAAAATAATTCACAAAATAAACATGAAATATTATTTTTGAAGGATTTATTTTAAAAAATTACCAAATGATTATTCATCATTAAACAATTTCATTTTTTGGAATAATAATTGATAGTAAAGTTTGAACAATAACTTCCAACATAAATTTTCGAAAATGTTCCATGTTGCTGATGATCAGAAACATTAGATACCGTGTTAGGAATCACACGTTCAAAGGTAAGACCTCGTTAGTCCTCACACAAGTTTCTCAACTTCTGAGAATTGTCGTTCGTATGGGGGCGAGAGCTGATCAACGGAAAAATAGATTTTTTTTTCAAACAGATTTCTTGAAGAATTGATTCCACAGATACAGTTACAGAGCTTCTCCTGAAACAGTGACCTGTTGGGAATTTCAACTATTTTATTTATCCCCACATGTTGGTTTAATACATTTTCCTCTCAAATATTTCAAAAATAATATGTTACTTTTTGGATTAGGCTGCCGTAGTGCCCCATACTTGCGGTATATCTCAATATAATCAGAATTTGAAACAGTAAACGTTCTTGCGCAATAGGTCTTTGTATCAGATATTTCAACAATCAATATGAATCCAGCATATTAAGTGGCATCAATAGTTATATATAAAACTTTTTCACATGTTTCTTGTCCCACCATACACGAAATTGGTCATATGTTTCTTATTACTAATGTGGATTTGGCCGGTAACATATTAGATACTATTGCATTTGCTTTCTCAGATATATCTAATGGCGTATCACTACCACGATTATAATCAACATCCATCTTCTTGAAAATAACTTGAAATTGAAGCAACTGAGCAAACACGGTGCTGTGAAATTTTATTGGAAATATTGATAACATTGAGGATAAAATTTATGGAAAAGAAAAGTATATTATTTGAATACGATTTCACTGAAAACATTGAATAAAATTTTCAAGGCAACAGTCTTTTAAAAGCGATAACTTATCGGGACAAAAAACCACGTCAAGATTTATTGGAAGTATTTATTTTTAATATATTTCAGAAGATGTAAATTCACATTCACAGTTGTACAAAAAATGTTGTTTGTATTTCGTGTATAAAATTCGTGTTTTCATTCGAGAAAATTAACACTCCCACGTGCCATTGAAAAAACCCTCATTTTACGCACTTAATACAAAAATAACTATTTTTTAATTGAATATAATGTTGATGATAACTGTCCATATTAGATGTAGCGTTCTCACTATTTACTTTAAGATTGTTTGTCAAAAACCTACTTTCTGTCCTATCGTCAACCTTCTCGTTTATTTTGGTAAGTTGAATATATGAATATCAAATCTTTGGCAAATAGTACGGTGCTAAATTGTTGCACTTATTCACAAACATAAATTGAAACAGTAGAGGCCCCCATTACATATCTGTGCGGAATATCATACTTCACCAGTTCAAGTTTTGAAGAGTCGTGATTTTCACTAAAGGCATAATATGGATTCAACAGATGATATGATTTCATATAAGGAAATGGAACCCCCTTACTCCGTTATAGTTCCATATTTTAACTAGTATATTATGAGCAGTCAAAAAAGTTTGAAAGGTCCTAAAGGGTAATTGCTGTGTAATTAAATTGCTGCAAAATCTCGACTACATTGAAGACATAAACATCAATACGATAGATCCATAATTTTCAACCAGATTTAAAGATCTTCTTTTAAATAGTGGAAGGACTTTAGAAAGTGTGAACACATCTGGAAAAATGACAATATCAGATCGAGTTAATAAGTATAATGAATGGTTTAAAAATAATTCTAGATATTTCTTTAATGATTTTATCATTTTGAGTGAATGGTATCGGAAAAAAATAACTACATAACTTATATCTCAGATATTGTTGATTGGAAATGCTTTGCGTTTCAAGCAACGCACATAACAGGCATACTTGTGATACAGGAGTTTTGTCATAGATTAGGTTTTGTTTATGGCTGTCGAAATGTATCACTTCTTAGTATGACTGCTGAAATTTACAAGGAATTTATGTAAGAAAAAGAACCGGGTCAACAACAAATCCCTGAGGAATGCCACCTATAACACGCTCTGGAAACCTCATCATTTCGCCAGTTCTATCGTCTGTTTTCCATTTTTTACATAATTATAAAACCAATACACAATTCCTGTAGTCTCTCTGCTTTTTTTATTTGATGCAGTATACTCAAAAGAATTTTGCGAAAACAATATGGAATGCTTCTCAGATATATACTGATAGAAGAAGGCTTTGTTTATTTAAATCTAGGTCAAACTGAAATTGAAAAACCTCTATTACAGTTGACACTAGATCTTCAAAATGCGTATTGTCCGTGGAATAATTAATCCGCTAATTTATCAACGTATTCATTGTCTTTAATAAACTCCATTTTGTCTATTGTAAAAACTACTTCATTTTTTCCAACCCTTTTTTCGTTATAATAAAGCTTTTATAGAAATATCTTTATACACATCTTTTTACAAGTTTAATCTATTCACCTTGAAGCAACTAAGGTTCTTGTCATTGAAAGGCAGGGCGTTACGGATAAATGAATTAAAAAACTTCCTTTCCCTATCAAACAAATCCACAGAATTTCAAAATATACTTCAATTTATGGAAAGTTATCGTTGTTTGTTTTGTATCTCTGATAATATTTACAAGGTTCTGACGAACTTTTTCAAACTATAATGAATTAAAGCATTATAAATTTGACCCTCTGTCCTATTTTTTGAACTCTATATTGAATAAACTCGTGTAAATGTTTATCTAAACACACATAACTCAGTTGAGGATGAACATAAATTTTCACATACACACTCACATATATGAAATTCTATTTTAGTGTAATCTTCGTCGGAGTGAAATCCACGTCCCGTGAGGGATTTGCCGCAGATTCGATGATATTTTTATAACCTAAAGCTTACCTTCCGTCACGAAAATCACCAACAAGATTAGCTGTTTATTTTTTCATGTCGCCCAAATTCGGAAGATAATCGAAGGTCTCAATATTGTATCCGAATTAAATAGCGAAATACTTATTGATAATTTTCCATTGGATGTCAAAATGAAAGAATTATATTTGTACATCAGCAAAAAAATATTTTTCTTGTACCACAGAAGTTGAAACTTGCACATATTGGTCAATAGGCTAATCAACAAGTTCAAAAACATGAAAAATAGAGATGAAGGTCCTGAAAATATGAGCGATAGCTCATTTGAATCGGAATCATCTCTAGAAAAATGTTTTTGAAGGATTTTGGTGCAGGTAAAAAATTGCAATTGTTATTAACAAAATAAGATTAAAAAAATGGTATTTAGTTTTTCGTTAATAACTCAAAACATATTAATATTTAAGCAATTTTGAAAAAAGCTCGTTGAAGAGGAGGAAATTTCCGATAAAAAAGTCCCGACTCTCGAAACTCTATCTTCATTATTCATAATTTTAATTTGACGTTGAAAATAGGGTTCCGCGCGTCTGTTACGGCATAAGCGCGTTGCCGCTAAAGAGAGTTTATCAAAAGAAATAATTTTTTTATAACATAAAATGTCATTTTAAAAATTTGAAAAAAATCTAGTATCTTCTTAACACTTGAATGAATCGAGTCCCGTAGAAAAAAAAGTTTTATCATAATTTTTCAAAAAGTTATTCAATTGTTAACAAACAAAATTTTTCCCAATCTCCGTTGGCATTAATAATGGGATAAAAGCTGTAAATGAACGGCCTATAAATTTTAAACTTCGTTTAAATTTTTCAAAAGTATTGAATTTCTCTATTTGTTGGAAACAATTTAATAATAAACAAATTACGTAAAAAATTCATATCCTATGTCAATAACTGCCATTGTTCAATGTGAAAACAGACACAGCTAAATATAAATTGAAAAAAAAATTATCAACAATTTTTAGATATTTCATTTTGCAATAGTTATAAAATTTAATAAATAAAGTTAATACATTTTTATGAACTTTTATCGTAGGATCGAATGAAGTATATATATAAAAAGGGCTCCACGAAGTTTAAAATGTATAGGCCAATTATTATTTATACCTTTTATCCCATTATTTATGCCAACGGAGATTAGGAAAAATCTTGTTAGTTAACAATTGAATAACTTTTTGAAAAATGGCGATAAAACTTTTTTTTTTCTACGGGACTCGATTCATTCAAGTGTTAAGAAGATACTAGATTTTTTTCAAATTTTTAAAATTACATTATATGTTATAAAAAAATTATTTCTTTTGATAAACTCTCTTTAGCGGCAGCGCGGTCATGCCGTAACAGCCGCGCGGAACCCTATTTTCAACGTCAAATTAAAATTATTAATAATGAAGATAGGGTTTCAGGAGTCGGGACTTTTTTATCAGATATTTCCTCCTCTTTGACGAGCTTTTTTCAAAATTGCTTGAATATTAATATTTTTTGAGTTATTAACGAAAAACTAAATAACATAACAATTGCAATTTTTTACCTGCACCAGAATCCTTCGAAAACATTTTTCTAAAGGTGATTCCGAATCGAATGAGCTATCGCTCATATTTTTAGGACCTTCATCTCTATTTTTCATGTTTTAGAATTTGTTGATTAGACTACAAATAAGTGAGTGGACTGAACTCCTCAAGCAGGAAGTGCTTAAAGGATTTGTAGATACTGATACCGTATGCTTCGAAACAGACTAGTTTAGTGATCCTATTTTTTTTAAGAAAGATGGGTTGGGTAACAGGATACATTTTTCTAAAAACAATACAATTGTTTCCTTGCCGATATTTCGAATTTAATTAAATTCTCACAGAGCCCTGAAGAACAATTAATTTTACACAAAGATCCTTAGTTTTGGTATCATATTCAATACTTGAATCTAACTACTTGAATCTAACAGATTTTATCAATTCCTGATTCTGCTGACGAGTGTGAACGTAACCCTTTAGTTCCTTGCATTCATATCAGTTCACTAGGTCTTTTGAATTGACATTATTTTCAGTATTAGTGTCATTTTTGTAATTTGGGATTCCTATTTTTTCCTTTTTTTTTGTAGAATATATATTTTTTTATTTTTAATCAAAAATTGTATTTGTAGCTACTAAGAAAAATATTACTAGGCTCTGCCGGTTTGTTTCGGAATAAATAAACAAATATCATATAAAACTTCTTCTTTTAGGCCTTTGATGTCACGATGTCAATTTCCCAACTATATTTTCTTCATTTCGCTCTATCCTTTTTAATTATTTTCTATTATCATTCATATCGAAAATTTCAAACAAAGCATTTCACTTGAATCAATTATTATTCAAACATCTGTTATTGCATATCCGTTTCCGATTCATTTGCATGAACATGCAACTGCGGTTGAGCCCTAAAGCCCCTGGGGTTTTTTGGTATTCAGTTCCCATTTTCCCACGAACGAGGTAAATAATCCATTTCCATAGTTTCCTTGACATTATGATGTTTATGAACCAGATGGGAGTGTATGCATAGCTCTGATTCGAGAAAAAATCGTCGGATTTACCGTACATGGAGTTACAATAATAACAAACAACTTTTCAATATCGCAATAGGTATAATTCAACTAATATACAGTGTGATCAGTGGATATTTTCACATGCGTTATCGACTATGATGGCTACTGCTCCGTATAACGGATTATATTTCAATGAAAAATTATTTTTATTTAGGCAATTCACTGGAAAGTAACCGCATGTTAGGATTGTAGGTAATTATATTATTTTTCATATTCCATATTACAAATCAGTACCAGGCAATGCATATTCCAGTGACATTAGGCAATTGATAAAAGTCGTTTTTGTGAAGGAAATCGGAGTTTTTATCTGAAAAATATGAAAATTGTAATATCTACATGTGTGGAAAGGGCAAACTTTTCAGTTCACCCAGATAAGTTGCTGAGTCAATGCAAAGTATTTTTTACAAAGAAAAATATTCTATTCATCAGTCACCTGTCGTATTTAATTATTTTGCCCATCAAAAACAGTAAGAAATTTTACAGATACTTATCTAAATGTTTCTGAGGCTAAAATCTGCATCCGTATTTAGAATTTGAAAAATCTAAGTATATTTACAGTTTTTTCTCTTCTCTGATTCGCTTAATCTCTAAACTTTTTTGACAGAGAGGCAATGAAGATTTGAAATGTGAAATATTTCAGTGTTGTTGATTGACTTCTGGAAAATCCACTAGAGATTATTGGTAGTTTGTAGAGTGTACTTCGTCTCGTGTTATGATTAATATCAGATCAAAGACCTCTCAGTCTGTCTTTATGTATAAGGCTGGCAGTCTAGATCAAAAGTTCCCAAGCTTTTTGCACCTGCGTACCACTTTTTTGAAAAATATTGGCGTACCACCAGATCTAAATATTTTAATAAACGTATAATATTTACTCTTCTAAAAGTGTTCAAAGGCTTTTTTAATCAAATTCCTGAGAAAGCTTCATATTTAATGGTTAGATATTTGTTTATTTATAACATACTTATAATAAAGGAGGAATAAAAAGATTAAAATAGTATTAATTTACAGTTTTATTTATTACCCATCGGTCTAAAAACATACAAATATTATTAAAAAGTCAGCAAAAAATTAATCATCATACACAATATACTTTTATAGTATTTAGTGCGAAACTTGTTGTTTTTTGCCTGTGATTAAAATATCAACATTAGGAGTAATGGAACTTATCTTCACTCTTAAGTTCTCTTCAACACTTATTCTGCTTCTATAACAAATGGCATCAAAAATAGCAGAGCTTGCCGGAAGAACAATGGGTCCTCGATTTTACATCCGATCCAGAAATTAGTTAAATATTTCTCTTTAAAATAATCTTTCATGGAACTGTCTTCTGTAAGGTCGATAAAACTTTCTTCTAGTTCCAATTCATTTGGTGAGGTTCCCGAAAAAGGATTTCTGATCCAGTCCACTTTTGAATAATCTTCAGAGAAATACTTAAAGCTTTTTTGAAGGCCCTCCAAGTGAACAATGATATCTGCAACCACATTTGGCATTGGAGATATTTCATTTTCTTCAAAAAATGATAATAGAGTGGTGAATGCAGATAAATTCTTCACCTGTATTTGTGAACAAAACAGGACCAACTTTCTCTTGAAGGAGTTTATATTGTCACTGGCTGTGAAGGCTGTTGTGTTTGGTCCCTGAAGTCCCAAGTTCAGTGTGTTGAGTTTGTCAAAAATGTCGGCTAGGTAAGCCAATCTTGACAACCATTCTTCATCAGCAAACAATTTTTTCATGTCATGATTTTTTTCACTTGAAAACATGAAAACTTCTGATCTCAGGCCAAAGAGGCGGTTCAAAATTTTCCCGCGAGATAACCACCTCACTTCTGTATGCAGGAGTAAAGTTTTAAACTTGCCACCCATTTCTTCACACATCAAGAAGAATAATCTTGTGTTTAGAGCCGTAGCCTTTATGAAGTTAATAACTTTCACAGCATCTGATAGAACGGAGTTAAGATTTTCCAGCATACCTTTAGCAGCTAATGCTTCTCGATGGATGACACAATGCATACTTTTGCAATCAGGAGCAACTCCCTTCATTTTTGCTGCTAGCTCCGTCAATTTTCCTGACATAGCTTCTGCCCCATCTGTACATAAGCCAATACACTTGGACCAGGGAATGCCTACTTTGAGCACATAATCATCAATTACCTTAAAAATGAGTTCCGCTGTGGTATTTGATTCAAGTGGTTTGCAGAAAAAAAACTCTTCTATCACCTTTTCATTATAATCAACGCGCACGAAAACAAGTAGCTGCGCCATGTTTGTAACATCAGTGCTTTCGTCAACTTGAAGTGCAAAATAAGTGCATTCTTGGAGTTATGGGTTATGGGTATTTCGTTTTTCTAGCGACCCGTGAGCTGTGTCATGTTGCTCACATCACTCACGCGTACCACCTGAAACATTCCCGCGTACCACTGGTGGTACGGGTACCCCTGGTCTAGATTATTAAAAAGGGATGTTACTGTTGGGGTTTTGTATTATTTGAAATTCTCTTTGCATGATAACCTTTGTTCAGCTCTACAGACGTATCTCAAAACTCTTTTTTGGAGAACGAATACACTGTCGAAAAGATATGAACTACAAACACCTCAGACCGCGATTTCATACCCCAGATGAGATTCTATCAAAACGAAGTAAGCAGTTGGGACGGTAGCCTGGTGGGTTGACGTGGGTGGTTTGCTCGACTCACTCAATCGACCGCTGTGTGAACCGGTGGTTCGAACCGCAAGGTCGGACGATCGATTTTTTACTTCCTATCGTGCAACGTGTGTTGGGAATCACACGTTAAAAGGTAGAACCTCGTTAGCCCTTGGGCGAGCGACAGCTGGTTAACGGAAAACAGAATAAATAAAGGACAGAATAAGTTCTATCCGCGGAGTAACTCAAGTCCATCGTAGATCAATCTAATTTCATAATAATCAGATGCTAGTGTTTCTCGCGAGGATTAAATATGATATTTTACTGTGCCACAACACAATATTGCCTAACTTGGAATTCATATTTACCATGTGAAATTCACTAACTATAAAATGTACAATGCCTAATGATATGCGTGGAATGAAAAAATGGAACCATATGAATTTACAATGCACATCGAACTGAGAACGATAGTGATGTGTTTTTCTGTTATCCAGATGTCGCCTCCCTACGAACGACAACCCTCATAATCCAGAACCTGTGCTGGGGATCAACGGGGTCTTAACTTTCAACGTGCGATTCCTTTTCGTTTTTCACTTGTGAGAAGACGAAAATATCGCGTCAAGTATTGATAACGCATTAGCAGTGATTGGTTGCTCCCAGTGTAATAAGTATCCTGTAGACCGATTTCAAGAAGTTAATCTGCTCTGATTTACGAACCTTCGAATATCGATGAAAGTTCCGGTTGGTACATTCACTTCTCTCGTTTTGCGCAATGATGAAATGAAAGTGATATAGGTAGACACTAACCACCGTATTCGACTGCAACAAATTCCCAAAATAATTACAGCTTTCCTTCTGGTAATTTTGTTATTTGATAAATGGAACATGTAATTTCGCTCATGAGAATCGTTCATTACGATGAATGGCCGGTTGGAAGTACGACTCCATCATTAGTTGAAGGTAATTTCTCACGTGAGAAGTTCCCACATCGAGTTGGTACTCGGTTTGTTTTAATGAATTATATACGGGGTATTTACAGAAGTAATAGGTGGTGTTCAAGTAAGGTTTTGTCAGTTTATGTTATTTTTCCAATAACTCTCTGTTAACAAAGTAGCAAGCTAGCTTTACATCCACACGCATGAATGGGTCTTTGTAAACATTTTCAGTTAATCTGTAGTTATTCTGTATATTTAAAAACATAATCTAGGGTTAGTGAATTGAAAATATTTCAAAAAGTTTCGAACAAGTTTTATTTTACTGAGTCGATTTTAGTTTGTGGTTTGAATCCTTAGTTTCCTAAAACAAATCAGTGGGTTGTTCTGTGTATATCCTTTTCCAATAAAGTCTCTCTTGAAACACAGGGCTTTAGTTCCAGTGAGATTTCATATAAGCTTTTGAAGTTCCATGCCGAGAATTAATAATCTAAATCTGCATATATACTTAATTGTGAAAGCTATGTTTTTCCTCACAAGACTTTTTTTAACCGCAATTTTCAATATATAATAAATTTTCACTTAATTGCAGCCACAGAAATGGATCTCCATACTCCATGACTTTTCAGAATGCATCGAGCAAATTTCTACTTCAATTTGGTAAAAACGCTTTTTGGCTTTTTACTACTCTATCATTAAAGACAAATGTGGAAAACTGTCAAATAAAGGAAAAAACACTACAATAAAAACTCCTGATACTCAGAAGTTCCCTTCAGGCACAAACAGGAAGAAAAAACCCATTCAAAATAACTACTTTCATCTTTTCCATCTCATGCCCGTTTTATTTCTTATATTATATTATTATTATCAAAATTTTTAACTGCATTTGCCTATTCAACTATAGGAATGTTATATTATTTATAGTAAAATGGATATACATCGTTACAACTATCTCCCAGTTGAAAACATATGCAATACTACATAACACTACATATACACATACATACTCTTACGTTTTTCCCGTGGGTTCGACAATAATTGACTACACTGTATGATCAAACTCAACTTTATTTCACTGCTACACTGTTAATACAACTGAAACTTCGGACTATTACTCAAATATTTATCGCCTTATTAGAACACTTTGTACCGCACTTTCAACTATACTTCTCCATCTGCGTGTTTATAGTGCTTATATATGGTAATTGATGTCTCTGGAAGCAGGTAGAGAAGTCTCCGGAAGTTTCTGGAAGCGACGCGACATCTAGAACAATCTCTACCTTGGCCAAGTCATAATCGATTGACGACGATGGGGATGATTTACAATACCATATATAGCAATAATATTGGACCTGTGAAAAATCACTTACAAATTACACTTTCTAACAGCGCCATCTATTCGGTGAACAGCTTATTAAACTCTATATGGGCCACATTTATACCAAGGCTAAAACGACAAACCCATCTGGAATTTTTTAATTCCATAAATCACAGTGCTATTGATATTGCTATTTTGAAATGCTGAATTATCCTCTAGAGGTAGTTCACATTTCCTTAGAAAAAACCGGATGCGAGTACGTGACTTCTCGAGTGGAGAAGACGATTAAAATTCGCATTGAAAGGTTCGTTCATAGTTTCAAAAGAATATAAAACGAGCTCTATTTACTTTTTTTTCTCTTTGCCGCTCTGCTTCAGTTACTTTGAAACGCCTTTTGAATTTTACGTCGAATTTTACCGAGTTCATATCAAAATGAGATTAATTCATGGCCCTCGCTGACGTTGATATAATGTTGAAGGATATGTACGCGGCTTGTACAGACATTTTCTTTGACGTCAGTAATGCTGATATAAAATATTAGCATTTGGAGAAAAAGGAAAAATTGTTTCGAATTTTAACCTTATCGATTCACTTGTCAAACTGCAACTCAATTTTGTTATAAATTCATAATAAGAAATAAAAAATTACCTGTGTTATGAACAAAAATAATATGTATGTAGGTTTACAATTATACAAATTATTCGAATTCGAAGATGCAGTAAAATAACTAGTAAAATTGTTTGAAATTGAATTTCAAACAATTTGTGTGTATTATCTTAAAACTTCCTTGAAACAAATTGATATAGTGTATTATTTATTCAGTGTATATTAGACTGATTCATAAATTTCGATTTTTTTAAATATATTGAAAGTATTGTTGGAAGGGAGCTTGTTTTTTGAGTTTAGAATTCCATAACTCTTTATTGGTTCATTGAAAAATCTAGACCAAATGATTGATTTTCTTGTATAAAATTAAACGCTCCACAATAAATTTTCTTATAATTTTTTGATAAACCGACGCGTTTCGAAGTTATTCAATTTTAAAATATGATTTATAATATTTTCTCATTTTTTCAGCTTTTTGACGAAACTATCAAGTTAATCAGAAAATTCTGCCGAATTTTACAAATTTTCTGTATTCTAATTTTTTTTGATTGCAGAGATCCTTTTATTAAACTGTCAAATTTCTAATACTATCGTATTTTAATTATTCAAAAAATTCAAATTTTGTTTTTCAACTAAATATTATTTTTATCTTTGATTTATTTTATTTTATCATTTCATTATTATATATTTTCAATTTATGCAATGCATTTTATTATCTCAATAAAAATATACTAATATAATTTTCTTATTCATCGATGTTTGTTACAAATAGTTTGTTTCGCGCTTTCATCATTTTAACTGTGAAACTAGCTTCAATGAATAAGACAATTATATCAGTACATTTTTATTATGATAATGAAATTAATTGCATAAATTTGAAATATATAATATTATGAACTTTTGGGAAAAAAAGTTTTTGGCTTTCTACTACTCCATCTTGATACCATCCTCACTGGTATACACCGATGTTTCGCCTTAAGACACTTGCCCCAACGCTCTTCAGTACCAAATTGGATAACATTATAGAAAATACACACACTTCATTCATGAATTACGATGGATAGCAGTGTTCTATGTAAGTGCAATTTGTTACCATTCAGTTAAAGTAGAACTCATGTGAATGATATCTGATTTTTATTCCACAACGAATGTTTGAAATACAAACTGAGTAGAGAAAAGTATCTTCTGTATAATTCAGTGTTCATATAGAAGTATTTGTTTCGAAAGAATTTTTTCTTTCGTATAATTCAATGTTTATATGAAAGTAGCTGTTTCTGGAGGACTTTCTTTCAGTTTGTGTCTGAAAGTTACTTCTTTGTATGATCTACACATCCATGTATAGAGTTACTTCCTTCCTTTCTTTCTTTGGAAGACTCCCTCATCCTTCTTTTTTTTGTATCAAGATGGAGTAGTAGAAAGCCAAAAACTTTATTTCCCAAAAATTAATCACTCCTAAAAAATATAACCCCTTCAATTATGAACTTAAAAAATCAAATAAATAATAGATAAAAGTAATGTTTAGTTAAAAAATTGAATTTATTGAAATTTCAAGATACGATAGTATTAGAAATAGCGTTTATAATATCTAATACGCCATTCTTACCAAAAAACTTCAAAAGAAAGCCATGGACTTGGTCTACCCATATTCAAGATGCGATAACGTCAGTTATAGGACATTGGCATATTTGGGTGAACCAACCAGGAATATTGCCCGTTTTTTGAAGAAAGAAGGCGTAAACGTAGCTTACAGAACGAATAATAATCTAAGTGAATTTATTAAAAACAATAAAGACAAAACTTCGTTGTTGGATAGATCAGGAGTATATAAGCTGACATATGGCTCTTGTCCAAAACTGTATATTGGCCAAAATGGAAGAACATTTTCCCAAAGAATTAAAGAACATAGAAGTAGTTTTGTAAATAAAAAGACCAACTCCACATTTGCAAACCACCTATTAGCAGAAGGGCATGAGTTCAATCATGAATACGATGTGTTACATTTAGAAGAGAAGAGTTTGAAACTCAATCTTCTAGAATGTTTAGAAATCAATAGATTCAGGAATTCGGGTAATTTACTGAATGATCAATTAGAATTGAATAACTCTCCGCTACTGAATATTTTTTCAAATGTGGAAAATAGAACATAAGCTCAGGTAATTAAATTCATTACAAACTTAAGTAAAATATCAGGTACTTGAAATTCAGGTACCTCAAATTGTAGAATAACGTATATATAGCATTTAATGTGTGGAATTAGTTACTAAGACACGCCCGAGGAAGCTATTGTATGGCGAAACACGTGTTGCGTTTTTGTAAAACTATCTAGTGAAAATCACACAATAAAGTGTTTTTAGAATACGTTAGTTATGGATTTTCATCGGCCGATTCCATCATATATAAATCGATTTGATTTTTTTTAAATCAGTCTAGTTTATATCTTATAGTATGGACAGTAAAACAGCTTGAATTCTACGAGAAAATTTTTGAATTATTACAGTTGAGATCAACTGGAAACAACGTGGTATATTTTTTATATTATTTCTGAAGTGTGTGACCCCATGAACATTTTGACGGAAAAATAGATCTAGAAACGAGCACTTTTCCGTATCACTAGAACCTCAATACTCTTCTCTACGCACGTTTCGGCAACCAAGTTGGTGTCTTCAAGAGATGGAGAAAAACTGAGAAGAGTATTGAAGTTCTGGTGATTGAAAAATATGTTTGTTTTTGGATTTATTGTACACAAGAGATTGCAGTGTACGTTTCATTATGAAAGAATAGATTTGAATTGAAGGGGTTATATTTTTAGTACTGATTAATTTTTGGAAGATGGAGTAGTAGAAAGCCAAAAACTTTCCTTCCCAAAGAATAGATATTTTTGAAAAATAACTTCTGAATCATGCAAATTTGAATATAATAAAAATAGAGACATAATAAGTTCCTTGAATAAGTCAGGATGATTTTAAAAAAATAGGAAGAATTACACAATTGTAAAGTGAAGTACATGGGCATCACAATTTTTTGCAATAATCAATTTTCTTGGTTATTGTTAAAAAATCGCTCATACTTGATAACAATGTCAATAACATTCAACATAACATAAATTCGGTCGTTGAGTTTTGAATCAGAAGTATCAGTTATATGTGGCAGTCATCAATCGAGAAAAAACTGTCAGTAACTACCATTTTCCATCTTCATCAACAATATTCATAAATCTTGAAAATGCCAAAAGTGTAGTCCGAATTTGCAAAATTGATGAATTACAGTATGTATTTACAAAAATCTGTGGCTAATGGAATTACTCCAAGGCCAACATTATCCATAGGAAAAAACAGTACATATATTTTGGTGTACCACAAGGAATAATAATCTACGAGTATTTGGTTGACACTTATTCATTGACGGGATGTGCTAAATTATTCTAGAAAATGATTCATTGTAATTCATGTTTCAATAATTTTACATTCATAACATATTTTTTTCTTGGATTTATATTTAGTTGAGTTATGGAGTACTCAAAAAGTGAAACTGGAACTTCTGGCGTAGAATCAATCCAAAACAAGCACTTTTCCCAAACACCAGAACTAAAAGTTCACTTCATCTCCTGCAGACGCCAACTTGGTTGATGAAACTCGCATTTCTGGTGTTTGGTAAAAGTACTTGTTTTGGATTCATACCAATTATGCCTGGACTTTCAATATTTTCCACATTTCTCAGGAACTTCCTTTCTACTTTAGTACGATTTTCATCTATTACCGTATGTTCAACATGTGCGTGCCGCTTTTACTGGATAATTTACACATGACCGAATACAACGAATTCGTTTTTTTTTCAGGAAAGAGTCGTATTAAAAAGCGGGTTTTCTACTTGAAGGGGCACCACCTGCTCACATTTCCGTTCTGCGGGCAGGCTTTATCGCCATACTTTTTACTTTTTAATGAAACTCGGTGGGTGGAGGTATTTAAAGTACATAGATAAATATGCATCATTTTAAAACAAGGGAACGCTATTAGTTCCCATTTGCACACCAATTACAGTGCTAACGCAATACCCGTACAATAGATTCGGTAGGAATTGAAAATTGATTTGTAACCTTTTTTTTTCCATTAAATTTTTCTGTTCGTTGTTTTCAATATGTTAGAATGTTGAGAGCGTTCAAAATCTGCTATTCACTGCCATTGAAATGAGCATAAACAAATATTTTTCTGCGGTCGTTTTATATATTAGGCTGAAAAAACGTTAGTCTCGAATATTTAGAAGCCGCAGCTTTACTCTGTATTCTTGAACATTTTGATAGTTTGGCTCATTCATAAGCATCCGACAACACGATATATCCCAATAATATTGAAAATGTCTGAGATGAAAATAGAATATCAAGAGTAGAAGTCAGTATGAACAGATGGATAATTAAATGAGCGGACCGCTGAAGATATCAACGGGTGTTCTTCAGTGAACTGTTTTAGGTACAGTGTCGTTTTTAATTCACATCAACAGTTTGCGATTAAAAACTACGATTTGGCGTCTTTTTTCTGCCGAGCCGAAAATAAACATGGAGGATCAGCAATTTACTGCCGAAAGGGAGTTAAATACAAATTGATGAAAAATCTCAATACTTTGTCAGTTTGTGATCAATTCGAATGTGCGGCTGTTGAAGCAACAGTTGGTGAGTGCAATATGATTGTTATTTCGATCTACAGACCATCAGGTGCTTCTATTGATATATTTATGTCTAAAGCTGAAGAGTTATTATTGAAAACGTTCCAAGAAAATACATCCATATTTATAGCTGGTGATTTCAATGTAGAATTGAGAGATACTAATAGAATAGGTGAGGATATGCTGTCACTATTCAGCTCATTCAATCTTATTCAAACAATTGTCGAATATACTCGAGTAACACATAACTCCAGGAGTTGTATTGATAATATATTCACAAATTATGATAATTTCAATATTGCAACAGTTTTAAAAACTCATATTTCTGACCACTATGCACAATATATAAAATTTTCTATTGATATTATGAAGGAAAACAAATATACATACCGACGAATTTTTAGTGAACAAAGCAAAATTGACTTTAGTAACAAATTGAAGAATGAAAATTGGATTGAAACGTATAGTCACAGTATCTCCTCAGTCGATTTGCAATGGAAATCGTTCATGAGCAACTTTATCAACATCTTCAATGCATGTTTTCCGCTTAGATACATAAAAACTAAACCATACACCCACAAACATGTATATATCGATGATAATGAAGAACTGAGCCAGTGTAAACATAATCTTGATGTATTGCTAGTTTTGTCTGGGAATAATCCAAATTTCAAAGATCAGTATAATATTGCTAAATCGAAATATAACGAGTTGTTAGTTAAAGCCAAAAAAGATACGTACCATAAA
The DNA here is from genome assembly GCF_025532065.1 of Leptinotarsa decemlineata. NCBI lineage: Eukaryota > Metazoa > Arthropoda > Insecta > Coleoptera > Chrysomelidae > Leptinotarsa > Leptinotarsa decemlineata. The sequence goes on from NW_027412529.1 coordinate 9,824,238, forward strand.
AAACTGCAACGTACAGATAACAAAACTAAATGCATGTGGAGCTTTTGCAATGAACTTACAGGTAAGAATAAAATTTCTCATTGTCGAATAAAAGGGAAACCACAAGAGGTTGCAGAAGAATACAATCTGTTCCTAACGAATACTGTACCTAATATAATAAGAAATATCCCAGAAGTACCATTTCAGTGTAATATAAATGAAAACAACTAGTCAATTTTTTTGAAACCTTTGTCTATGGAAGACTTAATTAATTTATCACGCAAGATTAAGAATAAACAAAGTAGCGGGGATGATGGTATACCTTCAGCATTAGTCAAAGAAAATATTCCTAACATGAAAGAAATACTCACGTATATCGTAAACAACTCTTTGAAATTTGGCATATTCCCAGAACAACTGAAGGTGTCTTTAGTTACACCTATATATAAAAACGGTGATATAGAACTCATGGAAAATTATAGGCCAATAAGTCAACCTCCTAGTTTCTCAAAATTGTTTGAATTAGCATTTTCTGAACAACTGATAGATTTCTTTAATAAATGTAACATTTTCAGTAAGAATCAACATGGTTACATCCAAGGTAGATCTACAATGTCAGCCATCTTCCAATTCACTCAACATGTATTGAATTTCATTGAAAAAAAATATTTATCTTTAGGAATGTTTTTAGATCTTTCTAAAGCATATGACTGTTTGGACAGATCTCTTCTGATGTATAAATTAGAGAAGTATGGAATTAGAGGAAACGCTTTGAAATGGGTTAGTTCATACCTGAATGATCGAAATCAGAGAGTTTCCATTAAAAGTGAGGGAATGATTTATAAATCACAGATACTTCAATCAAATATTGGAATACCGCAAGGTAGCATTCTCGGACCGATTCTATTTATAATCTTTACCAATGACTTATGCTCAATGAATACCAGAAATGATCAGTTCATAACAAGCTATGCTGATGATACAAATATATTGATTGGCGGTGAAAATTTCCCAAAAATCATAGAAAATACTGAAAATCTCTTTAAAAAAACAAAAGAATGGTTTGATAGCAACAAATTAATTCTTAACGAATCAAAAACCCACACAGTATTGTTTCGCTGAAGACAGTTGCAGTTGGAATGTCCACCGACAATCAAAATAGCTACAAAAGAGAGAGAAATAACATCAAAATCAAAGTTTATTGGTTTATATATCAATGAATTTCTGACCTGGTCAGGACATATAGAAGATCTATGTATGAAACTCAATAGGGTGCTTTATGCTATAAGATCTCTCAACAAATATCTCCACCCAAACTCAATGAAAATAATCTATCATTCCAGCTTCGAATCGGTGGCAAAGTACGGAATTTTGTTTTGGGGATGTAGTCATGATGTTCAAAAAATTTTTGTAATACAAAAAAGAACCTTACGGGTTATGTTAAACATGGCCTACATAGCATCATGTAGAGGGTGTTTTCGGAAGAATAATATAATGACAATTTTTGGCATATATATATATGAATGCTTAATATATTTTTTCAAAAATAAAGATACCTTTTTGACCTATAATATTTCACACGGGCATGAAACAAGAACGAGAAATATCATGTATCCATTACACAGACTCTCTATAACAGAAAGTAGTCCTCACTACATGTGTATAAAATTTTTCAATAAACTGCCAGCTCGAATAAAATCAATCAATGGCATCAGCAAATTCAAGAAAGAATTAAAAAAAATTATTATATAAAATGAACCATATAATACTGGTGAATATTTTAATTGTAATTTTCCCACCTGATAGGCAACTCTATATGTCTTCAATATATGTTTATGAATATTTTTGCAACATATTTCATATCTACTTTATTATTTAATTTTTTTAGATTTTATATATACAAATGTTTAATGTTTTTCTCTGTGACGCCTTTTCATTCTATGTCTTCATTACTGCTTCAGCTGTATTAGTCTGCATTTTTTGAAATAAAGTATATTATTATTATTATTATTATTATTGCTCTCTGTTGAAACATAAAAAATGTATCTTCATTTGCAGAGGATATGGTGATTTTTTATATTAGCGAAACTTGAGACGATGGTAAGTACAAAAAAGAACAAAAAAACTGAGCAAAATGAAAAGTTGTTGAAGTTGAATCTGGAGGAAAACTGAATTCCTAACTTTATTCTGCAGCAAATCCAACTTTTCAGCTTACCTGAAGACATTAATTTATTTCATATGATTAAAAACGAGACGTCTATTACCATACCTCGCGATTGAAATTGTTAGTCACCTCAATTGGGATATTCATATCAGTTTTTTTTCATTTTTGGGTAAGTGAAGCTTTGTGTAGATAGTTTTCCTGACTTGAGAATATTTTAGATAATTTTTAAAATGTTTGCGTTTATTTTTGATTGGTTTTGATTGTAAATGACTTGCTACAAACATATTTGTGTATGTAACGTAGTCAATAAATTTACTTTACTGCATTTGCATCTGGAAAACATTCAAAGTATCAAAGATTCACGTCCTTGTGGAACTCCACATACAATTGATAGGAAAGATATGTACTTAAAATAACATATGTAATCACTCCTCTGAATATGTTTTTAATGAAATACCTATCTTAAACATAACCAAACTCTTTTTTACAAGACATTATTGGTCGGAGAGTCGGATGGTAGTCGGTTCGACGTGGGTGCTTTGTTCACTCACTCAAATCGACCGCCGTGTTGGTCGCTGGTTCAGGCCCCAGGCTGAACGATCGATTTTCACTTGCTATCGTCCAACACGTGTTAGGAATCACATGTTAAAAACTAAGACCTCGTTAGTTCTTAGCTCGCACAAGTTTCGACTTCTGAGGGTTGTCGCTCGTAGGAGTGCGACAGCTTGTTAACGGAAAAACAGATTTTAAACCGATTATAAAAATGGAAATCAATTTTTCTGACTAAATCATGAATATCACACAAGATATAGAATTTTTTTTGAGTTTATTATCGAGAAAACCGCTGAAACAATAGGCCAATCATTTCATTTTACTCCTAAAATTCATTCACAAACTCCTTATCCAATTAGAAATATCAATTATATTTGCTTGCGAAAGGAATTCAACTGGGGCTTGAAACTGTATCCCATTGTATATTTCGAAAATAGTGTTCTATTTCGATTTCTAAAGCTTTTCCAAATGCATTCCATACATTAGCACAACGTAGCTATAATTTCTCGGAACGACAATGAATGACATTCGATTAATAGTTCGAAAAACGTTCATTTTCAGCGTTTTCCGAGATTTCCATGTGAAATTGCGAGCCAATTAAAGTGCCAAACATTATCCGAACTATATCGCCGACTGGGCGAGTTGAATACGGTTAGAATGCCTCTATTTCATTCATTCATTGATCATTTGCATGAAATAGTCCGAATTCACGCTTTAATTAAAATCAGGCTCTGAAGCTTGGAGATTTTTTTCAGATCGAGTCACAATGACTCTAATTAATTTATTACCCCTGCAGCTGCACTTTACCGGGAAGGTTAATTGAACTAACTTACACGGGGCAGGTGATAGAAAACCTGGCGTGTTTTTCTACTCCATTATTGTCATTAATAGTGAGCCAATTTATACATATGATCAGAGACGAACAAAAAAATGCTAAGTATTATCACTATAAGTAATAATAATGTTATGTCAATTGTCTGTCAGTCCCAACCAATAGAGACGACTTGTGAATTTCAACGTCTGGATAGGATCCTCTTTCAATAATTTCAAACTGTAACGTATTTTATCAAAAATTTGACATCCTTTACCAATTTTATATAAATGTATTATACCAATGTTCATCCAACACTAGGTGTACAATATTTCATATAACCATCGTACGAAACATCCTCAACAAATTTGTAGGTTAAAACCATCCATTTATATCTCAATAATACTCACACCCATAATTTTGTAGCATCCCTGATGATGGAAACAACTACCCAGCTAATATTTGTCACCCTCCCTGATCTGCGAACTCGTGAAAAAAATTGAAAATCGCTCGGACCCGTCGATTTTTATTTCACAGGGGAACACTTCCACCAAATATATCATCATTGTGTTGTCAACCCCCTCATCCCCAGCACCCCCTACTTTAGAATTTTCATTGAGACTACTATATTTGTGATAGATTATTTTTCAAATCCCAAATACTTCGGTTTATTGAAATTGGGATCGCTAAAGTGTTGTTGAAGTTTTAATGAAAACTAAGTTTAATCAAGATATTTTTATTTTTCATCACCTAAAATGTTATAATCGTAAGAAAGGTTCACTGTGGGTACGCCACTATATTGAAAAATAATATGCGTTCAGAAATAATAGTTTAGAAGGTGAGGCAGACGGTTTCATGAGAAAATAATTGTCGCTATATGTTTTTGTATTCGCATATCTGTCGATGATTTCCGATAATTGAAAATCGAATTTCTCGAACTAGGCTAGAGCGGACAACAAACAATAGGTTTGTCATCGCCCCATCTGCCTGTGAACGAGGTAACCAACTGCATATTCGAAATTTGCCCAATTTATCGTAAGAGGAAAAAAACTTTTCACATATAGTCAGTGAGCATACTTTATGTGGATGATAGACACTACCTCGCACTGACGAGTGAACAAACAGCCCGAAACCGGTCTGCAAGTGTGTTCCAATAATTGAAAATCTACTGCGGCAGTTTTATCGCCAACAGCATATGCAGAAATAATTTCAGTGAAGAATCCTGCACTGACACCTGTCGGATATAATCCAACGCCCTTCGTGGTATTAGCCAGGGGAGTAGCTGTTTTCAGTCCATTGACCTACAGTATAGGGAGTTGAGACTGGCCTGAATAGCAGGGGAGCCCATGATGCAAAAGGGGGATTTACTCGAGCGTCACTGAGACATATTAGGTTGCAAAGCTTAGATGATAAGAAGAAAAAATGTTATATAATATATACCTTTTCATCGTTTGGGGAAGCGGCTATAGATTTTCAAATATGTAAAAAAATACTGTTGCATGGACATACTCGAGAGCGTCAGATATTGATAGCATCAATGTCCTACGTATTTTTAATAATATTGGTATGTTACTCGGATCGTTTGCATGATGTGGGTGGTTGTACGTAAGGGTTGAAAGTGAAAAGAAAAAAAATTAATCGACCGCGTCAGATTTTCTAAGGGGGTGTTAATTGCAACAAAAAAAAAGCTCTCATTCAGTCATTTGACGATTTAGATCTGACGCAAACTCGCGGCCATTATTATGATGTGCAAAAAAAATTCGCGATTTTGAAATACTCAAGCGCGTCAGATTAAGATATATATGGTTGATCTTTATGTTTTAGACGTACTGTCTCATAATCTGACGATTATCTAGAGGGATTCGCTCAATCAGACAGAAACAATATTTTTTTTAAATGTTTTTATTCATTGAACCTGATTAATTAAAAAGCACGGGAATTTTTTTTAAGTCGAATACTTGTATTTATAAGAAAATAATTTCAAAACTATTCTCAAAAAAATTAAATTTTTTATAATCAATTGAATAATTAATGAAGAAAAGAGGAATTGAACTTTCTATGTATTTTACCACTCTTATTTGTAACTAACGTTACTGCAGTTTCGTCTTTTAAGGACATTTCCAAACTTATACAATATATATATATATATATATATATATATATATATATATATATATATATATATATATATATATATATATATATATAATGTCCTTATAGGACGAAACTGCAGTAACGTTAGTTACTAGTGGTAAATACATAGAAAGTTTAATTTCTCTTTTCTTCATTATGATTTCCTACCACGTAGTGGAAGTCTTCATCACGAACGAGTCTCTGTGATCATCTGTGATGCCATCATGGCAACAGAATTCAGAGTTGGGACGGAGTGAGAGAGTAATAGATCGAGAAAAAGTTAATAGAGAATAGAGTTTATCGACGAATTTTTGTTATTTCGGCTTGCGGAAATCGTCAGATTATATATTTTCCGTTATCCTTGAATTATTTCCTTCAAAATAAAAAAAAATAGCTACGCTCGAGAATGTCGAAATAACGTTATTTTTTTAAAACTTTGCTGCCCTCCCCTTTCTTTACGTCACTCTCAAATTGTCAGATTACTGGATTAGACGCGTTTTAGCAGGTAATTAACTCACCCTACCTTAATCTGACGCGCTCGAGAATTTCTGATGATAATTTTTTTTTACTAATCTGATCCTTTATCGCTCACAGGCGGCCTTATATATGGGGCTCATATTCGGTGGAGGTACTTAACCGAGTACAAGGTATCCCCCTGTATATTAATCTGCGGCGCTTTAGTAAATCCCGAAATCCCCGCTTGGGCTCCCCTATTAGAACGAATCGTTCCTTCAGATAATTTCATTCACCATCTCTCCAGAAATTGAATGTCTGGCAGACCATATTGAAGGTCTATATTTTATTGTTGGTAACGTCAACAAACAAACGTATCTGGAACTTCTTGATACAATTGTGAACCCCAGAATCACTCAGTTACTTGAAGACGGTGATATTTTTCTTGAATGTCAGTTCAAATTTCAACAAAATGGAGCTACTGCACATTTTGTTACACCTGTACGTCAATTTTTAGGTGGCAATTTCACAAGGAGAAGGATTGAAAGGCGAGAACCACTAGAATGGCCGACTAGAACTCCTGATTTATCACCATTAGACCATTGAAATCCAAAGTTTATATTACACAGCCAAATTTTCTTGATGATCTACGCAGGAGAATTGTCGTGGAGTGTCGTGCAGTGACTCCAGAAATGTTGAGAAATTTGCAATAAAACTTAGTTCATATTAAAACTTCAACAACACATGATCGATCCCCAATTTCAGTACACCGATGTATTTGGAATTGAATTTCCTTCAAAATGATGTATCACAAGTATAATAGTCTCAATGAAAATTCTAAAGTAGGGGTTGCTGGGGATGAGGGGGTTGTTGTTTTTGGTCGATTGTGAGCCCAAATATTCATGCACGATATGTCCAACACGTTACTATGATATCTTCAGAGCCTCGGCTATCTCGGTCAACTTCACTTCACAACTTCACTATTTAAGATATCAGGATTTGTTTCCAGACCCATCTTGAGGAATCTGTTTAAAATCTGTTTTTCCGTTAATCAGGTGTCGCCCCCATACGAACGACAACTCTCAGAAGTTGAGAAACTTGTGCGAGCTAAGGACTATCGAGGTCTTACCTTTTAACGTGTGATTCCTAACACGGTTGCAGAATCATCCCAGCTTCAACCAGAAAAATTCTGTCGAGGAAAATATCTGGTCGAGGCGGGAATCGAACCCACGGCCTTGCGATCGTGAGTCGGGCACACTACCACCGCGTCCAATGACGCCATGTAATTGAACACCAGCCTACGATTGACGATAAGAAGTTAAATAATAAATTATTGTTTGAAAAATGGTATAATCGAAACCTTATAGCTAAACTTGCTGTGTTAAATTATAGCCACTGTATGTGGATAATCATTATTCGTTTAATATGCATGTCCGCTCATATCCATTGATAGCACTGTATTTGGTAAAGGTCGATATTAATTAACATGAAATAAAAAAATATCGATCCATCGAAGGTATTGACACCTTGGCCTCAATATGAAACTTGCATTATGAAAAAAAGTGCAATCAAGAATTAATTAATTGAGGAATTGGTGCCCCTATGGTTGGTCTATCGTACTGTGAACTAATGAAAAAATCAAACAGACAGTTTGACAAGATTTAATTCATTTGCATTGACTATTGACAGTGAATTGTAATTGACCAAATATTTCTGTTTAGATCTATATATATATATATATATATATATATATATATATATATATATATATATATATATATATATATATATATATATATATATATATATATATATATATATATATATATAATCTTGAACCCTTTTACCCTCGGGGGCTGTTTAGATCTATACTATAGATTATTTACTGTAGCGATTTACTAAGGCTAAGGCCTCCGATAAGGTAAATCGTGATATATTGTTATCTGGATTTTTTATAGTCTGAGCAACCACTTACCACGATAATTTTGCCATATCGGGAGTACCACAAGGTTCCAATTTAGGACCATTACTTTTTCTGATTTTTATCAATGACCTTTCTCAATAAGTACCTACGTTTAGAATGTCTACTATACGCGGACGATTTCAAAATGTTTAAAAAATTATGTGGTATGGACGAGTATCTTGAACTTTAAAGTGACATTAAAATAAATAAATGGTATGAATAAAAATAATAATAGTTTCAGGTATGATACAAAAATTCAAATTTGTTTGATATAACTCGACCTTGTCCTAACTGAAAAATAGCTGATCACCAACCTATATACAAGACATTTTGTCTACTCAACACGAACCGTCAACTTCAGAGGATGAAATGTTCTATTGTTAGAAATCTCGTCAAGGTAGGCGACTCTTTTAGTCATTCAGTATCGTCATTCGCATTTTTAACCGCGTTATAGACATACTTTCACAAATGAGTGTGCTGGTGAGCTAAGAAATGAATACGATATAATGATCATATGTGAACGCATGCTAGGTAAATATCTCTTCATACAACAAAATAATAATGATAATGATTAAAAAATTTACTGAAAAATCTTCGTGAGTTATGATCGGTTGAAGAAGACATATTATGTTTCAGTTTTCCAAAAACCTGATAATTGAACTCCATTTTCTCTCATTAGCAGCATTGTGAAAAAGAATTCTCAGCGTTTTAGGCAGAAGCATTTTTTTAAATTCATCTCTAATGAAATAAATAATCTTTACCTTTTTTCAACAAATAACGATAATATTATTGAAATATAATAATATCAATAGTATATTAACCGCAATGACTATAAACTCTGTCAAAATATATTTCTTCGTTGACCATGCCCCTCCCCTAAGGATTAACGAGGTCTTACCTTTAAACTTGCGAATCATAGCACAAATTATTACAGTGTATTTTTTCAAATTTAAGATGGAAGAATCTTCCATTGAAGCGATGTTGTGCGTGGTTTGATTTTTTAAATAATTAAAACAAGTTCCATTTGCTCGAATATATAGAAAAAGCTTAGCATCAAACTTGAAACTGAAATGCAGAAAATTATACCGCTATCATATATAATGAAAATATACCAGAACATTTATAAAAACAACGACAAAAATAAAAACAACAATAAAAATTAATTGGCGCTCCGGGGCGACTTCATTGATTCCAGTGGCGCATTTGCTTTTTCAGCTGCAGGAAAACCCGGAAAAACCTGCAGTACCACATCATCTGAAGATCTTGATTTACCAATGTCCTCTCTTTATAAAACAAAATGTAGGGTGTCTCCAGAGGCTTCAATAGATTCAATGCATCGCCAGACCACTTCGTGACACGACTATCGTCAAACTTAAACCAGTCCGTTTCGTCTTTGACCAAGGCGTAATAATGACCAGATTCAACGACAGAACCACAGTGAACAATGACTGCATGAACATTACATAATATAACTATAGAATAATGAATATATTGGGAAACTTTAATGAGATGAAATACAAAACATTGGAACCAGATGCAGTAGACTTCATCTTTCAGAACATAGGCAAGTTAAAAAGGTAACTGTCAATACTGTCATTCTATAGTAGAATGAGAAAGAAAATATATTTTTTGTGCTTATTATGTTTATATGTGAGTAATTGAAAATATATTTGCACTATAGATTCTGGAGCATCCCATGGCTTATTATTTTACCTGGTACGTATATACTGTTGAAAGAATTGGTCCAAGAACAGTTCCCCGCGGTTCGCCAAATTCAACTTTCATCTTTTCGCTAATATCATTTCCTATTCTAACACACTGTTTTCTGTTCGGAATATTTCCAATAATTTATAGGTAACTTACATCAGTAAATACGCGAATTCCACAAAAGGGTTAAAGTGAATGGAGAAACCTGAATGAATGGAATAGCAGCAAGAAGTTGCAGAAAACAGGTTGTTTCATTGTGAATCTAAAGTCTTTGAGCATCAGAAGTGAGAGCCAGAAACAAAGATAAAAAAGATTTATTCAATAATAAATTGATTAGGAAGCTTATCACAAAATTATTCTTCGACTCTCTGGAGAGGTTTTTTGCAGCCCCAAATATTCAACAGGCATAGATCTTTTACAGCTGCTTAGCTTCTGTTTAATACTTGTAGTTCCTATAGCTTCAATATATAAACAGTGCCTTTAAGTGTCTTCCGAGTATCTATTTTGATGAAGACCAAGAGAAAATTTAGGATTCCAAATATTTAACGAGCATTACAATCTTATTGACTCTTCAGCACGTTTTCCGATTGAAGAATTACTCGTAATGGGGCAGATCTTTGACAGGAACACACACATTCAAATAATCCCAAAGACAGTACCACTGTAGTCTCAGACTCATTCTTCAACCTCATTTTCGTCATCATTTACATTCTTCTTTGTTTCACCTTTGATATATGGTCGGTCAGGAACAATGGCACGGTTGGGCTCAGCAAACTGTTCCGAAGGACGGGAGGAGAGAGGAAATCGTGTTTCATGTTTCGAGTACAACGGGATGACTCACGCGGCATCGATGAAACAACTGAAAAGCGTCAACAGCGCTGAATTGATTTAGTCGCGTCAATGGATACATAAAACAGAAAGTCTTCAATAGTAACGTCTATACCGATAGTTTTTTTGTAAATTTGATTTTTTTTATGTTGTTCGAAGTAAGAAACCACAGAAACCGTTCAGAGAAGGGAAATATTTCACTTATATTGTCTAAATAATATGTACGACTTTTATGTAGGAAAAAAGTGTTTCCTATTGTGTTTTCATATTTTTTCAAATTGTAGATAATTTTATAACAAACATTAACGAAAATAACAATGTGGTTTAATGAAATTCAATTAAAAATTGTTAATTCATACATCTATTATCCAGAAAGCTTTTCCTCATTTACATAAATATATTCGTAGCTGAATTTGAAAACTTGAATCATATTTGGCAATGACTTTATTCTCCTGCCTTTCACATTTGATCACTGATCGTAGGCACTCATCGTCTATACTCTATTGCTCAGACTCAGGAGAAGCTACACTTTTTTTATCACCGATATCGACCGCTTTGATCATTGGTTTCGTGTTCTGGATATGCAATATTGATAACTCATCGAGCCACCCAGAGAGCATCATGGCTATTTGCATTCCATCAGCCATGTACTGTTGCAAAATCATCCCCACTTCAACTGAATAAATATGTGGTCAAGGTAGGGATCTTTCTCTTTTATTGCTTCTGAATTATTGAACTTTGTTGCTACCATAATTCTCTCCACGAAAACCTATTGTACGATTTACAGTGAGCTTCTTCATGTGACATATAGATAGTATATGGTTTACCATTTGAAATTCGATTCAATATAACAAAAAAGGCACCATAAAGGAAGACAATAAATTATTTGTGAAACATTATTACACGCCGTTTCTGTTTAAAGGTAAATACAGTTCAAATAACAAGTACCAATAGAAGTGCCATCAGTACCACACCGTCAGCGGCCATAGAGATCCTTCTAGATATACCTCCTCCACATTCTTTTTTAGAGAGAGAGGCTAGATAGACTGCATATAGACTTGTGCATTTTGCCAATTACACAAATGAATTTAATGCAGAGTTCAACAGACTGTTGGTTAACACTGGAAGTCACAGCATTCTGGAAATGACCTCTGGCTCAATGCCTCCAACTGTCAACTACGAACTGCCTTATAAAGTACTGTTCCCGAGTAGTGTGGACTGAATACTCCGGAAGAAGGAAATATTTAGAGCAGATGGTTGTTGGTTCACAGATGGATCCAAAACACCTTCTGGTTCCGGTGCAGGTGTTTTCAGTCGCATACTCAGGACAGAGATATGAACCTGCCTAGGAACCTATGTGCGGAGAGATTGGAAGAATCCAACGTCATACAAAAGTCAATAAAAATATTCTTGTACAGTGAAGCGACATTGTAAACTCTTGGTTCCTACCGATAAACGTCTAGATTGGTAGAAAATTGACAAAAACGACTCTCCTTGATAGGAAGACTTAGCAAATTATCTCTGGTCTGGATTCCTGGCCATACTTGCCTGGAAGGCAATGAGGCTGCTGTCTCCCTTGCAAAGGAGGGTGCTGCAAGCATCTTCATCGGACCAGAACCTGTCATTGGCATCGCTTTAGGCATTGCCAAACAAAGATTGAACACCTGGATGGTAAGAAGATTTATGGACTTCTGGCAGAATCTTCCAGGATTGTCTCACTCCAAGGCGTTTATTTTGTTGGACTACAGTAGGGATTAACTACGATGTCTAACAGTTGAACAGTGTAGTCCAACAGTTGTTGGACTACACTGTTCAACTACACTGTCATTTGAATCATCATATGCAGAGACTCGGCAGAGCCGTACTCTTACCATCTGATCTGAAAGATCACTCACCATACAAACTAATCGGCTTCGTTAAGAAGCAACCCTTGCGGGTTGCGGTGGAGGGTCAACAGACCCACTCACTTTGGACCTAAACTGACATAACCAATAGAAGTGATCTTGGATTTTTTCAGTATTATTTAATATATTTTGGAAAAAACATTTCTTGGTTATATTGATTTTAGTTTTTAGGAGAATCGCCCACTACAATAACATGATGGTAGCAATCTGTGATGGAAAGCAAATAAAATATAGAAACAAAAAATTTGAAAACAGAAATCATCATTATTCGAAATGTTTTTGCGGACTTCCGAAGAAAAGACTACATTGCCGCGACTAATTGAAAACCATGGACAGCACCAGATTGAATGACTTGTAGGCTGGACAGCGAGCGTGTAACACTTTAAAAATTCGATATATGAGAGTTGCCACTCGAACTAGTTTCAAGTGACCGCGAACAGGTGTGTCTTTGTCAGCATTCGCTCTTTTTTTAACCGTCGACGAGATCAGCAGATCCCAAACTTGTTTATTCCTTTTCAACTTCATTACCTAACAAACAAGGTTTCGGAAAAAATCAATAATTTCATCATAGCCAAAAAAAAAATAAGTAATTCTTAGGGTGGATAATTTTTAATCACCTTAAAACACTAAGTACAGTCAGGTCAACCGCACACCGGCAACTATCTGTCTGTCTGTCTGGCGATAAAATCATAAGAATTTCCCTGAATGAACAGGGCCGTACTTCCCCTTTTTGTGTCTGTATTGAATTATTGAACATACTAAATTAATAATGCTTCTATAAGTTTCTTCTATAAATTAAAATGATTTAATTAGGGAATTTACACTGAAAAAGCATCTTGTACTTGAAATTTGCCAGCTAAGTGGTCGCCCAGTTACAGAAAATAATGGTCTCCCAAACTGTTTAGATCGGTGAGTCTCATGTGCATGTCTCATGAACGACGATGTAAATTCTCATACTTCGCAGTAATAGCCGTATAAGATGTTAGATGGGATAGAGTTTATATAGTTTTGTTTGCAAGAACAAACCACTCGACTCGCTTCCTACAAAACCTTTTTCTTTGGGTATCTGCTTGTAGACGGCTTTGTTTATCCACTACAGCTATCATCGCAACTTTTTAATGGCGTGTCTTCTCCTATCCGAACACGGGATTTATTACTATAGTTTCAAACGGAAATATATCGTATCTACGCTGTTATCCGTATTTCATTATATCTGTTTTGAAAATGATGAACTTATTTGTTAGTTATTCTGGGGAAATAAAGCAACAACTATTCTTCAATTTGATAGAGATTAATCTGTCGTGAAAGTTCACTTCAATATTTATTTATTTATTTATTTCATCCATACAAACTTATTAGTTTTATTGCATGGAATCTTATTATCAGAATTATAAATAATGTAAATGTAACTTGAAAAGTATATTTAACATTTTGAAATTAATTATAGGGGCGTTACATATTCACCATCAATTTTTTGGTAAGTTAAGTACGGAACGGCTAACAAAATGTTGGCAACATGATATTAGTATTGTCAACGTGTATCCCTTGAACTAGCAACTAGTTGAAGAATACTCGTCAACATTTGCAGCATGACATAAAATAAATTTGTTGTTTGTTGCTTGTATCCATGTTTTCCATTTCACATGGAAAACATCGCCTAGTCTATACGGTGTTGTCAACAAGTGGTGTGGATAGTTTAAATTTATACCAAAGAACTGGTGATAGAGCTAATTGAAATGTTCAAAGCTGAGTTGAGGTGCATAAAAATTGAGGAACAAGGTACTATCGTCCAAAAGTAAATCTGACGATAAATTGAATTTCATTAGTTCGGACTTTCATTGTCTGATATTATATAAAATGATTTGAAATCTCTGAAAGAACTAAAAAAGAATTAAAAAAGAATAGCTGAAAATAACAATTATATTAATCCAAATAAACCTGAAATGAAATAACAGTGAAATAAAATAAAAGAAAAAAATAGAACAATTGTACAAAAATTAAAAATGAAAACAAAAAAATAAGAGATTCCAAGCCAAGTTACTTCACGACGTTTCGTTTGTTAGTATCCACAATCGTCTTCGGGTGATGGCATTCTCCGAGAGATTACTATTTATGGATCATTCAAGAACTTTCACTTATCCCCGCTTTCCATTTTCCGCTTCACTGGTTCCGTGGGAGATGACCGTTTTGGCGGGAGTTGGCCATTTTTCGCTTCTTTATGGGTTTCCATATGTTGCGTATCTTTACGCTAGCTTGGCTGAATGCATTGTTGGACAACATGTAAACGGCTTCTTTGAAAATTTCCTGAATCAATGTTCCTCCCTGTGTATGACCTCAGCTTGCGACCACTCGATGTTATGTTGATGGGTCCAAACATGCTCTGCTATTCCTGAGTTGCTGGATTCCCTCGCTGTGTGTGTGTGTTTCTTGTGCTCGGCAATGCGAACATTCAATGGCCTCTTAGTTTCACCGATATAGGATTTTTCTCTCACAGGGTATCCGGTAAATGCAGTTCTTGAAATCGCAGTACGCGTTTGGTGGCCTGGTTTTCGTGAGACAACTAAGAATAGTGTTTCCGGATGTGAAGCAGGTTCTAATGTTGTACTTGGACCCAATTCTTATCCTTTCCGATAATTCTCTGATGTAGGGAAGTGCTAACACTGGTTGTGGCTGCTTCTCTTCCTTGCGAGGCTCCTTCTCTCTTTTAGCCAAAGTCTGTTCCACCATCGTTTTGGAGTAGCCATTTCGTTGAAGATCATTTTTGATGATGTCTAGTTCCTTCTCGAGACCTTCTTTCGTATTACAGAGCCCGAAAGCACGGTCTAATAGACTCTTGATGATTCAATACGTCTGAGAATGACAATTCGTTGTGAACTTCCCTCTCTGTTGTGAAAGTGATGGATATTAAGTTGTTGGCATAGCTTGTGTCATTTGTTGAAACCTATCTCTGTCACCATATTCTTTTTCGCTTTTGGGCGTGGTAAGCTATAAAGATAAAAGCAGCACTAGCACCAAAAGCAGCAGTGTTCAGTTCCATTTTTACTTCAAAACAGAGTTTGGTTTGGTCAGGCAAGTGGTTTTGGTTTAAACGCACAACACTGTTAAAAACATGAGCGAAAATCTGGATACGTTTATGAAATAGTTATGCAGTGATTGATATTCATTAAGAATATATTGTAATTTCACTATTTCTCTTTTGGATGTGGATATTGTATTTTGTGAGGTATATCTGGCTAAATTTGTTAGGTAAAAATGATCTATAAATTCAAGAAAACAACTCCTGACTGAAATCAGTTTATAGATATACACTGGTTATGGAAGTAACCGAAAGTCACAGAGGATTTTGAAATAAAAACAAGAAGAATCTGTCAATAAATTTAATTCAATAAACTCCTTTCTGAAGTTGGAAATACAATATATCAATGTGGGAAACCAAATCAATTGAAAGATTGAGTCACTGAAAAATTTTAAATGTGTCTCAGCAATACTCAAATTTAAATACGTATGAATACAGTTTTCAACAAAAAATATACTTATTGGAATGCCTGAGATTTATCAAAAAGAAAACAAGCATGTAATTGTTTTCAGAAATGAATTCATGTAATGTTTGGCTGAAACACGTTAGTTTCATGAAAGATGCTGTAGTATTTTTGATTTTCGTTTTTGTATTCTGTATTATTTTTGTATTTCAGCCAACCCTCAAATACTGATGGAAAAGCAGAAAGAGGAAAAGTTTTTTACTAGAAACTTGAAACGCTTTCGATAATTGTTATGTAGTTGTATGTGTAAAATGTTATGTAGGTACGTGTAAGTCCACCAAGAGATTAAAAGCTTCTCTTGCGAGTTAAATTTCATATCATTAACTAATTTTTGAAGCGTTTGTGTATATTACATTGTTACAGTTACATTGGAAATGTATGCTACAAGAAAAAGTTATTTCAGTCTAATTCGCTATTCATAATCTAAAGTAGTTATGTGAGTACATAAGTTACTCAGTCTTTATATAATGATGGAGACGCAGAAATCCAAAAATGCTTTTCCTCAAAGTTTGTTCAATCAACAATTAGTAATGGTAGGTAGTGAAAAAACGGAATAATTTCCGTTTTTTTTTTAATTTTTCAAAACTCTCTACATCACAGTAAAAGGAAGAAATGAAACTATAATTGAAACTCTTCATTATTAGGCACAACAAGCGTCTATTTTTAAGTAAATATAAAAAAAGAGTTCCTTATACAGTTCCTTGTGGAATTTTATAGTAGACTCGCTTAGTTTATGATTTATGAAAGTAAATTAGTTTCGACAACCGAGGTAGATACTACCAGCTTTAAACAATTTCCTTTTTTATATTTTTTCATGACCACTAATAATGAAGAAATTACGGCAGCGCTGTGATTCAAAACTATTTTTTTTATCGTGAAAGTTTGGATATTCTATAATATTTTCATTGCACAACAACTGGAAGTATCTTCTTCAAGAACGAGGTCACCATTTACATATGTTTGAATTTCTTATCTCCGTTAATAATTGAATTATATCGACCAAAAATTGTCACCAAAACGAAAACATTAATCATGATCGTTTCAATTCGAAAGTTTCGTAACCACATAACATAATTAAAAACGAAACGACTAGTGTTGAAGTTTACTAGAGTGAGATAAGAATGCGTGTTACGAAATTCATTATGAATTGAAATGCGTAATACTGAGCTACATTATACTTTTACATTACGCCTGGAAATTACAGGGAATTGGAGATTAGTACTGTGTTTTCTGCCTAGAGTTATTGGAGTACGTGCTGGAAATAATCATGTTTTCAAATACAACATAATAATAACTGGTTATTGATTTGTGTAATATTTCCGAATGAATGCGAAACAACTCAAGTTTCAATAGAAATCAATGCAAATTGTTTTACAAAGAGAAAACTGTCAAATGTTGTAAAGAACGTCAAAACATTATGTTATTACGGCTTCATTAATTTTAAAACAATTTTTGAAATATAACAAACATTGATTCAACAAATTCAACAAAAAATCTTTATAGGCAGGCAGTACAAAATATCAGAGGAGAATAAATTCGTATTATTATTAATTATTATTATAATAATAATAAATGAGTTTATTGACAGCTGGAAAAACATGATACAATATGGAGAAAAACAAAAGGTGCAAGAGGAAGATTGAACAGAGTTCATTCTTCCTCTTGCACCTTATTAATATAATAATAGCACAAGTGAGTCATCTTCTAAAAGAATTCAATATAATTCTACTGGTGGAAAATAGTCATCGGATTTTTGATTTTCTGTTATATTCCTTCCAACATTATGTATAAAATGTAATCTTTGAAATACTTACTGCGTTGACTGACTTGCTATAAATATACAATTTTATATAGTCAAGTAAATATTGTTTTCTATGCCACTGATCAAAATTATAATGAAAAAGTAGAACAAAAACGTCGTCCTTGAGACACCTTCACGTGCATTTCAATTAAAATGAGGTAGTTGTGAAAAAATATGTAATCCGCCATTTTGTATCTGCGGCCATCTTGCATTTACAATGATACAGAATTCATTAAATTGTATTGCCATCAAAACTAAATGTGTGTACCAAATTTCAGATCAATCTGTATACGGGAAGGGGGTCAAACTTCAATTACTAAATTTAACCCAAACAAATAAATATACAGGGCGTTCCAAAGAAAACTTGACCTCCCCCTGTAAGTCAGAAACGGACTTATAATCGAAAATTTCATAGAACACGTCAATTTTTAATTCTAAGAGGACTAATTCTGATACAGAAAATACAACTATTTTTTTCAGTGTGGGGTCAAGTGATACATCATTTGAAAGGTCTTTTGTCCCTCTATTATTTCTGTATTTTTTTTATTGGGTCATTCGTTATTGAGAAATTATATGGTGAACGTTTTATTCAAGAAGGAACAGAAAATTCACTGTCGCTCATTTTATTGAGGAAATCAACAAAAGTAATATCAATGGCAACACAATCAGTGGATAAAGTGTTCAAAATTACCTCCATCTAGTCCCACACAAGTATACAGTCTACTTTCGAAAGCACTCCTTACAATACATACGGAGTCAGATATCAGCATTCCCGAACAATTCTCTGTCGCTGGCTTTTAAATTTGTAGGCTTAGTAGAGTATACTCTCGACTTCAGGTGTCCCCGTAGAAATGAGTCCATCGGTGTGGCCAGCTAGATCAGATGATCTAGCTGGCCACTCCACTGGACTCTTTCTGCCGATCCAACGTATTGGAAAACGTTCGGGTATGATTTTTATATCAGAATTAGTCCTCCTAGAAATAAAAATTGATAAGTTTTTTGAAATTTTCGATTATAAGACCGTTTTTGACTTACAGAAAGGGTCAAGTTTTCGGAGGAACACCCTGTATATCAGACTAACAAACAAACGAATAGCTAAATAAAACCGTTTGATTAAAAACGAAAAAGTTCTTAATGAATGAAAATTTTCATCATTGTACATTATTTGAACTTTAATAATAGAATGAACTTGACAAAATATGCTCTTTTGATTTTTTGAATACCATTTTCTGTTATATTTTCTCTATAAGGATTTTACACGTGTCGCGGTTTTTGAAGAACCCTTATAATGAAAATCTTACACTAAATTGTATCAATTTTTCTTTAGATTTGTCACGAATAAAATCAAAAATATTTAAAAACTGTTATGAATTTTTTCCTCGATTATTTCTGTATTACATATCTGTATCAGCTGAATATCAGAGTGTATCTAATCAAGTCTATCCCATTTGAATAATCGTTGCAAAACAATCGTGACTAACACAAATGATCTATTACAGAGAGTATCTTTCAGTTAGGTACCGAAAATTAATTTTTCCTTGAACAGACAGCTGTGCTTTCATTTGAGAGGTATAACCTTGAAGATTTTGTGAATATATACACACCGTAATTATTGATGAGAGATAGGAATAACAATGAACTCTTGGTATCCAAGGATTGTTTCACAAAACTCAACAAACGAGAATAGCTTTGTAATTCTTCAAAACAAGTTTTGGAACTATACAGTACTCATCATTAATCAATCAGTTATGTTATTTTGAATCATTTAGATTTTCAACAGTTCATATTTTGATGAATGAAAAAGTATCTTTAGAACTATTCGGGGTATTTTAAACGGCAACGATAATTTTTAACAAGTGAACAAATGGAATAATAAAGATATATTTATGAATTCAGTAGTTTCTTCATTCAATTAAAGTTCCACTCATTAGTGAAACTATTATTTACATATTCAAGAAAATTCCACTCGATTAACTAAATACACTAGTAGAAGAAAAAGCCCTTTCAGAACAACTACTTTCATATAAACATTTAATTACACTGAAGAAAAAAATAAACAATACCCTTTTTCTATTCAGTTTGTACCCCAAACATTGGCCCAGGCGAAGTTCTCTGGCTTACAGAGACAGGCTTATCTGGCCATCAGTGGTGCCATCAGAACCACACCGTCAGCCATATGGAGATCCTTCCAGATCTAACTCCTCTGCAATTTTTTCTTAAAAGAGAGGCTAAATGGAGTGCACACAGACTTCTGTATCTGTATCTGTAGAGTAGGAAGGGTGAGTGTAAGCCCACGCACTTAGGACACATGTGATCCATTGTACATCCTCCCGAGGAGTTGTCCTCCTAGGTCATCGTCCATCCTCTCCTTTCCAGAAAGGTGGACAGGTCGCTGGGAGACATCTCCTTTATATCGGCAGGTGTAGGCCAAGACTCGCCGAAAACACACTCTCTTATTGAGGATAACTCTGGGCACTCGCACAGGACATGCCTGACAGTCTCATCTTCCTGTTCACACATCCTGCATAGAGGTGTGTCCACTAGCCCCAAATTATGTAGGTGTTTCCTTAGCTGACAGTAGCCAGTCAGAAATCCTACTGTATGGCGCAGATTTTTCCTGGTCATCGCCAGATATTTCTTCCGCGCCAGCTTCCCAGGGTCGCCCAAGGTGATCCTGGCAAGATTACATCCTTTGATTCCATCCCATCTCTTTAAGGATTGAGCATGGGTGTAACATTTGACTAGTTCCGCAATAGTCGAAGTCATCAGGCCGTGGGTGCCACTGGATCCTAAAATTCTTAGTCCAGCCGCTTCCTTGGCTAAAGAGTCGGCAATGCGATTACCTTTACTCCTGTCGTGCCCTTTAACCCACCTCAGGATAAAGTTATTATCTACCGAGGCTTTGGCTAAATCTTGGTGGTACTCTAGTACTAGCCCAGAGGTAACACGCTGTCTGTTCAAGGCTAATAGTGTTTGTCTGCTATCAGTGCAGATTTTTGGCAGAAATTTTTTTCTTGGTTATTTCTTTTGTGGCGATTGAGATACCAGCCAGTTCTGTCTGGACCACGCTGGTATTTCTTCCCATTCCCCACTTAATCCGTAGGCTTAGTGATCTGGTGTACACTCCACATCCTGAGCCTTCTTTGGTTTTTGAGCCGTCTGTATAAATCCGTATTGCATTTGTAGCATCTGACTCTGTGTTCTTTTTAATTTGTATTTTGTAGGGTTTATTAAACATAAACCTGGGTTCAATTGCATCACTTGTTGCCTGCAGCAGAGGTTGCGCAGTAAGCGCTTTCCGCCATAGGCCCAGCCTCAGTTGAACCATTCCTACTTCGAGATTTACACCAGCCGTGCGTAATCGTACCATGGCCATTAACGCGACCTCCTTAATGTAACGCAACCTCCTCCACAGACTTGTGCACATTGCTAATTGCACAAACTAATTTAATGCAGACTGCAACAGATTGTTAGTTGACACTGGAAGTCACAGCATTCTGGAAGTGACCTCTTCGGTTCTGGTGCAGGTGTTTTCAGTCGTAGACACAGGAAAGAGATATCAACCTGCCTAGGAACCTATGCCACTGTATTTGAAGCGGAAATTTACGCTTTTGAATTGTGTGCGGAGAGATTAGAAGGACCCAACCTCATACACTAATCAATAAAAATGTTCTATGACAGTCAAGCGGCGTTGGAAGCTCTTGGCTCGTACCAAGCAACGTCTAAATTGGTATAAAATTGCCAAAAACGACTCTTCTCGATGGGAAAACTTAACAGATTGTCTCTGAGCTGGATTCCTAGCTATACTGGCCTGGAAGGCAATGAAGCTGCTGACTCCCTTGCAAAGGAGAGTACTGCAAGCAGCTTCACTGGACCAGAACCTGTCATGGCATTGCTTTAGGCTTTGCCAAACAAACATTGAACACCTGGATGGCAAGAAGATTCATGGACTTCTAGCAGAATCTTCCAGGAGTGGCTCACTTCAAGGCGTGTATTCACCTTTCGAAGTTTAATACCAAACAGTTGTTGGACTATAGTAGAGACGAACTACGATGTCTAACAAGCCTCCTTACAGGTCTGTCATTTGAATCATCACATGCAGAGACTTGGACTGTCGGAAGTCAGTGTGTGTCGTCTCTGTTTGGAAAATGATGAAACTGCATAGCCGAACCCTTACCATCTGACCTGAAAGACCACTCACCATACAAACTAATCGTCTTCGCTAAGAAGCTGGGTTTATTTGGTCGAGTGTGAATGGGTGTGAGCCACAATAAACTCTTGCGGGTCGCGGTGGAGGGTCGAATAGACCCACTCACTTTGGAACTAACCTGACTTAACCTGATCCCAAACATTCGTTATGAAATTGAACTTTGTCGTCCTCAATGGCCGAGATTCGATGTTTCGGAATAAGACACTTTCCTCAGTGCCTCTTCAGCACCAATCTGGATAACATTACAAAATGAAGTATTCAATTCAGTCATAAAAACGACTTTATGTCACGGATGTGTTAAATCGACTCATGTCATCATAGAAAGTACGTAATGACATTCGTTGGCTTATTTGATTTAATCCCAGCCAAAACATTTCTTTCTCGTATTTATTATATGTGGAGACTCACTTGTGAATTATCCTAATTACCCAATATTTAATTATACCTGTCGGAAATATCCTTGAAGATATCTATATTGAATTCTAACAATATTTAGTATTTCCTGTTTGAGTTTAAATTTTGCAATCTTTTTTATTTTTTGGAAAGAGGTCGTTAAACTTTCATGACTTTAGTGAAGTTATGTCTTCATCACTGTAATATGTATAAGATTATAAAAACAATAATTAAGCTTACTTTATGTTTTAAATTCAACGTGGAGAAGTAGTATTTGCATATTGGAAAGTTCAACCATGCAACATGCAAATCGAATGAGCATATTTTAATGCCACTTCCTTACTATATTCATTTTACATATTAACGGATTCATTGACAAAAAATGTTACATTCAATAGGTAGGTACCAAAAATTAGTTTTAGAACAGAAAACTATATTCCGCATTTTGAAGAAAATGTTGTTGACAAAAATTTGCCATGATATTATATTTAATGTCTTTATTTATGCTTTCAGATGACGATTCATATTAGAGTTGCGCTGAAGAAAATGAAAACTATTTTTATTCAAGTACCGCAAGGCTGAAGATGAACGTTTTGTAAAGATCCAAAAAGATGTTTATCTGTGAGAAAAGACCCAAAAATCTGGGCAAAAACCTCCAACTCTATAATGTCATCCCCTATTTCTTCAAATAGGTCAAGTGATCCCTCTTTGAAAATGGGTTCCTATTCCCAATCTATTGCTGCCTCTCTAGAAATCGTTTCATTCGTTCAGAAGATACAACAATACTTTGACGACAAATACAAAAATTGAATGGATTAATAAAAAATCTATTCGTATGCAAGTAAATGTTGAAAATAATAACCGCCAACTTTCAACTTATAATAATGATGTCGTCGAACCACACGGTCGGTAGGCGGGCGGTTCGACGTGGTGCTTTGTTCACTCGGTCAATCGGCCGATGTGTGAGTAGATGGTTCAAGCCCCAGACTGAACGCTCGATTTTCACTCGCTATCGTCCAACCCGTGTTAGGAATCACACGTTAAAAGGTAAGACCCCGTTAGCCTTAGCTCTCACAAGTTTCGACTTCTGAGGGTTGTCGTTCGTAGGGGTGCGATAGCTGTTTAAGTCCAAAATGAATTTCTATTCATTGCAAGGTCAGCGTAAAAAACACGTTTACTGAATAAGATTCCTGAATTCATCATTTCACAAGAAAAAAAAAAAATTCTTCCTAAAAGTTGTGATCGGTAGATCTTTGAAGTCGTCTAAAGTTGAATTGAAAAGTTTTTTCTGTGCCGGGGGTTGCTGTTTCTCTGGAGGTGTATGTCACCCCTTATCGGGAGACTGGAAAATGTTGCATTGAAAATGTCTGGAAATGGGATTGACTAATTCTAAGCAACCTTTGTTTTATAAAGCTTTTTTTCTCATTCGCTAGTAAAAGTATCGATTGTTCAAACAATAAATTCACTTTTTTTTATCGACCTTTTTTTTGGGTATTTGTTACTTTCCACAATCTGAAAAATATAAAAATTATAATGGAGAACTATATACAAGTGTAGAAGGGCAAACTTTCTGGTTTACCCCGATAAATTACTGCGTAAAAATCAAAGTATTTTTCACAAAGAAAAATCTTCTATTTATCAGTCACTTGTCGTATTTAACAATTTTGCCTTTAAAAAAAATTGTTAAGAAATAATACAATACTTACCTCCGAAACGTAAAAAATAAGTATTTTATTATTTCTTAACAATTTTTTTGATGGGCAAAATTGTTAAATACGACAAGTTACTGATAAATAGAAGATTTTTCTTTGTGACAAATACTTTGATTTTCACGCAGTAACTTATCGGGGTAAACTAAAAAGTTTGCCCTTCTACACTTGTATGATGGGTTTATAGTGTCTGCAAATCCAACACAAACGTATTAATAGCTTGTTGAATAGGTATTGCTTCTCATTCGTGAAACGTCGAAGTTGAAAATTTCAATTTGTTTACCCTTTAAACAATGCATTTTCCAGGAGAAACCCATGAAACCTTTCTGGACATGTTTTGAAAAACATCCTTTTCTGTTTTTTAAAAAATCCCCGGCTTCAAAACTAAGCGAAAATGTTGGTCCCTGAGTTTTCAGACAAAAATGATTCAAAATCCCCCCCGTTATCACCACTCCATTTGAAATAAAGCGTAACCACTTCACATTTCAGCCTTATTTATATACTTGTGTCGGGACTGGTGATTGGTGAATTATTAATCAGACGGACACAGCGTTTACAAATAATAAAATTTATTAATAACACCTACAAAAAGACAAACCGAATATAACAGAGGAGAATCAGAATTAGCAGTAGTTCCCGGCCGAAATCCCTGAATGAACTGAATGCCTCGGCTAAAAAATGTGTAACTCTTGAAAAATGATCACTGAATAATGGTCGGGTAATGAATATAGTCAAAAAGGATCAACCACTTGGGTCCTAATTACTTATCGTACCATGAAAGTATTAACAATGAATACTTGTACATAATATCCAGCAATAATTTTTATTATCACTTTCCTCCCCAGTCGAATATTCGATGAGATACAGTTCATTCGATGATGAAAAGCATAGCATTTTCAAACTGGCTACATTGAAAAAATTTATGATATATTTGAATTTTGGTAGCGATCCTGTCTTCTTTGAAACAAGTTCTTGTTTTCTTTGATTTTTCCACTCTCATAACTCTGAGAATTTGAACCTACATGTAGGTCTTCCTCCCTTTTGGAGGAAGACCTGTATGAATGAATGTATATATGAATCGTTCTCAGATCAACATTCGCAAACACATGTCACTTGTTTATGGATTTTTGCAGAAAGTTCTTTTGGTGACAGTTCTATTTTGCAAAAACAGTTCTGTTTTTCAGATGATCCACTCTGTATGTAAGTTGTTGGGTCAGATGGGTTTGTTTTACCTAGAGCTTGTCTGAATCTTAAAAAACATAAATACATCGACTCAAACTAATAATACTTGTGATTGTCCTCTGGCCTGCCTGTTGCTTTTCCACTCTAGCAAACAGCAAGCAAAATGTTGTATATAAAATGAATGAGACAGTTCTATTTTCCGGATAAAATCACAATCGATCCAGTCCCGTCTGCCTCCGGAAAACTAAAAATAGGCCACGAGTCGACAAATAAATCTGCGAAATGGTTGGAAATTCCACCTAATTTAAAAAGTTTCATAAATTCCAATAGAAGTTTAATATCAGCCAATTAAATCACAGGGTTAGATGAAAAAGTTGTTTATGTTTGCCTAAATCTCTGGTGTGTATTTAAAGAGAAATAAAAATTTCTAGGTTTTTAACAACTTTTATATAAAAGTGGTAAAAAACATAGAAATTTTCATTTCACTTTTTATTATGATTTCCTAGCACGTAGTAACGCTACATCCCTCAATTCAATAAATTTTTATTTGATTGTATTGGGAGGGATTTCGTATAGGTGGGAGATTTTTCAGTGGCTCCTTTTGATTTCACAATTGATAAAAGCTTTCCTCTATAATTCTCCTTTGCACTATTCAGAAAGTACGAATGAAATTGAAACTTGTTACTAATTCTTTAGACTCTTCCATCGCGTAGACTAGACAAGAAAAATTGAACTGGACTTTCACTTTTGCGGATTTTTAGTAAAGGTCTCAATATCGGTCCATAGACCAGATTCACATATTCTCATATTTTTCTG
The DNA here is from genome assembly GCF_025532065.1 of Leptinotarsa decemlineata. NCBI lineage: Eukaryota > Metazoa > Arthropoda > Insecta > Coleoptera > Chrysomelidae > Leptinotarsa > Leptinotarsa decemlineata. The sequence goes on from NW_027412529.1 coordinate 9,850,382, forward strand.
ATTCAACGTGATTTTCCAGCATCCAAATTTCTTCCTCCTATATTCCTATTGAGGTTATTTGAAACTGCGATTTTCGCTGAGATTCCTAAAATCAACAATTTAATTAGTTTCTCTTTTCACTATTATGCCTTCTCAACGTACTGTTAGGGCTTCCGTTTATTCACGATTATGTTATCTTCAATTTTGTACACTTTCGGCTGTTTCCTCTGCTTTCCTTATGTATTGTTAATTAGATCTCTCTGTCATCTTCTGTCAAAAATAGCTAAATTTAACTGTTTATAAGTTGAATTTCACTAGTTCGGACTTCCATTGTCTATTAGATAAAATGATTTGAAATCCCTGAAACAAGTAAAAAAGAATAATTAAAAAAAGAGAATAGTTGAAAATAACAATTTATTGTTGCTTAATATAATTGTTATTTTCAACTATTCTCTTTTTTTAATTATTCTTTTTTACTTGTTTCAGGGATTTCAAATCATTTTATCTAATAGACAATGGAAGTCCGAACTAGTGAAATTCATCACGAAACATTGTCAATCACCTTCAAACAAATGTTTATAAGTTGTTTAAGTTTCTATTGCATTTCGTCCAACTACTTTTTGTGTCCCTCAACTTCCACTAAAACTTGATGTATATCTAGATCAAGTTGAAAATCAATGATCAACAACAAAAAAGAAGGAATAGTTTTCAATAATTTTTTCTCCTTGTCAGGTATTGTCACACATTATTATTCTAAGTCAAAAGAGAAAAATATTTTTTTAAGAACAAAACACAAGCACTACATTAAAACTTATTGATGCATATTGATGTCCATCCCAACAAACTCAAAATTGAAGCAGAAAGCGGAATTGTCTGTCTTGACATTATCATGTTCGGTACGGAGTCATTTATCTTTGGAGAAAACCGATGCCTGGGTATTGAATTGAACGTGGTTAGTTTCATCTTTTTTCGTACTCAACAATTTTGCAGTGCTCCTTTTTATATAAACACCAAACATACTATTTCAATGATGTTTCAATAGAGCACTTTACATTCTTTAGAAGTTTGAATTCTCCATTAGGTCTCCTCAAATTTCTCATTTGTCTAGTTTAGAGCTATATACTCACATTTATTTTGCCTTTGTCAATATGAATTCATTTTTTTAGACTTGCATAATTATTATCGTCATTGCCCAAGTCAGACTTTCCATCTTTTTTTCTTCTATCTTGATACTTTTTCTTTTGTAATCATGAGTTTTGCCAGTTAATCGTATCTTTCATATTGTCAGCTCCTCTAGCCAATCCTACCAGCAAATTTCTCCATAATATATTTCCATCTACTTCATGGAGAATAACCTATCTTTTAATTACTGATCTTCAAAAATACTGTCGTTTTTCACTTATATTTTCTTTCATTTCCGTAAACTTCATTATGGAAAGGTACTTTCGAAAAATTTGCATCTTGACAAATATCCAGTAAGTCTACAGAAAGACGGTATTCCTTATTGGTTTTTGAAAAATTCATAATTGAAATTCATATTGAGATATTAGTCGATGAATTTCTCTTATTTTGCTGAGTATCTGAGTAAACGACCCACATTTTTTTCATGAATAAACAAACATTGTACAGTCGAAGGACTTACCTCTTGTTCTCAAATCACTTCAAGATTCACCAAATCAACAATTTCCAATGATTCATCAAGTCATTGTAATTGTTGTTATAAAAAAGCAATAATTTGTTTGCACTCAAATCAATCCAGTTTTCACACGTTGATTCTACTTTCACCCGGAACCTGAAGTTAATGAATTCCTCACGGTTTTAGCTGACAATTTGAAATCTACTTGCTTTTTACTCAATATCATCGAAACCACGTTTGCTTGTGGCTTTAATCTCGATTCCCTTATAAAATTTATTATTCGAAGTTGCTCTAGTCTACGTAAACAATCTCATACAGTCTTTGATGGAATTTTTATTGAATTTAAAGCCGGTCACATCTACTACAAGACTCGCTGTGTGCTTACACGAGAGAGGAAGAAACAGCGCTTGTTCGTAAAAACAAACATCTCTGGGGTTCAATATAGGCAAGAAGCTGATGCAGGATAAAAACAATTCTTTATTATTCGATTATTCATAATGAAAGGATTTCAATGAAAAACAACAAAGTGTAATTGTGGTGGAGCAGTGTATTTAATGTACTCTTTGTATTCCCATTATCGTACACCTATTGGTGTCCACCAATGGGTATACGATAGTGGGAACACCACTGGGTGTACACCGATATAGCTCTTGTAACACGAACACCATATACTATAAACACATTCCTCTTTGGAAATAATAGTCATGATGTTGATGAATTGTGGGAAGTTGTCTTCTTAAGTAAACTCAATAGATTCAATAGCAGTTATATCTTTCATCGTAAATCTTAATGGAATGGGGAATGTTCCTTAATTTGCAGCAAATGCAAGTCTGAACAAAATAAAGTTGAGTATTCATGAGTTTTTCAAATTCACTTCGAAAACTATTCAAATTGATGTTTCAAATGTTGGGTTTTAATTTTTAAAGGGATTTGTTTTTAATTCACATATTGGCAACAGCGCCTATATCAAGTTGAAATAATTTATACGTACCTAGATATTCTACTTTAAAAAAGGAAAATTATCTTTATAAATCAACAATTAGGGCAAAATATAAATTATAGTTCAATACCACCTCCACAAGCCACATAAACAACAGTTGTTTTGTTATTTATTTATATAGAAGAAGATAGGTTAGGTGCACAAAATGTCATATGTCACAGAATGTCTCGGAACTCGGAACATAAGTAAACAGAACAGCACGCCTCTGAAATATGTCATCTTTGTCTCATACAGGTAACAGATTCATTGTCCTTTATTAGCTATAACCGATGTTGTCAAATGGTGAAATAGAAACGAATCCCTTTAAATGTTGAATGCATTATTTCATTCCTCTTTTTTAAGTATTTAAATAATTTTTTAAAGAACAAGGTTGAAATGATAATTTTAAAATGCGTTGTTTTAGAGCTCATTTATGAAATCTACTTGATTTTCGTCAGGAGGAACATTCCCCATTGCGAACTGTTTTAGCACTTTCATGCAAACATATCATTTTTGGTTATAATTAGATTTACTTACTCTGGAGATATCTGTTGATTTAAGGTTTCTTTCGTAAAAACCATTTGCTCTTTCAAAATGGTTCATCGATTTTTTTTGTAAGTCACATCGAGATACAATGAAGTTGATTATACAGTTGTCTATGGTATGAATTTTATGATTAGTTGTATAGTGTTCAGGTAATCTAAGGATAAATTTAAGTCATAGTTTTGACTCCAGGTGGTAAAAATATCGTCAGCATATATTCGCCACATCTTTGGACCTTTCCTCGAGGTATTCCTAAAAAGATAAATTGAAACGAATGGACAGTTGGCCTAAAGCCATTCTGAATCCTTGTTTTTTCAGTATATTATGTAGGAAAATATTTTGACAGTTTTTTTTGCTTCCACGAGGATGTCTTTTAGAGAATAAGTTTTACTGTCTTATTGAAGTCTTAGTCAAATCAGGTGCCTTATCTAAAGATAAATCAGTTGAAGGAACTTCATTGATCCTTTTTCATTCAACCATTTTGATATCCTAAAAGGTTACTCCAAATAAATTCTTTTTTTTTTCAAATAACATTTAATTGCACACACAAAATCAACTGTTCATAACGTAACTCATTTTTCCGCATAATATTATATTGTTCCAATTGAAATACAATAAATTTGACGTTCTTCTCTTGCCTTCTACCTTGTTTTATATCAATATTTAAAATACTTCGTAATGCAGCAATAATGTAACTAAATGGTTGTTGTATAAAATTAGGAAATTCTGTACATAACAATAAATATTGTACTAATACGTTGAAAGATATTGTAATATTTGAAAGCCGGAATTGCAAGTTGAAAAAATATCCAAAGATTGAAAAATGAAAATTTGTGACTCTAGCTCGGTAATAGATTCATTCTTGAATGATTTTTCTGACAAGAAAACATCACACCACCTCATTTTTTCAGATGTAATGTCATATTAATATTTTTAAATGTTAGATGGTGGAGACGTATGTCAAAAAAACATTCATTTCAAACATCATATCCATTTGCTATATGTGAGTGTAAGTTTTAAGATTCAAAAATTCATTTTTATGGTAATTGTGGATATTTCTATTCAAACTTTTATTTGTTAGCGGTTCAACAAAACGGTATTCCCAGACATAGCTTTTTCGCTTCGAAGCGCCTGAAATTATTATTTGTAGATACTATTTTCTCTAGGAATATGTAATTCGGTTTATGCTCGAAACCAGAGTTATGCTGCCCGACTACTAGATCCATCAGAGGAAGGTTGTAAAAGTAATTTGTTTTGAAAGTCTGATTTCGCAGTTCATGTTCGACTTCGAAGTAATTATCTCTCTTTTTCTTGTTTTCCGTGCGTTGTCGGCATTTCTCGGAAATTTAATTAGCGTCTATTGATGTACGAGCTAGACGATTTTCCCAATTCAAGAAAATAAAAAAGAAGATACGTCATTTTGCAAGTGCCGGTGCAAGTTTTCCTCATTTTCTTTATTTCAGAGAAACTGCAACCGCCTGTGTTTACAAATATCAACGTATTGAGTTTATAGAATAAAGAGTTCTTTAAAATTCTTCAGTTTCGTGTTTTCAACGTAAAGTTTGAATATTTTCTTCATTGTGCTGCAATGGGAATAAAAGGACGAAACCAAAAAGTCATGCACAACAAATTTTCTAGGTTGAAAGGAGTACAGAACAACACATACACCGAAAGTTCTACAATCCACGGCCATCCAAAAATTATATCAAATACAGCGATTAGCTTGTAAAAGCATCACAAGAACCATGAGAACAACACCAACCGCGGCAATGAAATTAATTACTGGTCTAACCCCTCTGGACCTGTACGTTGAGGAGGTTGCGTTAATGGCCATGTTACGATTGCGCTCGGCTGGTGTAAACCGCGAAGTAGGAATGGGTCGATTGAGGCTGAGCCTATGACGAGAAGCCCTTACTGCGCTGGCAGTCAGTGATGCAATTGAACCCAGGTTTATGTTTAATAAACCCTACAAAATACAAATGAAACAAAACACAGAGTCAGATGCTACAAATACAATACACATATACAGACGGCTCAAAAACCAAAAAAGCCTCAAGATGTGGAGTGTACTCCAGATCACTAAGCCTAAGGATTATGTGGGGAATAGGAAAAAATACCAGCGTGGTTCAAACAGAACTGGCTGGTATTTCATTCGCAACAAAAGAAATAACCAGGAAAGGAATTTCTGGCAGAAACATAACAATATGCTCTGATAGCAGACAAGCTCTATTAGCCTTGAACAGACAAAGTGTTACCTGAGGGCTAGTAATAGAGTGCCACCAAGATTTAGTCAAAGCCTCGGTAGACCCACCTCAGAATAACATTATTCTGGGGTGGGTTAAAGGACACGACAGGAGTTAAAGTAATCGCATTGCCGACTCTTTAGCCAAGAAAGCGGCTGGACTAAGAATTTTATGATCCAGTGACACCTACGGCATGACTTCGACAATTGCGGAACTAGCCAAAAGTCACACTCATGCTCAATCCCTAAAGAGATGGGATGGAATCAAAACACGCAATTTTGCCAGGATCATCCTGGGCGACTCTGGGAAGCTGGAGCCGAAGAATATCTGGCGATGACCAGTAAAAATCTACGTTTAACAGTAGAATTTCTGACTGACCACTGTCAACTAAGGAAACACCTCCATAAAATTGGGCTGGTGGACACATCTCTATGCAGAATGTGTGAACAGAAAGATGAAACTGTCAGGCATATCTTATTCCAGTGTCCGAAGTTATCGTCAATAAGACAGTGTGTGTTCGGCGAGTCTTGGCCTACACCTGCCGATATGAAGGAGATGTCTCCTAGTGACCTGTCCACCTTCCTGAAAAGGACAGGATGGACGATGACCTAGGAGGACAACTCCTCGGGAAGATGTACAATTGGTAACATGTGGAATTTCAAAAACATCACAAAAATTGGAAAAAGTGAGGATGTGAGATATTTTGAAGCACAAAAATCAAGGGGTGTAGGTTCAAGGCTTTTTTTTACGACCACAAAATGATCCAAGAAAGAAACAGCTGCCGAAACAGCCCAAAAATTGATCAGACGTTTGGCAATGATGGTGTTAATGAACGGTTCGACGTTGGTTTGCAAAATTTCGTTCCGGAAATTTTTCGCATCGAAGATGAATCCCGAAGAGGTCGACCTACAGTAATCCAAGACGGGGATTGAGGAAACTGATGGAAAATGACCCATCACAAACATATTGGAAAGGTTAAAATGCTCGAAAAATGAGTTCCCACGATTTGAACGATCGACAAAAATTGTCACGCAAAGAAGAACAGACCTCGAACTGTTCTTTTTTGCTTTTCCGCAACCAAAACGATCATTTTTTGGATCGGATCGTCACATGTGATGAAAAGTGTATCCTATACGATAACAAGGTACGTTCAGTGCAGTGGTTGGACTCCGATGAGCCACCCAGCCATTTCCCAAAGTCGAAAACACTACAAAAAGACCTTGGTGACTATATGGTGGTCAACGGCTGGTGTGAGCCACTAAAACTTTCTGTAACCGGGCCAAACCATCACAGCAGAGTCCTATTGTGTTAAAATCGACGAATTGCGTCACCAGCAGCCACCAATGGTCAACAGAAGAGGTCTGATCCAGCTCCAGCCAGCACGTCCAGGACCAGGCAAAAACGGACTTAATCGAATCGCGATCACCCAATTTTTATGCTGATTTCAAACAAATTGAATAATTATTCACTGAAATATTACAGGTTTAAGTAGACTGATCAAAACGGACAAAGCTTTTGAACCAATCTAATAGGTGGCACTTTCGATACTTTGAATTTTTCACTTTTTACTTACAGATTTTTTTCCATTTTGATTTTTGAATGAACATTTTTTATTCGAAATTGTTTTCCGGTTACTATAATACTCGCTTCACTTCCACTAAGATCAAAATTAATAGCATAAGTTTCATTACCGATCCACATACCTACCTCAAGAATTCAATCACGAAATTCCGAACTGAAATCCTGTTTAATCGCTTTATAAGTTCTATTAATTACGTACGTTTTTCAATTATGCAGGAGCCGAGGATGCGATGAGTAAAAAACAAAATCCGCACAATCAACGGGATTTAACAGCTTTCTACGATATGCAAGTTCTATCATAGTAATGGGAGAGAAATTCATTGAAGTGTGCGGTTTGTATTGAAAGTGAGTGCCTCGACAAATTGGCTGGGTCGAATAAAAAAGGCAGGACTCCTTCGGTTGGAGAAGACAAGTCTCGCGTAGAACAACTTTCTCGATAAAAGTGCAAAAATAAAAATATACGACGCCAAGTGACGAGAGACAAATTGAATATTACGGAGGTGAGTGGATATGACGGTAATAGTCAGGAAGCCGAGGAAAGTAATGGACGTACCGCAGAATGTGGTTATTTGTGAAATGTGGATCAGGTGTTGCAGTCGGAGACAAAGAAAATGACAATTTATGTATGTTTCGAAACTTTGTTCTACAGGAGTTCTACAGTACGGAAAAGATGTTTAAATGATAAGAATTACAACAAGTGCAAGTATTTAAGGATAGTGGGATAATGAATGTTAAGCCCGTAAATAAATTATGTTTTCCTTGAAACATTACTTAATAAAATATAAACATAGGAGAATGTGTACATCGTTAATAAAACTATAGAGTAGTTATAAAAAAACTAGATGAATTGTCATCACATTTTGTCAACCACAACTACGTTTAGGTAAGTATCTTGACAATTTTCCGCCTTTTTTTTGTTTACTTAGGTTAGGTTAGGTTAGATCCGAAGCGAGTGGGTCTATTCGACTCTCCACCGTAACCCGCAAGGGTTTATTGTGTCTCACACCTATTCACATTCAAATAAACCCATCTTCTTTACCAGACCGATAAGTTCGTATGGTGAGTGGTCTTTCAGGTTTGATGGTAAGAGTACGACTCTGCCGAACTCTAGAAATCTGATTCGGTCCCCAGCGGGGCAGGCACAAAGTATGTGCTCTGCTGTACACACTGTATTCCGCCAGTCCGAGACTCTGCATAAAATGATTTAAATGACAGTGACCTGTCAGAAGGCCTGTTAGACATCGTAGTTCATTCCTACTGTAGTCCAACAACTGTTTGGTATCAAACTTCGAAGGGTTGATGAACGTCAATCCTGGAAGATTCTGCCATCAGTCTATAAATCTTCTTGCCATCCAGGTGTTCAATCTTTGTTTGGCAAAGCCTAAATCGATACCAATGACAGATTCTGGTCCGATGAAGCTGCTTGCAGCACCCTGCTCCAAGGGAGTCAGCAGCCTCATTTCCTTCCAAGCCAGTATCGCCAGGAATCCAGACCATAGACAATCTGTTAAGTCTTCCTATCGAGGAGAGTCGTTTTTGGCAATATCATCTGTTGGACAGAAAATCATAAATAGCAACTCAAAATGCATCAGATTCCTATCATAAAAGATTTTTCCAGTTAATAAATCTACATCCATGTTGAAAATTCCAAATTTACCGCAAAATTTCACTATTGATAAAACAGTTCCCTCTTTTATCTATCAAAGTATGTTGTCAAATTTCATGGAGGATGTGCTCAAGACAACTGTTTTGTCAGAGATATAAAATGCGAAAATGTTACATCGTTACATACAGTGCGGTCCATATGTATGGAATAAATTCATTTTTATTCTTAAATTGACACTTTACATTATGAGAATATTATCCCCATCCAGCACCCCTTCTGAATTATAAGCACCCCCTCGAAAATTTTAAATAGCAAAGGGGGTCGTGTAGCACCTTGTTGGAAAGGGATTTTAGTCCTCTGTTCAGCAATATAAAGTTTTTTAAGTTTGGTGCAATCATAACTGAGAAAATTAATTTTTACAATCAAATTAAATGTTCAAAATGGCCACCATTATTCACTTCTTGACAATAACCTGATCTATTAAACAGACCATCCCTGTAACACGCTCCTCACTAACCTTGAATCCTGGACAAAATCTTTGAAGGTACTAAAATATTTGATAAAAATCCAAATAAACAATTGATATGAATCTAGTAGGCTGCTGTCATTTAGGTATTTAAAGTTACTAAAAAACGTCAGTATAATATTTGTGGGCATATTACATTTAATTATGGCTCATTTGCCCGAGACTCAAAGAATAGACATTTCAATTATGATTGGTTGTAGTAATAAAACAAGCACTCAAAAGAAGGTTTGTGAAATTTTCAATAATAAATACCCCCTGGTCAACACGTGTCGCAGTCTACAGTTAGCAAAATTGAAAAAAAAAATCGTGAAACTGGACATGTAATAAATATTGGAAAACCAGGTAGAAATGTACAATTTACTCATGAAAAAAAATTAGATGTACTTCTAGAGATTGAGGAAAATCCGCATAAGACAACTCGAGAACTTGCTGCCGACAATGATGTAAGTAAATCATCTATTTTGAGAGTTTTGCATACCATACCATACCACCCTTACAAAGTTCAGTTGGTTCAGGAGTTAAATGAAGATGATCCTGATAGAAGGCAAGAATTCCGTGAATTGATGATGGACAGAATGAACGCAGATTTGAAGTTCATAAACAAAATAGTGTTTTCTGATGAAGCGACGTTTCATTTGAACGGAACAGTTAACAGACAGAACTGTAGATATTGGAGCAGAGAAAATTCTCACTGGATGTGTGCGACTCACACTCAATATCCTAAAAAAGTTACGTTTGGGCTGATATCATTAACAATAAAATTATTGGCCCTTATTTTTTGAGGACACTGTTAATGGTGATGTTTATCTAGATTTTTTGATTAACTTTTTAGTGCCTACATTACAAATACATTTTTCTGATGTAAAATACATTGAAAAATACATTCTAAATATTATATGGCATTATTATCTTCATTCTACGTAAAGTTTTGTGATACCTAGAGACATTATCAAAATTTTACATCCTAAAAATCAATTTTCTCAGTTATAATTGCACCAAACTTAAAAAACTTTATATTGCTGAACAGAGGACTAAAATCCCTTTTCAACAAGGTGCCACACGACCCCCTTTGCTATTTTAAATTTTCGAGGGGGTGCTTATAATTCAGAAGGGGTGCTGGAGGGGGATAATATGTTCATACTGTAAATTATGAATTTTAGAATAAAAATCTACCTGTTTCAGGTTTTTTTCACATAGTACATAATAACGTTAAAAATGAATTTATTCCATGCATATGGACCGCACTGTATATAATTGTAATTTGATAGGTTATTAATCATGAACTGCGATTTTGTCTTGGTGTTCTCCAGTGTATATATTATTTAGTCAGAGCGTTTTTATTTTAATGTCGATAGACGTTATTTTTTTTTTCAATTTTACTATACTGAAACTAAACTACGAAACATACTCCGCTCTAAAGCATTTAATTTTATTTGTTATAAAATACGTTTACTTATTCACGCCATGGAATAAGTATAGAATGGCCTAAAAAACGATAAAAATTTACGGAATTCATTGTCCCATATTAGTAAACAATAATGTTTTATCCGTTCGATAATCCCGCTCAGAGATGCGTTTATACGAAGTTGTTCCACCAATTTTTCGTCAAACTAACATATTTTTTCTTGTTACAGGTACGTAAAATTCACAATGACCGACGAAACGGGTACATTTTAATGCCGGTAAACTGACCATTGCTACGGCACCGGTAAGTAATAAAATTATCATATTTATCCAACAAATTCGCGGTAAAGGTAGTCCTGGAAAATAGTCACGTCAATGAATACGAAAGTTCTCGATCACCTTCGATTTCAATGATTTTTTTATTTTCGTGTTTTATAATATTTGCCATTCATTTATGTAGAAAACAAAGTTTGTCAAACACTAAGGACCTTTTAGTTTCGGTAACTAACTGAAAATACAAATATACTTTTGGCAACAAAGAGTGGCCCATCGTTACACTTGGCTGCACCATACTGATGATGGACAAAACGTCCGAAACACGTATCAATGCTTTGCCTTTTTAGAGTGATATGTCTGATAAAATCATCTTGGATTTATATCAAGACCCTCGATATCCTTCATATCTGTATGATTTCCTAGACCATGATGTCACGCAGGTTGACGCCGTAGTTTTTTGTAAACACGAAATCTAATAACCTGCACCAAAAATGTGATAATGGCTTCTGCTGATGGCTCCGTGCATTCTTATTTCTTTTGTCAACCAAATGTTGCCCATCCTGTTTCGACGTTATTTGGGAAAGCAGCAAAACGGAAGTGTACTCTTATAATACAAGGTATTCCAATATTTTGATGTCAGAAAAGATGAAATTATTTTGTATAACGAAGTTAAAATATTTAAAGTTGAACCTGATGGATAAATATTATATATAATACATCAATTCGAATAATCAACAAGTATCACAAAACACGTGGATGGTTACCACGTGGATTTCTATAATTTTGCCATGGAGCATTTCAAAAATTACGTGAGCCAAGTTGTGTGATTAGATTTTTTCAAAAATGAATCGCTAATAATAATTGTACTTGACCCTGAAAACGAAGACCCATACATGAAATTTAGTGTTCTAGTAAACTTTTCAAATGTCTACATAATGGATGAAAATCATTTCAATCGATTGAAAAATATTGTTCTATAAGAATACTTAAGAAAAAAGCTACGCCAAACTGAATTTTGTATATAAATGTGATACATATTCTTTAAACAATATAAGTAATTCTGCCGTCGCTTCGAAAGGTTTCTGATTTTGAATAAAATGTAAATACACAATTTCGAAAAAAACATCGAAATCGGAACTGTGCTTGAGTATTTCCAAGAAAGAGACTTCATTGATGCGACTATAGTTAAATTATCATATTTCTCCAACAAATTTGCGATGAAGGTAGTCCAGTAGAAGATGAAACGGACCGAAACGTCGTTTTAAATTTATTGGCAGATCGTTTCGGGTGGAGCCGCGAATTCTTTGACGCTCGAAATGAGGGCATCGGGGTCAAGGAAGTAAAGCCAGAGAGAACTCGATGTCTTTATGAACTCGACTTAGGGCCATTAGTCTATTTATGTTATGGTTGTAATGGCCAGACATAAAAATCTCCCATTAAAATTTTCTCAGAGTCGAAGATAAAAGGAGGAATTTTTATTTACGAGGACAATGAAACGTTAACAATATAAGGAATACTGCTTTCTACTAACGGCAAAATGCATAAAATATTCTGACTGTCAGTTTCATACAGGGCTAGAGAAAAATTCGGAAAAGTGATACGAATCGAACTTTGAAAATTATCATGAATACGAATTCCGGATTGTTCAAATGTGTTGGACAATATTTCTTAAGAAATTCAAGTTTTCTAATTGTTATGCGATGAAAACATATAACATTTTTGGTTATACCAGGCGTCCCTCTCAGCTTTACTGTCTTAAATCCCGTATTACAAAGTAAATTTATCATTTTATTTTTAGTTCAACAATACCGGGTGACAACGAAATCTTTGTACCCGGTACCATTCAATTGTTTGTGTAATTTAAATTTTAAAATTAGGATTAAAGTTATAGTTCTTTGGACCCGATATTTCTAACAATAAAAACAATTTGAAACTTCCATCCAAATGGACTCAAATCAAGAATCATGAATATTTTTCATTTGATAGAATATGAAATACTCTTTGAACAATATAACGCAAGTGGTCACCTCTTTTCAAAATGGTGACGTACATAGGAGCTATTAGGATGTTTCGGAATAAGACACTTGCCTAAAGCCTCGGTAGATAACATTAGAATAGAATAGAATAGAATTTATTTCCCTACGTTACATACAAAAATGTTTGTAGCAAGTCAGTACAATCAATTGAATTCAAACGCCGGGGCACTAGAATATAAGAAATGTATAAATAAAAACATATAGATTATAAAAGTTCGATAATGTTACTTAGTTGTCAAAGTAATCAAGTCATGGAAGATTCACATAAGTGTTTCAGATATTCATCTACAGAGTAGAAACAATGTTTCAAAAAATACTTTTTCAGAGCTTTCTTGAACATGGACAAACTAAGATTTTTATACTCCTTGGGTAGGTTATTATAAAGCGTATAATCAAGACTATTTTTTTGAGATTTATTTAATCGAAAATAATTCGTTCGAATTTTATCGGCATGCCTGGTATTATAAGTGTGAATATCTGACTGTTTTAAGAGACAGTTCGACTTCTTCTTTATTTCAATAAGCGCATTGAACAAATATATACTTGGTAAAGGCATTATTTTCATCTGAATAAATATGGGTTTGCAATGATCTCTAAAACCGGCATCTGCAATAATTCTCATTGCTGTTTTTGGAGTTTGAAAATATTTTCAGCACCAATAGAATTACCCCAAAGAAGGACACCATAACTGATAAGGAAATGAAAAAGAGAAAAATACGTCGTCTTCAGCGTGCTAAAGCTGACAACAGTTTCTATTTGACGAAGGATGAAAAGTGTAGTACATAATTTACTTTTAAGCTGTTCAATATGACATACCCAGCTGAGAGTGCTGTCCAAATATATACCCAGTAATTTAACACTGTCAACATTAGATGTGGCGTTGCTGCTTGAAAAATGAAGACTCTGTGACTTTCACTATTTAGTTTGAGACCATTTGCCTATCCTGAGAGGATTAAAGGACACGACAGGGGTAAAGGTAATCGCATTGTCGATCCTTTAGCCAAGGAAGCGGCTGAAATAAGAATTTTGGAACCCAGTGGTACTTACGGCCTGATGACTTCGACAGTTGCGGAACTAGCCAAACGTCACACGCTCAACAGTGGGATTTCTGACTGGCCACTGTCAACTAAGGAAACACCTCCACAATATGGGGCTAGTGGACACACCTCTATGCAGGATGTGTGAACAGGAAGATGAAACTGTCAGGCATCTCCTATGCGAGTGTCCGGAGTCAATAAGAGAGTGTGTGTTCGGCGATATAAAGGAGATGTATCCCAGAGACCTGTCCACCTTTCTGGAAAGAACATGATGTACGATGACCTAGGAGGACAACTCCTTGGGAGAATGTACAATGGGTCACATGTTGCCTAAGTGCTATGGGCCTGTACTCACCGTCCCTTCTCTACAGATACAGAAGAAACTTGCCTTATTGTCCAGATGGGCGCTAAAGAGGCAATAAGGCAAGTGTCTCCTATTCCGAAACATCGGATGTCTGCATCTTTATTTATCCTGCATAAACGCTTTAATGTCGCTACAGTTGAGGCTCATGACTAAAAAGATTATTATTCCAAAATTACTCTGTTTACCAGTTACCGCACTACCCGTGACATCGAAAAATTGGGAACTAAACTGTAATAAATCACAATATCCATATCCCTAAATATTTGCCTTGATTGTCCATCAATATGGTTTCTACGATCAAAGAATCGGAAACGATTGAGACAATCAGAAAACATTATGAGTCTCATAACATGACACTGGGTACATTCTTAATCTTGTATGAGTGTTTATTATTCGAACGGCATTTTTATGCCTGAACCGAAATTTCAACACTTCTTTCAAAAATTGTTCCTTGCGAAGGTCGTCTCTCTCTCTCTCTCTCTCTGTACCTCTGTCAATTCGTCTCTGTATCAGTGTTGGTCTTTGAATTTTCTTCTCTATCTCTCGTATCAGCATCCGTCCGTTTGATTTTTTTTTTCAATCCTTCTCTCTTTGTGTCTATCTCATTGCACTGACTTCCTGTAAATTTAGTTCAGGAGCTAGAGCTGCGGCGTACGCAGAATCTGTCTCAGTTGGGGGAACTAACCTCCCATGAGCAGGTTAGCAAACGTTTGCAATCAAGTGGTGTTTCACCAAAACCAAAGGCGACAAAGTTCGATAAAGCCGTACTCTTACCATCTGACCTGAAAGACCACTCTCCATACAAACTAATCGGCTTCGTTAAGAAGCTGGGTTTATTTGGGCGAGTGTGAATATGTGAGCCACAATAAACCCTTAAGGGTTGCGGTGGAGGGTCGAATAGACCCTCTCACTTTGGACCTACCTACCTATCTCATTACCTGATATGTTCATCTTAAAAAACTATTTCGAACCAAGAAGCTATACACGCACATCATACATTGAAAAAAAATTGGGGGATTAATTGTTCCGTGCTTATTCAGCTTGTCAACGGATTATTTTGTTAGATATATAATTTTACTACTATCGTCTACTTCGATTTTCGGAAATTAATCATTGACAGATTTTTACGATTTGTTTAAACGAGTCTTCTGCACTCCTAACTTCATTGACTTCATATCCCTTATTTAGGTACGCCACTGTGGGACTAAGAAAGAAAGCTTTAGGACCACTCTTTATTTACCCTCTTAGCTGATCCTAACCTAACAATATTTATACGGCCACTTAGGAGCAAGTGCTTTCGCTAAAAGTATTATTTACATTTACACACAAATTTGAGCCAAGATTACCATATCGGCATAAATAATTCAGAAAGTAAAAGGAGGTGGTTTTATGACTCCATGGTTGAGAAGAATGCAATAGAATATAGGGAAGCAGTGCCCGAAGGTGTCGAATTGAAGAGCAAACATAAACATGTTAGAAAATATACCTGGTGATTGACAAAGGAAAGCATTTAATAACACATATGTTATTGGATCTATTTGAATGGTATTTACTATGTTTAACAAATATAGAGTAATATAGGCATACCTACCTCAAGGCACCTTACCCGGGCCATTAGTGTTTGTAATTTATGCCATACATATTGTGCCATTATATCTATACTGTTTGCGGGACAATCTGAACACAAATAAACCCTTTTTGCCAATTTTAACTTATAAATTTTAACATATCAATCAATTGATAATTTCAATTTCACCGATCTGGGATACTTCTGAGTAGGCTACAGTAGTACTGCAAATAAATCATAATCAGAATGGTGACACCTATTCAATGTCCATATTTTTTATTTTGATTCTTTTTACTCATGTTATGGTTAGGTATACAACTAGACGTCAACTAATACTCTTCTCCTTTCGTTCAGTCATAGAGTTCATATGGTAGTGTGGATTAGAGTGAGAAATGAGGGACAGAGAGAGATCTACTTTGAGTCATGTCATACTTCAAATCTGTTAGCTCTGTATATATGTCTGAAGGGACTAATGTTACAGATGGTAGAATTGCTTGAACTTTGAACCAATACCGATGTACGGAGGACGAAGTTTTGAAAGGGTCTTTTCTGTGCCTGGCTCCGTACAGAGAACGCGTAGTGGTGATTTAAGTAAAATTTTTGAGAATCATCCATAAGAAAGAATTTCATCTTTTGAGGTATTTATAGATGTTAATCTTGAAGTGGAATATATAAAATCTTTTTTGGAATTGTTGATTTCAACTGATCGTAGAATCATTAGGATTGTTTTACAACATTTTTTTGTATTATAGTCAAAATAGAATTTTAAAATCGCAATATCATAAAAAGCATACGATCATAAATAGCAAAAACTTTCAATTTGGTAACCTTCTTCAGCACTTATAATTGAATTTCTATAAAAAATCAAGAACCGATCTGCGCCCTTGCCTCCGCAAGTCAAGAGCTAGTCATTTCGAATGGGCACTTGTACCGCTTTCTTGTTCAAGATCCAGAAACAAGTAAGAACTATATATGGGTTGGTAAGCGAGCTAAGGATTAACGAGGTCTTACCTTTCAACGTGTGATTCCGAACACGGGTTGGACGGTAGCAAGTAAGATCGATCGTTCAGACTAGGGCTTGAACCACCGACCAACACGGCAGTCAATTCGAGTGAGTGAACAAAGCACCCACGCCGAACAGCTTGGCTACCGACCGACCATATGTTCCATATATTTGTCAATAGATTGATTTAAAAATAAATTCCTGAACTTTCCTTAAACTTTTTTTTCGAAAGTGCATGATGTTTTGTGATTGACATTTCTATATTGCAATTGACGTTACCTTCATTGGTGTTGGCACTAAAAGAAATAGCTTTCGCTTTCGCTGGCATCAGAAAGCAAGACTGAGTATGTTATTCAAATGCAGAATGAAATTATATGTCAAGTTGATAGTTGTTGCAGAACGATCAGAGCCTACGCGAGTCTTCGAGCATAAGAAAAAAAAATAGTATCTTTTATACGGAGAAAATGAGTTGTGTGCCACAAAAAACAACACTTTTTTTCTAGTAGTGGATAATAATAATAATGATATGGTAAAGTTGAAATATCTACCTATTCGATTCTAAAAATTATTTAATACGAGGGTTGCCTTTTATATTTCGGGATTAGAGATCAAAAACAAATATTAATAATCGAAAACCACTTCATTGTTTTTCAAAATATTCCCCATGAAGATCTATACACTTCTGCATATGTTTCAACCAATTGTCGAAGTACTTTTGCCACTCTAATTGAGATATCACCAAAACATGCATTCTGAATGCAGGAACTGCTTCTTCAGGTGTCGAAAAACGTTGACCTCTCAGTTTGTTTTTTACGTGCGGGAATAAAAAGAAGTCATTCGGTGCCAAGTCAGGACTATACGGCGGATGATTCATCAATCGATGTTTTGGGTGCTCAAAAATGCAGTTGTTTGAGCCGATGTGTGAGAGCTCGCATTGTCGTGGTGAAGAGTGATCTTCGGCGATTGGTTTTCCTGATTTCTTGGAAGACAACTGGTGAACAAATGGTTGTGTACCACTCAGAATTGACTGTTCTGCGTTGTTCTAGTGGTACGGTTGCGACATGTCAGGCGACCATTTGGTTGGAAGTGCTTCGTGCGCGAACAACTTTTGTTGGATTTGGCTCTTCTTGAAACACCCATACAGTCGACTGCTGTTTACTGTCGGACTCATACGCGTAAATCCACGATTTATCACCTGTCACGATGTCATAAACATGTTTCGAAGTACCACGATCGTATTTTTTGAGAATTTCCTTCGACCAATTGACACGAGCCTTTTTTTGAGCGATTGACAAATTGTGTGGGATCCAACGCGAACAAATTTTTTTGACTGTCAAATGTTTATGCAATATTGAACGTATGCTGGTCCCACTAATGCCTAAAGTTGTCTCAATCTCACGATAGGTCACATGACGATCTTGCAATATCAGTTCTCGCACAGCATCAATGGTTTTCGGAACAAAAACTATTTTGGACGACCCTCACGAAATTCGTCTTGGAGTGAACTACGACCACGATTGAATTCACCAAACCATCAATAAACACTGGTCCTTGATGGAGCTTCATCGCCAAAAATTGAATTGAGTTCATCCATGCACTGTTGCTAAGTTAATCCACGTCGATAGTTGTCAAAAATAATCGCACGAAAATGTTCACGATTTAATTCCATTTTTGGGCCGAGATGAATCTTTTAAGTTACTGTAAACAACACAAATAGCGCGCATATGTCAGAATGTTCTGAGTACGTACAATCTCACAAATGTCCAACTTTACGATAGAGCTGTCAGTTGCCAGATTGCAACACTAGGGTTGCCAAATCCGGAAACATAAAAGGCAACCTGTCGTACATAGAAATATACACTATCACTGATTAAGATAGTATGTATTTATTTTATATTCGAAAAATAAGACATCTCTATGAAAATTGCGATGATGTAGTCCAAAAATTTGCTTGATGGGGCGGGTAAGTAGTGATTCAATATATATTAATATGCATTTTTGAGTAAAAGAAACGTTTTGGAATGTAATAATCGTTTTCTATGCCTAGTACCGCTATGCAATTTGAATATACGCAACACAATATAACATAATATTGCAACCCTTTGTATCAAACCGCATATGATCCTCCGGAGTTTTTCGTTAAAACCATCAGAATTTACTAGGTCAGCGTTTCGCGTCTCCGTAGCGCCCATAAACTGTAATTTCTCGTGATAACTGTTCAAGCCCCGTTTACCTATAAGACCGTATCATAAAAACTAGTAACTCCAATTTCGGTTTATAGGCCATTGTGATTATGGATTCCCGTAGAAAAAAATGCAGTTCGATCTCAGGCCATTGTGTCAGAATTGATGGGACAGATGCTGATCGACACGCCGATGTAATCGGTGCGTGAGATCTATGCGAATATGCGTGTCCCAGTTATAATAAGTGTAATAAGTACAAAAATTAATTATTAGTCCTCCCAGGACAGATGTCTGTAACAAAATAGACATGAATTGTTCACAAGTTATACCACTAAATAAAAAAAAATACTGAAAATTGTTCAACAAAACGCAAAATACGTATTATTCATCCAAATTTATTGTATCGCCTTCAAAGTAGACCCTTTCTGAAGAATACACTTGCGTCAAATGAATCATCAAAACATTCTTTGAGCACATGTTTTTGGACCGACTTCAATACTCGCTACGAATTCTCTTTTATGTCATCCATCCACTGAAAACGGGTGCCTCAAAGTGGTAATTTGAGTTTTAGAAAAAGAAAAATTCTGCCAGTGCCATATCAGGTGAATACGGTGGCTGTTTGATAGGGTTTGTTGAGTTTTTGGCCAGAAATTCGTAGACAATGATGGTCTTGTGAGATGTTGCGTTATCGTGGTGCAAAATTTATGATTTTTTTCCACATATCCCGCGCAGATAATATTCTTCATTTACTATCTTACCTTCTGACGATAATTCTGAAGGTTATTGTCAGGTTTGCATTGTAACTGTCTCATCGACAGTTACAATGCGTTTTATGATTGTGGGGTCGAAATTGACTCGTTTTCAGATCTTCTAGTACTGGTTGAATGGCAATGCGTTTCAGGCCTAAAACATCGTTTAAAATGGTACGAACTGATTCATGAGATGTAAAAATTTCAGCAACTATCTCTCCCAGACTTAAGCGACGATTTTCAGTTATCATTTCCTTTACTTTAGCTATATTCAGTTGAGGATGTTGATGGCTGACTAGAGCGAGACAAATCTTCCACCACATCTCGACCCTTCCAAATGCACCGTAAGTCTTCTGCAAAATTTTCAGCACTTCAGCACATGAATTTCCATTTGCAATGCGAAGTTCAAGAAAATTATCTGTTCGATACTTTTATCAATTGTAAAAGTCGCAAATACGTTTGAGGTTGATTAACAAAGTGAGTACTGTAAACAAACTAAATGACAGGTGCTGCTCAAACTCTCAATATAGACGACAGATTTCGATAATCACTAAATGCGGGTTTTTCAAATGATCGATTCCCGGTACTTTCTTGATAGATGTGTTACTGTGATACCTTGGAAAAATTCAGCCATTCCTGTATATATAACTCAAATAGTCATTATCTCAAATGTCAATCAAATTCCATAAATTTTTTAGGTGCCACATAAGAATAAGGGCCACTCTATAAGAAGGTCTGTAAATTTGTAGAAAATGTCATTTCAGTAACTCAATAATTTTGTTCACTCGGTAAATCAAGTCTTTAATTTTGACGTATTTTAGCTTTAAAGTTTTAATGCGATTGCGATTCGATTCTTAATACTAATATTAGACTTTCTCATGAAATACTTTTTTGGTGCAGAGGGTTGAGCCTGGTTTACACAAACTAAAGGCCTGCATATCCACATATACTATTGAAGAAAAGAGAAATGAAACTTTGTATGTTTTTTACCACTTTTATTTGTAACTAACGTTACTGCAGTTTCGTCCTATACGGACATTCTCAAACTTATACAATAAAGTTTATTGTATAAGTTCGTTACAAATAAAAGTGGTAAAATTTACATATAATATTCATTGACAAAATATTGGCGTTGCTAAAATAATGTAGATCTGGTTAGAATGTGTGCAAATTTATAGTTTTCTGAATTTGGCGAGGCAACTATCTTGATTGTTTGATAATTTGATTAAATCTCGTGATGTCACGTTGAATGAAAATCACATGAAAATCACTAGGGCCAAATCAGGGGGGCTATTTAAAACAAGTTTTGTTGATCATTCTGCCTAATTAAGAAATATCGTGTATTTTATACATATTGTCGTGTTTCTGTAACCATTTTTTATTACTGTCAGTGAGACATCACTTTGAAAAATGTCATTTTCGAGGAGAATGCCCACGTCTTCGATGCGCCCCTGGAGGTTCATGAGCAATAACAGGAAAGGAAGACGGTTTGTCTCCGTCCGGTACGTGCAGGTTTAACCGATGGGCCTCAATAAGGCATCGTCTGGAAACTTTTTACAGATAACTCAAGAGTTTTTAGTGCCGTACGCGAATAACCTACTCGGCGAAGTGGTTGGCATATATAAAGCAAAATAAGATGTTATAGCCCGGGTATTTTATGAAATTTGCCACTATTAAACGAAATTTAAAAAAGGAAAGAACTTTCTTCAGGTTATTACCCCGACGGATGTTGAACAATACTCGTATATACTAAAATTCCATAATAGTTGGCTATACATTTTCAGAAATATTATTGCAATGAAACAAAAACATTATTGTCAGGTTGTGATTCTATATATTTTATCAGATGATAAAATATATAGAATTCCTTTGTGTAATATAGTATCAAATAAGGTATAAAAAATTGAAATTCAGGTTCAGACTCAAAAAGAATTAACATATGTGGTTCATTTCAAATCAACACCCCCGTACATCAGAGCTTCGAAATTTCTGTCTTCAGTATTTCCTTATACAATTTTATTGCCTAATAATTGGTCTCAAATGTAAATATTTTGATAATAGGGTGTACAAAAAAAAGATCGTATTCCTGATTAATAAGTTTTTGAGTTATAACCGATGAAATTATCAACCTTTTTATATTCTTAAACATTGTATTTGAGTGAATTAAATAAAGTCAGGCGTTCTTGCAGGCCAGTTCCACCCGTGCTTATTCAATGATTTGGAAAGTCTTGTTTTAAAAATCATCCAAATCCCTGGTGAACACCAGCGTTGATGGTAACGATATCCCAAAAGAAACCAGCGATGTCACTCGTAAGTAATGTTCTTTGGGCGAGCTAATAAGTCATAACATCGAATTTTAATTAGAAAAAAAATATTTATAACATAATACGAGGTTTAGGTAGAAACTCTTTTTATTACTTTTATCCACAACGGAAACTTTATTTCCTCCAATATACTCTCCTCCACTCTACACTTTTTCATTCGAATTTTCCATTGTTCAAAATGATGTTTCAAAATATTTTCTGAAGGTTTCTCTCAGTTTCATAGTTCTCTTCGCTGCTTCCACTGTATCAAACTTGGTTCCTTTCTATGCTTCCTTCACTTTCGGGAATATAAAAAATTCAAACGGAGTTAGATATGGTAAGTAAGGTGGTTGTTCCTTCACAGGTATTCCATGCTTGGCCAAAAATTACTAAATAATCAGTACAGCTGGAGTTTTGTTCTGATGATGCATACACAATTTGTTCTTTCACACTTCCAGGCGCGATCTTAACGGGAAGAAATTGCCTATTTCCTCAATGTTTTCGTAGTTGAAGGACGTACTGGGTGTGACGTATGGTATTGTGTTGTATTGTTTCACCAATTAACACGCCTTCCATACGGCTTTAACTGGTGTTTGGAGAGATCGAGTATAAAACCATTACGACTGATAGGAAATTTGTTTCTAATTCTCTGGTTGTGCAGTTCTTCATTCTCGTTTATTCGTAATTCTCAACTGATGGAGCTTCAATAAATCTCGTATGATTTTCGTTACTAGAATTTCTTCACCACCGACAGCAGACGAGACTTTTAGTGAGAACTATATCTCATTGTATAATAAACCTTCAAGCTTGATGCTATACGTGGCATTCCATTAAAAGAACTGTTTCTGTCGCTACCAGTGGCGACTTTATGGTGAACGAGAAAAGTTGTGAGGTACTCTAATAAATAGCTTTCTTTGTATGTATATTTGTGAGACTGAGGGTGAAAAGCAAATTTGGTTTATTCACGGCTTCTTTGGCGGCACCGACACCCTTCCGGAAGCGTACATTTCATGTAATCTCATTAAGAAACTGACATAATGAATAACTTTTTTCGGATTTTAACAAGGTAAATCAAATATATTTCGGCTACTAATTCATTCAATCGTAAATTTGCTTTCGCATATGCTAATTTGTTACAGAAACTACAGTTTTTCGACAAAAATCACTCGGAATTTACATGAGAAAAATGCTTTAATCTTTTTTTTCTTATGATTACGAATAAGTTGACTTCATCTTGAAATATCAACTATGATTCGAAATGTTTTTAAAGGCAATAATGTACAAACTAGGATCAAAAATTGCTATTCTTGTTTGTAGATGTAGGATTTTGAATGCATAAATAAATGCATTAATGAATGAATAGCCTTTGCGTTTGCTATCTTCCATTGAAGGAAGAAGTAATAAATAATTAACATTCCATTCATTGACGTTCTCAACATTGACCTTGATATTGTCATTTCTGAGATAGAGCGGACAATCATCAAGATTGGGCAGTTGTTTTTCGCCAGTATTTCATCGATATTTTTTGATGTAGATGGATTGGTAACAGTTCGTTAAATATTTTGTGGGAATGCTTAAAGACTTCAATTTATGAAACTCAATGAGAAAACTATCGCGATTATTAGAAATCGCAACTTTTTCATTCGTTTCAACTATAAACTGCTCCGATAAATTTATTGGACGAATATGTCTGCTTATTATCGAAGTAATCTTGAAAGTTCATTGAAAACTGCATATTTAATTAGTTTTTGGACAATGAGCGTGCGTCTCATAGCTTTTTTGAAATAGTAAAAATAATTGTAATTTTTCCTAATGGAAGATTAGTTTTTTCCAAAATTATAACACGAGAAGGTTCATTTTTTTCTAATTTTATAACATCGACTTTTTATCACAATAATCGTAATTGATCTGATTTTTCAGAATTGGTTGGGACTTCAAAAGCGTCGTGATTTTCAACGACGGAATTTCAGATTGCTTTGTAGCTTTATAATTTTATAGGAACAACTTTTAATATACTGTGTAGATATTTATGTATGTTAATGTGTATACATATACTGTATACTATAAACATTACATACAATCATAAACGAACCATTTGGAAAATATTGAGTTGGGTTTTCTTAACAAAATTCATAAAACTATGACATTGGGACACAACTATTACATATTTTTCATATAATTCATTGACCTTATTTCTTTCTGATGACAAATTGACCAATTTACCGAAGATACTACACAGTCATCACGTAATTTTTGGCGTTCCAAGAACAGAAGCTAAATTATTATCATTTTGTTCGAGGTCAATACGACCAGACCAGTTTGGTACAGTCAAATTGACGACACCTTGTCTGATCGGGTCTTTCCTAATGGCCTTTGTACGTGTAATTAACCATGTTGTTTTAAATGCACGTCTCTTATTCTAAAAGTGGTGCTTGAGTGCATGTTTATTTTATTTGTGTAGATGTCAAAGTAGCTATAGGTATAATAAATATAGTTTAAAAAACTAAGAAACACGCTTTTAAAGATCATCGAACTAGAAACTTAAAAATATTTTTTTTAAATAAGCTCGAAACAATAAGCGACGGGCGCTTGATATACAAAAAATATGGCACAAAACATATCTACATACAGGTGAAGATAATATAAAGCGTGTATAAAGAAATACTTTTCTTATAAATTTCTAGTCAAGATTGATAAGTAGTACATGAATTGGAACTTTATAGGCAGTACGTCATCTATTGCCGAATTTGGAATCCTGCACATGTTTGTATAATATTTATTGAATTCTTTGAGATCATAAAAATGATATAGAATACGTCACATAAATATAAATATAACAGTTCACAAACAGAGGTATAAATAAAATCATCAGTCCTCTCGCTGAATCAAATATACCGCCGTTCTGTAAAAGCAACCGTTATCCAAAATTTCCTTCAAGTTTGGATTTGAAAATTTCTTTTTTTTCACGATTGTTCATGGAAGATTATTGAATAAAAATGTTTTTTCATCCTTATCTTACCACCATGTTTCGTTGAGCACGTTTGAAGTTCATAGTTTCGATGATAATCTTATAAATATTTCTTGAAAAATAGTATGCACTTGTTAATGTATATTCATGCTACACACATCATTCTATTTTCCATAAAAACATTTTTTGCAAATAAAAACGAGGGATTTCAAAAAAGGTTTAATGAGTCCGTCGAAAATACTTGTTTTTTTTTATTACTTCACGACAAAAGTTTCAATTTTGGCGTTTGACGAATAATACAAGCCTTATTATTTTATTATTATTAAAAATTGACAATTTCACTCGCGAATGAGTCGAAAATTATTGACTTTCAGAAAAAAACTGTATCAACTTTGAAATTGATGATACAATGAATTTTGGTACAATTGGGTGCTGTTTAGCAAAATTATACAGTATCGCCATAGGTATTTTATCTTGAATGATTTGCCTAATCATTCAGTTGCGGAAAATAACAAATTTTAAAACGATCCATTTTACTGGAGAGACCACACATTAAACTGATAGCTTTTTCAATAACCGAGGTTAAAACGTTTAGTTTGCGGCTAGCCTAATTGTGATTTTAAGATTACCATTATTTGTAAAACTATATACTGTATTGGAGTATTGCAAGTAACACACCTACGAATAACTGTTATTGAGTTTTTATTTGTTGATACATTGTATCTCCCAGTTATACTGTTTTTTTGAATGCCACACAGTGACTATAAGTGTGATGTCAACTTTGTTTAACACACTATAAATATGTAAACATAATTGTTTATACAAATCCGTCAAAGGTTTATTTTGAAAATGTAAACATTACAACGGTCTATTCAACTTGGTGGTATTGGTATTTATTCTATGAGTTGATTATCGAAGAAGCAAAACAAATTGACGATAGTAAATATATAGTTTTTCATAGGAGTGCAACAAGTTTTATTCACCACCATTTATATATACAGGGCGATGGATATTTATTTTTCTGGGTCTTGTTTTCATCTTATTCAGTGATGATATCATTAACAAATAAATAGAGTCGCATTAAACACATCAACAGTCACATGAAACAGTCCAAAAAATTTCATGAAATTGCAGTAGAGAAATTATATAGGGAAGTGAAATTAATAGTTGAACTTGAAAATAATCAATTTTTAGTATATTTTTGGTTTTCGAAACGTTGGAATAGGTAGTTATCAAATATTTCGTATTTTTTTTAATAACTCGTATTCTGATATATGATAGAAAAAGAATGTTGGTGTACACATGTTCAAGAAATTGGTTCAAAATGGGCCCGTCCATTTACAAGGACTCAAATTTGAGGTGTTTTTTTATATAGTTCACTCTGGTGAAATCCGGTCCATTTGTATATTGACTCGTATGTTCGCGTACCATTTTTCTATGATGGCACAGAATGTATGTACACTTTGGAATGGAGCAAACTTGTTTCATACAGAGTGACCCAAATCATGACGTCGAAAAAAAAACTCGTCGCATCGAGAAAATATCACAAGTATGATATTCGATATTTTATTATTTTTTACGATTTCCTCCAGTGTCATTTGGAATTAAGTAGTAACTCCTTCGCTGGTGTACAGAGCCGTAGTTTCCCCATTAGCAACAATATCAGAAATATTTTATTCATCTTTTCCATGCAAATTTCATGATTTCTTTTAATATGTTCTAAAGATTATTTTCTGTTCTTCTAAACCTCTTTCAATGCCGCATTCAATGAAGCAACGAAATTGCTGTTTTTCTTGGGTTACGCTTTAATAATAATAATCGTCTTTATTATTTTCAAATGAATATATACAAAAAAAGAACAAAAAATACTGAGAACTATCCTAGATATTTTTGAAAATCAAGGATGAAGTTCGTTTTTGTTAGGTGTTTCACACCATCAAAAATATTCTTCCTATATAATTTTATAGGTTTATAGTATTAGGTTGCCACAGCTCACTGGGAATTTAATTTCGAAACTTCACAAATTGAATCACACAGACTAATTTTATCTCAACTGTCTGACGAATATTTAAAAAAAAATACACAGTAGTGCATGGCAAATCGTGTTAGAGTGAAATGCTTTATTTCATTAAAATAAGATACATCCTAATATACAACAATGATAATAATGTTTACATTAATATACATATAAACACAATAATAGAATAAAAGATCTACTGATATTTGTTAACAAGTAGTCTTACCTACAATAATCGAAAATACAAATAAAAATAATACATAATAATTTGGTATCACCTAAATGGTATCTTAAATGGTCTCTAATAGATATCTTTCGAACAGAATAAGACTGTTAGAAGACTTTACACTTCCAGCTAGACTGTTATACTTAATAAATTCTTTAAAAATTAATGTTTTACTGTTGAACGTTTTTGTTTGATTATTTACATACAAATTATTTCTTATTCTAGTATGTATACTGATGGATTTGATTATGAAAAATTACAAATTTGTCAAAATATGAAGATTATGCAACATTTTGTAAATATAAATCATCGTTAAATTTGTAATCCTACTTTCTATAGATAACCATTCAGAGTATTTAACATTAAAGATATATGGGTACTCCTGTCACATGTCAAAATAATCTTCATTGCGCGATTCTGTAGTTTTTGAAGTGTTTCCATTTTATTTAAATCACCTGTTTATGGAAGAGTGGTATAATATTCGAAATGTGGTTGTGTAATGGTCTTATATACAGTAATCCGTGATTGAATAGTTTAGTGTTGGGACACTCTTGTGAATAAATATAATTTCTTCAAAATTTTTTTCTATATGTAAGTGAAACGGTTATTCATTGATAGATGCTTGTCCAACATGGATCCTAGATATTTGAATTCAGTAATGAGCTCAATTTTGCCATTTTCAATTTTTATTTCAATTTGATTTGAATCTAATTATCTGTACTTAAACGGTGTAGTAAGTATCATAGCCTTTGTTTTGTTGACATTCAGCTTCAATTTATTTGTTTTTGAATATGTAGCAATATTATTCAATGCTTCATTCATTCTTTGAATAGCTTTATCTATATCTCTATCACTAACCGATACTAGGGCATCATCAGCAAAATAATGTTCATAATCACATTCATTACATTTACTAATATCATCAAGGTGAATTAAGAATAGCAATGGCCCTAAAATACTTCCTTGCGGAACCCGGTTCTTCTTTCTTGGGACTTTGTTATCGAAATGAAACTATTACTGACGAGAAGTGATTCACCGAAACTGATCTGCAGATGATCACTTGATTGATTTCAGCGATGTCCGGCTGCTGGTGAAATATTTTAGGTGGTCGAAATAATTATTTTTCATTTCCCTTTTTCTCTCGTTGCCTGAAATTATTTGGTGATATTTTTTTGAAAGGTAGTTGCAGTCTATTCGAAATTTGTTATTTCATTGACATATATTATGTTTCATTGATGCATTCACCTTATGAAGGTACCGTGGAAACTTTTGAAACGTGAGACACATACTTGCCTCTACATTCGTCCTATCCACATGGTGCTTGTGAAACACTCTCTAAAAGATAATTAGGTGAGGCATAGTCTCTACGGAAATGCAGTCGAAAATGAAAACATACGACACATTTAACGAGGCGTAGACCTCAACTAAAATAGACCGCCAGTGATGGCAGACACCCGGTGTGAATAGGTCGCTCGAATTTTAGTGAATACACAAAACGTAGACGAAACAGAATAAATCATTGTTCTGCACCGCCCTCGGTTTCAGTCTGAACGCATATTTTCTAATACATAAACGTTTAAATCTCATTGTTCTTCCAGTGGATTTATAGCTGGCGGAGATTAAGGATTGGGCCATCGTACCGTCTCGAGCGAAATAAGAATTCGTGAGTGAGGCTGAAATGAAATTTAAAGAGGTATTATACAAGTATTAGTTTGCTTTTCCATTTCAGTGAAACCGCTCGTTAATAAGTTATAGAGTTTCATAAACTCATTTAAAAATTGTGCAATTTGTGCAGTCCTACGATTTCGAAACTGAAATTAAACTGCAACAATTTCCTCAGCAAACAAGCTCGTTTATGGGGCTACAATCATTTTTATTAATGATTGAACAACTGAAACTGTATAACTAATTTAATATACTCGTATGTATCGATAAGTTTTGAAATAAAAAAAATAGTAGGATGAAACCCATTGAAAAAGAAGAAATTATAACAGAAATGAAAGGAAAAATAAATCAATTTAACATGGAACGTTGTACGAGTAATCAAAGTGTTAATTTTAATAAATATCTCAAAATTGTTTTTTTTGTTTTTTGCATTTTCTAAGAACATTCATCATAGTAACGTATATTTGTACACTATCACACGTGAATTTTCAATTGAAAATTAGGGTGCTTTTTTGATTTTACATCAAAATAAGGTGAAAAAATGAATATTTCAAATTCAAAAATGACACAAAAATTTTGAGGTTATGTGTAAAAAGTGTTAATAACAGAGTTGTAGACCTTTTTATAAGCTACAACTTTGCTATTCAACTTTTTTCCATAGGACTTTTAGTTTTACCGGAAATCGAGATGAACCGATCTGATCTAATTGCTCAATGTCTGTGTGCTAAAGTACTAAGTCTTTACATGTGCTATTGTGATTTCCTATTATTTTTGTGGAGGCAAATAGATGATGATGTGGAGGCAAATACAGATGAATTTATCAATTGAAAAATCAAGATATCCTACTATTTTTGAATTTTGAAAAATAAATAGTCCTAGGTTTAAACCTTGGGGCATACTGAAAGTAGTTCATAGGTATTCTGTTAATCTGTAGCCGTTGTTTTGGACATACTGTTTCCTACCACATAACCATGAATTAAATAATTGAACGAGACTATCACTGGAGTCAAATGATCTATTTTTAGGTTTCTCCTAAAGGTTATAAATAAGATGGTGGGATACAGTGAAAATGTTCGTATATAATTACAAAAAAACATTTGATTATACATGAGTTTATGAATATCGTCCAGAGATGAAGTTTTCTGATAAAAATATTCTTGAATATTTCTAGATGAGAATTTGAGGTAGTTTGATAATTTTGTATAGTGTTTATGGAAAAATCGCACTTTGTAATAACAACAAAATGCAAAAATTCCGATAACTATAATACACAGAAAGTCAAAAAAATATATCTTCAAAATTCTGGCAAATTTGAAAGCATAATAACTTTCAAGGTAATTCAATTGCAATATTTTTTCCTCATGAGAATAACTTCTAAGCTTTATTACAAATTATTTGAAGCGTCTCAAAGCGATAAGTGTATCCTTTTTTCTTAAACAGCAATTATAGGATTTTTTTGCTATTCCTAAAATACCCCCCGATTTTTTTCAGTTCTATAATAGTTTTAAAAATCAATCAGCATGTTGAGTAAAATCTCTTTCACATTCTGAATCATATTTCTGTTTCAATTGTTTAGTTAAAAGTCTTCGATTTACTGATGTGAATTTCTGGAACATTTTTGTTTCATTACTACAAAATCATCCCAACAGCGACAACAAATTATAATTATGATATTCAATTGGGTTCATATCGGGTCCTTTGGATGGCTCAACCCAATGCCTACATAAATAGCTAAGGAATGCCGGAGGAAGAAATTTACCGCTGGTAGGTTTGTTCTGGTGAAAATATAATGAGATCGACTATACTGGCAAATAGTCCTTGCTGATGGATACGAACCTTTATGACTTTATTAAAATCCAACCAGAACCATTCTTATCTATAGACACTCCAAATTCATTGACTATTTAGGGCGCATCATTTTTTGAGTTGGTAATCTATTTGTGAGCCCATTCCTCTACTCCATACGATCCTAGTAAGATCAACATAGAAAGTATATATGAGTGTCCTCCACTGATCACATCCGAAAGAGTTTGAATTGATTCCGATCAATAAAATCTCTACTGGCTAGATCTGTCAATGGTAGTATTGTAACTCACCACGAAGAAAGTGTTTTACTGCATCTACATGGTATTCTTCCACCGCAATATACGTGCATATTTGTCATTATTCAGATGGTATGAGATACTAAAATCCAAGACCTATTTTTCTATATATCTATCATAACTATCTTGATCTAACAAGAGTATAGCATTAAAATATTACAGTCGTAAGCCATCTTCAGTTGTTGGAGTTAGTAGGCGGATGAAGTGAGGGGTTTGGTCATCAAGTACTCTGGGAAGAAGGGTCAAAAAATGAGGATCCAGGTTTCAAAACGTTCTCAATGGCATGGAAAATGCTATCGTTGATGTTGAGAGTTGGTCTTTCCTTATACAGGTTTCAATCTTCTCTTTCGTGAAGATCAAACTAGCTAGGGATGATCAAATTCGATTGATTTTACTCTTCTATAATCGTGAAGAGAAATGATGAATCCTGTGGTTTGGATAAAAATATGGTTGACCTCGGTTGTATTTATGGGCACATCGGATGACCTTAAGTCATCATTTTCTTTAAAGGGGATTTTCAATTCAGATTCTGCATGAAATTTACATACATTATTACGATTTTAATCACTTGTGTCTCATATATTTTACGAATAATATACCCTGCTAGTTTGGTAGAATTAGGAAACAAAAATATTTACCAATATATTTTTAGATTTGGCTCATATTACGTTGTTCGTTAAAATAATTGAAATTACTGCACATTCACGAATACCGTGTGGTGATATCGTTAGTTATTACAATAATATATTTGACTGTCATATCTCTGTGGCATATTGTGGAAAGGGCTATTAGCAATATCGGTTCATTAGAGATAATGGAATGAGTCTCATACGGAAATTTGGAATTATTGAAATTCTACGACACAATATACATACACCTGAAATTAGCAATTCATCAAATTTTCTCCGAAGAGATGTACAATTGAAAATTTGATGTTCTTGAAACTTCGTAAACATAATTAATTAGATGCTAAAAACTAAATACCTAAAATAGGAGGTAATGAAAGTTAAAGAATCGAAGTATTGATTCAATAAGGTCGTGGAAAAATCTCTGACCGCTTCTTGGTCGTTGGAGAATGCTTTAAACTTTGCCTTGATGACCGTGCGAAGTCAGTGGCGGTTCATTTGATGGGTCTGCGATATAATAGTATTTCGTTCAAGGAAACCACCCATCCGTCATCCAATATCGTAATCAACGATATGCCAAAGGGGTACAGTTTGAAAACCTTGTTGAACATTTTCTCACAACCACAATTTTACCCGTACAAAGGACTTGAAACAAGTACATGAGGAGAGCAATTTTAACTTGAACTATATCGTTACTCGTTGTTTGAATTCGATCACCAGTGATATAATTTTAGTGAGTTGGGGGGTTCAAAATCCGTAATGAGGGTGTGGTAGCCAACACTATCCCCAGAAGTTCAATGTAACTTATTCCCGAATTATTGATCTGTACTTCTTTGATAGTTCATTGGATGGAGATCAGATTTTGGACTTTTTCTTAATTTAGTCTTGTTTTCTGATACAGAAAAGCCTGATGCACATTAAGAATCTAGTTCCATCAAGATGGTGTCCCTCCACATTGTGCACGTTTACTTTGACGATACCTATTCGATGGATTGGTAAACGAGGGCTCACTAAACGGCCAGCAGGATCTATATTTAATAGTAACAATTGTTTCCTGCTCTTAATTTTCAGTAGACTTCCTCAACAGACCTTTCCAGATATATAAAAATTCTTCATAAATTGAAAAATACAAAGTACAAACTTGAAAGGTAGAATTGAGGTAAACTGAACTAAATGGCTAAAACTGACAGTAATCTCCTGATGATGCTAACTAATTAGCGAGTCGCGAAACAGTATTTTTGTTCTGATGTGAGAAAAATACTGAAACAAACTAGACGAATTAGATACATGTTTCTCAATTAAAACTGTTTTGAAATAGAAACGAAGAAAGTAACCAAGTTCGATTCAATGTCACAAAAACCCAGGCATTGGTTTTCTCCAAAAAGATAAATGTTTCCTAACCGGATATAATAATGTCAGGGGAGACAATTCTGCTTTCTGCGTCGATAAGTTTGTTGGGGGTTAAAAAGGACACCAATATGTCTTGGCACAATCATGTCGCTGGAATTGCAAAGGCTGCTTCTCAAAATCTTGGAACACTATTCCGAACCAGAAAACTGTACACACCTCCGCAACATTTGATGATTTATAAAGTTTAGATCAGATCTTCTTTGGAGAATTGTTCTCATGTATGGAGCTCCGCCCCCATACCCTGAAACTGCTGGATTCCATCCAGAAAAGAGCCATCCGCCTGATTGGAGACGCGAACATAACCTTGATAGTCTGGAACATTAAAAGAAGCTTGGAGATTTGTCTCTCTTCTATAAATACTTTCACGGGAAGTGTTCAAGTGACTTGGCACATTTGATTCCACCAAGAGTGGTACATATCACATTTTGATGTTTTCTCTATTTTTTATTTGAATATATTTCGATAAATATATCTCTTTTGTTGTATCCAATCTATCGTTAGAGACATTTGAGATTTGTCTTCTTAAAGTTGGATTCCTTGAGAATGTTAATTCAACCAAAGAATTTCTTCATTACTTTTGAGACGGTCTATATATGGAAGTACCAACTCTCAACTTTCAAGATACTAGATATATGGGAATGAAGATGAATATGAAATAGATCGGCGGATTTATCAAAACTGTTATTGCATAATCAAAGCCTCATCAAGTATATCGTCATCTATTTAAAAATCTGACTGGGCTAGTGAAATTTTGACATCGACTAATTGGTTTAACTTTTAGTTAGAAAGCCTTCTCCTTTGATTCTTTGCCAAGTTCCAAGAAACCAAGACAGATTCATCTAAAAACACTTTCGAATAAATTAGCTCCTGAGCATTTTCCTTCGGTATTTATAATCTGCGAACAGATGTTTTCTGGCCGATAAAATGTTTATTTTGTCGTTTGAATTACATTTCCGAGTTGCGAAAACCCCATAACTTGAATTTTATTGAGTTTATTCACTTTTAGAAAATAGCATTTAGCTACAGAACCGCATTGCGGAAAATGTAAACAGAATTGAGGTTAAATCGTCATACTGGGTGTCCATGGAGATTGAAAACGTTACCGGTTCGTGAGTTAAACTAAATATCTCTCAAACTGCTAAAACTTGAACACCGCACGATACCGCACGTATTTTTCTGGCATATTTGATAACGGCTATTTTACCCTCTCACTAGTTATTTATGACAGGGCCAGAATAGGGTAAGCCTATTGGCAAAAACATAACAATCTACACTGATAGTAGATAAGCCTTAGCCTTGAATAGACAACGTGTTACTTCAGGGCTAGTACTAGAGTGCCACCAAGATTTAGCCAAAGCCTCGGTAGATAATAACATTATCCTGAGGTGGGTTAAAGGGCACGACGGGAGTAAAGGTAATCGCATTGCCAACTCTTTAACCAAAGAAGCGGCTGGACTAAGAATTCTAGCACCCAGTTGACACCTACGGCATGACTTCGACAATTGCGGAACTAGCCAAACGTTACACCCATGCTCAATCCCTAAAGAGATGGGATGAAATCAAAGGAAGCAGTCTTTCCAGGATCCTCTGGGCGAACCTGGGAAGCTGGTGCTGAAGAAATATCTGGCGATGACCAGGAAAAATCTACGCAGTAGGATTTCTGACTGGCCACTGTCAACTAAGGAAACACCTCCATATTATGAGGCCAGTAAACACATCTCTATGCAGGATGTGTGTGAACTGGAAGGTGAAACTGTCAGGCATGTTTTATGCGAACGTGGAGTTATCGTCAATAAGAGAGTGTGTGCTCGGCGAGTCTTGGCTCACACCTGCCGATATAAAGGAGATGTTTCCTAGTGATCTGTCCACCTTCCTGGAAAATACAGGATGGAGGTTGACCTAGGAGGACAACTCCTTGGGAGATACGACAGATACAGAAGTTAAGCCTATTCGATCATTATTCGCTACCCGGAAGGGTTTATTGTGGCTCACACCTTCTCAAGTTCGACTGAATGAGTCTGGCTTTTCGTTGGAACGAATTATGCAACTCTGGAATCAAGAGCCCCATCTTCGGTAATATCATTTACGGCAGCTATGATGGCACACTGAAAAGGTTTCACCAGTGACAAAACTTTAGTTAGTTGGGTGTCCAAAATCCTTATTGAGACGTATGGGAAGGAATACAGAATATCCTTAAAAGTTTAATAAGACCATAGTAGGTTCCATAATTATTGGACCGTACTTCTGGCTCGCTGATGGTGATCAAACTTTAAACTTTTTTCTACTTTAGCAGTTTTTTCAGCCGTATCAAAGCTTGACATTTTACAAATTTTAAACTTCAAAATAGTGTATATGTACATACCAGAGGCGTAAAACGTAACTGACCACTCCGACACGTTAACAATGAATTCCGTCAGCCAATTGCAGTTGAATCTGATTGGCCAGCGTAGGGTGGCTTGTTTTTTTAACCAATAAATGCAAATGTGCGTGGTGGTCATGCTTTAATCACGCATATATCATTGTTTGGGTTACTTTGTTTGTTTGATGGATACAGTTTAGGTAGGGCAGAATACTATCAAAAATTCATTATAAATATCTTGTGATACCGACATATACATACATTTGAGTCGAAAAGATGCCACTAATGTTGAAAATGTTGTGTTTCTGATGTTGAGAAACATAATTTTCATCAGACTGCTGTTATATCACAAATTATTTCTATGGTATGATGCATTTTGCGTAACACCATTGTTGATTCTCCTCAATTGATTTATAATAACTGTTTACAGAAAAAAACAAGCAGTGATTAAGTTTCTACTTCTCGAGAAACGGTTTATGTATAAAAAAAGTGAAAACTGGACCTGATAGCAGTCACTGAGAGGTCATTCCCAGTAGAGAAACGACTTTCATCAGTCATTCGCTTTATGTTGTCTCTAAAAGGTCGTAATATATAAAATTAGATTTCTTCGAATCTTTCACTTTGCCGAGGATTCAACATTAGTTGCATCTTTCCGAAGCGCTTTCTTTGTACGGTTATAAATATGAATTGAACTCGTAAAAGATAATGGAAAGTAGTATCATTGATGGCGAAACTATAATGTGATGATGTTGGAAGAAGTTATTTTGTTGAATTTGATTATTGCAAATCGATACCTAGCTTATTTTGGGTTATTATAATATTCGTAAGTTCGGTAAAGATTTGTTATATTCGAAGATATATTGAAAAATTCTCAGCCTGGTATAGACAAACATAATTTTGAAGTCAAAGTATTTCCTTATCCAGTAAAGAGAATAAAATTCTTCATTCGAGCTGAAAAGTTTGGAAAACAAGTATTCTTTGTTCATTATAAACTAATCAACTCTCCAAATGAGTGTTTTGATTAACTTCTTCACTCTTCAATATTTTTAGCATGAGGAAGTTCATCTACTCGCAGATAGCGTTTGTACATTAGATACGGTTTTATGTCCGCTTAAATACCTGTTAGCAAGACTATTAAATTGTTTTATTATTATTGTTCTCTGATCGTCAAAACATTAAAACCTTAAGAACGATTACATTTACAGTCATCAGCAATTTCATGATCTCGTTTTCGCATCGCTGCGACATAACCTTAGACAAAGCCAGACATATCGAGACTGACAATGATATAACAAAAATGGCAGGATCGCCGTTTAAACCGTAAGATGGCGGGGTCGCCAGTTTGACTACAAAATGGCGACATTACGAGGAGTTGAACGTTTAAGGTGAACTCTTATGACGCTGAGCGTTACAGTGTGTGGAAAATATTTGAAAAATATTTATCTCGGTATGTAGGCAATATTACTGAGTTTTATAAACAAAACTGCTAACTACATATATCAACTGATCGCTACAGTAACAACACGGCTTAAGAAGTTTGACAAACTTTTTTCCAATCTTTTTGAACACTTTTAGTTTAAATTTTTGATGTGAAACTTCATAATGACAATTCTGATAAATTATTCTACGTTGGTAAGGTAGCTCAATATTCTTCTCTCTAGGTTTTCTTGGCTTTTGCTTCCGCTGAATATTTTTTTATCCGCGGAACTTATCTAGGCTAACAGATATCAGTACATCCACGTAAAAACATTCAAATTATTGGGTGTTTTTTGTGAATCGGTACAGAAACACCGTATAATAAGTTTTTTTCAATTATCAAAGCTGAATTTAGCGAAATAGTCTATAAATTTTTCGTATTGAAATTATCAAGTTTCGAATTTAAATACTCCTGGTATTTGATAGGTACAATTTATTCAACTTTCACTCATTAAGAAATATTTTCAACAATTTGCCAATACCACTAGATAATGCTTAGAAAGGTGATCTATGATAATATTTTTACGGTCCTGAATATTCAAGTTCCTCCTGCAGCTCAGAGTAATTTTGAAAAATGTGATAATCTTAAAAATAGCATTAGAAATAAATTGAATACTGGTACTTTGTTCTTGTATTGTTAGAAATGAATCCACAAAGTGTTTAATTTTATTTAGATATGGATCGAGTCTGCCGAAGAACAACTAACTATCAAATAAAACAGAACGTAGTATTTATTGGAGAAATATCTTAATCTGAAGAGGCATTACAAGCAGAAGATAATTATTTCCTAGGCAGGTCTTGAACAACAAACTAATTATGTAATATATCCGTGTTTGGTCACCGAATGACTAAGATCAATGAAATAACTTTTCATCGATTGTGTAAGTGAAATATGCTGTACGTTACTCTAACCCGTAAACAAATACAATTTGAGATCGTACAAAAAACGACGGTTACCTTAGCAGCGAAATTCGATACAAACACTTCTGTCTTCAAGGTTTTCCTACTTATTCGGAATGAGTCATTTGCAGCTCTTACGTGCGCTTGTAACTTGACGGTAGCGTGAATACAAGTATGAATTAATTTGCTTTTCTTTATGGCCCTCTCACCCTTCTTTACTAAGCTAATGTATAATGTGTAGATAAGCGCTTACAGGAAGTGAGGCTTTTATATCCTTTGTTAAATTTGTACAGGGTTATCCTTTGAATATAATTACGTAAGTGATATTACTGGGAAGCTATGACAATTTTGTGAGCCTGAAACCTAAAATGTTTGTTTCTTTCACAGCAATTCAAAATGGAAGTTACGTTTTAAAATCGTTTTTACTGCCAAATAACAAATTCAACCATTTCTAGAAGTTTTTGAGTATTTTTTAACCAATTGAGTTGAGATAAGATTTATTCCCAAAAAGATAATATGAGTATTAAATTAATATTTAAGGAAAATAACATTTCAAACAAGTAAATGACAGGTCATACAGTGTCATATTTACTGTACATAATATTGAGAAATCATTTACAATATTAGGGTATTGAAAACGACTAAAAAAGGCTATTGAAACATGTGTTACTGTTTTATAAACTGTTTAGTGACAATCTTAATATAAAGTGTTAGGTCAGGTTAGGTTAGGTTGAAAGTGAATGGGCCTACTCGTCCCCCCCCCGCAACCCTCAACGGTTTATTGTGGCTCAGACCTATTCAAACTCGACCCAATAAACCCAGCTTCTTGACAAAGCCGATTAGTTTTTGGCAATTTGCTACCAATTAAGACGTTGCTCGGTAGGAGCGAAGAGCTTCCAACGCCGCATGACTGTCCGAGAATATTTTTATTGACTTGTGTATGAGGTTGGATTTATCCAATCTCTCCGCACACAATTCAATAGCGTATCCGCTTGAAATACAGTCGCATAGGTTCCTAGGCAGGTTGATATCTCAGGCCTGGCTCTGCAAACGAAAAATTGTTACCTGAATATGTTGTTTACATTTCTGTGTATCTATTTTTAAACGGATTACAAAATTTAACGTTTTATGTAAATGTTGGCAATAGTTTTGATAATGTCAAATAAAGCTGAACATTACTATAAGTAGAACAATAAATATATAGACAATATCAAATACAAATAAAAATACATTCAAGTATATATAAATATAGCCATTTCCACATACCTAAGAAAAATTGGCGAAATTTAAATATTACGTCATATGATTTATTTTCAAAAAATAACTTTTTTGACCTACTTATACTCTATAAGTAGTAGTAAGAAAACGTTTTGACCTTTTAATTGAAGAATCTAGGGACAGTTTCCTGAAATCCTGAAAAATTAGGTTTGTTTTTTGAATGGTTCGTTTGAATTTAAAATTTTTTCCTTCAATTTTTTTCTA
Source organism: Leptinotarsa decemlineata (assembly GCF_025532065.1). NCBI lineage: Eukaryota > Metazoa > Arthropoda > Insecta > Coleoptera > Chrysomelidae > Leptinotarsa > Leptinotarsa decemlineata. The sequence goes on from NW_027412529.1 coordinate 9,889,628, forward strand.
CTTGTTCTTAATCGGAACTTTTTATTTCATCATTAAATGTAGGAATCAACCTTGTTACCAATTTTTCATGTTTCTGTTTTTTTCATTTAAAAATATAGTTTCTCCTTTGTATATTACGGCATTCAACATACAAAAATGCTAGAAAGAAGTGAGGGATTATAGATTGCTCGTATACGTTTTTAAGGTAAATGATATTTATGCAAAAGTAGCGAGCCGTCCCGGCTCCGCACGTGTGCAATGCTGATACTAAATAAACATATGAACGCGTGCAATCGCTGTTAATGATAAATTACTATATAGCGAAGGGTGACCTTCGATGCGGTATTTATAGGCACGCCCCGTCGGTTCTCCGGCCTGTACCGCCGCAACCGCTATGTCCCTGCATTTCAAATCTGTAATATCTTCGAAAATATCCATTCAAATTACATAATGTAGAGGGCCATATTCTTCTATATTGAATGCACAATGTATTTAAGATACCTAATTCGACAAGTATTAATGCTGTATTGCCTAAAATCGTCTCGTAAATGAACCATTATTTCTCGAGGATGAAAAATTGTTATTGTGGGTTATTTCTAAGAGATGCCTTCGCTTTGGCTTATAGTGTCATAGTCATAAGGAATTCACTTAACTTAGAATTCACAGGAATCTATTTAGCTTTCTGCGTGAAAAAAAACCAAGAAACCTACATTGAGATTTCAATTGAGAAGGTTTTCATGACTGAACAAATATGTAGATATCCTTTATTTGCATCCAATATTTATTTTAAAATTTGGACTCGTTTTATATTTTACCATCCACACTGTATAAAACAGAAAAATAACATTGTAAATTGTTCTGTTCCATCGTAATTCATTTTGATGCTATAATTATATGGAAGTTTGTTGTATTCTTGAGTATGGTTTTCTGTTTCAATCCTTTAACTGAATATAGACTTCACTTACGTGGGTATTTGGAGCGAAGAGCCCTTCTAAATATTCAACGTTGATATTGCGATGAAAGGAACAAAGAAAAAGGCATTTTCCTCACGGAATGCAATGCAAGATACATTTTTTTTAGATATTCGAAAATTTTATTGTATTCTTGACTATGGTTTTTCTTTCAATCCTTTAATTGAAGAAATGTAGACTTCTCTCACATGGGTGTTTTTCAGCGAAGAACCCTTCAAAATATTCCAATTCGAATTTGCATTATATCATGGAAAATGTCGAATGGAAGACGGTAATAAAAAAACAAACGATAGGCATTTCCCCACGGAATGCAATGAAAGGGAACTTATTTTTTTGACATAGAAAGATAAAAAATTGATATTGCACAGTCGTAATAATATTTTTCCTGAACGTATCAAAGTAGTTACAGATTGTTTGAAGGTGATTGATTGATAATGTTTCATGATGAATTTCATCAGTTCGGACATCCATTGTCTAATATTATTTTAAATGATTTGAAATCTCTAAACGAACCAATACAAATCATAAAGGATAGCTGAAAATAACAATTGTATCAATCAAAAAAAACCCGAAATGAAATTACGGTGAAATAAAATACAAGTAAAAAATAGAACAATCAAACAAAAATTAAAAACCAAAAAAAAAGTTTTAGAGATTCCAAGCCAAGTTACTTCACGACGTTTCGATTGTTAGTATCCACAATCGTCTTCAGGTGATGGCATTCTCCGAGGGATGACTATTATGGGTCATTCGACTACTTTCACCTATCTCCTCTTTCCGCTTTACCGGTTTCACGGGAGGTGACGGTTTGGCGGGAGTTGGCCTGTTTTCGCTTGATTATGGGTTTCCATATGTTGCGTATCTCTACGCTAGCTTAACTGAATACATTGTTGGACAACATGTATGCGGCTTCTTTGAATTTCCTCCTAAACCATTCATTGATCAGGCAAAAAGGATTCAAGAAATATGAACATTCTAATTCAAAATCACTTTTACATTACTTGTCCATATTGAAAATTAATTGAAAATTAGTTTGACTATTATATACGACTCATAAGGAAGTAATCATTATATACATGCCAAAATCATAAATAATTTGCCACTTTCTTCGGCACCTGCTCCGTAAACTGAGATAAAGTAAATTAATGAATGTTGAAAATTATGTTGGAAAGCAAATTTTCCTATATTTCCCCATTTTGCTCGCATCTTTTTGTAAAGGCATTGATTTTTCGATGCGACTTTTCGCAAACAATTGAATTGAGAAAAAAACACAGAAAAACTAGATATTTCGAAGGTAATCTCCGAAACATTGTTGACTGAACAAAATTAAAATATATTCAGGGTGAATTATTTTTTCATTCTAGTCGTCTATAAAATCGCATTGAAACTCGATTATAAATTAGTATACTCTCTACGTGCGTCAATAATTGTGCGTTGTAAACTAGTTTCATAATTCACATTTACCATTATTAAATTTCAAGTTTCATAAAAATGCAACATTGATAATCATTCTTTCACAAATGTTATTATCCGGTGAACACTTGCATCTATCTATCCAATTCAAATTTTTATTCATCGTTGAAAAAGCTGATTCACGCAAAATTCGTTTTATATGTTCAGATCAGATAACAACTGTAAATTAAACTCTTTACATGCTCGTTAACGTGAATGATGGCTTGTGAAATAGTCAAATGGGTTTTGTTTTATCCGGATTAGTCTGTAAACAATATTGAGTGTCAAAACTGACTAGACTTATGACACTGAAGTATAATAATTTCTCATAAATGGTAAAAAATCGGTCAGACCCATCGATTTTCTTTTCGAGGGGAAAATTCAACCCTCAAATCTTTAATGTAATCAGGGGTAACTCGATACTTCGTTTGGAAGGTCATCGTTTACTCTTTTCATTGCTTTCACTTTTTGAAATCAGCAGTAGTTTCCCAAAAAAAGCGCCATTAAAAAATCAGAAAATAACCTTTCAGTACTAATTCAATGTGCAACTATATCCCGATTTTAATTCAATTATTACTTTACTGACCTATTTACAATTCAGTATCATCTAACTAAACGCAGTTTTGGTCGATTTTTCTTCAAAAGTGTATAGAATTTAATATATCTACATATAATATATCACAGATTTTGACCGTGGCTATTTCAGGTTATCATTTTGCTCAAAATGATTCATTCAACTGCAGAAATGGTATAGATAATTATAGGTGCACTTATATTACACCTCGATCTTCTAATGACCATGATCCGGATAAGCATATTCACCGAAAGTGAACAATTTTTGAATGAGTTTAATAACAATTGAAAAGTCACGTATTCTGTATACAACCACAATTTTAGATAAAAACTCTGAAAAAATTTGAAAACTAGGCATGGTTTACAGTGAATATTACTGGAGTTTTTTCCCAACACCAAATATTTATTTTTAACAGGTGTTAAAAATAACGATTTGGTGTTGAGAAAAAACTCCAGTAATATTCATTACTACACCAAAGGTTCCAAACAGTGCATCATAAGTATGGTTTACAGTTCTAATTTAAAGTAAACCTCTAGAACTGACTGTTGATTGTGGAAAAGAAATATTAATTGTTTTTTTTTCAATCTCTGAGTTTGTTAATGTATTTGAATGTTGATTAATGATATTTATTTTTTATCATTTCATAAATTCAACTATTATTTTGAAATATATTTTTTTGCAATAAAAACTCCCTTCCCGCAATTGTTTTTCCAATAGTTTTCACGAAAACTACTTCACTGGATATATGAAATCACCTCGTTCGTAAACCACTTCGAAATATACGATCTATTTACTAAATGGAAGCCGAGAACCGCGAACATTTCGTGATTATGAATATGGCAGCTAAAATATTAGTGTTTGTGAAGTATCTACGAAAAGATTTTCATTGAAGCAGATGAGATCCGCACATATCTACCTCGATCATTATTATTCGTGCAAAAACCATCAAAGCATAATTAAACGCTTGGGAAACAAGTGCTGATAGTGAACATATTTGTCGAATCATCAAAGCACTAGACAAATGTTCATATCAAAACGAGAACTGTTCAAAATTTTTGTCCGTTTTTATGAGTCTGCTTTGAACTGTAATATCTCAGTGGATACCTATTCAACTCAATTGAAATGAGCGTAATTTGAATCAATGAATTTTTGCTAACCCAAGTTCTCGGGATTCGATGAAGTCGACGAAGGCCGTTTTTGTCTGGTCCTGATTGACGAACTTCTACCGGTGAGAAAGTTATTAAAGTCGTATGGCCAGAGGTCTGGGGAGTATGGTGGCTGGGGCAGAACTTCGACGCTCATCGAACAACTTCGAACGGTGCATTCATTAACACTATCATTGCCAAATGCTTGGTTGATTTTTCGGTCTTTATCGACAGCGTTTTGGTTCAATTTGAATTCGTGAAGAAAAATGGCCCAAAATCGTTTAACGACATGACATTAACGCGGACAAAACTTTTGAAACAATCTGATGATTCAAATAATGTGGAATAGTATTGAAAAATGTTACCAAGTCGTGGCAGTTTCATATCCTAAGTTTAACGTCTTCCATATAGATGGGGATGCAGGGTGGCCTCACATTATATTATCTATATTCTATTAGAAATCAGTTATTAAGATACAAACATTACGCACGTTCTATAGTTGAGAATGAAACCATGAAAATTATGAAACTGTCGTTCAGTGAAATAATGCTTTTTCATAGTGTAGAACGAAAAAAGGCCTGATTCCAGTTGTTGAATTATTTATAGATATCAACCAATAGAATTGTTAGCGGAAATTAAGGAGATCACTCAAATATTATCGAAAGAGTCTGCTGATTAGATTATCAAGATATTCGAAATAGCTAACATTTGTCTAGCAATACTAAGATTTTGGGAAAGACTGAATAATATAAAAATTAGTTACTTGATTTGTGTTTTTTTTTTCATTCTCATACAACAAATTACGTAAATTTATCATCCAGTCACATTCTTCAGATATACTTCGAAAACATTGAAGTGAAAATAAAAGAACCGAAACAAATATGGAACAAAGACATGAACTACGTCAAGAGACATTTCGTTTATGTATTACTTTTTTGTCGTTCTAATTTACAATGTATTCTCGTTGTTATAACTTTGTTTAATGAGGTGAAAGATAAGCTGCTCAAGAATAATATGAAGGAAAACCATAAACTTTCATGGTAATAGGATGAGAAATGCAATTTAATGGCAGCCTTTCATGTTCAAATCAATTTACATGTTTCAGTGAATTTGGCAATAAAATTTGGTTTGGTGTTTGTAATAAAACAACGCCTGTGTGGTTTCGTAATGAGTAGAAATGCATCTATTAGATGTTTTCTTTCGATGATGTTTATGTTTTGATATTCAGTAGATGCCAGACCGGGAAACTATATAGTTTTTAATTAAAACTAATTAATACAGTTTAATGTGTGATTTTCACTATGAAGGGTTTTCCAAAAACCGCGACACTCGTTTCGCTATACAAATTCCAGCAAATTCCGAATATAGGTAAGTAGTATAATGAAAAAGTTTTTTCGATGATACATCTTGTTGAGTTGAGTTGAGTAATTTTGTAATCCAAAACACCCAGCAAAATTACATTTAAGCATGCTCGACAATATTGAACGAACACATTCTTAACACTAATAAATTCACCTTGACAAATGAGTGTCTTAAGGAATTTTTTTTTCATTGAGACTGAATGCATTTCCACCACCGCCAATATCACTTATGCCAGAGAGTTTTGGAATAAAAATCACCAAAGAAATGGCAGAGCATCAATTCAAAACACGTCAGCACCACATTTCAACGTGAAACATCATAGCTGGTTGATGTTAAAAAATATATATCAAAGCAATCAATCGAAAACATTCTCTTCAAAGTTTGTCTCACTTATTTTCCTGTATCTACTGGCATGAGTAGCTATTTTATTACATTCAGTTGAAACAGACCAATTTTATCGTTGTTGAAATAATAAGCGAAGCCCGCATATGTGTGTGTGATTGAACTGTATGATACAAACAGGTATGTTAATAACAATAGATAAAACTTTACTGTCGGCTCACAATGATAACAAGGCGCATTAAAAATATGTATATGTATACAAAAATATACCATGCACCTATTTAAATTGCTTTACTCCATTTACACTGAAAATTTTCGTAACATACTTTCAAAGTAGGTATTTAAAGTAATAGATTCCAGTTATGTTTTGGTTCACGTATTTCAATATACAGGGTCTTATTTCCATCGATTGTCTTAAGAACATATTAGTTGAATGGCTTGCGTTTGAAATATACAGGGTCTTATTTCCACCGATTGTCTTAACATATTTGTTGAATGGCGTTTGAACTGAATTTAAGTGTCATTCTTCTGAAATTCGTGTATGATATTATACTTCAAAATATGAAATCATGTCCCAAAATATACCTGCAAATAATTAAATTCGTGTTTGAGAAATATGAGAAATGTAATAAATGAAAATGTCAAACTCTTACGGTAAGAATGAACAAAATATTATTCATAAAAACGAGAATAAACCCGAACAACTTTCTATGATTCAGTACATTTTTAGAATATTTTTTGAGGTTTCCGATAATCAGTAACGAATAAGATAATATATGGAAGTTTGACGAATATGTGAATGCATAATAATATTATGGTAACTAGTTAACTAGTTTAGTGATCCAAAAATTTTATTTTCCTGTTGACGTTTCGAATTTAATTAAATTATTCTTCAGGGGTCGATAAGTAGTTTCTTATGTTGATAATATCACTATTTTAAAAACCATCAGATATATTAGATACATATTAAAAAAAACATTGCCACAACCAAATTTCCAAATTTTTAAAATAGTTACATTATCAACACGAAAAAACTACTTTTCGAGCCCTGAAGAATAATTTTAATTCGAAACGTCGGCAAGAAAACGATTGGTTTTTTTTTAAGAAAAAATCGATCCTGTTACCCAACAGTTCATCATTGAAAAATAATAACGTTATCATCAGACCCTACAGTATAGAAACGTGATAAAAGATGAATGTTTCAAATTTCATTTCGAAATATTTATAGAACAAGAATATTATTATTTTTCCGTATTTCAAGATTTGTTTTTTTTTGTTGCAGGTATGACGCTTTAACAACCATGAATCTCAATTGTAAGTACTGATTTTCCATACCACTGCCTGAAGCAACGTTCTATCTTTGTTAATGTTTTTCTCTACAGATTGAGATTTGTATTTGGAACCGATTACAATTAAATGATTCATGAAAAATATCTAAAAGGATTCGTATTGAGGTTTATGAGTATATCCTTAAAAGATAGACATATGTCATCGCGAACTTTTTTGTAGACCTATGAAAGGAGAACAATATATAGTGTTTTTTTGTTATATCTCGAGTTATATCTCGAAGTGATTAGGCAGAATGAGTTGTTACACATATAAACCTGTAAGGGTTTCAAAATGATTACCTCATAAATCTGTATCAGATGGAGTAGTAGAAAGCCAAAAACTTTCTTTCCCAAATCATTTCATATTATGAATCAGTTTTCATAACTTTACTGGACTACGTATTTCAATAAATATCGTTAATTTTCCAAATAGTGCTTCCGTCTTTTGCATCTCATTCGCCATTCCGAGCTTTTTAAAAGAAAAGTACCTTCCTTAATTTTTGACCAGGCACATGAAAAACATTGCGATTTTGCAGATTTGAAAGGTATCCTTAATCAATATTTCATTTATCTCAAAGAATGTTATCAATTGTCTACTGCGGAATCTATTCAAAACTTTCTAAATGAAATCTAAATTGTTGAATAAATTCATTATCTCAAAAATCACCGTACATCCCAGGTATAAACAAACATTTTGTGTCTTCATTGATTCGACCTACTCTTTTTTTTTCAGACATGTTTTCTTTAATATCTTTGAAGTAATTTTTGATTGCAACAGTTTCAGTGTATTAAAATATAAACAAACCCCTTTGCTTAACTATCGTTGAACAACTGATAAAACTAGATAAGAGGCCGAGAATAAAATTGTGAGAAAATCTGTTTCGTGTGAACAAATTAAATTTAGCAGATTAGTTACCTGTCAACTCTAGCCACACCTTTTGCTTCTTCTCTCCCTTTTTCCCTTCCTTGTCTTGTCAAAATTTCAACTGTCGTTCGATATATTGCACCAACACCTTCTTTGTCGTAACTTTTATCAAAAAACGATTCACAACTCAATTCATTTCTTTCTTCTTTGTGTATAGCTACACCTGTCTCTACACTGTTTTAAAGATGGAAGAGCTAATGAATCACTTCATCCGTTGGTGAAAACCTTAGTAGTAGAGTAGTTTTGGAATTAGCATTTTCCGACACATGTTCACACGTCAAATGTAAATTATAATTTGAGATTCTTCAATGTAAAATTGCCACCCCTACCGTCAACCTCAAATTTTTTTAAAGGGGAGTATTGGTTTGTGATATATCGTTTGAAAGGTCTCTTCAAGTTTTTTGTAAGAATTAGGATAAAATAAATTAAAATCATGTGGTTACTGCGGTTACCGAAATTGGATAAAGTACACTCAATAACTAAAATGTAATGCAAAACGTAATGAAATGTAGACTACGAAAAAGAACTATGGATGTTAACGAAGTAGATGTTCAAAATGTTCACCGCGAACGGTGAACATTATTTAACAATTCAGGCGTGACCGACCTAATCGCGAGCGTTATTCGTTCTTATGGTCATTCAAATGTGAAGATTTAGTTTTGTACACATTGCTCTTTACATATTCCAGAAAAAAATCTAATGATGAAAGATCAGATGATCGCGCAAGCCATTCAATCGATCCACGCCTCTCTATCCACCGATTGAGAAATGTTGTATAGAGGTATTGCCGGACATTAGCTTTGTAATGTAGTGGTGCTCCATCCTGCTGAAACCATAAAGTTTTCACTGTTACTTGAGAGTTTTCTGGATCAGGATATAAATTTGATAAATTTGGAATGACATAATTTTGAAGTAGTACCTACCAAATAATTATCGCCATTCAAGTTGTCCACAATAAAAAAGGGATCAGTGATATGGTTTCCTACAATCCCTGCCCAAACATTAACCTCTAGAGGGCATTGCGTGTGTTCTACTCTCATCCAGTGAGGATTTTCCGTTGACCAGTAGCGGCTTTTTGCCGATTAGCATAACCGTTAAGAAACAAACTACGCTAATCAGAAAACAACGTCTTCTAATTGGATGATATTGTTATCCAACATGTCTATCATTTGCTCTCAAAAATAAGTTCTTTTATCAAAATCGTCTTTCATGAGCTCCTAAATAGGTATCATTTCATAGGGATGCATTTTATTTTCTTTTAATATGTTTACTATCGATGTATGGCTAACATTGAATGTAGTTGATACCTGTCTACTCGATGTATGTGGGTTTTCCTCATACTCGAGCATCACATCTAATTTGAGTTCATTACTCATTGTATTGGCAGCTGCTTTTTTTATTTGTGAAACTTTTATTTTATGCACTTCCGTTGATCTAACCATTTGTCAGACTTGTAGTTAACGAACTTTAAACTTAAAATACTGACAACTATGTTGTAACATACAAAACAAATAGCGAAGGCGTTTTGAACTAACGTTGCCACGGAAATTATTTACAGTTTTTTAAAGGATACCATCTGAATAGAACATTGTTATGGTTTTTTGCTTACTTTCTTATTATCAATACCTTGGCATGAAATAATTTTTGAGTATATTGCAATAAGATTTGAGTGTATGATATCGAATTTCGGTAACAACATGATTTTATTGTTGCAATAATCTTGAAAGCGATAACATTTTCTAATAGAGAATAGGGATCTTTCAAACAATATATCACAAGCCTATACTTCCCATTAAAAAAATTGGGGGTTATACCTGTCATTCGACGGGTATGACATACTTCAATGAAATTATAATTTAAATTTGACGTCTTTCGGGATTTTGGTAATAATGTACCTTAACCGAAATAATGAATTTATTCCATTTGGCTTTTACACATTGTATATCTGTATGAATGACGAAGTGAGTATTTCGAGAGAATCGGCAAGAGAAAACGATACTACAGTTTCCATTTTGAGGGTAACAAACGTGCCTCAACACTCAAAATATTAGGTTGCGCCATTTGTGCCGCTGCGGTCGTGAATACAACCAGACCTCATACATAATTTACCGAATTCCCAACGGGACGGCAAAAACGCATTTACTGTAATGAAGAAAAAAACGCGTAGTTGAGTTCCGGAACATTCCGACAAACGACCGTATTTTTTGCGAAGTGAATAGTCTGATTTCTGCAATAATTTACGTAATTCATTAAGCCGTATCTTGATGACAGATATGTTCGCGGAGATTAAGTGAGTGTTGGAGTTTTAATGAAACACCTCATTTTCTTTTTTTGTGTGAACTTCACGCTGCAGTGAGAGGAAAACCATGAGGACCCTTCAACGCCCGAGGATAATATAGTGCGAAAAAAACCCTTTTCATTGCGCTAGGGAGATCCCCGCTGGATTAAAGACAAACTTTTCACTTTTTAGAATTTCGCTGAACTTGATTTGGAACGACTCAAAAACATTACTTGAAGGGAAAAATTATAAAATGTTTCGACCTTTTTTAAAGATTTATGGGTCATCAGAAAAGTCAAAATAAAAAAAAATCAAAATCCGTCTTAGGAATCACACGTTGAAAGGTAAGACCTCGTTAGTCCTTAGCTCGCACAAGTTTCTCAACTTCTGAGAGTTGTCGTTCGTATGGGGGGGGGCGACAGCTGATTACCGGATAAACAGATTTTTAAACACGGTAGACAGTTAGTATCTGTGGTTGTTACATTCAAATTGTGTGATTTTTTATTTCCTTTAACCGAACACGTGGAAGGTGGAATAAATATGAATCAAGAACCTTTGTCGCCAGAGTTGTGAACCCAACCAAACCTCCTTTTTCATTTTTCAATTAAATGGATGATAACAACATAAAAAGAAACGCGATATGACAAATATTTTTCTTATGGAATGCTTTATTAGAATAAATTCATTCGTTTTATGCCTCTCTGACTATATTAAGAACAAACCTTCTACGATTTTTGTTGAGGAGTTATTCATATATTGAACATGAAAAAAAATTCTTGCGATCGCGTTTGAAGACTAAATTATTGTTGAATAAAGACTTTCACTTTGGAAGAATATATTTTGTTTCATTCCATCAAGGTTAATTTTTGCTATTTGGGAACTGACTGACGTATTTCAACGTTTTTTCCCAGGGTAAACTTGAATTATATACATTACCACGAAAAATTTATTATTTCAATAATTTTTTGGTTGAAATAATTTCTGGAAAATGGTTGAATTATTCTTCTGAATATCAAGAAATTGATTCCTGAATATGTTTTGGGTTGAATAAAAATCATTTCCCTCTTTCGATCACTCATAAGCAGAATTCAAAGGTATCCTCTAATCTGTTCTAAAGATCGCACCTTGAAAGGTAAGATTTTGTCAATTCCTATGATGAGTAGCGTTCGTGAGAGAAAGAGACCTGGTTAACTAATTTTGATATATTTACCTTTTGATTCTCCAGTACGCTTCAAATTTCAAATTATATTAAAAAAACTTTGCTATAAATAATGTCGTTTAGATTTTCCATCACGAGGTTATCTGATTCATATGGCTGTCAAACAGACAGTAGTCTATTGAGGGAAAAATTTACTGACTCACTAAGCAGTCCTCTCAATTTATAACAGTGATTCTCAGAATAGAGATTGGAATACAGAACATTCAATTAGAACAACGAAACAATATGCATGCGATTCCCAAATTGTAAAAACAAAAGGTTTTTGGCCTTCTATTTCTCCATCTTGATACAAAAAATGTGGGAATATTCCAAAGACACGAAGGAAATAATCAATTTCAAAAACATTTCAAACAAAAACTTTTTCAAACAAAGAAGTAACTTTCTGACACAAACTGGAAGAAAAAGCCCTTTTGAAACAAATTATTTGCATATAAACATTGAATTACATGAAATAAAAATACTTTCGAAACAAATACTTTTATTTGAACGCTGAACTATACGAAAAACACTTTTCTCTATTCCTTTTGTATTCCAAACATTCGTATGGGGTCGAATCAGATAGCATTCACAGGATTCCTACACAATGTAATTAATGGAAGGAGTACAATTTCACGTACATGGAACACGACCTTCGAACCCGAAAAATAGTGACACTGAAAACCTCGTCTGAAAAAGCCTTAACCATTTTGTCATGAGCTATGTCTGTTCAAATTCAAACGTCAAGTATTTTTTCTTCCTTTTTTACCAAGATGATATATAAAATTATGTGTTTTATGACTTATTTTATTGATGGCGTGTGTGTATTTTACCATTGTCCCAACTGTATCTGTTTTGTATGGTTGGTAGTTGATAGCCCTTAAATTCTGTATTCGCTACTTTTATTATTTACCTATATGTCTTGTTTCAGTAAAGTTTTTTTTTTCAAAACGGTGTTTTGTGAAGAAATGGTTTAATAATGAACGGATTCAAAATCGAAATGATATCAATTTGCTGAGTCTATTAGGATACAATTTTACGTTTCTAAATTTAGAATAAAATAACTATGCAAAATAAGATCATTGAAATTTTCTGAAACTTTTTTACAAAAGTGTTTTCTTGTTGTGTCATCAATTACATCTAGAATTACACAGTATAATTTGTGGTTCGAGCTTGCCAAAGCTCAGGTGAAATAGTTCTCCCAATGAATATGTTCAAGGAAATTTTCGAAAAACATACTCTTAAGATGATTGATTATGGAAAGTGCAAACTCCTTCAAATGTCACATTAGATCTTCACTTGTTTGTTATACCTTTATTCCCTTATACTCGTATACTATTTATATGACAAATTTCATTTCTGAAAACCATTGTAAAACTTTTTAGGTTAGGATTCACATTATATACTTTTTAACTTTATCATTTATATGAGACGAGTGAGTGACAAACATGAAATATAAAATGTCAGCTATATATTTCGTTCCAATGATATAAAGGTTTTGAAATCGTGACAGATAACGTCCAAGATAACGTTTGATGAAGATTATAACCATTTTGTTAATTAATTCTAGGATGAATTGTCCGCTACTGTCAAAACCGATGACGATGAAAAACAATACAGTTGATTTTTAGAATTTTTGATCACTTCTCTATAAGAAACACTATTCGTTTTCAATTGTGGTAGTAGGAAATCAAAATATCTCCAGTTGAGAATTCAACTAGATAGTATTAATTTTAACATTAACATGCTTTTATTAGGTTCACCTGTATGTATGCATGTATGTATGCATGTATGTATGCATGTATATATGTATGTATGTTTGTTTGTAACTCTCCTTTTCATTTTATATTTATTCCCGTTTGAATAATCGGGATCTGTATTTGACAGAATTATCGACGTTATTGCTTGATCTATTCGCGGGCAGATGGCGCTGTACGTAACATCCTTGATATAATTCGAACTCACTTTACATGTATTTCTTAATTTGAAAAAAGTTATTTTTTTATTAACACGCGCGCCTGCTGCCTTATTTGTAACTCTCCTTTGCACGCCTGCGCTCTTTCTTGGGCTTGGTAGCTGATTTTCAGGCTCCCTCTCCGGAATCGGAAAATATGAATGGTCGTTTTTCTAAACAATATACGGCTGATCGATCCCAAAGTTTAGATGAAATAAATATAGTTCAAAAAGAATAAAAAACACGCTTTTATAGCATACGAAACTAAAAAATGAAAAATAAATATAGTTTTAAAAAAACTGAAAAATACGCTTTTAAAGAACATCGAAGTAAAAAGTTGAAAATATTTTTTTTATTAAGCTTAAAACAATAACGAACGACAAATACTAGTATTATTGTAAAAAAAGCGACGGGCACTTGATATATAAAAAATATGGCACAAAACGCCCACGCTTTTTTCACAATAATACCAATAATTTTTGTTCGTTATTGTTTTAAGCTTATTTAAATAAAACATTTTTAACTTTTTAGTTCGATGTTCTTTATAAGCGTGGTTTTTAGTTTTTTTAAACTATATTTATTTTATTCTAGAACAAAATAAATCAATGGTTAGGGTAAAGAATGAGAACATTGCATCATAAAATCAAGTACCCTATAGTACTTTACACATAGTCAGTGGGCATAGGTACTTGAAGACTGTTAATTTTTTTTACAAAATTATCTATTTGCCGAGAGAATTTAATATAACAGTCCCTGAATATGAGTGAAATAATGATGAAAAGTCACCAATTCTGATGTTCTAATATCAGTTAACGTGACGTCATTAAACAATGAAGTAATACTGCATTTTTGAACAGTTTAAAAAAACAATTGGATGTACATACTGAACACAAACTAATCTTGTACGATTTTTCGATAGAATCATTATTACAGATCACGTGCTACAAAAATAGAACCTTCTCTCCTGGTAGTCTACCGTAGAAAACGTTCGGGAACAATTCCCAAGAAAAATGACACCGGAGTTATTCTAAGGCCGACATTCTTTTCCAGATGAACGTGCAAGCTTCCTTTTGAAATTAAATAGCGAGGATGAATCACATGCATGTGAAAAATTTCCCAACATTCGTCAGAGACTGCTTGATAATCGGGAGAAACGTTTTCGGATATTGCTTTCAGGAGAATTCGTCTCGCAAAGGTTTTGCCTTTGGGGATGCTAGCGGTTATGAATTATTATTCGCGATGTATCGAAGATTTCATTCGTTCTTTTTTTCAGAATCGACGTGTGAGCGGCAAAAAAATGGACGAATTCCTGGGAAAAACATGGAGGTTATGAAAAATTCTTATATTAGTGATTTAGAACAATTTTTTTAATGCGAAGTTTTATACTGACAAAATTTTAAGCACTAATTTGCGATAATGGTTTTGTGTCAAAACATCTTTTGAAATATTTTTTCACACCACAACTAAATACTGTCTCTCAGAACAAAATTTTGTCTCTCATAAAGAATTTATCTCTCAGAGACAGTATTTTGTTCATGTATGGGAAAAATGTTGTTAAAAGATTCATTTCATGCTAGAGGTTCAAATTCTACAACCCTAGTATCTAAAAAAAATTGAAAATTGAACACATTCAGGAGAATTCATTTTTTCCATAATATTTATTATTACGTTTTTCCCCGTCGGTTGACCAATAATTGACTACACTGAATAATCAAACTTAACTTTATTTCACTTCAAATACAACAAACACTCCAACTGAAACTTCAACTATTATTTGAATGTTTATCGTCTTACTAGATCACTTGGTGTACCGTACTGTAACGTCCACTTGACTGTCTCCATATCCTCGTGGCTAGCCTTTAAATATCGTAATCGAAAGTTGTAGAAATTTCGCCTAAGTTCCGCCGAAATCGGTCGCATTATTCTCGCTGCTTCTAGGGTGGCGCGGAATCATCGTACACTCGCGCTTTCTCAGCCACGTCACGCCAGGTTTATGGCTACAGCGGCGGCCGGTGTTATTTTCTTTTGGGCATTATTCACAACAATATAATATCTGTAACACACTCATTCAAATAAGAAAATTGCAAATGGAATGAAAACCTTTATTATATAAGTCTTCAAAAAATTGTAATTGTACAATTTTGAATATAGAGCAAAATTCAGACACAAACAACTAGTTTCAGATGCTGCAAATTGTTTTCATGCCGGGTTAAATCATTGTATACTTCCGCATTCAATTTAACCCGAAATGTACTACATATTTATATATAATATAAAATTCCCATTTGAACGATATACCACAAGTGACCATTTTCTTTCAAAATGGCAGCGTCGAAGACATTTTCTCCAAATTAAATATGGCGGCACTATAACATCATCTATAGAAATATTATCAAACAACTATGCATGTAGTTAGTTAGTTTTTGAATAAAGATTCGAAAATTGAAGTTTTTCACCGATTCACCATTATTTTTCAATGCCGTTTTTCATTTTATTCATCTCGAAAATTTCAATAAAAAGTTGTATTTTTTGAACTTTAATATGAAAGTGTACTTTTTGTACAAAAGAAAAGATGTAATTCATTTTTCAGTGTCAGTGAAAAAGTGATAGTTTCAAATCTTTCTATTTTGGTAAAGTAGTTATTGTCGAAAATAAAAAACTGTAATTCCTGGATATATTTGAGAAATTGTGGGTGAAGGAATCTACTATGAAAATTTTGGCATTGGAATACTGAAAACTGAATAACTCGAAAAACTCATAAAAGCTTGTTTTCCCTATAATTTAAGAAATATTGGTTAAAATTGGCAAAATCTCATTCTGCGTAGAATTCAATTTATTAGTTTTATTGCTTATGGAAAACAGTTTCACAACAAGGGTTCAAATCATACATACAAAAAAATATGTATGGTGAAAAACAGGACATATAACAGAATCTTTGATAAATTTTTCCCAAAAAATAGTTCTAAGAAAAAAATAAACTCCGGACTTCATTTGTGAAAAATTGTTTATTGACAACATGAAAAAACTGAGATACAAAAATTTTTGCCAACTCATTATTGTTGCTCCAGTTCAGAAAAGTGGTATTTTTTTCTACTTTTCAGGGATCTTTTTTCAAATTTTGAATATCTGTAATACTTTTTGAGATATTTGCAGAAAAGACCATCTTTTTTATGTTTGAATTAATCGTTTATAACTTTTTAAATTATTTGAAAGCGGACCTTGACTCAAAGCGTAAGTTACTGTGTGACATAACTTTCGATGGAGACGAGACTATCAACCAGATAATAAATCTTGAACCGTATTGATTTCGAATTAAACTTTGAGAAGTTGGCGATAATTGAACGTAAAGCCGTATTTTTTTTTCACAATTTATAGAATCTGGTTTGTCCACTTTCAGCATTTTGTAACATTACTAAACGTTCTTTATTTTAATGTTCCGGCGAAAAAACCCTTAAGGTGTCTTTTTACAATGTGATTTTTTGAAGTACATATATACGTCACAGACAACGAATAATTTATATTCCCCTGAGAGAAAATTCGCGTGTGTTCTAACCTTGAATAAACGATTAACCTTAGCAATGCCTCATGCACCTTTGATGTGTCTCCTGTTGGGTCGTAAAGTCATTATGCTGGTCGTAATACGTGTTTCATATAATCTCGCGAAGTGCTGATATATGTGAGGTGAACGAGAATTAGCAAACATTGTTGAACACCGTTTAAGACACATTTTGAAGTACGGGGTGAGTCAGTAAAGAGTTTGAAACTATCTTGAAGATTACGAAAAAGGAGACACATACGAATACAGGAGAGAATGGATATCTTTGTTGATGATTTTGGTGGTTGAACACCGTTTAAGACATATCTTGAAGTGCGTCAGTAATGAGTTGGAAACTATCTTGAAGATAATAAAAAAGGAGTCACGTACGGATACAGGAGAGAATAGATATCTTTTTTGATGCGCAAAATAACATGAAGGGGTTGAACACCATTTGAGACCAATCTTGAAGTACGAGATGAGTCAGTAAAGAGTTGTAAACTATCTTGAAGATAATAAAAAAGGAGTCACGTACGGATACAGGAGAGAATAGATATCTTTTTTGATGCGCAAAATAACATGAAGGGGTTGAACACCTTTTGAGACCAATCTTGAAGTACGGGGTGAGTCAATAAAGAGTTAGAAACTATATTGAATCTAATACAAAAAAGAAGTCATGTACGGATACAGGAGAGAATAGATAGCATTAAGAGTGTTGCCTCTCTTTAGAATAATCGAAGATACTGAAATAAAAAAAAAAACTGTTATTCTGGTAATCACCTGTCGCATCCCTACTAACGACAACTCTCAAAAGTCGAGACTTTGACGAGCTAAGGACTAATGAGGTCTTAGTTCGTTAGTTCTTACTTCGTTAGACGATAGGAAGTGGAAATCGATTGTCCGACCTTGCGGTCCGAACCACCGGTTTACACAGCGGTCGATTGAGTGTGTGGAGCAAACTACCCACGTCAACCCAACCGGCTACCGTCCCACTTGAATATGCCAAATGTATTCCATTCAATCATCTATGATTCAATATTTATGTTGACACTTGCGGGTACCGTGTTTTGACGTTCATCCTTTTCTTCAAATAGCATTACCACTGAAACTTCATTGATAGTTTAACGGCTCTACGACTCTGCAATTCATAAAAAGAGTTACATTTGTATGTGCTTCAAGTATTTTATTATTTTGTTTCAATTCGGACTT
Organism: Leptinotarsa decemlineata; assembly: GCF_025532065.1. Classification (NCBI taxonomy): domain Eukaryota; kingdom Metazoa; phylum Arthropoda; class Insecta; order Coleoptera; family Chrysomelidae; genus Leptinotarsa; species Leptinotarsa decemlineata. The sequence continues at coordinate 9,907,877 of NW_027412529.1, forward strand.
TATCTGGATCCAAACCTGACTCAAAAAAATTACAGAACAAAAAACAGACTCATACAGGCTTTTCATTTTGATGATAAATTCATACAGGATTGGTAAAAAAATCAGAAACTACATTTATTTATTTTGATTTTTGGCTTATTTGGGTTTTGCTGCCTGTCAAATTGATTTTTCATATTTTTTCAATAACTGCAAAAAAAAATATAACATTTCTATATGTTTAGTCATATTTGTGTATGAGTTTGTCAGTGGTTGTATTCCATCTCTGTTTTTTATGTATGGCATTTGTTCTTTCATATGAAACAACCTACTCCATATTCAATTGGATCTAAAAGAACCTTTGCAATGCATTCAAAAACGTTTCTGGGAATATTTTTTTGGATCATCCACAAATAACACTGAGAAAAAAATATTGAGTTTGAATAAATATACTCAAACAAAATCGTATCGGAAAAATATATTCTGTGAACATTCCATAATTAATTCGATTCATCAAAAGTATTTGCAAATTGTCATGATGTACCATTTATTTTTTTTTGTTGGCCTTTAGATATTTTCACCTTTCCTAATCTGTAATGTTTCTTTGTGAAAAATACTTAGAAATTACGCAGTAACTTATCGGGGCTCTCCTTTACAACTTCTAATTTTTTTCAGATTGTAGAAGATTAAAATAATCGAAAAAAAATCACCAAAAACTGATTTCCTCCACAAAAAATGACTTTCGATCAATACTATTTATAAAATAACACAAAAATCAATAACATTGCAGAAATCGTATTAAAATATTTCTCGAATTATTGTTTTTGACGCCTTGATAGTTTTTTTATCCACTTTACAGTGCGCCAAATTCCTAGAATTTTATGGTAAGTAACTAAAAAATCGAGAAAATGCAATCTTATACGTGAAAACCTTTTTTTTCTCATCTCTATAGAAGAATCAATATCGTGTATCAACTCTTTCTATATTGCTTGAAAGCCGCCTACTACTATTATAAAAAAAACTGTTGGATGAACTTTATTTCAAGCAATTCGTGTCAGATATACAGAATGGCCATCGGATTATTGTAATTCTCACACGAAACAAGCCGATGTTGTCATCGATAAAATAAAAATTTCACCTATTTCATCAAAAAACGTATCTACTAATCTCTCTCGATATGTTGCGGCAGTCATTAATTTGTTAATCATACTACTGTTTCAGCGACACCATTTATGGATTCTTACACGCAAACCAACACCAAAAAGAGACTTCGAAAAGTAATATCGTTACGAACTACTCCTGTGTTAAGGTTTTTAATAACAAATACTGTAACAACATTATTTAAAGATTCAAATTACATCTCAAACTTCTTACTTGGAAAAGAAAGGTTTTGGATTTCATCTTCTCCATATTCATACAAGAAATCTCCGTCAGTAAGGATGACAGTTTATTTATTCATCGGTATGAACGCGAAAACCTATAAGTTACAACATTGTAAAATAAAGATAAATCGTTATTGAAATAGTATATCCTAATATACAAATAAGCTAGAAAGTATAAAGTAAAAAAGGTATATGATACATATACATATGTATAAAAATATACTTCAATCCAAAACAATTACAAAATTCGTACGAGTATTGAAATATATAAAATAAAAAGCAATTTAAAAACTAAATGCTTAATAAAACAAATAAAACCAACACCAGCACTAATAAAAAAACGACAACCCTCAGAAGTCGAAACTTGTGTGAGCTAAGGACTAACGAGGTCTCACCTTTTAACGTGTGATTCCTAACACCTAACCTAACTAACAAATTTAAAAGATATAGATCTGTAGACTAAGTACATAACTGACTGCAGACTTTTTGAAAACCTCCAAAAAATAAGTAAAAAAATCAAGTTCTGATGCATTAGCTTCCCTTAACATTCTCGACATTGGACTATCAAATCCATAATTGCTGGAAATTGAGTTAGTTCTATCATCCCCTGTTACTCTTTGCTTGACTCTCAGGCAAGAGAGAATTTCAGTTAAATTATTTCGAAACAAATACTTTTATATGAATATTGAATTGAACAAAAACCACTTTTTCCTATCAAGTTTGTACTCTAAACATTCGTTATGGAATTGAATCAGATATCATTCACATGAATGCTACACAACATAGTATATGAAAGAGATAATATCTCACATGCATGGAACACCTGTGTTCCGCAGGGTAGTCACTGTGGACCATTACTTTTCAATACATTTATTGACGATCTCATTGCACACATTACTGACTCAGCCAAAGCCAAAAATCGAAAAAAATAAATGTTTCTAATTTTTTATACCAACCCTTGTCTACCAAATAACATAACTTTTGATTCAGAGGCAATAATATCCAAACAAATTTTAGTTGATGCAGTTAGAAGATACTGCAGGTCATCTGTGTAGGAATGAGAAGTGCATCTATTCAGTGCATTTACACTAGTGTATATAACAAATAGAAAAGGGGTAAAATGGACCATTGAGGCACACCGCGATTCACTTTCAAATCTGAGAAGTTACTATTGAGAGCGACAGCTTTCGCACGATCCACCGTGAAAATCTTCAATAGTTGATGATTAATATTACTGGAGTTTTTTTCAACACCAAATCGTTATTTTTCACACCTCGACACGTGTTTCGATCACCAAGTGATCATCTTCAAATAACGATTTGGTGTTGGGAAAAAACTGTAGTAATATTCATTACTACACCAAAGGTTCCAAACAGTGCATCATAAGTTGATGATTGATTATATCGAAAGATTTAGGGATATCTAGAAGGACCAGTAAAAATAACTTATTTTCCAGAATCCGGACTGAGTTTGAGGAAGAATATTGAATGTGTCCAGATGAAGACAAATTCATTTGGCCATTTTGTTTATGATCTCGATAAAACACACAGGAGGTTGATGAGAGTCTAAGGTTCTTCAACTCTTTTGGGTTTGTGGTTTTAGGAAGAGGTATAATCATAATGGATCTAAAGGTTACATTGTCGTGGACCAAACTGTTGAAATATAGGTTAGTTTCTGTGAGAATGTCATTTAGAACAGTGAAACCTTTCTTCTGAAGGTCATACTTTACAAATGAATGAAAATAAAAAACTACAACTAGTAATTTATATGTTCATTGTGATGTAATCAGAATTAAAAGTCCTGATTTGAATAGGCAAGTTCTATTTACCATAAACATGTATATTGAGCACATATTTTCTTAGATTCGTGTCTTCTGTTCTCGCAAATTTTCCGTGTTTCAGTACCTGTCTAATTTTGTAGAATGGTTGCATGCCCTCACGTAACCATTCATTTCAGAACGATACAACATTGATCGTGAATGCATGGGATAACAGAGGTTTGGCCTGTGACTCGTTTCTCTTACAATCAGAATTGCTGCCTTTTACATTAGCTTTATTGCCATTATCGTGGGGGAGCCCGTGTAATGAAAAAGCGTTCATACACTATTGTTGTACAGTCCGCATGCGATCCTATTTTACATTTTTATGTGATAAACCGTTATTGAATTTTTGAGTAATAGGATATCGATCGGTATTCGCATGGATACAGGTTAGTGACCTTTGCACTGGTTCGGTTCACTTAGTCGAAGGGCAAATGTGTAGTTTATTCTAAAGAAGAATCTAGAAAACCGTATGTAATTAAGATCGTCGGAGATTCCTCATCAATACACCTAAGTTCACAATGGGAGCTGATGGGATACTTCTATTTTTTATACACAATTGTCTATACACTTTAGCAATCCCATTACGATAATAAATAAAATTTTTTCTCTAGGCACCTTTCTATTTTGATGGAAACATAGCTTCCTGGTACCAATACATAAAATAGGAGATAAGAAAAATATTAGGAATTATAGAGCAGTTTGCAATCAGTCGGAGATGGCTAACATGTTTGATTATATGCTTACAAAGAAACTTTCCTGGGACTGTAAGTCTTCAGTCAATTCCCAATAACACGGTTTCTCAGAAGGTAAATCTACTTGTACCAACCTTGCTCTTTACACAAACTATTTAACTCTGTCTATACTGACTTCCAAAGCCTTTGATAGAGTCAACCACGGCCTACTTATATCTAAAATTCAAGTGCTTGATATAGGCGGGAATGTTTTTCAAGTAATCAATAGCTTCTTAACTGGTAAAACTCTCTCTGTGAAATATGGAGATACAACATCTATGCCCATTCAGGTTCCATCAGGGGTACCGCAGGGATCCCATGTGGGCCCACTGCTGTTCAACTTGTTTGTATCGGACATAGAGTTTGTTTTCAAATATTCATAATTTCTCATGTTTGCTGATGATCTCAAACTTTATCGAGCAATTAGTTGCCGGGAAGATGCTGAATTAGTTCTAAAAGATCTCGAACCCTTTTTCATGTGGTGTAGAAACAATTTGTTTCAGGTGAACATTGATAAGTGTCAAATCATTACGTTCGCTAAAATTCCAAAAGTCCAATATTCTTTGAATGTACATTGAATAATATAGCTCTTAAAAGAGAAACATTTATTCGCGATCTGGGAGTTGAATTTGATAGCGAAATTAATATTAATCTTCGAGTATCAGAAATTGTGGAAAAAAGTCTCATAATGCTAGGTTTTGTGTTCAGAATTTCCACTGATTTTTCAATTAAAACAAAAAAGATTTTATATTGCGCTTTCGTAAGATCCATTCTTAAATATTGTTCGGTTATATGGGACCCATACTATAATGTAAATATCGATTTGATTGAGAATGTTCAAAAGAAATTCTTAAGGAATTGTGCTTTTCACTTTGGTATTCAACGAAATGAATATGAGTACAGTCAACTCTCAACCAAGTTAAATATAAAATCATTGAAAGATAGGAGAATTTCTATGAACTTGAGTTCCCTCTTCAAATTAATAAATAGTGAGATAAACTGCCCAGAACTAATCACTTTTCATATCAAACAAAAAGATACAAGAAATCCTGACATTTTTCATGTACATTTTTTCCATACTATTTATGCTCTGAACAGTCCGATTCCTCGTATTCTGAAGCTGGGAAATCAATATCACAATTACTTAAATCTGTTTAATGTATGACTTCAGGTCAAAATCAATTGAAAAGGCTATAGCGTTTTCGAAGCTATTATTTACCTTACTATTTTTTCTTTGTAAGTACCAGATTTGTTACATCAAACCGAGTTATAATGGGTGTTTTTGTTCATCCAACATTCTTGTGTATAATGTGAATCTATTACATTACTTTTAGTTGCTATATTGGATGAATAGTCTCTATTGAACAAAGTATCTCGGTAATTTTTCAAGTTATTTATTTCAACAAACAGTCGTAATGTAAAAGAATTGAAATATTCTTATGAAAAAATGAGGAGTCTGTATGAAAATTCTGAATATTCTATTGTGAAAAGATTCAACAATATTCATCTACTACCAGTATTCCTCATTTGGGATGAAACCATTTTTGTAATGAAAAACTATTCTGTAATATGATGTTATTTCACCCTTATCCTTTTTGGGATAGGGGTGAAACAACGAATGGATATTCACAATTCATTAGAAAAGACATTGTCCTGTCACTATCAATAAATGTGTCCGAGTACCAAAAAATGTTTAACCTGAATATATACAGGCCGTTTGTTTTAACTGATACCACTATTGCTATCTCGGAAACGGAAATATCTACAATGTCGGTTGAATTGGTCAAAAGTTTCCTATTTTGAAAAAATAAAATAATAAATTTCCAGATCGAAAATATCAGTGGATGTTTTTGAAATACTCGCAAAAAACGACAATTGTCAAATTATTTCGTTTTTTAGCTCTACCGCCTCCATTTCCAATGATATTAAAAAAACACAGGAGCCAATTTATAATGCGACGTTTCGTTCACAAGCTTTTGTCATCATCTTAATTTTTCCTAAAACGGACCTGTATTTTTTCATCGATTTTTATAGGTTTGACTATCTTTTCATGTGTACCTTCTGTTGTATAATACTTTTTTAAACAATTCTATCTTTAGGACATACCATCATCATTTTTTACATGTTTTATTTATATAACTTGAACATTTTTTTGCACGGCCACCCCCACTAACACTTTTTCCGTAAAGATGATGATTAACATTATCCAAATATTGGAATAACTGGTGTTATAAGAGTACACCCCCGTTTTGCTGTCAACCCAAATAATTTCCAAATTTTATTCTTGACTAATCAGCAAAGACTTTAAATAAGTATGTATATTTTGTATATAATTTCAAAACGAAAATTCATTATGAAACAAGTAAGTCCAATGGTCAGAATTTCATTTATTTTATTTCACTTGTATCTGATGAATCCGTAACTTTTTTTATATACTTCAACCGAAAACTTATTACACAATCTGGAAAATCATTTACCTCCGATAAAAAATAAATCCGGATTTGCATACCTGCATATGCAAGTAACGTATAAACCTACGATTATTATTGATCGTTGATTTCCAAGCTGAATTTCAAAAATATCATCGGTTGCAAATCATCATAAGCCCTTAGAAAATTGGAAATAGTTTGATAAATCTCAACCACATATTTCAGTGAATCATATATGACTCAACTTCAACAGAAAATGCTTTGTGTAGTGGTGGGTAATCATAACCATAGAAAACACTGATAACAGGGAGATTTTAATTACATAATTTTTATGATATTTCAGTTTTTCTCGAGAGCTAGTCGTTCTACTAGCATAGTTCCGAATGCGATTACCATACTCTTCCAGATTCTTTGGATTTTTTTCACAGAAGACAAGGGTTTATAATTGTCAAAATTAAAATTCTGGGTGATAAAAGCGAAAACGGAAAAATAACCAATAATCAAGAGAAAACTGTAGAGGAAATGTTTAGATCATGATTTGTCTCTGGTGGTGTTTCACTGGTATGGTTTTTATTAATTCCTCTATGTCAGAGTAGCACATTTTTGCACCCTGTTTAATTTGACGAGAGCTCTCACGTTTTTATGTTTGACCACTACACCAGAGATATGCATCTTTCTTACCGTGGGTTTGAACAACATTGTACATATCCAATACATCATGTGAGGTTTGAGCCACCATGTTTTTCCATAAATGCATTGTTCCAGGTTCCGGATTATCATTTCCAAGGTACTACTTGGTGTTTTCTCTTTGCGTCAAATTATAATATCAATACTATCTTTTTTGAAAAAAGGTTGGTTGGGTAACAAGAACACTTTTTTCTTGAAAAAAACAATTGTTTTCTTGCCGACGTTTCGAATTTAATTAAATTCTCCTTCAGGGCTCTGAGAGATTTTTAAATTATTTTTTGAAACATAATTTTCAGAGTAAAATCAACATAATAAGTAATTTGAAATCAAGAGCAATTGCCATTTCCAATTCTGAATTCCATAACTAAAAAAAATCTCCAATTAGTTGAGAATTTCCTAGTAAAAAATAATTTTCCTTGAGCTCTTATTAGAAAAATAGTTAAAGAAAGAAGCTTCTCCTCCCAAAATTCAGGGGTGAAACCTAAATATCACAAAATTCCATTTGTTGAAAATTTATATTATAAACTTGGAATGCTACTCAGTACCGAACAAATGAAAGTGACCTTTTCAAATGAAAATACAGTTGGAAAGAATTTTTTCTCGAAACAAAAAACAAAAACACCTCAAGAAATGCAATCCAATATAGTGTACAAATTGAACTGTGAAAGCTGCCACGAATGCTATGTTGGTCAAGCCGGACGATATCTTAAAACACGAATTTCAGAACACATGAGAGACTCTGAGAAACTGAATTTAAAAAACCCAATAGCTCTCGTTGAACATGAAAAAAAAATTGACACATCTTTGATTTTGATCATCCAACTATTCTAGATGTTCAAAAATCTTTTTTTGTATCATTTCTGGTGAAAATTTCGGATATAATTGTCCGGTTGAACTTTTGTAGTAGAGCGTTTGTATTTTTGAATCTCTTTTGGTATCACTTTTGTCGTGAACAAAGCAATTATTCTAGATTTTAGTACGCTACTTATATTTTACTCAGTTTTCATATTAGCTGAAATTTAGAAATTAAAATGAACATGAGGGACATTCTGTTTTGTCTATACATTTAGTCGCTTCTATTGGGTTACATTTTCGAAGTAAATATATGTGTTACACTTCTTTTTTGTGTGATAATTCTTCTACCATTCCGGATGCTGCGAAAGCAACTTGAGAGTTACTTTTTCAATCCTTAAATTACCCTGATAAAGTAATCTATGGAGACTGAAAGGCGCCGAATTCACATCTATGTGAGTCACACCTTCACGATGCTACTTCCTTTACGAAGTTCTCGAACTGTAATAATTTCCGACGATATATCTGGTGCGATCTGACATTTACTCTAAATGCCCTGATACATTTCTTATGTAATGGAGTAACAAGCCTATGCGTGACGTGAACACGCTTCCATAACGTGCCATATTTATACCCTCCTATTCTGTGTGAAGTTCACGAAGCGTATGTCTGCACGGTGTGAATCGGACTGAGTCAAGACATTAATGACATCACTGTGAACGTGTTGGAGAATGGTTTTTGTTTAATCAAAATGAGTTTCACCAAATTGCCTATTGATATTTATAGATATGGTGTTGATGGTAGTGGTGGAAGGCGATTGAGTTTTCATGGCCTGAAGATGCAGGTCCACCTGCATATGGAACGCATTGGACGTCTGTCTCCTAATAGCATATATCGTTATCGAGAACTGTCAACTGAAACTTTATTGCAGCACTTCGGAAACATGGTTTTTTGACAGTCAATGCACCTTCTTCCTTTATAAACGTTCCTCCCATTCCCTCTAAGCCCATCAATACCAGCGCAACTAACGTGGTTATTTGTTACAAGTTTTTCAGTTCATTGTAACTCACACCAATAAAAACTGTACCAACCGAATCCAGCTTTTCAATGAAGCTGTTAAGTTTTTTCGTGGGTGATCTTTCTGGTTAGAAGAAACCTGATTCGGGTCCTAAATTGTCTTCCATAAAAACACGGTAAACACCAGATCTTCTAACAATACCAATCTGTTCATATGATGATCCAGAAGAAAGTGTCGTGTAAGTTTTCGTACTGGACAACGTTGGCCATTTCTGCTGTAATCTGATTATTGACTGGTAGCAGTCTTCGAAGAATGTCATAGAATCGGCCAAACCCATGTATTACATACAGTCCAGGCATTCGGTGTTTTTCTGCAATAGAACTTCAATGTTTGAAGCATTAACTATCTGCTCTTATTGTTTCCTTCTACGGGAGATCTATTTCTCTCTGCTCGGAATTAGAACTGAATGAGATATGTCGGAATTGACTATTGTTGGCTCAAAGGTCATTCCTAGAAGGTTAAGACTTTGTGTCAATCAATAGTCTGTTACTCTCCACAAAAACTTGTTTTTTGGAATTGGCAATATACACAATCCTGTATGTTATTCATCTGACATTTCCTTCCAGAAAGCAATACATGAAATTTTGTTTTCGAAAAAACAACTTCATTTCGCCACGTCACTACTATGTAGCCTAGCCTGTATATTGATGTATAATTCAGAGCAGCCCATGTGTTGATATCAAAAATCTGTATACAAAAGATTAATTGATAACTTCATCCTTCACATCTCATGAAAGTTCAATGTGACACACACTGTAGAACAAGCTATTGAACCAAAATAATAGTTTAACACTAATATTATTCACTATTCATCTATTCACCAACTTTTTAAAATGAGTACTTGAAAGTGATCGTAAACGTTCACTTCATACTGAGAAATTAAATTCAATTTTATATTTCGGGATTTTTCGGTAATATTCGATTATAATTGTGTGAATTATTCCCTTTTAAATTACGGCCCTGGAAATTGGTTGACTGAGTTGAATAAAAACACAATGGCAACTTTCACGTCTCCCTATGTACCGTAGAGCTTTTCGAGAGTTTTTTTTTCATTTTCAGGTATCTATTCATATTTTCTCCATTACTCTAAGCGTTTTCTACAAAGAACTTATATATATATACATAGATAGATTGAAGATATTAGCACATAACACGGATAAAAAAAAACGCAAACCAATTCAGCATATATACAGTGTCACCGATAAAGTCCGCATCAAATGGGAAACTTTTTTATTTATCGTTTTATGTGAAATTTGATTTTGGCAGTAGATTTTGCTTGAGAAATGATGTCAAATGGCGTCTACAAAATAGGTCACGTGATTTCCTTAACCTGTCAAAATTGACATTTAAAAAAAGAAACATCGAAAAATGACATTATTCTTCAAAATATCCAAAAATATCAAAGGATAAAAACATTTTCTTTTGTAATTTTATACCTACACACCAAGTTTCAAACCCATAATAAGTATGTTATATTTTCACTATTTTTCCGCATTCCTGCTTTTTCTACTTATCAAAATTTAAGCACACCTGTACTAAATCATTTATTTTAACTAAACTCGTCACCGAATTTCTTTTTTTGTAATATAATAATATTTTAAGAGACTCTTTGATGTTAAAAACAAATTTTGAAAAATAAAAGTTGTCAAACTTGATGCAAAGTTCATATAGTTTCAACGGGGCTTTCCAAACTATACAGAACTTGAGTTTTTTAATGAGCAAATGGCCTCACAATATGAATTAGAACAAAACGGAACTTTAGGAAACAATATCTTAGATTGTTTATTGTTTTTTTAACAAAAAATACAGTGGAATTCAATCTTAATTAAAAGGAACTGAAAATAAACATGTACCTATACCTAATAGCAAAAAAACACGAAAAAAAGACTCACGACATTAAATACACTACATTTCTGTATGTCTTCCATCGCGTTCTATGCAGATAATTGTCCTTCTTGATACATCTTTTATTGAGTTGCTGATACTCACAGGGTTTATGTTTAAAATAGAGTTTCTAATAACAGTTTCTAGGTGATTCACGTCACGAAAAGGTCTTTGTTTATAAACGATTTTTTTTAAGTAACCCCACAAGAAAAAATCTAGTGGGGTTAAATCTGGCGACCTAGGCGGCCATATTTGCTCCATATTTCGCCCAATAACTTTGCCCTTAAACATTTCTAATAGTTTCTCTTTGACTTGTCTTGAACTATGAATAGGAGCCCCGTCACATCGATACCACAGACTGTATCTTATTTCAACCGGCATATTGTCCACTATATCACTGATCTCAGTATTTAGAAATTGCAAATAATCCTGAGAAGTTAAATTGTGTCTAAAAAAGAATGGTCCCATTACCTGATTATTTAAAACACCGCACCACACATTTGTTTTAAATGAATATTGGTCCCGACATTCTATCACAAAATGAGGATTTTCCTGAGCCCACCACCTACAATTCTGGGAACTGACTACGCCGTTCGATGTGAAGGTAGCTTCGTCGGCTACCATAGGATTTTGTAAGGAAATTTTCTGTTTAATTCTACTTCTCCTTGGTACCAGAAAGAGAAATCTAGTCGAACATCGAAATCTCTTTCCTTTAAGGTATTTATAAATTTGGGTTTGTAGGGTTTGAATTTATTTTTATGTAAAATTGCTCTTACGCTTTCTCTTTTAACGCCAGTTCTATCTACAATATTGGTAATACTTGATTTTCCCTGTTCGATAACATCCAGGCAGACAGCCAACTGAACCTCATCATTATTGCGTGATGGATTATGACGTTTTTTAAAAGTATTTTCAACTGAACCAGTCAGTTTGAATTTTTTTAAAATCCTACTTACAGTGGATTGCTGTACATGTCTACCAGGATGTCTTGCGTTAAAAATATCAGCCACTTGTCGATGCAATGTGTTTTTATCACAAATTAGCACAATTTCAATTTTTTCTTGTAAAGATAACATATTATTTTAATTTTCATATATTACATTGAACTAAGGGGCATTAATTTATTCAGTGACAGTGACGTTTTCTAAAACACATTATGTAGTTTCATATTTTTTCACAGCCTACCCAGTTTTTTTAAATTAGTGTTGTTAGCGGAGTAGGTAAATGTAAATACTATGAGTTTTTTTCTTTTATTGAATGGGCTTCAAGAATCACGAAATGATGTTTCCTAATGTTCCGTTTTGTTCTAATTCATACTGTGAGGCCATTTGCTCATTAAAAAACTCAAGTACTGTATAGTTTTGAAAGCCCCGTTGAAACTAGATGAACTTTGCATCAAGCTGACAACTTTTATTTTTCAAAATTTGTTTTTAACATCAAAGAGGCTCTTAAAATATTATTATATTACAAAAAAAGAAATTCGGTGACGAGTTTAGTTAAAATAAATGATTTAGTACAGGTGTGCTTAAATTTTGATAAGTAGAAAAAGCAGGAATGCGGAAAAATAGTGAAAATATAAAATACTTATTATGGGTTTGAAACTTGGTGTGTGGGTATAAAATTACAAAAGAAAATGTTTTTATCCTTTGATATTTTTGGATATTTTGAAGAATAATGTCATTTTTCAATGTTTCTTTTTTTAAATGTCAATTTTGACAGGTTAAGGAAATCATGTGACCTATTTTGTAGACGCCATTTGACATCATTTCTTAAGCAAAATCTACTGCCAAAATCAAATTTCACATAAAACGATAAATAAAAAAGTTTCCCAATTGATGCGGACTTTATCGGTGACACTGTATATATATATATATATATATATATATATATATATATATATATATATATATATATATATATATATATATATATATATATATATATATATATATATATATATATATATAGTTCCAAATGTACTGAACTTAGTTCAACGAGCCCTGAATATAAACCACAAAAACTTGAAGAGGGATATGAAGATGGAAGAGTAAGTTACGGAAGAATGTAAAATATACGAACTATATAGTCTACTTTTTCCTTCGAAAAGGGCCAGTTGACTCCACATGGACACAATAAAGACACGCGTACAGACATTTATACGGTGGAATAAATAACACCCGAAGCCATAAAAAAGGCGATTCGAAGGGGTCGAACCGAGAAACGTCGATTATTTTATCAACGCGTCCCAGATTGTTTAGACTCTGCTTCAAGCCCAAACTGCTTGTGTGGTCCCTGATTCGCCATAGCGGCCACACGACCACTACGAACCTTGTTGACCGTCATTAATCTGCGTCTGTGACGTATTTCCACCCACTATAATATACATAGTAGGGGTGGTTTCCTTTAGGTCATAGATACATTTGGGTTCAACTGTGAAGAGTTGGATCAATATCGTCGATGTAGGTCAAAATAAATATAGAAATTAGTCAGTTTTAGCTCTGTATTGATATTTTTTGAGACATTTCAACGTCAACAGTCTGAAAAAAATAAAAATATGTCGAAAACGAACTATGAGTTGTATAGAAAATTCTCTTCTTTCTTCGGCAGACAGAGAAATTATAATATCAAGTTACTGATGAACTAAACATTTTTTTGAGAAAATATATTGATTTTATCTGGGCGAACTAAAATTGTTTTTCCACATATGTATAGGGTCTTCCGACAGGTACTTCCGAACTTTGACAATTGATAACGGCCAACACCGTACGTTGACGAAACGCAAGTTCTGCCAAAAACGATGCCGCTGTCTGTGAGAGTGTGCAGGAGAATCCGAGGCAGTCGATTTCGCGTCGCTCACAAGAACTCGGCCTTTTGCAGATCACAACTTGGCGGATTCCGCGTCGTGAATTGGGCCTGCAACCGTATCCAGGAACTGAAGGTAAGCGACTATAGACAACGACGTATGGTCGCTGAATGAGCTCTGGAGCAGTTGACAGCTGACCCTAATTTTCATCGAAAAATCATTTTCAGCGATGACGCCCATTTCTGGATGAATGGGTACGTGAATAAATAAAAATTTCGAATTTGAGACGATATCAATCCACATGAAATCCAAGAGGGTCCATTGCTATCCCGAAAAAGTCACTGTTTGGTGTTGATTTTGGGCTAGCGACGCCATCGGTCCATTTCTTTGAGAACGATGTTTGCCCGGCCATCACGGCCAACGGCGAGAACTATTGGTTGATGATTACCAACTTCTTTTGGCCTGAATTGGATGATTTGGACATCAACGACATGTGGTTTCAACAGGACTGCGCTACATGCCACGCAGTTCACGCCACATTGGATATTCTACACGAGTGATTTGAGGTGATATTGGCTACCGAGATCATGCAATTTGACCCCGTAAGACAGGTGTTTGCGAATGAGCCACAAACTACAGCGGTTCTCAAAGCCAACACAACCCATGGTTAATAACAACCCTGATTCCACTCCAGCAAAAACAACTTTTCAATATTCCATTATTGCCTAATTTATAATTCGAATGCGGAGTGTTATTATGGAGTTAAATTCATTGTTTCATTATTTTCTTCTTTTTTTTATCTGAAAGCTCCCAATTTGAATGTATGTAGTGAAGTGCTTCAGTCAAATCCACTGAGAAAATAGAAAGGTCAATTCCACCAAAAAAGTATCTAATGCTGAGAAAATTATAGTGTGACGTGTAAATTATGGTGTCACGAGATAAAAAACTCATGTGCAGAAAAGTATAGTACTGAATAGCCGAACAGATATGTCGAAATTATTGTCAACAGATGTTGATCAACTAACTATATTGAGTCCAGAGCGTAAACTACACGAGGACTTTATCGGATCTCATGTGACTCTAAATCAATATACAATAGAACCACGAAAAAAGGGATATCTGAACTTAAGAGAAATTTTTGCCGACAATTCAGCAATAACTGAACATAAACATACAGAAGGCACTAACATTATCGTATCCCAAAAGACTGAAGAGCTATTATCCAAAACTATATAAGAAGGGTATAGAACTTCAGGAACAGAGAGATAAGTCCAATTGAATAAAACTGGAGTCCCGAATATTGAGAATGTAGCATTTCATCCGTTATCTTTGATAATATCTACCGCAGTCGTGGACGTAACGTTAGGTATAAAACACAGCACAATACGTCAAACGAACCCGTAAAATACTTTTGACACAATACTTATAGTACAGAACTTTTCTTTTTTTTTATCTTCTATTCCTATATCCTCTCTGAAAACGCACGAATACATCTGTTATATGGGTCGTGGAGATTGATTCTTCAACCGTATGCCCACCTACTATTAATTACTACAGATCCCTTTCGTGAGCCGTTTGAGAGGATCATTAAGTGGTCCACGGCTTCCAAAACTATTTGTTCCTCGAAAGTCGAATGGAATTCGTGCGGAGAGTAGTTAGTTATCCGCCTTAGGGGGTGTAATTACAAATAGTTCAGTGGGAGTTAAAATCCGGAAATTTCGATCATCAAACAACCAACCGTTTTTCGTAATTAGACCTAATGTGAACGGCGAGATTTCTACCATGAATTGTAGAGCGTGACAAGAAAATTGAAACGGGGGCATATAATTGCAGTGATTTTTAATATGAGTTACTTGTTAGTTCTTCAATGTCACCTTTGGACGTTTATTTATTTTTTTATTCATTTCACAGTCCGTCTGATTTTTTCCTCATGTCATATATGATATAGAATAAGACTAAGAATAAGACGTACAGCATCTTTGGTCAATATATTGTGTATTATATCTGTTTTTGCGGACAAATCACAAGAACTACAGGAAAATCCTTGAGGCCCTCTTAAAGCGGTGCCTGTGCGAAAGTAGCGATTTCTGATATGTACCGTTCTTGGTTGAATCAAATTTACAAGTCACTTGAACACTTTCTGTGAAAGTATCTATAGAAGAGGGACAAATCTCCAACCTTTTTTCGATGTTCCAGACTATCAATGTTGCAAGTGATGTTCGCATCTCCAATCAGGCGAATGGCTTTTTTCTGGATGGGATCCAGCAGCTTCAGGATATGCTCAGGGGCGGAGCTCCATACATGAGAACAATACTCCAAAGGAGGTCTGATCTGAGCTCCATATAGCATCAAAAGTTGGTCAGGTGTGTACAGTTATCGGTTCGGAACAGTGTCCCAAGCTTTTGAGGAGCAGCATTTGCAATTCCAGCGACATGATTCTGCCAAGACACATTGATGTTCATTTTGACCCCAACAAACTTATCAAAGCAGAAAACGAAATTGTTTGTCCTGGCATTATTATATCCGATTAGGAGACATTTATTTTTTTGGAGACAACCGATGCCTGGGTTTTTGTGGCATTGAATTGAACCTAGTTACTTTCACCCCAAATCGAAATCACTTCTAGATACTCATTAAGATATGCAAACTCCTGCTGCCGGTAAAGATGTGCATCCGGAGCCAATGTTCTGGAATCGAAATGGAATGATGAGACAAGTGTGCTGTCGTCAGCAAAGCAATATATAGAATTTTTCTTTTTTTCTAATAAGTCGTTGATATACAATAAAAAGAGGGTTGGATACAATAAGGATCCCTGGGGAACACCAGCGTTGATGGTAAAAGTATTCCAGAGATATACATCGACGACCACTTGCAGGAAATGTTCTTTTGTGCCATACACAAAATTGATCCTAGAAGTAATACTATATATATATATATATATATATATATATATATATATATATATAAATAGATATAGAAGATATAAAGCTTCAAATCCTTTTTGTAGAATTTAATATTGAAATACTCAAAATAATGGAAAATTAGTTGCATCAATCAAATATATCCTACAAAAAGGATTTGAAGCTTTATATCTTCTATTAATTATCTGCTTTCGACAGTTGGTAGTACTGTCATCATCTGGCACTCCTAAAACTTTGAGGAGTGCCAGATGATGACATCTGGCACTCCTCAAAGCCTGATCACTTGTTTGCCGAAAGCAGGAAACAACACATATGCACGGCAAACAAGTGTTGCCCATCTTTACACTTGGCTGCACCGCGCTGATGAGGCCAATAGCCAGAAACACGTGTCCGCGGTTTGCCCATTATATATGTCCATTATATATATACATATATATATATATATATATATATATATATATATATATATACAAATTGGTTATCAAGGCATTTTATGGAATCTTGGCTACAATGAAACTAAATTATATTGTCAAATTAATCTTTATTCTTATAGAAAAAAAGAAATTATGGTTTTATAACAGAAAATAACATGGTGGCATTAGAAAACCGATTTCAGTAACAAATAATGAAAATTTTAGTATGCAAAACTCATTCAGTTGTAGCCAAATGAATAAGAAACATGTTGATATAAAAAGTTTCACTTGAAGTGAAATTGTATTCTTATTCTGACCGAGCACAACTTTCACAAAAAAAAAATTATGTTCCATGCATAAGGATGCATTGCAGGTTGTACAAGCATATCTTGTTTTTCTTTCACGACTCCTTGTGCAGATAGTACATCTCCTAGATTGTCCAGGCTCTGGGAATCTTGGATGAGGATAAGGTTGGCCAAGAACTTCAAAAATTTTGCCTCGCAGTGCCCTTGGTAATCTTCGGTTATTTTTTCTGACTTCCATGTTTTCTCTGACTAGAGCCATTCCTAGTTCTTGTAGGTATATTCGTCGTTTTTTGGTAACATATGTGCTATTGAACTTATATATATAACTTGGCTATTTATGCCAGCTATATCCATAAGTGTGAATAGAATTCTCAGTGGCCATCTTCTGCAACTCCGAGCAACAGAATAACTCCCACACATTTATTCCATCGACCACATCCACACCGCCTTTTGTCATATTATAGAAACTAATAACCTCTGGTAACATTTTATCTCCTGTTGAATTATCTATGTTATCATAATGGTGAAGGAACGAAAGTAATATAACATTTTTTCGTGATTTTGGAATGTAAGATACAATTGTGTAATTTTTTTGAAAGCCAAACATCGAAGATCTAACCGCTCTATTTTTGACATCCAAAAGCTGTTGTGGAATCATTTTCTTATCTTTCCTTACTGTTCTGACGGCGGTTAGTTTATATTCACTACGTAAGACATCTATAAGTGGCAAACTAGTGTACCAATTTTCAAACGCAATATTACGATTTGTGCCAGATACAGGTCTAATCAACCTTTGCACTATTTCAAAAGGTGAATTACTGAGACAAAACTCACCTTCTGGTTGTTTTCCGGCATACATTTCCATGTTTAGGACGTAAAAAGTAATCGAATCTACAAGTACCTGTATCTTCAGGCCGTATTTAGAAGGTTTATTCGGCATATATTGACGAAACGAGCATCGGCCACGAAAAGCTGGAAGCATTTCATCAATAGTAAGATATTGGCCGGGTGTATATGCTTCTTGGGAATTACTGACAAATTTTTCAAAAACAGTTCTCACAGGAGCAAGTTTGTCAGTTTGCTTTCTGACCGCCCTAGTTTCAATGTCGTCAGTGCGCAAACACAACATCAAAAATGAAAACGTGTTGTAGGACATTGCTGCTCAAAAAATTTCCATCCCTGTTCCATCGGTTGCTCATAAGTCCCATAAATTTCGATGATTGTTTCTAACAACGCCTGCAAGGTATAAAATACCAAACAGAGCATTCATTTCTACTTTATTAGTTTCGTCGGCAACATCTTTGTATATAACAGTTTCCACTTTTTTCCGAATCATTACATTAGTGCATCTGATAATATCAGCTAACATGTTATCGTCAAAATACAGTTTCCAGTATTCTAATGGTGTTTTTGCATTACGAGCAACTGCTTTTGGCCCCGGTAATTTAGTTATAATATTTTCTGCTCTTGTTCGAACTTGTCGCGAAGGAAAATGCTTATTCCAACGTGTTACACCATCTTTTCCCGCAGTGCGCTATTTCTAAATCTGGTACCTTCTCTTTGATCAGCTTCTTCGGCATTATGTTCCTCTATATTTTGTTGCGTTTGTCCCTCGTCAGCCTCTACATAATATGTATCCGAATGTTCACTTTGAACACTTAAATGATCGATTTCAGAATCTCTTCTAGATTGTAAAAATTCTTCTTCATCAGATATGTATTCACTCCAAAGTTGCATAAGGTGCTGTTGATCTTTTTCGTAGTCAGCCATAATTAACTAAGTATTCTGAAGGCACTATGAAAATAAAACGGATTATAAACTCAAATAAAATTAAAAATAAGGCACTCACAAAAAATTGTAACGATTTGAAATTGTTATAACTTTAGTACCCAGGTGGGGTATGACGCGCCCAAGACAAATTTACAGCCGGCGTACTTCCACACTGTGTACACTTGCACTGACTCCTATGAATAATAATCGAATCCAACATGTTTTCTCAAGCTATAGGCCTCCATAGATACATTAAAGCAATTTTGAAGAAGTTCTGCAACTTCCAAAAACACTGGGGTTTATCGCACCCCACCGGGTCGATGATCGCTCAAGATGTTTAAGCCTTCCAAATATTTGAGGATGCGGTGGTTTACGGCTTTCTCCATGATTTTTGATATCACTGATAGCAAAACGACTGGTCTATAGTTATTTGGAAAATTTTTCTTGCCCCTTTTGGGAATAGGCTGAACGCGAGCAATTTTCCAACAAAAAGGGAAACCCCTTCCTTTTTAGACAGGTTGAAAAGTCTGCAAAATACTTGCACTTTTCAAGTACGATGACGGACACTTCATCTGTCTGGATGCGACAAACTCAGAAAATACCAAACGGACGTAGTGATTGAGAGGAAGGGTTGTGTGTATGTAAATTCATCAATGCTTTGTGTAAATTGGTTGAAATATGATGAATTTATCTGGAAGTAGCCGGGGGGCTGAATATTTCCACATAAGTCGCTCATTTTCAACTTTAGGAAGAAAGGTAATATGAGCATTGTTGTTGAGAATGTTTCTACGAATCGCTCAATACGTGATAAAATATTGGGTGTTCCATTAAAAAAATCATTTTATGAAATATTTTGAAAACGCGACTGTAATTTTTTTTTGTTTTTGGCATCGAGAAGGCCATTAAAATTGCTACCAGTTTTCCCATTTAACTGAATTCGTAGCATCAATAATAATGGAGTTGGCAATGGTGCTAACCTAATTTGGAACACCCTGTATATAGAATCACAACCTTGACAACAATGTTTTCTTTTTAATGCAATATTTCTGATAATTGAGTGCCTACCACCATAGTTAATAATAATGATACGATCTACATACAATTTTCATAACTTTAAATCAGTTATATTTCAGTAAAAAGGAAAAAATCCATTAACTGAATGAAATGCATTTTCTCATTACTTTCCTGGAAATGAAATGAAATGCATTTACTTTTTTTTCCTGGAAAAGTATCCAACATTGCGTACTAGAATGGCTTTACTAGTTTCTCGAGGTATTTTTTGTTTACCTAATTAATATACTTCGGAACTTCAAGGGCGACGTGATATTCGATCTACAGTAAAAAAAAAAGTTGAAAATAGACCATGAGATGTCTTTCCAGTTACTAAATATCAACACAGAAATAGAGATTCATTGTTTATTCATAATGTTTGCATTGACGAGTTTCCAGCTGTGCTCTTTCAAAATAGCTGAGACGAGTAAAGTTTGTTGTGTTTATAAACGGCGAAACCCAAATAAAACTGTCGAAGAACTAGATGATAAAATAAAATTAATTGTAAACTAAGATGAACAAAGAAAGTGACTAATTACAATTCTTTTGACAGGAGAATTGTCTGGTCTAGGTATAAAAGATCAAAGACGTTTTAATGAGTACGGAAACAAAAAACTAAAGAAAACAAACATTCGGCCAGATGGTTTATTCATGAAATGGTTATATGACGGCGCATAAAGAAAAACGATATAAAATGAAGTACATCATTTTTTAGGGATCGCACTGCGAAAAGATCTACAATAAAGTGTATGCTTGAATTTTATTTGAATATTTTGGGAATTCACAATGGCACTCAGGTGTGATTCACGCTCATGTGGGAGGAAAAAGTAATAAATACCTTTCGCTGTTTTTTATAGTCCATCACGTTCCGAACATCTGGATTCCGTTTTTCCCCTTCAGAATATACTCAGTGAGATGTTGATATAACTATGCAAAATCTTCTCAAATGGCCCCTCATTCTTCCATTCGAAAGTTCATATATCTCAAATTGTAGAAAATAGAAGACTCGCAGATTTATTCATGGACGAAATATAGCCCTTGATATGTGCCCTTCATGCAAATAATTTCTTAAGTTTCATAAGTCAAATAGAAAGCCGCGGGCGCCAAAAATGTGATTCCGAATGTAGTGACGTCAGAAGGCTCTGAGTCGACCTAAAGCAATAATGCTGGGTCACATTATGTCTTTCAATAAATTGATGGATGTAACCGTTATTACGTAGTAGGAAATTATTATGAAGAATAGAGAATTGGGACTTTCTATCCTTTAAGGATATTTTCACACTTATAAATTAAACTGAGAATCTAAACGATACGGAAATTTTGCACTATGCAAGGAAGGGTTGCAAACTCAATTATTTTGAATCCCTGGAAATTCACAAGCATAAACATTTCGGGTGCAACCTGTTAAATGATCAAATCGATTTAGTTTACTCACCGGTTTTCAAATTAGCATATCCACATTGTCACTAGTAAACAAAATTCAGGTACTCAATCAAGCTAAGTACCTTTATTATTACCTACAGTGGTGTTATATAAGAGCTAATGTAATCAATCATTCTTAATTTAATCTATAAGTTTGAAAATGTTTATAGGACGAAACTACAGTAACGTTAGTTACAAACAAAAGTGGTAAAAACATAAAGTTTCAATTCTCTTTTTTTCATTATTATGTCTTTCCGTTTCTGTGTTAAACTCTTATGATGAATAGTGTTGTTGTGCTTATTTTGTAAAGTAATTGGAATTCTTATAGCTGTATTGGTGTGAGTTTTGCCATTTCTATGAAAAGAATACTTAGAGAAGTTATGTGAACGAATACCGTGTGATGCGGTATTGTAAAAGTACTACATATTTCAAAAATGACACTTAAGAAAGTTCCGCATGAGATTTGATTGGAAGCAGCATGACATAATCCCTGAAAGTTCTCAGCAGAAACTATTTTGTTCATATGCGAAGATTTTTTCAGTGTAAGGAACAATATGTGGAAACTAAAAACAAATCGTTTCTCATTAATTGCAGAGAATATAGCAAAATTGAGTGCTTGGTTACCTAATTTTTCACAGAATAGAATAACGTGAAAGCTTTCTCCCATCACAATCCAATCTGAGAAAATTGGTTACTACAAAAATATAAAGACTTCGGACTTCAACTGAATAGAAAGCGTTACAATGAAATTGATTGTTCTTTTGATAAATTGGTTACAAATTATGGAAAGAAACAAATCAACACGTTATGTTAAAGATAGAAAGAAATTATTTGCTATAGCAAGAGATGCAACTAACCTATTCTATTTTTTTTTTCATCAAACTATATTTTATTCTAAGAATTACTGTTACGCCACTCGATTTGAATAACTTTCCTACAGATTTAAATTTTTTTGATTTGAAAGTCTTTTCTGGAACTGGAAATAACCCATCGCATGATGTTGGTGTAATTCATTATTTTTTTCTGCAAGTGGGCCAAGTCATCATGACAGAGTTCTATAGTGAGGAAATTGACGAAATGGACAGGAAACTGCGTCATAGCATTTCGTGAGAAGTTTGCCTCGTCCGTGAAGAGTACATATCTTACATATTGAGGATTTTCAGCCAATTTTCTCAAAAAACCATTGACACATAGTAATGCGTTGGGGAAAGTCTCGTGGCAAAAGAGCTTGTACCCTTTGAATATGGTATGGATAAAACTGTTGATCATGGATAATTCTCCAAACTGTGAACTGAGTAGAATTGACAGCTTCAGCAATTACTCTTGTGCTTGTTTCTGGATTCTCCTCGAGAGCGTTCAAAACAGCTTCTTCCTATTCTGGGGTTCGGACTGCTCGTGGTCTTCCAATAATATCAGCTGTCCTCTTAAAGCTACCTGTTTCTGCCAAACGACGGTGGAGACTAGCAAATATTGGAGCTGAAGGCAGTACTCGATTAGGAAATCGCTCCTGGTAAATACGTCTTGCTTCGCGCGCATTGCCATCCGCAAGGCCATAAACGAAATGCATATCGGCTAAATGAGCATTATTGTTTAAATAATCCATTTTTTCAAAATAAGTGTTTTCTACTTCTACTTACGGAAACTTCAACAAAACGTCTAACTGTCACAAAATATGTAATTACCAAAACTACTCACAAACGTCAAATTTATTTCCAAAGCATTCTTGTGAAAAATGCAAAATATTCATAATAGCATCGATTATCAAATAATCGACTTGAAGTATTCAAGTTCAAATATTTAGAAAACGGTTGCTTACAGCGACTAGTAACAAGGGTAGCTTATTTACGTAGATATGATAGAGGAATCGATTTTTTTACTGAAAAATGTGCTAGAAGTACGCCCAAAAAAGTTATGAATCTTTAAAAAATAAAAAGACGTGTAGGTGGCGCCCCCTACGAGTAAGAGCAATAAGAACATCAGGTTCGAATTCGACATCTCAAAAACCTCCTATTACCAAGTTTCGTTTAATTAAGTTCAGTATTTCGAAAGTTATTTGAAAAAAACGAAAATAAAAATTAAACTTCAACATCCTGTATCTTGGAAACGAAGCGTTTCCGGACATTTATTTATTTGGACAATTCATATTAGAATATTGTGAGGAATTACCTCCTGAAGTTTGTCAAAGTACTTTTGAATCACCCTGTATATTTGTAAATCATTGTTTGAATATTTTGACATTAGCCTAATGATAGTTAGGATCAAACATAAGCTTATGCTTATGCTAATGTACAATATGTTTGATCCTAACTCAGAAATGACTGACGTTTTTGCCTTTATCTCTCTCTTGCAGTGGCGTACGGAAATTATACTAAACATATGAGGAAAAATTATGATAAAATATATAGAATCACAACCTTGACAACACTATACTATAATAATTTGATTCAAAATAAAAGATTTGTTGCTGTTCTTTTGAACAACGAAATATAAGATATCGAATTGTTTACTTTTATATTTCGAATCGGTTGAATTCTTTTATGCTTTGGAAATCTGATGATATTGAAACACTTCGTCTTAGTTTGGACACCACATCAATTAATGAATACTATATTTGAATTCATTTCGTATTCAATTCCCGTTCTCTCATTACGAAAAAACACTAATTTCGTCCTATTCATCAAGAAAACGGTTTAACAAATTGCGGCAGCCTCTAAAACGAATTGATGAGACGGTTGATCCATCTGGTTTTTGTTTTGTGCCCTTTTTGCTCGAGGTCGAATTACACGATGCGAAAAACGGAAAGGTCAAGGCGTAGACACACCCCTTCGAAAAGGATACGCAATTAATCCCGAGGTACCTAATGATAGTAATTCACTCGGTGGGAGTTTAAAGGTCATTCGAAACACATTAGGGCAATAAAAAGGCATAAGAAATTACTTCACCAATGTTCCGGAATGAAATAGAGTTTCGTTGGTGTAATTTTCAACAAAGTGTATATATTCACCGTGACCCTGGTAAATATTTAACATAACTAAGTACGAACAGAGCACACAAAAAAAGATTTATCAGAACTGAAACTTGAAAAAAAATATAAATATACATACAAATACACACTTATACATTATTATCAACATGAAAATGAATGTACTCATCACATAATCTATCTATATATATCTAAACAAACATTGAATATGTTTTCATTTCAATCGGGAATTTTTATTTATTAAATTTTTTTAAAGCATTCGGGAGCTCATTGTGAAATTTGATACCTTTATAATAATTCAAATTTTGCCCAATATTTGCTTTCATTTTCATTGATTTCTGATTGCCTGAATATCTTGCAAATGAGTGTGTTGGTCACCATTGATTTTGAAAGTCAAATTTAAATGTTTGAGCTTATTTTTGGCCAAATGAATGAAGATACATAATTTGAATTTATGTTAAGGATGACAAATCTAATAGTTTTGGTTTATACAAGTTGACTGTAGGCTCCTTGTAGTTCAACTTGTATATACACCTTATAATTTTGTTCTGAAGTTTTTTAATTGATTTCAATAATGAGTTTGTTGCCATACTGATATAAGATATTGAATTTTAGAATATACTAATGAAAATTTTTAGGGGTATTTTAGGGGTACAACATTTTTTATTTTGAATAAAATTTCAATTATGGGAGCTATTTTTTTTCTCATTATTTCAATGTGTTTTCTCCATGATTCATTTTCATCTAGAATAAGACCAAGAAATGTATCAATCACTATTAAATTTGATTGGATCTTTTGAATCAATTGCTATAAAACTTTTTGATGTGAACATGAAAAACCATTAAAAATTAAGTGTCATTTTATGGCATTGAAACCATAAAGATATTTGATCAAGGTCTTTCAAAATATTAATTTTGAGATCTTGTACACTATTTCCATTATAAGTGTAGTGTCATCAGCAAACATTTGTAACTTACCAAATGAATTTACTGTTGCCAAAGAATTTAAATATATAAGAAACAAAGCAGGTCTAAGTATTGATCCTTGCGGCACCCCACATATTTTTTTAACTAATTATGTCGCCAATATAGACATATTGCTTTCTATTCATTAAATAATTTCGAAATCAATTATGAACTAAACCTCTGATACCTATGTTATGCATTATTTTCAGGATTTCATGGTCCACAATATCAAATGCTTTCTTCAGGTCTAATGAAAGAACTCCACATTTTTTGTTTGAATCTAAATCTAGCTGTAATTAGGTTTTGGCATTTAATACTGCCGACTCCGTGTCACAAGTTTTTCGAAATCCGTATTGCCCCTCATACAATAATTTTGTTTTTTCAAGATATTCAAACGAATCTATAATGTACTGATTTTTCAATAATCTTAGATAAAAGTGGTAAAACTGAAATTGGACTATAATTCGTCATTTGTTCTTTTTTACCTGCTTTAAATAATGGTTTTACTTTGGCAATTTTAGCATTATAAGGTACCAAACCTGTTGAAAAAGAAAGATTTATCAATTTACTTCTCAGTGGTGCTAATTCTGATTTAACTTTTTTAACCATTTTTATGGTAATTCCATCGAATCGTGGAGCTTTTCGTGAATCGAACATATTGATTATTTCTTCTATTTCTTCTGGTTCGACAGGCTTGAGATACATAGACCATAATTTTGATTGAACTGCTAGACTATCTTGAGTGGGAATAGGAATACTAGATGCTAATGTCTTCAATACATTTTCAAATCCTGGAACAAATACGTCCTAATCTAGTCAGATTTCTGTGGTTCAAACTCAAAAAAAACCTTTATTCGAATTTTATTCAAGTGAGTGGCAAACCACGTGCAAATTCTCTCGTGATATTTCGTAAATCAAAGGCGAGAATATAAATTTAGGTATGGTATACGCTGTAACTGAATATGTCCGTTCCGACATTATCAATCCGAATCTACTTGTTTACAGAAATTCAATTAAAACCGACATTGTCGTTTCACTAAACTTGTTCTGTAGGTAACTTTCAGCAGAGAATGGAATAATACATTGTGAATTGTGACTGTGTTACGCCGAACCAATTTTACACGCTTCGTATACTAGGTCGTATACTGGGTCATGCCATGTTCTTGTTTTTGGTATGCCTTGGCAAGAGTATCAGATTTTAAATATTGTTTGTTGTTATGACCTTAACATTTTACTACAAGTTTTATGAACAGTCAAAATCACAGCTGTGTAATTTGTCTTCTGAAGATTAAGGTTAACTAAAATCCATATGGATTTAATACTAGTAGTGCCATCTTAGTGTTAGCCTGCGAACTTCTCTACACATCTAGTAAATATACTGTCAAGAATGTACTGGAAGTTTGAGAGGCATCCGTCATTTAGTTCATTTACAGTACTCAATTTGTTATTGAACCTCAAACGCGATTTGCGATTTTTTTATCACAATGGATAAAAAAATATCGAACAAATAAATTTGCATTGCAAATGGAATTTCATATGCCGAAGCTCTGAAAATGTCACATACGACTTCTAGGTGAAATCGACTTCATCAAAAATGCGTGCTAATGAGTGGTGCAGTGCATTTAAAAGCGGTCGAAAAGTGGTGGACGATTTGCCTCGCTTTGGTCGACCATCAACAACCTCAACTAAACACCACACCGCTAAAGTAAAGGAAGTGGTGACTGAAAGTCGTCGTTTAAGCCTAAGGCTGGGGGCACGAAAATCGCGACGGCCGAGCGATGGCGACCACGGCGTGATGAGGAGTATCTTGCTTGGGCAGGAAACTTCGGTCGGTCGGTCGAGCTGGAGTAGAGTTGCGAGCAACATGTCGCATCATTGAAATCCAAGTTCACGTCGAAGAGAACTATTGGAGCCAAGTCTACTAATGAGAACGTAGTTATTATCACCTAGAGATGGTGTTCATTCAATAAATGAAGAAAGAAGTAATTTTGGCGAATTTTCTACCCTTTATTACGAGCTAAGGTGACTATTTTTAGTGTCCCGTAGAGCAAGCAGATTTTAACAAAATACACGAGATAAATTGTCAATTTTAAACAACACTATTGTAATCGCGAACGACCTAATCAGACTAGTTTGCTTCTGTCGCTTCCGCGCGGCCGCTGTAGAAGTTGTATGCATCGCCACCGTTTCGTCGTCGCGTCGCTTCACCATCGCTCGGCCGTCGCCATTTTCATGCCCTCAGCCTAACGGCTTGGCCACGAGGATCGGCGGTGCGAACGACGAAGCGGGGGGCGAGGCGACCATTCGCGTGACACCGTTTGCAGGACACGGGCAGTCCCGTTCGCCGTCGCGACCAATAGTCTGACAGCGAAATGTCTTAATCGAAATTATCTCGATATTGCTTAGAAAGTAATAGTTTTTTGGTTCAAGACCTAATATTTGGAAAAGATTGTGGAGTGCATGATTTGAATAAGAGTCGGGGTATAGATGGAGAATTCCACAAGAAGTACGAGAAATACAGATTATATCCAGAAACATTTTTTGAGTACACCAGAATTAGTATTGAAACTTTCGATTATATTCTTATGAATATTCAACCAGAATTGGAGAAAAAAGTTAATGCAAAGAGAATTTTAAGTGCCGCTGAAAAATTGTTTTTGACATTAATCTACGTTACGTATTTATCTATATACCTATGTATACAGATAATATTCAATTAGCTGATCATATTTTGGAGAATTACCTACACTATCCATCAGTATGAACAACTTTTCCCAAGAAAGTAATGGTCGCAAACGGATTTTTTTATAACAAAATTCATTTGGAACTATCTTTGCCCAAAATATTATCAGCTGATTAAATGTTACACTGTATATTATTATTTCATGAAATGAATACATTTTCAGATACCTAAATATGTTATTTATTGCAAAAATCCAAATTATATTACAGTAATTTCTCTTACAACTAAAACAAAAAACAACTTCTAACTTGTAATTGACGGTAGAATGAATTTCTAACTTTTTAATCAGTCTTTTATTCAGCAATTATAGTCTCGGTGTTCATTTTTCGCAGCGAAAACAACTAAACTCGTTTGATCACTGCACTATTCACCGCGACTACCGCTCGACTCCGTGGCTCGCGCCGTACAGATTCATGCATTTGTTTTGCTCGCCGGCCGCGCCGTAAGTCGCCCACGCGATTCGCTCGGTACATTTCGCCGGTCGCCCTTCCGCGTGGTTTCATAAGTACATTCCTATGCGTTTGTTTCAGTCGCTAGACGCTTCGCCGTTTGCATCGCGCGAATATTCACATCGGCGAGTGTCCCGTGGCCAGGCTTTGAGAGAGATACGCTGAAATTTCCATGTCTCTCGAAGCAGTTCGTACCATTTCAAACAATAAATTCAAAATTTTGGTTTCACCTCTACTTCATCTCAGAAATATCTGTGCTCACGTGCTAAATTGACCCTGTTATTTGTCAACTCTTTTGACTGAGCCATAAATTTTTTATTATTATGTTGCGTTCAACATTATGCTCCGCTTTACATAATCCGATGGAAATCAAATTTCTTTCGCATTCCAACCAACCATAACTCCGCATTCCAATCAACCATGAGAGCTCAGCAACCGAGCGTTCGATGTTTGATAACCAGCTAAAAAATTGAAGCGTGTTATCGATTCCCCGAGCTTATTATGCCTATTTGAATTATGAAATATGATAATATGAAATTATCCTTCGAATGTCAAGGTTGTTTCGCGTTGTTATCTGGCATTATCAAGGAATGAAATGACATTGAGTCACGCAGAATATTTTTTTTCATTCCACGGAAATATGAATCTATACTTATAAATGCGAAAGTCACTAACTTTAACTCACTCATTTATCTCTGTTTCTCCGTACTGGTGTGTCCTAGGAAGCTAAAATTTGGTGTGAGCATTCCTAAATATTTCAACTGCCTCTTCTCACCATGGGGGTAAAGGGGCGAGATTACATATGAAAATTACTTTTTCATCACTGTTTTTCCCTACCGCTATATTTTCAGAGGCTGAAATTTTGTACGTAGATGTGCAATAAGAAAGGATTCTCAAATATTCCAACTAGAGCACTAGCCGCGGGAAAAAAAACGAGTTCATAAAATTGAGTGACCTTTTCATCACATTCATATAGGGAGTTCCAATTAAGTGGGCATCATTGCCAACTCCGCTATTATTGATGCTACGAATTCGGTTAAATGGACAAACTAGTAGCATTTTTAATGGGCTACTTGGTGCCGGAAACAAAGAAAATGTCGTGCTTGTGAAATAATATTTCCACATGAGTCATTCATTTTCAATTTTATGAAGATAGGTAATATTGAGAATGTTATGACGAATCGAAATGCATGATAGAATATGTGGTCTTCCATTCAAAAAAATATAATTTTATGAAATATTTTACAACTTTTTTTATTTTCATCGTGGAGAAGGCCATTAATAATGCTACTAGTTTGCCCATTTAACCGAATTCGTAGTATCAATAACAACGGAGTTGGTTATGGTGCCGACTTGATTGGAACACCCTGTATTTAGTATCAGCATTACACCCGTGCGGAGCCGGGACGGCTCGTTAGTATTGCATATACGGAAATCACATATACCCACGATCAAGAGTATCTCATTGTAGTCCAAAATCATACAGCTTATATACAAAACCGCACCACCACAATAGCATCTTTGGACTTGTTTAAAATTGAACTAAAAGGCATAAAGTGTTTTAATTTACCTCTTTGTGAATTTTCTCTTTCAACAATCTGTAATGGAAAACTCTATACAGATGTGAGAATTGCTTTTCCTTCATCCAGATGAGTTAGGTACTGCGTAGAATAAATATATTTTTTACAAAGAAAAATGTGCCCGTCATCAGTGACTTGTATTTCCAAATTTTGCCTATTAATAAAAAAGCTAAGAAGTCTATAGGCACTTACCTTAACATTTTGAGGCCAAAATCCATCTTCAGAAATAGAAAATGGGCATGGACTAGTGTAGGTTCCGGCGCAGGTCACGGGGCACTTTTGTTTATGAACCTACAATAAAAATAAGAGTGTTTAATAGCTTAATTGAAATATAACCAGACTAAACTTACATAACCTAATCTAACCTCTAATTACTAGTAATAATATTAAATTAATATATTATATTGAGGTTAGGTTAGGTTTAGCGAGTCAATATAATAGTACTAGTAATTGAAGGTTAGGTTAGGGGTTAGGTTAGGGGTTAGATTAGTCTGGTTATATTTTAATTGTGCTATTAAACATTCTTATTCATATTATAGGTTCAAAAAGTGCGCTGGGACCTAAACTAGACAATCAACTACAGTACACAGAATTAGTACAGCTTTGTGTGCATTTCTTTTTTCCGAATAATTTCTCTTTCTAACACAGACCCTAAATTCGTGCCGATTTCTCACTGGCCGTGTCTCATTCTGTATACTGTATATTTTTCTGTTTTCCTTCTCAAAGTCTTCTTATTCACTAACTTCCTGTACACATGTCAGAAGTGAGTTGATAAAAGAAATATATCAAAATTATTTACTGACTTTAAAAAAATTCAGTGTTATAAATCCAATTTTTGGTTTTTCTGGGTTGTGGGGTTTTGTATATGTGACTATTGATCTTCGTGTATTTTTTTGTTTTGTAAAGAGTTCCAGCATCTTTTGCCAAACCGATTTATCTTTTCGGAGATCATCCAGGAATAGAAACCACGACGTTATTTGAGAAAAATGTCGGTGGTTATTGAATCGATGGTTGTTGGATTGGTGGTTGTTGGATTGGTGGTTGTTGAATTGCATTCGTTGTAGAATTTATGATCGTAACCATTCCAACTCTTTTACAAGTATATACTTTATTATATCACTTTTGACACTTGCATGATGGTTTTATGTGTTGTGGAGGTATCTTATAGTGTGTGAATCATTTCGATAAACAATTTTTTCAATATGATATGACAATTTTTCAAACGTTACATTAAGGAAAGGAAGTTTACCATTTTGTCTGATAACAAAATGGAGAGTTAATCCTAACCGAAATATCGCCCCTTTGCAGCACTTTCTTTTCGCTTACTGGGTTTGGACTTTTTTGTTCAATTTGACTGTACTGTTTGTACTTGAGTACCACTGCCATTATGAATGTTTCCCAAGAACAAGTTCAAACGACAGACTTTAAGCACGACCGACTGACTTACTTACAGTCAATAACAATAATCTAAGAGTAACTGTACATCTGGGGACCATCGTAGTTTCTAATTTGCGTGATTAGATTTCTGTTTCGTTCATCTCTGAAGCAGGTGATACTGTG